>NC_135534.1:151572619-152841994 GCF_045843805.1 Urocitellus parryii
TTTATCCTCAGAGCTCGGTAGCAGAGGTCACGAAGACATAAACGCCTCTATGCGTGCTGTTACCCACAGAACTGATTAGTAGCACACCGAGCAATTATTTCAAGGTTTGATAAGGAAACAGAAGAGAAACAAGAGGAAAAAAAAAGTAGAAGAAAAAGGAGAAAAACCTCAAACAAATGCCAAGCACAGTTCAATCAATGCGGTAAAAATAGAAATCAAAATGTAAAAATGCAAATATACTTACAAACCTCAAGCCTCGGGATAGATTATACTCAAGAGTTCTCATTTTTTTTTTTAACAATCAACATATTTCAAGTTTTTAATTCTCTCTCTACTAAAATGCTTCAGCTACCATAACCATGACCAAATCAGCATGTTACATACTGACAGAATAATACAGACCCCGTGGGCATCTCAAGTCCCCCTGAGCCTGAAGGAAGAAGCCACGCCAGGGTTGTGGCATTCCTACCTCTGACATATAAATTGGCAGGGGCAGAATAGCGAGTGCCCGCGCTGTTGGTGGCAACACACTCATATTTTCCTTGGTCAGATTCTTCGCTCTGTTCGATCTGAAGGGCTCCTGTGTGGATATAAAATATATTGCCAAAGAGATGGTCAGAGCAAGCTTTTTCAATTCAGAAAGCTAAACCTCTTAACAACATGAAAAGCCCTGCAAAGCGAAGGTCCGCTCAACGTCGATTCAATCTCTTGCTAAGGTGCACAGACAGAAAATGATGCGATGAGAAAAACATATAGAGATTATTTTTTTTTACATCATCAACGCTAGCATAAGAAAACAATATCTTTTTTTTTCCCAAGCAAGGCTTCTAGTCATAATTAACACTCTCATTTCCTAGACTAATAAAATGAAGATGGGTGAGACTGCTTCAAGGAAGTATGGCTTTTAAATAAAACAAAAGATTAATTTTTGGTTTTGTTTTGTTTCATTTTGGTATCAAAAGTGGCGCAAAAGATAGGTACGCTCAAAAAAAACCAGGCTGGGTTTTCAAGAAAGTCTTCTGCCGAAGAAAGCCAAAAATACGCAGCGAGCACAAAAAGGCTGCACAAAGCGAAAAATTAAAATTAGTCATTATCAATTATCAAAATATTACTTAAAGAAACAAAACTCCCTTAAGACATGCAGATTTTTTTAAGAAAAGAAAGACAGTTTGCCACGACTTACAATCATTTTTTTTTTTTAACATTTGCTGAAAAACAAAGAGCAGTTGCATTAGAAGATTTTTAAAAAGTTCAAAAGCACGGCCCAGGCCAGCCAGGAAGAGCCAACCAATCACTGCTTGAGGACCTCGAGACGGATCCCCTAAGACACCCAACAAAATCCACCAGTGGGATTAGCAGTGTGGTGTCACAAAGCCCCAAGAAAAATACAAAACAAGAATTACAAAAGAAACGAACACTGAGTCAAAGTATGAAAAACCAGCAATACCACATACCACCAAGAATACTGAGCACCTTGTTTCCATGGCCTGAAGGACAGAAGATCCAAAAATCCAGAGACGAGTAATCCAAGAAAAAAAGAAGTGGGAAAAAAAGCATTGCTGTCAGACTGGAGGCGGGTGGGAGCAGGTGGAAAGGGGAGTCATTCTTTGACTTTTAAGACATTAAGAGAAAAAAGAGTCGAAGAACAAAAGCAAAAACCTTTTGAAAGATAAAGACAAAAAGCAGATGGTCCAGGCTGTCTTCTGCATGTCTGCCACTGTTCTCCAGACCACCTTGGCTTTGGTCCAGAACAAGAACAGCTAAGGAAGAAAAAAAATGATCTTTTTTTTTCTCCAGTTGGACAAAAAAAAAGGAAAAAGAAGAAAAAAAAAGGAAAAAAAAAGAGAAAAAGAAAAAAAGAAGAAGAAGAAAAGGAAAAAAAGAGGGACAGATGGTACGCTGTGACTGGTCTGTGGTCTAAAGACCTGGATATGCTTTCTTTGAAGCATATCACAACTTAAATAATCATTTTCATAAAGGAAGAAATGAACAAAACAAAGAGAAAAAGGAAAAGGAAAAGGAGAGCTCACAATATGAGAGTCACGAATCATAACCAAACAGTACAAAGGGAAAAAAAAATTAAGTTGATGGACATTATTGGAATGACTTTGGAAACCGGACAAAGATGAGAGGGATGAAAGGACAGAAAGAATGAGTAAGATCATTCTGTGAACGTTAGTTCAGCACTCTTACCTCTTATTGGTGTACCACCTGGGTGGATAATATGAATGCAAATAAGATTAGAAAGAAGAAGCATTAGTACGAGAAGAAGGAGGCTAGGGCTGGGGAGAAGAATTAAATTAGATTTACAGAATTAAATAAGGTCTTAAAAGAAACTTGAATTACTCTACTGGTAAAACAGGAATATATTAGATAGTATTATTAGATCATAAAAAGCAAGTTGCATTATACCACAGAGGGCAAGGACCATAATAGGCAGCATTGCCTTTCTCAGAGGGCAACTGAGTTCTTAGGTCTGGGGTCACATAGGGTTAGAACTGTATCTCATAGGCCTCATATCCTTAAGAACAAAAAAAAAATAGAACTATACAATATTTTTTAAAGACATAATTTAGGTACATACTGACTAAGCTATTTAAGTATATATATAAATATGCATATATATATATACTGTGATAGGAAATACTAAGCACTAACTAGAAACAAACACTGTTGACTGAATATCTTATGCTACTTACTACGTTGCATTTGTGTGAATAACAACTATTTGTGTACTAATTCATCTTTCTATACAGTGTTCTTACGATAACGGCTCTGTGGAGGTGTGCATGTGCGCGCCACTATGGAGATCTGGTGTCTACACTGACAGTTAGTAAAATGCATGCCATGCATTTTATTATTAATAATAATAATATTCTGAATATGGAAATTAGTGGGGGGGTGAAGTGCGCTTCAGAACTAAGCACTTACCAATGGATTCTGGAGATTTAAATACGGAGAGAAGAAAGACAGCATAAAAATATTATTATATTCCTTATAATTTGGTACAAATTTTTCAGAGTTAAAGCTTTATTATACTATATCATCTATGTTACATGTGAATAATTAATTCTTTATTTACAATAACAGAATGCTAATCTACACAATTCTGCTGACAACAAGCAAAAGAGGCAGTTAACAAGACGCTTTAACATCACAGGACAGGTCAAAAGCTGAGAATTCTGGGAAGACAGGCAGTTAAACAACTTAGCACTCTATATCCATATTACTACCCATGTCAAAGTAAACACCTTATTTATTAATATATGCCCCCATGAAATTAACTAGGGACAGCTTCTAAAACTTAACAAACTTAGAATTACCTCCACTTTTAATCTACAGAGAGCAAAGGAATAAACTTGGATGCGAATGGGAGAGGGAGAAAAGGATAAGGAGAGAGAGAGAAAACAGCAAAAGCTGGAGTCTACACCAAAAGCAGGCTTCTGTAGATCCAGTCCCTGGAGGGTTCAAAAACCTTGAGTGTGGGCGCACACTACTGTGGCTAATATGTAGAAAATGCTCGCTCACAGTGATAAAGTATTAATAAAAATCCCCTCCTCTCATCGGTACTTTGAAAAGGACTTTGTAAATAAAAAAAAAAAAATCCATTGGGTTACTCATAAGAGAACGTCTATGTGATTTATGTATTAGTGAAAAGAAAGCAGATGTGCCCAAACTTTACTAAACTTTGATACTTGGATGAGTTCAAATGTAGAAGACAGCAGAAAATACACTTTAATAAAATTAAATCATTTTAGTGTTTAATATGAACATTTATTTTTTAATGGATATAACCATTGGAACTCCTTGCAAGTTCTGAATGAAGTCCAATGTTGAAATAAATTTCTTTCAAAAGAAAACAGAAAGAAAGAGGAGAAAATGGATCCATCGAATACTGCAGGAAAGCAGTAAATTAAAAAAAAATTATCAAAAATACAGTCACAGCAGTGAGCAATGTGGATTAAACAGAAGCTGCAAAACACAGAGAGAAGAAAGACTCTGAAACAGGTTATGACATCACACACATGGACAACACATTAAATAACAGAGAAAAAAAGAAGAGGGAGAAAAATCAATACCTCAAAATTAAAAATAATTCAAATAAAATAAAATTAAAAAATAAAGAGAGAGAAAGATTTTTTTAAAAAAAATTCTCTAGGAGTTACTAGAAACAGTAACAAGACCCTACCTGATCGTAACTGCTTAATACGACCATTGTTGTTGCTTGTGTCGACAGGTAAGAAATCTTTGAACCAAGTGATTTCTGGATCCGGATTACCACTGGCTGCACAGAGCATGGTGGCAGTGCGTGTACGCTCCACCACCTTCAGCTGCGGGCCCATGTCAATGGTAGGAAAGCCCCTGGGAATTTGGTCCTCTGTAAGACAAAAAAGTAACACAAAAACTGCGTTAAGAAGTCAAATGTCCAGAATTCAATATTACCCATAAATCTCCCTTTTTACTTTATTCATTATGTTGAGAACCTAACACAAACCAAGTACCATTACATTGGGACACAGCCATCATCTCTGTTTCAGAGCAGCAGAGTACACATATGTGAAAGGCCAACACACAAATAGCGGAGACTGTGATACAGATAGAGCTCCCAGTGATTTCTTCAGGAGCACAGACCGAGTAACTACACTATCTTGTGCCTGAGGAGGTCAGTGAGTATCAAGCGGAAGCTCTGATTTCCAAAAGCCCTTGAGGAAGAAGTCCGGGTGACCAAGTTGCAAAAAGGAAAAAGGGATTTTAGAGAGAGAGGAATATTTTCACTGAGTAGGTAAGCATAGACTAGTGTGGAAAGTAAATAGAAGTGCATGCCCCCTGCAAACAAGCAGGTTAGCAGGGAGCTAAGTTAAGCTGTCTGTACTCCAAGCTAATTTGTTTCTCTTATGACTTAAGTAAAACTAAACACACTTAACCCTCTGGGTCCACTGGTTCAACACTTAAATGTTGCAAATATTAAACCAGTTGAAGATTCAAAGTGTCTGGAAATAAATTGACTGTACTGAATATGTACAGGCATTTTTCTTGTCATTATCCCCCAAACAATGCAGTATAACTATGTATATATCATTTACATTGTATTATACAGTTACAAGTAACCTAGAAATAATAAAGTATATTCGATAATGGTGCAAGACTATATGCAAATACCATACCACTTCATACAAGGGACTTGGTCATCCACTGATTTTGCTATTGTAGGGTGTGTATACTTGTGTGTGTTCTGGAATAGATTCCTCTCAGATACTAAGAGACGACGGATGTAATGCTCAATCATCAGATGCAATACAGATGAATTTTTTATACGAAGTTTTAATTAATCAGAAATTTATCTAAAAGGGATTTAACCAAAGAACAAGTCAACTCCCTACTAATAACACAAAAGTAAACAGGTCCTTTGGAAAGAGAATAATTTCCTCCATCTCTAAGTACCATTTTCAGTCATTAAAAACTTGAAATTCCTAAACTTTGAATTTCAAACTCATTCGCAGTTGACTACTCCATATCCACATCAAGTTATTTTAGATTTCTGTTGAGAAATTAAAGTCTACTGAAATTCCCCTATCATGCTTCACACTGATAATCTACATTGCCAGTTCTTCTAGTCAGGAATAGAAAGGTATTGAAGGAATTTTGGTTCAATGAAAATTATCTGAAGTAGAATTTAGCTGTTTGTTTGAAGACTATTAGAGAAACATTTTGCCTTCCAGTTGGGATGACTAACAAGAGACCATTATACCCTTGTGACCACCAGTAACATTTTCACACACCAACAATTCTAAAGTGACTCAAAATAATCAACTCCAGTGAGCAAAACATTAGAAATCATCAGATGTGGCATCAAACTTCCCCTTGGATATCATCTACAAGCTCCAGCATGAGTGACAAATCCACAGTGGATTCTGTGAATCTTACTGAGGTTTAGTTACAATTTCTACTGCAGAAGCCCAACTGTGGTGCCTCCACCATGCTTTCAGACAGCTCTAGGCGCTCTCCTCCCTCTCCTCTTTCTAGTCTGCAGGGGAAATTAAACGTCTGAAAGCTGCCTAACAAACTCCTTTGTTAAATCAGGTCCCACTTTTCTTAGCCTTTCATGGATCACTTCCTCCACAGGAAACTTCTGTCTACACTGAGATTGTCACCATTCCCCAGACAAATCATGTCTGTTGAGGAACTGTGCCTCCACGAAGCCATCCAGATCAAATTGCTTTCATTGTAAAGCTTTTTCCAAACTCCCACATACTTAATCATCTCCTTGTCAGAGATACCACAGCAGTGGGTTCCTAAACCCACTGTCTTGTACTTACCAATTATATCAGGTTATCCCTCCACACCATGAGTTCTTTCATGTCTCATCTGCATTCTAAAGCCCTACCCTCTTGCTAGTCTAGATTTGAAGATTTTAAGGTAAACTCCAGTGATTTCTATTCCTACTTGTGAATAAATATATCAAAATGCTTCTGGGCAAACTTTCTCTCTACTATACAGAACTTCTGGTAAAGAGGTGACCAGAAGTATATATTCAACACTGGAGGGGTTCTGGATGTGAACACTTGAAGATTCCACCAAAGAAGAAAGTGCTCAAGAAGAGCAAAGTTCAGTGAACAAGTCTAAGTTATTACGAGAGAAAACTGATGGGGGTAGTAAGCAAGAAGTATAGTCTGGCCCTTTTGCTCAGCAGTATGGAGGTTAGATATCTTCTGTTAAACAGTCTGAGCAAGATCAAAAGTTCAGTTTGACATATAAATTTATTAGAGAATATTTTCCCTTTAGACTAGTTACTTAGGGCCTGGAACTTCAAGTAAGTAAATAAATCTGTGCATGTACATTTATGAGCATGTGTGTATTATATATATTTAACTTCATTGGACAACACATGTTAAGTTGAAAGTTGCAGCTCTTTTAAGAAACCATAACATTGTGTTTACATAAAAGCTTATACATTCTTAGTCAAGTGGAGATCTACAGTGGACAAGTGTCAGAAACAGTGATTAAGAGTGTAATATCAAGATGATTTTTTTAAGTCTCCAAGGGAAAATTAAAAATTAAAACTGAAATAAGAAGTATCTTGCAAATTAGGCTATGCTAATTTTAATAACTACTTGAATTTCTTCAGTCAGTTCTTTATGTCTTTAAAAATTCTGCCCATATATTTCCATCTACAGTACAGTTATAATGTTATTTAGGAACAAAAAAAAAATAGCAGAAAGAGCAATAGCTGCTGTACCACACATATTATATTATTAAACACTGAACTTGGCAGCTATTGACACAAAATGTTTCAAAGGATTAAAATAATTTATTTCAAGTGCTCCAAAGTCAACTACATTGCCTTCATCATCTATAAATGAGGTTCTAAAAAAGTCTTAGGATTTGTTATTCTTCATTTTTAAAACAACACAGTGAGGTTAAATTAAAAAAAAAATCACCTTGGGATTCCTGATTTTTTTTTTTATTCCCCAGGGCACTATATCACCTTCCACCCTTTGTATTTAACTACTAGTTACATTCACAGCCATGAATATTGTCCTACTAATTGTTGGTTTTCTTCTAAAAGTTCATCTCTCAGAAGAACCAAGTCAAAATTTACAGGGCTGATGGGTAGTAAGTGTCAAAAACTTAAAAAAAATTTTGAGCCACTCCAAAGCTCCTTCCAAGGAAATCTAGATTCACAAGAAATGAAGTCCTCACCTTTGGGATAGCAGAAAAAACTGACTTATGCCCACCTGAAAGTAGCCTAATATATTTGCATGACTGTTTTTTTTTTCCTTCTTGACTCAGAGAGAATACTCCCGAGCCTCCTTATATATATAAAGTATACAATAAAGATAATCATTCTTGCATACTAATCAAACAGAGAATGTAAAGAGCATCCTTTTCTTATTTTTAATAAGGGTAATTAAATTCTATCCACCACCCCCCTTTGCACAGAAACTCTTTGAATGCACATCCTTCATTAAATTTTCATGAGAAACATCACAATGTAACAGATTCGAATAGCCAGAGCTGCTACACTTTGACAGTTGTGGCTTGTTTCCAATTTGACTGTCAGGTATTTGGCAATAAATCTCAGTATTCAACATAAAACGAACTGTAGAAATAATGAAATTTCTAATTGGAATGCTTATCTTAGTGGGTGTAGTTTAGAAGATGTTAATTGCCTTTTTTCACCCTCTACATTTATTAGTGATTTATACAAAACTGCCTTGGCTATTGGATGACATCAATTTTGACAGCTTATCAAATGAGTGGTACCAGAAACTTGGGAATCAAATCAATACTCTTACTGCCTTAACACATAAACTTTCACAAGGGGAAAAAAAAAAGCAGTTATCAAAAAATAATAAATTGTCAATGTTTAGTTTTAAACTTTTAGATGAGATGAAAAGAAAAACATTTTGTCCTATTCATTAATGTGCTCATTAAGTTTTAAAGTGCCTTACTTAACACCGTTCCATATTAATATTCAATCATGCAGAATTAGCTACTAATTCATCAACAATTTAAATCAGACTTGACCTTCATGAAGCCATTTGGTCTGTCATTTTGAGAGGCCATTAAAGGGCAGATTACTATGTACTTGTGCTTACTGAATCGTAGACTCATACATATTTTGTTTGGAATGGCAGCTATAATAGAGCAGGAAATATAGCCCATTCTCTGAATATGTTTATGTCTTAATGAAAAATGCTGATAAGAAATTTTTAGTTCTGTTTAAAAAAGAGAAACACGAATGTCAGCATTTCTCAGAATTAACTTTCCACTGCTATTCAACTTGTTAACAATCCCTGACCTGCCCAGGACTTCAAAGGTATCTATGATGAAAATAGCCTGTCTCTGTTTTACAGGAAGTCAGTCCTTAGACATCTGTCAATGATCAAGAAATAGGCTTTGCATAATTTGCTCAATTAAACCACTTTCATTGTTTATGCATGAAGATTATTAGTGATACTACTTTAATTTTTGCTCCAAGTCAACAAACACTGAACCTCTCACATTTGAAAGGAAATCTTGAAACTCTAAATTACCTCTTGAGGCCAGAGTCCTTCTGAGGTAGCCTCAATTATCTCGTTGTCTAATCTTGCTAGGTCTCTTAAAGACCAGACCAGTCCTTGCCCACTGGTCTAACCAATTTAAGGATATCTTCAAGGAAGGATTCTATATTATGGTTCTTGGAAAAATCCAAAATTTATCAGATTTATCACCAATACATTTCCTAGGAAAAATCATGTCAATCAATGGTATGCTTCCTCAAATGCATTATCAAAAGATTTGACAAGTATACAAGAACTTTGGACAAAAACAGTGGTATACTAAAGTAACATCCAAATCCAAGGGAAAAGACGAGCAGTTTTTTCCTTGGTGAATTTGTCCCTTGAAGTCATTTTTCTAAGTACCAGTTTATATGGCTCATCCTTAAAATTACCCAACTGATATTACCAATAAATATTTTATAATCATCAATGTATGTATGAACTCTTACAAGCTCAGGGGAGTCAGGAGCTTTGTGTATTTCCTTTGTACCTTCCTTGTGTTCAAAAGATACTTACAATAAGGCACATTTAGGATGCTGTGACAATCATTTCAGAGCTCAT
The DNA here is from genome assembly GCF_045843805.1 of Urocitellus parryii. Classification (NCBI taxonomy): domain Eukaryota; kingdom Metazoa; phylum Chordata; class Mammalia; order Rodentia; family Sciuridae; genus Urocitellus; species Urocitellus parryii. The sequence goes on from NC_135534.1 coordinate 151,582,225, forward strand.
TCATGAGGCATCTCTGAATTCCCAGTGGGTTTATTCGATGGCACTCATGTTAATGGTTAACCATTCTTTAGTAGTTTTGTGGCTATACATTTGGCTTCTATTTGAGTACCGTTCATCAAATGGGAGAAACTATTTTAAACCCCTACTTTTTTAAACACCAGGTTAAGAAGTATTAGCCTTATAAATTCACAAAAAGAGATGTTGATGACTTTACTTTTATAGCCTTTAGTTTGATTTAGTCAGCAAACAATTTTCTTCATTCAAGATGTACACTACATGTGGTTCTTTTAACTTTGTTGCAGCTGCTACTTAAGGGTGACATTTAGTTCCTGCTCTTCTTCATGTTACAGGAGGCCTTCTTGCATATGTTACTACAAATCAAATCAAAACCAGGGCCATGTGACAAAATGTAATGTGTGAACACAATTAAACCAAAAAAGAGCAAAATGGGATATGTATTTATATTCTAGTGTTAACCCAGAGAAAAATGGAATTCTTGGTGTTCAAACTAATGGAAAAAAACAAGTGGATCACCCAGTTGCATATGGAGGCGAACACTATGGTTCTTCTTTCACAAATAAGAGCAAAGATTTCTAAGGGACTGGATATCATAAGACTTGAGGAATATATGATATCAATTTACAGACAATAAAAGTGACCTTTATTTCCTAATTTGGAAGGTAGAAGAATGGAGGGAAGTTTTTATTAACAAGAAATATGGAAAATGTTGAAATGATAATATGCTGAGTATTTTCTTAAAAGCCCCAGACCTTAATCCTCACCTGATAGAGAGTTGGTATGTTTTTATATCTAAGAAGACATACAAATTGTCCTAAAAATTTTAAATATATATTGGTTATAAAGAAGGTCAACTGAAGTAGTCAAATAAGATGTTTATAAAATAAGATAATTATAAAGTACTTGTGGAATTTGAAGTATATATTAAAGATAATAATTTGAATTGAAAAAAAAAACCCTACTAAAATGTCAATAGATGGCATCATTCATGCTACAAATATTTAGTGTCAGACTGGGCATTGTACTGGGTATGAAGCAGACTGGAGACTCTATGTTGTGATTTCATTCTATCTTCAAACTAATTAGATTCTGTGGCAATAACAATAGTACCCAGCTTACAGACAGGAGGACTGAATGAGAAAATGCATTAAGTGTACCTAGCAGTGCCTGGCACTAATCTGGCATACAGGATAATATTAGCATATATGTACTTACTCGATGCCAAGGTCCAGCAGTGGGTCTAAGTAGAACAGAGGCATGTGACTGTAGGCCTTAATATAACAAGAGCCACAGCAATAAACTGAAAATTAGAAAACAGTCCATGCAAATCCCCAAAAAGTAGGAGATATCTGGACATTCAAGCGAATTTAGAGAGCAGTGTCCATGCAAAGTAACTTCTTCAAAGCTCATGAAGGCTCCTGTTTCCCCTGTTTGAATGAGTTTTCAGGGTCCTCAATGATTCAGTATGACCAATAAAGAGAATTCATATTATCTGATGAATTGTCCCCCAAAAGGAATTTTTAAAGGACTAAATATTTGGGATGGAAAAGCTTTGTTTTGAGTGACCAAAAATGCTTAAACCAACTGGTTTTATATATGTCCTGGGAGACATCTCTTGTAGTAATTCAGAGAAGGAGAGCTAAGTATTTATCTCGGGCAGTTGGTCATGTTAAAAAGCCTATATGGCTTTCTCAAATAAAAAGATTTTTAAAAAAGATGAAACCAAGAAACCAGATGCTTTTGGTTATGTTCTTCCAAAAAAAAAAGTTTTCTTTCCTATTTAGAAACTGAATGCTGGGCAAAAGAATATAAATCAAGAGATACCTCTGTACATCTCTAAAGGTTAACAAAACAGTCCTATTAATTGTTTAGTTCTAAAGAGCAGATTCATAAATATAAGAAAGGAATTAGTTAAGAAAATCATATTGGAAAAATGTAACATTTTATATATTACTAAGTGCTATGATGCCCAGTATCTCTCAAACATAAATATTTGAGTGTTTTTTTTTTAGGGTGGTATCATTGTTTTTATTTTCTGTGGACATAAAGCAAAGACTCAGTAAAATTAAGTTACTTGTTCCAGACCAGACATACAGTAAATACTAGAGAAAGCCTTTTAGTTCTAAATTTGGTGTATTGTAACTCTATAACCCAGGTCTCTCTGAGGTAATCTGTGACTAGGAATGGCTACTGTTGTTAAAAGGTAGTAATGACTAGCTTTCTTTGGGTGAGCAGAGGAATCAGGGTTTCAGGAACAGGACAGCATAAACATAAGGGTTGGAGCATTTATTTGCTACTTTGGTGAACAGCAATAAGTTTTCAAGTCACTGTCCCATAGAATGAACCACAGTATCAGCCTACAAACAAGAGTCATCTTCTTTGTAGAATACATTCCTTGGAGCCAGGAAAGGACATTTATTATGCTTTTCTTAAAGAAAAGAGTGTAAATAAAGCTTTTATTCCAACCATTCCAGATGGCAACTGGGTATAATTTGCACTGTTTGACCTCATGACCATATTATTCAAAAATCAATCTTACTGCAAGTGAATTGAGAAAGGCACTGAAAACAAAAAAGTAAAAACAAAATAAAAGCTAAATCATGTTTTCAAGCAAAGTTGAGCCACTGGGCTATTATCAAAATGATATGCATATGAATGAAATAGAAAAAAAACATAAATAAGGTAATCCTAGGCTAGTGTAATTCAGAAGGAACTTATCTAAACCAGGAGAAAACTGCTCCTTAAGCATTGACATTCCAAATAAAATATTTAATAAAAATCAGTCCCCCAAATGTAATTATGAACAATATGCAATAAAATTTTAGTCTGAGTTCTCTTTGCAAGTTATTGTACATAGGTGGTATGCTTGTGTTAATATGGCTATTCATAAATCAAAGCAGCTTTTATTTTAGAATGAAATGAGTTGATTAATCAGTAAGTAAGGGCAGTTACTAGGTATAAGAGTCCCTAAGAGTTTTCTAGAACAAAACTTCATTTTATGAAATAGTCTTCAAATGTTGAAGACTATTTGTAAGGTACTCTTGGAACAGAAAAAAGCCAAATTGTTTAGAACGAGTGTGTGCAATTATCCCACAAATTGCAAAGTAATGTCTACAGAACACACACCCCAGTTAGATTAAATTATCATTTATCTGAATGTGGAGGCGTCCATTTCACATTGTATTAATCAATTAACTCGTACTGATATTAGTGTTTTAAAATCAGAAATATTTAGAAAAAAAATTTAAAAAGAAGAAAAGGTACCCCTTTCCTCCTATACAGCCTCAATATCATTACTTAAATGTTGACTTAAAGATCCAATATCCAGGGGTCTGGGGATGTGGCTCAAGCGGTAGCGCGCTCGCCTGGCATGCGTGCGGCCCGGGTTCGATCCTCAGCACCACATACCAACAAAGATGTTGTGTCCGCCGAGAACTAAAAAATAAATATTAAAAATTCTCTCTCTCTCTCTCTCTCCCTCTCTCTGTCTCTCTCTCTCTCTCTCTCCTCTCTCACTCTCTCTTTAAAAAAAAAAAAGATCCAATATCCAAAAATTAGACTTATATCCCTAAGAATAGAATAGTAGAGTTAATCTTATTACAATAACAAAATGTAGTAATCACTTTCACAAATCATTTTGCAATCAACTTATATTTTCTAAAAAGGACATGCCATAGTATCCACACTAACATCCATCCAAAAGACTACCTTACTTTGAATAATAAAATATATTAACTACCTTATAGAAACTTCTCTTCAAATCATACTAGGAATTTTATTATATGTAGAAAAAAAAAGTGGAGGTGAATTTCAAAATTTTGCTTTTTTTTTAAGAATAGACCCAGAGAAACATATAGTAAAGATGTAAAGAGAAATTATTTTGCTCCTTTTCTGAATTTATTCATTTGCTTTGTAAAAGTTAGGAGACCTAACAAGTTCAAATCAAATAAAACTAAGAAAACCATTCATTCTAGCTGCTTCACTGTACTGTGAATGCAAAAAACAAACAAAAAAAAATAGAAAAAAGAGAAAATCTTCTGGAAACAAATGAATATTAAATAAAAAAGAAAACCAAAATGAAACACGTGGCATTTGATTGAGAATGGAGGTATTATGGTGAACACCTAGTTTTAAATAAATGAGTTTGTGAGTATAAAAATGAATATAATTATAAATAAGTGTCAGGCACTCATTATTTAACTTAACCAAACACATCTTTCCTAGCTAAGTGAACCAAAATAGCACGGGAAGAGCAATGTTGAGCAGCCATGGTCATGCCTAGGGATCAGATCTTGGTTTCTAATATCACTCTCCAAGAAAACAAAACACCGCTCCTTGGAGAAATGACTGATGCCAATCAGCACTAGGACGAGGAAAATACAAGATGTACGTGGAATTATCTTGTGCAAGAAAGTACACAAAAGATCATAGGGAGAAATTAAAATTACAAATAAGCCAGAGTGAAGGGCTCTTGCTGGCTAAATGTGGAACCATGTGAACAAATTTTTTTTTTTTTGAAATTGACAAAGATAACATACTGTATAAAATGAAAAGTTATGAGTGGATGCTAATACAATCAAAGGAATAAAATGGAAAATTTCAGGAGCAGAGGTATTGTTACATAGTCTCAAAGTAATTTCCCACAGGTATTAAACATGAACAAAAAATAAATAGGTTTACATTAGGGAAGTCTCACAGAAATAGCCTTTATCAGGAGTCAACATTAACAACGTTGGTAGTGGGATAAGCAAAATTCATGCACTGAGAAAAAAAAAATAACATCATTTACAAGTTATTCTTGCAAAAGTGATCCATAAACTATATAAGATCACGAGTCAATATCAGCAAACCCAAATGCGAACATTTTGTGAAAAACCAAACTTGATATATTCAAATTGTCCAGAATAGTCAAAGAAATAACTCTTTCAAATTCTTGACAAAGTATAATTTTGAAAAGACCCTTGGAGGAAAATTAGAGAAACTTGAATTGGGGTGACAGGTGAAACCTCAATTACAATATTTACTTCCTTACTTAGGTTAGCAGTATGTTCTTGTTTGTATAAATATAGATTCTGGGATGAGAGGCATCATGTCTGCAATTAACTCTCAAATAGGTTATTAATGATAAGTTCTTCCTGTTGTAGGTTCCACCTTTCTATATAACTGGATTGTCTGAAATCATAGACAAGTAATTATAATTAATTTATAGCACCATGAATGAGATTTTATTAGTAATTATAATTAAATTTATAATATCATGAATGAGATTTTATAAAATCTTTAGATTTCATTGAAAATCTCAGTTGGATAATGTTTATTCCCAAAACGCTTGAGTGATTATATGTACTTGGGCATTTTTGTCCCAACTCTAAAAAATATTTCCCCCCAAATTTTATCTGAGTCCCCCTGAATACAATGACTATTTAAATAACATTTCAAGTGTCCTTATAAATTTTACACCAATGACAACAACATCAGAAAATTTTAATTTCTGACAATATGTGAAATCCCATAAAATTATGACTTTCAAATATTTAATTTCCAATACTTAACAATGAATAAATTTGAGTGACAATTCAAAAGCAGGTATCAAGTTCATTAGAAGACAATGTAATCAATATTCAAAAAGTAATTTCAGGTTTATGATTTTTATTAAACAAACAAAAAAGAGGTAAATAATTTTCTTTCTCAGTATCAGAAATTTTACCAAAAAAATAAGCTTTTTGGTGATCTTCCTTCTAAACAAAATATCAATTTGATTTAAAACTAAGAATAGCTTAAAAAATCTAAATGTTATTTCATACGCCAAGCTTTTGAAAATGTTCAGGAAAAAATCCACAACCCCCAACTCCAGCTCTTCACAGTATTCTTCCTAGAACACATCAAAGATCCTGCTTGTGCTACCTTGATCATTAATTTCTGGGAGTGATAGGCAAGAAGACCCAGCCCCAAATTTGGTGACTCAAGTATTTAAAATTTTTCCAGATTTTACTCTGAATGGCTTAGTAAAGTTCTCATTGTTCTAAGGGCAAACTGTGGCACATATTTGTTTTATTTGAAGGCAGAAATGGAGTCTTGTGAAAGACATAGTGGCACTTTTCTGTTGGAAGTAGCTTAAAAAATAAAAATATCAAATCAAAGGAACTATTCGGGAGTGAAATTGATCAAATTATGTTTTTATGGGTAGACAAATATGCCACAATGAGGCCTATCATTTGGTATAATATGCACTGAAAAAAATCAATAAAACATGAAATATCATACATAAAAATGTTTCACTATGAAGAATAAAAACCACAAAAGTACATCAAGAAACATTTAAAGATAATGTATATTACCCAAGAATGTGTTGTGTGTATATATATGCATATAAACACATACATATAGAAAAATTTCATATCAGTACAAATAACTTTATATTTATATTACAAAATACAGTCTGAATATAACGCCTAAGTACCACCAAATGAAACTACTTTACATTTTTATCAGTGTATTTTTCCCTCAAATTCTTAAAAATCACAAGCTGTTAATTTATAAAACTACTCAAAGAAGTCTATAACTGTCATACCCTTTAACAATTTTTGAACTTTGCTCCCTCTCTATATAAACTTACCAATCAAAAAAAAAATCATAATAGAAAGCAAACATGGTATAAACATATACATTCCATTTTGAAAGATCAAAAATTTTAACATGTTGATCAAGGGAGGTTGGACTTCTGGAAAATAACCGGACAGAAGAAAAATATCCCAAAAGGGACTGAGTTGACCACCAAAAGATCCATGAAAAAATTCCCATAAAGCCTTGCTATTAGACAGATACCAAGCTTCCTCATAAATTATAAAAGCTTCACTTTCTTCTTCAATAGATTATCCCAAACAATTAGAAAAAGATTGAAGATGCACCTGAAGAGATGCACAAAGAATTATGGGTTGTTTTTTTTTTTTTTTTTTCCTGAAGCAACTGAAAGCAAGGTTTTTAAAGGTAAGTATACTTGTGGTGGCATTTAAGTGTTTACAGGCCATGTGTAACGGAAAAAGTATGTGGTTCATCACCAAATTTGCATTTTGAAAAACACCATTTTAACAGCAATGTGAATAATGCATTGGAGGAGGTAAAAAAAAAACGCAGATGATACAATCATGCCATTTAGGAGTTTATAGAGGTATCACCTAGGCAAGAGAAAAGTAAATCAAGACAGTTGTGGAGGTCATGGGGAGAAGCAGGAAAAGTTCAAATAATTTGAAGATTAATTTTACAAGGTTTGGGGGATGATGTTCTGAAGACAACGAATGAAGGAAAATCGCCAGGGATGGCTTTCTAAAAACATAATGAATTTGTATGGTATATTTTCAGTCATGGCTTCCTTTTGGGAAGAATGTTATACATATGAGGAACCTAGGAAACAGACACTATGCCCCCAGGAAGGATGGACGCTTACCAGGAGAGCTGCTTTAGGGCAAATTCCATAACAAGCAAACAGCAAGTATCTACCAAGTGAATACTGATCCACCTTCATCTTTAGGAACAGAGGGTTGGCAGGGTAAGCCATTTGCCCTATGTGCTCTTTTAGGGTAAAGGTAAAATAGGTCTGCTTCTGTCTATACCTGTGAGCTTAGCAACCTTACTATGGAGATGCTAGGGGTTCCCAGGGCACCAATTCCGAATGGAATGGAGATAGCCATGAACTTGCATCCATTTTCTCCACTGACAATTTAAAGACAGCAGTGCATACCAGAGCAGGTTTTCTCAAGCTCAAGAAAAAACTCACACAGTTTTAGACTGTGATAGTCAGTGGGCTCTTGAATAAAAGGAAGAGTAATTCGAGTTCTACTCCTATAAAGACACAGCATCAAGAATCTCCTCATAGATAACTTGTGGTTGTCACATTTTAATATATAACATGCCAATTAAACAGATACAAGTTTCCAAGGATAAGATACTCAGAAGGGATGCAATAAGCCTTTCTCTTACATACTGAAAACAACCCAGAGTTGCTCATTTTCTTTTAGTTGTAATAGACTGACATATTGTTATAAATTTAGGAAACATACAGTCTTTAATTCTTAACAAAGTGACAGCAACTTGACAAGAGAAAAAGTTATCTCAGCTTTTAATTCACTGACATTGAAAGCCAACATATCCCAGTGCTGTCCCCACAGCACAAGTGGATGGGTTTTATGTTTGCTGCAAGATTAATGTACCTTCAATTGCTCAGTGATGATGGCTGTGAGGCTGTAAGCGCAAACAGTGTGTGTGTGTGAACTCACTAAAGGAAGTATGGGCATGTATTTCAGCCACTGATCCTTAAAATAACCATGCTAGCTAAGTGTTTATTGTTATGAAGATAATATACAATACAGTTTTGTAAATTTACATGATGGAATTCATAGGGCAAATCACAATCAAATGGGCAAATTTCATAGTTTTTCAGGAATTAGCTGAGAAGAACATAAAAGATAATCAAGAATGTTTACCCACTGAGAAAAAGACATTGCCCATTTAGTTTTTCCTGATGTATATCATAGCCCACTCCAGTGCTAGAGACTTGGGCTTGAAATCTCAAACTTCCAGTTACAGAACCTACTGGGTACATCCTATGAAATGATCTGTATGAGTTGAACACATCTGCTCCTTTGGACATAGCAGCTGGATCATATAATAATGCTAGTCTTGTTATTTTTAATTTTCAGAAGGAAATTATTTATGCATATCCTCTCCCGAGAAGCCTAATCTACTCTTCTAGATAAGTATGGTTCTTGAAAAAAAAAAAAAAAAAACTCCATGGGATGTTGGCTCCTGGGTGCATTTTAATATGATAAAGATGTAAGAACATTCTAGCACACATACTCATACTTTTTCAATGTTCACTTCTATTGTTGTGAGGGGTAAAGTGCAGGGAGTTAAAGATAAAAGACTACACTGTCCACTCTCACCTCTCATGATTTAAGGACAATTTCTTTCTTAATTTTTTTGAGTGTATTTCCTGGCTGTACAGATATTATTTCTTTCAATATTTATATTCTATTTTGTCAAGGGTCTGTTGTTTGTTCAGACATACATTCACATGTTTCTAATCAATTAAGGTTTAGGTACTCTAGTTAACCCATGACAGAGCTAATCAGGGTACTGGGACTCCTGTAACCCTACTAAATTAATGAGAAGAGCTGTTTCTTTATGGATTATTCTTAAAAAGGCAAATGTTCAATGAAAAGTTTCTCACTAAAATCATTTATCTACCATAACACATGAGATGGTTCTGAGGGAAACTGTCTCATTCAGATAAAATCCATGATATTGAACCTAGAAAAGAGCCTATGATCATAGGCTTCACCACAGTGATTTTTAGAAGGAAAGGGCATGGCACACCATCTCCACTAAAGTGAGCGTGATGCTTTTTGGTAAATATTCAAAAGTGTTTAACCATGTCAGTATGAATCTACATACACCTCATCTCACTGAGGTACTAAGGTGTCTACTATCAATAGAAACTCTCCATAGCAAAAAAAATGTTCGAATGATATTTTATAAAGAACTTTTAAGTTGACTGAAGTGGACACTTGCCTATAAATTCTTAATCACTTTTCAGGTTTAAGTTGTTATGTCTGTACTTTATGGTATAGATTGGTAGTTCTTAAATTTCTCATGATTCCTGTCCAAACAGAAATCTACATGCTTCATAGAAACTGTATAAAAATATGAGGCTCATTCTGTCCACCTCAGTGTAAAGGGTATCCAGAGTATCCACACACACACACACACAGCATCAAGATTTTCTTTAGTATTCATGAGATGAACAAACTTGACCTTAAAAAAGATCAGGGATAAAGCCTGAAACTCTTCACTTAACCAACCATGCAGTGTAGCTTTAATGTGTACTTATCAAGAATCCTAATCTCTAACTGACGACTAAAACATCCTGGCCAGAGAAGCAATGCTTATAAAGAATGAGCTGGAATAATACAGTTCCTCCACATGATATAAAAATAGTCTTGGTTAACTGGAGGGTGAGAGAGCTACACTCGAGAGCTGCTTTCTTCCTGAAGAATGCGCTTGACTGAATTATGTTTTAATGTAATTCTACCAATTGACCTGAGGGACTTTAGTAAGTGACTGTCCTCTGAAGTTACAAAGTGTGCATCAGATGCAGAGAATATTCACCACATGACAATGTCTTCACTTTGAAAAACTATGACAGAAATCTTTTCCTCCTGTTTTTAGTCTCAGGGAAACTGAAGACTTTTCTGAAGAGCCGATTTCTTATTTTATGGACATAGCACCTTATGAGTCATGGGTTTCCTCTTTCTCATTCCCATAGCAGGTAAGAAATTGAGAGCTCAGAGTTTGCTCTTTCTAGAGAACATTCAGAATTCCCTGGCTCAGCCTGTGTACCCCTTTCATTCCTAACATCAGCTCGTATTGCTGTGATACTTTTCTGCTCCAACATCGTGTCATTTCATCTTGTCGTACTGAGCATGCCTCTGTGAAGGTTCTTACACCTCTGAAGTAAGAACACACGCAAACACAGGGAGATTGTGAATCCAATCTTTTAAAATATCTAACAAAAGTGATGATCCATGAGAAGTTGACATCTCCTTAGATTGTGGTTTGTCCCCACCAAAACTTGTATTGAGGGTTAATTCCCTACTGAAACAAAATTGATAGGTGATGAATACTTAAGGAGGTGGGGCCTACAGGAAGGTGATTAAATATTTGGTTACTACCCTCAGAACAGTTCAATGTGCTTTTTACAAAACTGGATCATGTCTCATGAGTAGGTGCTATAAAGTGAGGACACCCATGTGTTTGGCATCTTCTGAAATGTGACCACATGTCTTTTCACTTATCCAGCATGTTGTGATATAGCCAGGGATGTGCATGGTATTTGAACTTGACAGCCATCAGAACTATAAGCCACATAAACATCTTTTCTTTATAAATGACCTAGCCTCAGGAGTTTGGTTACAGCAACACAAAATAAATTAAATACCATCCAAATGAATCAATCCACATTTCCTTTAACAGTCTATAAGAAATGTTAAAGATGCCTACAGTCATGATAACCCCCAAAAAATTCATTAAAGTGAGCTTGGATGAGAGGTCACCAAAAAACCTTGATTTCATAAAAGGTACTTGAATGGAGAAGTAAAGGAAGAAAGGGATGGAGGGAATGAAGAAAGATCAGGGTTACGAGAGATGAATTTTATTTCTGTTTCAGGAAAATCACTCTAATTAATATATCAGCCCATGATAAAATGGAGTGATGCATCTCCTAAAGAAAGATATATAATATATTCATATAAAGGTGTATATTTTACGTGTATGCATATACTTTATATATGAATATATGTATTTGTATAAAGCACATTTCACATTAGGTATAGAAAATTATATTCCCATGTAGAAATATTTAGTAGTGATACTATTTGTTCAATTAAACAAATAGCTGTCAAATACCTCTTGGATGCTATACAAAGACACTATTTAGCACTTAACAGCTCCAAGAACAGTCCCTCAGAAACCTTACAATATAATAGAAGAAACATGTGTGTGAATAGAGGAAATGCAAGAGATAATCAATGGCTCAGGAACACAGAAGGGAATAATGAATTTTTCTGGAGATCATAGAATGAAGACATAAAAGCATCAACAGAACTTTGATTGATAGCAATATAATAAAGGGCCTTCAAAGCATAAGAAAGAGTATGATCCAAGGCCCAGATAAGATAAAATAGATGACAATATACTAAGGACGATATCTGTCCACTGCATGAATGCTTCTGTTTGGAGCTGGGATTAGAAGATGTTGTGGCAAATTGTGCTGAAAGCGGATGAAGGTGGTTACCTGGGTCCACCTGTGGGAACATGGAAGAAGTTAGGGGTTTATTTGGTTCACTACTGTGAAGTCAGATATTTTTGAGCTAAGAAAGTAACAGAAAAATTTTCATGCTCTATGAATGCAATCTCTGTCAAAGGAATGCTCTTTGTAGGGGGAAAGAGAAAGAACATTTACTATACTGAATTAACGCTCAGATGATAAAGCATGTATTTGGGGGGACAGGGAACACTGTCAGGCTGTAGGAAGCTTTCATTTTACTTCAAAACAAACTGGGGTAAGTTAAAACTAAAGTTTGTTTCATACTTCCTGCATGAACAATAATAGGTAGGCAAGAAAGATATTATCTAATATAAGAGATACAGAAAAAGATACGGGAAGCTCAAGATTTGAATTATTTTGAGTGTCATTCATGTGAAAATGAGAATTAGAATCATGGAATGGATGAGATCACCCAGCAAAGAATTTACAGTGAGAATAGTAAGGGAAATAACTATAATTAAATGATATTACAGAATAAAATAATTTCCTTTAGGAATACTATTATGTTTCTAAGTGGACATACATAACTCATTATATGGGATATATTTACATACTTAGTAAATTAAGCAATCCACTTAAAAAATCCCAAGTGTGTTTTTCATAAAGTAATGTATTTGCTGCTGCTTATGGAAAAACAATAATGTGATAAGAGAAAAAACGTTTTTGAGTGGTAGATTTTAAGCAGACAAAATTTTATGTGAATATTTGGCTCATAATGAGGGATATATAAGAAAACAATGTAACTTCTAGAGGGAAGATGAAATAAAACAAGTATGAAAAATAAATATAGGAAATTAAATATAATCAAATTATTTAAGTTGTAAGTAATCCATGAAAAAACCCAATCACTCTAATGATAACTTAGGCTATTAAGTCAATGTTTTAAAATCATTCCCCAATATAGTTAGATCTTGCTTTGAGCCATGAGATCATACAAAGCATCAGCTATTTTAAGAATTGGTTTAGAGTATGTATATTCATCATCTTCATTCACATACTTACCTGGTATGAAGCACCTAAAAAAATTTAAGTTCATGCATGAATACAATGCTAGTATGACCAGCACTGATTAACTCCTACTGAATCACACTAAAAATGAAAACTACAATAGGAAACCATTCAAAGTTGAAAGGAACAAACAGAAGACCTGTCCACTTTTTGGTGTATTTCCAAGACTTGGGTACTGAAACTAATCTATATTTATTTTTTTTTAAATTTTATGTCAAGAATGTGTTTCTTATCTATAATCTTGATTTGCTAGAAGCACTTACAATGGAACTATATTCCAATATGTATTTTCAAGATTCTAAGATTAGTAAAGGTATTTTACATTTGTAAGGTATATTCCACATTTGAAGAGTATTAAATGTTTTAATGCATGTACAGAATTCAAAAGTGGACTTGTTACATGGTGAATACTTAAGAATTCTACATTACTGCTACTTATACAACCACACTGTGTTGGAAGAGTAAAATTAAACATGTATTCTGTATTCTTAATAATAATCAGTTGTTCACAAATATTTTAAGCCCAACAACCAGTACCTTTTGTTAAATGGCCTACTGAAAAATGCATCTACTGTACATACACAGACACACATGTGCTCAGAGGAACACATTCTTCAACACAATCTGTGAAAAGAATAGCACCAACTGTAAGAAAAAAAACCAATCAGTGGACAAAAGTTCAACTTGTAACAAAGAGAAAGCCAGCAATATGGCATTATATAATTGATAGTTCAAAAGTCCAGCCCTGAGATTTCCTCAAGTATCCACAGCTATAAAAGTATACAGAGGAACACCCAAGACAGATTTAGAGTTTAATTATTCTAATTCCTTAGAAAAGAGAAATAAGGAAGTGATAACAGCAAAGCTAAACGTGTAAAGAACATTCTCTCCATGGGCCTGCCTTTGATAGTGTGCTTCTCCTATAGATGTTATAAGAATTATTCAAAACCAACAACAACAGCATATGCGGATTCTGCCTTGAGAATATGGTTGAATAAACATACCTCACATTCCTAGAATGAAAAATTTCTATAATAATAAGACTATAACTTAGAGTCATTTTATGCTAAATAGACATCTCCTGGCCTTTGAGTATTTTATTTTTCTTTCATAATTAAGCAAATTATTTCAAAACTTCTACTAACTGGTAAGCCTTCCATAAGTGATCTTAACTTCTGAAAGCCTTAGTTTTAAGACTTATAATACAAACATTTTGTAATTTTAATTTTATTTATTCAAATTTTTTATTCTGAAGATTGAAAACAGGGGATCATTTTACCACTAAGTTACACTCCCAGTGCTTTCATTTTTTATTTTGGGACAGGGTGTTGTTAAGTTGCTGAGAGTAGCCTCCAACTTGCAATCCTCTTGTCTCAAATTCTCCAGTTGCTGAGATTACAGGTATGTCATTATGCCCAGCATATTTTGTAATTTTGATAAATTTCTTATCTCCAGAAACCATATAAAAAAAATTCTGATATATGATTTCCTTCCATTAAGTGATACTTTTATATAAAATTTGTGTAATCTAATTCCTTTTTATTTCATCCCTACATGTTCTATACCTCATCTTTTCCTTGATTTCAACAATTGAAAACCTCATTATTAGAGGTAAAAGAGCATATAGCAGGTCTTAATTTTTGTCCTGTTTTTGTTTTTCTAACAAAGACCAATGGATGCTAACTTTAAAATAAAAATGTAAGACTGACACAATTATTCAGCAGCTTGAAAATCCAGGCATTGTGAAGTTGGCTTCAGATCCCAACCTGTGTTGGAGATAATGTGATCACTTTCAATCATTTGCCATGAAGGAAAATCATTAACTGGCTCTCCTTGGAAATTGCTAACAACATTTCTATAAAATTTATAGGTATAATAATCCAGTGATCCAAATACAATGAAGATCTACAAAAAACTCTGAGTACCACTCAAAGCAACTACTTTGCCTGGAATAAACACAGAGACTAATGATATACAATCAAAGTTTATAACAGATCAAATTAAAATCCAGATCCAACCATCCTTCCAATTAAAGAGAAGATCACACATTAAACTAAGCACATAAATGTAGATAAAATGTGTATTGAGATTTATGTAGAACTTTTCTATACTTAAGAATTCTACCTTACTGCTACTTATATACTTGGAAGAGTAAAATTAAACATGTATTCTGTATTCTTAATAATAACCAGTTGTTCTCAAATATTTTAAGCCCAACAACCAGTACCTTTTGTTAAATGACCTACTGAAAAATGCACCCACTATATATCCACAGACACACCTGTACTCAGAGGAACGCATTCGGTTGGGTTTCAGATGTATCTAAATCAAACTTCAAAACAAATAATAGCAGTTCTCTGCTCCTCTCCAACCACTAATTTTAAAGAAAGTTTTCCATGACCTGGATCATGAGGTGATGACCACCAAACTTGCTTACATGTGTTGTAACAGGTGACAACTGACCTATTACCAATAGCCAAAACCCCAGTAACATCCAAATAGAAAGCCTCTATACACAAAATGGGAACGAAAAAGTTAGTAAATCTTTGAAAAACACATGGTTTTCTTTCTCTGGGAAAATCATGGCATGCTTTGGGGTGTCTATCAAAAAGGCAAAAGGGTAGCAGGTTTTGTCTCCTTGCCATATCAACGCTCACTGTATTCAGAGTGTTTCTGAGAGAAGATGACAAACATTCTTGGATTTGGCATCCACTTTTCTTCCAGACTACACACAAAAAGGGTCAGTGATGGGCAAGGGAAGCAAACAGAGGTTTCCTCACCAGTGTACTGCGCTGAATTCCTCAGAGGGTAGAAAAGAGGCCCCGTGGAATTCTGGCAGCTTCCCGAGAAGGTTCTGATGACAAATGAAGGACCAAGCAATAGGAACCCCAAACAGAGAAGTTGAGTAGTATGAACAACAGTAGAGACTGAGGGCTTACAACTATCCGTCTCTGAAGAGTCATAAACAATGCTGAGGACAAGAAAAAGCCAAATACAACCTCAAGGATACTTACTGCTCCCTATGTCCTCTGTGGTAGATGGACAGTAGCCATATATACTTTTAATTCTGACTTGGCCTGTGACTTGTTATGCTATGCTACTTGCAAATGTGTTGCAAGAAAATGCATGCTTAGCAAGTCCTCTAGCCCTGGGTCTGCCTTTTTTCTTTTCTTTTTTTTTGGTGGAAGGTAGTGTGGAGCAGGTATTGAACTCAGGGGCACTTGACCACTGAGCCACATTTCCAGCCCTATTTTGTATTTTATTTAGAGACAGGGTCTCATTGAGTTGCTTAGCACCTTGCTGTTGCTGAGGTGGGCTTTGAACTGGCAATCCTCCTGTCTCAGCCTCTCAAGCCTCTAGGATTACAGGTGTGTGCCAACACACCAGGCTTAGGACTGTTCTTTATGAACACCATAACGGTCTTTGTGGAAACAACAGTTCCAGAGACCTGTGGCCCAACTGCTTGTGTTGCTAAAGTCGAGAGCCTGCCAAGTCAAGGCACAGGAATGAGCATATTCTACATGATTTAGTCATCAGTTTTTCTACCACGTGATGGCATGAGAGAGTGAGTATAGACCACGGGAGATGGCCTAGACCAGAATAACTGAGCCGCAGAATTTAAAGGATCATCAGAATGGCTTTCACATTAATCTTAGTTAACTAAGAGTTGAGCAAAACAGGGATGACCTCCTTTACAAGGTGTATGGTATTATCCCACAGATGGTATATTAACTAATATTCTGAATGAACTGATAGATTCCAGAACACAGTTTATGATAAACTGCCTTTTTTTAAACAGAAATATTAGTGGAAGACAATAAGAAAAATACAAATACAAAAACTCCTCTAAAGAAGCAGGAAACAGTCCATGTGGAGTTGCTCTGAATTTGTGCAGTTGGGAAGGCTCCAAGGGAAGGCCTGAGTCACCTGTTGTGGCACAAAGACAAGCAGCAGTTTGCTCGGCTTTAACTTCTCTTCTGGTGAGCAGATGAAGTAAGATGAATTCACTCCATCCTAAATTGACCAGTACCAATTCCTTACTTACCAATCATTAGTTGTACATCTACTCTAGGCAACCAACTGCACCATCTACAATAATGATGAATTGGACAGATTAGGGAAAAAAAAATGGGAGAGGAAAAGTAAAATGTATCTTTGTGACAAGTACAAGACTGAGCACTGTAAAATGCATGATTTCTCTATACCCACAAAACTCAAGGAGAAACCTCAAACTTATGGATGTATTAATATGCTGAGATAAGCTATGTGAACCTATTTTATAATACTCACTAAAATAGGTTCATATAGCTTCTCTGAACTTGTTTGCCTGTGAGTTCTATCCTGACTTTAGGTGATGGAGCACATAGACTATAATACAAGAAAGAAGGAGGCAGGGCTCCTAAGAAATTGAGAGGGATAGAGACCACAGATTACATATAGCTGGGAGGGGGAGATTAAAAATACTGTGAAAAGCTTTACTCATAAGTTATATTTTAAATTATTTTTTGAAGAATAGGAAAAAAATCTGATATGGTTAATAATGGAAAAACATTCTCTTTTGCTTTTATATCATATGAATACATTTTAATACAGAGAACTATCAAACATGGGAAAGTCCTGGTTCATCTTATAAATATGGTCATGAATAACCTTTAGGTCAAGGTATTTAAATTGGTAGTCCAGGAAGTCTAGGTGACTCAGCAAGGCACATGACCAGTCTAGAAACTAAAAGCAACAAGTAGCTTGACTACTGATAAAGAACCACCGGCAAGAGCAATGGTGCTACCAATTCCCTACTAGGCTCAGGAATGGGCCTTGAGTACCAGGATAAATAACTATAGGTTGTATCAAGTGAATTTAGGCAGCTAAGTATTTACTGAGCTATAATTCCATAAAGGCACTGCTGAGAAGCAAAGCTAATCCTGGAATAAAAATCCATTCATTGTTCAATGAATGTTTGTTTTGGTCTGTTGGCACAAACACCGTGGAGGTGTCAAAGAAATATATAAAGCACATTTAAGTCCACAAATGTGGCTTACTAACATATTTGCTTTTCCATCATTTTTATAGGCTTTTGCATTATGAAGAGTAAGTTGATTATGGATCAGATTTCATCATTTTAAATCTGAAGTCACTTTGAACCTCAATATGTGACTCAACTATTAGAATCCACTTTATGTACATGTGTATCATTTTCCCTTTAAAATGCTAGTCTGCTAAATCTTACTATGTAAATAAAAAACACTATTATAAGAAATTCCCAGAATAAAGAAAATATTCCCTCAAAAATGTAAAGAGAAAAAGAAAACAGCTTTGAACTGGTGATCACCCATATATTAGCTTTGGCAAGCTGAGGGTTAACACAAAAGATGTTAAGTGTTTGTTTCAGAAAGATTTTTAATTACATGGCATCTCACCATGGAGAATTTGATGTTAAATCCTAAATCCAAATATCTCAGACGAAGAAATGTCTTTGAATGGCAGGAGTATCATAAGCCTTTCTGCCATTTGACTTCACATCACCTTCCTTTGAATACCTCAAAGGGGATTTGGTTTCTATTCTAGACTTAGAACATGGTTTGCTATACTCAGGAAGGTACACTTAAGGGGTAAATGACCTCTCAAGTAAGGTGTAAGACACCCTGTCAACATCAAAGAGACACAGGCTATATGTGCAGAGGAAGCTCATGAGCCCAGAATGCAGATGGATGCAAAGTGGACAAGAACATTGAAAAACACCCCACTGGTCCATCCTGGACAAGTTACCGCCTCCCTCAGAGAAGCTTGGGAATACAGAAATAGGCCAGGATGGATGCAGATCTGTAAAGACATCTTCATTTCTCTGATGTGGAACAAGGACAGATGGATGTTTTTTTTTTCGTTGTTGTTTTGTTTTGTTTTTAAAGTGGCTTGGCTGATCTGAAAAGAGCACATTACCCTTTGGGAAAACATCTGGGCTGTTACATTGTTTTGCAGCACAGAGGCTAAAATTTCAAGTTCTTTTCACCCTGCTTAAGACTACTGTCATTCTTATACTGCTCTGTCACTGAGGAAGCTAAGAATTTACCCAAAAGACTCTACAATGAAATGTAGATTAAAGACATTCTGTGCATGTATGTCCAGTGTCTTAGGCTGTATCCAACTTCACTATGTCCAGAACATATGTCAGAAACGATATGGCCCATATATGGTTACCAACTGTGAGTCAAAGTTGAAATTCTGTTGCAAAACACCCAGGATAAATTTAACCACGAACATTTTTCTAACAGTCTGCGGCTGAATGTGTGATATATACCAACAATAACAACAACAAAAATCTGTGGCCATCTGAGGGCTTTCTTATCCATTGAAATGAGTTAAACTATAAAGAATATTTCAAGGCCCCCAAGATATACTGTGTTAAAAGCGTATAATTAGAGAATGCTTACTATACATCTGTAGGTATAGCATATATGTACACAGACTTGTGTATTTCATATTTGTTTTTTGCTGGAAAAAATATGAATTTAATTATTAATATACTGTGTATTTTCTTGCCATTCAAGAAATCATTTTTTCATATATATGAGAGTTTGCTGCATTAGGGGTTACATTCTCTATGCATAGTACACATGCTTAATTCTTACTCATAATGCACAAATTTATCATCTTGATAGGTAAAAAAGAAAAAGAATCCAAACTGCAGAAATATCAAATTAAAGCATCTAGATTGATAAGTAGACTGAAAAAAAAATGCAAGAGACAGAAACAAACCAATTTGTCACTGGCCATTCAAGATGAGCAGACTTGTAAATTACAAAGAGAGACCAATGTAAGGTCCCAGGGTGACCTTTATTTATATTCTCATACATCTTTAAATATCACATTAAATAATGTGATATTAGTCATTTCCTTCCAGCCATGCCTATAGCAGAAGTTGATGGTACAACATTTGTGGTCCAGGAACAGAAGGTCATAAACAGGAAGGTGGACTGCTCACAAAGGGTGGGGCCATATTGGAATGAAAGGGAGCAGTCTTGTAGCTGGATGGCATTACCTGAGGCATAGGAGAACCTAATCTGTGGTGAAACAAGACACTTTTTTGCCATGATCACAGGGAAGGCTACTCAGTGGCCCTGGGTAGGAAGGCCCATTACTAATGAGAGTGAACTTCCAGTAGTTAATTATGTATCCAAGACCAGCAGGGGCTCTGACATGTAGCAACAACTCACTAAATGTTGTCTCTTTTTATTAGAAGCAATATGGCACTTATTATAGATCATTTTACTTTTAAAATTTCAGAAACAAATGCATTTTTCTTTCAGTTAAAATACTTAAGCTTTACTCATAAATGTATTAATATAAGTAAGTACATGTTTATAAATCTGTACATATACATTTAAGACAATGTTTTTAAAAGTAAGGGTCACTGCCTCCTTAATTTTACTATAATTTCTGTCCTTTATGCCACCATAGCAAATTGATTAAATGTGGATCCTGATAAAAAAACATATACCTAAATACTAATGCCATGATAAATAAATAAGGCTTTATCTCTTTTCCCAATTTAGAAAGAATGATAATGTGCTGAACATGATGCAAAGAAATCAGACACACAAAGACAAAGAAAAAGGGGCCCCTCCTTCATACTGAAGTTTGCTGTTTTGAACTTTAAATGGCACATATTCAGCATTTTGCCCAGGACCTATAATGAGCTATTTCATTATGCAAATGGAAACACTAAAGACACCTTTCTTTCTTCCCCTGTATGGTCCCTTCCTTTTGATTTTCATTCAGTTTTGCAGAGGAGAAAGTGAGTCCAATCACCTGTACTCTGTTCCTAATAGGGATTCAGCGCCAATTTGAGGTAACACATTCTCCTCTTGCTTACTCCCCTCAGTATGGGGCTCAGAGACAGGCAGCACAGCCTCCCAACTCAGGCTCCCCATCTGTCAGCACTCACAGAGCTCCTTCACCTTCTAGACCTATACTGAAGGAGAGCCCAGAAACAGATTTCCATCTTTCCACAGGGTACAGGTAGATGAGATGAATCCTTCAATCTAGCAAATCAGCTGGTTTAGCTATTATACAAAGTTTCTGTCTAATCAGAATGTATCATTTACTTTTTTATGTCATCACTGTCCACTTAGAGTACAGGAGGGCTCAAAATAATTTCATTGCCAAAACAAGACAAACACCACTTTGCAACATCTTCTTATCGTACATGTAATCAGTATTTTGCATACATATAAGAGTGACCTGGAACAAAATGACAGACTACCACAGAATTTTTCTTAAAAAATTGAATTTATTTCAATATTTCTTCAGGGACAATATATGCTTATCAAAATATATCAGCAATGAAATTATCAAATATCAAAATATCCAAGAAATTGTACTTGATGATTTATGAATATTAATTCATGAGAAATACAACTGCTTTCAGAATTGAGAGTACAGGCCTAGGGTTACATATGATCCAATAATTAACTTGTTCTTTTTGACATTATCTTTAAGCCAAATTATTTTTATTTTCATTAAGGTGACATAATACATAATTAATTTCCCTAAAAAATAAGAAATGGGAAAAATATCTAATAATTTGAATATTCATAATTTATAATATGGAATCAAATTTTATTTAACACAATGTTTTATCTCTTTAAAAACTGCTTAGGGACAAGTTGTATACTGATTTCATCAGAGAAAGGAAAGTTATCATACTTAAATGCCATCCTTTGCAGATGTTACCATGAGGATGACAATTCCAATTCTCAAGGTCAAAAAGCCCAACAAATTGACTCCTCCATTTCTTCACACAAAACTATGTTTGCAATAGTTGCAATGCCTCAAATTCAGTCACAACTTTACTGTGCTACAAAATCGGCTAGCAAAGAAATCCCTCTATTCCAATTTAAACTGGGTTCTGTCCTAACTGCCTGAGCCCTTCATAGTTTTAACTCTTGCAGCTTTATTTACAAGCCCCAGGAGAAGTCAGCTCTAAAAAATACCATTTCAACTCTCAAAATACACTTCCAAAGTAAATATAGCTTTATAAGGTATTTGCAACTGCCTGGAGAAATTAACATTAATTTGCAGAATAGTCTTTATTGAAAACTTTTCACCATCTCCAACAAAGTAATAATGTATTGATTTTTATTCCCACTATCTTCAGCTGTATCATTAACAGGAATTTCTATGTACATTGAGAAAGCAAGAGTAGAAATTCAAGGAAGACTGTAAACCCCAGACTGATTCCTTTTCTCATCTCAGTGAGGGAAGCATTATTTTTAAGCATGGCTCAAACTGTATAACCTTAAAAAGTCATTCTTCTGCTTTTTGTGCAGTTTTGTAATTTGCATGAATTTTATCACCTTTCATCAAATTACTCTCTCTCTCTCTCTCTCTCTCTCTCTCTCGATTTTATATATATATATATATATATATATGTATATATATAACAATTCTTAAAGATGGAATAAATTTGAAAAACCCATACAAATCATTAAGATAAAGTTATTTGAGCGTAACAAAGTTCAAATTTTATGGAGTAACAAGTCTAAAATGGGGACTAGGTAATGGAAGAAAACAATCTAGGTAATTTAGACTGGATCAAGTCAAATGGAAGATGGTAAACACCAATCTATTACTAAATAATAAGTGGGGACACATACTTTTTCAATGACATACAGGCTCTTTAATAGTAAGAGCAATCAACATGTAATTAAGTTGAATAAAATATATGCATGTATTAGTGAGGGTCCACATAACCCTGTAAAAGTCTTGAACAAAACCATTCATCTATCAACTGTAATGACAGCAAATGAAATATACTTTTGTTGTTCCCTACCCAACCATCAAACTAACAATACCTCTTTTCAAAGACTTTAAGATAAGCAGAGATTTCTCAGTGTGCTGCCTTTATGCTGAGCCTAAACAGAAAGCATGAAATGTTCTTCAAAACAGGGTTACCCAGTGCTTACAAGGAAGCCTACTGGTAAATGGATCTGTCTAGTTTCAGTTTATAGTTGATGGGCTAGATTCAGATGATAAATTCTTCTGGGATCTTTAGCTCAAGTGCAAATAAAGATGCAAAGTATTCTTTCCTTTTACAGTCTATAATCATGATGCACGGACTCAAATTTCAAGAATTTATTACTTTCAGGAAGTCTTTAAGAAGGGATCCTGGGTCTTTTATCAGTGCAGGAAGAGTGCTGTAAGTGGTAAGGATAATTAAAAGTATATTAGACATCTCATTCATTATCTAAATGCTAAGTCATTATCTAAATGCTAAGTGCCTAAGTCAGAAACTGAACTAACCTACAACATCTTTAAAAGTTATCCACTTTGGAAAAGATGCACATCAGGTCCTACCAGAGTGTACCAATATACCTCCTAGAGTTGAAGAGTTGACAGTTTCTTAAACTCGCCATTTAGCCACAAAAATCACAAGGAATCTATGCCAATAGGAAATGCTGTGACATGGAAACAAATGTAATGTACACATTTAGAGCAAGAGGCAGATTCCACATAGAAGTGTAGAGTTTAACCAGAGACAGGGGCTGAGAGATCCTGCTTTTCCCACTTTGATAAACTAATAACAGAATAACAGATTTTCCCCATAGGCACAAATCAACTACAGGTTTGATAAAATAGCCCTAAAAAGAAAAACTGCTGAAGACACATTATCCGGGCTATAGATTTTCATTCCTCAGTCTTAATTTAACAAAATTTAAATCCATATGCTAAAATATATACATAATAGCATTCATTATCATTCTTTGTATGTTCTAAAATTAAGTAATTTTTTTGAAATCCTGTCCTCAGTCTGTGGTTTTTTAATTCACTTTCTACTATCTTTTGAAGATATTTTTGAACGTGGTATTTTCTTTTAGGAATCAGGATTTTAAAGTAATTGCTAAGAAATATTTCCTAATCTAAATTACAAAGGTTTTCATGCAGAATGTTGATGTTCTATTGTTTACAGTTAGATTTATGAGTTACTTTTTCTGTCTGGTGCAAGGTTTGAGTCAAAGTTCAGTTTTTTGCATATAGATACCCACATTTTCTAGCACCATTTGTTGAAATGATAGTGAATGGATTAGAAAACACATAATATATACATGCTATATAATACCATTCATCAATAAAAAGGAATGAACTATCATTAACACGAACATGGATGAAAAGAGAAATAATTATTCTAAAAGTAAGCAAGACACACAAGTGTACACATTGTATGATCCCATTTATATCAACTTCTAGAAAGTAAGTATCAAGATAGTGATAGAAAGGTGATGAATAGTTGCCTGGGAAGTATGTTGGAGGGCACATTTTAGTAGAAAGGACAAAAATAGAAAAATTGCAATTTTAAGGCTATACATATATAAAATATTATGAATGGTAGGTTTTCAATATATGCAATTTATCATATAATTCATACCTCAATAACACACACATATACTTTTAATATATGTAAATAAAATGTAAGTGTTTCAACAGAATCTTCTTTAATTAAAAGTAAACATTCACATTCATGTCATGCCACACTGCTTTGATTAGGCCAGAATCTGGAAAAATTTATTTATCCGAATAAGTATATAGGTATGGTTAGTTGGTGTGTATTTGCTTACTGGGGAAAGATACTGAAGATGTTTTTAGCAATATAAACATCTATTATTCAATTAAACACATTTTAAATACTCTAGCTATACAGTAGATATTAAAGTTCAAAGACACCATGAGGTTAGCAACACTGATCAACTGGTTGAATAAAAATCCTTGGAAAAATTTGTCCTTAAAAGTATAATCATTCCTTTACTCAAAAATGGCCTCAAATGAAGATAATTAGGAAGATACTTAGAAAATTTAAAATGAAACCCCAACAAGGGAAGAATCCAAATATGACAATGAAATTTGTTCCCCACTAATGAAGTTTAGAGCTAATCACAGGGGCTTTAAGCACAAGACATCCTGGTGATTCAAGCTTGCAAGTCTGAACAATGAATATTTATCCTTAGGCTTTTCTGTGAACATCAACGGTTTTTTTAAATGTGATTTTTTCCTGGAATAGTAATTTTTGTATCAATGTTTTCACTTGAGAATCACATTGGGATGTTTAATAAGCTATTAATTTAATACCCACTAAAAGGAGGAGATTCATTTTCTCATCACATATTAAGTATAGCACATTGTGTGTTACACTTGGATTTGAAATTTCGGAGCATGAGAAGTGTTCCAGGAAACACTTCTCTTTTTTCATCTTTTTGACACTCTCTTTTATACCAAGAAGAAAACACATTACCAGGGCACAATGGCACCTGCCTGTAACCTCAGCAGTTGGAGAGGCTGAGGCAGAAAGATGTATGAAACTTAGAACCTGTCTCAAAACAAACGAAAAACAATAAAAATTTAAAAAAGTAAAAAGGGCTGGGGATGTGGTCCAGTGGTTAAGGGGCTCTGGATTCAATCCCCAGTACTTTAAAAAAAGAAAGAGGGGGCTGGGAATGTGGCTCAGGCGGTAGCGCTCTCGCCTGGCATGCGTGCGGCCCGGGTTCGATCCTCAGCACCACATACCAACAAAAATGTTGTGTCCGCCGAGAACTAAAAAATAAATCTCTCTCTCCCCCCTCTCTCACTCTCTCTTAAAAAAAAAAAAGAAAGAGGGAGGAAGGGAGGGAGGAAAAAAGTAGATAGGTTTAATTTAATTTCTAAACACTGGAAATAGCATGTTTGACATCAAAAGTCTGTTAAAAAAACAGTCCATTGAACTGCTTGATCATCAAAAGAAGGGAAGGAGAAACAAATACAAGAGAAAATTTAGTTTCATCCTTTACTGACAAATGTAACTGTTAAATAATCTAAAATACTTTACCATTTAATTGTTTTGCACAGCATAGGAAATGCATATTCCAAAGGATAAGGCAAGTTACTCAGTCAAGTTTTCTTCCAAATACTATTAAGAGCCAAAGTATACCTTTTGCAAGCATGATATATTATTGAGAGTTTTAGTTCAGGTGCTGTTTGTATATAGAGAGAAAACAAGACAAAGTTTATGAGACTTTAGGTACCTCAGGACTAGTTTTGAAGGATTATAGATCAAATATGTGAAGGAAATAAACCAGGGCTCCCAGGTAAGCGGGTATAGAATAAAATCACCAGTGAAGCCGGAATTGAAAATACTTCCCTTGAAAAGAAAAACATTGAGTATAAAAGGTATACAGCATGGTTCATTTATAGACCAATGCATTCTCTTTGGCAGGGGCAGTTTTTTAACCTGATGTTTGCAAGCATGTGAAGAGGAGTGCAGGTGGGAGACCTGCTAGCTCCAGGGTTTTAGTGTTGCTTCTACTTCAAGAAGCCAGCCATCCATCCA
The DNA here is from genome assembly GCF_045843805.1 of Urocitellus parryii. Classification (NCBI taxonomy): domain Eukaryota; kingdom Metazoa; phylum Chordata; class Mammalia; order Rodentia; family Sciuridae; genus Urocitellus; species Urocitellus parryii. The sequence continues at coordinate 151,608,486 of NC_135534.1, forward strand.
TTAAGAATACAAACAATAATAACCGCTAGAGAGAATGTGGAGCGAAAACCTTTATGTTGTTGGAGGGATGGTAAATTAGTACAACTACTATGGAAATCATTAGGAGGTTCCTCAAAGGACTAGGAATAGAACTACCATATAACCCAGCAATACCACTCCTCAGTATTTGTCTTAATGAATGAAAGTCATCATACTATAGCAATACATGCCTACCCATGCTCACAGCAGCATGATTAACAACAGCCAAGTTAAGGAACCAACCTAGGTGTGTGTCAATAGATGAATGGATAAAGAAAATGTGACATATAGACACAATGGAGATTAATTCAGCTATAAAGAAGAATAAAATCATGTCCTTTGCAGAAAAATGGATGGAATCTGAGAACATTAGGTTAAGAGGAAAAAAAAAACAAGCTCAGTCAAGAGTTATTTTTCTTATGTGGAACTTAGGAAAAAGAAAAAAAAAAGGTTGTGAGAGGAGGGGAGATCAGGAAGAGTAGAGAAAAGGAACTAGGGGAAGGGAAAAAGAGAAAGAAAGGGGAGATACTGGGGAATGATACTGGATAAATTATATGGTTATATTATATGCCTGTATGACTATGTAACAATGAATCCAACCATTATGCATAATTATAATGCACCAACCGAAAATATGGGGAAGAAAGCCTGTCTGTCACTGAATCACTTTTTAGGAATCTGCAGCGATAGTGAGCTGCTCCTTGTTTTCTTCAGTCATGTTCTCAAATAACAGACTGGCATATTTGAAGTCCACATTCCTCACCTTGTAGTTTGAAATTATCACAGCATATCTAAAGCTGATAATCAGATCAAAATCTGATGTTCTAATCGTATTCCCACTGCAACCAGTGCACTGAAGGACATACACTGGCCCTAATGATGAGGTTATGACCGTTCTCTCTCTAAGTGTGAGTAACACAACAGCTAAAAGTAGTAGACCACAAGGAACTCCCAGTAGCTGAGCTCCCTGGAGGTAGGTGATGCCCAAATCAGCACACAGTTGGAAATGTGGCCACTATTCAGGATTAACTGACAAATAAAAGAGAACCAAAAAAGGCATTCGTGTGCATTGTGAAGTATCCGGAAACTAGAAATTTTAAGAAGGAAAGTGGTTTTGGAATACAGTTCCTGCCTTCTCCTGTTGAAAATTCCAAAGAAATTATGTCCCTAATGTTCTAGTTCTCAAAGTCCAGCCTCAACAGTTACATGGTAAATGGTTCTAAGTCACCTCAGTTCTAGTTGCTGATCCCCCCCAAAAATATCATTCCTGCCCTGGGCTTCCTATCCCCTGCAATGTTCTACCTCAAGGAATGGACACCCAAACTTGAATGCTTTCTTCTCCAATGTAGTCTCTCCTGTTTTTCCATGCTGCAATTCCTCCTTTCCTAAATAGATGGTATTTTATTAGTTTATAAAGAATGCTTCACATTGGTGCAATGAAAAATTACCAGCATTAAGATCACAAAATGATGCTCAATGATCCCATGAGGAATTTTAGAAGTATCCTTTGTCTAAGTTTCAAAACTGCTCTTTTCATTCAGTCTATTTCTTCTCTCTCAAATACTACTGCTAATTTACAAACTTGTGCCCTCTCTTTATATAAATATTCTTTAAAGCACCGCTCAGAAAACTATTTTCTTTTAAAAAATCAATCAATCAATCCATCAATCCTGCTGAACTCCCTCTTCATCCCCAATTCCAACAGAGTTAAGTGCCTAGCTCACAGCACTATGAGCACATCTCCTCTTTCAATGAGGAAACTGCATTTTAGGGATCTGGGCAAACACTGCCCCCCACCGAACCAAGTTCCTTGAGAAATAGGAGAGCTTCCTATGCTTCATGATTGTTTCCAGCACTTTGTGAGTCATCAGTGCCATGATGCTTACTAAGCATTTTATGAATGAATTTGAATTCATGTGTAATCTACTACATAGAGTATGCGCTCACTGAGGTCAAGAAGTTTCTAATTCAATATACTTGGTGTATAACAGTGTCCTAAAATGACTAATCAATGAATGAATGGATTATACAACTTTGGGGCTAAAAAGTAATTACATTTTTAATCCAATTTCCCACTTTTACAAATGAGGTGTGATGCCCAAGCTAATTAAAATATGAACAATTGTTCATGGAATCAAGACGCAAGAACAAGTTTTCATATTCCCAGCCAGTATACTGTGGTATTTCTGAAAGAACGATTGAATGAATTAATCTGATCTGAAGACTAAGATATAGAAGAGTCATCACAATGAACAGATATTTAGAAATTAAATTCTTGATGGAAATTTAATAAACCTTGCTGCCAAACTTTTAAAAATGGATTCTCCTACTCTGTATGCTGATAGTTATAGGCAAACTTTCAAAATAGAAATAGAAGCAAGTTCTATTCAAAATACTGTGCCTTAATCATTAATAATAATTTTAAAATCCAATAGGCTTTTGTTTAATATGCAAATTCTTTTACATTCAAGTATTTGGCACACCATGGATATACTAGGTTACAATTATGACCATTTATCGACATCCTGGGGAGCATTTGGGTCTTGAAATCTCAGTGATATTAGACTAGGACCAGGAAAGTCATGAAATGAATTCTGCAGGGGGATTCCTCCTTCCTCCCCCTCTGCTAACAGTGACTTCAATACATTGTGACAGCAACTTGCACATTACCTGTCAATAGCAAAGAGTTAGCCTTCATCTCTCTGGAACCTTTCATTCTTATCGCTCCTAAATCACCTACTAAGAAATTGGTAATTAGGTTGCTAAAGACATCTTGGCTAAATGGATTTTGAACCAAGTGATTTTGAAAGGTTGATTATTAACCTTTGGTAAAACACAAATAAGAGAACACAACTAGACTGATTCTCAGCTTGAGTAGGAGGAGAGAAAGGTCAGAGTTATATGTCTCCAGTAGATTTGATTTTCTACATTGCTATTAGACGGCCTGAATTAACTTTGTCCTGATCACAACTAATTCTAATGACTTTTGTATCCAAAGCCAAATGAAAACCTACAGCATAAACATGAGAATTCTGCAAATATTTTCTTTTAGAGGCACAAAGGGTTCTCTGTTTTCCAGAATTCAGAAATGTTAAGTACTTCAGTGAACTTCTATAAAAGTTCATCTAAATTCTAGATACTGCCTATGGCTGGGATGTAGCTCGGCACTATATCACTTGCCTAGCATGCACAAGAACTGGGTTCAATCTCCAGGACACAGAATCCTAGGAACTGCCTAAAGCAAATATGGGAATATTCACTTGCCTTACTATAACTTCCGCATGTTGTTAGTACAAATATAACAGTTCAGATCAGAAGAACAGACACTAACATCATTTCTACTATATACAGAAATATGCTTTCCAAGCTTAAACTCAAAAAATGTATATGATCCTAAACAAAGTCATTAAATTTTGTTGGCAGTATTCTACCTTTTCTGCCAGAAACCTCCCTTCCTACTTTCAAAGCCCTCCTTCAGACCAGCAGCTGTCTTCAGAGAACTCACTTTAACCCAGGTAGGTAAAGCTTACAGGCATCCTCTCACAAGGACTGGCTACCCAACACCTCCTCCCTCCTCTAGGGATGCTACCCCTACAATCCTTAAAACTGCCAGAAGAAAATGTTATACTGATGCTGCCCCATTACTAGCAGCAAGCCCAATATTGGCAGAACAAAGTCCATTCAATTAAATGTCACTAATATTATATCAGGCCAATAATTACTCTCTAACCCACTTGAAATTATGGACCTGAAAAAATTTAAAGTAAAAATTCAAATAATACTCAGAGAGAGGCATAGGTGGATAATTTCTTTTTAGCCTCTCCCTTAGAAAAGCTCTCTTTCTCTTTGAGGAAGAGCATGCCTGAGAAAACTTCCTATGAAAACTAAAGAACAAATTGAGTCCTCCAATTATCACACATCTCCATCCCCTCAACAATTGGAGTGTCTACAGTCTCCTTCATCTAGTGATGATTTATTTTCAAAGGATGAAAATTAAAAAGAATCACACCTTGCAATTTGTCTTGTTCATTTTTTTTCATTTATCTAAATTGAGCAGTCAGATAATATCCTTAAGTAGACTTTAAAACCTTAATATTTTAAAAAATCCCTGAAAAGATCTTATGCATCTGTACTATCAAAGAAAATTTGCTTATTATTTGTATTTAAGGAAGTTATTAACTTAAAAGTACCTTACTTCTTAGAGAAAAATATGAAATTTCCAATTTAATTCAATATAAAATTTGACACAGAAGAATGTTAGGATATTTTCTTACATACCACAAATGTTCTACATCTGGGAAACTACAAGACATAGGACACATTTCCAATTGTATCCGGGCTTTTGTTTTAAAGAGTGCATTCAATATGTTTCTCAAGGGAAAACAACACTAAGCGATTCACTCTTTTTCTATTACTTAGCTTTACCCCCTACTTTCATTCTCCAATCACTAATTTTCTTCCTTGTTATACCTTCAAAGGATCACTTTCGGGATCCAAAGGACAGACACTCCAAGCAAATGAGTTCTGTTATAAATACTACATTCAGTTGTCCCTCCCTAGCAAACAAGATCCAGTGAATATAAACAGGAGAGATCTTTGTACTAAATGCCTACGATACACCCATCTCTCTTTCTAACCTCCACACCATGCCTTTTAACATTAATTTGTGTACCTTAGTAAACTTGCTCATGTAATTACAGAAAAAAAAGTCCTGCTTTGAAAATTTATCTTTTTAAAAACTCCCCAAACTTAATGAATGATATTTCATCCTAAAAACCCTTCTATAAATTAGTAAAAGCCTTTTAAAAAAATCAATTCATAACACACATATAAAAGAGATAGGTTTGGTGATAAAGGCTCAGGAAGCAAGGAGGCATCCATTACTGAGTTCTGAGAGTGTTGTTTGTGGTTAAGGATGTCTTGAAACCTCACCCAGGACCAGATCTTATATTATGTTAGAACAAGATACAAGGCATAAACTGAGCAAAGATTTTTCTTGAGTAGCTCTGTGGAGCCCTGAGGCCCCTGGGTACTGCCATAGTGTGGGAGCCACCTAGATGGAAGGAATCCCGTCCTCCCACCTTGCTCCCCCTTCAACAAGAGCCCTCTTCCTTTTGCCTATTTTACACACTGGGCTTCCATGTTTACCGCAGGCAGTCTTCTACTTTAGTAAAACCAACTTCCATACGATGCTCAACTCTTCCCTGGCCTTCATAAGGCCTGCTTTAGGTACTGCCATAAGCACAACAGGAGCACTGCCTGTAGGCCAATTCTCTGCACACTTTATATGCAATCTCTTCATCCGTCATGGCATTTTCCCCTTGTTATTTATTTTTTCATCTCATTTCATTTCTTTTTTTCTTTTCTTTTTTTTTTTTTTTTTAGTATCAGGGATTGAACCTAGGATCACTCAGCCACTGAGCCATATCCCCAGTCCTTTTTTAAATTTTGAAACTGGGTCTTGCTAAGTTGCTTACAACCTCACTAAATTGCTGGGGCTAACTTTGAACTGCCATCCTCCTGCCTCTGCCTCTGTCTCCCAAGCTTCTGGGATTACAAGAGTGCACCAATGTGCCCCGCTTCCCTTGTTTTGTGTAAAGTCCAAACAGTGAAATAAAAATACAGATACTAATGATTAAAAATATGTAGTTAATATTATTTATAAAATTAGGGTGAAGATGTAGAACTATCAGAAATGCTATAAGAATGAATGATTGTTTTTGGTTATTAAACTTGAAGAATATATAAAATATGGTAGAAACACAACACCCAAAGTTGATGTCTAAAAAATAATGTCGTCATTGTGGTTTTTAGAACTCCATATAGTCACATTGAATACTTGACTACAGATTATTATATAGATGCCCAAAGGCTTCAAAGCTCATGACCATAATTTGAAATAATGAAGAGTTATCTTTTGTCATCTTTTCTTCTCATGTTTTTAGTTTTTGTCATACTCTGAACAAATTATAATAAAGACATGACTTGAAAAATGTGGCCTGCCCAGGTGTGTCTGCAATAAAATATCATACCTGTGTCTGCATGAAGTTAATCTTGTTAGGCATCCTTGGGATCAGAGTTGGTACCACACTATTAAATGTTTCCTCAAGAGAAAGACAATTGAACAGAGGCCCAAGGGTCTCCAACCAAGGATTAGGAACCTCTTCCTGTGTGCCATGAGTCAGGCATATGAAACATGTCTCAGAAAAGATAACTCATTATTGTAACTCACTAACCTAACCTCTCACACCTACCATACTTAACCAGTCTTGGAGCTCTGATCATGGTGCTACTATGGACTGTATTCATGTCTTAACAGCAGGTATGGCCCTACTGTGTGTGACATCTCACAGCCAGGCCTTAGACACTTGCCATGTCACATTAAGCTCAAACTTGCTCCATATTTAAATATAGTTCCTAGCATGCTTTAAACAATATATTTTCCTGGTTTATTTTTAAATCATGTTTTATCACCCAGAAGGAAACATAGAAAAATAAATTTTAATGACGAGAGGGATTTTATTTAAAAATAAATTTGAAATTTTGTTTTGTTTTTCCTTCATTTAAGTGTCCAAAAAAATGTGCCATAAAAGAAGCAGCTTCATGCTTTTAGTAAGTAATAATACTGGTGACCTTGAAGATTTGTTGAAGTAAGGGCTGGAATGGATCTTAATTTTAAAATGAGAATAAAGCAAGAACAATTCAATAAGTTGTTTTGTCAATATCGAGTCCTACAGACAAAGCTTAAATCTATAAACAAAATTTATCTGCATTAAACACTTAAAGATCATTAAATTTTAGGATTATAATAGGACTATCAAATGAGGATTACAAGAAAATTAATCTTAGAGAGTTAATGAATATGTAATAAATGGTTCTTCTTATCTACAACTGAATATCCTTACTTGACTAAAAGTGTTTGGGATTCTTGCACCTTTTCCAATTTTGGAATCTCTGCATATGCATAATATGGTGTCCTAGTATTACGCAGCACTGAAAAATGACAAAATCATAGAATTTGCAGGGAAATGGATGGCATTAGAACAGATTATGCTAAGCGAAGGTAGCCAATCCTTAAAAAACAAATGCCAAATGTCTTCTTTGATATAAAGAGAGCCACTAAGAACAGAGCAGGGAGGAAGAGCATGAGGAAAAGATTAACATTAAACAGAGACGAGTGGGGGGAGAGAAAGGGAGAGAGAAGGGAAAGCATATGGAAATGGTAGGAGACCCTCAATGTAACACAAAATTACATATAAGAGGTTGTGAGGGGAAAGGGGGGGGGCAAGGGAGAGAATTGAACAACAGCAGATGAGGTAGAGAGGGAAGATGGGAGGGGAGGGGAGGGGAGGGGAGGGGGGATAGTAGGGGATAGGAAAGGCAGCAGAATACAACAGTCACTAATATGCCATTATGTAAAAATTGTGAATGTGTAACTGATGTGATTCTGCAATTTGTAATTGGGGTAAAAATGGGAGTTCATAACTCACTTGAATCAAATGTATGAAAGATGATATGTCATGAGCTTTGTAATGTTTTGAACAACCAATAAAAAAATATGGTGTCCTAGATACAGAAACTAAGTCTAAATATGAAATTAATTTATGATTCATATTCACCATATATAACCTCCAGGTACTTTAATACAGAATTTTTAATAATTCGGTACATGAAAGAAAGTTCATATCATTTGGCTGAAGGGGGCAAAATGTCTTTTCTCCCTTGGGGATGGTGAATAAACTCAATGTTGTGTACCTGCATTTTGAATAACCCATCACATGAGGTCTGGTATAAGATTTTCCAAAAAATAATTGGGGTTTTGGAACATTTTGGATTTTAGATTTTCAGAATAGGGATATTCAACCTAAACTAGAAAGTGAGCATTAAAAAAAAAGATTTTGTAAATTATTCATAGTGCACTTGACTCTGTTCTTTGAACCCAATCCCCATTCAAGTTTTGGGGGTTGTGGTAGAATATATGCAGACAGGTGGGAAGACTGACAGAGAGGAAGAGCAGCTCCCATGGATCAAACAGGTGCTATGTTCCAAGTACTTTAGTAAGCCCTTTTCATACCTGATTACTTAATTCTCAGCACAACCCACAGTGGTAGTTATTTTGTATACAGAGGGGAAGAAAGCTAAAAAGGACTTGTAGAGACAAGAGGACGAAAGAAGAAAAGAAAGAAGTGATTTGGTTTGACCCTGAATCCTACCCCTGAGGAAAGTGAAAGCAGAAAAAAAATGGTGTGACTATGGCAAATAACAGATCTAATATGGGAAATGAAATTCTTTATCATGCAGTCCAATACTTTTATAGTTTTCACTATAGACCTTACCTGAAAATATATTAAAAGAAATGTGAAAGTCTAAAATGTAATTTGCTCTTTAGAACCATTAAACAATGCCAAAATGAACTCAGGTGAGAAGTGTGAGATTGTGAGAATAGATCCATCAAGTCCATTGGCTAATTATCAATGAGGAGATTCATTCAATATTACACTGAACATGTATATGGGGCACAGATGTAACTGTATAATTTAAATCACATTATACCCATAGTTGGGTATACACATTCCAGCTACCATAATCAAACAAGAGTAAGCAGAGAAACTAGATGGAAACTAAAATACATTGTTAGCATTGTCAATATTTAAGCAACAAAAATCTACTTGGTTTACTTATAAGTTATTTCATAGGGCAATATTTGAATATCTGGGGGGGAAAACATTTTGGACTCTTCCATTTATTAGAAAAACAGCTTTCTTCTTTTGTCAGACTAGAATTTTCAAAAACATTTGGAAGGATCAGTACATTTACTTTCAGCATCCATTCTCCAGGTATCCATTGTCATTTTAGATAGAACAACAACATTTCAGTATAAAATAGTGGACTGTTAGGGGGGAAAAACACTACTTGCCTAATGTGTCCTTGGAAGTGCAATCACAACTGCACATGCTGGATGTGCCCTCCGTTTCCTATACCTCTTACAAGAGCCAGGACAATTGTTCCCATGGCAAAGATCACTCCATTGAAATCTCAAGAGCTGCAAAATGGGTTACATAACATGATATTGTATATGATTCCATTATATTAAAGAGTGAGACTCTTTATATGTGAATTGGGATTAACAGAAATGGTGACTATAAACACATTAATCAAAATTTATTATGTTTTCATAGTATGGTATTTGCCATAATACAAATACGTTCATAATCTTAAACTGATGTGTTCAAAACCAAATTGCAAAACAAATAAGCCACCACCTACTGCTAAAGGATAGTCTAAATATTTCAAAAGCAACAACTTAATAAAGATTAAGGGATCTAATAAGCTTCCCTGTTTCTTTTAACAAAAAAGCTTTCAAGAGTCAATCAGACACTGAGAAAAAGAAAACACTATTACACTAAACTGTTCTGTGTAAAGTATATAATAAATACATTTAAGAAATGTGGATTTTGATAATAAAAAAATGTTGTTTTCTTACCAATGACTGCCCGTGAGGCACATTCTTAAGTCGACTTTTGTGGGTCTGGCTATTTGTCAAAACTTGCCTCATCATTTACAGTCTCAGAGTTCTTTTCCTTTTAGCTCAATGTAGTGATGGAATCAATACAAATCTGCTCTTAAAATATCTGTCTCTGACCTGTGTTTGTTTTAAGCTGTATCATTCATAATGGTGATGGATTGGTAATGCTATTCCTCTTTGTCTGCACAAAGCACCACAGCATAAAAAGCGCATATATTTTATGCCCAAGGTCAGGAGAAAATTAATGGATAAAGAGCCTGATAAAATGGAGTTCAAGCTGAATGAGTTGAGTGTGCTCTACAGGGTACAGACCAGGCGGGTTGTATGAAGTCCATTACACTTAAACACTCTTGAAGCATTACAGAAGCGAAATCGTTTCCAGGGGCTAACACATAAAAGCACCAAGCACTCATAAGGCTACTGAAGAGTGCTTACAGGTATGGGCAAACCTGCTCAGTTCCACAGAATATTCCATTCATCAGTTTTTACCTTGAGCAATAAATCACTAGTGTTGATCACTACAGTTGAATAGGTTATGCTTTCCAGTTGCCAGTAAACTTCTTGTGGAGGTATTCTCACTAATGCTATCTCCACCATTGACTCCAACTCCACCTGGTAAATATTTAAACTCTCAGGGTTGGCTGCTTCTGACATAAAGCTTGATAGCTGAAAACTACACTCAGCTTTCTACATCATACAACTTCCAACATCTAAATGACAGCAAAGTAAGCAGAGAATTTTTGAAAGCAAAACAAAAACAAACAAACAAAAAGCAGCAAATGAGAATTCTAAAATCTGGTATTCAGGATACCATCAAAATCATTCATTAGGACAAAACTTATCACATTTAATATAAAAACATGAAAATAAGCATTTTATAGTTTAGCAATTCAAAATTAATGGGATTTCTTCACAAACCTTGTTCAGGAGAAAAGTATTACTATTTTGGAGGGTAAACAACAATGAAGCAAGATATACTGCATTTATCCTTTAAAAACTTCACTTTCAGATTATTTGATGGATATTGTAAGATTTTGGTTAGGCTGTTTGTTTAAAGGAGAACTCACAGTAACAATGGTGATATTCCCCTAGGGGAGAGGCTTCAGCTCCCTAAAACTATATAAACAAAGTGTTTCTGGAAGCTGCAGAATTGTCCATTATCTCCAAGGGCATACTCTGATAACAGTCAATCAACTTAAAGCCAAAAGTCATTCAGAACACCAAAAGAAGAAAGTTACTAGTGACAGTTTTGGTCATGGTCTCATTCAGGCTGATTACGAGGCAGAGACGGGAATGAAACTGTGAAAGAAGTAAAGTTGGTGGAACCAAACATAAAGTACACAGTAGTGATCTGAAGACAAAAATCTGCCAACTCTTAACTTTGACCCTGCAATGCAAATACAAACAGATATTGGTAATATTCAATGAGTTCATTTATTAAGTGTAATTGGTGGGTTTGGGATGTCAGTAAAACAGGATGGTGTGACACTGGCCATAAATTTAAACTCCCTGCATCAGCTTCTTTATTTGTAAATTTAAGGGTCAGAAAACAGAATCTGAGGGATTCTTCACCTAACAAAAAAAATAAAAAAAATAAAGCCACAACATCCCAAAAATGTTCTATGGTATTCTCTTAAAAACTGCATGATGTGTATAATTTGGGAACAGAGGTCTATGCTGAGACAAGATTTCCTGCCCTGAATGCACAGAGCAGTTATGCACCTAGAAAGACTTCAGGGAAACTCTTCAATTGGGGGGTGGGGGGAGAGTGACTATAGGGAATTTTTAAGGACCATAAAATATTTTAAGAGTAATAGAAGGCTCAAATAACTTCTTCCTTTTTAAACTTTAGAACATTAGTTAAGACTAGACATCACAAAACATCCTAAAATGAGAATCAGGCACTAGAATAACTGTTCATAGAGGTAACTGAATCATTCTCATTAGCATCATTCAATAAAAGATGACATTAAAAACGACGGATAAGTCTAGAAGATCTTTTTTGAATTACATGATTCACTCCCTGGCTTGATAAAAGAACAATATATAACATTCCCACTATGAAAGTTTTCATCTTTTTGCATTTCATTTCCCACATTTTTGCATATATTTTATGCTACACAGATACTAAATATAGTATGTTGCCCATATTGGTTTGCCTGATTCTGTTTTTGAATGAATCACAAAAATTTCTAAAAACAATTTCCAAAGTTTCAACATAGTATTATAAGCTTAACACTTTAAAAGACTATTAGCGTTCAAGGTTGTTGATAGATCAGTATTCCAACTGAGTACATTTAGATTATAATTTACTGCTTTCATAGCAATTTCTATACAAAATATTTTTGTTCATGGATCTTTGAATTATCTCCATAAACTTCTAAATACAAAATCATAAATACAAAGCTGAAGAATGTGAGTATTCTGTACCTTTTTTCAATTTTGCTACTTCTAAGGCCACAGGTATGAATGATAGCAGATAACCACTCAGAGTTGTTATTTTAACATGCTCTGATAATATGATGTTAATATTTAATATGAAAACAAATTAATGCTAACTTATTGTTAAAATACCTTTGTGGTTATATAACAATGCTTCAATAATTTGCTTTTTTGACCACCACTAATGATAAACCTTTTCTACCCACTGGTTGATTCAGGGCTGGCTTTGTGGATATACCACCTGTACAGTCACACAGGGCCCACACTTAGTACACTGTTCTATTTCATCTTTAAATATTTAAGAATTGTTGTTAACAAGAGGCTCCACATTTTCATTCTGTGCCACAAAATTATATAGCCTGCCCTGAGTCCATTATTGTTCTGTGTTGTTTGTATTCCTGTTGATACTACTCTCAGGGTTTTAAGTTCTGAACATTCATGAATCATGTATAAAAGTCTCCCTCTTTCATTTCACATAAGAAAGGTACTGGTGCCAATAAAGAAAGGTGTATTTAATTCTATTATATATTTAATCTACATATTTCAGAAATGAAGTGATAAGCAAATGGTCTAGAAATATTCTAGAAATGCTACACTATTTCAACACACTGAAATTCAAATTAAATTTCTGGAGCATCAAGAGACTAGGGAGACCCCAAAAGATCTCACAAGAGCTGTAGACCCTCAGTGGCCAATTCACTCTGTACCCATAGCAGTAAGCCAGATAAATACAATTCATATTAAACTGTCTTAAAGCTAGACTGAATTTTTTTGTCAAATCAATATAGATATCATCTTTTCCTGACTATTAACCATATCTCTAACCTTTACAAACCTGTCTGTTTGCTTCCTCCATCTATAGTATGAAAGTGATAAAAATTATTCTTTCATTGCTAAAAACAATTTGCATCACATGAGTAAAAAGTATCAGTAGGAGTATTTATGGAACATTGCTACCAATTCTGTATTTTTTACTCATGCAGAACATTTTATAACTACTGCTCAAAATTATGATTAAAATATGAATGAGGATAATATTTACATTTTTGTTTACATTTCAATTCTAGTGGAACAGTTGTGGAATTTGTGTGTATATGAATGTGGAAGAAAACAATTTCTCCAATGAATACTTTGACTTTGATTTAGTACTGAGGATGGTAATACTAATCATTCACCCTTTTCTTCTCAGATATTTGGCAAAACAGCAGTTCCAGAGACCTCTGCCATTTTTCCTCAGTACAAAATCACTCATGTCATATTCTGTTAATGCTTTGGATTCCATCTAACTTCTGTGAAAACCTAATAATATCTACAGATATTGCAGTATACATGATATACTGTCAATCTTTCAGTCTTTTTGATGGAAACCTGTCTCAATTAGTCCCATGACAAGACTGGAAAAAAGTGGGAGATGCTCCTTAAAATTACAAAAATCATAATCATAACTATCAATAACTACAAGAAATAGGCTATGGCATCTTCAGTCAAGAAGACCACGAGATCGCAAAAAATGCCCCTTAAGAAGTCATTAGGATACTACTTACTACTACTACTACTACAGCTACAGTGTTGCCCTCCAATAAAATCATTTCAACATTTTAATTCATGCCAACAATATTTAAAAGCCCTAAAAACTGCCAACATTAATAAATGTTAACAAATTAAATATGAATGGCATTAAATAGCAAAATTCCCATGAAAACATTACATCTAAAGAGTCTAAAGATACCTATGGAACACTATATGAGCTGTTTTATAGCAAAATAGAGTCTAATATCTGAGAAAAGAAATGCTGCACATAAACTTTCCAGATACTATGTTATTACTTTAATGCTCATGGCACAATTTTTCTGTGGGTTCTTTCCATTTTTCTCCATTCAATGGAATAACTATCCATGTTCAGCCGAACTTTCATTCCTCCCCCAAAGCTATTAAAACTCAATTAATTGCTCAATTAATTGCCAATTTCATTTAAACGATCCACTGCTGCATTCCAAACAAACTTATAAAAAGTGATATGCTGAGATTTATAAGTAGTCACAACATTAAAAAAAATAAATTTTAAAAAAGATAAAAAAGAATGACCAATTACTAAGGGAGGAAACATTTCTATTATTTAGAAAATGAATACTGGTATAAATAAACACAAGTAAAAGCAAATAAATCCGCGAGGATAATCCAGTCATCTATTTCATTAAAGTGACGTGAGGAGCCACTTTGCATCAGAGGGCTTAGGGAACTATTATTCTGTATTCTGATAGTATATGTTCAGACTGCAATTGTGTTGGAGACTTCTGATCTTGAACTTTGTATGAATTTTTAAAAGCTGATGCTTACATTGTGTGTCTCATTTACCATGAGAAGGTAGATCAGACCCCAAGTGCTCCATGAGACAAAGAAGATGATATCCCTCAATATTTGTGGAGGATTCATTTCAGGAGTCCCTGAAGGTGCTCAAGTCCATAATATAGGAGAGAGAACTTGGATATAACCTATGCATATCCTCCCACAGTATTAAATCATGCCTTAGTTACCTATAATACTGAATACAATGTAAATACTCTATACATACTCATACAATATTGTTTAGGATTTTTTAAAAGTATGTACCTGTTCAGTACACACTCAACACCCTATTACATATTTTCAATCTGTGCTTGTTTAAATCCATAAATGGGGAATATATGGATATACGAAGCCAACTGTATTTGTATATTTCAAACAGGCACTAACTAAATTCAGTTCTCGGAACTAAAGCGCTCACATTTTTTAATATTTTTGTACTTTTTCCTCACTTCCTAACCTCTATATCTAAGTTCTCATAGAAAAAAAACTGATTTATTTGCAAGAATGTAGCAAATTTATTAATACCTATGTAAAGAGTAGCCAATATGCACATTCACCTACACTTTTTGTGTACTGTAATTCTTCAAAATAAATTATAGGGAAATAAGCAACCTTTAATTCTGTCCTTATCCCCTGCCCTATGATCTTTTACTAGATGATAATTTCCACCTGGACTGACATCTCTGTAAAAACATCGCTGCAGAAGATATAGATAGATAGATAGACAGATAGATAGATAGATAGATTGATTTTGCAAGCAGTAATTAAATGTTAAAGTCCACAAATGTTTCATTAAAATGTCAGAAAATTAAGAAAGCTTACCTTTAGCTCAAGAAAAGTACAGAAAATGAAAAGTCATTACTAGGTTTTTCAAAATGAGTTTAAATTGCAAAAACAAGTGGGAAACGGTTGC
Organism: Urocitellus parryii; assembly: GCF_045843805.1. NCBI lineage: Eukaryota > Metazoa > Chordata > Mammalia > Rodentia > Sciuridae > Urocitellus > Urocitellus parryii. Next base: position 151,623,731 of record NC_135534.1, read on the forward strand.
AGTAAATGGAGTGACTTTAAGTTGTAAGTGCATTAATTAAAACTTATCAAATACTGACCATGTACTAAACACAAGGGGAAGGTACTGAAGATGCAAAGACCAGCTGGGGAAGGTTCCCCACAGGGCCAAACCCCAGGCTCAGTTCTGCTAAAAGGGAGATGTATTGCAGTGATTTCAGCAAAGAAATGACTTGGGTCAGTTTACTTTTTACAAACAAGATGTTCCTAACAGCTTTTAAATCCCCACATGTTGTAATGGATGGTACTTAGTATGCATGCAGCTTGGAAGAGGATAATGTTTGTACAAATTGTTTATCTATCTTTATAATACCAAACCCTGAAGTGTTAGAAGATTATTGAAGCCTTTTTTCTTTCCTCTTAAATATTAATGTGCACACTTTTCAACCAATTGTTGGCACATAATACCTGCAGCAATTCTTGATTCTATCATATTTATAAAAAATAATGTCAATATCTATAATAACTATAAACACATGATATTGAGTTTTGTTATAGTGCCATTTCCAGCTTACTGAAATAATTCTGCATTTGAGGCAGACTTCCAAAATAGAATCAAAGACTCTTACTGATATTCGCAAGAAAAAAATGATGGTTGCTTTATGGTCATGATTTGCATTTTTATAGATTATCTATTATAGTTTATGTCTTTTCCAATGTGTTTTAAAATTTCAGATTTTGGTTGTATTTTAAAGTCAAACTAAACAAAATTTCTGTAGGTTGAGACCATAATAATTAAATCAGGGTTATGTGCAGCGTATTTTGTTGTGCACAGATACACAAACATACAACATATTTTTATATTAAATGTATACAGCAAGGTAAAAAACAATACAATAATCCATATCTTTATATCTGTCTCTCTTTCCTGAGAACACCTAGTTGCATATTTCATCAACAAAGCAAAATTCAACAAAGCCAAAATAAATCATTCCCCACTACCAAACCTCCACAGATATATTCTATTTTCTGCAGACCGAATCCCTGGACATGGCATCTTCACCAAGCCAGTTGGCCACCCAGGAAGCATGGTCATATTCCTAAGTAGCAACATCCAATTGCTGTTGATGCCACATTTACAATCAACCTAACTCCTGTGAACTGTCACCAGAACAAGTCCAGACCGTTGCCATTCACTATTTTAACTTTACTACTAAACCCTTCCAATCCAATTTCTTTCCACACTGCAGCCAGAGCCATTTTTCAAAACTGCATATCTTTTATTTAGGTTTTCCTGATTCAAATCTTTTTTTTCTCCAAAAGTTCCAAAACCTTTATTTTTTCCCCTTCTCTTCCCAACATAACCTGAACTTTCAAATCTGGACTACTGCAGAGTTCTGTCACCACTGACCAAATCACTTGAGCACGTGTCATTCTTTTTGCCTGGGAAACTTCTAATGTCTTCCTTGAAAAACTGAGAGACCCTTTGAGTCTTAGCTAAAGAGTTCATTTTTTTTAAAAAGCTTCCACTAATTATCAAATCAACTGAGGAGCTCCTGCCTCTATTCTGGAGGCACCTTTCCCACAGTCTTTGTTATTCTATTTGTATTCAACTGCAATGGCTATACAGGATAACTGCAGACCAGCAGGCTCAACATTACCTGGGATTTTATTAAAAATGAACATTCTTGGGGCCAGGGTTGTGGTTCAGTGGTAGAGTGCTTGCCTAGGATGTGTGAGACACTGTGGGTTTGATCCCTGGCTCCACATAAAAATAAACAAAATAAAGGTATTGTGTCCATCTACAACTAAAAAAAATAATTTTAAATACACATTCTTGGTCACATCCCAGACTTACTGAGTCAAGCTCTAGGGGTAAGATACAGCAATCTTTTGCTCAACAAGCTTTCCAGGTGATTCTGAGACTCTAATGTTTCAGAAACTGTCTTCTTTTGAAATCAGGTGTTTCCATGTCAATCACTACACATAGTTGAAATTAACTTCATGATTTCATATTTTTTCCTTTACTCTAAATAGGCATGTACATTTATTGAATAAATGAGCAAACAAAGTTAAATTTGGAATCATATACTTAATGTATGCGCACTTTATACAGATTCTAGACACATCAAGGGGCTGTACATAGGATACTCATTTGAAATCTGAAGAGATATAAATAATGTTACAAGTGGTACATAGCAAAGAAGTTTCACATGCCATATATACATCATGAAAAATGAGTACAATCACATGAAGTCTCCATGCAAGACCACAGGAAAATTCACATAATGCTTTTATGAGCCAAAGGCAATTCATTAGTTATTTTCTTAGAAAATGATCCGGGGATGCTGTTGATCTTAGAGAGCCCACACCTCCAGCTATTACACACAATGTGGCAAGGAAACAAGTAATTTGTGTTTCTGAGAACTGTATTGCTTATATACCTGATATGAAAAGCTATAACAATTTCAATTCATTACCTGAGTAACAATTCAACCCAATAGTTGCAAATACTCCAAGCAAAAATTTAGAAAATTTTTGTAGACTCACACAACACATACTTTGCCTACTGAGTAAGACACTGCAGGAACTCTGTATACAAGCCAGCTATGGTGCATGATGAAAAGACAGTAACACTGTATTGGAGTATGTTAATCAGAATCTGCCTGCACTGCCTAAAATATTCAGATAGCAAAGTGCTTAGGATGAAGATTTTTGGTGTTATACATTGTGCTTGATCCCCATCCTCAAGTACCACACAATGCCTTTGCATATGATAACTGCTTATTAAAATATTGACTTGAACAGAATTTCGGCATAACTTGTCTCTGCTAAACATTTTGAATAAAAGTACCAGACTTAGAACTTCCAATTTAAACGGAGTTATGCACACAACATATGTAGAAGAACTTCTATCAGTAATCACAATTGATGATATATTGACTGGATTTGTAAGCATTTTGGAAGTGCTTTGAGACAAATATTATGTGTATTTCACTTGTGTATGTCCTGCACCGACAAAGTTCTTAGAAATTGTCTAATACATGGTTGTGCAAGGAAGAGAAGTCAGTAAGAGCTTTTACTGAATTGAAATTAACCACTCTAGAGAATTTTTTCTGATGTTATTTAGATGCACACCATTCTTTGAAATATATGGGGAGTATTTTACGGCAAGATGCTCTTTCTCCTTTTGAATTTTCTTTGTTGCCGATTTGATTCAGTTCACAGTTGACTTTACTCATCAGAATAGCACTGAAGTGTCTTTAAAGAATTACGTCACTTCAGGGGCTGAACCTGTAGCTCAGTGGCAAATCACTTGCCTAGCATGTGTGAGGCACTGGGTTCAATCCTTAGAACCACATTAAAAAAAAAAAAAATTCTACCCATGTACAACTAGAAAGAAACAAAAAAGAATTACTTCACTTTAAAAATGAGTGGTTTCAATCTTTCTCAAAACAAATGTCAAATGTTTTCTCTGATATAAGGAGGCTAATTCATAGTGGGGTAGGGAGGGGGAGTATGGGAGGAATAGATAAACTCTAGATAGGGCAGACGGGTGGAAGAGAAAGGGAGGGGGCGGGGATTAGCAAGGATGGTGGAATGTGATAGACATCATCATCCAAAGTACATGTATGAAGACACAAATTGGTGTCAACATACTTTATATACAACCAGAGATATGAAACATTGTACTGTATATGTGTAATAAGAATTGTGATGCATTACACTGTCATTTATTTTTTAAAAATCAATTATATATATATATATATATATATATATATATATATGTGTGTGTGTGTGTGTATAAATTTTAAACAAGCTTTAAAGGTAAACACACCATTTAAAATTTTAACATATTGTGAAACAGCAGTTACATGCTGAAAAAAAATTATAAGAAATCGTACACTTACCTAAACAAACAAACAAACAAACAAAAAAACAAGACCAAATATGCACAAAGTAAAATCTTTGCAAGCTGCAATGATTTTTCAACTTTATCTTTCAACCATAAAAGAGACAGCAAGGCTAATGTGCTATTGACAGAATCCTGTATTGCAGAACAGTATTTAAATATTCAACAAAAAAAATGAGTCAGAATTCATGGTGTAATGGTATATTATGTGTTGGCATGATATGTGAAATTAGAACAAGTATTTCTCTACAAGATCCGAGTTCTCATCCTTCTCATCCAAGAGATGTCATTCTGCATATGTGGAATCCAGGGCTTACATGCACCAAATCCGAGAGGGAACCAATTTCAAACTTAATTTAATTAATAAACCATAACAAAGAAATAAAGAGAATAAGAATATTACTATGGCATAATACCTTGTAAATCACTTGACAGAAACAGGACATTTTCTTTTGACATGTGGAAATACTCAAGCCTTTGACCAACTGTCCCTTTTTTTCTTTTCCACAGCTTTTTCTTTCTCATATCCAAGATTCTTTTCATTTTTTATCTAATTCTTATACTGTGCTTGGTGTATAACACAGACTTGATAAAAATAATTTTTAAAAAAGATAACAAAAGCAATGCACATAGAATTATGAAATGAAAATTTGCTAAATATATTTTCTTTATTAGTTATAGATACCTTTGTGTCAAAATATGCCCAACAATAATGGTGACTGTTCATTCATTTTATGTTCATTCTTACTGTTGTTTCAATCACTTGCTCATGCCAAGCATCATAATAAGTCCTGGGCAATAAAGGTACAAGAAACCCAGTTCTCCTCAAAAAAGAATTCCCATTCAAGGGGGAAAATGTATAGTTGCAAGCTAGAGTACTTTAATGGAATGTAAAGTGTTTCTTCTAAAGTATTAACCTATCAAAGCAAGGTATTGACCAGATCCGCTATAGCTAATGGCAAAGGTTTCAAAGAGTTAGATTGTGGTAGTTGAGAATGATTTACCAGGTTGTAAAAAAGGTACAGCAGGAAATTAAACAGAAGGGAGAGCACGTGGACATATAGGTTAGAGGAATGTAGGACATTTGGTGAAAACGGACCGCAACACTCATAATGGGAAGTCAGGCTGTAGAGGTGGGTTCTAGTTTAAGCTAAATTGTTTGCTCTTTGTCCCACAAAAAAAATCATTAATTTCCATCATTATAGGAGTGAAAAAGGACAGACTTGATCTGACTTTTCTTTGTGGAGATTACAAATGTCGAGTTATTTCATAAGTTTGAATGAAACAAGTTATTGGAAATAGGACTATATTTCTATTAATAACAAATAGGCTCTGATAATTTGGGAATTGAGATAGAATACATAAAATTGACCAGATATATATGGTGTTTCATTTTTGTTGTTGTTATTATGTTGTTTGTTTGTTTGTTTTTAGGTTAAGTGTTATTAGTAGCAGTATACCTGAGAGAAGAGACAAGTTTATCTTCAGAAAAACAGAAGAACAAGAAGATATGCAAAGAAAGCAGGAAGTACTTAAGTTGAGATAACTGACAAACCAAGACAGATTCAAAATGATGAATGACTCTAAGGCACCAAAGCAGTAATAGGAAAATAGCTTATAACATGACAACACAATCACCTGAAGTAATAGACCTAAAAAGTGGAGTGATTATAGCAATTAAATTTCTCTTGTGCAATATCGACCCAACAAATTTTCTTTCTTCAATTTTAAATATACGCTATATATTCTGCAGCTTGCAGTTCCTGGCAGACTTCTTACTTTTGCAAGTGAAAACAACACCTGAATGTGAAGATAACAAGGTACATGAGAGTTTAAACCACATAATCAGGAATGTCTTTGACAGGTTAATAATAAACAGTCTTTAAGCTTCAGATGCCCATTGTGACACTTATGTGAGGTCTATTCTAAGCAGTGAGCTATGATTTGGAAAGTTGTCTAATTATAGAAGAGTTAACTATCTATGAAACCACTGGTAAATATAATGGTCAACTGGACAAAATCAGCTATCAGACACACGCAAAAAAAAATACATACATGTGTGTTACTCTATTATTAGTAAACTTGGTGATTTTTTTTAAGAATAGAAAAAACTATTGGTATTGCAGAGACCCTGCAGAAGTAGACAGCCAAACTCCATGAATCATATATTTGTCAACAACTTTCTTCTCAATAAGTCTAGTGAACAATGAAGAAATTCAGACTTACAGTTGGTTAATTTTGAATACTATTTTCAGTAAAGTGAACATTAGAGCTTGTATGTAGTTGTTCTTATCACAGCACACAACCTATCAAAATTGTTATTTAGTTCAATTAATTGGTTGGTTCTGGTTATAATCCCAAGAATCAACTCTAGCTCAGGTACTACATGGAAGCTGGTTAAAGATGTAAAGCTAAAGTGATTGGAAGTAAAATACTGTAGATGCCATAGAAAAATTATTTAAAAAAATGAGTCAACCCTTCCAGTCAATAAATTAGGAAAATAAAAACTCTAAAGAAAATAAAAACTCTTAAGAAAGCAGAAAGTAGTGATAGGTTAAAATAGAAATTAGAGAAATACAGAAACAAAGCTGCAATAGAATAGACTGACAAAACTAAATTCTCATCTGAACATTAACTAAAATTCTCAACTAGAGTGAATCTGTTTAAGAAAAGTAGAACTAGGCAGAAATAAGCATCATGAAGAATTTTAAATGCGGTAGAACGACAGCTATTTTACATATTTTGAAATATTAAAATAAATTGAACAAAAGAAAAACTTTATGTCTGAAATTTCAAAAATAAGATGACACGTAACTTTCTGGGAAACACAAATTATTGAAGTGACAAAAGTTTTCAAAAAGTCCAGGATAAAGATATCAGGAAAAGGCTCACACACAACCATGAAAATTCACTGTGTGACAAAAGCAGCATTTCAAATCTGGAGAAAGAATAGAGTAGCCAGTAAATAGTGTCGGCACAACTACGTACCCATGTAAAACAAAAACATATACTACTCTACAAAGAGAAAAAAAGATCAATTTCAGGAGTCAAAGATAAAAATGAGAAATAAAACCTGAATGTATTTATTTCTGTGGGTTATATAAGAATTTTTCAAACATGACACATGAATTAATAATCACAGAGACTGATATATTTGACTATCTTAAAATTAAAAACTCTTGTTTAGTTACAGATTAACACAGCAATTAAGATAGACTTGTCCAAGGCAGGGAGACTAATTTTTTAGTGCACTTAACTCACATGGCATTAGTAAAGAAATCCTTATCCATCAATGAGAACAAGGACACACAGGAATAAAAAAGGGGAAGAATAGTAACTGACTATAGAAGATAAAACATGAAGAGTAAGAATTCAGTCTCACTAGAAACCTAAGAAAAATAAATGAGGTTCTATTTCACACCTCCCACACTGGTTAACTTTAATAATGAAAATAACAAAATTTACACAAGTTATGTAGAAAAGATTAATCTTTTTTATTGCTGATGGAAATATAATTTGGGGCAATCATTGAAGACAAATTTGGTTGATATCTAGTAATAGCTGAAGATATTTTTGTTTTTGTTATCCAATTAAACAACTCGAATTTAAGGTAAATCCCTAGAGAATTTCTACCATAAGTAAGGAGGCATGTAGGAGCTGATCAGTTGGAGCACTGGGATTGAAAACACTCAAAACCACTCCAAAATTCAAACTTACAAACAGATTAAGAAATTGTGGTGTATTAATTCAATGGGATGCATAATTTAAAAAAAAATCAATGGTCTAGACCACATAAACATGGATAATTTTTTTCAAAAATGTTAATATTGAGCAAAGAAACAATGTTGAAAATTTACTATTAAATTAAATCGTTGCTAATTACATAAAATTTAAAAATATGTAAATCCATGCTATACACTATTTAAGACATATGCATGTTTTGAGGTACAAAAATTTCCATGATTTTGATAATACATACCAAAATCAGGATGCTTTTGTCCTTTATGGAGGAAGGTAAGAAAACGAAAACAAAATCAGAGTGCACTTCAACTCTAGGGTTTGGTTTTGTTTCTTTAAAACTGAAGTGTGCATGATAGAATGCTAGGAGTCAACAGATATTTGCCCACTGCATGCTATTTACTTTCTTCATTTCATATTTATAAAGCAAAGTTCAGGTTTACTAGTACCTCTATGAGAAGTATTTTCTATGCCAAATATAGGATACATTTCACCCATTTTTGCAGTCATATCAATGAGAAAAGAAATCTTTGGCAAACAAAAAATTCTCTTCATTACATCCCGCAACAAAGCCCAAGATCAGGAAATTGGCAAAGTTTCAGCAGTCCTGGTTTCACTTTGACTGTCAACGTGTGTCTTCTGTGTATTAATGCTGGTACTACTTCGTTGTTTTGTTTTGCTCCCATTGGAAAGAAATCCAACATTTCTTTTCAATTGTAATTTTGCTTAACAAGTAATTCCTTCAAAATGTGGCACTATGGCATTCAGCAAAATTAATATTGCTTTTCTTTTATTATTGCTGAAGGAGAAAATATTTCTAAATATTATCATTCTTGCACTTGTGCTTTTTCACTTATTTTACATTTTTCAATATTCTAGGCCCTGTTTAAGGAATACGCCTCTAGTATCTGCTAGTAAGTCATGTACAAATATAACATACACTGCACTTTCCATTTTCTTGCTACCAGGAATTGAACCCAAGGGCACTTAACCACTGAGCCCCATCCTCAGCCCTATCTTACATTTTATTTAGAGATAGCGTCTCCCTGAGTTGCTTAGGGCCTTGCTGCGTTGCAAACTTTCCTTTTTAAAGGAAATATTTCAGGACTTTGGGCCTCAGGTGAACACAAAGCTTGACACGGGAAGGGCAAAAGTGATCTTAAAACTTGAATCTGAGTTAGTTCACCCCAGGGTACTAAATTCTTTAAAGAGAGTAAAGGAAAGGAAAAGAATTTTCTGTTGCTTGATGACAGAGGAAAAATAATCTTTTTACATTTAACTTAATAAAAAATAATAAGAATTTCTGGGGTTCTGTGGTAAATGAGCTTCACTCTCCTGAGTCAGTTGCTATTCACCCTGGCAAGGTGAAATGGCCAAAGTAAACTAACAGTAGTCATACTTTAGTCTTCCTTTAAGTCAGTCAGAGAAGATTTCTTTTGATTCCAGGTCATGAACACCCAGGCATAAAGAGAGGTCAGATGCCATAAGGATGTTTATGGATTGGTGGGATTTAATTTCAATTGAGTTCTATTTATTATGGTCATGTGCATGAGTACTCTATTATACCAACCACCCAACAATGAACAATAGTCCTTACCACATATTTAGATAGGGCAACTTTCACAGAAATCATTACTTCCTTAGATAAAATGTATTAATATATTCCAGGAAAATCACATAATTTTTGCCATTCTTAAGCTATTTTAATAAGTGAAAATTATAAATGCATCAATGAAACACAATGCGCAAGGTACTTTCAGATCCTTTTCCTGCCCTTCACCACACACCTCATCAGTCTACGGGTAAGGCATGTCCTCATCTTACAGAATACAAGCTGCCGTAGATCTAGTTATCTCGTAAATACACTTGTCTTCTCTCTGCAGTGGTTTCTGTATTAGTCAAACAGGGATTAAAGTTTTATTGTAACCAATTAAACTCATAAATAAGTTGTGAATATAATATTAATAGGCATTAATTTTTAAATGATTCATAATGTCCCATGGGTTGTAAAGAAATAGATTATATAAACAGCTTTGGTTCTTCCTCATTAAGTCTTCTCCAGCCTATGTTTCCTTTCCTCTTCACTTCCAGACCGCAGTACTGTCAGTCTGCACTACTCATTCCATTCTGGAATCTTACATTGCTCTGTGGTCTTCGACTTTTTACCCACTTGATCTAGACTGGGACCAAAGATAATTAACCAAACAGTTGCATCTTCAAATGCAATGATATAACCAAACCAGCCTGTTGAGTGTTCAAAAAACTTAGGCCTTAATATACAGTATGACTTTGCATATGGCTGCTTGGGTAGGTACATCGGGATGAAAATCTCTTCACTACAAAAAAATTCCCCACTCCCACCCCCAAAGCCACAGTCTGTCATTGGTTGCTATTTTTTCACATATTTTTTAAAAAGTATGCCTCAACCCAATGTTTTTCAACATTCAATATTAATTTAAGATTTCAAAATATACAGTCATATACATTGAAGTCAAAGAAGTCACCTTGTTCCAAGTCTTCATTTAACTAACATAGATACTCAGGTCCAAAACATAAATTTTAATTTTTATTTCATGCCATTTGACGACTTATAAATAAATGAAAAATGTCTGCACTGGCACCACTTACATGTTATGGTAGCTGTTTTGACCATTATTTAAATTTTAGCTTTCATTATTCAGATTATTGATAATTCTGTTTACTCCTAAACAATAAGAAAAAAATAGCAGTAATTATAGCCATGCAAGGGCTTTTCTAATTTCACTAACCTCTTCCCAATCTTTCAAGAAGACAACAAATTTTTGTTATCTTTTGCCACCATTGTAGTTAAAAATAGTTATGGAATTTGAAGATATGTAATTAAAAATAACTTCAGCACAACCAATAAAATATAGCCATTATGTTATAATATTTCTTGAAGTTTTTTAGCATATAAAATTTAATACTAAGTTGATTGGGAGCAAAAAAAAAAACAAATTAAGTTTAATGAACTAAAAGTTCTCTCATATCCCAAAATGAAAATAAAGATATACTTATAAAATACCATGACCTCAACCACCCTGGAAAGCTATATGTCATATTTACAGCCAAGAAATTTAAAACATGTGTTACAAGAAAAGAACAACCCACTTAGCGGTAAAGGACAAAATTAAATAAAGATCCATAAATGTAAATCTTCACTGTGGCAAAGAATAATTTTATTCAATGTTTCCATTGATTAGATGAAAACTATAAATCCTGAAGGATGTCAACAGATACTTAAAACAATCAAGTGTCTGAAATTAAACAGTAAATAATGGCTTTTTGCATTCCAAGTAGGGTCAAAAGTCTTCAACAACCCCCATGGATCAGGCTATTCTCCCAGAACACATGCTGTTCCCCTGTGATAATTTGAGGTAAACCTGATCTTTGACTATACAGAGCAATTGTCTTTAATTTAAAGATTTTCTTTTACTGTGACTTCTACCCATGAGAGTGAACAGCAGCAAAGCTAGGCTAATTTGCATTCTGAAATTTCATTCTGTGTTTTTATTTTCCTTTGGAGGGATCTTGTTACAGAAGAGCTTCATTAACTCAATTAGGCATGATCTAGTGGGCCCATACAAATTAGGCTAGCCACAGTATCTTTAGAATGGACAAAAATAAGAAGCCAGCTGTATTCTTTGTTTTGAAGAAAATCTTACCAGCTGACATTTCTTTGTGTCACAGTCATATTAAGCTCATGGCAACTGCAATAACCAAAATGTGTTTTGAAAGCCCTTGCCTCCAACATGGTAAGACATATAAAAGATACACTACTGGAATAGGAGATGGAATGGTTTTTATACCACAGATTTTTCATAGCACTTAATTTCTTTGCTTTATTCACAGAAACAATAATCCTTTGGGGGAAAGGATACTCATATATCAACCCACAGCAATTAGGGCTATAACTTTAATTCCATATATAATTACATTTGAAAGAATAAGGAATTATCAGACAGCAACTAGGAGAACAGAGATTTCCATTTTCTTCCTATAAACCCCTACATACACACACACATACACACACACACAGAGAGAGAGAGAGAGAGAGAGAGAGAGAGAGAGAGAGACACATAAATAATAGCCCACAGAAGGAATAATAGATTCTACTAGGCCTGTGAACTTAGGCAGTTGCCAACTTTTTTTAACTTATCCATTTGGAAAAAACTATGTGGATAATTTGTAAAAATAGAAATTCTTGGGTCCTATCTCAGATATATTGAATGAGAATTTTGTATTTTACACAAGTAATTCCTTTTGGGTTGCCATAAGCTGAAATATAAAGAATGTGAAAGCTCTATACATTCTAACAAGGTGGCTATCAACTCCGATTTGAAGAATATGAATTTTGAGTGAAACATATGAAATCAACAATACTCAGAGAAATTTCTAGTACAAAGTAATTTTTGAGAAAAATACTTAGCTCCATAGGAATTTATTTAGGTTCATCTTTACATTGTGAGAAGCAGCTATAAATCAACCAACCCATCACTTTCCAAGAGCCAAACATATACTCTCCTATCTTTAAGGTAGGAACAAATTTTAAAAGAGGAAACACTTAAAATCATATCTTATACCATAACATTTAAAGCAATAAAACTTTTCATGAATCCTGGATTAAATAAAAAATTCAGCACAATTTCAGTTACATTCTGACTTGTCTCCTGATTGTGAATGTATTCTGAAGAAACATGAAAAAAAAAAAAAAACAGGAAAATCCTAGAACCTACTTCTGATGACGTGAATGAACAATGTTGAAAAGAAGATGGTACTTGGAGTAGGGATTTACTGTCACCATAAGTTATTTGTGACTTAAAAATGAGAACATGGAGTTCAGAATACTGTCCAATTTCTGTAGATGACAGTGAGTTCCCAGCAGGGGCTGTTCCTCTCCAGAAACCTGCCTTGGATAACATCCTGGTACTTGGATGCCTTGGAATGTCTGCCACATCAGAAATCAACAAAGTCATGCTTCCTTTTGAAGGAGAAACTTGAAACATGCCTCTGATTCCTAAACTGTGCCCACACAACCTGTTACAACATTCTGAATGTTGAAGTCCCCTAGTGCCTAGATGCAATTTCAAATGTACACTTGCAAGTGTGGGAAATGTCAATTGGAAAGGAAATCATGTTGGAAACAACAGAAATTACTTCCTTTCACGTGTCAACTAATGACAACGGGGTTTTTAGTAACAAAAGATCACCGAGGTTATGAGTATTGATTTTTACAAGCTGAATATGGCCATACTAAGAGTATATAGATTTTGTACAGTCACAGTGAGCTGAAACTGATTTTATTAAAGCTTATAATAGAAACCAGATGGTCATTGTGTGAAAGAGATACATCCATTCTTAAGAGAGGCTGAAAAATAGTCCAGGGAAACAGAAATAAAGTTCTTAAAACAACAAATGGGAGGAGGGATATAAATTTAGGCGTCTGAGAATAATAATGACTTGCTCTGGACTAGGCTAGTATGCCTTCCAAGATATGTTATCCAGAGAACTTGTGCATGGATGTATGCTGCAGACTCAATCAGAGGGAGGGTGATCAAGTTTGTCATACTTTAGTCTTCCCAATTGTGGACGATGAGGTCACCAAGTTTAATATCCTTCTCTTTCTGGACATATTATATCTACATTTGAATTCTATAGTGGCTTTCCTCCCTGTAACCCCAAAATAATAAAGACCCTGGGTTCACTAACTGGCACTAGACATGAACTCACCACATATTTCAATCAAATGACTCAAAGGAACTCTGGAAATGTTTATTTGATGTGAGTGCAATGGTCACAAAGGGACATGGATGATAAATATGGACATACTACTAGAGATTTGCACTGGAACTTAGTAAGCAGTAGATAAAATAAAATAATTCTGAACAAAATTAAGGTAGGCAATTTTCTATTGCTGCTATATTTTTCTGTCACAAACTGTGGCTTAAAACAAAAATAAAAGTTATCTTATAGCTCTGGAGATCAGAAGTCACATATGGGTCTCACTGGGGTGCATCCAGTGACAGCAAGGTCGCAGTCCTTTCTGAAACATTTAAGGTAGAACTGATTTCCTGCTTCTGAAGTCTGACTACCTTTCCTAGCTTGTAGTTCCTTTTTATCTTCAGAGCTACCAAGGGCTAGTGTGTGTCTTTCTCAGTTTGCAACATTCTGACACCAACTCTTCTGCCTCCTATTTAAGGACCCTTCTGATTACACTAGGCTAACCTGGATAATCCAGAATAAATTTGACTTTAAAGCTGGCAGATTAGTAACATTAATTCCATCTACAACCTTAAACTTCTTGTGTTGAAAAGTAACATTCACAGGTTCCAAGGATTAGGACCTACTTATGGGAGTAGGAGGGGTGCCCTGGAGGCATTATTTAGGTTATTACAACCATATAGCATGAAAATCATTTTGCTACTGCTTAGTGGATGGTCAAAACTTCTTCAAAGGAAGACACATCTGCTACTCTTCAGTCAGGTAATTTCATTCAGCCTCATTTTGACTTCAGTGTCTTTTATACACTGATCCAAGGTGGTTTTTTATTGGTAGGTCTGATTTAATCTTCAAAAGATAACTGCTTGATTGCAATCAAAATCAAACAGAATAATTTATAGAAAATGGAAGCAAAAGGAGAAAGAATATGGGAGAGGGTGAAATTTTTCCAAGTGATTTAACTGAAGATTATTTTAAGAATTTCTGTAGACCAAATTCATAAGGAAAATTCTAGTTTACTAAAACATTAAGTCTGAGAGCAATGAAAAAATTGCTATTCCATGAGCCTTGAGTGCAAACCAAACTAGTAATAACAACCTCATTTATATATCACAGAAGTTCACTGTAAGCCTAGGGTATAAGTCTAAATCAAGCTTTAAATTTGAGCTCTGTATTCACTGTGTAAACTTTCTAACTATATAGTCTTTAATGTAAAGGGCTGGTTGCACATTAATAAAAATTTTAATTCTTCTTTCAAGTTTGGATTTGGCTCAAGAAATACAAATGTCTGGGCAGAGGAGAAATAAATTTTGGTTAGCTGGATGTTGGTTTTACAGAATTTCTTGAAGTCTAGTCTTGTAATATCTTATATTCATCAAAATAACTTTTAAATGAAACACACGAGGTCGAAAAGCATCAAAGTACGGTGACTTCAACATGGAAATTCAAATTTTAAAAGAACTCTTTGAACCAATTAAAAATAAAAAGTACTGACCATACAGACCTTGAATCAGACAAATTTGTATTTGATACTCAACTCTTTCAGATGAATTTCATGGCCCTCCTTCTAGGCGATTCTTGAAGGCTAGCCCTTCAAACCCTGCTCAGATTCAAAGCAGCCTCCCAAATCCAACCCACTACCTCAAAACGTGAGTGGGTTAGATATAAGAGCCTTCATAATCTTCCTATGTACATAAATGAATACACTATAGTGAATCCCACTAACCTGTACATTCATACGAATGGGGTCCTAATTAGTATAAGATATACTCCTTGCTTGAATAATTATTCAAAATGAATTCCACTATCGTATCATGTAGAACTCAAAAAAAAAAAAAAAGAAAAAAGAAAAGAAAGAGCCTTCTTCCTGTCACAGCTCTTTCTGGTTGGAAGAGAGTCAAAGATTGTACATCCTTCATTGTGATTAGAGTCAATGCCAATGGTGCTCACATTTAACATACTGACTACTTTTATTTCCCAGTTCTATTATGTGTATCAGCTACATAATGAGTAGGTGTCCTGAAATGTTTCCTTTATTCACTTGACAAAAGTTCAACTCTGGTTAGTGAGTAGCAGACACTGAGATAAATAGTGGAAATTTTGATTTCTTTTTTTGATTTCTGGAAGTATATAAAGATTGCTGTTTTTTTTTAGAACAATTTTTTTTTATTGGTCGTTCATAACATTACATAGTTCTTAATACATCATATTACATGGTTTGATTCAAGTGGATTATGAACTCCCGCTTTTACCCCGTATACAAATTGCTGTATCACATCAGTTACCCTTCCATTGATTGACATATTGCCTTTCTAGTGTCTGAAGTATTCTGCTGTCTGTCCTATTCTCTACTATCCCCCCTCCCCTCCCCTCCCCTCCCCTCCCCTCCCCTTTTCTCTCTCTACCCCTTCTACTGTAAATCATTTCTTCCATTTGTATTATCTTGTCTTACCCCTCCTTTCCTCTTATATGACATTTTGTATAACCCTGAGGATCGCCTTCTATTTCCATGCAATTTCCCTTCTCACTCCCTTTCCCTCCCACCTCTCATCCCTGTTTAATGTAAATATTCTTCTCAAGCTCTTCATCCCTACCCTGTCCTTGTTTACTCCCCTTATATCAAAGGAGTCATTTGGTATTTGTTTTTTAAAGATTGACTAGCTTCACTTAGCATAATCTGCTCTAATGCCATCCATTTCCCTCCAAATTCTATGATTTTGTCATTTTTTAATGCAGAGTAATACTCCATAGTGTATGCTGTTCTTGAGAGGGTACACAAAATAAAACAATTATAGCATGCTAAGTGTTAACGCAACCAATGCACACTATAGATGCAAGGAAAAGGAGAGAACCCTCTGAAGGAAGTCAAAGATGAGTAGTGGTACACGAAGCAAATCTTCAGCATTAAGTAGGTGTTAGCAAAAAAATACATATATATATATAAATATATATATAATTTTATATATATATATATAATTTTATATATATAATTTTATATATATTATATATATTTAATATATATATAATATATATTATATATATATATATAAAATTCCTAGAAGCACAAATAAGTGTAGTATATTTAGGAAGTTGAGGACAATTTAAGTGGGTGGTGTAAAAGAACAATGGAGGAATAGCAGAAAACAAGACTGGAAAAATGGAGAATAAACTAGGAAAAGTTCACATACTGATAAAAACTGTTGAAAACTCATGACCCAAGAAGTTCTGGGAAATTATACAAGAAATCCTAAACTGAAAACATTCACAAAAAGGACTTAAGGGCAAGCCAAAAAAAAAAATATGTTTTACAAGGTCAAGTTTGGCTGAGAACAGTAAGATGGTAAGCTTTCACCCCTGCTACAGAAGATGACTGATCCATATGTGTGGTCCCCAGAGCCACTCAGCTGAATGTCTAGAAAACCAGTGTGAAACACAGGGCATGAAGAGCTGGTGAAAGTTCACACTGTGCTAATTGTAAGTTGCCTTTGTTGTTGCTGTTTTCAATTTTAAGTGGCAAATTTCCAAACACGGAGTAGATATAACTGTCTCCTCAAAATGGCATTAACACTTCCTTGTAAACTCAAAGTATTTCAGGAGAGACATCTTACCAATGTCTTCTAAAAAATCTTATTTCAATGGTAGAAATGACTCATTACACTTCGATTCTTATTGGTGTGAAACACTATCTTAATAGGTTGTGAGATCATATCTTCTAAGAGTGGCAGAATTTTAATGAGAGCCCCAATGTGTTTTAAAAAATACAACTCTAGAAACATGTGCTGTTGAGTCCTCACAATAGCTACAGCAGCTTTGGCAAAAGGCCTCCAGATAAATAGATCTGGTGAAGGGAATACAAAAGGGTAAGAGAGAGCTTCCATCTTTGCTTTTTGACAACTTCAGTGAACCAATGATTCTTAGGAAGCTAGCTGGGGGGCCTCAGGAGGGCTCTCTCAGTAGCATATACACACATATCTCATACAGTCCCAGGAAGAATATGCATAGTCCAGTGGCACAAACCTTTCTATATCCCAAGTTATCTTTTGCAATACTAGGAAAGCACTACATTGACATAAAACATAACATCCAAAAATTTACATTTGTTCTACCATTTGATTTTCCTGCACTGGTTTGACAAGTGCAATCACTGAGTAAATCTCTACTCCATAATTTGTACTCCCAACACTCAATTACTTTAAATATCTTATCTTCTGCTCCAAAGTCTTCTATTTTTTAGAACAAATCAACATCAATTTTTTAAACAATTCTAATGCTCACAGTTTTGCAATAGAAAATTTAAAAGGAAATTTCAGTCATTATTCAAAGGGCAAAGGTGAATTCACCAATCATTGTTACTAACCATTCCATAACTAGTAAAAATATTTGGCACAACTCAAATACACAACCTAAACCCTGACAGAGAGATTCATACTATATTGAAAAATTCACCTAGGTGTTTTAATCTGATTTTCTTTTTTTTACTTTCTTATATACCAAATTACATAGAATAAATTTTAATTCAAAATGTGTGAAAAGATAAAGTTCATTAGACAGAGTTAGGGCAGAAGAGTCCTAACATGCTTTTAAAAAATATTTAAAGAGAGAATAGAGGGGTCAGGCAAATATTGAAATGTGGAACCATATAGCCAATCATTGCTGACATGAGGACCATAAATTAATGTCCTGAAAGACAGCTTAGTTTTTAAGGGCCACATAGGAGCATCCAAAGTCTAGAGTAAAAGTAGAACTGGTATGGTATTTAAATACCTGAACTATAATTCATATCAAGATACAAGCCAGAAGTGAAGAAAAATAATATAGAGTCTCTCACAAATGAGTGTGTGTGTGTGTGTGTGTGTATGTATTTGTATTTGATATGTAAAAACGTGGATGTGTAACTGATGTGATTCTGCAATCTGTATACGGGGTAAAAATGGGAGTTCATAACCCACTTGAATCAAATGTATGAAATATGATATGTCAAGAGCTTTGTAATGTTTTGAACAACCAATAATAAAAAAAGAGAGCTACTGACAACAGTTTAGAGGAACATCAACATTAATTCTTTGTGCTTAGAAAACTTGGTTTCATTTAACACTTATATAAAATGTATTTCAAATTTAATTCTACAATTTAAAAAAAACCCCTATGTTTAATGTCTTGGCAATCATCAAGATAAATCAGGTGTTCTTTTCAAAAAGCATATGGTCTAATTCATAAGTAAAAACTGAAGTTAACTTATCCATGTGTGTTGATTAAAAAACAATCAGCTCTATAAATCTCTCTTTAAAGACAAGTTAATGCCTACTCAGCAGCACAGTCACCTATCTTAGTCACCCCCATCAGGATGAAATTCTACGTTGTGTTTTCACCACTGTAATTTACTATTAATCATTGGGTCAAGATCCTAGAAGAAAACAAGAAACTGATGAAGAATTTTCTTAAAAGCTTCAACCTTCCTTAATGGCACAAGTATTAGAGATTGTGAGAATATTTACTTTTTCATAAAAGTGATACATCCTATTTGATACAAGGGGGGAATATATTGTAGTAATTTAGGATAATGAGTCATCATTAAATAAAAAACAATATTTTTTAATAATCAATTATCTCAATATGAATATCCTATTAAATAAAATATATGGACTAAATATGTATTTTTAATACTGTCTCAAAAACAAATTAGCAAATGAAAAAAATATAATAATTACTTTGAAGTCACTCTAGGAGGTAGCAAGAAAAAAAGATCCATAATATATTATATTTTTCAACCAAACATACATTACAGTAGAATTTGTGATTCTAGGTCTTAATGGAATTAACATCACTAGTATAAAAAGTGAAAATATATAACAGAGGCTTCCAGAAAAGCAAAAATTATGTAGAAACTAAGACACATAAAGCAAATTCAGTTATTTTGAAGAATAAGGTTGGTTCAGACACATCAGATGGCCATTTAAGTGGAAAAAAAACTATAGTTTAATCAAGATGTTATAATCCATTAAAATGAAGTATTTAATATACATAATAGCAACAGGATATTTATGTGTAAACTACATTAAATAAAATCTAGATCTAAAAAATGCTATAATAATTCAATTAATAGTTAAAATATCCAAAAAGAAATCTGTTACAGAAAGAGTTTCAACTACATAAGGGGCTGGAAACCAAGTAAAGTTGTTTGTGGTAGCTTAGTTTTTAATATTCTGGGTTGGCTTTCATTTGACACATGTATTAAATGGTGTGAGCAATTCTTAGTTAAATATCTAACAGGATGTCATCCTAAAACCTCATGTTCCTATATTACTGTACTGTTAACAGAATCAACTTTCAAAGATTTATGACTTCTATTAATTACACTAAAAATATGGTAGATTTGCTCAAAGAAATCAATTGTAACAGGGAAATGAAAGCGTATTTTTAATTACAATCATGCATTACAAATGACTGTCATTATCAGTTCTTTTTCTGTTTATTCCAAAAGGGTTAAAGGAGAACCTCTTTGTTTTCCTATATTTCACTCTAAAAGAATAGTCTTTGAGTTAATACTTTACTTGGCTTATAGGAACCCTAGTTTAGCTTCAAAAATTAGAAATGGAGACAAAACTTCAAGAAAAAAAGTAACAATCAAATACATAATTGTCTGCCATTTCCTTTATTTTATTTTTTGTGATATGAGTTTTCTCCTCTCCCTAATTACCCCTCAGTTCAAGGAAAATTATGGAGTCTCCACTCTTTACTACTATAGGTTTTATTTATTTACATATTTGTTAATATGCCTGCCTTGTTCCAGAAGTAATTTAGCATTCATTGCATTTATAGAAACAATACAAGCAAAAACCTAAAATTAAAAACAAAAAATTGGGGAAGAGAACAGAACAAAGAAAAATAAAAATAAGAAAAAAGAGAATCAAATAAAAGCAGAATGTACTCAAGTTTACATTTAGGACTACATTTCAGATTTCTGAACACTTTTTGTTGGACATTAAATCAATATCAATTTCATGCTCACTGATGTTCCCAAGCAACTCTGTTTCTTTGTCCAATATGGCCCTGGACAGCAGAGCCTGTGCTATAGCCTATATTCACAAAGACTTATGTGGCTGGGCATAGCTACAGAATCAAAGTTGGTAATGACACTCAGATCATTCTTTTCACTCTTCATTAAGCTCTTGTGACAAGTATAATCTATTATCCCCGATACTTCTTATTATTTAAAAGAAAAATATATCCATTTTTCTTGAGCCAACTTATTTAAAGACACAAAACATTCATCATCATAAACAAAACTACAAATGCATTCATAATGTTTTATGTTATTCTTTAGCACCTCTTGGGGACTGAAGACGACATGGGTCTTTTTGGCTGTTTCACAAAGAGTTAAAACATACCCCATGCACAGGAAGAACACCCACCCAACACACATGTTTATCTCAGAGCCACAGCCATCATCATTAATTTTCTTTTTTTCAGACTTTCCTACATTCTACAAATTTTCTACAAAATGGTCACCATGAAAGAAATAACTAGTACCAGAGAAATGTTGAACGACTAAAGAAATACCAGAATAATGGTACATAGGATGAGCCAACATGAAAGCGTAGCCACAATAATTTGACTACTAGGAAACACTACAAAAATTATCCCTCTTCCGCTCATGTATTTAAACCCAAGAAGTTCTTCCAAAACCAATCAGATACACTGCCTAGTTTGATCTTCAGAGCACCATAAAGTACTCTCCACAGTGAGAGGTAGAGGCCCTCTCATCAGAAGGGCCACTGTAACGGAAACTAAACTCTGATCCTCTCAGAGAAGTGCTGCCTTCTGAGGAGTGAAAACACTGAGGTTATCAATCTAGGAGCAGAGCTGGAATCATTAATCTCAGGTCCAGACGTTTCAGGACCCGAAGGCAAAGACAGAATAACATAGTTGGATCCAGGGTTCTGCTCCCTTGGTGGAAAAAGAGACAAAGACTGAACATTAATTAAAAAGTAAAAACCGAGGGTCCTGAGGGGGTTGAGAGGACCAAAAACCACTCACACATAAGTTACCTATGAAACACTTAGTGTTTACAAAACTGATAAAAACGGCAAAACTGGAAAATTGAATTATTTCTTTTGATTCTTTTTTTCCTAATTCCAAACTCATAAATTCCAAAACATGAGCACAAAATATGTTGAACTGCTCATATTTCCTCATCTCTCAAACTCTATAACAAAAGCTATAACATTTAAATTTAATTTCATCTGTGAATTTGTAATTAGCGTTTGAATAAGGAACTACACTTAAACTTAATATACGAAATGTGGTCATTTACGAATAAACCACAATACTCATACTGTATTTAAATATTGCTAAATTAAAGAGAGACTTGAAATAAATGAATAAAATAGTATTACCATACTTATGTTTTCCTGGACATTCATACTTATTTATTGCACCAAATTAAGAGGTTCATCCTAACTCCATGCCAATTTCAGCATGAGCTGCACTGTTTATTCACCGAGGAGAAACATGAATTGGATTACTTTTACCCTGTTAACAGTGGTGGTGATATCCCTTTTGATTGATGGTGTTGCTACAGAGTAAATTCTTTCATCTATTAGCACAGAATTCAAGTGATCAAATAAATGTACATGTTTTCGGGGTTGAAAAATAGAACTTAGAAAACCATCATTTATTCACTTAGCCCATCAGTAAGACACAGTATCAAGCACCCACGCCAGACGTTGTGCTGTTCTGGAAATCCAGAGACAAAAGTCACACAGCCAAGTTTTGCTGGATCGCAATAGAGAGAGGAAAAGTATCACAGGTACAGACAGTGATGACACAGTGTGGTGCATACAAGGACAGAGAAGGGAAGAGAATTGGCTAGGCCTCCACCTCTGCACCCAGACACTGACGCTTCGCAGTGTGCTATGAAACAGAGATGCAGAGCAGGCAGAAGGCGAACAGGATATGAACCAGCTCTTCACAAATGTGAAGACACAATACCCAGTGTACCAGTGGAAGAAAAGTCATGAAGGCAGAAACCTTCTCCAAATGTCTTTGGCATTCTCTTCCAACCAAGCCAGTAGTTTGCATATAAAACCGGTGACATGTTTTCACTGTGAAAACATTATCAATTGTACTTATTTGAAAAGTTTTCTGGACATCACTGACACACACTCTCCTTAGTGTCCAGGACTCCTGAGACTTCACACTACCTTGTCTAAGGAGGGTGTCTTCTCCTCACCTATGTACAGGGTTAGAGAGCAGAGGAACTGGGAGGTGGCAGATAGGACAGTCAGGAAAGTGATTCTAAAATTCCAGACATTTGAAGAGAACATTTTAACACATCACAAACTGTAAATTTCAATAAATATGACACAGGTGGATTTCAGCTTGTTCTTTGTTCTTTGCTTGTAATTTTTTCCATGCAATAAAATGTTACTATTATGTTTATCAGGAGTGAAGATACCAGGGCCCTTTGTTATATGAGATGATAAATTTCCTTGAAATTGTGCAAGGAGAAAATACACAAATAGTTAAAGTTTTCATTTTTCAAAGTACAACAAGAATTAGTATGATTTATCTGATATAAAAACAAAAAGGCCTCCTTTCAACTTCTGCCATGTGCTAAGGCACTACAGATAACTTTAAATAGAAAAGACTGTCAATCTGAATGAGCTCACTTGCATTTATAGTTTTCCAGAGTCAGCACCATGTCTAAACTAAAATATATATAAATATAAATAATATATATATGTATCATTCATTTCATAAATAAAGGAATAAATAGGATGCATGTGTATATATACATTTATATTTATATGTATATATACATTTATACTTATATAAATATGCACATATATTTATATATGCCCTAAGTGGATATGGGCATACCTTTGTATATCCATATTATAGCTCTAATTCCATCTTCATCTCTGCACATCTGTATATATTCCTTTAACACATTCCCTGTCAGTCAAACCCACTACTCAATTACTTGGTCTTCCTTAGACTGCCACCACTGGAACACAAAGCGGTTCCAACAACACTAACAGACTATAGCCACTGAACCTGCCTTAATCAATTTTGAGCTTTCACAGAAATGTTTTTAATCATAAATAATATTATACTACCTAAGAATTGAGTTGATTTGTATTCGTGGGAAGTATATTATAATCTTTACCAGAAACTAATAATGATTTTAATGAAACTGCACTGACTTCAGAGGTTTCACCATTTACAAGTTGCTTAATTCAGCCTTAGTAAAATCATTCATTACTTCTTAAAAACATCAGCAGGAGAACTACACATACAATTAATAGATTATACTGGATTTAAAGGCTGCTTTTACTGTAATTGCAATAGAAAAGAAATAAAACATTTTAAACATCTACCTTTACTTAACTATGAAACTGTATTCGGATCAGAGTTGAAATTCTTGTGTGGGTAGAAAGTTTGAGTCTCTGACCCAACAGACAGCTTTATCAAGTCATTAGTTCTAAGACTAGATAATTTGTAACACTGGAGTTGCCTTCCTTTAATGTGTTTGCTCCTTCACTTATTAAGAGTAAAAAACCTCAGCACCCAAAACCCCATTTCCTAAATTAAATACTTCATTTATTTCAGAAGGAGATGCTCTCAATTACCGTCACCAAAGTTCAAGAAGCAATTAGATGATTAATTCACTTGGAATATAAATTCAAGGATATCCACTGCATATAAAAGAAACTGATATCAAATACAGGTCCTCACTCTTCTATCCACTACTATAACCAATCTACCAGTCAATAAAATTCAACTAGATATATTCTGGGAATTTTAGAGAAAATAAATGATTATACATCATTTCCACATACAATATTTCAAAGTTTGGTTGCACTGAAGTCATAGTAAAGCCCTTTAATAGAAAAGCCCAGTGGATTAAAAGGGTTGCAATATAAACACATGATTTGATTGAAAATTATCAGATACCAGAAGGTACTATCAACCATATACTAAGGTCTCCACAAATGGCCAAGAAATATTATTCTCACCTCAAAGTATATCCAAAATCAAGCCCTCTGGTGAGCTTTGCTCTTTCATATTCAGTTTCCAGAATATCTATTCATTAATAAAATTCACTGACAACCTACTATGTGCTGTGATACAAGGAAAGGAACTCAAAAACAAGTAAGTAAGGCATAGTCTCCAACTCCCATTGCTTCTCCAGAGAGTGGGGAAGACACATGTATGGAAGAAGTTAAGATGTTCCAAAGTCTGAGGAAAGAGTGGAGCCCACCGTGGCACACACAAGGGACCACCTAATCTCCAACAGCCAAGGAAGTAATTGTGCAAACTGGATGTTGTTCAGAGGAGTAACAGATCTCCCACTCAGCATTTAGTGAATGAATCACAGGCAAAGTAGGGAAGAAAAAGCATGGGCTGAGGCAGAAATATGTAAGAACAGCTGGTTTTTTGTTTTGTTTTGTTTTGGGAGGGGTGGGTGGAAAGTAGTTTAGTCTAACAAAAGGTTGAAAGATTACATGAGATAAGTGGAGCACATGATGTTGGAATCAAGGGACCTTAACATACTTGGGGGCTTGGCTTTGACCCTACAAGCACTGGGGAGTGACAACAAAGCAGACAACAGCTGAACAGATACCAAAAGCTTAATGCACAGAAGCCAGGTAAGATCTCTTCCAAGGGTCCTAAGAGAAAGAATGGGGCCCTAAACTCAAGTAAGCCAGAGACAGGATGCAGAGACCTAACATACATTATGAATTTACCGACAAGCTTGTGCCTACTCAGTTTTGCAGAATAAGCTATAAAAAGAACGAAGAAAGTCCATGGGTTTTCAGGCTTAATTAACTAACTAGAGTATATGGGGCCATTAACTGAGATGGAAAATTTGGAAAATGAAAGAGAAAATCAGGCCAGTTCTTAACAAGTTTAACTGAGATTACTATCATATGTTTAGGTAGAAATATCCAATGTGCTATTGGAAATAGTGCCCGCATCATAGGGGGAAAAAAAAAAAAGCAAGATTTTTCACAAATGACATCGAACATGAAAAGGGACAAAAACACACAAAGAAAGAGTGGATAGAGGAATGGCAAGGTTATCGAATTATTGAACAACGAGAATTTGATTTCTGGATTCCCAATTTATTTTGAAAACTAAACACCACCGTTTCACCTATTGCTTGAATCCGTGTAGGTAACCTCTGACCTGTCAGGATGTTCTACTGCCCATGCTCCCAACTCCAGGGCCACCATCCAGCTATTCTTCCACTACCCTCTTCAGCCAGAGCACTCCACTTATATAACATGCCTCAGTAGATCTTAAAATGACCATGTTGAAAGAGTGCAGGGTGAACACATTTTGAAGTTTATTAAATCTGACATTTTGATATTTATGTAAGCTGCAAGCACTAAGCATAATTGGACTTAACTATTGGCTTAGGTTTAATGGGTTGTGAATTTAACTTCATTATCATAGTTTTACTTGTTCTTTGGGCTCATTCGAACAAACGAGGGAGGGAATGTGAAAGCCACTTTTTGTTGCACGCACCAAAATAAAAAAATTAAATTAAAAAAAAAAAACTTGATTTGATCTGAGACTGTTTGAATGGAAGAATGTGGCATCATCTATTGCAAAAAAGGGAAAAGTTTAAGTGACAATCAGTGAGTTGAAGTATTGAAAGAAAAAATTAAAGAGGAAAAAAAAAGGAAAGAAAGAAAAGAACAAACCAAAAACCAAAACCAAACCCTAGGCTCCAATTCCACATTTGCTAGTTACTGGGTTCCTGGGAGGCTTTGCACAGCCTCTGGAAACCTCAGTTTCCTCAAAAAAAAAAAAAGTGATGATATCAAGCTAATCTGTCACCTGGAGAAAGCCTCTGCATATAATGTCAGGTCATGTATGCTGGTTCTCATTAATCCTCGTGCATTATTTTCTGCTTTAACAGACCTACCCCAATTGAAGCACTGTGAGCTCACCCTCACCAATGTTGGCAACATAAGCATATTCTACTTACAAGGAGCTCATCATATTAACTGCTATTATAGTCACCTCTCTGATAAATCAGTTAGCTAATAAGAAATGTAGGAGTCATACATGGACTAGTCCCTTCTTGGGGAGGTGGGGTACATGGTGGCCTGTATCATCTTCATGAACCTTCACTAAAAGGATCCTTCTTTCCACCTGCATGTCATAGCTGTATAAGTGCAAGAACAATGAACAGATCCTCATTTGTGGACAATGTTTCTATGAGGGGATGTCTTTAGGAATGAATTCCTATGTGGGATACAGTGATGAGGCAAGAAGGATAGAGAAGGGAAGAAAATAAGAAAAAAATAAGTGAGGGGGAAGTTCTGGATAGGAGTTCTTACATACATACCCAGGCCCAGACAGACAGATACACACACACACACACACACACACACACACACACACACACACAATGGGGAACAATAACAACAAAAAACAGTGAGCAAGAATCTGTAATCAGAGAATGCTAATGACAGGAAGGACCTGATAAAGATCACCCCAGTTTAGTCCTCTCATTTTATAGAAGAGGGAACAGAGGTCAAGAGAAGGAAAACCGGCAACCCACAAATATCATCGTTAGTAGTACTCAATCTAACAAGTGAAGAAATTGTGAAGCGTATGTTGCGCTATATGTTCCATATGCATGGCCTCAAGAACCCAGACCATAAGATGTGTAAGAGAGATGAAACGAGTTTTCGATTTATTTCCAAGAAGTAAATAAATAACTGTAGAAGGAGAGAAACCAACCCCAGATGCCATTTAGTGCACAAAGCATTATACTGCTGCATGGTGCTTAATATTCTGAAATCCACCTACCTTCTCCCTTTCCTCCAAAACAATTCCAAACTCTCCTGCCCCAGAAGACCATACCAAATATGTTGATTTCATTTATTTTTCTTATATTTTATTTTTACACTCTAGAAAGGTCATTTTTATGTCTATATAGTAAACTCTCTCTCTCTTACCTCTTTAGTTGCCACAAGTTAGGTTTTAGGAATTATTCAAACTCCTCACAAAGCACATTGCCGAGATTATGATTGAATTCAAGTTAATAAAACTGCTGTTTCACAGCTAGCCTCCTTCACAGCTCAGTCAAAGTTTTCCTTTGACTTAATTTGGGCATCCCTTGCTATACAGGAAGGATACTGGCTCCAGGAAGTGAAACCCTTATTTGAATATGTAACTTCAACAGAAGCCAAATCAGGGATACAGCGAAGTAACTCATAAAAACAGTGAGAAAACATGTGAGAAGAAATTCCCCCTGCTTATAATGCCCTTTGCAATGGATAATAACAAACCCCTAGTAGAATTCATGTTGCCAAAATTTCATGGAAATGAGAATGGACATTTAAGTAATATAAAAAATATTTCAGTAAGATGCAAATATAGGATCAATCATTTTTAGACTGTACTAACAATTTGAGCTGTTTCCATGTTATGGTGAACTTTATATGAAACTACTACTATTTTAATGCCACATGTTCATGTATCGAGTATAATTCAATTTTACATGGAGAGATCCTGTCAAATATGGGCTGCAACTATCATTTATTATAGGATGCCAGTCTTTAATACATATTGCATTATAATCATGTGTCTCAGGACAATGCATTTCCATTATTTAATTCCAAGTATGAACCAGAACAATATACAGAATTTCCGAAAACAGAAGACTAGGATTAGACTCCCAGAATTTATCTCAAATCATCTTCTGGCTTGACTCTTCCTCTTCTGCACATATGTCAGAACCTGAATTAGCTGTTTGTATTTATGAAATTCACCATATTATTGGAAAGTGTAAACTAGAGTTAGTAAATGACTAGTAATTCCTATTAGTGATGGAAAAGTGGTGTTGAAGGTAGAATTTTGAAAATATGCCTACAGAATGAAAAAGAGAGAAATGCCTCTTTGATTTTCTTAATTCTGGAAGGATTTGGGGTATATTTTTTGAGGTATCTTAATGAGTTGAACCATATGTTGTTTATCTCTATCACTGGGAAAGAATGGATGGCCCAAGAGAGAACCAGCACAACTCAATGTGACAGAGGTATTGAACATACTGGGGAGATTCCAACATGATCCACAATGAGAGAACTGTATAAAGAACAGGCTTCTCACTTATTTTCCAAGTGTCACCCCTTGGACCAAGATCATCTGTTGGCAAAATCTAAGATAACAAGCTACAACATCAAAACTTCGGACATCTTGTATCAAGGGTGAATGGGAATTTTACATTAACTTCCTGAATAAATATGCTTATTCAAATATTAAAATAATGCTTTTATTCTCTAAATCTCTGAATAAGTTGATTTTTTTCTGGGAAATGAGCCATATTAATTTTGCATCTTCACATTTGTTTGGTTGAGTCCCAGGACCCCAGCATGTTAATATGGTAGCTCTAGTTGGATGACCAAAGGTCACCTCAGAAAAGTCAACAACACAATGTAAAAGAATATATATGGGTTTTGACTTTTTTTTTTTTTTAAGATCAGGCTCTGATCTACACACTGTGGTTTTGGTCATTTTATCTTAGCTTAATGTTTAAATATGTATACTTCAAAACTTCATTCATCTGGTAGGATTACCACACAAATAAACTGAGTTAATACATGACAAGCCTATAACATGGTGCCTGAAATATACAGAATGCTTATTACTCATTACCACATGGTCTTTGATCATCCACAAACTGTTGAATTTGGGCAATTTAGCATCCTTTCTAACACAGGGCACAAAAACAATAAAATTATTGAATATTGCACATCACTTTCAAATTCTCTTTTCTTAAAATATATTTTAAGATTGCAGGTACTAAATTAACCTACAATGGGTTTCTAGAAGAAATGGAAGAGACCTTTTAATGTTTAAATTTTTTGTTTCAATAAATTGATATTTTCTCTACTGTCATCATATCTGTCCCTTACTTCTGTAAATATAAAGAAGGGAATTCAGGATATTTCCCACATTGAAAATTCCCACATAAATATAGAATAAGACAAGCTTTTAGATTTACATTAAGTTCTGATTATTAGCCAAGTTGCTAAGGCTCACTGTACCTCAGACTTCCAGTGAAGGGAGACAAATAATTCCTTACCTACCTCTGAGGCTTGGTATTGAACAGAAATGGGTAATGTGTAGACAAAAGTAGCATATAAAAATAATATGAACTTAAGCATTTTGGCATTGTAGCAGTTTTTATAAGTGATTATCATTGCTAGTAGTTGGAGAGCCTGATATGATCTCGGGTGCCCAGCTGTTAGGTAGAGATAGTACTTCACAGAGCTGCTATGAAAGATGAGAGATATTTCTATAATGCACTTAATGTGACATTTGGCACATTTTAAGCATTCAATAAATTGTGGCTCTTGTCAATTTTAGTCTTCAGAGGATCATGAGTTCAAAGACAGCTTCACATCAGCAAGGCACTAAGCAACTCTTTTGCGATCCTGTCTCTAACTAAAATACAAAATAGGGCTGGGGATGTGGCTCAGTGGTCAAGTGCCTGAGTTCAATTCCCAGTACTAAAAAAAAAATAATAATAATACTTTTGATATGAATATCAAAATGGCACGGTTTCTGATTAAGTTATTAAAGTCAAGAAGTAGATATACTAAACATCACAGAATGATATGTAAGGTGTTTATTCATAAATATCCAATTTAATAGATATGTGCCAGGGTACTGCTCAGCATAGCACTGGGGCTTCATTCACTACTTTAAAGTCACAGGGACATTATTTCTTTAGTTCTACTACGTTATTCTATTTAGTTTTTAGAAGAGCTTTAATTTCCTGGTATTTAGATTTTTTTCCATATTACCATTTCATTACACTCTGAAACAGGAAGTGATTTAGTTAGATAAAAAGGCAAAAAATAAAAACAAGCTCCAGAAAAATAACCATTAGCTAACTATTAACATTCTGAACATAAATCTTTCTATGCCTAGGCTACTACATTAAAATTTTCCACATCAAAAATCATGATTATTTTATATTTTAAATGTGAAATCTTATGAGTCCTTTGATGTAAACTCATGGTTTATTCTTTTTTTAAATACTGGGACACTCATATGCCTGATGAAATGAATAATATGCCCGAAAGATTACATTTCTTATAATTAAAATAGATCTAATTTTTTAATGTTTCACAAGCATAAACCTTTTTCATAATCATAATACAATCCCCACAAAGTGACTCTCAAAAAAGCTGGTTATGCATTTAAAAAAACAAAAAGCTCAAAGTTAAATTAACCTGACTCTGTCCAAATCATTGGGAATACCATTTTTAATAACCACAAATATCAGGGAGGACTTGCCATGTGTGCATAGCATCTTTGTAAAGATAAAGCTAAATGATGGAGGTGACAAGAGTATAAGAGGGTGGATGAACAAAGGAAGAAAGGGAACAAAAACTTCATTATGTACCTTTCAAGAAGAATGCTTTCACAGTATGATCCACACCTTCCTGTACTAAATATCCTATAAGACTTAATTTCCTTTATACAATTTGTCCAATAAACATATTTATATTGCATTGTTTTTCTGTGTATGTTTTGCCACATCATTTATTTGTAGGAACATTGAAAAAATGTACACTTATTGAAAGGCCAAGATTAAGTGTATGAATTTTGGTCTACAAGCAAAGGATACATCGGGCAATGGTACCTGGAGAAGCAGGAGAGACAGTGGATGGATACATCCTATGAGAAAGGGGACTGCTCAGTGAAGATGTTGGTGGCAAAATGAAATGATAAGGAAAAGTCACCACGCTGTTAAGACATCAGAATGCACTAGTCAGAAAAGGCAAGGAAGAGGATTAAACCACGGAAATCTGGAGGTGTCATACCTGGGCAACAGGTAAACCATGGTGGTGCTACTGTCTTTAATAAGAATGTGGTGTCTGGCAGGGAAGCTCACTGAGGTGGGACGAGAATGCAAACTTCTCGTTGCACATTAAGACTGGTGGGATCAGTAAGCACACATGCTTAACATCTCCTTAACTTTCTACAGGAGAAAAAAGGTACGTTTTCTGGCATGCTGCAGAGGTGGCTCTCTGTAAACTGTGTCAACATTATACCAAAGCATAGCTCTACAATCCCTAGCCAGCAGGCTAGGAAATTCACCACTGAACAAAAGTAACAGGATAAGCACTGTGTCCTCAAGAAAATCCTCTCAGCTTTGGGCAAGTTAAAACCTGCAGACAATGCAAACCCAGTCAAGCCTGACCAGCAAGAAACATGGAAGCCTATAAGAATCAAGAGAGTAGCCATTCCTATTTGGCAAAAGCAACCAAAGCAAGGAGTCATGGCTATAGTTCTTCCAACTGATACTGACATGGGATAATGCAAAAATCACAAAGATGTATAGCCATGCTGCACTCAATGAGTGTCTACCCTAAAGACAGACGATGGCTGGTTCTCAAATTAGTCCACATAAGCAATGTGTTTCCTTTGAGAAACCAAAGTCTGGTACATTTGTGTGGAGAGTGCACTGGCATTTTTTTTCTGAAAGCCTCACCTTTACTGGGTTAGTGTCCAAGGTACTATGGGATGAGACAAACAGCCCCATACATTGAAGTCAACTGACAAGTAGCAGTAATCCTCAAGCCCCTATCAAATATGTAGTTACCTGTGTCTTTGCTATTACATTATTCGAATCAAATACTGAATCCTTGAGGCTGCTTGTGTATTCACATGCACCAAGGTCTTTAACTCTATACCAAGTTATTTATTAACTTTTGAGATTTAGTATCTTGGCTGGGGTTGTGGCTCAGGAGTAGAGCGTTCGCCTAGAATTCATGAGGCCCTGGGTTCTATCCTTAGCACCCCATTTAAAAAAAAAAGTCTATTGATAATTAAAAAACAATTTAAAAAAAGATTTAGCATCTGTAGATTTATTACCTCCTAGTTTGGTCTTAAATATCTATGTAGGTTTCTATGACCATTACAAAGTATCATTTTTGTAGATGTGGTTGATGTAAGGGTAAGCACACTCTACAGTTGGCAGTAGTGCTTAAAAAATAGTTTTTTGTTAGTCTCTTAATGTTTCCTTTCAGTACAATGTCTACACTGTAACAGGATTCATTATAGAAGTCAATTTTAGTTGTATGTGTGTTTTCCCCCTCACTGCAGGTGTCTGAAACTTCACACTAGTGTTTACACAAAGTCTATAAAAATAACTCTGCTGAAAATTACTTTAAAAAGACTGAAGTACCAAGAAAAGTATATTCTGGCCAAAAGTTACAGAATGCAAAAGTCTAAAGTGAGCCTCGAGTAAATGTGAAAAAAAATGCTTAAATTTTTAAGAATACACAAATTTATTAACGTGATAAATACTACAAATAATGTTTGCAAAACACACTTGTGATTACTATGATAACATTAATCTTTGAGTAGCAATTTTCATATTATAAACCCATATGTATAATTTACCTATAGTCTCCTGCTGGTACTAGTTAGAATGAAATTTTAAATCCACTTTTAAATAATTCTACCACATGTTGCCTCATGCATCCAAAAAGGAATTTTATAAGGTGTTCATAGCATTCTCTGTATTAGCATTGCATGAAAATCATTAACAATTAAATAAACTATAGTAAATATCACATCAGGTTACAATTTAGCTTTACAGCAGTGGATCTGTATGATCTAGCAAGGCAAATTAGACAAGTTGTTATTTAATGATAAAATCAAACTGAAGAATCCATGAATCCACTGATTGAATTATACACCTGAATGTTTGTGTTTCACAGCTACAAATCTTCAGTATATTAAACGGATCTGAAAGATGTACCACAAACTGTCATCAGGGGTTACCTCTGCAGAATGAGGTGAGAAAGAGCATCTTCGTTATTTCTAAGATTATTTGCATGATTTAACAATTGCCCCATGTGATTACTTACAATTACAACAAGTGATTTTAAACCATGATGAATTCTGTGGTCAACAACACCACTGCTATGAACTACTACAGTGTACTTGAAACTAAAGGATATCAAAATTTACACAATAAAATGTTTATTAATATCGCATCAATAGCTAATACTTCCATATGTTTATATTCAAATGTCTATTAGTCAGGAATACAATCCTGAACTTTATTCACTGAATATGAGACTTATATTTTACTTTTTTGCTTGTATCTTGGGGAGGTTAACTTTCTAATACTCCTAAAACATAAAACCTATTGTTTTTTTTAAAAGTGGCTCTTGAATAGATGAAATAGCAAAGTAAAAATCATGCACACATAAATACAAAGTGACACTGCAAATATCTTTAAGGCTACACTGCATTATTCTGTATTAATGGCCCCCTCCATTGCTAGAAAAGGAGACCAGGGCATCAATTATGCCTGATACTGATGCTGAGGAGATAACATTGTATTACTATGCCTTCCTCCTGGGGAACAGAACACTTCAGTTATACCCAGAAACAGGTGAGAAACTATTCCTCTACTGGCATTGTTTTTTAACTAAAAATGCCTTCCACTAGGAATAAAGGGCATAATAAAATATCTTGGTGTCACAGAATCTCTGACATCATCATGCCAGGTTTTCTATGTACAATTTTAATTCCCTGCCTCCTCAGCATGCCCAGAAAATGTTCACTCACCTCTAGCTCCTAAAATTGCCCTAGTAATTTTAAAGAAGCTGAGATCATTCCAGAGTTCTTCCTGGGACGAATCCAAAAAGCTGCCACTCTCTGATCCCTATTCGGCTGTCTGAATGAGCACAAAATGAGCCTAATCCCTCTTCTACATGACAGTCCACAGAGGCAACCACCAGTTTCATAACTGGCTTAGTTATTTTTCTTACACCCTAAGGGACCAGAAGAATTACATTTCCACATTCTCAGCCCAACTGTCTTTTCTGCAAGAACTTTCTTAAGTGAATAAATAGTGTTTTCTTCGAAACAGTTCCTATTCAAGGAATATAAGCTATTCCTGGACTTTTTTTTTCCCTCCTCTAAAACATTGTAAAGTAGAAGCCCTTCATAGTGTCATAAATCTGGAAGGCAGCATATGAGTTTCTCTTACTTTCTTCTGCTATTTGAATTATTTTCAATATTCTGTCCTTCAGATATGAACACAGCATGATTAATTCCTTATTGCAAATGTGATTTAAGTTTCTAGAAGCAGCAATGACATCACAATGAGCAACCCAGGAATTTTGTCTCTGGCCTTCTTTACAGCATCTACCATTAATCTGTGTGGTGTCTCACCAGACCTAAAACAAGGTAGGGAAGTCTACTACTTGGGGGTGCATGGTCCCAAGATAATCAAACCTCTGAACTCAATGGTCTCACTTGCAACAAACACGTGCACTGGTTGTTACTTTTGACTCAAGCTAAGTGTGCAGTAAGTGACTCAAATTTTTGTCTCTATGAAATGATTGTGAAATTATTATGAGTACTGATTTGGGGTTACAAATACATTATAGTAAATGAATTCAAAATTCTGAAATCCAACAAGAATAAAGGCTGACTGCAAGACCTAAGAAAACCACTTACATATTTTTAGGAGTCAATTTTATTTCCCTTGTGGGTACATCCCTACAGTGTAAAGTTCTATGATTTTCTTAGTTTCTTGCAAAGACGACTGCTGCAGGAGTTTATACAAGGGAAAAGCCAATACATACAGGATCTAGAAAGTTAGGATCATGGACATTCAGGATGTCACTGCATATACCAGTCACTTACTGAGACAGTGCTTCCTGTGACTGCTTGTGGCCAAAGTCACAAGACAAAGTTACACAATACTCAGCCCTGATTAGTCCTCCTATGTTCAAAAACCCCACACAAGGCAGAAAACTCCACAAAGGGAAAATGTGCTTATGTTCTCATGTTCTGAACTAAACCAGATAAACCATTTTAGAGGAAATGAGTGTCCATTCCTGAGACTTCTCTGCTCCTTCTTTTGTTTAGCCTGATAATTCTTTCTCCATTTGGGAACAGAAAAAGATTTTTTTTAATAGTTGCCTCTTTCACTGCCAACCTGCTTTGATAATGTTCTGGGGCTTTACCAAGAATGACATTTTAGACCACTCTAAGTCAGCTTAGCCACTGAAGCTGTGCACAGCTGAAGAAAGCACTCAATTAGCAACTCCAACTTCAAAGGCTGTATTATTCTCTCCTCAATACACATGTGTAACTCCCATTAGCATTAATGGGAGCTGTGGGAGCCCATGGCTCAGAGAATATACCTCCAAATCTGTTTGCTTGATTAGCATGCAATTAAACCTTATGGCCCAAATTTTTCAAGGAAGGCCTAGTAAGTACACCAAGTACTCATGCAAAGTCAAGTGTGTTCATTTTGGGGAGAAGTAAGCTATCACTCTGTTAAAGATGAAGCAAGAGCGGTATAAAACAGATCTATTTTAATTTCATTTACCCTCTTAGACAATGCCTTTTCGTGATGTTTTGAGCAAAAACACTTCTGTTTTAAAAGTTGAGTTACATGTTTTGATAAGCATGATTCTACACTGCTTAAAATACTAGCCTTGGGGGAAAATGTCTCTAAGAAGACTAAAACCATTCTAAGTAAGTCGTTTACAAACAAATTCAGCAAGGCATCCATATACTCAGTGGCTTTTCCTGTTTTTTTTTTTTTTTCTTTTATTACCGTTTATTTCATAGCTTTATTCTAACTTCAATTTAAGAAAAAAACTGACTTGGCATTTAAAATTAGATTTGAGATGAATTTGGTGGCACACACCTGTAATCCCAGCAACTCAGGAGGCTGAGACAGGAACACTGCAAGTTCATGGACAGTCTTAGCTACTTAAGAAGGCCTAAGAAACTTAGTGAGACCCTGTCTCAAAATAAAAAATATAAAAGGGCTGGGAATGTAGCCCAATGGTAAAGCACCCAAGGTAAATCCCCAATAACAAAAATAATAATGTTAATAAAAAATTGTAAAAATATTTAAGAAAACGTGTTTCCCTCAGTAATAGATGAAGATCGGTAAGAGATATATAACCATCAGCAAGTAATAATGTTCACTGTTTTCCCATATCCTATCAACAATCAATACATATTTTCAATGAAATATCAATATAAATTCATCTGCACTACCTCTCTTCTTAATCATAACTCCATGGAGAAAATAATCTTGACTGATTTAATATCATTTAAAATAGTTCATTTTCTGTGGTTCACACACTTTCCCCAAACACTAAACAAG
Organism: Urocitellus parryii; assembly: GCF_045843805.1. Classification (NCBI taxonomy): domain Eukaryota; kingdom Metazoa; phylum Chordata; class Mammalia; order Rodentia; family Sciuridae; genus Urocitellus; species Urocitellus parryii. Next base: position 151,660,269 of record NC_135534.1, read on the forward strand.
ACTGTTATGAATGATATAATTTGTTTTATAAAGAATAGTTAATCAAGCAACTTCCAAGGTTTACAAGTGAATTACTGATAAAGTATTGACACATATTATAATCCTTCCCATCAAATATCAAATCCTGACTTTTTCATTACATGAGAAATGAAGGTTATGATAGATACTGTATCCTAAGTACAAATCAATCAAAATGGAATGGTCCAATAAACTTGTCAGAAAGACAACAGTTCCTGCACCAAGCTGTGGCAGTGCTGTCAGAAGATTTTTCAAATTGTAACGTGGCAGATGAGCTAGTGGAAAATTGTACTTTAAAAATTTCACCTATAACATGGTCTTCATAACATCATTTTGCACTTAAAATTTCACACCTTGTCTTACAAGTTTGATAGGTACTATTCCTCATGGAATTTTAAAGCCAATGTGGTAAAGAGTGAAACATCTCAAAATTGAACACAGTGGTCCCTTAATTCAAATTCTATGGCAATGTGAACAAAGAATAATAATGGATGAGGTAATAAAGTGTGGTTAACAGAATTATTGATAAATGTAAGAAGAAACACACTATTACTTGTTTTAAAAGATTGTGGAAATATTTTAATCATGGCCACAATCATATTCATAAAGTTGAAAGGTGCTCAAATAGATACCCTATTTTCACAGCATACTTCATATAAAAACCACATTTCAAGAAAGAGAATGATGGTTGATGTTATTGCAGAGGGCCTATATGCAGGGTTATTCTTAAATGTTTGGCCTTTGAATTACTCTGGCTAAAATTGCTAACATTTAACTGCGCTAATAATCTTGCTGGAGCAATTATGCCCTGTGTTGCTGAGACAAGCTTCACCAGCTAATGTGAAATTCATCCAGAGCTTCAGATGGCACAGCCACTGCCTTATTTGGAAATTTAGCTGGTAATGGTCTCACAGGGGATTATCAGTATATGCAACAGCACTTATTCAGATGTTCGTGATTACACCCACACTCTACTTTCCATACCTTCTGTCCAAAACATTCATTTACAAATGCTTTTTTTGGGGGGGTCCCTCTTCAGGTAATTTTTTTTCAATCTGGTATAAACTAAAATACACTAAAAATTCATAAGTCTTATGTGGGTCATGGAAAACAGTAAGTTGATGGCTATGAACCTATTTTTTCATTGTCCCAGATGTGAACATCTATAAAAAATTAAATATAGTATATAATGTATAATAATAGTAAGAATAACATGTTGCAATAATTATAATCATATTAACTAATATTAATACATATTAGCTCTAGATTATGATTTTCAACCTATTTTAATGCACCTGTGTCAATTTCATTCAAATAGAGTTGAGCACTTGGGACTTAATGAATTAACAGCAATTACCTAAAATATTTGTGGAAAGAAGGCTAAAAAGTGCAATGGAATAGGAAATTAAGATGTCCATCCGGTATCTGTGATAAGGGCTGATGTGTGGAGCAAGGAGGTTAGGACACTTAGAAAGCAGCGAAGATTTTCATACCTCACAGAACAAATGAACCACCATATTAATTTGGAGAAAGTCTGATGACTATGCATTAAGCCACGCAAAACCTGATACACAAAGGTCATTTATTTCTATTACTGATTCTTAGCCTACAATCAAACTCATATACATTACTTAGGCCATCTCAAATTTTAAAGTTCAATGACATGTATGATATAGACAAATACTATGATATACACAAATGACATGCTCTTAACAACCCATTTAAGCACTGAGGATAGAAACAGGACTAAGTCAAAACATCTTCTTTCTCATGGAATAAGAGATACTGATTTCATTTCTATTTAAAAGAAGCAACAAAACTTTGTTCTTCTTATCTTTTTAATTCCACATATTTACATGGCTGGTATTAAAACAACAGAATCTTTTAATCATTGGAATAGAACTCTCGGCAGAGAGCCTTTCATAAGAATAGATCTCTCTGTTTGAGCATTTTTATGCATGCACACAGATGCATGACTTTATCTTCAGACTCTTTTTACCTAAGTTTTCACTAAAAGGCACATCTGATAGGGCAATTTCAGCACAGAAGACACTTAACAGGAAATAACTAACTAGAAAACTAAGGATGTACCTTCTTTGAGTCTTGCTGGGTTTTCTTTAAATACTAACTTTGAAACTAGTAGGTTGTCCCACTTAAAGCCCTTGATTTTAAATTGCCATTTCTTTTTACACCCAATTAAATTGTCAGTTTAATGAAGAATTGTCCAACTGAGTCGAACTGCAAGAATCTTCTCACTGCTGCTTTCTGCAGTCTTAATTTGCAGATGCTTTTGCCTAAAATAAGAATTTAAAGTCACCTCCTCAACAATAAGACCTGTGAAGCTTGCATCCCACTGCTGACACAGACAGACACACAAAGAAAACTTGTTCCACACACCAACCCTCTCGGGGGCATACCAAAAGAAATATTCTCCTAGAATAATAAGATATTTAGGCTCTGAAAGCAATTATCATGCCTAGTTCTCTGATAAAGATTAAATAAAACTCACATACATTAAGGCCTTGGTATCTTACAATTACCTAAGCGAGTCTAGCTAATCGATAAGATTCAACAAGAACACACAAAACTGACCCTGGGGTGCTTGTTTTTGGGAGATACATTGTATAAAATGCTTTAAATGACGATCAAGATTTCTTGAAGAATATTCATACAAAGGAGGACTCATTCCTTATTGGATTACCAAACTGATGCTCAGTGAACAATTTCAGCAATTTCCATCAATCAGAGGTTTGAAAGAGAAAACCATAGAGTCATACAACACTAATGCCACACATACCCACAGGTTTGAAATGACCAACATTGACCTTTGAAATTAGTGTGGTTATCTCACACTTTTGAAAAAAAAAAACATTTAATTGATATGTATGTATGGTATACAATATAATGTTTATTTCACATTGTAGAATGACTAAATATGGCTAATTAATGTACTCATTACCTCAGTTGTTTTGTGGCAAGAACACTTTATATTCACTATCTTAAGATTTTTCAGGAATATATTATTAACCATAGTCACCATACTGCACAATAGATCTCGTGAACTTACTTTTCCTATCTAATTGAATTTTTGTATCTTTTGACCAACATCCCCCCAATCACTGGTATTTTACTTTCTACTTCTGTGAGATCAACTTTTAAAGATTCCATCTATGAGTGAGTTCATACAAAATTTGTCTTTCTGTGCCTGGTTTGGTCTACCTAACATAATAATAAAAAGATAATTCAAAATGCATTTTTATAGCACCCTTTATTCTGTCTCTGGGTAAACAGTCTAAGTTCTCATTTTAGAATGCATCCGCCTCTTACATCCTACTCCAAACCACCCTTTCTGCTCTCCCAGCTCTCTTCCTACTCTCACAGGGGAGAAACTCAAGGATATTGATAAAGTACCTCTTCTACAACCATCTCTGTGGATCCTCTTGCTGCAGTTATTTTTCACACATCCCTAATCTTCTACTAGAGATCAAAAAATAGTTATCCCTATTTCTTCTGTCAAATTATGCTTGATTGTGCCTTTTGCAACATGGCATCAAACATCAATCCAAACTGGTGAACAAAGGAAAGTATCTGGCATCAGAAAACCTGACAATCATCTCATTAGGTGAAGAGTTTGATCAAGCCAACCCCTGAATTTGTGGTTTTGTTCACAATGCACCTGGACCTTTCCTTCAACAAACTACTTAGAAGTCAAATCTTTTAGGCTTAGAATTTCTGAACTTCACATCAAGACAAGCTACAAACTAAAACTCGTACCTCCCTAAATTGTGTCTCATGCTTAGTGATTCTTGATTCTCCAGGAATGTTTTGATTTTTGCTTCTCCAATAACTCAGAAAATCTGAACAAACATTTAGGTTCTGTAATATCTGTTCACTGAGCTAAAAGATCTAAAGATGTTTAAATATTCATTTTACAGGTGAAGCCCTTAAGGAAGCAATTCTAACCACTTCTGTCGCCTTCCTTATTCTTTCTACTTTGACACACAAGACAACCAGTCAAAGAGGATAAGCTCAGAAATTCATTTGTTAAATTCTAGTAAATAATTTCTCTAAATTTTAGAACTAAATTATGTGAAAATAAAAATTATAAACCCATAGAATCCTACTGAAAATGTTATTTTGCATCAATGATGGTGACAACAGTGTTCAAATTCAGCAAGAATACTTGGCCTTCTAGAATGACGAAATTCAAAAATTGTGCAATTTGTATCTTTTGACCAATATGGGAAAACCCTTATATAATGTGCACAGCCAACCTGTTATGCCAGAGACCAGTCCATGTTTACTGCCTGTGTATAATTCTGTGTGAATCAGAGGAGGAAGAAACCAGGCAAAGATAGTCTCTATAAATTTAGGGACTCAGATCACTGAGCAAAATCCTTTTAAGTCCGTGCTAATCCATGGAGATGAGCCAGAATAGATATTTGCCCCTGTATAAGAGACTCACACCCATGCACTGATGTGGTCAACTAATTATTTTTCCCAATTATGTAAAATACAATACAGATCTTCTGTCTTTTGGTCCTATCAGAGTGGCAGAGCTAGATTTTATGCAGTCTAAATCTTATGAAACGTTGAAAGCCTACTTACAAAAATAAATGCAACGGTTTTACTTTTGCAAATTTTAGAAAGATAATTATTAGCTGGATATCCTCTGAGGCTCTCCAAGACCTCTGGAAAGCCTCATGATAGGGAAAGCCCTAACTCGAAAGCAACCTCAGATGTAGAGTATATCTGTCTATACCTCAACCCCACATCAGATAACTTCCCCTCCACTATTCCCATGCATATTTTCTGGCACCAGAATATGAGGATGGCTAGGTAGGGGTCTTTGATCAAGGACTTGTAACATTGGAAGACATATGAAGAAGGGTCACTGAGGTTAATCAAAGTTTACCCAGGCTGGTTTAAAACACACCTAAAGAGCACTTTCATCATTATGCTGTAATGTTTTAAAAAAAAAAAAAAAAGAATGTTTTAACGCTATCACAACCATATTTTTACCATATTGACAGGGAATAGAGGAAAGAATGGCCCAAGTCCCAATCTGGCTAGGCAAAATCCCAGTCTTACTGGGCAGCATTTAATGTCATCATTGGGTCTTTAAGATTATGGCAAATCATTAAAAACAATAATAGAAGTCAGAGTAAACTCTTCATCCCAGGTGATGATTTATCTGTTTGTAAGCTGAGATGAGAGAATTTCATTTGCTATTGAGCCAGAGAATGTTAACTTTATTAATGTATCTTTGCAACAAAGATTAATGGGACCCACAGTAAGTCAGCTGTAGCACTTATGTCAGTTTACAGCAGGCTCGGCAGTACCAGGAAACTCAGATCTATCATCATAAGACATAATGACATGCATAAAAACCTGAGTGTAAATAAGAGGCTCCTTAGGGTACAGGGCTGTAACCCAAGTGGGCAGGCCTTAAAAAAGCAGCACATTGAAGTACGTTCCTATTCTGGAATATATGCTAATAGCGTCCCCTTAAGGGTTAAAACACATAAATTCATATTTTTAAATAAATAACTACTTTATTATGAAAATCAATTTTGCTTAATGAAGTCTTCTGAGGGAGAAGATGCTTTAAGATATTTTACTAGTACACTTTTAAACCATTTCATATTTAGCTATGCTTTGTCATCTCCAACTAGAGCAAAAAGGAGTCATAAAAACCAGTTAAGTGCAGTAATAAAAACTCCTTTTACTATTAGTTGGAATAGAAACAAATGGGAATATTACTTTAAAGGTAATTACTTGAGTTTTTTTTTATTGCATCATATTTTCTCAAAATCCTAGCAAAGTGATCCCAAATCTTCCTACAAATGAAATATAATTTTCTCCAAGAACATTTTTAGTCATCAAGAAAAAAAAGCGAATTTAATTTTTCTGTCAGTCGAGAGGCTTCACATGTCAAACACATCTTCCACGTTAACAGACCTCCCTGTGGTGCTGAAGGAACTCTCAGGCGAACATCAGTGCTAACTGCAAGTACTAGCTTGAAAGGTTTAAGCTGAATTACTGTGAAAGTTCTGTTCTAAAAATACACTTAATCACCCCCACCACAATAGATGTGTGTAACTCCCTTGTTATTTTAACCAAAATTGTAGTTTCTCCTCAAACCAAGAATATAGCTTCCTTGAAGGAAGGTGGGGATACTGTTATTTGCATCTTCTTTTATTTCCAATGATTTAACACAATCCCTGGCATACAGAGTCAATCGTAACAATCAATTCATGAATACAATTTTCATCTCTCATATCACGTGGGTAGTATGACTTCTTACTATTTTCAATTGACATTGAAGAAAGTGAACCTCTGGTTAAGAAATGTGCTCATGCCCAATGGGAAAATGGTGGAGACAGAATTTGATCTTGGATCTGCCTGTTCCTAGAACCTGAACTCATAAAAACATACTCAACCACTTCCTGCACCAAGATTGACAACATCAATAATCTAAGGGGGGAAAAATGCCCTTTCAGCTCTTTAAATGTTGAAATGATGTCTGACATTTTCCTGCTTTTTTAAAAATATATAACTAATGATGCTACATTTCCCTAGACATTAAAAAAAAAAAGATAGGCTTTTTATCTATTCTGTGACCTAGGATAGTTCAGAACCAATAGAACAGAAATCATGTTTTAAGAAATACCCGAGATTGACCTAGGTAATCGAAGTAATTGACTATTTGGTCCAAAGAAAATGGAAATGTGTGCTGGCACAACATTTAGCCCAAGTAGAAAAGGAGGAATAAGAATTATTGTTATTGCATTTTAAAGAACATTGTACCAATAAATGATTTTCAATCCTTCAAAATAACAGTAATATATTTTTATAGTATCACATCCCCCATTTTTATGTTAAAAGCTAATCTTTCAATCTATTGAACAAAGCACTGCTTTAAAAAAATGATCCAGAAAACATCCACGGGTTCTTGACCTGTGCCTCCACCATGACAGCCATGTATTTAGATAATAAACATTTAATAAATTATCAAAATTACCATAAGGAAGGAAGAAGGAAGGACATCAACACTTTCCACATTGGAGTCACTGCACCACATGCTTTACTTGCATGTTCTTAACTTCTCTAAATGATCCTGAAAGGTCTAAGAACTTGACATTTGGCCTTGACTACAATGGCTAAACCAATACAGGTAGGAATGTTCATATGACTGAGGTCCATCCAGTTACAAAGAAAATTCATTCTCTTTCCAGAGTAGCTTTCTTAGTTTTATCTCCTATTGTTCTGCCTTGATTTTCTAGATCTAACTCACCCTCTCCAGCATATGGTGGGCACTGAAAGCAGGAATCCTTTGTCTATTATATGTAAGAGAAGATCAATTAATGCCAAATAGTTTCTTATTGCATTGTGACTCTAACCATACCACATGCCCTATCCCTCCTCTCTTTCTTCGTGTGTGTGTGTGTGCATCTGCATGCACGTGTGTGCATTCACTATTTCTATCTGTAGGTCACAGAAAATGTAATGGAACATATAAGGAAGTATATAGTGAATAAAAATGTCCAGAGGAGGCAAACTTCATACAGTGGCAAAGTGCTATAAAGCAAATTAAGAAGGTGAAATGCACATCGTATACACACTCGCATCATATATAAAACCCACACAGACATAAATTTATTTTCTAACAAGTTTTAGTTTAATTATAAAAGGTATGAATACTGAAATTAATTACTAACTTTACTAAAAAACATCAAGTTGTTTTGAATTTATGGTCTTGTACTAAATTTAATTTTCAAGTTGCCAGGTAAATGATAGATCTGTGGTTTCCCATGCAATTAACAAACAAAGGAGAAGTGTGTATGCCAATACTTAGAAGGATAGGAAATATCTGAAAACTGTTAATATTGATTTGCTGGTCTCACTTATTATATACAACTTCATTCAATAGTTCTTTTTTCCCATTATTTTTATTGATGTCAATTGTTCTTTTTTTATACCATCCTTTGATAAATGCAGGATCCCTCCTGGGCAAACCCAAACTATGATAAAATTTAAAACCTAAAACCTGAACACAGACATCATCAGGCGTCTGCTAACACTTATGACCAAAACCTGTTAATTAGAGAAAAGTCCACTAGGATAAAGGGTTAAAAGAAATGATTTCTGCAGTGGTAAAGTTAAAAGATAGTAAAAAGAAGGGTATGGGAAGTTTTGAGATGGAAATTAAATTGCAAGCTCATTTTCAAAGATCACAGGTAAGATAGTCTCAAACTTTCCTAGCAATCTTTAATAAAAGATACTAAGAATACTAGGATGTATGTCATCAATGTTGTGTTTAATGTGGCATTAATTCACAAGTCATTGTTTCTTTAATAGGATAAAATAAGTTACTTACTCTTCTAAGGAGATATGTAATTAGGACTTTGATAATTAAACCTTAGATGAGGCACTTGGTATATCTGTGTCCTAAATCCCAATAAATTATGCATGCATAACTTTTAAAATTGCATCTTAATTAGTAGCTTAAAATAAAACCAATTTTGAAAGCCAAGATATTGAAGTTTTAAAAATTAGCCAACTTTTATCAGTGAAGGCCAACTAAATATCCAATTTTCAAGTATAAACATCCATTATTTATAAATATCTGTGAATTGTTTGATATATTACTTTAAGTATTTTAGTAACTTTTTTGTGCAAACTTCAACTCAGAGATGTTTTATGTTAACTTAATAACATGATTGCTCGCTTGCATTGTTTAATCTACTTAGCCAATGTATTCACAAACTAATGCTCTTCCTCTATTAGTCTTCTCTGCTACTCCAATCTGAACTACCAGATACCCACCTGTGATGGTTAATTTTTTGTTAACTTGACTGGAGCACATACTGTCCATACATTTGTTAAAACTTTTTTATTATTATTTATTGGTACAAGTGATTGAACCCTGAGGCACTTAACCATTGAGCCACATCCTCAGTCCTTTATATTGTTTGAGACAGGGTTGCTAAGTGGCTTAGGGCCTTGCTAAATCACTGAGGCTTGCTTTGAACTTGTAATTCTCTTGCCTCAGTCCTGCAAGCCACTAGGATTACAGGCATACACCACCGTGCCCAGCCAATAAAATTAACATTTAATTCAACACACTGAGCAAAGAAGACTGCCCTTCCTGATGTGGTAGCACTAGAATAAATGGCTAACCCTTCCCTTAGTAAGGGAGAATTCCTCCTGCCTGACTGCCTCCAAACTGGTACATTAGCTTTTTCCTACCTTCACAGTCTAAAACATCTGCTTTTCCTGGGTTTGAGCCTATTGGCCTTTGGATTGGAACTACACCATCAGCTCTCTTGGGTCTTCAGACTGCCGACTTGCCCAGCAAATCTTGGGACTTGTCAGCCTCACTGATCACGTGAGCCAATTTCTTTTAATAATCCATCCTATTGGTATGTATACATCCTATTGGTTCTCTTTCTCTGAAAAACCTTGACTAGTGCACCAACCACATCCACTACTATCATCTACTCATTTCTTACCTATGCAACTTTGCTCAGGAAGCTTTTCCAATACTCTCAGACCAGCTCTGAAAGCATCCTAGATATTCAGTCCTCCACTCGGAATTCTCCACATCATGATGCACCATCTGAGTACTTTTACACGTTCTGCATATGCATGGCAATTTAGAGCTATTTTACTTCACATCATGTTCATCTTTGGACTCGGCCATTGGAGGAATATGTCTTTTATATCAGAAGTAAATATCTAAGGGACTAAGATGTTGTTGCAAATAATACAGCAAGGATCATTTCTAATGGGATAAAGCCCAAAGAAGATCTTAGCTATATGATCAAGGACAAACCATTTCAAACCCTCAAGATCTCAGTTTCTTAACATCAACATCTTCAAAGATGAGGCTAGGTAAACACTATATTCCTTTCTAGCTCAACATTTTCATAGTACCAGTAAGTTAATCAGCAGTAAACACATGACTATACTCACTCCTGAAATGCACTGATTTACAAGTACTGCCATTCTCTCTGACCCCTTTTAAGACACCATCTCAGTGTAGAAAAAGAAGTGATAATGGTTCCAAGAAAGGGGCGTGCATCATCACACAGCTGTGCTTAGAGGACAGATGACAAGGACACAGAAAGAACCTCTGCTCACACGTACACTTTCCCCTCAAATATTATTAGTTTTAATGTCTCCCATTACTAGGGTCTCCCATGGACTGTCCACTAGGACTCCTACCTTTCTGCAGCTGACACGTAAAGGAAGTACTGTTAAGTTGTTCAGATAAAACTGACAAAAGTAACACGTTTCTATTTATGTCCAGTGTCTCCGCCCACTGCCACCACTTTCCAGCTCCGAAACACACTACACACGGAAAGGCTTTATCATGTTGGTATCAATTTATTCCAAATATTCAACTATTTTTATAAGCTTTTTCAAGTAATCTTCACTCGGTACCGTAATTGTCAGCAAGTTTGTTCTGTGTTGGCCACCCTTCCTTTTGTTTCAGTCTTTCATAAAAATCCTTTTGTGTGACAGTCAAGCAGCTGTGCTTTGTTCTTTAATGTTCCTAGCCTGGATCCCCAGCCGAGACCACTTTATAACATAAACGGCAAAGTACCATTTTCACAGCAGGGACAACTGTGTTCATCTTCAAAAAGAGGCATTAATAAAATGAGACTGTAATGAACATGCTAATTCTGATCACAGGGTACTGCACAATGGCAGAGATAGTTGACTGCCATCTCCCTGAAAGATTGTAAAAGTTGTGTGTGTATGTGTGTGTTTTAACAACTGCTTTAATAGCTCACATTTTTTTTGAAACAGACATATTATGCAAACATTTCTATTTCCCAATGCAATGCCTTCTCAGTTTCATCCAACTGCTCTGTGTGTTTTACTATCTCAGTAACAGTCACCTTCAGGGAGCATTTTTTTTTTCATTTTGCAAGAACTGACTTCCTAAAATATGCATATCACTGAATCATACAAGGTTAGAAGTGATCTGATGAATCTGATCACCAGTCTAAGCCTCTGATCACCAATCTAAGCCTCTCTGTGCAAATGAGGTTATAAAAGAGAAAACAATAAAACATGGAAGTTAACAGATTAGCACCAAAAAAAAAAAAAAAAACCAACTCTCTTCACCAGAGCCTGAGTTGGCACTCAAATTACCTGAGACCCTGACTTAAGTATTGTCTTACATACTTATGGTATCATTCATGAATCCCACATTTACATGCAGAGTAAACAAACACACAAAAACACACACACACACGCACACACACACACACACAATCATTTATTCAAATAGATTTGATAAACTAGGTAAATAAAATGCCTCACATTGGGTCAGTTAACTTTTTTAGGCAATAACTATACTTTGTATGTGTTCAATGAACAAGCTAGTTTCCTATAAGGTACAATGTCACACCTTATACCCTGTTTCATTTTGGCAATGGTAGTAGTGATTTGGAGGCAGTGCTATTTGAGAATGGGCAAGTCTCTGAAAATAATCCATGAAGCTGGAAAATGGGACCTATTACATGCTAGTCTAAATGATAATATGTTCTCTAGATTCCTACCCTAAAAAAAAAAAAAAAAAAAAACAACAACAAACCAAACTAAGTTCAAGAAACATGACATTTAGTTTGATGTTTGAAGACAAAGTTGACTCAATTTTTCAAGAACTTTCTCTTAGAGGAAGGGAATTATGTCAACAAGGAAAAAAGGATTCTTGATGCCGTTCCTCTAGCCCCCAGACAGGCAGGTACTTCTGGGTTTTTTAGAAGGAAGAAAATTCTATAGATGGTGATATCTCATTTCCCCTGCTGAGTGCCTGATAACATATCAGAGAGAACATTTTCATCCCCAGTTATCATTACAAAAATTTGTATCACACATTTTCCTGCTGATATCTTTGGTTGAGAAGACACTGTGGCCAATAAACTAAAGCTCTAGATAGAACCAATTTCATTTGGCTGATAATCCCTCCTACCAAAACACCCACTCTGGTCCTTTGCTTGCCCCTCCCTGGACATCTGTCTAATCCACTGTCCTGAGCAGTGCTCCACAATTAGGTAAGGCTTAGCTCTAAATAACCTTGTAGTGAGACCTGTGCTGCTCAGTTTGGAGGGAGTACATGTGCATAACAAATATGTTCACCTCCTAAAGTACCATACAACTCGAGAGCCAACATTTGCTTCTGTTTCAACAACTAAAAAAATAATGACCAAGGGGACATAAGTATCACATTCTACTCCCCCTTCTCCCACTTCTTCCTCCATGAACCACACTCAACAGTGTAAATGGTTAATTGCCCAGATATCTCATTCCAGGTCACGTTCAGCCTTGAGCGTGTAGTTATCCTTCCTTATAAAAACAGTTTCTGAAGCCAGGGTAATTTGAAACAAGCTACTAAGGGAACGTTTTCCCTGAAATGCTCCCTTCAATGCACATGGGTGGTCAGAGTATTATTTTCACATCTTCTGCATTAGCCACACAGGTCAGATGTTTGAATCTCCAATTAATTAGGTTGTCCAGTAGCCTGTGTGAAATAAATGACTGATCTCCATCCAGCCCACTTAGACAAAACCCATCATGACAGTTGGCACATTTTTGGCATTTGTCAGCAAAGTGGGGGAAAAATAAATGACCCATGCAGACAAAATAGGCATCTGAGGAGGGCCACTGGACAAAAAGTGCAAAGTGGTCTGTGTCTACCGCAGAACAGAGTTCTTGACGGTCTGCCAACAAGATTTGCAAGAGAAAGTAAACTCAAAGTGAACACAAAGTTCATCAACTATGATATGAACCTCTTCAATCATTTATTAAACTGTTCACAAAATTCAAAGTCTATAAGAGTCAGTTTACCACCTCTGAAATATCTTTCAGACTATTATAAATAGAATTATCAACATTTAAAAAGTTTAAATAGAGGTGACTCTATTTATTTTATCTTACAATAATCTATGAAAGTATTCTATTTTAAGATTATGAATAGACTACTTTCCCATTATGCAAGTTACCTTTGTATTTTTCTCAGCAAATATTTCTGAAAACACTAAATACAGTCTTTTTCCAAGTGGGGTTAATGACTTTACTTGAATAATAAATTCATTCAAAAGCACTTACATATGACAAATATGCACATAAAAATTCAAGATCATATTAAAGTATTCAAATGCACTTGTTTTCTATGGGAACTAGCTATATAAAAGCAGATGAGATGGGGGAACTCCGGGCAGCCGTGAGGTAGGAAAACATAAATCCTTGTGGATTCCCAAATCTACAAGGTAGAAATCCCTAAATCCACAAGATAGAAAAGTGACATTTCCCACCAACTTTTTGTTAATGTCTTCATCAAATACATAAATATTAAGTCAAACACATAATTGCTATTATCTACTTTGAAGGAATTCAAGGGCTTTAGATGGTCAAAGAACCAAAAAGTCCCTGATAAATTTTACTATACCTTTATAATAGTTCCAAACTAGGTGAATCAATGGGGATTAAATGTTTGAAAGGAAATCAAAATTAGTCTGATGTCTGATTTTATTTTAGATAGGAATACCCGAAAAATGATAGCAATTTTCAGATCTTTTAAAGTTTATGTGATCATGTGTATGTACATTCAGATATATGCATATTTTCCAAAGCATATAGTATCACATGTGTAAGCAAAATGTCAAAGATTCCATCCAATTAATAGAAACTGGATTCAAATTCCTATCTATTTTGTTTTTGCCTGATGTCTTATAGATGCATAATACATTACTTCGTATATCTTTGCAAATATCTTAAACATATTTACTATAAAACCCCATTTATACTGTTTAGTGATTAGTACATAGACCATGGCTTTGAACTTTACTGCTTGGGCTTACTGTAACAATGGGTTAGAAGTGGCTTGATGCATGCTTTAGACTTGATGACTACGAGTCCTTCTGAGTATAAACAACCTTCTTCAGGGTCATTTGTCTGGGTTGTGAGGATGTCTGTTGGGTGATTGGGTGAGTGCTTTTCTGGTTCCTTCTTATAGATTCTATGAAATTCTGTTTCTGCCAAGCTTTAAAGTTAAGCATCTGGGTTCTTAGTTCTGAAGTATGGGAATACTACTAGATCTCATCACAAGGCAGAAAGGCAATCTAGCTCCTCTTACTCCCATCTTACTTTGTACCTGCTACACAGTATATATACCTACTAATACTTCAAAAGTCTAAAAGACCATGTAGTCATCATCTTGGGTTGTAAGACTACAACTGTCTTTTTTTTCTGAGGGTTCCCTCTTTGTGTTTAGCACTTGGAAACATCTCTTTCTTACTTGCTAACCTAACTAGAATTTAATTATATTATCAGATATTTCATCAACATCTCTATTTATGAAGAATGAAGAATTCCCTGCATCTACTTAGCTTGTCATAATGGCAAAAAAAAGTTACTCAAATTTGAGTTGGTTCTAAGTAGCTCTGTGCTCTACGCATTTAAATATGTAAGTCTGTGTGTGTGCTTTTGTGCATGTATGTACACACATCTCATTTTTCAATATTTTCCTTTCAATTGGTAAGGTGTTTATACCACTTAAAACATGTTTTAGGATGCAAATGTAAACAACCTCATTCAGCTTCTTGTACTAACTAGTCTTCCTCTTGGATGTTCTGTAGTTTCCTTTTTTTTAATCTTAAATTCAACAGGTAAATTTATTCTACATTACTGATAACTGCTTTCCTCCAAATAAACAGACTTTTAATATCAACAAGGTAAAGCTTCTCAGGAGAGTAGAAGATTTAATAGAAAACAGATCTGGAAGGAAAATGCATTTTTTTAATTTTATAAGATACAAAGTAAATATATCCCTCCATGGGGAAAATGGAATGCAGGAGAAGCACTCATAATACATATAAGTTCCTCTATTTAAATTGTGATCCCTTCCTTCAAATTTCCTTCACCTTAGGAAAAATCTATTCTACTGAACTCTGGAGTCAAGCTCAAAGCA
The DNA here is from genome assembly GCF_045843805.1 of Urocitellus parryii. Taxonomy (NCBI): domain Eukaryota; kingdom Metazoa; phylum Chordata; class Mammalia; order Rodentia; family Sciuridae; genus Urocitellus; species Urocitellus parryii. The sequence goes on from NC_135534.1 coordinate 151,675,273, forward strand.
AACAAACAACAGTGAGAGAGAAACAGAAAGTCACAGATATGTTAGCATGAAAATGTCATCTGTTAGCTGTCCAATCAGGCAATGTTCTTATCTCTACACAAAAGGCTGAATTAGATATATGAATCAGAGGGTTAACCACTAGTCTTTATTCTGTAGCACTGACTTTGTAAAAGAAGCCTAAAAAGTGACACACCGCAAGTCATCCATGCTTTGGTCAAATTATGCAAGCAACACAGAGACACAGAAGGGGATTCACTGCCTCATTTCACTTGCATCAATAGATATGGGTTCAAGAAAAGATAAAAGACTGAAATAAAAAGATTATTTTTGACAAAGAAGAAAGGCATCCTTCTTATCCTTGGTTCTGACCAGCTGCTTAAGAGAAGCTCATCTTTAGATAGAGACTGTTCCTTTAATTTTCAAAACACCATCGGCTTTGGAAATTTATAAAACAGCTGAAAAAAGTATGAAAAGAAAAAAAAAAAAAAACTATGCACAAGTAATGCAAGTAATGCTAACAAACAAGGGTAACATACCTGTTTCTTCCTAGATCCTCCAGCCAAAATCAAATTGGTGTCTGGCCTTTGAAATCAATACTACTTTTTATTTTCCTTTTCTCTTGTTGATTAGCATTTCTTCCAAAACCATACCAAGATCAAGTCCACTGTCTCATTAAAGTTAGACCCTTAGAACATTTTACTGAAATTCATTTCCTACTTAAACATCATAACAACGCTAGTCTTTCTCATGGTCCTACAAAAGAACACCTGAGATGCAGAATGGCAACAATGACACAATCAACAACCTTGCACATAAGACTTACCACGCAAAACTGTGAGCCTGGTGGAGACAATGATTTCATCCACTTTATTCGAGGCCACACATTCGTAAACGGCCTCATCCCGAGGAGTCCGTAAGGGTTGTATTCTGAGAACTGATCCAGATCCATCGTCAAACTCTATTACCTATTAGAGGAAACAATAGCTGTCACAGGTGTTGTTATAATTGCCCACCTCTCAGCTAACCCTCTCAATGCAGTGGTGAACCAGCCACCACGCTCTGAATGAACTCAGCATCATTCTAAGACTGAGTTGAGAGACAGAGGTAAAACAGTATAGTCTAATTGAAAGAATTTTCTACCAAACAAAAAGAAAGACATAAAACTACATATGCAAAATGGGGATTTCTAATGCAACCGAAAACTGCCCTTAATTGACACATCAACATATTCAGTATGTGTATCTAGGTAATTTATGCCTATTAATTCTGCAAGGGACTTGCAGTTATTATGGATAAACTTCTCAAATTATTTGGTCTCTGACAGTGCATATGCACATGTGGTAATAACTGAACTGTAAGGTGAAGAATTAAAGCAAGCCACCACAAACAGTTCTGTGGGTCTGAAGTATCTCATCCTGAACAGTACAGATGAGCAAACCATGAAGAGAAACTGCATAAATCTAGCACTTAGGCAGTCAACGAGATGGCGTTCACAACCCAAAGACCTGATGACATGCATTAATTCTGCCATAAATCATTCCAGCATTTGTTCTAGCTTAGCATTTTCTGCATTTTTAGGGCATTCTTGCTGTAAAATGGAGGCTTGCTTCACCAGGCAGAAAATTAATGTTCTAAACACCAAGCCTGAATTCACCATCATTATGAACTCTATTGCAAAACAGCTTAGCAACACTAGTAATCATGCCATCCAACTAATTCAGGTACTAAAAAAAAAAAAAAAACATGATGGTAATGATGATGATGGTGATACATATGTATATATAACTATAGGGTCTGTCACCTGTCTTTTTAAAACTATGCTATGTTCTATCACCTGCTCACTCAAATGACACTTTTTTTTTAAATACAAGTGGTACTTCCATGTGCCTAAATAATGAATTGAAAACGTCTTACAAATATGTTCATGGAATGCTTAATCCCAAATGATGTTTTAGCATATAGAGGAAGTAGACCAAATATTTGTAAAATATGTCCATATTAAGTCCTCTGTATATTCCATATTCATCCTAAATTCATGGAGATATACAAAATGTTCCACTTCTCAAAGCACCACAATTTATTTTCACCCCTATTAAGCACACATTTTAAAATAAATCTACTATGCATCTTAGGGAAGAAACAGCATAGTTATTAGAATCTTGGTCAAGAAAATTAACTTCATTTAAACTAAAAAAAAAAAGTGTACCAAGGATATGTGTGTGTGTTTGTGTGCATGCACACACGTGGATACGCGCGCACACGCACACATACACACACTCTACATGCTGAAAGAAATAACCTGAAGACTAAGGTATTCGTTTCATGTTTAAACCACCACATCATTTGTTATATTTCAAATTTCATCACTGTGATTAATAGGTACTTTATACATACAAACCATATATCACTGACACTCTATAAAAATGAGCACAATCAAATTGTTCTGGATTTTGTAGTGCTATATTTCTTTTAACTAGAATGCATTTTTAATCTGCCAAATTAAAAATTGAACCTAGATTAAAATCTTAGGTTAAAAAAGGAAGCATGTTGGGGGTCTCTATACCACCTTAAAAAACAAAACAAAACAAAAAAAGTTCAAGCTATCCTCTCCATGTCCGAAATTGCAGCTGTGACATTGTGTGCTTCTTCCTCCATTCTTTTTCTGAGTAACTTAACTATTTTTCTTCTTCAGAATGAGCAAATTTCAAAAACTTAAGACCCCTCACAATACTCAAAGAGTAATACAGAAATGGTGTTTCACCATCTTGGATGCACTGGGTGTTACTGAATAAAGAAAATCTATTTGTTCTCTAGGTTTACCTGCAATTTCAACCTGTTTGAGTATGTTTCTTACAGGGGAGTAATTTACACTAAGATATTGTAAAAAAATGTCTCATTTAGGTTCATGCTATTTTCCTGTTCAAGTCTATTCCCCTTCTTTTTAAGAACTGAAACTCAAATCCCAATCCAGGAAAACACCATCCTCTCCAGAGTTGTAAACCATGAGACTGGATGGAACTGACTCCATTCCTGTAGATTCTGCTGGTTTTAATTAATTAGCCTACTCTATTCACCTGCCCACACAGATTGGTTCAAGAATAAACAAGTAACTCAAAAAGGCCAATGAGACAGGAAGTTTCAGAAGAGTCAAGTTTTCATATATCCTCTAAACTTGGTCATGTAAGGACCAACCTTAAGAGGAAGCAGACTGAGGTTGGAGGTGACAAATGCATCCCAGGAACGCAATTTAAGTCCTTGCACAAGCAAAGACAAAAGGCAGCCACTTCAACCCCCAAATTCTCCTTTTCAAAAAGCCCTTTAGAGTTACATTATCACACACAACATTATGAATGTCACACCTCAGAGACTACAATATCTTATCAGAGCAAAGCAAACAGGTAACATATAAACCCAAGACAGAGCAGATAACATTCTTCCCCCAGAGAAACAGAACAATGGACCTAATACCTCAAATCTCTGATTGCTGACTTTCTTTCCTTTTTTGTTCCAGACAATTTTAGGTCTTGGGTCTCCTGTAGCTTGGCAAATGAAAGATGCAACTCCGCCAGAGACCCCCGTCTGATCAACCGGCGTTCGTGTAAACCTTGGAGGTGCTGAAATAAAAAGAAATAAACATCACAATTAAATGGAAAATTGAAATACAGACCAATATCCCTTTGCAACTACTCCCCCATAACCCTAAACCTCACACATACATAGGTATACCAGGATTACGAAATTAGAAAAGTACCTTTTACTTCTCAGGGTAGTTTATAGGGGAGGTAGCTTCCTGGTCAAGTTATCTGTTATGCTTTTTATTGCTGAAATCTATATTAAAGCAGAGATCCAATAACTTCCGAAAAGCAACATCACACATTAATTTTTATTACTAGTATAAAAAAAATCCAATTTGTCCTCTGTAACAAAATGAGCTCATCAATCAAAGTGAGTAAAATTTTAGCTCTTTTCTTTGATGCCACTATCAGGACCCTGCCAGAAAGCAGCATTACCACTGCTGAGCTATTAAAATTAGTGACATTTGAAAGAAATTCTAGGGAACTTTAAAGAGATGACAAAAAAAAGTAGCCCTGAATTAGAAGGTATGGCAAGAAAGAAATAAGGTGAGGGAGGGAGAGTGACTTTCTAACCCAGATATTGTGGGCTGCCTTACTTAAATCCAAAAAAAAAAAAAAAGAACCAAGAAGCCATTAAATTTACAGCAAAAAAAAAAAAAAAGTATTTTGTTTTTGTATAGTACTGTGCATGAAACCCAGGCCCTTACTTTGTTGTTATTGAGTCAGGGTCTGAATAAGTTACTGAAGTTGGCCTTAAACTTGGAATCCTCCTGCCTTAGCCTCCAAGTAGCTGGGATTAGAGGCATGTGCTACCATACCCAGCCAAAAAGGATATATTTAAAGAAAGATAAAGACTACCCACTAAAGCTTAAAGGCTAGAACTTAGAAGGTTTGAAAGTTCTTAAATATTCTTAACATTCACTTCCCTTTCCTTAAAAACTTATTTTACATCTCATATTTCAAAATTCAGAAATATATCATCAAACAATGATATGAAATGTAGATGAGTGTTTATACACAAAGCTATTCATCATGCCATTTGTTTAGTAAAAGATTATAGGTAACATAAATATCAGTATAGAAACTGGTGTTGAGATGAACCATGGCACAATGATGGAATGCTACACAATTGATAACTTATAAAATTTTTATCATATATCATGATAAATACTTATGATTCAATGGTAAGCTACAAAAACCTATGGAATTATGTCAAAGGCTATCTGAAAATAAAAATGGACACATGAAACTGGACAAAGCTTACTAAAATCATGATGGTGTTTTGCAAGGTGGTATTTTAATGTTTTTCCTACTCCTTTATACCTTTCTTACATCCTTGACTTTTTATACTGATACTATAATTGGCATTTTTTTAAGTTAAGAATATTTCACTTATTTTGCATTTGTGATCCCTATTCAAGGTTTTTTTTCTGTTGTTTAGTTATATATGAATGAAAAGTGGTTTTTAGCAACTACAGCTAACATGCATTTTGAAAACAATCCTTAAGATTTTAATAGAAAAAAAAAAAAACCAATGTCCATTCCTGCTCACCCTCATCACTGTTTTCTCTACTTCAATTCAGGTTTTCATGCTCTTGCTGCCTTGAGGGAGTACCTGACTGCTGGTGTGTTTTCCCTGCATTCAGGAAAACTAGATTCCCATCTCAAATCAATTATTGTTTTATGGTTTTAGAGAGATAGAGATGGATAATATAGGAGATTTTAAAAAAATGAACTTTACTGTTTCTTCACTGTAAACATAAGTTATTTGCAAAAAATCCCTTACAGTTTTAAGGTTTTATAGTTTAATATAAGATTTTCATAAATGGGCAAATTTAGAAGTGAGAGGAGAGAGACATCTTTGCAAACTGTGGTTCCAGGAAAAGGGCCTCCACCTCATCAGCAACTAGTTGGTGGAAACACAGGGGCCTGGGGCCTGTTTGTGTTCAGAAAGATTAGGAACAAAAAAAGGGCTCTAACAGGCTGCTAAAATAACATGTCCTGCAGCATCTCTGAGTAGCACTACAAACTAGAAGCTGTGGGAAGTACTTAAAATTATTTGAAATTCAGTAACACAGTGAATGGAATAAAAAATACTGTATGCTGATATCACTTTGGAAACAAAGACATTACAAGGTTTTAAATTTCTCCTTCTGCTGTTAAAACAATGCAAATTGATAATAACCACCCCCTTGTCAATACCTTATAGAGAAATTATAATTTCACAATTAAAATTTCTAGAAATCTCCCTGGAAAAACAAAGTACATTGAATTGCCACATTAAACTTTACAATACTGTCAATTTCAGGTACTTTCTCTTATCCATATTCTAAAAACTGTCAATGAATGAAAATCCATGTTAACAATCCAGCTTCCCATGTAAGGTCTGTTTTGAAATTTCTTACAACAATGCTTGAAGGGAATCAACAGTTGTCATATGACATGAAATAAACCTAGAGGTAGGGTGCCATTTTCCCTATACTGAGTTTGTTGTTTTTGTTGTTGTTGTTGTTGTTTTAAGGGTCACTGTATCACTTTTCATCCCAAAGAATGAAGACAAGTTGGAGATTCTTATAATCTGCAAAGAAAGCAATGGCCAAGTGCTTTTTTTGTCCAACTGCCATAAAAGGGCCTATATAAGGAATTTCATCTGGAAAAAACTAGTAGGTGAGGACACATAAGAGGTAAAATTTGTATTAAATACAGAAAACTTCCTTCTAAATAAAATGGAAAGACAAATTTGCATACATTCAAGGATGGCTATAACAGTCCAGTGTTTTCCAGGTTTGTTTTTCATTTATTCATTTTCTGATCATATATGGAAGTTTTAGGGCAAATACAGGCAAAAATAAAAACTGCCAAAGACATAACCACTGAGTGCTACTATAAGGATTTTACTTCTGAAGACCAAGTCAAATAATGGAATTAACCTATTTAACTGTGGAAAACTTATTAAAATAACAAATTAGCATCTGTTTCAGGATCTGAGACTATTTTTCTAAATCCTTCTAACTACCACTGCAGCCAAGGTGTTGACTTTGTATTCTTACAAAAAAAAAAAAAAAATCTTGACAAGAATCCTTTCAAGAAACAAGAAAGAAGGGCAGTTCGGGTAGTGCTTGTCCACAGAGGTTTTGGGTTTTGTTGTTGTTGTTGTTGTTTTTTTTTAATATGAAAGACAATGGCCTTCACAGACAAGAAAACTATGGCTTTCTTATGGGATCTGCTATTCATTTCTCTGCATTTGCCCACTAAATATAAAACCACAGAAAAGATGTCATCATTTTATGATTCAAAGTAAGATTCTAGATAATATAGTAAAATCTTTTCAGTGCGCATGTGTGTTGCATAAATAATCATTTTGCCTGGTCACTTTCACAGACCTACGCTGTCAATGCCAGGCAGCCAGCCAAAGGAAAGATGTGAGACAGAGAGCTAAACTTAATAATACCAACAAATGCTCCAGGACAGTGAAATCTTTACTCTGAAGGGTATAAAAATGCAGAGCACCCACTTCCCCTTCCATTTCTTGTCATTAAAGGAGCTAGAGGAAGCCTCTGCCTTCTTTTGTCATGGATAATGTCCAAATTTAAATCTCATTCTGAAAAAGGGAAAGGGGGGTAAAGATCCAAGTAAAGGATAAGATAAAGATATCTACTAAAAAGTCACAAAACAGGACAGCCTCAGACCTGAATAATGAAAATCCCCATTTTTATTCCAGGAGATACAACCATCAATGCTATAATTGGTCAAGGGCTGGGGGTGGGAGGGGGGCGGGTGAGGGGGGCGGGGAAGTATCAAGAATATAAAGATGAGGAGAAGAGTATTAGATAATGATGATGATGATGATGATGATGATTACAGGTATTATTTCATTCCATTGTTGTTAGAGCTAACTGCCTGGACTCCCCACCATTCCTATTGTTACTGCCTCTGCTCCCACTAGGGCTGTTGTAGTTAACTGCCTCTGCACCCCACTTAAAGTTGCCAAAACTGTGCTTTTGCAAAATGCATATCTGCTCAAGCCAATTTTGACAAGTGGAAAGTATCTTTTATTAAACTAACGCCAGACATTGCAGAGATCAAATTACTTTTCAACCCAGAAAGTCTATTTTCTAAACATGGTAAACATGCATATGAGTCAGAACACAGGCATGGCTGACATTCTAGACTGTGTCTACTGCGCTCAAAGGTGCTTGCATTCTCCGGATGCATTCACAGAAAAGACAGTAGCTCCAGGAATATAGCAGATCATTATTTTCCATACAACTCAAGTGGAGCACAGGATGCCAAATGATTTTTAAATTGTTTTTTAAAATAAAATCAATGCACAGTACCTTTTGCACAAAATGGTTGTAATATTTTGGCACCATATCATGTTTCAAGTTGCTAGGCTCTCAAGACAAGGTGGTGACCTGAATATGCATTTACAGCTATTACCTTTAGAAGAGAAAAACCAACCAAGAACATGTCTTTGGCCATCCTGAACAAAATACTCTACTGAGGACAGAATCTTCCCTTTAGGACAATATATGAAGCACAGCTAGATATTAACAGGGAAGATCCATTGAAAAATACTAGTAATATCCATGGAAGAATAAAATTGATGAGAAATTCTTAAAGGTTAAGAAGGCAACTCAGGTTGGAGGTAACTGGATTGGCTAACAGAGAATCATCTAAAACAGAACCATAGAAGGATCACATGCTACCAAGTGAAGAAGTGAGGGTGCCATTTGTTCAATTTAATTCTAATTAATAAGCTACTTCTGTGGACATCAAGAAAATATGTCGCATAGGGAACAAAACTAACGGCATGTAACTAATTGGCTTTGTTTCTTTTAGCCGATTAACATTTCCTTAAATAGAGATCTTTTTGTCAGAAAGCTGTACTTAAAATCTTGGAAGGGGAAGGTTAATCATAATATTAAATGATACTAAGGGGGAAGATAAAAGAACATTCCATGAGAATGTGCTGGTAGTCCTGTTTTGGGCATCTTATTCCTCCCTAAAAGATGTCTACAGAATTTATGAAAAAGTCTATAGAACCCAACCCTGGTCTTTCTCTGTGTTGGGATGAAGGCTTTGAAGAAAAGGTCAGGAACAGGCCTCCTCAAATGGGAATTGTAAAGCACAGAGGTGCATTAGTGATGCTTCTAGAAGTAATTACTGGTGTGAAGGTTTAGGAGTAAGGGCTTTGCGTTCCTGTCCAGTCACAGCACATCCTATTGCCACTGACCCATACATGGAGACTAGCTAGAGTTTGAGTGGATGCTGGGTCTTCTCTTAGAATTAGCCTGAATTTCGGTGGGTAAGGGTGTAGGGAGGATGTGCCTTAGACAGCAGTCCAGTTACATGAACACACCGTGAAGAGAGAAGTCCCCAGGTAGATGTGCAACTGCTAAGGAGGGCAAAAATCATGACACAAAAACGGAATGGGTGGTTTCCATAATAGATATGCAATGTAAACCACGGCCTATCACACAGGATCAGAACTGGGTCACCTCTTGATGTCCCTGACCAGGACAGGTTTTCAAAGTCAAACAGACTATTCCTGAATCATTTATGGTATTTCATTTTTAACACAGCTCCCCAAACAACCCGTTAGCCTTAAAATGTGATTTATAGGGCAAAATATTTCAAAATAAAATAACTGGCTTTACTGAGTTCCAACTACTAGACTAAATGCTTTATATAGATCTTATATTATTTTCCAAAGCCCCACAAGGTGTAATGCTTACTCTTCCTTGATAGATTTATAGAAAGCTTTAGGGTAATATAGATATTTGGATAGATGGATAGATGAATAGACGGATGAGAGGGAAGGAGGGAGGGTGAAAGGAAAACAAAGAAAGCTCACTGAGTTCAAGAGTGAGTCATGAACTTTTGATCTCATTGTGAGGCCCTGGTATTTTTATCCTGCCAAACTAGAAAATGGAAAGTTACAAAGATACTGTACAGACAATATGACATGAGTCAATTTACTGTACACTGAGGCTTGTTTTATTTAATATACAATGTATAGTGATTGCTTTTTAAAGGGTTTAGCAAGTACCTTGTGTATATTACAGCGATTATTTTTCACTAGCGAAAAATTTCACCAAGGAAATACTGCCCAGGTAAGTTATTGTAAAGTGGGGTAACATGCCAGGAGCCAAATGAAATCAAGAATAAATTAACCAATTATGACACCTGGACAACAGAGGAAAAATCAATGCTACAAAATTTAGACACAAATCACCTCAATTCCAAGTTTGGTATTGTAAAGTACATTAACTTTATTCTATGTATATGCTCAAATTGTTCAGAGAGGAAAAAGACAACTACCCTATTAAAGTTCTTGAGACCCATTTATCCCATTCCTTTTCAATGGATTTCTACGTATGTCTATACCACTAAATTAATTCAGATCTCAACCCTCACATCTTTGAGAAGGACTACTAAAGTGGCCTACATTGAATGGATACAACTCTGTGCTTAACTATTAAATATGTAACTTGCAAAGAATTGATATGTATACCAACAGGAAGAGCAAAGGGGGAAGGGAGGGAGAAAGGGAGGGAGGGAGGAAGGAAGGGAGAGAGGGAGGGAAGGAGGGACTTAATGAAATGTATCTCCAACTTGAATCTTTCTGATCTTTATTTCTAATGGAATGAAAAGGTTCCTTCCAGCATCTCAAAAAAGTGTTCTGTTAGAAACACACCATGCCATCTGCCTTCCTAATCCTTCTTCTCTTAAGTGTACACTTCTATTTGTGGCACTTTCATTTTCCCCAAAACACATCCTTGAAAACTTTTTTTTTTTTTTTTGAGACAGGGTCTCACTCACTAGGCTTAGGGCCTATTATTTAAGCATTATTAAAGTTGCTAGGCTCCTTTTGTGATCCTCCTGCCTCAACTTCCCCATACCCAGCATTTTCTGACTTCTTTGCCCCACAACCAATCAATGTGTAGTCCTACTGACCTACTTTTGATATTTCCCATCCCTCTTTTTTTTTTTACACAATATCTTTATTTTATTTATTCATTTTTATGTGGTGCTGAGGATAGAATCCAGTGCATCATGCATGCAAGACAAGTGCTCTACCACTGAGCCACAACGCCAGCCCCCCCCCAGCCCTCTTTTTTCATATCTAATGACAACAGTCCTGATTGTTTTGAAGCTGGATATTAAAATCACCTGGGAGTCTTAAAAAAAAGAAAAAAAAAACTAAGTTAAGCAACTATAGACTTTTAGATCCCCACCAATTAAATAGAAAATCACCAATTAAATAGAAAATCCCCACCAATTAACTAGAAACTCTATAAATAATTTCTAGAAGATTCCAATGTTCAGTCAGGACTAAGCATTATTAAATGATACCATGGTAACAGTATTCTTCCATCCAGTCACCCTCACTTCCACTTTTATTTCTATAATTAATTCTTTTTGCTCTTTTTCTCTTTCACATCCCCCACCCCACCCCCAGCATATCTATGGTTACAGCTCTTTTCCATCCACTTAAAAAATAAATAAACTTTAAGAGCCGAGTTCTTCAAAATAAAACTAGAAATTTTGTTTGGTCATTAAGGTATTTCTGAGATGATGCCAAGCTAATATGTTTCCACCATCATCCATCAAAGACTTAAAATTTCCTGTCTCCATGTCTTGGTACATGTTATTCCCTTGTACAGAATACCTTCTCCACTTGTGCATTTACAGAATTTCCCCATTTTTCAATCCAAAATTAAATCTCTTGAAGCCTTCTTTGAGCCTCCATCTGGATGAAATCTACCATCCTTTTAACTCCCTTATCACACTCTCTGTTTCCCTTAGGAGTCACAAGAGTCTATATTTCAGTTTTTTAGTTATTATATGAACAAGAGTTTTCTTCTGCTCCACGTTAATAGAATACTGAGAAAAGCATTTATGACCTGATCCTCTCAGAAGTCTCATAACCCCTAATCACACCCAGCACAAAAGTGTTCAGGGCATCCCCACATTTGATAAAGAATCTCCAAGGTGCTACCCACCCTAATCCCTGCCTATATACCGTGAGTATTTCAGAATGGATAATCACGTAAACATGACTGCTGTGCCCCTATTTGAATTACATTTGCCTACAACTCAATAAATTAACTCTGAATACAACTCCCCTTCTTTGGAATACAAATTCTGTGTAATGCACATTTGACATTGCAGTGGGTGACAATGTGGGAGACAAATAAATCCCCAAAATAACAGGCCCCAAGCTGGTAAAATATGGAATACCTCGATCTTAAAGGCATGTGCGCCATCACAGGACTGAGGTCCACGTGAAGTGTGATGCAGTGTGGATCTCCTTTTGTTTTCTTTTACCATCCAGCCTCATTGTTGGAGGGGGCTCTCATTCTCTCTGCCACTTTTTGTTTTTAATTTTTCAAAAGGATTTTGTGGCTCTGATTGTATTATTTATTATGTGAAAAGGGAAAGAAAAAGATACTCAATGCATTCTAACTACTTACCTTGGTGACTAAATTTAAGGAATTATTCTAGACCCATTTAATGTATTTCTAATAAATAAGTTATAATGTGTTGTTTTATAATAAGAATTTCATTAAAATACATTGTTACCATATATACATATATGATTACAGGACTGGTGCTGCGATTCTGCAACAAGTATAACCAGAAGAATAATTAGTTATATTCCATTCATATATGATGTATCAAAATGTATTCTACTGCCATATGTAACTATAATTTTTAAAAAATTTATCAAAAATAAAAAGAAGTTGGAAAATGGTTTTAATAAAGTCATACCACAGATCCCCAAATATATATAATGAATATTTATGTCAATAAGACATAGGTTTCTAGTTTTTCTAGGATTTCCATTTTTTCAGTATTTTAAAAACTTCAATGATTAATCTTATACCCTTGCACACATAAGTAATTCCTATTACTCATTCCTACAAGTAACAATACCAATATGTATAATGAATTAAATATAAAATTGCTGAATAAAAAAACTAAACTTTTAAGGCTTTTGATATATTTTAACAAGTTATGCTTTAAAAATAACACATATTCACACCAAGAATATATCAGTGTCCAATTACCTGATTCTCTACTAAAGATCATGATTATCATTGGCCAAATGTCCATTTATTTAAAACAGGAGATGGACATACGGAGATCATAGAGTCATCATTCTGAGCAAAGAACTGGATAATCCAGTACTCAGAAAAAAATAACTCCCTCAGTCCTGCCTTTTCCATTTCCCCTTGGGTAAAAAGAGGTCAATACTTACAGGTGAGTAGTGAGTACTCACAGAACAATGAAGGAGGAAGGAAATGGTGGAAGACAAAGTTTAACATAAAAAAAAACTACTGAAAATCATGCTACACTATTTATTATCAAAAATAATTGCCAATTTTAAAAAGCCTTTCAAATTATTTTTCAAAAGTCTTATATTCAGTTTATACTAATTATTACTCAGTTTCCAGTAATAAAATAAATTTTCTAATTTGATATCCAGATTATCTATCTTAATGGTGCCTGCGCCTCTGTGCTTTATTTCACTCCAGTAATCAAGCATTAAATCATCTTTATCTATATATAAATTATCTTATATTTGTAATAAATTTGCCTACTGGTCACATAAATATAAAAAGTGCTAAATAATAAAAATTTATAAAATGAAATTTTATTTTTCACTATGTTATTTTTTTTTTCCTATTTTTAATTGTAAGGTGTTCAGGGACTTATCAGCACAAATTTGGTTAGCATTTACTGGGAGGTCTGGTAGGCCTGGGCAGATACACAGTGGAGTCACATCTGGCTCCTCCCTGCCCTTTTTTTTTTAAAGTTGTCAATGGACCTCTATTTTATTTATTCATTAAATATGGTGCTGAGAATTGAACTCAGTGCCTCATACATTCCAGGGTAGCACAATACCACTGAGGCACAACTCCAGCCCTCCTCCCCTCTTAGAAAGAATATACTCTAACTATAGGTACGCCTTCCAATGAAAATCTTACAGAACTAGATCGTTTGTCTAGTATTATTTATTAGAAATAGGGATACTTTGGAATATATAAGCAAAGAAAAAATTATAGAAAAATATAACAGTGATGTAAAATAATTATATGAGAGCCCTTATCTGATATTTGCAGGCATACACATATTTTTCAAAGCCTCAATTTCCCATATATAAAATCAAGTCAATAATAGTATCTGTCTCATAGGCTTGCTGCAAAATTTAAAAGATAACTGGTGTCCAAGATGCTGCAAAACGACTGATACATATTTAAGCAATCATTCAAAGTTGACAGACCACAGAACAGCTGACCAACCTCAGTCCTAGCACCTTCCCCACCTTCCACCCCAACTACCACAGTGGAACATCCCTTCCAGTTCACTTTACCATCTCTGGTCTCACCTGGGATTACTACATATTCTAGAACAGTACACAATACAAAATTCTGCTATTCACAAAACAGTACTGCATATTACAACAGGACCGTTTACATTCATGGACGCAGTAGCACAGGTCGGACCAACAAAGTAACAATGGTATATTCCAGTGTTTTGCAGCAATTTGTCTTACTTCAAGGTATATTGATACCACAGTCATAAACACTTGTTTTACAGTAGTGAAAATTGTATAGCCTCAAAGCTATAACTTTTTGCTTAACATACAGCCATGGGATGTTCTGACCAAAACAAACAATCTCCTCATTCGGTGTGCCTGGGCAATAAAATTTCTCTGATCTACTGACATGCTTAGTAAGACTGGCCATCTGTTTTGGTCTAAGACACTCACAGCAACCACTGGTTTAGTGACATAAATTTCAGAAAGGCATGAAAGGGGATTTGAATCACTCAAACAGAATCTGTGAAACCATTTTTCTCATTCCGTATGCTGGAGTCATGCATTCTTAATGAAAATGTGTTATCAGCAACACCATTTAGACATTCACTCAACATTTTCCACTTTAAGCCTCCAGGTTTGCTTACTACCTATTTATATATTCAAAATACACAGACTGCACATCTTTTTCCATTCAGTAGAGTGATAAAGACCCTTACAGTGAAACAGATGAAAAGTCATGCACTGCATGCCATCTCCCAAGCTCATTCAGTATAGATGCAGGGAAATGACACAATGTTTATTGGATTTTTTTCATATTTCTTCCAAATGGAAATATACTCACAAGGCTATTTAACAGATACTATTTGACAAAAAAAGAAGAAGAAAAAAAAAAGCTCTACTGATCCTTTAGCATAGTTTTCAAGGCAGATTCATTTACATCATTCACTGCTAATTTAGTCATTAATCATAATTTATCACATCAGATGTGCTGATCATCATTAAAAAGTAATCATTTATTCTGCATTCTAACCTGCTGCTTATCATGTATCTGCAAATTGGATCACACAGGAAAGGTAATTGGCTTATTTGTAAAGGAACATGAGAGCAGATATAAATTAAGTGGCAAAGGAAGGGGGAGAAGAAAGAAAAACAATGCTTAGTTCCCAAATTTTATGTTGCCACACTCCAGAATATCGATCCTGCTACTTCTTTTGTAAGAACAATGTATTTTTAGTATTTTTAAAATTTTATTATTTTTCTAGAAAAAGTAATATGCTGTTCTGGCTTTGCTTTACACACCAGTATCAAACCAGTTCCACCAAGAGAAGAGATAATGTTGGTTTATGACCTGAAAGACTCAGACAGTGTGAACTGTTCTTCTCTTCCTTTCAACCAAAGTAAGGCAGTACCATGACTAGCAAAAGCCTGAATCATTTCATGTAAAATAGATCCACTTATAGGAATAAATTGCTGGAAAAATTTACAAGTGTTGTTATAAGAACTCTTTCTTTATGGAGAAAATAGCATCATTAAAAATACAGTTTTGATGTTACAAAAAATATTTTGTATAGAATGGAATGTCAGAGTTTTGATCATAAAGGCAATATTAATTAGAGAATGGAGCTTTAAAATGGAGTACTTCCTAAAGAAAGTCTATAACATTATCTTCTAAATAATGTGATTTTTAAATGTTTTCAATGATTAAACATTTAAAATTTGATCATTTTAAAACATTTCCTTGGTTTTCAAGGAAAAATATTTTAAAGGATGCTATCATTTAAAGGATGCTATCACTTATTAATATGCAAGCAAATACATAATAGATAAAGAATGGAAAAGATAAAACACAAACTAAAAAAAGTTTGCATGCCAATAATACCAGTGTTATTTTAAAATGAAATGGTTATTCAAAAACTACACTGGAAAAACGCCCAGCATTATTCACATTTAGATCAGTAACCTGCAAGAATCATGCTAACTTTGTAAGGTTTACATCATAGTTTTGTTCTATGTAATACTCAGTGTACTGTAGACATTCAGTACCTTTTAAAGCAAGTACAATTACTTTGGTTGCATGAAAATTATGGGTATGCATCTATATCCCTTTCAGATATTCCCCACTAAATTTAGGGGTTTCTTTTTAATTCATTTCTCTGTAGACACAAAACTCTATGCCAAAAAGAATTTGGCAATGATTTGCAGTCTTTCAAATATTCTCATTCAATAGCAGGTAACCATTAGAACCAATAATATTTTGTAGGCTATTAAAATTCTAACTTTCTGAAATCCTTCCAACTGAGCACATATAGCAAGCAAATGAGCAGTACTTATTTTACATATTTTTTAATATTTATTTTTTAGTTGTAGATGGACACAATACCTTTGTTTTGTTTATTTTTATGTGGTGGTGAGGATCGAACCCAAACCCTCAGACGTGCTAGGCAAGCAGTCTACCCCTGAGCCACAGCCACAGCCCCTTATTTTACATATTAAATCTTTATCTTTTCTAAAATAAAATCCAATATCTTCTTTAGAGTCAGAGTTTGGACAAGCAGGTTGGAAATGAGGATACCTTTTTCTGCAGAGGTATCCCTGAGTTTAATCTTACTAACAATGATTGATCTCTACATTCTTAAGCAGCAGCCCTGCCCATTCGAAAACTCTATTCTCGGAGCTATTTGGGGGTACAAAAAATGGAAAGCATGACAACTGGTGCCATGAGAGGGCTGTGAAGTCATGTACAAGCAAGCAATGATAATAATAGATGATCACCCAGGGCCATGGACTAGCCCTGTCCACATAGAAAACTCAAGTTGACAGTAATTGGAGACTGGCACAAAGTTAGAGGCTAGAGTACAATTCCTTGGTTTGGAGATGAAAATAAACCTTTAAAAAACTTTAATAAAATGAGCCCTAGATAGAAGAGGATATAATGCAATAATGTAAGTACTGTGCTTTTTTTTTTTCTTAATTATATCTGGGTGAAATAACCCTATCAGACATTCCATGCCAGTGTCTTAAATTTGAGGAAGAAAATGTTTCCATTCTTTATCCATTATGTATTTCCTTACAATCTGTGACCTGAAACATGTATAAAATAAAAGTTTAAAAAATATCAAGTAGAGAGGAGAGAAATCTTTTCTTTCCTCACTTCCTTACTGAAATCTGTTATGTGTAGCCCAATCCTTTTGTTCTCATTTTCCAAGGGGCATCAGATTTATACACATAAATGTGCTTCTCACCTCGCCTATTCCTGTTCTTTTGCAGGGGTAACTCTTGAACCTACAGACACAAGGTAAAAGTGCTTGAATATTCTAGAAACACTTTGCAGTTGAATTAATTTTCAAATATCAAGTCCCTAATTTGTATCCCCAGGCAGTACAGACCCTGGTACCAGCTCATTTCTGTGCAGATTATGCATGCTTTTCTAGAGAAACACATTATCTGAGCCCCAGGAATATGGGAGGCATTCCAAAGAGGCACAGACAGTAAGGACCTTTATTTGCCAACTAACTTTTTCCCCCCCTATTCTCTAATTTACAGCTTAGGGTATTAAGTAAGAAAACAAAGGGTTTTCCCACACAGCAATAACCTTTTGGAAAAACCTGCAAATGAGATTTTAATTACACTATTTACCACTATAGAATACACTCGGAAATAAACTGAAACATTTCTTGCTGTGGCTTTTTTTCCCCCCTAATTTAACTATTGCAGGCAACATCATAGCAATTTAAGTTGGTTATGTGACAAATTATTAGGACACTTATTTTAGAAGGAAAATCAACTAATAATTACTGCCCAGGCACATGGCTATTGTTCACAGCACAAACAGAAGCTGAGGCTGACAGCTGATGGGCCCAACCCCCTGCTATCCTTAGAACACATTTGCAAAATCCCAAGGCCTCTTGCCAGACTAAGGCATGCTGCAAGCCACCCTTTCTGTCCAACAGGGCTACACTGACCATGTTTAGGACCTCCTGCCAGCTTGGCCCTAATTTTAGATGCTAAAAATATTGTTTTAAATCTAAAGGGTTCCAATTGTAGAAGAAGGCTGACCTTTCAGCACCACTCTAAAATACCAGAATGGAACCTCAAGCACATCGAGTTTTAGACACAAGATGCAAAGTGTTTTTTTGTTTAGTATTCACAAATCCTTATGAAAGGAAGAAAATGCTTTCTTGTATTTGAGTAACAGGAGCATTTGTGAATACATGCCAGGCCACATGCATGAGAGTCTGGATGAACTTCATCTTCCAGAATTAGAAAAGGGGTCTGTGGGTTGCCCTGAGATAAGTGTTCAATTCAGTGACAATTCAGTGTCCAATGAAAGGTAGAGACTCTGGGATCCCAGAGGTAAAGGATATATATATACTTCTTGCTCTAAATCCTTAGGCATAATCTGTTCATAATCACTAGTAGAAGGGTTGCTGGTCAAATTTTACTCTCCGAAGTTTTTGGAAACCGAAAAAAGTATAAAAGCTGCCTTCTGAGGCAGATCTAAAAATGCTATGAAAGATCTCCTTCCGGGGCTATTGGTTTCTAAGGGGAAAGACAAAAGAATCTAAAGGGATAGACTGCCATTGATAATATTTATGAGTTACTCCATCTCATTCAATAAATGGCCTCTGGGGTTGTCAGAGCATCTAAGTCAAAATAAACTAGAGAAAGACAAAGCCAGTGCTTACAATATGAAAAGCAAAGCAGTTTCAACACATTCTTAAGAGATTGTACTAATTGAAAGGCTTTGGGGAATGTAGTCATTTTTTATAGTTTCAATAGAAAGGTTCTGCCATTCCTCACCATGCAGTCGAATATCCTAACAGTCAAATTGCTCCCACAAGTGTCCTGAATCCTCATGTCAATTCCTACCCAGTCCATTTACCCTGAGGATCCCAAATCAGTACTCCACTATGCCTTTCGCTCTTCCTGTACTGAAATGTTGAGCCTTTCCTGAGAAAAATCACAGTACTGTAAGAGCTAATGTCATTGCAAATCCATGATCTACAGCCTGGACTGGTCCCTGTGTCACCTATCAATCAACCTCCCACCCTTTACCAGTCTGCCCTGCACCAACCTCTCACCTCCAAGAGATTGATGCTCTTGCCTCCTGCTTCAACAGATAAAATACTGTCATCAAGCATAAACTTGATGGAAGCTACATCCTATTCACTGTATAAGAATTTCTAACTTACAAATCATTCTCCTCTTTAGTTTACACTGTTCAGGGCCAATTGTTTCACTTGTATTCTTCATCCATCCCCTGTGGAACTTGCTGCACCTACTGCCCCAGAACCATACACAATCAATAGCTTTACTCTCTCCCTAGTAAATACTTGCCCTTAGATCAGGATTTCTCACAACTAAAATTTTGGGTCGGACTATTCTTCTGTGTGAGCTGCCTGCATATGATACATGGTAATAGTAGGACCCCTGGCCTCTACTCAACAGATGCCAGTAACACCCTCCACATCAGCTGTGACAACCAAACACTGCAAAATGTCCCTGGAAAGATACCCTAAGTTCTTGCATCAGAAATTTAGTCTTTCTCCTGGGATATTCTAGGATAGCCTAATTACCCTACCTCTACCTCCTCCAAATAAAATCACTTTTTTCCTACTCTTTGGTTCCTTTTAAAAATATCCATTGCTGCACATTTCACTCTGCTTAGAATTGCTTGTTCATCATCTCTGTCCTACTAGACGATGAGGCAACAGAGGGTAGTGTCCTACTGAACATTCCTCCAATATTATAATCCAAACAAAGGAGGAAGCCTAAGCTAAAGCTTATTGAACTGCCACTGATTTCATAACATTGAAGCAAATGCCCAAAATATAGGGACACTTCAGTGATACCCAAAATGCAAGAAAAATATTAATGAATAAGGCACTTACTTTTGCTTTATTGAAAATTAATTATTATCCTCTATGAATATAAGCCAATGTTGCAAAAAAGGTAATACAAAGATTTCATTCCCTCTATCAAATTAATCTGCCAGAAATTTAAATATATTTTCAATTCTCTACAAGCACTAAGGTTAGAGTGAAGGGGAAAGAAACTATCTCACTAGAAAAAATCATTTTTTATTTGAAAAAGTAATAATACAATCAATAGAGCACTATGATGATTGGGCTTCCCATTCTGTGTACTTAAATCATTGTTGGGCTTTAGCCATTAAAAGGTGGGTAGTTTTCTTCATTCTATTAACCTTCCAGGATTTATATCAGCTTCTCAAGTTGATTCTAATATGTATATTATTGGCTATTATTTTTCTGGTAAGATTTTTTTCACTAGAACTTTTATCAATCTTTGTTTTGTAAGAAAAATCACTATACTTATTAACATGTAGTACATTATGAATTTTTTCAAGATTCCCAAATACAACCTGGAAATGTAATTGGAATTAGATGAATAATAAGTAAACAATAAGAACAAAATATAATAATAAAAAAATAAAAAAAGATGAGAGGATATTTCTCACCAAGTAGCAATCCCATTTAGTAAGTACAGTGTTTGGTGGTCTGGTTATTCAAAATTCTTTGTGGAGGTTTCACATGTGAGGTTTCTCTCAACCAGCTAAATAATCCATAAACGCAATCTCCATTTTCCTGTCCTGTCTCTTATTTCATAACTATGAGTAGAAAATATACTTTAGCCATGTGTGGTGGCATATGCCTTTAGTCCCAGGGGCTTAAGAGGTTGAGGAAGGAGGACCACGAGTTCAAATCCAGCCTTAGCAACTTAGTGAAAACCTAAGCAATTCAGCAAGACCCCGTCTCTAAAAAAAACTAAAACAAGGCTGGGGACATGGCTCAGTGGTTGATTGTCCCCAGGTTGATTAAAAAAAAAAAATACTTTAATGACAAAATGGTTGATGTTGTGTTTCTTGGTCAGAATTTATTGGATTTTAGGGATTAAAATATAGCCAAGTTTCAAAAATTGGCTTTTGAGTTCGTGGTGGCCATTTACCCGAAATGATGAAAAACCTTTTCCAGAAATAGTGTGCCTATTTTATTAACTTTAGATACTGAACTTATAAGCTTTAGGTTTTAAGCAACAGCTAGGTGGCACAGGCCTGCAAGTCCAGTTACATAGGAGGATGAGGCAGGGAAACTCCAAGTTTGATGCCTGGGCAATAATGCAAGGCTCTGACTCAAAACTTTTTTTTTTTTCCTCTGTAGTATAGATAGAACCCAGAGGCACTCTACCATTGAGCTACATCCACACTCCTTTTTAAATTTTTTATTTTGAGACGGGTCTTGCCAAGTTGCCCAGGCTGGTCTCAAACTTCAAATTCTACTGTCTCAGCCTCTGGAGTGCTGGGTGTGTACCTCAGTGGTAGAGTACTTGCCTCACATATAAGAGATCCTGTAATAATACAATAAAACAAAAATATAAATGTTGAGATATGCATATAAAAACACAGGAAATTTAAAAGCCTTTAAAAATTCAGTGATGAATGAAAAACTATATTTCAGTCACTACTCCTGTCCCTGAACATGCCACATCATTCACTTTTTCCCAATCTCTGCATTTCTTAAACTACCTGGAAAATGAACACAGTTGACCATCCCACCTCCTTAAAAATTTCTCCTGTCTTTAATAGCTCTTTCACTCATTTGTTTCATGTTACCATATCTTTGGCAAGATTTGTTTATCTCTTGATTACAGACCCCTCTGGACTTCCCAAATGCAATCTTTTCAGTGCTAACCAAGGAAAATGCAATTCCCAGCAGGCCATGATCCTACTACAGAATCTTCTATGGCTCCCTACCATTGCCTACTTAGTACAGGGCAGGAAACACTGTTGAAAAACATTAATTAAACCTAGCAAATAAAATAACACCTTGCATATTAGACCCTCAGTTTATCTACTATGGTCTCAACCCTCAATATTCATAAACTAGTTAGACATGTGCCTTTCCTGAATCATTTATAATTTTATTTCAAAACACTACCTACGCCACCTGCAAGAGAAATGCCTTCCTTTACTAGCTAAGGATGCATATGTTGTTTCCTGGTCCAGATCTTGAGTCAGAATGTGAAACCTGGGAATCTGTGTCATTATTTCCTCCCACAGATGATCTCAGAGCATACTAAAACTCTGTAGTTTTTTTCAATGTATTTGAAAATGCTATTCCATTATTCTGAAATATTTTCACAGGAACACCTGCTTCTTGAAAGCCTACTCCTCGTTCTAAGCTGTCTCATACACCTTTTATTGGATGAAATCTTTTCTGACCCCCTATCAAGTATGAATTCTGAAAGCTCTGAACTACTGTGTCCTGTATCACCGTTTGACCTCATTCATGGCCGGAGGAGATGCACCTTGACTTGAGGAAGTTTCAGCTTCTGAGCTCTTTCCTTGCACAGATTACCCCCATGTCACATAGGCCTGGTCAAATGGGTATAAATCTGCAATGGTAAGATGCTTCACCCCACTTGTTTCATTATCACTCACTCTTCTTTTCAGGCACAAAGGTGTTAGAAGAGCTTCAGGCAATTCTGTAGGATCCAGCCAGGGGAGCTGATGGAATACATTTATTTTGGATTGAGTAGGATATATTAATATGGCTCACAGCTAAATTCTTGCAGGTCATGGATGTGGTATAGGACCTGTTTCTAGCTTTATTCCTACTGCTCACCTTACCAAGTCTCCTGTTCTTTAGATGAGGATTAATGACAAACTATTTGAGGCTTGTCATAAATTCAAAAAATATTATGACCTGTCACTGCACAAGAAAACTGAAGCCACATAGCTGTATGTCACAGAAATTATCACATAACCAATAGGAAGTTGCAAAGTTGACTAGAATTTTCTAAACTATCACTTTAAAATAGATGGAAATATGTATATAAATAAATATATATATATATATATTTCCATCAGCATAGCTATAGGGAAGAATGAACTACTTCTCTGTTCTCCATATGGAAAATTATATGACACATTGCTATGTGAAAAAGCATTGACAGACTATAGCTGAAATAAATAAAAGAAAAGCAATTTTAGAATTGTATCATAAATCTGGGAGTGGAGAAGCACACCTATAATCCTAGAGGCTTACGAAGCTCAGGCAGGAAGATCGCAGATTCGAGGGCAGACTCAGCAAAGTAGTGAGGACCTCAGGAACTTAGCGACACCATGTCTCAAAACTAAAAATGAACTAGGGATGTGGCTCATGGTGAAGCACCCTAGGTTCAATCCTCATTTAGAAAAAAAAAAAACAGTCTATCATGAAGTTAATAAAAATATATTTTTCATAAATTTTTATAGTATTCATCAACTTTTTACAAATTTATAATGTATGATTTCTTAGTCTGACCATTCACTAATCTAATTGTATGTTCACAATTTTAAATTTATTTTTGAAAGAACACATGACCAGTTGGATAAGTTTAGGGCCTCCAAACTTTGGATCTGCTTTTGATTTTAGTCCTTAAAATGACCTTAAAACAACTTTCCTTCGAAATTAGATACAAGGCTTTATTTATTTATTTATTTATTTATTTATTTATTTATTTATTGTAAAAAGGCCCCTTTGTACTGAACTTTACACTCTCTGAAGAAATCCATACACAAGATTTTTTTTTTTTTTTTGTACAGCACACATACTAGCTTCTCATTAAAAATTTACTGAAGGGAACTTAAATTTCATGATCATATGAATTTACAGATTCCATTTCAAATTATTCTAAAAGTATCTAATATCTTAATAAATTTTCAGTCTTCTTCTGAAGTTAACAATTTCTCTCTATCC
The DNA here is from genome assembly GCF_045843805.1 of Urocitellus parryii. NCBI lineage: Eukaryota > Metazoa > Chordata > Mammalia > Rodentia > Sciuridae > Urocitellus > Urocitellus parryii. Next base: position 151,698,939 of record NC_135534.1, read on the forward strand.
AAAAATATTACCACAAAAATATCTGACTTTTTATGAAATTACAGATATGGATTATATTTTATCTCTCCTCTGAATATCTGAATTAAGTATATAATACAGAAGATGTGAAAGTTAAACTTTTATCAGCTTATTTTGAACTTTAGCATAATGAAAGTGAACCCATAAATAAGATGTGTAATAGGGGGAAATTGTAGGAATTAAACAAATTTATATAAAGGACTGATGTTTTTCATTTGCCTTTTACTTACACATATAAGAATCTAAGCATGGCACTTTGGCACACACTTATAATCCCAGCAACTCAGGAGGCTCAGGCAGGAGGATCAAATTTGAGGTCAATCTCGGCAACTTAGTAAGACCATCTCAAAATAAAAAATAAAAAGGACTAGGGATGTGATTCGGTGTTAAAAACCACCCTGGATTCAATTTCAGTACAAAAAATGTTTTAATTTTTTTAATCCTTTCTATTAACTGCAATATGTCCAAGATTTGGTAAATCCACACTTGCTATATGAAACCAGTGTGGAATCCCATCAATAATACTCATACTGGGTTCCATTAAATTATTCTGACCTTACTAATTAAAGCAATATTTCCCAGAAAATATACCAAGAGCTTCAGTGAGTAGCTCTTAATAATGTTATGAAATGCCTTTTTTTCTGTTAGTAGTCAATATAAGTCTACATAAAAAATAATTTTAGCATTTTCTCTAAATGCACTAGATTCTCTCGTATATATACCTTCAGATTTCTATAAAATAGTGTGAATTTGGCTCAGCAATTATTCTTGAAATTTTATTTAGCATCTGAACAAAAGTGCATTTGAAGAACAGAGGTGAGGATAAATCACAAACTATTTTGTTTTTTTCTTTGTAATTAAACAGAAACACTGCCCTATTACCACTGGATAATATTTTCTTCAAGAAAGTCTGGATGCCCCTGAGTATGATTCCCAGCCCTGGGGTGGGGGTGGGGCGGTGAAGGTATGGATGCCCAAGCACTTATTCAATACTGACTTCCTGACATTCAAAATGACCAACAGAAATAAATAACAGATCTTTCTATAATTAACTAGAATGCTCAGTACACTCTAATATCCAGATTTATAGCCAATTTTTACATAGTGTTCGCTTTAATTAATCATGAACTATTTTCACTGCAGGCCATCTGCTTCTTTCATTCTTAGGAAGGCCTGAACTTATTCTCATTTTCGACAATTTCAAGAGGCAACCAAAAAAAAAAAGAAAAAAAGATGAAGATGTAATAATTTCATCTTTGATTAGTCACTGTTGTACAAAAGACTGATTTAGAAAAATAATCAATCATATAACTAAAATGACTCTCAGGAAAACAAGGCTATTTTATTTATGGCTCATAAATCAGCATAGGTCTTAAAAGCTACAATCAGCCTACCACACAGGTAGTATTGTTGAGTGGCTGCTCAACACTATGGTCCCAGGACACCAATGGCCCTCTCTGCTCAGCTCTTAGCCCACCACTAAGTAAGAGCCACCACATGCATTCTGTAAACCTGTTTCACAGTGAACCCCAGTGTTAATGAAGTTCACAAGAGATAGATTTGGTCAAGTGTTCTCAGATCCAAGAGATTCCTCAGAAACATTTAATAAAATTTCCAGGCTCTGTTAAATCATTACCTAATTTCGTTTCATTTCATTTAAACAGCCACATCCTGGTTTTTACCACTTGCCACTTACTTGTACTCTTTGATTTACCTTGTCCTAGTGTTTCCTTTTTAAAAACATACACATAATCTTTGCAATAGACAATAGACATGCTGCAGATTATGTACAGATTTCTTTCTTTCTTTTTTTTTGGGGGGGGCAGCAGAGCAGGGTAGGGGGGTGGGTACGAGGGATTGAACCCAAGGGCACTTAACTTCTGAGCCACATCCCCAGTCCTTTTTTTAATTTTTCATTTTGAGACAGGGTCTTGCTAAGTTGCCCAGGGCCTCACTATGTTGCTGACACTGGTTTTGAACTTATGACTTCCTGCCTCAGCCTCCTGAGCTGCTGAGATTACAGCATGCACTACCATGCCCAGCTGTCTACTTGTGTCTTAAATTTTAACTCTCATCATTTTGGTGATTTAAAATCATCTAATAACTAGGACTTTCTTCTTTCAGATCATCTTTATGCTTTTGCATTTCACAGTTTCATTCATAATCAATTTATATACTTGTATTCTGTTTTGGAGCTATCTTTGAGATTGTCGTACAAAAGCACTCTACTTCATATTTATAGAAATTATTACACAACTATGTGTATTAATCTTTTAATAATGTATCACCCCCAAAAAAGGGAGGGGAGGAAAAGCAAACAAAGGATTAACTTCTACTAAGTACAGAACTTCATAAACTTTAGTACATTTAAGCTTCACTATAGTCCTATAACGTAAGGTAGTTCAAAGTATAATTGTTCATCAGATTTAATCCCAGTGTATTGTTTCAATCAAACAAGTAGTAATCATTGCAACTAGTTTAAATCTGATAGTTTACAGTGGTAGCACTGTACAACAGACTAGATTGACCTTACGTAGAAAGTCAAATTCTCCTCTGAGGAGGGAGATGTCTGACAATGACTTACTGACAGAGTCAATTAAACTTGGAATACTGAGCATTTCTAGCAAAGGAAGATATTCTTTAAAAAAAAAAATATTATCTGCTCAGCAGTCTGCTACATTGCCTTTTATCATTAACACATAGGACCTGTACCTTTTTAGCCCACACACATGCGCAAAAGGCAAGATGGCTCTCATTAAAAGATACTGCCCAGCACTGGAGTCTCTCAAGTATGACCTGACAGAAGAAGACTCTTTACCAACTATGTACCAATATCATGTTCACCAGTTTGGGGAGGACAGAGCCTCGTAAAACCATGAAAGGTTCCTACTGGAAGGGACCACAGAGACTCCATTGCACCTTCACAATCATGCTCTGTGGATAGTAAGCTACTAGAGAACATTTCCTTCCATAACAGCTGTTTCATCAAGAAAAACTGTCTGAATGTGAGGTTTACTTATATCCATGGTCACCTCAATTACACCTGAGAAAGGCTGGCATCGTCAAAATTATCAGTAACCTGCTTTACTGAAGAAAACTGACCACTTTTTTTTTTTTTTTTTTAATTTTTATTTTTTTTTTTATTGGTCGTTCATAACATTACATAGTTCTTAATACATCATATTACACGGTTTGATTCAAGTGGATTATAAACTCCCGCTTTTACCCCGTATACAAATTGCTGTATCACATCAGTTACCCTTCCATTGATTGACATATTGCCTTTCTAGTGTCTGATGTATTCTGCTGTCTGTCCTATTGTCTACTATCCCCCCTCCCCTCCCCTCCCCTCCCCTCCCCTTTTCTCTCTCTGCCCCTTCTACTGTAAATCATGTCTTCCATTTGTATTCTCTTGACTTACCGAAAACTGACCACTTTTAAAAAAGAGATCTTTTTCTAGAATTAAAATGCCATTTAAACTAGAACTTCATGTGCTTAAAACAATCATGAGTCTGTATGTGTAGAATTAATTCATCATGACAAATTTACCAATCATTCTAAAAATGAGAATTGATTATATCTGACAGAATTCAAAACTATGGAATATGTAATTTCAGGCCTCCCTGTTTTCATTCATGCCATTCCCTCTACTGCATGGGCACTCCTTGACTGAGTGAGTCTCTGGTATCTTCACATAAAGCCATTATAAGTTGAAAACATTGTAGCTGAAAATGCACTGAACACATCTATCCCACTGAATATCACATAGCAACACAGTACACTTCAAACTATCACTTACTTCCTCTTCAAGGTCCTGTGGCTGTCACTCCTCAGTATCACAAGAGATTATCTTGCCACAAATCATTGGTCTGAGACATTCAAAATTCTAACTATGGTTTCTACTAAGTATCACTTTTGCACCAACATAAAGCCAAAACATCTTAAGTAGAATCCTTGTAAGCCAAAAACCACCTGTATCTACTTATCCATCTCTACTTGATGAAATCCAAATTCTTATATGAGGCACAATTGGTAAGTTAAAATCAATTTCAATCAGATAAATAAGGAAGGGAGGACATTTCTCAATCAGAACAATGAAGTATAAAAATGCATGATTTTTTAAGAAAAACAGAAAGTAGCCTAGAAAGCTGAAGCATGACATAGAAATACATAAATACAGAAGTGATGGAAGATGAGTTTAGAGGCAAGGGAGAGAGCCCTGTGCTCTTAATGTTCACCTGTCCGCAATGTCTACAAAGGACATAATAAGATTCTCCATGATTCAGTTACTTCCAAGCAACGGTTTCTGGTCCAAAAAGCAAAGACCTTATTCAAAGTAATCAATATTACCCATTGTTCCTCAGTACATTATAAGAAGCCAAGAAAGTCAGTGGTTGGCCATGTAGATTCAAGGACTGTTTTCAAGTTGGGAGAAAAAAAAATAATCAAAAGAGAAGACACAAAGGGCAAAGGAACAGGGACCTGGGGCGCTGTGCCATCTCTTAGAAGCAGAATATTCCTGAAAAAGAAAGGCAGGCTAGTTACGACTCTCGAGACTCATCTCAATTTTTGAAAACTATTGCCTTCGAGAGTTTGAAAGATTTGAAGATTGAATTTCTTCAAAAGGATGCTAGACATTTGGCTGCAAGAATCATAGGAGATTATGTTGGCCAGATGGTGGCTACAACGCCAGAGAAGTCATGAAATGTTCCAATGCAAAACTGATTTAAGACAGGAAAACATTCACATATATTTTATGAGCCAAAATATTACAATATCCCATCAAGAGTCCTCCAAATTCCTTCCTTTAGATATCACCATGACAATCAGCATTTAAAAATAATAATAAAAACCAGTCCAGAGAAAAGGCTTCTAACTCTTTCCACCCAAGGATATGTGTTCCAAAGTTTCTATATCTTCTCACTATGTACAATGTTCAAAATGTCAAACAACAGCAGAGCAGATTCCTGTGTTTGGGGTCTTAGACCAAGAAGAGAACACGGGAGTTATTGTTTGAGGTGAGCAATAAAATAAATCCTTACAGCAAATAATACGGCTGTTCACAGACATTTCATTTTAAAGGAATTTGCATAAGAATAAATAAGGACTTCAAATTTGAAAATTTTCAATGGAGGCTATTAGATGTTATAATTAGTATCAATCCTTCCTGGGATTAAAATTACTATTCTTTGGTGATTATACTTGAGATTTTGGGAAAGTATCCTGATAGAAGTGTAAAGGAAGTATTTACCAGAGAAGAATGAACAGAAACTAGTTGGAAAGATAGAGCACAGTAAGACTCAACCACAAGAAAAAAACATGTTCAAAATTATTTCATTTAAATTTGTAGAGACATCCTGCACTCCTCAGGTATGCAAATGTCTAGGAGTCATTTTCATTTTCATTTTCTAATGAATTGAGATGTGTTGTTTTGAATTTTGTGTTTGTTTTGCTTTGCTTGTTTATTTCATTTGGGGTACTAAGGATTGAACATAGGGACACTGTACCACAGAGCTACATTCCCCCATCTTTTTTAAGACAGCATCTCCACTAGTTGCTAAGGTTGGTCTTGAATTTGCAATCCTCCTGCCTCAGCCCCCAGAATGACTGGGATTATAGGCATATGTTACTACACTACATGAGGATGTGATTTTCAGAAATGATTTACCCAGGAAGCAAACAAACCCACCTCATTGACCCTAAATATTAACAGTATGTAACTGAAATCTTTCTGAAGTACAATATTCACATGCCCCTGCCTTAGATAGTAATAACAAAATAAAGATCAACATACCTTACAATTTAAGCTCATTATTTTGAACTTGTACTATATCCAATAACAGGCCTATTTCTATTTTTGTTTCCAATCACATATTTCACAATAGCCTTTCATTTCTTTTTTGTTTATAGGACCACATCCCCTTCTTCCTCCAATTTCAAGTTTGCAGTTTCTCTGTATCACAGTAGGGAGCGGGGTAAATGGAGAAATCTCCAAAGAGAAATCAACAACCTAACCAACGAGAACCATACAAAGAGGGGATTTGTTTTTACCATTACAAATACTTAAAGGTTATAGAATTTGTATGTATGGTTTTTCTTTTTCTGCCTTTAATTCTTTAGGGTTCATTCATAGCAGTGTTCCTCAGGGTTAAGCACAGGGGTGGCAGATGCCTGGGTCAGACGCATTAAAAAAAGATAAGACTCATCAATTAGTTGAACTTCATAGGAAAAACGGTCCCACATTCCCATCTCCTGTTACTGAGTCTGCTTTCTTGATTACTGATTCTTGGCTCCCACTTCCAGCTCTGTCTCCAGCATCTTCTCCCAGCTGGCTCCCAGTCCTTCAGTGAACTGCTGGTTTTGACCCTGGCAGGTTGCCATGATCCTACCTCTGAGAACACAAACTGAACTGGACTTGTTCCTTTTCAACAATGACCTCACGCAACCTGGATTTGGTCCTGCTAAGCCCTATGTTATGTCAGGCTGAGTGGCTGAGCAGCTAAAAATCAAACATACAAAGAAGTGAGACTTTACATATGAGGTCTCTTGACTTTCAACTTACTCTTTACTTTCTTAAATTTAACTCATTGCATCATCTTGGAGGGTCTTCCCCAGGCTAACAGCTGTCTGGGACAGTAGTAGCAGTGAATAACTCCCTAAAACTATCCTTCAGGGAACACTAGAGTTCAGAGAATCACACTGCATTTGTCACTTAGCTGACATTCAGGCAAACACTGGCACTTGCTCTGGTTATGAAAGATGTTATACTATTTCCCTACTGAGGATGATGAATCTAAGGCTTATTCTCAAAGTCACACAGCTTTGCGGTTATAGAGCAGTCTCAAGTTCAGATATTCCATCTACAAATATCCTGAAATTACACTAAACCAGATCCCTATAAATTGAGGAGATAAAAATGCTCTGGACATAAAGGCCTACATAGACACAAAGGATCTGAGGACACTAAAGAGAATCATTCCTCATTTCAAACCCTTAGGGAAAATTCTGAGGGAGAATTGGGTATCTCATTATGACCAATGCACGATTCAGTCCAGGGATTTGATTTTTTGTTCTAAATCATATTGTCAAGTATTCAAAGTCAGTCTCCGATTTCTCATTATCCATTAGAGTACGTCTTATTTATAATGTAGGCATTTCTTTTTAGAAAGGCTGCATTATTCCCAACCTACTGGGTTTCTAGTGGAAGAAACTTTGCAGTCTGAAGGGAATTTTGAATGGTTAGGAACAATAACATTGTTAGAACGCAAACAAATTTTACAAAGAAATTAAAAGTTCACTTTAAAAGTTTAAACAAAAACAAGAGAGCGGCGGTAATTTTACCACTTGTTCCTTTTCTCTTAACTTTGAAGTATTTGAGATCTGATCTGATAACAATGAGTAGAAAGCAAAACATTATAATACCATCAGTAATTATATCCTCTCATCACTTGGCCATATGTTGAAAAAAAAGATGGAAATGCTGATTCATATTCTCCTGACTATTTCAGTGTTGATGTTTTGTTTCTGCAACCATTACCACTTACTTAGCTGATGACCCACACAGTCATAGTAAGGGAAAAAGAAAAAAAAAACCTCCTGCTTCATTCTAAAATTTCCCAGCATTTCCTATGTCTACGGAATACTGAAAGTGACAACTGATTATATATTTGGTTTACAACATAGATCTACTTAACAACCTAAAGTAGAACAGCAATTTGTGAGGATTCTGTGTGTTCTCTACAGATAAGAGACAACCAGTCATAATTGGACCTTTAATTATGTTTAGGTGCTTCAACAGTGCAGACTTTGAAAACTCTCAAAAGTAAAATCAAAAGCAGTCTTTACATTTGTTACTGGAAGAAAGGCATCACTAAAGCATTTTCCATTTGTTTTTTGTTGTTGTTTGATTTAACAAAACAAAACAAACAAACAGACTCTAAGAATGGAACAACTAGAGAAGCCTTAAGGAACATCAACTGTGGGATCCAGAGATTTGATACTGAATTGCAAAGGTGACCACTATAGCTAGGAGAAGAAAATAAATAGAGAGGGACACATGGGGCCTCAGAGCAGGCTCCTTGTGACTCTGCAGCACCCTGAGGCTAAAACAAAGGAGCCAGACCAGAGACAACACTACTCCCCTTAAAGCCACCTGGCCACTGGCTTTTCATCTCTGACTCAACTTGTCTACAGCTTCTATGCTTCAGCAAGGTGGAAGGACCGCAGGAAGGAGATGATACAATTAATTACAAGGTTTCTGTAGTCTATACCAGAAAGACTCTGGTATGCAATGGATAAAGGGAACAACTCCCTTCTCTGGCTTTCTTCTGCCCTGTCCCCACCTCCAACACTCACTGGTGTCCACCTCCAGTCCAGCAGCCAACACCCTCAGGCTCCTCTCCCCACTGCCTTGCCCCCAAGCCAGCACTACTGTTTTATTCTGGTTGGGACCTCCCCCACTAGCATCTGAGTTTTTAATTCTCAGATCTAAAGATACATTATATGCTATTATTTAATGGGTATTTGTTTTTACATTCTGTAATTTTTTTTTCTTAAACAAGTGTTTGAAATGTTGTTTCTGTAGCACACATGTATTTGTATACATTTTCTGATAATTAGCTAAAAAGTAAAAGTCTTCTATAGATGTTGTGTGTATTACACGTTAAGCACATTTTTTAAGGTAGTAGATAACACAGGGGAAGAATCCTTGGTATCTGGAATGTGTGAAAATAAACAGGTTGTCTTCTCATTACTATAAATTTATAGTATAAATATGTGAACAAATAGCCTTTTATGATGAAAAATATGGGTTAAAATTTTATTAAGTAAAACTATTTAAAACTCAGCTTTCAAAATCATAATACTCTTCAAACCCTTTTTTTAACTGACAAAGAACTTCCAAAATTTTCATTTTTGTAGTGAGAAGAGTATTTTTCATACATGATCAAGAGGTAGTGTACTTAAAAATCTTGTTTTCCTTTCCAAAATAAAATTAATGTCAAGATTATTGGCTAGTATTTTATATTAGTCTGGGCTCCAAAAGTTAAAAAATAAGACTCCCAGGGCAAAAGTTAGCATTAAGAATACTAGACAGTTGGTTAATTTTTTTATTCCTACAAACTAGGACAATGACATCATAATGAATTTTAGTGTCCAAGAATCCTATTCAACTTGGACCTGTGAAAGGATAGTAGTGATGGGATTTTATTTTGTTAGCATATTTGAGACACGGTGGCAGTATATTTGTTTAAAAGATATCACAAAAAATGATTAAGATAAGCAATATGGATATTCTCACTTAAGTCTTCAATATGTAAAAAAGAAAACAAACACTTAGGGGAAGATTTGTTTAACCGCTGATTCTACCCAAGGTTCTATAAAATTCCTGGGTACCCATCAGTCCCTTGACCTGATGCAAATCTTGACCACTTGCAAATCTTCCCAGATCAGATGGAAATGTGATACTTCCTATAATATTTGTGTTATCTCTGCTATAGCATGAAGATCTTGAACTTTAAGTAACATATCAGGAGAATGAACACTAGAACATTGCACAAGCCCAATCTGCTTCTCATTCACTCCAAACTTTCTCTGAAAATATGGGGAGATGAAAATGTGTATAATCATCAAATAAATCCATGCAAGATTTATATCCACTTCTGAAACTTCTATTAACAATCCTTTCTGAAAATGACCAAGCATCATATAACTTCACATTTTTAGTTACCATAATATGCATCTATATAACTCTTGTGAATCTTACTACCAGTGATTATCAAAGTTCAAGAAGTTCTTGGAGAGTGTGAGCATTTTCCTAGGGGAATACAGAGTATCAAAGCTGCAATCTTCTCTTCAATGAAGGCAAATCACTGTTAAGCACTTTGGGTATAAGCAGATACCAACAGGCTTGGGAAAACCATCCTGTATGTGGCACTTGTCCCCCAAATATGCAGTATCATCCAAGCAGCATGAAAGCTCTACCTGCCCATCATATCTGTGCATCCCTGCTGAGCAGAGTCAAGTACTTCAGACTAGCTCTAGTGTTTGTATGTCTTGGTATGTTTGCTGTGACTTAGTCATGACTGACACTATATATATCCCAGACTATGCTATCCAAACTACAATAAAGCCAGAAGCTTCTTTGAAATGGTTGTATTTTTCACTAATTTTAAAATTAAATCTCTATGCACCATAGTTATATCATAAAGAGGTCATCTCAGCTTAATGAGGGGGAAAATCAACTGCATGAATTCCAAAAATAACAGAATGCTGAAATATGATTCAATAGGCACAGACTGGGAAATTTACATCAACTACTCATAACTGAATGACTAGGTACAATACAAAATACTTCACACATTCTTATCAGAATACTAACATCTATCATCTTGATTTTGTCAAACTGTTAAAAATAAAAACACCAAAATTTTTCTTCACTTACCTCAAATACTAGTTGGGTTTGAGTTTTACTTATTAGCTCGTTTTGCAAGGTAAGTTATTTTCAAGCTTTTTTAACTGAAGGTAAAATTTTTGAACTGTGTCTCAAAGACAAAAACAAACATTAATCCAACCATTATGTCCCCGCCAAAATGCAGCAGGCTCGACTCCCCTCCTGTTGTTTTGATGACTGCTCTATGCTGCCCTTCACCCTCTTAAGAGTCGGCTGTTACTTCTGTGCTGGGTTATACGACATACACATGAAACTGCATAATCTGGAGCTTGCTTTTTAATAAAATTACTTCAAAAGACAAGAAAGAAATAAAAGGCGGCTTTATTTTTCATGAGCTTATCCTTTGAAGAGCTACTAAGAGGAGGGCAGTTTACCTACATTAGAAAATAAAGCATTACTATTAAGTCACTCATCCTAATTAAGGAACAGCGTAAACATCATAGACACTCTGCACATCTAATACGGCGCTGTGATGTTACGCGGTATGAGGGCTGCCTACACCTACTTCTAAATATATTTACAGGCTCCTCCTATTGTCTATTTCTGTCTGTTCCTCCCCTGCTTTTATTTCTCTTATCAGAAATGTCTGCCTACCTTACACATAGTAACAAAGTGACAGACTCTTTGCAAGGAAGCAGACTCAATTCAAACAGTTGTTCTTTTGAAAACTTCATCATCCAAAGAAACACTTTAATGTAATGGTGTCATTGCTACCCCTTAGACGAGTTATTATGTTTGTGAAAGTTAATTATCTGATAAGATACACTGTGGTTATTACTGCCATGAAAAAAAATATATATATGGGCACATTTATTAATTCAACATGTTCCATTAAAATAAAGTGCATTAACTAAAGAAATGAACAATTACTTCTCCCTAATTATTATTGAACAATCATTTGGGCATTTTATTTTTTTTTCTGAATGAATTCCACTTTACATTTAAAACTATTAGCATTTTCATTTTTTATGGTAATAGAATATGCTGTTTTGTCCATATTTTTATACCGAAGGACTTAAGTCAAAAATCCAATGCTTTAAATTGAAGTGCCTCTTTTCTCTGCTGTAGAAATGTCAACATTTGAGCAAATCATTAAACACACTAGAACAAGAACTTACAACTCAAATGCTGATTATGATTCACTTCAAATATTTAAGTGTTAGGTCAACATTCAACACAGGATGAAATTAAATGGCTTGTTCAGAAGAAAGAGCAAGAGGTTTTCATATGACTTTCCAATTCTGTTGTTTCCTTAGGATACACTATACAAGTCTCATGTGAAAAGGGAAAAAAGAAAAGACATTTTAAAAATGGAGGCCATACTCTTAATGGAGTTAATGTGGCTTCCTATCACAAAGCCTTTACATTTGTCTGTCTCATAAAATTCTAGCAATAAAACTAAAGTCCAATATTCTTTCACAGAAACTGCCTCTTTCAGAATACCTATAAACTTGTGTTCTCTGACAAGTTGAAAGGAAAAAAACACACACTCCCCAACAGAACTGCAAATTTCCAGATAACTTGTTTATAAAAAGAAGTGGACAAAATTATACAACAAACTAAATTCTATTCTTTCTAAATTCAGTAGTTTTCAGTATGAAGAATCCCTGTGGACTGTTACTTACAGGCATTCAGCAGAGTACACCTCCCTCCCTCTGAATGAAGACTACAGCCACCGGATTCAAGGAAGTACCACCCTGGCTATCAGCAACCTCCCCCTTCCCCAAGCACTATGTACTGAAAAAGTCTAGTTTTTGCAGCCCACCCAAGCCACAATGTACAGATTATCTATAATATTATTACCAAATGTCATTATACACAAAGATTAAAGGGAATTTGGAGGGCTGGTTTTAAACAAAACTGGAAGATTGTTTCCATACTCTTTAAGTACAATCCATGATACCAAAACCCTCATGTACCAAAGAAACTTGGTTCTTGGGTAATTAACGAAGCTTCAAGATATAAGTTTTAAGAAAATATATAGATCACTAATAAAACCACTGCCTAAAAATCTTAGATTGAGTTACTTTTTTTTTTCCATATAACATGATACCTACAACACTGGTTGCTATGTAAAAATATGCCATCTTGGAAAGAGATGTCAGCGGGGCATTTAAGCCCTGTTTCACTAAATGACAACACCCCCAGGAGCAGTGTCATCCTAACTCATGAAGAACCAGGTCTGAAGATGCCAAGTGTCAGTGTATTCTTTGTGGTCACATGTGTTCTTTATTCTTCTAACTTAAAAGGGGCTTTGCCACATACTAAAAGACCAGATTAGGTGAGTATCCAATTTGCACACATGGCCCAGGTAGACAGATTTAATTTTGACTACATGCAGATAAATACTTGGAGACACATATGTTCACCAGGGTTTTCCATGGGCTTCCCTGTTTAGGTAACTACAGAATTAAGCTACACTGTTTTATGACACATTCTAGAAATTATCATTTTATATAGAATAATTTCTAGTTTTCAATGTAAATTAAAAAACCACCTCAGACTTTACCAAAACAGACTGTGTTTTCATTGCCTAAAATGTCAGATATATTCATAAAGAGATACTAAAATTATTACTAAAGGAGAAAATGCAGACTGTAAACAGTGAAAAATATTTGATTACTCATAATGTGCATATATTGGGTTAAGCAACTTGTATCACCTCTTGCGATCAGAACTCATGACTTCAACTCAGAATCCCAAGTGGGATTTTCATATTTTCAAATTGTTGTCTATGATCTGAAACTGATAATAAAAAGCACAAAATATCCTAGAAGTTAAGAAACAGAGCCTGCAACGAGCAAGCCAGCAGCACAAGGGGACAACTACATACCTGTAGTTCACACCAAAATGTGCCAGAACAGGTCTTCCCCTAGCACCCACTGATCAGTTCTGTGAAACTCAAGGTTGACAGGGAGGGTCCATTCCTTCTCCTCTCTCTGGTAAATAGGAGGGAGGATTTTCCCTTTCCACACAAAGTGACGACATTTCAAAATCAGCCCACAAATGATTAGGAGTGCTTATAGGCAGAGACTGCCCCCCACCCCCTTTCTTGGTTAAGCACAGAGAGCTCTACTCTGCGGCTGCCAACAGAAGAGAGTGGATGGATTTCAGGGAGAGCATGTGGGTGGCCCAGGAATATGGTGCTCTATTTTATCCCCCTCAACCACCATGAAGAGCAGTTTCTTTGCATGTAGCCCATGAAGGCTGGAACACATTGATGGTGAAGAAGGCTGATAAGGTCACTTCTGAGGTAGCGTTGTGACAGGGTGCAAAGACCTGCAAGACAGACACACTCTAGCAAGAGGTGTCAGAGAGACAGACATGGGAAATCTCACCAACAGAGTTCAAACAGTATGGAAGAAGCCTCCAGGATTTTCCATTTTCCCATCTGAAGAGACATGTAGGTGATGGAAAGAAGAACATGAGCTGTTGGGCTGGCCCACGTCACCTCCTGGACAAGTAGTGGGAAACCCAATTGAGGAAGCATGTACAACTGGATGGCTTTAAGGGAGACCAGTATCTATTAGGATTCAGCAAATTTTAAGTAGAGCAATAAGTTTGGCCAACAGACAAGTGATAAACCAGGAAAAATAATCTGGAGTCAGAACGTGGGTCACCTAGAATGCCAGATGAAATGAGGGGCAAAGGCAATGAGGGACATATGGCTTGTGAAGGAGCAAGAGCATTGCAAGGCCTATAAAATGATGTCCTTTCTTCTCTGTGCTGGAGAGAGGTATCACAAGGTAAGTGTCCTTTGATTTTTCTTTTTTCCAAATTATCAAACAAGAGTTGTGAATAAATTGCCTAAAATCACTCAGCTAACAAAGGATGGTTCCCTCTTTGAACTTATCATTTTTTTTTTCCTCCCTGATTTATACAGAAAGACAAGGCAGTAGAAAAAGACAGTCAGCGTGGTGATGGTGGAAAGGTAATGCAACACCTGTCAAAGCAGTAAGAACCAAGACGACAGCTGGAAGGACCAATCTAGGTATGGATGGAGGAGCTGGACAACCAAGCCAGAGAAAGACCACTGCTTTTAGGAGTGAGCCATAACTGATGAATTCGTGAGCACAACTTTAGCTGCATTTCTCCAAAAGAAGACAGATTGAAGGGAAGTGGGTGGTGAGGAACAGAGGCAAAAATTTCTTACAAGTGTGAGGACAAACATAGCAGGATAGGGTGGGGAGTCCTCCTTTATTTAATACTGTGTCAATGCAGATTTATATATATATATTGTATTATATATATGTTCATTCCAATTCTCCTGTAAAGACGTGGTTGGAGAGTATTTGATTCAAGAAAGAAAACAACATAGTAAAATTAAACAAGGATAAAATAGTAAATAAATGCATTCTAAATAAATAAACCCCAATCTGAACTATTTGGTTTTGCAGGAAAATGGCACAGTACTTCTAAATTTTAAAATACATATGTAGGGTAACATCCCAAGACTATTTTCACTAGAATAATGAAAAAGTAAACAGAGTGAACAGCATATAAATAAGCAAGTCTTAAAAAGGTGTTTCTGAAAAATGTGAAGGTCAGAAGTGGTAACAAGTGTATCATTTACATTAAAAGAAGCAAAGGAATGATAGTTTGTCCAAGATAGAAAATACATTAAACTGCAAAACAGTTTGGAAATGGATCCAGGAAAATCATAGCAATAAGTACTAAAGTTCATTTTTTAAAACAGTAACTGGCTAAATATTGTGTATAGGTGAGAAATACCTGCATTCAACGTGGAAACG
This sequence comes from Urocitellus parryii, assembly GCF_045843805.1. Classification (NCBI taxonomy): domain Eukaryota; kingdom Metazoa; phylum Chordata; class Mammalia; order Rodentia; family Sciuridae; genus Urocitellus; species Urocitellus parryii. Next base: position 151,714,158 of record NC_135534.1, read on the forward strand.
TACTTATTTCCAGTAATCTAAAATGGTGCATTTAAAGAAGGATAAACCTAAACAGTAGCTGAATACAGGTATGCACGTGCCACTGAAATCAATACAAGTGCATAAGCATTCACAGGAACAAAGTGTCACAAAAGTTAATGCAAACTAAATTACCATTTAGAATCATTTCCTCTTGTTTGTAAATAATCTGTTTATGTTGGGCCATCTTTCTACCTGTTTTCTACCATGTTCGTGACAATTTTAGCCAATCTAACAAAACCTTTGATGTAATCTTTGGTTTAACTTGCAACTACATCATCTCACATCCATTTCTTCACTGAGACAGGAAAATAATTAGTGCAGAATCTCCAATTAAACAGAATGAGATTCAAGTAGTTTATGCAAATGTGCTTTCATCATAGGATACCAGATGCGAAATTAAACAGAAGTCACCTGAGTCAGACATTAATTTTCACAAAAAATTTGATACTATATCTATTAGCAAAACACATTGACTAAAATTTCCATTTCAACTCTTCATCTTTGTCTAATTGTTACCTTTCATGCTTTATTAGGGTTCAACAGGATCTTACATATTGATAATGACATGATGTGGTACCGTATAATACAAATTTAACTCTCCTTACAACCACTATTTATTTTGCTTCTTAAAAAATTCAAAACTATGTAAACTTAGACATTAAGTACTTACTCGAGTAAACAAGATTTGGGTTATAAAATATTCTTAGGAAATCACGGTTTTACAATGGGAGAATGACAGACTGTCCCTAAAACAGTAACCCCTTCAGATGAACATATTAAAATGCAACCTGTAATGGAATTTTCACTTAAGTACTTAAATATGATAACCACAGTTAGTAAGGCAAATGTGACATACCTTCATTTTCCAACACTTGAATTTTGTTCCTGTGTGTGTTTGTTTTCACATTCCTAAATCCTCTTAAATCTTTCTGTTCTAATTCTGCCAATTAAGAACAAAGTGGGGCTGGGGTTGTAGCTCAGTCTAAGAGTGCTTGCCTAGAGAATATGGGGCACTGGGTTCAATCCTTAGCACCACATAAAAAAATAAATAAATCAAATAAAGGCATTATGTCCATCTACAACTAAAACTAAAAAATTTTTTTAAAAGGAACAAAAGGCAAATGTATACAATTGGACAATTCGTATGGAAAAGAATCAAAAACCTCTCATCAATTTTCTGAGTTGATTAAACACATAAGACTTATATATTTTATAAAATACTTGATACTTATGTCCTATTAAGATTTATTCGTATATCTTATGATGATTATTTTAAGCTAACTCACATAAATTAACTGGTAAAATTAAGTTTTTCTCTTTGGTAGTATCAAATCATTTCTTGAGCCTTTTTCTGTGGTATATACATGGGCTGCCTCCATTAAACACATACAGACACACATACACCCACACATAATTAAAGGTTAACTGAAATGTAAGTAAAAACCAAATGAAATCAGGCTTGGAGCAGTTGTGACCTCCTTCTTATGTTGCCACCTACTTCTTCCATCCTAAGCTTGAGTCTGTTCCATCTGCCTAATTATAAGCTCAAAACCCTCTGGGTGGTGACCGAGTCTATATTCTGCTCTGCACTTAACACATTTTTCATGCTCTACAAATTATTAATAATAACAGCAATAACATGTACTTTTCTTAATATAAAAGCAAATACAGACCTTACAACTGTCAATTATTCACACTCCTTTAAATCTTCTAGACAATACCACTTCTTCCTTCTATTATTTTAATTGTCTTTCAATATTTCACTTTTCTTTCCTCTCGATATATTTTTATTTGTCTCTCTATTTTCCTTCCTCTTATATCTACTATCTCATCCTTAATGCCAGGCAACATCAGTATATTTTATTTAGCTGCAATTTAACAGGCAATAGTATATTGCACTAAAGTGGTGTTTCTAGATCTTGGCATAACTGACATTTGGGGATATATAAATTTTTATGGTAGGACATTGTCCTTTGCATTGTAGAATGTTTAGCAGCATCTTTGGAATTGCCAACTCAATTCTAGTTGTGACCATCAAAAATGTCCTTAAACATTCCCTAATATTCCCAATAAGATAACTTCCTTGAAGGATGGAGATCCCCTGCTATGCAGCAAAAGATTCTTTTCAGTGCCTCATATTGATGGAGCTAATACAGAGTAAATGTGAAAAATATAAAATGGAAATAACATCCAATCTCACACATACTAAAAATATTTTGAATGTGCAGTTCAAGTGCTGAAGCCTGAAGTTAATATAAGCAAAAACAAGTAAAATTCCGATACTGAGAATTATTTGATTAAAAAAATAGTTCTGCTACCTTACTTATGAAAGCAAGCCTGGAACAGTGCTCCAAGTAGAACACTAGCTATGATTTAAGACCAGTATGTCTCAACGTCCAATTAAAATAAATCCTTCTAACAGCACTTTTATAAAATCACTTAGCTTGTTAAAACATATAAAATGTTTGGCTCCCCTGGGCTACATTATGATTAAGGTACATCCAGAGATGAAAAAATGCTTCTCATTTCACAAGGTTACAGTTCATTTCAAAATGAGCTATACTTCACTATTTTCCAAGATATTTTTTTTTTGCTTCCTTCAGTAAACTAGCCAAGGTTCCCCCTACTTTTGAGCTTTGCTATAAATTAGGATACTGTCAAATAGCATTTAATCTCCAATGCACTGTAAGTTTTGTAAATTACAACCAGAAACAACAAGGTGCAGTTTTTCCTTTTTTTTTTTTTAAGTTTTCTTTTCTACAGCCAATAAACATGTCAACAACAGCCTCCTTTAAGCACTAACACAAAAAGCATTAAATGAACATACTATGCATTAATTTATTGGAAGTATGAAGAAATAGTGCTTACCTACTTGGGCTCTTTTTTGGGGGGTGGGGGTTAGCAGGCATTAAACCCAGGACTACTTAATCACTGAGCCACATCCCCAGCCCTTTTATTTTGAGATAGGGTCTTACAAAGTTGCTTAGGTCCTCCTAAGATGCTGAGGCAGGCCCCAAACTTGCTATTCTCCTTATTTAGCCTATATGTCCCTGCGATGACTGCCATGTGCCACAATGCCTGGTTATGGCATTGCTTTGAAGTTGAAATAAGTTTTAATACACCTCTTTCACAAAGTATTTAATGTTTAATGTTCATGGGTATTACAGATTCATTACTAGTAGATGTACTTCACAGTCAGTATTCCCTCACATGAAAAACCCACTCTTTCCCCTCCCAAATCTGTGTATTCCTTTATTTCTTTATGTCATCCCCTTACTCCAGTTACTCTACTACATACACCAGTCACCCTTCTTTCCTCCATTTTACTCTTTACCTCCCATTCCTGTCCAGAAATAATGAGGCCCTATAACTCCATCAACACCATCACCATGCTACAAGCACAATGCTTTTGCGTGTATCATCTCATGCCACCTTCAGCATTTACATCTTAGAACCGTCACTTTTTCTCTATTCCTACTGTTCCTATTATGGTTCACCCCTTGTCTTATATGCTCTGGAGAATTTTAGAGGCTACCCTATTTAAAATAGCATCCCTACTCTGATCTTTCCTTTCACAGTGAAGCCAGGGTAAATATTTCTAAAAATGGATACCCTACCATTACAATCCTACACCACATACTACAATATGCCCAAAGCCCCAAATTTTAGGAAAAACTCAATTCTCAAAACCTAACAGACAATGTTCTTTGCTTCCCACATACCAACCACACCAAATATCTCCAGGTCCCTGAAGAAATTACATTCTTCCTAGTACTTCTGTGTGTATTCGGACTGTTGCCTGGTACGGTGATCTTCAGACATCTGTCTAGCTCTCTTTAAAATTTCCTTTAGGTCTCCCCTCCTCTCTTCAAGAGTCTCAGAACCCTCTAGGACCAAAAGATGCTTTTTCTTCTGAATTTCCTCCCACCACTCCTGACCCTATCTTAAACAGCTGACTTGCTGACTTTGCCATTAGACTTGTTGGCTTTCTTATCAAACATTCCCACTAAAAGTTACCAACAAACATTAGCAAGGCTTAAAAGTGTTTTTTGGCTTTAAAAAACTGAGTTCTTTGTACCCAGTAGGTAATTGAAACATATTTGAGTTTTAAAAATTTGAATGATGTTTTTGAATGAATAAATATTGTAAATGTTAGGGACAACTTCCAAAATGGACAAAGATAAGATCAAATGACATTTTTACATGGTTCACATGCCTAAGGATATTATCTTTTAAACAATTATAAAACAAATTACTTTTCATTTTCCACCTCAAAATTTTGAACCTGGAAGTTCCAACAGACCAAATGTGGGTTGCCACACAGTTCTCAGAAACCAGGAGGCATAGAGCAGGATGTCAATTAAACTCCTATTCCAAAATGTGAGACTTCCCCATGACATTTTGTAATACTCCCTAAATTATTAACAGACCCTGACACCAGAGGCAGTGGGGACAGCATCCACAAAGTACAAAAACATTTATTTAGTTCTAAGATTGATGATTCAGAGGGAGGGGAAAGAAGAGGCAGCTATTTTGATCGGTTGGGGGTCCCAGCGCCTTTTGGATCTGAGCATCCAGAGTTCCCCGAGCTCTTTGCGGGTGCAGGCCTGCAGGCCACATGTCTCTCTCCCTCCATCTCTACTGACAGCTTCTCTGTGTGACAGCTTAGAAGCCCAACAGTGAAGTGTGACAATAAAACAGGCAAAAATTTAAACGGGAATTCAAAACTGGAGTTATATATATTTCTCAAAGCTCTAAATACATTAAGCATTCAGAAAATGGCTTCCTTTTTTGAGCAAACAGATTAAAGAGAAATGGAGACAAATCTAACTCATTATTTCACACCCATGGTGTAGGTCATACTGACTGTCCTTAGGACCCTGGCAGACCTTGATTAATTGTTCTGATTCAAGTGAATGTCAACCAACTTTCAAAATGAGTTTGCCACAAGTTAACATACATCCCATCAAATTTGTGGGGTTTTTTTGTGTGTGTGGTTTGTTCTTTTTAAGGAAGTTTTTTTTTTTTTAATCTTTTTTTTGCCATAATGTGAAGAGATGGGAGAAGTTATGTCCCCTGATTTCTTCATGATTCCTCTTCTCTCTCTGGTTAGAGTCCAACTTCAAAAAGGACAAAAGAAAGCTCTGCCAAGTTTTTCTATCAATACTTTTCAATCATAAAGTGGACACAGTACTTTGATCCATGTTGCTTTGTTAGGATAACATCCTAGAAGTAAAAAGGAGTACAATTGTCAACTCACTCGCCCAACTCCCTTTCCAGACAAATGGTTTTGAAAGGTACTATATATTGTCCAGTGGTTTGGCAAAAGATTGCTGTGTCAAATTGTTATGCATATATCCATAGATACACAAAACTACACAGTACATTTAAACTCATTTCAATAAAAAGGAAATTTACCCGGTTAGGGTGGAAATTGATATGTAAGAAAATGGAAGATGGTAGCACAGCAGTAGTGATTCTTATTCCAAACAGACCATTTTAGTAGGTTTTTAGATTCTGTGCTTAGATGGCATAAACCATAGTTGCTTCCTACTGAATTTCTAGGAATTCTAAAGCAATAAATTCTCATCCTATATACTACCATACAGAACTTCAATAGTTTGTTCATTATCATGTAATCAGGAAATCAGTCTATTGACATGATTTCTTTCTTTTTTAATTTTGGTACCTGGGATTGAACTCAGGGGTAAATAACCACCAAGCTACATCCCAAGCCCTATCTTGTATTTTATTGACAGAGACAGGGTCTCACTGTTAGCACTTTGCTGTTGCTGAGGCTGGCTTTGAACTCATGATCCTTCTGTCTCAGTCTCCCCAGCCACTGGGATTATAGGTGTGCGCCACCATGGCTGGCTGTTGACATGATTTCTGATCTGGAAATTGAGATGTTTAAAATAATTTAAATGATTTTCTGAAAAGTGTTTCAAAATTCCTAAACTTTCTCACAATAATAAGAAAAGCACATAAGCTCTGATGGCCACTTCTCATTCCTTGTGATCATCTCTGCTATTTTTTTATTTCTTACACACATGACAATAGTGGAGTGCATTACATTCATAATTATCCATGCACTGAACAATTTTTCATCATAAAATCTGCTTTTTAAAGGAATGACTTCAGGAAGGTTGGCCCACAGCTGAAGCAGGGTATATATGAAGCCACAATTTTACATATGAAACACTTCCCCATACTTTAGAATGCCCTCAATTCCTGAGCCAATATTGCTTTAAAAACGGCTTAATTTTTCTGTTAAAAGCCTCACTAATTTTGTTGGTGGAAAATGCATGTGGTTTAAGAAATAAATATTTGTGATCAATATTAAGATTCAAAGGTAAAAGACCAAATAATGGTATGATGTTCTTTCCCATTCCAGGACTAAGATCACTGCAAAGAAGGTTTTGTTCTCCACATGCTCTGGGTTCCTACCCACACAGCTCACCTTACACCACAGTCAATGCAGCTTCTTCTGTAGATAGGCTTCAGTCATTTATGCTGAACAAACAGAATATATTCATTTTATAGCTTATAATTTAATAAAAGGGTCTCAAAACTCATAAATGTACTCATAAATGTACTAATTCTAATTATCAATATCTTTTATACTTCCTATCTATTGAAGAAAAGATCATCAAGTGACCAGGAGGTAAATTAATCTCATTCCAATCCTTAATGTAATCCACTACCATAAATCTTATGCTATATATTAACTAAGATAACTCATTTCTTCTGCATGATTGGAAGTATATCATGTTACATGTGTTACAAAATCAATTAGCAATCAAAGGCAAAATAAAGAAGTTAAAAGAAAATTCTGTCAACAGCATAAAGAGTGAACATTGAAAAACCAATTTTGAAAAGAATCCATGGTCTTCAATGACACTACCTGCCCCAACTCCACAGCTAATTAAAATACACCTCAGGAAACAATTATCTACAACTTTAATTACATCTCTTCCCTTCCTTTATTCCTCAAAGGAGGAAGAACCACAACTCCCAGGATACACTCTCATTCAGCTACTATAAGTCTCCTCCCCTATGGATCCCTTCCTCACATCACTGGTAGCTCCCACCTCTCCAGACAAATGCAATCGCAAAATTCAGTGCCCACATAATTTCACAATCTGCTAAATTCAACAGCAATTTTTATTCAAAATTGCTATTTCTATTAAATCCAATAGCAATTATTTACACTTTATTCAAATTGACATATATAATATGTCTGTATCCTCTATATACCATATAGATCGTTCTACATTTATACTATCTAGCTAAATATGGGTATTATATATATATCCACCTAAAAATGAACACACACACACATATTTGTATATCTTTTTTGTTACCGGAACAAATCATGGTATACATCCGTTTGCAAATACTTTGTTTGCCATTCAGAACAAATTTTTCATGGAAACAATGCCACATATTCCCAGGATAACCCAAAGTTTCAGAAACCCATCACATGGTTGAATTATTGGCCTTGCAGGACTGACTTAAGTTTCAGTGCCCCCAAGGAGGAATTCACATTGAGGAAGAAACAAGAGCACCATGGAGGATGAGGAAGAGAAAAGAAGAAAGAATATGCCACCCATCCTTTCCCCGCCTCCCCCCAAGGCAGGGGGAGGATTTTTTCCTCTGCTTCCTCCACCCATCTTCTGACTTTCCTAGTATACTCAAGTGCCCCTCTGTGTTAACCCCTTAGACCTCTACTGTGTCCGTAATACCTCATCATTCCTCATGTCTACATTTCCTTGTTTTCTCTGATTTATCATCCACAGATCCAAACATGGAGCATAGAGCAACTCTTAGGTGTAAGGATTTAAGTTTCAGGTAATAGTAAAGCTCCATAATCACACTAAACATATTGACATAATTTTTTCGTAAAAAAGCATGCTTGCCAATGCAAATAGGCCCGAGAAGTACTATAGCTACTAAACTTTAAAGACTCCTACCCCTCAAGGACAAAGGCCACAGAACATGTAAGTTTGGTTTTTGAGAAATGCCCCATTGTAGACATTATTTTAAAGACAAATGTAAAATCTTTATCCTTGCATATAAATTCATTTATCCACTGTCATTACTGTTGCAGCAAAATGTTGAATAGAAAAAGGAACAGTGATAGTTGCTCAGTGATCACCTTCCTCATTTAAAATGCATAATATCTATTGTTGGAGTTATTATATACTTGGAATCCACTGCAGTGTTGGGCTCTTAAAAGTGCTGGATAACTGGCCACTAGACAATAAACTATGACCTCCAAAAAGCTCTGAGAACATTTTCCATAAAACAGGCAAGGATATTAAAAAGAAAAAAAAAATCCTTAAGGATAAACATGTCACCACTTCCTAGTAGACATTTATGAGCATAACATGTAGGTATCATATTCACTGGGACAGCAAAACAGCAAAGGGCACATTTGTCACTTAGTACAAGCTGGCCACAACAATGTGCAGAATGTATGCAGCTCATCAAAACACTATAAAAATGCATTATGCATTAGGCAAACAACAAATAGTGTTTTAACACTAGAGAAGACCAAGTCAGAATGTAAATTTATTTATTAAAGCCCCTCCAATGAGACTGACTCCTGCCGGGATATGCACTCTTAGCATGACTAACAAAAACTAACAATAGGGGCTCACAGGAGGGCGCCTGAACTTGGGCTTTAAATAATTAACACACTTTTCTCCACTTCACTTACACCTGGGGAGATTTCTTTGCCAATAGTTAAGACATGATGGGATCCTAATCATAGTAGTTGGTTTGTAAAGCTCTTCCCTTATTAAAACATTGGAGGGAGCTTCACATTTGAGAAGGATAAAATGAGGTAGCTCTGCCTGAGTACTTCCCACTAAATGTCAGAGTTGTCCTAAAACAAATTAGATGTACTCTTTCCTAATTCCTGATCCTTCTTTAAGTGCAAGGAACATTCCTCACTGGAATTCTTCTCACTTAGGCCTATAATGGGTTACTGCTATTTGTTTTCTCCAAAGGCAAGGGTTTCCCTGTTGCTAATTTTAGTAAGTTTCTTTTTAGCATTCACGACTCTGACTTTCAGGTTTTAAATAAAGTGTCTAAAGGTGTTTAAACCTGGATTCTGAAAAGATGAGTTTTCATAATGATTTCAGCAGCAGCATTTCAAATCGTTACTTCAATAGGTCTACAGGATTTTCCATGTTAATTTTTATAAGTAAAATATAAAGAAAGAGCAGCAAGCTTGGAATAATAGGTAGGTCTAGTTCAAGACGGCACATCACTCTTGGGTACCATAAAAGAAGCTACGATTCTATGTTATGGTGTCTCTATAATGGAATTCTCTTCAGTTCTACTCAAACCACACAGCAGACTGCATTTTTCTGAAGATACACCTATCTCATTCTCATCCCATAAGCATTCCTCCCACAGGTGGTGATAAGTGTTCACTCCTCTTGCATTTGGAGGGGTTCTGGCAGCTCTGGCCAACAGCCTATGCTAGAAGCAATGCTATGTGGTTTCAGAGTCTAAGTCCAGCTACCCTTCTGGCAATCTCACCTCTCCCTTCTTCCCTCTTTTTGCACCTGCTACAACACATGCTTTAGGAGTCCTGAGCCTAAATGTAAGAGTTCTAATTACTCTGAAGTTGCCATGCTAGACAGAACTCATAGATAGGCCACATATAGAGAGATATCAGGAGAGTAAATATGCCAGCCCCCAGATGTTCAGAACTTCCCTACAAAGAGGCCATATGTAAAAAAGTGAGGCTTCATAAGAGTCCAGCTAGCCCCTTTAGAGTCTTCCTGCTGAAGCTCAAGATACTGTAGAGCAAAATCATTTCCACTGTTATACCACCTAAATTTCCAACCTACAGAATCTGTAGCTGCAACAGGTTTAAATAATTTTTTGTATACTGTGTTCCACACTTACAGTGAATGGGACAGTTCCCATAAGCTGTGTTAATTGCTAGCAAAACCAATTTTTAGCGAAACAAAACATTTTGTACATAATCAATACTCATCACAACCACTTGGCACGTCATCTCTATTTCACAGGGAACTGTGCTCCAAGAGTTTATAGCCCATTCAATGTCACACAGCTAAGAGATGAGCCAGTTCCCACCACAAAGTCCATGATTCTCCTCTTTCCTTCACTGTCTCATCCTGAAAGTCCACAATACGGTAGAAATCTTGAGATTTTAATTCCAACTATTGCATTGAGTTCTAAGACTATCCTCATTCATTTCTCCCTTTTCAACTAACCTCAAAGACACTAAGCCATATGACTGCACACTAATTCTAAATTATAGTTATTTCTAGACATGTTGAAGCAAAGTATTCTAAAAATAAGGGTTTGTGTTAAAGTTGATTAATTAAAAACTATTTAGGAAGAAGACACTTATTTGGAACAATATTAGGGTCCCTACTGTGTTTTGATTTTAAGGGTTACAAATTGCACTTTGACAAAAGTGCTCCTATGAATTATAATTACATTCGTTTATTTCACAATGAATGTTTTCATTCAGAGAATTTTACTGCTCTCTGTGGGCATATGATTAATATGCATGTCCTCAGACAATATTCACAAACTTCACAATCCTAGAGAGCAAAAAAAGTGATCCAGTTTTCCCAGTTCAAGGTTGTTCAGAATAAATTCCCACACCTCTAATGATGCTCTTCTGGGGATAGGCTGTTTGCATTTTGTCCTGTTATTTTCAAGGGCAAAAGCGATACATTGTTATTGCAATGGATGGAGCTCACACACACACACACACACAAAAAAAAAAAAAAAAGCCATTCTTATATTCTGGACCCTTCAAGAGAAAGATTTTCTTTGGTAATGAATGAAAACAAAGACAAAAGATAAAAAGGAACCATCCCTGAAAGGAAACAAAAAGGCCTCCACAAAGAAGTGCATAAACATAGAAAGCATAAAAGAAGGTGCATTATATTTGGAGTGAGAGAAGAGATATAGGCAGGCCCAAGAGACCAACAGCCTTCCTTTACAAATACTGTTAAAATTTGGTGGGGAGGAAGGAACTATGTTTGAAGGTTTCATGAACAAAACTGACAGCCAGGAGCTTAAAATACACACAGCCACAATGTTTCCATTTTGTTGGGGTTCCAGAACTCCTGTGGGCAAACTCTGCTTGTAAAACAGACTGGGTGTGATATGTCTATATCAAGACAGCAGACATACCAGGGACAATTGGAATCAAGCCAATATTTTGGTTTAATGTAATATCAATCAACTGGCTGGGCCAATTTTTACCATAAATGGCCCATTTTTAAACTGAATGGTGGGTTGTATAAATAAGTACAGAGCTAAAACAAAGAGCAGCACACGGTGTTCAGAGGTGTTCCAGAATATCTGTGATGGCATGACCACACCAGAAGAACAGGCCAAGGGAATGAAAACAAATCTAATCACCTCTGCATTTTTAGATGGATATCTTCTCCATAACACTACCTTAATATATGGTGCTTTTTGTTTTTTCAATAAAAAGCCAAAGGAGCACTATGGTCCCCTTTATTATGCCTTTAAAAATAAAAGACTCAAGCCAGACTTGACCGTTTTCTTTTAAATCCTAGTTTCAGTGTTTTCAGCAGCTCATTTTGAGAAACATCTGGCCAGTCAGGCTCTTGGGGAGATGTTCAAAAACAAGTGTCCTCATTTGAATGCTAAGGGACTCTCCCAAGGGAAACAGTAGTCCTTTGAAAGCAAGCAAACACTATCAAAACATCTATAATACTTGAACTTCTTAATCAAGTTCAGTGTACAGTGTGCAATATGACCCCATTTCATTCACAACCAAAAAAAAAAAAAAAAAAAAGCAAGAGGGTGAGAGATCTTTAAGGCATCACATTGTTTTGACCCTATGAAATTGAATATCAAGAAACCAATTAGTTTTGATTCAATGTTAGACAAGTACAAGATTATATAGAAAGTGGGTGCAGTGAGGAACATCTGCAATCCCAGTGACTCAGGAGACTGAGGTAGGAAGATCACAAGTTCAAGGTCAACCTCAGTAATTTAGTGAGACCCTCCACAACTTAGCAGCACCCTGTCTCAAAAAAAAAAAATTTTTTTTTTTTAAAGGCTAGGGGTGTATGTACCTTGGTGGTAAAGCCCCAGGTTCAGTCCCCAGACATATCAAGAACAAGTGAAATCAAGTCAATATCAGTCAACTGGCTGGGCTAAGTTTTACCATAAATGGCCTATTTAAAAAAAAAAAAAGATCATGCATACAAGAATTCATGATTGAACACAGGTAATCTGAAGCCTGAATTTGTGTGAAAACCCACATGTTGAAATTGTGCAGGATGAAAATTCTCCAAGTTCAGGTTCACAACACAAAACCTCCTTATGATGAATTGAATTAAGTGCATTCTAATTCTTACCAGAAAGGACTCAAGTTAGTCAAAACCTGATATATCAAATACATCATATATATGTTGTCCCCTTGATCTTCACAACAATTAACATGAAGTAGGTACTAACTTTGTAATAGAGATGAGTGAAAAAAGAGTCAAATGAGACAAAAGACTTCATATGGTTAATTATAACAGACAAAGCTGGGATCAGAACCAGTCATTTTGATGAAGAGGCTCAGGAACTCAGCTCTACCAAGCACTCATAACTAACAGCAGGATGAGAAGATACAATGTTATAAGTGACATTGAAAATGTATACTAAAAAAGAAAATCAATTTCAAGTTTTGATGCATGTAAAAAATAACTCTCTAAGGCCTAGGTCAAATGTTGAAAGCTAGCTCTCAGAAGTTTATACCTTCTATCCAGACAGAGAACCAAACAAAAGAAGACCAACTGATTTGAATTTTCAAAACTCTAACTTTCCTATGAAGCTAATGTATAAGATACAGAATTTCCTCTGGGAGAGAATAGCCTGTATAAGATTATTTTTTCACTCTCTTCATTGAAAGAAAAGTCAATTAAAGTTCTCTCCTGTGAGGGCTTTAATACCTTACGGAAGAACAACAACAACAACAACAAAAAGACACTGGATATGTCTGAATGCAGCAATCTGGGCTCTGCTCGAAAATATTCCATATATTGCTTGTTAAATCAAATTCAATCCTTAGATTTTACAGATTTAAGAGAATATGTGGAATAACTGGCAGAAAACAGAAAATCTTATTCTACATTTGGTTTTAAAGTGCTTTCTTTCAAGCCTTAACATTTTTTTATATTAAAATTTGTCATGGCCTATCTCAAATCTTTGACAGAAACTGTTTTCCAAAGAAAACCAAGATGAATGCCCTTTAAAGAGAGTTGGGGAAGGACAGCACAGAGTGCGTGTTCCAGGTATGTGATGGGAACCACATGGTCCCTGAGCCTTCCTGCACTTGATAGGCTCCTCCAGGGGAGCCAACATCAACACACAGCAATGTTTACCCTGACTGCAGTCATAGCCAAGGTCAAGTGAAAGGGTGGGCTCTGTGAGTCTCCCTCTAATTCTTTAATGTCAACCAATAAAACTGACATTTGGGGGTACAATACTGCTATCCAAAGCTAATATGTGGGATGTGGAGAAGGCAAATAGTAAATTCTGAAATAAACAAGAAATCCTTAAGTAAAACGGGAAACTCAAAGCTTTCCCAACTACTCTCCTTTCTCATTGTAAGTTTCACATTACGCACAGCACACCTCACCCTACTGCCTAAAAAAAAAAAAAAAAAAATCTTCATATACATCAGTTTCAACATCTGGTACATTATGATGTGGTTATGGAAGGCCCAAGCAGCCTGGGTTCAATTTCTTTGCTCTCTGATTATCAGTGGATAATCTCTCAAAATATCAAAACCAAGGCAATAGAGCTATGTATCACTTTTACCATTCTCTCAAATTCCAGATGCCTAGAAAATTGTTCTTACAATAAAAAGTCCACTATGAAATGAGAATGAGAATTCTTTGCCTTTAAAAAATGACATCTCATTAGCATAAATATATAATCTACTTAATTGGTCTCTACCAGTATATTAATGATGATCCATAATGTATCAAGTTTTCATAAACAAGTGAGATAGCGGCACTCTTTCCTTTTTTCTTCTTAGTTCTCCTCATTTCCATAACCCATATTCTTTCAACAAATGAATAAGATCAGATCATATCTACCCTAAGCTATTTAGGTATGGGCTTTAGAAAGGAAAAAAAAATTAGATGGCATCTGTATAGCAAGAAATTATAAGAAATACTTAAAAAGGAAAGCAGATGTTTACAATTATAAGAAATATTTTAAAAGAAATAGAGATGTTTAGCCTTAGATATTGGGATACTATCATTGTTTTACTTTTTTGTTGAACGAGGACAAAGTACCCCCTGAAAAGGCCCAGAACTAAAGTATCTACCAATTGGAACACGCAAAAAAGCTGAACACTGTCAGATGGGGCTACAAGGGCCCTGGACTCAGGTCTGTCTAGTCTTTCCTCTGGACTATCTTGTACTATGGTCATTAAGAGAAGCCAGTCCAAAAAGGAGCCAAAGACCACACACAGCCTCTGAATTCCAAAGGTTCAAGTTCTGGCTTGGTCTTTCCTTTTCAAGGCTCAGTTTTATTTTCTCACCTAGAGAGAGCCTCAGCTACTACCAACCCATACCTTATAAATTCATCATCTCAATTAAATATGTGTTGATAGCTTTGAGGATAGAACCTAGCACACATTAAATATATTGGGTAAATATATACTATTGTCATTTCTGGGCAAATGCTATTACTGTTATCAAGATGCTATAACAAAATTTTCAGGTTTCTTATTCACATCACATGAGCCCTTGTAATTGATACACTCTGGCTACAGAATACAAACTTACCCATCCATGGATAAATAAGCTTATGATACCTGAATTAAAACATATTCACTGGGCTGGGGTTGTGGCTCAGGGGTAGAGTGCTCACCTAGCATGCTCGAGGCACTGGATTTGGTCCTTAGACCACATAAAAATAAAGATATTCTATCCACCTAAAACTAAAAAATAATGCATTAAACTATATTCAGCATCAGTTTCCATATCCATACTATGGATGAATTCAGCCAAATACTTTCTAAAAATTCTTTACAAGTCAACAAGTTTACCACTCTAAACATCTATGCCCACATCCACATCACTAATGCCATCAATGTACATGTGAATATATTTGAAAATCTTCCAAAATTTCAGGGCATAAGAAACAAACACAGGCAGAAAGGAGTCTCTTCAAATAATATATCAGAACTGGAATAGAATGGTTAATGCTTTTATCTCACTCCTCCTGAATAATGGGGATGTCCAAATAAGATTGGGTGACCTCCTAATGTGACCCTGAGAACTATCTTTACAACCTCTTTTTTCCCTCTAGAAGTATGGCAATGAGAATTTACCTTTACATGGCAGTCATTCTGCCTTTGGAGAAAATTTAAAAAAAAAAAAAAGCTAAAATTCTGAACAAGAATATGAAAATAAAATTAGAGAAGGCACATATGCCTTTGGAGAAGGAACTCTCTCTCCTGCCCCTATTGTTGACTTTTTGCTAACCGAGGACTTACTGGAGGAAGCTGTGGAATCACAGGATGCAATATTACATCTGGGCACCTTCTCCTTGGAATATTATTGTGTCTATACACACTGAGAGAAGACGGAATATTTAATTGAATAGAATTTTTAAAATTCTTCTCCTAGCAATCCTAAATCCTCCTTGAACAAAATAATATTATGTTATTTTCTCACATGCATGACTTAACATAAGTTGCTTCTTTAAAATATTTTGACCTAAAAGTAAAGTCAGCAATTTATCAACAAGAGCTAATTTGTTCAAGAGAACAGTTTATTTCTCATAAAATGAAAAAAAAATGCCCCAAAGTGATATTAAAATGAAGAATCTAGCAGGAAAATGATAAAGAGGGAAGTAAAAAAGCAAAAGATGGAGAGAAAAGAAGAAAAATGGTAATTCAAAATAGTAGGGAGAAAATATTGGGGATATGGGAAAATCCCAGAAAAGTATAAGTAATTAGTGGGTAAAATTTTAAGCAGTTTCTTCACAGAATTTTTTAAAAAATATTTATTTTTTTAGTTGTAGTTGGACACAATACCTTTATTTTATTTATTTATTTTATGTGGTGCTGAGGATTGAACCCAGGGCCTCGCACATGCTAGGCAAGCGCTCTACCACTGATCCACAACCTCCGCCCTTCTCCTCACAGAATTTTAAAGATAGATAATATACTATTTCTTTTTTAATTCTTTTCGATTAACAAATAATCACTGTACAAAATTATAGAGTAAATATGTTATTTTTATATGCATTTAATTTGTGAAACCTAGTCTTCCTTTTTAGGTGACAATTTTCCTCTACTCCCTGAATATTTAACAAACTGAATAATTAAGTGGAGAAATGGACTTAACTGGGATGTTTCTTCCTCCATTCTTTTCCCATATCAACGGAGGAATCTTAAAAAGGTAATTCTTTGAGAAAAAGAACATTACTACTACTCTCTTAATAAAGAGTCCAAAATGAACTATGAATGGGAAGAAAAGATTTTGAGAGAATGATTAAATAGACTACTGACACAATTATTCCTCACAGCCACCACCACATACAGCCCCAACTGATCTTGTTTGATCTCAGAAGGAACCAAATAAAGAAGAGGAAAAGTCAGGCATAATGGTGCAGAGGTAGAAGGAGTACAAGTTTAAGGCCAGCCTCAGCAATTTTAGCAAGGCCCTAGGCAACTTTCAAGATTTTCTCAAAAAAAAAAAAAAAAGGAAAAACTTAAAAAAGGAAAAAAAGAAGCAAATTGATTCAAGAGGCAGTTTATCCAAACACATGTGTATCCAATACTGGTTTCACCCTTCTCTCCCTGTTCTGCTGCCTCAGAAACTATCCTGAAAGACTAGTCCAGAGTGCCATATTCAGAAGCCCTCTAAGGCTGTTCCCCAAGAAGAATAAAATAGAGTGCTGTTAACAATTAGTAATGTCTGCTTTGAACAAGGGCTACAGGGAGTAGCAGCAATATGCAAAGAAGAAAGAATGAGCAAACCTATCCTGGCTGGTCAGAATCTCTGTAAGTCTTTAAATTCACAAGTCTTCTGACGCCTATGTTACATAAGAATTACTGAATTTGACGGCACTTTGACTGAATATGACTTTGGTATAAACAGCATTCTAAATTGTGCTTTAAGGTTGTATCTTTTGACCAAATTCCAAGAGGCCAAATGGTTTCTACCTTGGTATTTGCCAGCTTACTTAAAATAACTTGGATAGGACTTCCTTTCTCATTTTCACTGCTGTGATCAAATATTTCTGCAATCTAATACTAACATCACCCCAGAGCAACTTCATGCTACTTTATTCCTTCCTGTTAGTCCTACCTTATGCCCAGAATATACTGGCTTATGTGTAATCATGTTGCTTTTCCTCCTACTTCCTATTTCTTTCATTCCATGGTATCCCTCTGGGCCCAGAATGAAAGACATCTACTTACTGGATTATTTCATTATCTTTTTTGGAAATCTCAGATTCCTCTCCTTTGTCTTTTTGATCATATCCCACTTCTTTAGAGTCTCAAACAGATTCACACTAATTTACAAGTAAAAGATTTTCACTCGTGCAGATGGGGACTATGCAGTAATGGAAATACATTAGACTACAGATTAAAGAAGGCTATCTGCTACAATCAACAACACACATCTTTGTAACTGGACACAATAGAATTTATTCTCCACACATGACACAATCGAATGTGCATCACAGGGAACCTCCCATTCCTCCATTTAGTGGTTCTATAATCCTCTACTCCCCAGTATCTTCCAATGGATCTTGTGTCTTTGGCCAAGAGATGGGAGACAAAGCAAGCAGAACCTAGCAAGAGGTGAAATTCACTTCCCCGTCTTTTGCAATCACATTCCATTAACCACCACCATATCAAACTGCTAAGAAGGTAGAGAATGTGGTCCAATGCTATTGTCACAAAAAGAGTACATCTTAGTGTGCACCAGCAATATCTACCACAGGCTAGTTTAAGCCATAAACTTTGATTTCCAAGAATATGGCAAACTGATATACACAGCCTTCAAAAAAAAAATGTTCTGAGACTCAAGTAAATAAGAAATGTAAAATACAATTTTTAAATTGTAAAGTGCATGTAAATATATGATGCAATGGCCTCTTAAAATCCACAGAAGATTATTTTTGAGAATTCTTGAATACGGAAGTTTTCTCAGTGGTCACAGGTCTTCTCCTAGATGATATTTCTATCAAAAAATTCTTTTGTATTATTCATAGTTTTATGCTGCAAATTAACCTGCTTCTTCAATTTTAGGTCTTCCTTCTTTGATAGTTGTTTAAAAAGAAATGTTTAAATAAGTCTCAAGAGTTACTGCAAACTTAACCAAGAATAAAGAGTTAAATTGTGATGCAAAAGTTTGATTGTATACTAGGTTCACTGCTCAGCTATGGGTCCAGTTCACCCACACCAGGGTTAAAACCAACATAATTCAAAGCCAAGTTCAAAAGATGAGCAAAATACATACTGCATGCCATAGAACCCTGAGTTAGCTTAGTCAAAATTACCCACTGTAGCCCTATGATTATGGTATCATATGATTGTGGTATTATACATGATACACATGGAATTATGCTCTGGGAGTTTCTGAGAGACTATCTCATGGCTTCTGCATCTGAAAGTGGATGCTAAGTTTTGCAGTGTCTGTCACTGCCTCCCAGTTCACCACAACACCAACCAACAATTTTCAAGCCGCTCTGTAAACTCATCGATTTCCACAGACTTTACTCCACTGCACAGTGGAACACTTCCATTTTCTCATTCTCTTTGGAGGACCTGGAAGAAACCTATATACAAGCCCATTCACTTTCAGGAAAAACATTTCTTTTTTCTCCACGTTCAACTTCTTCAATCAAAAGACTGGAAATCAGGGAGTACAGAAAGAACATGTACCCTGACAAACATGGAAAATGCTGGCATGAAGGCATTTAAATCATTAGCGTGCACTATGTTATTTCATTCCCCTAAATTCTTACTCTTCTTCACAGGCACATTGGTAGAACGGAGGGAGTAATGTGGTCAAGCCTCCTCAGGGAGCTCATATTCTATGGGGGCATACATGGATCAGATATCCATATTCCAGGTAAGTGATAGAAGACTGAAAAATTATTCCATGGCTATGAGGAAATGTAGCGTGTTAATCGAGTTAAGTGAGCTGTTTCCATACAGCAGTTATGAAGTTGCTCTGCATGCATGCGCATGTTCATTGCTCTGAGAAGTGCCAAAGGAAAAGTGAAGCAGTACTAGAAAAAATAACATCACCAACACAATAAAACAGCTTGTGTATCTTTAGTGTATTTGTGTAAGGTGAGTTTTCCCTCCAGATCTGTCAATAGCACCCAAGTTTTCCTAAACACCAACTTAGAAGCATTACTCTAGACCCATGGGGTATGAAGAGTCAGGAAAGATGCACATGTTTTAATCATTTTAAAAGTAAACATTTTTTACTTTACAAAAGCATTGAAGATCACATCATTACAGGCACAGTTCTCAATATACTATTAAACTGAAAGTCCGTGTCATTGGTATTCTAATATTTCACTGTAAGTCATAATTTCAATAACTAAGTAAATCTCTAGCTCTCTTATCATGATGTGGATACATGATCTAACAACAGACCATGAGGCAATGCATTTGAAATAAGAAAATACACTTACATCACACAGCTGATAAATTTTTAAGTCTGAATGAAATAATTTCTGGAAAAGACATAAATTACCTAATTTGACTCAAGAAGAAATGAGAAAGCTGAATAGAAAATAGATGTGGGAGAGAAATGGAAAAATTATGAGGTATTTTTTCTTTTCTTTTTTCCTTTAACAAAAATGAAGCAAAATCCATAGAGGTATGCAATTTAGGGAAGCCTCTAACCCCAAAGTAAATTCATACTGATAACATTCATACTAACGACAGTTGAAGAATAAAAGTCTGATGGAAAATCTGATTTGTAGTCAGTGCCACTGAAATAAAAACGTTCAGGGAGGTGGTAGTTTTCTTAGAAAAGTTGAATTTATAAGAATATTTTTTATGTAGTATCTAAAGATGCCCAATAGCAAAAGATAAAAATGACAAAAATGCATTCTCTTCAGGATTAAAAACACTTGTTTTCTGCAAGTACCAAGAAAAACTATGGAAAATGCAGCATAGTACACAAATTTAAATCTGACCTTTTTTTTTTCCTTTGGTACCAGGGATTGAACTCAAAGGTACTGATCACGGAGCCACATCCCCAGCCTATTTTGTATTTCATTTAGAGACAGAGTCTCACTGAGTGACTTAGCGCCTCACTGTTGCTGAGGCTGGCTTTGAACTTCCTATCCTCCTGCCTCAGCCTTCTGAGCCACTGGGATTATTAGTATGAGCCACAGAGCTTGGTTTGATTTCTTTTTGAGCTAAGTGTAAAAATTATCTAAAGTATCTATTATCTGTTAAAGTTGGCAGTCTGTGTATTAGCTAATTTTTTCTATGTTCCTCATTCATACCTGCTTAAACTGTGAAATGTGTTAGTTAAGTGTTCTTTTCTCCTCTGCAGCCTAGTGGTTTGAGATTGTAATTGGGATTTAAGCATTGCTATGTCTTTAGTTGACTCAACAATTTATACCTGTTGAAATATTTTCAACTGTGACGAACAGGGCCCCCTTCTAAAAGTAGCTTAAACGAGGACAGCATTCTCTTACGTACAACCTGGGGGCAGGAGGTGTTCAGCAATCAGTGACAGAGTCAAGCACTACACCCCACTCCAGTCCCTCCCACCCACCTGTCCAGTCTGCCTTTCTCATTGTGCTGGTGTATTCTTAGATTGCTTCCTCTTAGGGTCCCCAGGTGCTTGCTGAGGTGCTATAAGCACCACATTCAGAGAACACATTTAGGAACAGAAAAAAACTCATCTCAGTCCCTGTCTTATTGAGAGAATAAACCCTTCTCAAAAGTTCCTCCATAGAATTCTCCTAGTTTCATCCACCAGGAGTGAACTGCATCCCATGGTTAAGTATGTCACTTATTGGGACAAGTAAAATCCCTACGATTCACCATTTGTGTAGTCCATACTCTCTCCTAGCACATACAAGCCAGTTGGAAAGAGGATTAAAAAAAAATCTGGGTAATGTTATAAGCAAGCAAAAAACACCGTTTATTCCACCTGGGCAACCAATAATGTCTGTCAAATAGTCAGATTATGTGCAACAGACATTATCAAACATCCATGTGCATTCCAAAGAGTCATTCTCATAGGGAAGTCTGTTATATAACTAATCATATGTAATTTCTGAGAAGTGATATATGTTTTATCTATTTTCTCATCCATAAATCAAAGGTACTAAAACTGAATCTTATAGAATCACAAAATTCTAAGATGTAAGATCTACCATAATCAAACTGACCTATCAAATTTATTCTAAATTTACTAGGGATTCTAGCTACTGAAGATAGTCTTCAATTGAAGTCTTTCTCTTCTCATTCAGATTTTGAATATACAGTTAAGGTGCAAAGGACTATACAGAATATGGGAGTGATTTTTGTACATTCATTTACTGTCTCTATTCTCACGTTATCTGATTGAGTCTTTAAATCAACCAACTGCTTGAAAACTAAATGTACATCAAACATGTTGTTGGCTCTTGCTCTCTATAGGTTTTCTTTTTGATCTCCTACAACAATACAATATATAACATAAGGGAGTGAAAGCCCAGTCCCAGAGACACTCAGTAAGCAGGTCAGACATTTTCAGAAGCAATAGACCTTGGATAGGATGTGGACCAAAATTCATCCTCCTCTTTCAAGGTACCATCAGAACATAGTAGAGAACACCAGATAGCATACAGATCTGGCTCTACTTTCCTTGTTGCACAGCAGATTTTCTGTGTCAAAGTCCTTTCCCCTTATTTTATAAATGAGGAGGTTAAATACATGAAATTCAGATCCTTCCTATTAATTCACTGATTCATTTACTTACTGAATAAATATTTGTTGAGCAGCTAGTTGCACCTTGCATTGCCTGAAATTCTAGGATATAGAGAAAAATACTCTTTCCTACTCTGGGGACTCAGAGGGCAGACACACAATACTCAAGTCACCAAAATGTAAAGTGCTGTTGATGGTGTGGACGTGGTGATGAGACAGTAGACAGTCGAAGAGACCTATTTAGAAAGGCCAGGAGAGGCTTCAAAAAAGAGGGAGCAGGTGAGAAGGAATGAATTAGTAAGCAGAGAGAATCCCAAAACAAGGACTTCCGTGCAGGAAAGTGTCAAGAAAATTAAAATGCAGTGAGCAAACAAGAATGTGATAGGAGATGACGGAAAAGAGGAAGACAAGAGTTAGGCCACCATAGGCTTAGTAAGGTAAGGCAAGTTTTTACTTAGTAAAGTAAGTTTTTACTCTATTCCAGTTAAGTGGGTAGTTTCTAATGATTCTATAATCCAGAAAAATTGCTTATGTTGCAGAAGGCTCTCAGAACTGTAAAAACCATTCCTTTGTAAAGTATCCGTGCCAAAAAAAAAAAAAAATACCAAATATGGCTGCTATGACTGAGGAGGGAAAACTGGACTTTTCAATAACTACAATTTTTTTTAGTTTTTCTTTCTTTTAAAAATCAGATTGGTTACCTCCCCCCCCAAAAAAATTCTTGGAACCGTGAGAATAACAACATTTTCTGGCTTAGCAGAATTCTATGTTGATCTCTGTCAATAAAAGTAGGCCTGTTTTCTAATGTTTATTTGTCCTTCTTGCAAAACAAAGTTAGTACCCAAAAAAACCATAACCATGGAATTGGAGTCACAATTAAAGAGTTGGTTGAAAAATGAAAGGATGAGTCTCACTTCTGAGGACTAAGGGAAGAGAAAATGAAAACAAGGCTCTTAACTACCCTTCAATTACAATTACCAGCTTAATAAGCAGCAAAAGCTAGTAGTCCAAGGACATGGATTGGGACTTTTAAAATATTGATGAAAGCATTCTCTCTTTGGTGGGGTTTTCAGATTGCATGTAGCTTGTTCTTGGATTTCTAAAAAAAGTTGCCACCTGTTGGGCATGGTGACACACACCTGTAATCCCAGCACTTTGGGAGGCTAAGGCAGGAGAACCATAAGTTCAAAACCAACCTCAGAAACTTTGTGAGGCCCTAAGCAAAGTAGCATAACCCTGCCTCAAAATAAAAAGGGCTGGGGATGTGGCTCAGTGGTTAGGTACCCATAGGTTTAATCCCTGGTACCAAAAAAAAGGGGGGGGGGGGGTAGGGGGTTCCTGCATGTGTGTGTATATGTGTTTGGGTGGGGCACACACCATTTGATTGAATAGCATTATTAGTAAAGAATGCATGACTGGGACTTTCAGGTAAATATGGCATATTTAAATAATATATCCTTTAATTTTCCATCTATTACCATTAAGTAAATAAACTATTCAATAATAAGTGACCATAGTAGCTATAAATTTCTGAGGTTATGGACAATATTGCTCACATCCTCCTGTAGTCTTTACTTGAGAAAATTATCACCATGTCCACGATTAGCACTCAGTATAAATATGTAAAATTTTATTATCTAAAATTGTATACAAAAGGCTTTGCATGGTTTTTCATTAAAAGCAAGGAATTTAAATATAACTCACAAATGAGAAATTCTGAAAATCAGAGCTGGTCATTGAGGTATTAAACAGGTAATGGTAGCAGCATATTTATCAGTGTCTGTGTGTACACCTACTATGTGCCAGATGTGTCGTGTCATTCAGTGCTTTGCTCACGTCATTTCTGTTTGGGTAACTGTGTAGCTTCCAAGAATATGTCAATATTTTGGAAATAATGAGTTATACACCACAGAGCAGAGAGATGAGAAGTAGGGAAAGAGCAAGAAACTATAGCTATAACTTTTAAGTTCTTAGGACCACTGCTACTTCGTAATTTTAAGAGGTGCAGCTCATGATCAGGGATCTTGTGTAAAGGTGTATACATTCATCAACAAATCGATGCATCTCATCATCCCTCCATCATTTTCTTGTCCCCCGCCCCATGGTGCTGGGGTTTGAACCCATGACCTTGTGCATGTGAGGCAAGCACTCTACCAACTGAGCTATATCCCCAGCCCACCCATCATTTTCTGTTAAAATCTTTATCTATGCTCTTATCTATGCTCATACTTGACTCAAGCAGTTTCATTTCCAACAAAACCACAAACAGAATCCACTGCAAAGAGCTCAGGTTCAATTGCTTCCTGGGGGATTCTACTCCTGTGACCTCAGGTTGAAACTGTCTAGAAACTATCCCTAAGCAAAGCATGCAGATAATTTCAGCCCTTTTGTAAGAAACTAGATACCTTGGCACCAATCTATATGGTTGGAACTGTGCATAGTAATCTCACCTTTTGCTTTCACTGATTTTTACTGTTCTTAATGTGCCCAATAAATATTTCCTCACTGTTCAATAAACACCACAAGCTTCTTCAAAGTCACAAAAGGTAGTAAATTACAAAATCCCAGAAGACTCAACATTCAAAAAAGAAAAAGATAGACCAAAATTCACAGTGACTCAATGTGGAATTATAAGGGTTCCCATCAAACTTAGTATGCACATGTGGAAAGTCATTTCCAACATTTTGCTGTCTTCCTATGTAATGGAGGTAACATATGCTCAAGGCCATGTGACCCATGCTGCCCCCTTGTAGGCAGGCATACCTCCCTGTTCTTGCTTTAACCAATGGAATCTAGCAAACATGATGTACAATGGATCCAGGCAGAATTCCAAATGTGGCTGAGTGGGTCATCCCAGTGTCTTGCATTCACTTGCTGTCAAAAGAGTGGCATGTGCCGAATGAGTACTGCTCCTTCAATTTGAGTCCTGAAGTAAGACAAGCATAGAATAATCACAGCAGTCAAGCCTTACCTGCCACACAATACAAAGATTAAATGTGACTGCCAGCCTTTAAGATTTAGAAGTTGGTTGTCACCAACTTGTAATCAGGAAAGCCGATTAAGACATTATAAAGTTTGTTCATAAACATTAGTTTAAAGTATCATGTCACTTATATCTGGGGTAGGAACAGATGAATCCAAAGGCTCATGACCTGGCCTTTGTGCTAGAATCATAGGTAAAAGGATTGATTTCGTGGGTGACTTGTAAATATGCATACTTCAACACTACCCTGCCTACTATGTAACTGAGAATCACTAATCCATCTTATAACTGATGTTATACCATCGGTTTCTTTTTCGTCTGACAGTAGAGTTATTTAGCCATAGTTAAAGAGTACCAAAAAAAAAAAAAAAAGGCAAAAATTTTTCAAGCCTTTGATGTTAGGAGAACTTGGGCGTACATGGAAAGCTTTCTTTAATTCACAAGTGATCCCTGTATGGGAGATCTAAAACTCAAATACCAACAGAAATACTACAGTGCTGATAAGTATCATCTCAAATCTAGCCTCTGTTCATAGTCTCAGGAGCACCTCCAGCCACCAGGCAAATCCTTTAGAAGGAAGCAGCATCCATTTGACACTGTGAAAACGTGTTTGTTCTTTGATTAGGGGATGGATTTCTAATGCCTTACCAAAATTTTTGTTATCACAAAATACACACCCTTTTTTCATAACTCCTGAATAAAAAATACAGAATTTATGATCCTTTGAGTGAATTTCTAACAAGTAATGAAATTCAGATGAACTGTATAATGATTCCTCATTTTCTTTATGAAACCTATCAGTTCAACTCTTTGCCTTGAGGACAGATGCTAAACAGTTGCTCTAGCAAGTTATTAAATCAAGTTTCTGGTTTTATGCAGGGCCTTTCGACATATCCCCCACAGAAAGATGAGGGAGACAAAGAAATTCTATCAATGCACTGCATATAATTACAAATAAAAAAGATTAATTCCTGAAATAATCTAAACAGATAGTCAGTGTTCTCCATTAACCAATATTTTTCACTATACACATTTTTCCTCCCATTTCCTAACAACCAGAATTAAATCCCAATACAGTGGGTCATTTAGAGTACATTTATTTAACAAAGGAAAGGGAAACTAAACTGATTTCACCTGACAAATTTGCAAATTTATGACCAAGTGCTTTGATTTGTGATTCCACTTGATAAAGCCCAGGATTCATTAACAATTTCATGTACAGATGTGAATGTCTAATGCCGTAGAAAACCTAGTTGCAAGAAACTGTTCTCTGAAATATTATTACGTTTCTTCAGTGCCACCCTTATTGCAAAGACCAATGCCCTGCCACAAAACATGGATGCTCTGTGGTAATGTCGTATGATTACGCAGCACAGTTTACGAAAAGTTCTACAGAAAACACAGCAAGACGTCCCTGCTGTGTTGAGGGCTAAACCTAAAAACAACACTGTAGCAAATCCTGACTGATTTGTTCATTTTACAAAGTCTGTCAATGAATTCTTCTCTGTTCACATTTTTGATGGTGCACCTTTTGCAAGTATCACAAATCTTGGGAACCCAATGCCAACAATTATGATGGTTACATTCTTAAAATGTGAGACATGCAATAACAGACCAGCCATTTCTAAGCAATGATTCAACTGCCCATAGCCAGTGGATTGTTTTATCTCTTATTTTCATCATGTGCCATTTGAAATAGTTTATATTTTCCATATTTCAGGGTTTTCTTAGCATTGCATTTAACATTCTACCAGGACACACCTTAATGGAAACTATATACTTTTGTCTTTATACTACATTACTACTTTCATTTTAAAAAGCATGTGGCCATCAATAAAAATGCATCTACATGATTATTTACTAAAATATAGCAAAACTTCAAATTCCACTTAGAAAAGTGGTCAGCCGAGAGAGAAAGCACAGGCAGCTTTTCTATTCAAAATTATAAATGTCAAACAACTGCTTCATCATCATGATAAAAATTCATTTCTACCCTTAAATGTCTCCCTCTACATAGTGTTATTCAATTACATGGTTCCACAGCACACAGAGGTCAGCTGTTAATAGCAGAGATGTATTATAATGTGCTTTTCTTATTTCTAAGGAGTAAGAAAAATAGTACATTGTACTAAAGAACTTCAGTTGGTCATATTAAAGGTTTTCATTCATTTGTGAAGAGAGATAGGCAATTGAATCCAGAAGTACACAGAAGAGGGCAACAATCTTTTCATGGGGAGTAATTACATAAACTCCTTAATTCAACATCCCTAAACACTGGAAAAACACCATGAAAAAAAAAAAAAGTCTGAAGTTGCATTAACTCTGACGCATCATTTTAAAATAGCCTTTGGTAAGTGTTTGAGTTCATAAAATACTAATTATGTTTAGTTGAGGTATCTGTTCTGTAAATACCATTGCCCTTTTGCCCATAAAAATTCAATTTAAATTAAAAGAAAAAAGAGATAGGGAAATTTTAATGAAAATAAAATCATTTATTGCCATAATTTAGGAGGAAAAAATAGGCAGAATCCTCTCTAATGCTCTGGGGACAAACAAATTATCCATCATAGGGAGGTAAAATCACACACCCAACATTTAAACTCAATTATTATAACAATACAAAATGCTTTTGTCCATATGAATGCATAATGATTTTCCAAAGATTTTTCTACTATTTGCTTTCATACTTCAATAACTTTTATCGGGTGTGGAGTTGGGTATTTACAATTGAACCCAGAGATGCTTTACCACTGAACCACATCCCCCAAGCCCTTCTTATTTTTAGACAGGGTCTCACTATGTTGCTAAGGGCCTAGCCAGTTGCTGAGGCTGGTCTTGAACTTGCAATCCTCCTGCCTCAGCCTTCTGAGTCTCTGGGATTCCAGACATATGCCAGGGTGTCTGGCTTGAATACTTAATTCTTATAGCATGCATTCCCCAGGCCCATATTATTCTAATCTCCTTGAATGCTTTGATGTATTTTCCATAATACTGTATAAATGAATTCCATCATCAGGAACAGAATCATTATATAGAACTGAACATTTTTTCAATAAAGTTCATATTTTCACAGTTTATTTTAATCTTAATGGATTTTTGCTCTCAATATATTAAATGTTTTTCTGCCTTTCTGGAAAGAATAAAACATGGTCAAATCATTTCCTGGTAAGTCAGTTTTCAGTAAACTCATTTATATACCTGGCTTTAGATCAGATAGAAGACTTGAAGACCATTTTTTTTTTTTTTAATATGAGTTCTCCCAGTTACTTTGCATAGCCTTAGTTCACTCTGGTACTTTTTGTAGCTTTTGTCCTCATCTACTTTTTATAGCCTTTTACTTCCCTGTCAGCCACTCACTTGTTTTATGTCTGGAATCTATTAGTGGGTCAGGGGTTTGTCCAAGTTTATACAGAACGGTGTGCATGCCAAATTAATAAGCATTTCAGAGTTGCATATAGAGTCAAAGAATAGGCTGAGTGAGACTTATGGGCCTTCACTTTGAATAAAGCCCCGCACTTATTTGTTGGGCCATATCCTCTGACTTTCCAGCAGTCTTGTTTCTCAGTTGGGTCAGCCTAGTTGAGGTTCATTTATTCAATCAACAAACATTAGTGATTGTAACTACATTAGGTCATTAGGATAAAAGAATACTGTCCCTGTCTTCAGGAAGTGCTAGCACAGAAGAGAAAGACCTAAAAAGAAACAAGGACAGTTGGAAGTTTTATTATAGAAATCTACACTGTAGAGGCAACAAAAGTGTTTCTCCCTGGGTCTTCAAAGGAAGGCATAATAAAAGAGATGCTATTTAGCTCAGTCTAAAGCAATTCATCCTGACTCAGCAATATTAAATCTAATCAATTGATTAGAGAAGTTTTTATTATTCATAAATAAAATCTCTAATTACTAGGAGTACAGGGGACCATAGAGAGCTGATCAGAGATCAGAGGAGAAAGCGTTAGGAGGTTACATCAATCTTGAATTTGAGAAACTATTTAGAACTCTTCCCCAGACCAAACATGAAGGGGGGTGATACTCTTGACTGTTCTTTGAAGAGATCAGCAGAAAAGGGAAGACAGATTTAAAGTCTAGACACCCATAGCTTATAATATCCTTTTCTGTTAAATAAGTACTTAAGATACTACATCAAAAAAGAATCTTCTAGAGTGTATGCTGAGGATAAATGAAAGGAACATTTCCTGATTCAGTGTTATCTGTGTCCTATTTCTCCCTTAAATAATCATTCCACTCACTTATTTCAACCACTCCACCAGCCAAGTACCCCCAAGGTCATCAATGTCGCCAATACTATCAAAGCCAATGATCACTTTTCAGACCCCTCAATAGCATTCCAAGAGCATCTTTCCTCCAAATCTCTATGATTTTTTTTCTCAGACACAGCTCTACTAGATTTTCTCCTGTTCTAATATTTTCTTTCCTTCTCCCAATTTCTCCTACCATTCTCCATAAATTGGGGATCCCTGAGGGTTGAGTCTTGAACCCTGGGTCTTTATTTTCTCCTTAGGTTGACTCTGTTTATTCCCATGGCTCTTTTACCATTTATCTGTGATTCCTCAAAGATTATCTTCCACCCACATCTCTCTTCCAGGGTCAGTATCCACATAACCAGTTGCTTCTTTGGCATTTCCAATAAGTTAATAGATCCAATTCACAAACCACACCTCATGATTCTCCATATAACCCAAAATACCCTGCCCTCAGAAACAATCAGTCAGACAGGTGTTCATGCTCAAAATCTGGAAATCATCCTCAGCACTTTCTTATCTCTCCTTTCACATCCAAGGCACCCATTTATTTATATTTCTGAAATCCATCCACTTTTCAATACCTCATCCAATACCACCCCCACAGTAAAAAGCCATCATCCCTCTCACCTAATCAACTGCACTGGCTCTGAGGAACACTGAGCCCATAGCAGCCAGAATAAACACTCCCTGACAAAACCCAGCACCCTGCAGGGCTGGAGGCCCCAGGCCTTGGCAGCTGCCCACACACTCCAACTCCAGCCAAAATGGTCTCTCAGCAAAGGGTCTCCTTTGGTATTTCTGCAAGAATGACTAATGGAAAGAAGGAAGAAATTTACAAAAGAGTCAATGAGAGGAAGAAGGCAGAGATACTACAGGCTTAAGGTAATTAAGAAAATTTGCTTTTGGAATCAAAAAATATGAATTTGATAGAGAAATGCAAACCAAAACCACTCTAAGATTTCATCTCACTCCTGTCAGAATGGCAGGTATTAAGAATACAAACAGTAAGTGTTGGCAAGGATGTGGGGGAACAGGTACACTCATATATTGGTGGTGGGACTGCAAATTGGTGCAGCCAATATGGAAAGCAGTATGGAGAATCCTTGGAAAACTGGGAATGGAACCACCATTTGACCCAGCTATCTCATTCCTAGGTCTATACCCAAAGGACTTAAAAACAACATTCTACAGGGACACAGTCACATCAATCTTTATAGCAGCACAATTCACAATAGCTAAACTGTGGAACCAACCTAGATGTTCTTCAATAGGTGAATGGATGAAAAAAATGTGGTATACATACACAATGGAATATTATTCAGCATTAGAAGAGAATAAAATCATGGTATTTGCAGGTAAATGAATGGAGTTAGAGAAGACAATGCTAAGTGAAGTTAGCCAATTCCAAACAAAAAAAAAACCAAACAAATGCCAAATGATTTCTCTGATTTATGGATGCTGATTCATAATATGCTGCAGGGTGGGGAGGGGGATTAAATGAACTCTAGATACTGCAAAGGGGAAAAGGGGAGGGGGAGAAGGGAGGGGGCATAGGAAAAACAGTGGAATGCAATGGTCATCATTATCCTAAGTACATGTATTAAGACACTAAGAATGTGACTCTATTTTGTATATAACCAGAAATATGAAAAATTGTGCTCTGTATGTGTAACATGAATTGTAATGCATTCTGTTGTCATATATAACAAATTAAATTTTAAAAATAAAATCTGACTTTGAATTCTAGCTTGTTAGCTACAATCTAAAATTCTGAGGTGGGTGCAATAATAATGTAACAAAGGCTAAGGGTGGTAGTGTTATGTGAAAGTCATCTGTGCATTCAAAAACATACAGAATGAATATGGGAGTTTTAGACACGAATACCCCATAAGCCTATTAGAGACAACACAATTTGAAAAATACAAAGAAAAGTATTCAGTGGCACTCAATCTCTTTTCTTCCCCCATTGTTCATAAGTCCCAACTACAGGCAGTTCATCACATCCATGTAAAATTGGTGACATCACACTCCTATCAATGCCTGTCATTAAAGCTGCTCCAATTTTCAATGACAAGGTTAAAAAGGCATATCCCTTCACCTCTCCTAAACCCAGCAATATCAAATTCATGTCCTTCTTGCAAAGCTAAACATATTAATCCTACTAATAGGCATAGCTGCATTCCTAAATTCATTTTGAAACACAAGTATTTTGTATTTTTTTTAAATACAAGAAGAACATATGTAAGAAACAAATTCCCAGCCAAACATGGTAGCACAGGCCTGCAATAATCCTAGCCACTCAGAAGGCAAAGGCAGGAGAATCAAAGTTCAAAGCCAGCCCAGGTAAGTCAGTGAGACCATCTCAAAATAAATAAAATAAACTGGGATGTAGCTCAGTGATAAAATGCCACTGGGTTCAATCCTCACTACTTGGAAGAAAAAAAAGAAAACTTTAAAAAAAATTCTCAAAGGTTATGGTAACAAGTTATACTAGTTCTGAATTTTAAATTCAATTATGTAGGGAACATCGGATTCCATTTCTGAACCACACTTTGTCTCATAAAAATAAGAAGCAAGTGTAATATAAGAAGCAACAGCATGTACTAGATACATGAGATAGATCGGATTCCTTGGTTAGGGAGCAACTAAACAATGCAGTAAGAATGGAGAATAATTTCTCACATTCATGTAAAATGGTTTCTAAAAAATCAAATATACATCTAGGTATAAAACACTTTTAAAATTATATGTCATGTTTTTCTGGATAAAACAATAACTAGAATAAATGACCAATGGCACAGTAACCACAATTTCCTAGTTTCTTTCTATAAAAGCTCCTAGGATTTATTTGTTCACTGTGCTTTTCCGTGAGCAGAGTTGTCAAAGCTATGTCAATAATAATAAAATGGCTAACTCTGAGGCAGTATTCTATCCATATGTGTAAATTCCAAGCCAGGCATTCATTTCAACCTAATTTTTTGCTGCCTTACTACTGCTATCTTGTCAACCAGGAAAGCACAGGACTCAAATCTTTCCAAGGAACTGCCAGAGTCAATTCAAGCAAGAAAGAAAAGCAGCCAATTATGAATTTCATTACTACCACAATTTGCTACTAGAAGAACAAAATAAGAACAAACATCAAATTAAAAAGAAAACCTCATCATATCTAAGAAATCTTTATCAAATCACGCTGTTGAAATTCTGAAATTAGCCATGATGGGGTTTTCAGGGAAGACTGATATTTATTCCAAGGTAACACACCTTCTTAACTGCCTTCTTTCTCTTTTGTTTAGCCTCCCTTACGCATTATTGAAATTACTGGATTAGTAGTGATTCATTTTAAAAGCAACTTTTCCTACATGAAATAACTTTATGAAAACATCTTATATTTCAGTTATCTGAAGATAAGGATTCTTGGTTTTGCCGTTCACAGGGAGCCCTCAAAGTCTGCATCTTCCCTCCCTTTTCCCAGCTCCTAAGGTTACTTTGAAGTTTTGAAAGAACTTCAATTACTTAGGAAACAGAGTCTTGATCCCAAGGCTCTGAACTTAAGGAAGAAAAAGTGCTTGCCTCAGAAGTTTGAAAAAAAAAAAAAGTGTGGGCACATGCCAAGTGGGAATAGGTGTTGGGGTCCTTTGATGGAAATCCAGTCTCTGAAACGTACCCAAGCAAGGCACAGCAAGGAACAAAAGCTAATTGCCAGAGTCAGGGTGGTCTTCATAATGGATTGCATCTGCCTGGTTTTGCATCCAGTGTTAATTAACCACAGCCAGGTTTGGGCTGCTTCCTGATTGCACTGAAGCGCACCCCAAAGCAGCAGCTATGTCTCAAGTTAGTATTATCCTCCTGTGCCACTGTCCCGGGTGGAAGGACAGACTAAAGCTTGCATCTCACCACAGCACAAAATGCCACAAATGAAGAGGTTCATGAAGAACCAAAGTGGCAGTTCTTTGGGGATCAGGCAAAAAAGCAAGGAGTTTTGCTCTTTGTTAGCAAGGGGATCAACTCCAATCAATTAATGATTTAATTGCCTAGACTAATTAAGATAATTAACAACGGCAAGCCTACAATCAATTAGCTTTATCCAAACTTTCTATTTTGAGGATTGGGCCGTCAGGACTACTTTTGCTTACTTGCTGCAGTAAAATATGCAGGTATAGTACAGAACAAATTATAGGAGACATGATCCCACCCTATCTTAAGCAAACCTACAAGGTTATTTGAATGGTTTTTTTGGCAACAGAGGATTATGAAAAGGTGATACCTGCACAGACATTAGGTAGTCAACTTTCCATCCGAATTTCAGATTTTAAACCAAACCATGTATCTCTGAAGCAAGCAAGCAATGGAGCAAAGACAAGACTGTGTCTCTTCAGTCACACGGCTTCTATGGCTTCAGTGACTTCAAAGTAAGCATGTAAGAATACAAAGCCTCTTCTAAAATCCACCAGAAAGTAGCAGTGTTTCTTGATTACACTGCTCGTGGATCAAAGCATTTCTTAAATTACTTCGCATTGGCTAAGAAATTCAAACTGCATAAGAAAGATGTACAGACAAGCAAGCAGTAACTGGGGTGGGGGAATAAACCGAAGAGAAGCACCTCATCTATTCTGGAACTGGGGGTTTTATGACCTTGCTCTCTAATTTTCATGAGAAAAATAGTTGTTTAATTATAGCCCCTATAAAATGCACTAGTTGTCTATAATAAGTAAGTTTCAATAACATTCTCTCCATGCAAAAGAGTCATGTAATGTACAACACAGTTTTCAAATCCATCACTTCTACCACATCACTCGGTTTACCTACACTGGTTCTATGTCTGCTGTCAATCAGATTTCCATTGCTATCACACAATACCTGAGAAAATCAGCATAAAAGAAGGAAGGGCTCAGGGTTTCAATCCATGGTCAGGTGTCTCTGTTGGTTGGGGGCTTTTGGTAAGCAGAACATCCTGGAGGAGGGTGCAGGATAGAGCAAAGCTGCTCACCTCATGGCAGCCAGGAAGCAAAGAGAGTCCAGAAGAGGCCAGGGTCCTAATATTGCTTTCAAAGTCACCCCACACACACACCGTGACCTCACTTCCTTCACTAGGCCCCACCTCTAAAGGTTCCACCACCTCCTAACAGCACCACAGGCCAGGAAATCAGCCCTTGGGGAACACTTCAGATCCAAACTATAGCACTCAGTACAAAACTGAGTCATAGTGCAGTTTTCCTTGTATAGAGCCAGTAATGCTGAATTATGCTTACAGGAGAAGTTCAAACTTACTCATGGATGAAAGGTGCTAAGCTTTTACAGCTTAAAGACTAAGCCAACTCTGCATCAGGCAAGAAAACGGATTCAAGTTTCCAAAAGCCTCTAAGGCACCTTGGAAATGAAAAGGGGATCTCAACCCAAGAAAATATATGCCTTATATGAAATTTACATCTATCTCTTCTTTAATCAGTCAGTTACTGACAGCTGACTGCATGCCTGACAACCTGCAAATGCACCTGAAACATCTGAAGTCATCTAGAATCACCTCCCACCTGTTAGAATAGCTACTCAGTGTTGACAAAGGTGTGGAGTAAAGGGAACCTGTGTCTTGTGTACATTACCGGTGGAAATGTAAATTAGGACAGACAGATTGGAGGTTCCTCAAAAACTAAAAATATGATCCAGAAATCCTACTACTGGTTTTATATTCAAAGGAAAGGAGATTGGTAGGTTGAACAGTAGGCCACAATCCTATGTTTATTTCAGCATTATTCATAATAGTCATGATATGAAATCAGTGTCCATCAATGGATGAATGGATGAAGACCATGAGGTGATATGCACAATGGAATATTATTCAGCCATAAAAATGAAATCCTGTCTTTAGAATAACATAGATAAATCAGGAGATAGACTTAACATTTTTTAAGTGAAATGAACAAGATACAGAAAGAAAAATACCACATGATCTCACTCATATGTAGCATCTAATAGTTCATCTCCTAAAAGTAGATAATAGGATGGTAGTTACCAAGAACTGGGGTGGATAGAGGGAGGCCGGATTGGGGAGAAGTTGGTCTAAGGACACCAAATTTCAGTTAGACAGGAAGAATCTATTGTACAACTTGGTGACAAATAGTTAATAATTTATCATTTTCTTGAAATACAACTGTTAGCTTTTTCTATTACCAATAGTTTTTTTTTTTTCCTGGTACTATTGAGCAATGGGTGATGGGTTATGAATTACAGCCCTGTGGAGGAAAGCAAAACTGGGAAAGTCTAGGCTCTCCCAAATGTCCAGAGGCAAATATGCAAATAACTCATGTTCATTAGCAACTAAGGGCTTCCATCAACTGAGTAAAAGCAGGCTTAGAGTTAAGGAAAAAATAAAAATTCATCTTGGTAAGCATTTTGATCATCAAAGTGTACAGCTCTCAAATAACTTTTCTAGTTGGTTCAGGAAAATTTTTTTTAAAAGTCTATATGCTCTTATGTAATTAAGGCCTGATGTGAAAATATCCTCCTTTATTTTACTATCAAATATGTAAAATGCCAACTCATAATAGCATTAATGTCATTTCACTCTTTAACTCAATGTAATTGATTAAGTAGTTAAATATCATTATAAAGCACTGTAACAACTTACTCCCAATACATATAAAATAATAACATATTTCATCAGCAATATGAAGTAATTGTCTTGGTAATTAAAGAAGCTCATTTGGTTCTAGTGATAGTTTATTCAAACATATAATTATACTATATAACAAGTACTCCTTTTACTCAAATATATAATTATTAAAATATTCTTGAGAGATATAATTGGCAAATTATGAGTATATTTCTATTGCAACTATTTAAAACTCAATAAATATACCTTTAAAAAAAGGGGGGCCCTGGTTTAATTAGCACACAGTAACTCTCTCCCTGAAATCAAATTAAATCCTTAAGAGAAACAACTAATTTGAAGCATAATCTTTATTACCTAAGTATAATTACTAAACGTTGCCAAGTAAAAATAATTTTAAAAAAAAATTTAGAGGGCTTATTTACCAAAAGTACAAAGATCACAAGTCCCCAAGCAATAACCCACACCCCGAATGTGCAAGAGAAGCACCTAGGGAGTTCTTACGAAACCATTAGCCAGGCCTATCCACAGACATTCTGATTCAACTGGTTCAAAGTGGGGGCTCCTGGCATCTGCTTTTGTAGTTTGAAAAATCTCTAGGACCACCGCACCAGAGACTGATAAAATGTATTTTTTTCCAGTCCGTGAATGCTTCTTGTAACTTCATTCATAATTGACAAATATTTGAAACAACCAAAATGAATTAACAAAAAGTGATATCTATACAATGCAGTGCTATTCCAACAACTCTACTGAAGCATGCAACCACATGGATGAATCTTAAATGCATTTTAAGTGAAAGAAGCTGGACACA
Source organism: Urocitellus parryii (assembly GCF_045843805.1). Classification (NCBI taxonomy): domain Eukaryota; kingdom Metazoa; phylum Chordata; class Mammalia; order Rodentia; family Sciuridae; genus Urocitellus; species Urocitellus parryii. The sequence goes on from NC_135534.1 coordinate 151,750,797, forward strand.
AAAGACCACAGACCGAAGAAGCATCAGTGAGTTGCTGGGGTGAAGGAACTGCTATACGTAATTGTAATGGTGGACACATAACTCCATGCATCTGTCAAATCCTACAGAACTGTACACCACCAAGAAAATGGATTTATTGTACATATTTTTTATTTTAAATCAACCAAGAAGTGGGGGCAGGGAAAGATGATGCAGACCGTGATAAATGAAATCTAAGTGCCTCACAAATGTAGCACATAAGTATACTGCAGATGTTGGGAAAGGAGCTGTCCTAAGCAATTAGAGTAAATAGTGTTTGGGCTGAATACAGTCATGCTAAAGATCGCCTACAGTTAACAATATTTTCTTAGTCTAAATTTTAAAAATCATTATAAAAAACAAAATATCTATATTTGTCACTTCTATAACATGCTTTGTTTTGATTTTTATCAATTGTGTGACTGCTTTGGGTTGGGTTTTTTGTTTTCCAGTACTGGGGATAGCATCCAGTGGGTACTCGATCATTTGAACTACATCCACAGCCATTTTTATTTTTTTATTTTGAGACAGGGTCTGGCTAAATTGCTTAGGACCTTGCTAAACTGCGGAGGTTGGCCTCGAACTTGCCATCCTCTGGTCTCAGCCTCCTGAACCTCTGGGATTACAGGTATGTAATTGTTTGTGCAACTGTATTTAATTAAGAATAACATTAAAATCTGAAATGTTTCATTAAAAACTCTTTGCTGGTATTATTCTAATCACTCTTTGCCATTTTTTGGTTTTGTTTGTTTGGAGGGCAGCTGTGCAGCATAGGAATGTAAAGTCTTCCTTAAAGTGCGAAAATGGAAAGAATATCTTGGAAACGCATAAACTACTTATGAACCATGTATTGTATGGTTTGGAAAGGAGAAAGGAAAGGAACCTAGACTTTCAGAAACTTAAAAACATCTGTGAGTAATAATATGAGTGTAAAAAAGATCTCTGGACAAAAAATAGCTTTGTGCAATTTTAAGGATACAATTTAGAAGGGCCAGAAGCAAATCCTGCACCTATGTCTACCAATTAAGAGCCCTTAATCTCTGCCAGGTACCTTGAACAATTATTACAGCTAATTCTCACAAAACAACCGTAGGATAAGTCTCTTACCCCTGTTTTACAGATAAGCAATCTAAGGTTAGCTGCAAACTATGAAAGCCCACAGGCCCCACCAGGATGCCTCTTATTCATATTCCCAGCATTAACAATAAACTACAAAGAATATGTATCATCTGCATGAAATATTGTGCTAAGACCTCCCTTACAGTAAATAGCAAAAGACAGATTTTGAACTCAGGTGGGTTTTTTTTGTTGTTGTTTGTTTGTTTGTTTGAAAGCTAATGCTTTTTCCACCACATCACTTCTTCTGACTAGAAATCATAAAACATGAAAATAACGCAGCAGTCTGGCCCAGTACATACCACGATAATTCTTCAGGACATCTCAACCTAACACAAATATAAACTGATTTTCCTAATGAGAATCATCCCAGTGTTCAAACAGCAATCATGTTTCATTTAGCCTGTTTATATTCAGAAGTGCAAGGTACATTCTAGAGAGAATTCCATCAAAATGAAAAACAAGTTTTGCCAGGCATGGTAGTAAAGGCCTCTAATCCCAGAGGTTCAGGAGGCTGAGGCAGGAGGATTGCAAATTCGAGGTCAGCCTCTGCAACTTAGCGAAACCCTCAGAACTTGGTGAGGCCCTTTCTCAAGATAAAATGTGGCTTAGTGGTAGAGCATCTCTGGATTCAATCCACTTTGTGTGTGTGTGTGTGTGTGTGTGTGTGTGTGTGTGTGTGTGTGAAAGATAAAAAGTTTTAGCACCAAATCTTTAGTCTTAGGGCAGTTGAAAAGTCATTTTCACAGATACATCTTATTACCCAGACATTAATGCATGAGTCTGTTTCTGTGCTTTCACCCAGCAGCTCATCACTTGGGCATTGCCCTTCTGAGCACCAGGCTTTGAAATGCTAATTCAATGGCTGAACAACTGTTAACTGCTCTTTAGCCTTAAATGTTCAGAGGCTTCCTACTGTGTAGCCCAAGCAGTGCCCCCATGCCAGAGAAAACCAGCTCCAGCAACCAAACCAACTTGACTCCAGGGGACAGATCTAACCAGGAGGAAAGAGTGAGCCTCTGCCCCAGCCAAGGGCCACGTGGCCACCTGAGGTCTTTAAACTTTGTTAGAACCTATAAGGGGATCTAAAGGATTCGAATGAATCATTCATCAGCCCAAATTCACACTCACCAGAAGTATCTTTCTTTGCAGTTGAAGTGCACTGAATCTGTCCTACTTCATATCTTAGTGTGAAAAACCAGGTAATGAAATCCATTCTCTTTCCACACACAGATGCATCCCAAATGTTTGCCTCTGCTGCTTTGTTATATTTTCTGCTATTGTTAACCACTGAAAGAGCTGGCAACAGCTGGAATTGGGAAATTTTATTCATCTCAATTCCTCAAATTTCTACAAAGGCCCCACCTACATTGAGACTGAAAATGTGTAGTTCCAGAGGAGATTCATCCCAAAGTTGTATTTCCTTTGGCCTCAGTATTGTAACTTAAGGGTTTTAATTCAAAACAGTATCTAAAAATTGGAGATGGTGTACATACTAATTTAGATTTCAAGCTTCTCTAGGAAAATCAGAAAATCAGGATAATGCATCCCCAATGGCAAGAAAAGGATGGATAGTTGCTTCCCTTATGATATCCAGCACAAACTTTCCAAAGGACTGAACTTTCCTGTGCCATGAATGAATTCTACTTGTGTCTGGTCAACATAGAATCTGAATTTTCTACCCCGGTTGCATTCAAGGCTCAGTATTGGGTCAGGAAAGGAGAAAGCAGGCATTTTACAAGAGGAATAAATATATTTGCCCTGAATATGGAAAACGAGAATTTCAGACAACTGCAATAACTTCTAGGAGAGAAATGAAAGACATTAACAGGTATCAGGTGTGTTGGGGGAGGGACAGGAGGGGATGAGAAATAAAAAAGGAAGTTTGTTCTTCCCCAGCTACTTCTCAACCTCTCTGGCTGTTCCTTCTAGGACGCATGCAGTATTTTCCACCCACCCTAAAATTTGGCAGATTCGCCTGTAGGACAAGGTTTGTATAGCACCCTTCTCTATTCCATACCCATAACACCAGCTCAGACTTCTGTGACTATTTGATTTTACAGCAGTCTCTAAACTAGTCTCCTACCCTCAAACGCATCTTCCACACAGCTGTCAATGACACACTGGAAGTGCACATTGGACCACATCACTTCCCAGTGTGAAAGTTTTCACTGACTTTCCCCAGTAGTTGGTAATGCTGGGCTGCACTTGAGAATGGAAAGAAGGATGCACTTTCAAAATTATCTAAGCTTGGTCCTTCTCTTTACAATCATTAGTTGTATAAATACCTAGGTGAGGGTGGTGCCTAGGTATTTATACAACTAATGATTGTAAAGCTCTCCCATCTGATTATCCACGACTGATTTCAATGTATCATCAGGTTGAATCACTGATGGATCTACCCAGTGTGCTCCAAACTCCTTAGCTTTGAAGAAATGCCCTCCACAATCTGTCTCCACCACAACGTTAGCACTGCCTCTAAATTCCAACAAGGACCTGCTGCTGGCAACACCCATAGGTCTACCAAGGCACCTAATTCTCCGTATAGAATTTTCTCTTCATTGCCTCCACTAAGATTCTAAGCCATGATTTAACTTCATTTTCCATAAACTCCACATGCCTAAGACCTAGTGAGCACTGAGCAGAAGTGAACAAAGATAGCAGGAAAGGATAGCCTTGGAAGAGTAGGGGAGATCTGGGAAGCCAAAGCTGTAAAGGTCAGAAGGGAACAGGAGGGGAGGATTGGAGAAGCTGGAAAACCAGAAAGCAAAAAAATTGTTAGTGATTTTGAATAACTGTGAAAGCTTCTTTTAGCCTACAAAGAGGAGTCTAGAGGCCTGAGTAAACACGCCAAAGAGAAGTGAGCCAATTTATTCCCTGCCCAATGGTGGTGTCAGATTCATTTGTTAAGCTGCGAATTCTCTAGAGAAAATAGATCCCAGAAGACAAGTAATTGTTTTATTATATTTGTCATAATACCCCTCCTGTTTCCATCTCTCACTCCAAATCAGAACAATTAAAATGAAAAAAAAAAGAATTATGTGTTTTGCAATTGCTAAATGATCTTTTTATATCCCTTTGCTGATGTAGTTTTGATTATTTCAGAAACAGAAGTTCTCTACGGTGGTTTCTGCTGCCTACTGCAAATGATTCACGCTGTGGGGCTCTCACTCTTTCCCTTGAGATTTTACTCCATAGTTGAATAGACTTAACCATTAGTCATTTTCCTTCATTCTCAGCCAAGATTTTTGTTTAATCTAATTAGTCCTCCTTCTTCACACAATTCTAAACAACCTCAATCCTTATGAGAATATAGTTATGCCCGTTCTACATTTGCAGAAACTTGTGCCTTCTGATGCCAGCTGCCAGGACAAACTGACAATAGTTGGTTCTTTAAATTTTCCCGTGTGAGTCAGGGATTCCAATTGCAAGAAACAGCAAACCACCTCCGCCCCACCACACACCCCACAAGTGCTTTTCAATTTGCTGACATGATGGAGCATAAGCGTTACTTCTGAGCATTTGCTAGGGGATCAATGGTGCTTTCTCATTAGGGTTTTCTTTTGCTTTGAATTTATAAGCACTGACATGGTACAGAGTACATCTATACCAGAAGGACCCATGATGTGATCAAATTCACCATGATGTTTCTTCTCTCGCTTGCCTTTATGAAACCAATATCAGGCTTCGATACCCATGATTACAAACTATTTCCTTACAGCATTCCCTGCAAATGTAACACTTTACAGCATTTTTTTTCTCTATTTAAGATGTTCGTAGCTCCAAATGTCATGAGCATGGTGCAACAAAAACTATCCCACAGCTCGTAAATTATTCATTTTTCAGGAGTTTGCAATTTGAAGTGGCACCAGCAGCCGAATACCTGAAGCACCCCCCAAAGACGAAGCGCAGTAACATTCAAAGCTTTTTGTGCATAAATTCTAAAGGTTAAGCACTATTAAAAATCTTTGTTTATCAAGAGATGTGCTCCTTGAACTTCTTTCTTCTAATTAATCTGCTCCCAATAAATAGTACTAACAAAGCAAAGTGCTAAAATAGGCTTATCAAGCTCCTGCCTTTCCCTTAACTAATCTTACCAGGATAAATAAGGCCCTCTGCTGATAACCTCTACCTCCTCCTGCCTGGTAGGAAGCTGTACTGAGTAAGGTCATCAAATGTGACCCTCAGACTATACCTGACCGACTGCACATGTTATAAAACAGGACAGTCACACACATTATTTATGGATTAGATGGCTGCTTTCTTGATATAATAACAAAGTTGCTGCAGAGACCTAAAAAATACCTATCAAATGGGTCTTTTCAGAAAATCATTACAGACCTCTGGTCAAAAGGCCTCCAGATGGTCAGTCAGTCCTAAGCAGGGCCCAAACTGAGCATATTAATGTGTGCATTTACTCAAAAAGGGTCTGCATTTAATTAGTGTGTCATGCAGAACATCCCTGTCTTACAGTTCCAGAGAAGGAAGAGTAAAAGAACTCCAGATCTGAGAGTGTGCTCCTGGTAGGGACTTTATTTGGTGGCAAAAAATACTCACCAGGTGTTTCAGGTAATTATAAGGGCCAGAACAGGTGTGGTGTCACTTCTGCACCATTCTATTATTGATCCAAGTAAGTCAAAGCTCTCACACTTTCAGGGGAGGGCAATCTGATTTCACCTTGATGAGGAGGACTCTGAAATATTTCAGCTAGGATTTCCAATCCATTATACCATGATGATAAAGATGGTGACATCACAATTATTATAATCAAATGAACAGAAAACAGCAATAAGGAAGCCTAATGAAATTCAAAATCATTTTATCATAAAATTCTAATTGCACAGAATTCAAAATTTTCCAAAATTAAAAGTGTTTTTTTTTTCTTTTAAGTGAAATTATACAGTAGTTATTCAAGGCTTCTCTCATTCTCACATAGTATATGAATTGCACATATGCTGTAAACTTTTCCTCCATGAGTCCCCATTATGACAGTCATGAGGGTCCTGATGATTCTGGGGCCACATACCCAGGGAGCATCACTCGGGCCCTCTGTCAGTGCCTCTGGCCACTGTGCATTTTGCTCATGGGCCTACTCTAGCTGAGTCCTATGTGTTTTCCATTTTCTACTCATCTTTCTGTTCTAAGCAGGTTATCTGCTGCAACCCTTGGTTTCTTATGTCTGAGAAGTAAAAATGATACTCTTAGAGTATTCAGGAAAAAATGAGATTAAAGTCTTTAAATGATTATTCAAGGAAAAGGTATTAGCATGATCATTACTGTGGGATAAAATTGAATTTATTGTTAAAATCAAATAATATATGAAAAAATTAAATTAACATACTATAAAACACACAGTTAATATAATCATACAAATGCCCAGCATGTCTCTAGTGCACACTGTATTTGAAAGGCAGTCTTAAGCACTTTGTATTGGTGAACTCACTTAATTTCCACAGCAACCCTACAATTGCTATCCAATACTCCAGAGGACAAAAGTGAGACAGGAGAGATAAGGCAATCTGCCTCTGCTTCTACAGATCATAAATAAATAAATAAGTGCTGCTTTCAAGAACTTATGAAATATTTCTCCTGTTTTCAACAAAACTTCTTTCCTTCCCAACCACATAGAATTTAGAAAGGCAGTTTTCTGTTTCAAATTCTGTTCCAAAATTTCTGCAAACAACATTAGCAACTCTCAACCAGTTGTGAGTCCAATTTTTGTGTCCCCGAGGATACTTAGCAATGTCTGAAGATAAGCTGAGTGTCATAAAGGGGGTGGGGGGGTAGAAGCTAAAAGTGCTGCTACACATGAGGAAACAGGACTGCCTCCCACAACAAAGAATTCATCTACCCCAAAATGTCAAACAGTGGCAAGCTTGGGACACCTGAAGTTACCCTGCAGGAGCAAGCATAGCATGAAGATCCGTTACCAGGAGTACAGCACAGAAATTATACTAATAATACTAATCTACCATACGGTTGTGTTTTGCTTTATTCACTGTTCCTCCTAGGTATCTACTGCTTAATTCCTTCATCTAAAAAATCATCTCAATAGGTGAAAATGCTAGAAAGCTGATTTGTGCATATGTCAGGTATTACCATATGTATACTGCATGGATGGAAATGAACCTTTACTAAAAACCTGTGAATCAGCCCTCTGAGCACCCAGCCCTCAGGATTGCTTTTAAACCTTGAAGGAATCTTCAGGAGCAAAGAGCATCCTCAAAGGGCCAGAAGAATCCAGAAACTTGCTCTAGGTAAGCAGAGAAGGCAGAATTTAAGCCAAGTGTGGTTGCTAATACTATGTGCTATTTTGGAGAATCATCTAAGTTATAGTTTAATAATCATCTTATGTATTACTCTACATTCCCATCCGGCTTAACACTAAATCCAAATATGTTGAATCATGTAAGCAATAAAGGTGTTTTTTTTCCCCAAATGGAAGACAGAAAAAAAAAAAGATTTTATTAAAAAAAGCTTTCATCTATCTAGGGATTACAACATAGAAATCACTTAGGAATTCTATTGCTATAATTTTGACTAAGTGGAAGCATATAGAGAAAAGACCTATTAAACTCCCTTTCTTCCCTGCAATTCTATGTTGGCCATCACCCTCCAATTACAGCCTTGCTTTACAAATGTACCCTCCTTAGTCCTCTCCAGCAATGGATATTGATGAAGGGAAGTATAGACTTAATTACATGTTTCCAATGTAAAACTATCATCTGCTTTAAAAGGAAAACAAAACTAGCCAGAGATAAAGAACTAAAAGCAGATATTTTTTTTTTCCTTTTGTTAAAGAATGCTTTAGTGTTCCAAGTCCATATCGGCTGGTACAAAGGAAATTTCAGCTAAGCTGTTTAGACAATGAGTTTATATAACATGATCAGAAGACTGTACCAAACTTTCAATGAACAATTGTGGAAATAATTTTTGTTCCAATGAAGAAAAGTAGTACCCAACTCCAGTTTCACAAATAAATATTCCAAGAATATATCTGTCTCCCTACATATCTACCTAAAACCTGGCCCAGCAATCCAAACTCCTCCAGGGTCATTTGATAAGGCCCCTCCCTGCCTCTGCCACCTGGCTCTCCTCACCTGTTGTGCTTCAGGATTCTGGGCCTTAAGTTGTGCTTTACTATACAGGAGGATCTTTGCTGCCCTGGGACCTCTGCAATTCACTTTCTCACAGCTGGCCATCAGTCAGCTAATGTCAATCTCACTCAGCAACACCTTCCTGCACACAAAAGCAGAAAGTCCTATCCCTGTCCCAGCTGCCCTCCTTACTCTCCTGTCATGTCCCTGTTTTATGATCCTCCTGCATTTCTCTCCTAACTGTTCACATCTTTTCTGCCCATAACCATGTCCTGCTGCTCCCCTCCACCTTCCACCGAACTCCAACTAATTCTGCTTTAATGGAACCTAGATCTGATTGTTGGCACCTTCTGAATGAAATATTTGCACTTTTAAACATTTTCACTAAAATTAAAATGATATTGGGGCTGTGGTTGTGGCTCAGCCTAGCATGTGTGCAGTGTGGGTTCGATACTCAGCACCACATATAAATAAAATAAATAAAATAAAGGTATTGTGTCCAACTGCAACTAAAAAAGATTTTTTTTTAAATTAAAATGATATTGAGGCTGGGGATACAGCTCAGTTGGTAGAGTGCTTGCCTTGGGTTCAATCCCCACCACCAAAAAAAAAAAAAAGTTAAATACATACATGAGAGGAGTTTTTCTTTGTATCAATCTGAAATCACTATACCTTAAAGTCTTGAACTTTTTAGTGATAAAAAATAACTTTATTTTTCACTCATTCATATGCATCTTTAATATCTATTTAACAAGAACAAAAAACTAAGAAAGAAAAGAAAATCTACTGAAATGTAGTTTAAGAGGTCCGTTATACTTTTCTGGACTTCTGAAATTATTGTATTGTGTGCTGTTTTATTAACTTGAATATATAAGCACTTAGTATATTTTTAAAGTTCAATCTAAAACCTGTAGTTATAATAAATGATTGTCTCAGACTATGTTGTAGTTTTGCAAAACCCACCTCAAGTTATAGTGTGAATTTAGAACTTCTGTTAAGAGAATAAACTAAACTGAATTATCTTTTGTAGTAAGGTACTGAACTTCATTCACAATTTTAAATTGATACTGGATTCCACAATTTTAACAGACATTGACATAAATATAAGATTAAATAAAACTAACTGAACTCAGCAATCAAAATATGAGATTACAAAAAGGAATAAAGAGATATACTGGGGGGAAATGACAGATATTCAAAACAAAAGATTTCGCCCAGCACAGTGATGCACACTTATAATCCCAGTAATGAGGGTGGCAGACAGGTGGGTTGCAAGTGCAAGGTCAGCATGTGCGATTCAGTAAGACCTTGTCTCAAAATAAAAAAAAATAAAAAGAGTTGAGGATATAACTCAGTGGTAAAATATCCTAGGGTTCAATCCTCAGAACCCCCTGCCCCAAGAAAAAGATTAATTATCAGATTAAATACAGATCACTTGTATCATGTATAGATTCAGTTCTCTTAGCTTGGTTTTCTGTTTTACTCCAAATTATAACAATATGTTGGTGCTTCATATTTCAGGGAAATGCAATATTCATAAAAGTCAATTAAAATTGCTTTTAAAGCGTCAAAGCAGTTTATCTTCCCTAACCTCCACCACCCTCCGCCCTTGTACCACATCTTGCCCATAGCAGCCAACCAGTCTTTAACAGATCTCAAGGCCAGTTGGAAAAGTCACATCAAAGTATTTCTCCACCCTGAAGCCCCATAGATCATCTTTAAAAAATGCAAATCTCTTTCTATTATAGATTAAAAATAAAACAATAAAAATAAATGAGGATAGAAAACAAGATCATGAACAAGATGTCTGAGGCCTGGCATTAGTAAGTCTTCATCTACCTACCTACCAGATTAGTCTTATTTGAATTATTTCTCCTCAGGGTTTGAGATTCAGCCACCTTTTCTTTCATTTTTTTTTCTTCTTCTGGTCCACAGAATATACTTGATCAGCCTTCTAGGGTATATGAGCATATTCTTCCTTTAGTGTCAATAGCTTATGCCAATCAGGTAATTAGTTAACTTCTTCATCATCAGATAATAGCTCAAAAATCATACCCTCAGAGCTACGCATATGACCAACTTAAATGAGGTATACACCTTAAAAGAATAGAAATGCGCAGAAAAAGTGACAAAATCTAAATAATGTCGGTGTTAATATTGGTATCATGCTGACGTTGACTTCCTGGTTTAGATCATGTACTGTGATTACGTAATATATGGGTGAAGGCTACATGGGAAATTCCTGTGCAATTTTTGTAACTTCCTTTAAGTCTAAACTTATTTCCAAAAATAAATGAATCACTCCCTCAGGAAAGCTTTTTTACTCCTTAGAACAGATGAGGCACTTCGCTGACTATTTTTTCATCCCTTGTAACACTTGTCATAGCTAGAAAATACAACATTTTAGAATTAATGTTAAATATGTGTATCCCACTGGAATTTATAAGCTTTCTAGGGCTAGGGTTCATATCTCTTTTTCTCAGCAGTGTTTCCCCTGTAGCTCACTTAATGCTTGGCACAGAAAATGTGTCTAATAAACATTTATTAAAGGGGCTATGAAACATATGAATGATCCAATCAGTAAATGTCCTTTGGAATCATAAATGTATGTAATGAAACATATCTACAATTTTGAAACATTCTATTCAAATTATGAAGTTAATCAAATAATAAATGCCAATAGAGATCTAAACATAGATGCTTCAAATTTGGAAATGATGCAAGCTGATGAGAAAAAAAAATACAACAACAACATTTAGTGAATACTTAGTCCTCTTATTCAAAATGCTACATAAGAAATTTTTTTATTTAATCTGTATGGTAACCACATGGAGAATGTATTATTTTTATTTTTACTGAACAGATGAAAGACCCATGGAAATTGGGTCTACTCATAGTCAGAGAGCCATTATCCAGAGAAGGTGAGATCCGACCATAAACACTGCTTCACAATCCATATTCCCACATACTACTTCCTACCCAAAGACAGAATAGAGAATAGAGCTAGAGATGTGGCTCAGGGGTTGAGCATTTGCCTGCAATGATTCAGGCCCTGGGTTTCATTCCCGGTCCAAAAAGTAGAAAAAGAAAAAAATAATGTCTGAGAAGATTGCTTGAGAGCATCCTAAAACATGACCTATGGATTATTAAGACAGATTACACTGCAGAAGGAGCACACTTCCAAAATTTTATGTCTCTACCACTTTGCTCAAAGTTTTCCACATAGTAAGTGCACACACATGTGCACACACATACACAGTAGTTTGGTGAAAGAGCAAATAAAAATAATGTAAAGTGATAAAAAGAAAAAACTACAAAGTTATTGGTCAGAATTGGTTCTAAAGTAGCTTTTCTACCCAATCCTCGGTAGTTTTCTCTGAGACTCTTTGTTCCAAGATGGTCACTTTGAATTTTTGGAATTAACTGAAACACATTCATGTGAGCAGGAGGATAGGCAGCTCCCAGACAAATCAAGATTATGTAAAATAGATCAGTTAAACAGCAGCTAAGTGAGAAAAGTTAAACAAACTAAAAATGAGAAGGCAAAGAAATTAGGAAATGATAGAATACTAGAATCAAATACCAGTAGGCTATAAAAATAAGAACTAGCTCACATATATTTTAGATATTATTCCATCCCTCAAGCTTAGGGCCCTCATCACAAATAGAGATCAGAGATAACAAATATGTCCGTACTTTTGGATTTTTTTTTTAAGTGAGTCCCACTACACTCAATAAAATGCTTTGAAGTATACACATGCGTTGATTTTGTGACATATGCCTAACCTTACTAGGTAGCTACAGCTCTGCTGGGAGCAATTAATTCGGAAAGTCACAGAAACTCCACAATGGAGCTAAAGGATCAGTAAAATAGCTGGAATATTTTCCTTGCTTCAGACAGCTGGAGGTTGCTAATTTAGCTACTTTAAAATGAGGGGAGGAGAGAAAAAGGAGAAGCAACATTTTTATTTCACCACACCTCTGTCAATTCAGAAAAAAAAAAAAAGGTTAATAATGATAAACATGGTAAATGAATGGGCTTTCTTCTTGCTCTACTAAATGAGCACATTTTATTCTCACTGACCCAAAGAAACCAACAAACATTACCTTCAGGTTGCATATACCGAAAGGACTCTAGCTAAATAACTGGAGTAAACAGCAATCTACCATTTCTTACACTTAACCGAGATACAATTCACATACTGTAATTTTGTCCATTTAAAGTGTACAACTCAATAGTATGTCATAGTTTTACACTCAATTAGTTAATATCACCCCAATCTAACTTGGGAACATTTTCATCATCCTAAGCAAATTACCTTTTAAAGGATGGTTAAATGTTTGGGGAGTGGAAGAGAGAATAAACTAAAACAGAAAACAAAGGATTTTTAATGAGTTATGAATGTTCCTGGTGCGAACTGACCCTGCCTGCTGGAAGGTATGCATTTCAATGACATGGGAAGGGCATTCTTTCCATTCTTAATTTCATTTTGGAAGAAACCTCACTAACTTCTGAAAACTGCAAAAGACATTAATTTTCTTTGCCCATCAATTACATCCTTTTAAAAAGATGTGTTTTTTAAAAAACAAAAATAACTCCTGGCCATATCAATGAACACTCACCCTCACTCTCTTCCTCACAATTTTCATCTCCATCTGGTCATATAACTGCATTTGCTTAAGCACATTTCTATACTCTTTCCTCTAGGCAGCTTGAGAAAATGCATTGCAAGAAGCAACAGAACAGTAGATGGATGGAGACTTTCCATCATCCAGTCTATTCAATCCAAATTAATTTCAACTTGGTCATTCTAAGAGATGAGCTTTTTCATAAAGATTGAATAAAGCAGCTGTGTCGCATATTCTCCTTCTTCTTCAATTTAATTCTTGAGGGCAAGGGTTTATAAGAATCACTTATGTATGGGAGATACTTTATAGACAAACAAGCTGGCAAATTTCACTTGCCCAAAAAATCCTTGCTAACCAAACACCCAATTTTTTATCACCTCTAGGTGAAATAATAGAATTTTAGTACAGTCCCTAATTCAAATGCTCAATAAAAATGTTTCCTGGATAATTGTGGTTAATGGTATATCAATACCAAAAGTTTATTAAATATCTACCATGTGCCATCTACTGACCTAAGTATTTTGCTTTAACTCGGTAATTTTCTACAAAAATAAGAGCAGGTATTATGTTATCCCATCTTTATTATTTCATTATCTCCATCACACACATTCTAAAAATAGGTAAACTGAGACAAAAAACACAATATGCCAAAATGATGGGCAGAATCCAAAAATCAGATTTTGGTTTCAGAGCTCACACACTACCCCTTCAGGAAAAACAGGATAGAAATGGTTACCCTACAGAATAGGTACTGGGCTATTCTCTTATATCCAAAAAATAATGAAATTCCATAGGATATAGTGCTATAGTAACAGAGAGAAAGAGGCTTACTGCATTCATATAAGACAAATATTGTAAAAATTACTGAGTACAATAAGGTTCTTCAACAGTAAACAAGGAAAATGAGGGTATATTTACCATCTGAGATGGAAAAATCACTAAAAACAACAGAAGTAGATGCACTAAATCATTTGAACACTGAAACTATAAAAACTTACTATTCTAACAGATAGCTGGTAAAGACTGAGGTCCAATCATCATGGTCAAAGTGTAAACTCTAGGATGCAACAGGAGGATATAAGTGATTTCAAACTCTAACAAAGACAGGAATGACAGCTTCTCAGTCTGCATCTTAGGTTAAAAAAAAAAAAAAGAATGATGAATAGCAAACTAAGGTATGTATGAAATAAAACCACCAGAAACTGTTATGAAAATTGGGTCAAAACAAAAATGATTCACCTCAAAATTTCACTGATACAGTCTAAATTCACCTTTAATTTGCATGTACATTACCAAGAGCTGACCTCAGACCACCATCCAAAGCAGAAAACTGCTGGTCCATCATGAGCTTTCTGGTCCATCATGAGCTTTCAACAGAAATCATGCTGGATTCTTCCCTCACACCACAGCTCTATACTGCAAATGTTCAGTCAGGAAGTTACAAGCAAATCATCCGGAGCACTCAAGACATAGGAGTGAAAAGAAATAATACACACACACACACACACACACACACACATACACACACCTAACCTTTTAAAATAATAGTGGGGACCTGTGGGGCATTTTAAATCGGCAATGGCAAAGACTATAATTTTCTGCTAAAGGGATATTATCACAATTTTTCAACCTAGGTTTGAGCACCCCCCCCCAAAAAAAAAAGCTCTTCTACTTAATGGAACATCACACCTAGCACGATGCTATGGCCTTCTATACAGCAGATTGGCAGATTGTAATCTTGACTCCTAGCTTCTTTGGATTTAATTATTATTTCAAAATGAGTTGTAGACATTAAATTAACATGGCAAACTAGAGTGGCTTCTTTCCATTCCCCACCCACAAATAGTCATCTTTTTTCAAAGGAGGAAAAACTTTAGAATTGTCCAATGGCTCCAACAAGTCACTGTAAAATTTTGAAGTATTAACTCGTGATCCCTTGGATCAGTACAACACATAGTGGTGTCAAAAGGAAAAACAAATAGGACTGGATACAAGGAAACAAACCCATGAAAGTCTGAAAAATACCATCTTTGTGTGATGATGAAGAAATCAATCGCTCTCTTCAGCGCTGCTTAAATCTTTTATTTTTTTTTAAACTTGTTTCAATGTTTTAAGAAAAGCAATGACACAATTTAATGGGTTATAATCTGAATCCAACTGTTATTTAAACATTCTTAAAATATGACTACAGTCATATCTCTGACTCTATCATGTGCTTTCTTGTACCTCCAGCAGACTATTGATGGATGTTCCATCTTCTTTTAAAATGCATCTAAAAAATTATGGCTAAATTTCCTCTTTGCCAAGTATCTTGAGAATACATATGCTATCCAACAATGCCAAATGAAGAGAAAATATAATCAAGGCTAAGAAGATGTGGGCAAAACTAATCAAACTGATCTGGCAAAGTGAAAGCCCATCCACTCTTTCTAGCTGCAATGGGAAGGTGAGAGGGCACGGATTCTTCTTCAAGTGACATAACATATTGCGGTTGAAAGCTAATGCCACATAAATATATAGCATGGAAAATTTTGACCTAGTATTTTGAATTAATCAGAAATATTGTGAAGTACTTATTTTTACAATAAACCCATAGGTTATTTCTGTATTTTAATGTTTCCCTTTATGGCCCTTACCAAAACTTCCTTTGAATCAGAATGATTCGAGTAGTTTTACATCTCCTTGGCCTACCAGATTCCGTACCTCTGGAATGCAAAGATAAACCCTGTTCAGATTCTATCAACTCAGCCTGCAAAATATTGTAGTATAGATAAATGCTTGTTGGATTAAACTGAACCAGAGCAGTTGAGGAGTTTTCAGCCTTAAAAGACTATATATTATTGGATGAACTTTCTGTATCACACAGAAGTAATTTGGAGTCTTGCCACTGATAGACCAATATAGTCCAGTCCTTGTTAACATGGAGAAGAAGAAAACAGAACACAACTCTCTACTTCAAATCAAACATTAAGTTACAGATGCCTTACAAGTACTCGGCTCTGTCCTGTATTCAGAGAGGCTTTTGGAAAAATTTAACACACCCCCTAACTTTTTATTTTTTTTAAGAGACAGTAGTAAAGGATAAGAGGGAAAAAGATTCTGCCCACAACACTGCAAATTCAGAACCTTTGGATTCCATTATGCAAATATCTGAATTTAACGAAAAATTGCTCAACAAGTATTTTCATGATTTGTTTTGCAAGAAAAGCACACAGGAATTGTAATGAAGGAGAGAAGGAGAGAAAGGAGGACCAGGAAGAGGAGAGAAGTGGCTTTTAAAAATGCAGTTTTGGGGCTGGGGTTGTAGCTCAGTGGTAGAGCACTTGCCTCTCACGCATGAGGCCTTGGGTTCAATCCTCAGCACCATATAAAAATAAACAAATAAAAATAAAGATATTGTGTCCATCTACTAAAAACAAAAATGCAGTTTCAACAGTACTTATTCCTAAACTCTTGATATCTATCAGCCAATTTCCACCAGAGAATTAAGCAAAAGCATTGCTACTCAGTAGAAGAATATTATTACTTCACGGAAGGATAGCTTCATGGATATACAATAATTATATCTAATAACTTCAAGAAAATCTCTAGCTGTGATCTGACATTAAAGTTGGTTCCCAGGGTCTTAATATGCTTTTGCCAGAATTTAACAATGGTGAAACAACTAACTCTTGCACTTTAGCCAAAACAAAATAAATAAATAAAGCTATATGCCCAATTTCTCTCTAATAAACTAAATTTATACTCCAACTTTAGAATAAGTTTTGACATAAATGGCTTTAAAATAACAAGAGCGTCTAACATTTGGGTCTTTTCCCAGTTAATTATTTCCTGGCATTGTACTTGAAATTCCTTGGCTTCACCTTAAACCCACACTCCCAAGTGCTAATTAGGAGACTATATACATTATTAACCAAAAGAATGCTATACTTAAAACATGCATGTTCCATATGTATCTGATTAATAACGTAATTTCTTTCACTCCTCAAAGATCTCTTTAGAAAAATAGGACCCCTATTTAAATGAAGCCATTGGTTGCTATTGAGGGAATTCTTGTCAAAATGCAATTAATACAAAGGGGCCTAGATGACATAGGATCCTTGTCTTGGAAAAGCCTCAACATGAATCAAATTTAATCTCAATGGGACAGTGAGTGGAGGGAAAAGTTAATGACTGCAGATGTTACACATTTTCCCTGTACCAGGGGATTCCCAACAGGAATGGCTAAGCCGCCTATGGGATCAGCCACTATCAAGGAACCCGACTCATCAGGGAAGACAAGCTGGAGACATGCCTTGTCCCAGAACTCTCTCCCCCAAAGCCACAGGACAGTGTGGAAAAGAAACACATGTAAACAAGGTAGACCTAATGATTGCCTAATTGTGAAGGAGATATGATCTTCTCATTAACTGGCAAGCTAATTAACCACAATCCCAGTTTCATAAAATTGAGTCCAGAAATCCAAACTTTGGAGTCTAAACTCCACAGAATTCGCCTCACACTTCTAGACCCTCCATCCAGCCACTGAGTTGTCAGTTCTGCTTGATTTGTTTGAATATTGTACTCGACGACAGCTGTCGGAAACAGTATATTAGAACAGCTGCTGTGACAGCTACAAGGGGCTTGGAAGTTTAATTGGGCTCAATGTGACATTGTGCATTTTTCTAAACATAGAAATATCCATACAAGTAAAGAAATTTCTAATGGGTCTGAACAACGTTTACTTATTGGCACCGCCAACTGGCTAGACTCCCTTTGAGTTTTATCATTGGCTCATAATATCTTTACCACCAGGCTGGTAAGGGATATAAAAATAATAACAATAAAAATAAACAGTAGGAGCAGTTAGTTGCACACAAAAAAGGGGGGGGCATTAAAGGGGAGAGGAAATGGTAAGGAAGTCACATCAATAATGCTTTTCAAAGGCTGGCTGGTTGCCAAGGAGGATCCCACAGTGTGTCAGGGTTTACTTCCAAAGGAAATGTATTCAGAGGCCCTGAGCCTGGTGCCAACTGCAAACAAAACCCGTCATTATGATCACAGCCCCCTAGAGAAAGGGAGAATGGCTTACTCTCAGCATCCGCGCGAAGGAAGAAGGCGAGGAGCAGCAACAGTGGCCTGGCTACGTGCACCATCCTGCAACTTGGCAGCAGCGTGTGCTGGCAGCTTGGATTCACTGCCTCTGAAGCTGCAGCAAGTCTGTCCGGTCTGAGATTTCAGCTGGAACCCTTTCAGAGCCTGTAAAGGGAAAGGAAAAGAAAAGGGGGGGAAGAAAACACAAAGACACTTAGATTTCTCATTCTTTTCCCCTCTGCCCCATTTCAACCCCCCAAAAAGACACAATCCACTGGAAGCACCCAATATAAATTGTAAATGCCATGTCCTGGTATTAGTCAGTTACTTGGTCTATTTAATGTGGGATCCCTAGCAATCCCATTTCCAGGCCATCCTGGAACCAACCCCCTTGAATTTCACTCTCTGCTCATGCCACCTTTGGGGCTGCACTCTCTCAGGAGGAGGTGTCACCTCATATGAAACATGATGTGAACACATCCATGAAAGAAAGCACACCATAGCTACAAGAATGGTTTCAATGAAGTTCCTCCGTGCAGGATAAAAGTTTAGAAATGACAGAATAATGGAAGCTGCTTTCTTGGCACCAGGTGAAATGACAGGGCTAATTCCACTTCTCCATCTAAATAGCAGTCATTGGGATTTTTTTACACTTGCACATTTGGCTTCTTCCTTGAAGACACATCAACATTCAAGTCCAATTTGACTTCAACAAGTCAAAACAATAGTTAGCAGAGCCTCTTTGATTTAACAGGCTTTATATGTGCCTCCTGGGCAAAGGTTTTATTTTCCCAACCTTCTCTATAAAACAGATAAGCCTCAAACTCTTTCTAGAGAGCCTACTATGTGCATGCCACCAGGAAAAGGAAGTGGCACTCAGCACAAGCTAACTCATGATCCAAGGATGAGTCAGATTTCATCCTTGTTGAGATTCCGGGTTAGTAGGGAATATAAGACTATTAGCATGAATATAGTAGCATAGAATATAAGACTAACAGCATGACTAGTATGATTCAATAAGTGATTAGTGACAGAAAAAAAAATCAAGTACTGCCATAAAAGATAAGATTTGGTAATAGCATCATGAAAAAAGCAGTGTCTTAAACTGGGCCTTGGAGTATTAGCAGGATTTTAATAAGGTGAGGGAAGGGCATCCCTGGATGCTATGCAAAGGCAGGGCTATAGGAAAGGAACTTTGGACAAGCTGCATGGCCTCACTGGTTGGGGAGGGCTTCCCAAACACCAGCATGCATTGGATGACTTTGGTGACTTGTTAAAACAAAGAGCTGGGTACCACCCCTGAGTTAGTGATTCAGTAGGTTTGTGGTAGGGTCCCAGAATTTGCATTTCTAACAAGTTTCTTGGTGATGTTGATGCTACTGGTCTTGGGACCACACTTTGAGAACCACTGAGTTGGAATGAGGCATCGATTAGGAAAACAATAAGGCAGCAAAAGAAAATGGTTCCAGCTTAAAAATAGGTCACAGAAAGCCCAGGATGGGAATCTAAGTCCAATGGTGTTTACTCGACAAACCAGAAAAAGGGCTGTTTAATGTTTTGTAGCACAGAAACAATATGGAACTAGAATTTGAGACAATTAAGTGACAGCCGAATCAGGAACGATTTAGAGAATGCTATTAGGCCACAGCCAAGGTCCCAGGTGACTGTAATGGTGATCTTGGTAGGAATGAAAGAGGCAGTGATAAAAGCAATGATTTGAAGTATGACACTTCAGGTGAAAAACAATTGCTCTCCTAGAGCCTTCTAAAAATTTCAGCAGAGTATACCAACTAGACTCTTCATAAAAAAAAAATTAAAAAGCAAATAGGGTATATTATATGTTACTGCATCCTTTATCATTGTGATAAGAACTTGAGAACAACTTATCAGAACTCATTTACAAAATGAAAAGGCATACCTTTAATTTTTGTATTAGAATGTTTGAGACACACATAAAATTCTTGACAGGATATACTAGAGATATCCAGAAATAACTTAATCCACTAAAATAACTTGTACTTTAAAAAGAATTTTAACACAGATACTATATAGCGTGTCTGACACCGAGCTAGCAAGTAGCGCATGAGAACAATTTTTTCTTAA
Organism: Urocitellus parryii; assembly: GCF_045843805.1. NCBI lineage: Eukaryota > Metazoa > Chordata > Mammalia > Rodentia > Sciuridae > Urocitellus > Urocitellus parryii. The sequence continues at coordinate 151,770,833 of NC_135534.1, forward strand.
CAAAGATATTATCTTTTTCATTACTATGCATGAGCGGTTTGAACACAGGAAAGATAAAACTCAAAGGAAAGGGGCAATCATTCTAATTACCATTCCACTAGATATCCTCCATTTTTATTTCTTTTTAACAGAGCTGTGGATGGCATGAAGAAGGAAGTTGAACATTGAAACACATCTTCTTGAATCCAAAAGCTAGCCAGCTGTTTCAAATCCTCTATTGTTATCAATCTCATCTGGAAAATAACTCAAGCAGTTCACAGCCACCAAATGTGAACAATCTCAAAACTTCACAGGAGAGGGCTAGAGGAATCAGCTCTGCTCCCCACCCCTTTTGCTGCTCCCTTCCTCATGCCAGCATTTCCAATGACAGCAAAGTACAGGAGACATCAGTCCTGTCGGACTCAATTTGTGTCTGTGCAAGCGTATCAGAGCCAACTGCTCCATAATGAGTCCCTGCAATCAGAGATGGAGACCTAAGAAACGCTCGATCAGGGAAGGAAGGGGCGGCTTGGCTTTTCCTCCTACTCGGCTGAAATGTGTAAGACCCAGTTCTTCCAAATGAGCCTGTGAATGTAACCTTGGGACTTGGAACAGTGATAGGATCTAGCTCTCTAAAAATGAACGCAGACACCAACATACATATTTATACTTAAATGGGCTATGCCCTTGGCCAAGATATGACCAAAAAAAGTGATCCCAGGTGGGAAGATAAAACCCATTCTAAATGTTCATTCCAGCCAATCTCCATTCCTTATCTTGCTTATTACACAAACATCGCCAAAAAGGAAATGCTGGCTGCGTATCGGGAAGGTGGAATTCACATTTCCGAACACAAATGGAAAATCAGCTCTAAGGAAATATTTCAAGCAAAAATAAGGAGGATGAATGATATTACAAGTAGTTTCCATTTGCCTATGGTGAGGGTTGCGAACCACGCGAAGAAAAGAGAGGGAAAACAGGGGCTGGGGTACTAAAAGGACCGTGCTTCAGCTTACATCACGAATTATTCTGCATTTGCCCCAACAGCCTTCAGCAGAGGCCAACTGATTTTTATATGCTTTGCCCTTTGCATCATTCAAATAAAACTAAAGTGTCTCTGAGTTTAAAATAAAAATGTTAAAACTGAAAACTCATTATTTCTCATAGCACAAAGATGTTATGAAAATAATTCTATTGACTGCCAGTCATCTGAATATTTACTTTTGTATTTATGTCCCTGTGTGGTTAGAGAAGCTCACAGTTCAGAGAGCCATACAGGGCATGTAATATAATTAGAAATGGAACAAATAAATAGTAGACGGGTCTAAAGGCCTTAACAAATCTGTTTCAGGTGATCACTTAAGCTATCCAACTCTTTTTCTTTATTTTAACAATGTAACCCTTTTCTATAAAAAGTATTTTCATATTCAAACACACACACACACACACACACACACACATATATATATTGAACACTTGATTATATTTATTTCAGTTTTCTTTGATACTGATATATATTTCTGTAGATTGTGTTAACATAAGGCAGGGGGTGAGGCAAATGGGGCTTTTTTTCCCTCTTAAAAATATCCTGACTTCCTTAAAGAAATGGCTGATTTTAGGTTTTTGTGTAAGAAATGTAGAAAATGAGACTGGAACATCTTGCCATATTGGGAAGCTTTCAGGAACTACTAGGCTATATCCAAAAAAAGCATCCAAGTTGATGAAGTGCCCATCAGCTAAATGTAAGGAAATATGACTGGCAAAAACGATAATAACCGCAATGAACTGAAACACACCATTTCATAATCATGACTTAAAATTTTTGAAAATAATTTTTTATTACATTGGTCACTCTAGGAAGAGGTCAGAGAACTGTTGAGGTTTGGATAAGTGTCCCTCAAAGGCTCATGTGCTAATTTCTTGGTCCCCCACCTCTGGCAGTACTGGGAGCTGGTAGACTCTTTAAAAGGGTAGCCAACTAGAAAGTCTTTCTTCTTTGGATATACCACTGAGGGGGGATATTGGGACTTAGTCCCTCTTTCAACTCTCCTTTGTGTCTTGATCATGGGGTGAACAGGCCACCTGTGCCACAAACACCTGCCATAAGGTACTGAGCAACCACCAGCCCCCAAGCAATGCAATCAATTGGCCATGGAGCGAAACCTCCAAAACTGTGAGCCAAAGTAAGCCTTTGCTTTTTTAAAAATTTATATATCTCGGTCCTTGTTACAGTAACGGAAAGCTGGCTAACACAAGAACCAAGTCTTTATTTTGAAAACAGGGCAGGAAAGAAAAAAAATTAAGCATTACAAAGAAAAATTCCTCCCAAGGACTTGTAAGACATTCACTGCTGCTCTCAGTAGGTATCATTGTTTATCTCTAAACACCCAGCTTCTTTCTCTCTTTTAGCAAACTCACTCTATTAAGGCTAGACATCTTACAAACAATAATACCCTAACCATACTTATCCTGGGCCTATAATCCCTATAGATATCTACTAAGTTGAGAGAATAGTAGAAAAAAAAAAAAAAAGTCCCTACATTCTGTGACTTATATTTATCAACCTCCCAAACCAACCTCTATAAATCAACTAGAACTGGTTTCCAATTATTTAAGACAAGGAGCCATTTGTACAAGAGATGTGCTACCAGGATACGCCAATTTGTAAGAGAGAGAAGCATGACTGCTTGGCGGAAGGAAGGAGGGTCCTGGGACCTATAAAGAGCAAACCTGGCCAGGGTTTCTGAAGGCCACCTAGGAATTCCTTCTGTCCCCAGCATAGATTTACAATATCAGGACACCAAAATAAAGACAAAAATAAATAAACTGAGAACATTTGTTTGCACTGATTCTGTCAAGAGAAGATAGCCTCCTATCTTAGTATGGGACAGTAATGTTCCAGCCCTGTCCAGTGTCAGTTTCTGCAGGGTAGAAATGTTCTCCACTCGGACTAATAATTGACCACTTTAAATTCAGCTAGTGCAACTAACAAAGAAAACTTTTTATTTTATTTAAGCGTAACTGAAACATCCACATGTGGTTAGTGGCTATCCCACTGTAGACTGTGGATTACAGCCACATGTTGCAACAGCACTGAACAGCACAGCTAAAAATAAGGTCTGTCTTCTGAGTGCAACAATGAGGCAGGAACCCAAGGTCTGCAGTCCTTGACTATCCAACAATCAGACCCTAAACATGTGAGAACAATCCATTTAACTTTGGGACCACTCATTTTCTCCCTTCCATGTCCCTTATCCTGCCCCCCCTCCCCCAAGAATTTAACTACTTCGCAGAAGGTAAATGAGGGGAAAAAAAAAAATCAATAAGTAGTTAAGCTTACAAGTGAAAATTTCTCAAAAAGAAACATCGTTGTTGAAAGGGAAAACTATATTAATGGTAAGAGTTTCCATATGCAAGAGACTAAAACTATCACCCTGTCTCTTACCATATACAGAAACTTGAAATGAATGAAAGACCCAAAGCTTGGAAACTACTAAAAGAAAATATAAGGAAAATACCACAGGACACTGGAGTGAGTGAGGATGTTTTTATAAAACCCTCCCAAATCACAGAAAATAGTTTGATTATATCAAAATAAAAAATGTCTGCACAACAAATAGAAACAATGAGCAGAGTGAAGAGACAACCTGCAGAATGGAAGAAAACAGTGGGGAACTATTCCTCCAACAGGGGATTATTACCCAGAATATATAAGAAAATAAAATAATTGAAAAAGTAAGTAAACAAATAACCCAATCACAAAATAGGCAAATGATAGAGGTGGGGGTGTATGTAGCTCAGTGATAGAAAGCTTGCCTAGCATGCACCAGGTCCTGGGTTCAATCCCCAATACTATCAAAAGAAAATAATAATAATCTAAATGGAAGAAGATTATTTTCACAAGAAGGCATCTTAAATGGCCAACAAGTATATAAAAAAATTCTCCTCAGTATCATTAATCAGAGAAATGCAAAATGAAAACCAAAATGGAATATTGTCTCAATCCAATTAGAATGACTAATAGCAAAAAGGCCAAAATTAACAAAAGCTGGCAAGGATGCAGAGAATTCTCACATACTGTTGGTAGGAATGTAAATCAGTACAACTGTTATGAAAATCAGTATGGAGGTTCCTCAACCTAAAAATAGAACTACATAGAACTACCATATGATCCAGCTATCCCACAACTCAGTGTAAATACAAAGAAATTGGTATGTCAAAAAGACAGCTGCACTTCCAAGTTGACTACAGCACTATTCAACTAAGATATGGAATCAACTAAGGTGCCCATTAATGGAATACATAAAGAAAATGTGGTGCATATACAAAGTGGAATACTAGTCGACCATAAAAAGAATGGAATCCTCCCATTTCCAGCAACACAGATGAGCCTAGAGGACATGGCATTATTGAAATAAGGCAGACATAGAAGCACAAGTACCACATGGTCTCACTCATATGTAAAAGCTAAAAAATTTAATCTGGTAGAAGTGGAAAATAGAATAAAAGTTACCAGAGGCTAGGGAAAGTATGAGAAGGGAGACAGAGGAAGGTTGGTTATAAGGTACAAAATTATAGAAAAAGGAATAAATACTAGTGTTCTACAACATAGTAGGAGAACTACAGTTAGCAAGAACTTACTATATATTCACCATAACTAGAAGAAAGGATTTCAAATGTTCACAGCATAAATACATGATGAATGTTTGAAGTGATACAAATGCTAATTACCTGATTGATCATTATACATTGTATACAGATATCAAAATATCACAAGTACACCATGAAAACATACACTTATTATATGTCAAGACTTCTTAAAAAAAAAATAAGGTTTCCTACTTCACTGTATTCTCATTACTAAAAACCCCTACTTCAGATATAACAGGAATGGGAACTTCGGCAACAAATGACAATTTCATGTCACATCACATAGAAGCCAAAGACAAGCCTCCTTCTACACTTGCACCTGAAGAAATCTGTAAAGTTGTATCGTCTTTATGAAATGACTGTATTCAATTACGACCAGTGAGAGATCTCAAAAAACATTTTTACATGTGCAGTGCCAAAACCCTCAATGCTAATTACTAAAATATTGCTGAAAAAAGAAGGGTGATAGAAGGTTATTACATTAAATAAACAACAGTATAATGGCATACCAGATATATCACTGAATAAAATACTCAAATCTAAAAATACAAGGAATTGTTTTTAGGAGAGAAACTCAAAATATCCTAAAATTATATTATTCCATTGGGAGTAGGAAAGATGGTGGAATGAGATGGACATCATTACCCTAAGCATATATATGAAGACATGAATGATGTGACTCTACTTTGTGTACTACCAGAGATATAAAAATGTGTGCTCTATTTGTAAAATATGAATTGTAATGCATTCTGCTGCCATATATAACAAATTAGAATTAAATTAAAAAATAAATAAAAATTAGATTCTTCAGCATTGAAAGTATATCAAGTCAAAAAAAAACTCTAAATTTTTTTCTGTTTTGCCCTAAACATGTTTTTATGACATGGGAGGAAATTTTTTTAAAAAAAGAGGGACATTATGAGCTATTACTTAAAACTTCAAAGCAAAAATTTAATTATATCATTTTGACTTAATATAAAGATGTCAGGTGGCTGAGTAAGCACAAAATGATTCTTCAAAGAAATCAAATTAAATAAAAGAAGAATAAAACAATACCTATTGATACAGACACTTAAGCAATTCTTTATATGCTTAAATCTAATTCACAGAGAGAAAAGCCAATAGTTATCAGTCTGAGCTTTATATATAGCTTTACATTAGAGGCACACATAAATACTAGTTACTTTCAGAGATGACAAAATGACATTATTAACTTTGTTCCCTTTTCCTTTGGGAAGTAAAAATGAGGTATGCCATAAGAAACAGAGAGGAGGAAAAAAGCAAACAACAAACTTCAGTGCCTGGCTATATTTTTCCCTAGAAACTAGAATGAAAGGTAGCTTTAAAGAAGCATCTAATCTTTCTTTTTCTTATGTCTTTTTTTTTTCTTTTTTTGCAGTAATAGGGATTGAACCTCTAGTGGGCTATACCAGTGAGTTTCATCCCCAGCCCTTTCTTTCTTTTTTATTTTGTGACAGGGTCTTATTAAGTTTCTGAAGATGGCCTCAAATTTGAAATCTTTCCCTCAGCCTCCTAAGCAAATGTGATTGCAAGCATGCAACACCATGCCCAGCTGCATCTAATTTAAGTGATTACTGTATGTCATAACTTCTGCCTAGTATTTTGTGAGGCTAGTGAAAATTAGGAATGGAAAAGCTAGGATAAAAGTCTATTCAACATACTATTAGGACCCAATCAATAAATGGGCTAAGGAACTGAACAGACACTTCACAAAGAAATACAATCAATCAACAAATATATATTAAAAAAATGTTCAATATCTCTAGCATTCAGAGAATTGCAAATTAAAACTACACTGAAATTTCTTCTCACTCCAGTCAGAATGGCAACTATCAGGAATACAAGCAACAATAAATGTTGGCAAGGATATGGGGGAAAAAGTACATTCATACATTATTGGTGGGACTGCAAATTGGTACAACCACTATGGAAAGCAATATGGAGATTCCTCAGGAAACTTGGAATGGAACCACCTGTTGACCCAGTTATCCCACTCTTCAGCATATACCCAAAGGACTTAAAATCAGAATAGTACAGTGACACAGCCACATCAATGTTTACAGCAGCTCAATTCACAATAGCTAAACTATGGAACCAACCTGTGTGGCCTTCAATAGATGAACTGATAAAGAAAATGTGGTATATATACACAATGGAATATCATGCAGCCTTAAAGAGGAATGAAATTATGGCATGTGCAGGTAAATGGGTGGAGCTGGACAATATCATGCTAACTGAAATAAGCCAATCCCAGAGAACCAAAGGCTAAATGTTTTTTTTGTTGTTTGTTTGTTTGTTTGTTTTCTGATATGCAGATAATAGTTCACAATAAGGGGTGGTGGGCCTAAGGAAGAACAGAGGTACTTTGGATTAGACAGAGGGGAGTGAAGGGGAAAAAAAGGGAATCAGGGCAGAAAAGCTATAGAATGAATTGGACATTATTACCCTAGGATTACACCACCAGTATAACTCTACATCATGTACAATCAGAAGAATGAGAAATTACACACCATTTATGTATCATGTGTCAAAATGCATTCCACTGCCGTGTATAACTAATTAGAACAAATTTTTTGAAAACATGTTAGTTGGACTCTTACTTGTTCCATTCTTCCAAAATGACATTATAAAAGTGAGAAAATGATCTTTCTCAAAAATACAGACAGGTGTACAACCCAGCCATTTCACACCCAAACAAGAAAATACATACTCTATTTTTTAATATTTGAGCTTTTCTAAAGGGTTGTAGAAATATCATTTTTAACTCATTATGACTTGCTTTCCTTTTCATCGTTTTAAAAATCAAAAGGTTTCTTTTATAATGTACTCAAATTTTTTTTGTTTCCATATTTTAAATTTTAAAATATTTTGCGGGTCATTTGCTATAGTCTTCATCAACATCAACTGAAAAAGAAGTCTGGAATATTCTACTTCTTACAGTTGGTGGCGCATTTACCACACCCTAAAAGAAGTAATTTAGAATTGGTTTGGTTCCCCCCCACACTTTAGATTATTTTAGAACCAAAAAAAAAAAAAAATGGACCTTTTAATAGTTTTTAAATACTTCATTACTAGAGTTCAAAGGAAACCAATTCAGCCTAGAGACAGGTAGTGTGCTAGAGCTCCATCCTCAGAGCCAATGAAACCTCTGGAGCAGTGACTCTCCAATGAGTGATGTCACCTCTCTCCAGGGGACACCTGGCAGTGTCTCTATACAGGTTTTGCTCTTAAGAAGGCACGCAGGGGCGAGGGGCACGGAAGGAGGGATGCTAATGGCACGTAAGGGGTGGAGGCCTGGGCTACTGCTGCCTCTCCTACCGTGTACAGAATAACCCTCCCCAAGAATGATCCAGCCTAAACCAGTGCCAAGGTCTGGAACACTGTCCTAGAACAATCCATTAACACTGAGGAAAAATTTAAAAATGTGAACCTTTTCAAAGACCTATTTCCAGAATCCTTTTCTAAACCCACCAATATTAAGTGTTTTTAGTCCAGTTTTAACACATGAACTCACAATAGATTTGAAATCCCAGGGCATGGAAATTATGGATGATACCCAAACTTCCTTTTTGGCCCTCACAAAGAACCAGAGTTGGCTTGCCCCACGGAAAGTTCAGCTCAGAAGCTTAAGTGGCATTAAAAACTATTTACCAATTTTAAAGAATGGATCTGTTAAATGGATCGAGCATTGCACTGTCCGTGAATGGGTTGGGTCCCCACCTCAGAACAGGAGCTCTTCTCTGGGGGAATGTTTGGGGGAAGAAGCATTCAGTGCGGTGGAATGATCTCTCAAAAGGCTTCCAGGGATGGGGAAAGCAGAATGGGGAAAGACGTCAAAAACAGCTGGGGACATGGAACAAGGGACCTGTGGCTTGTTCCCCCAGCACTGTCATCCTGACTCATCTCTGAATGCTTACCACAGGGAGCACAGGAATTCGCTTCTTTGCTGTAAAACCCAGTAACCGGTTATTAACCCGGACAGAAATAACCTCCAGAAAGGTGGAGAGGATGAGTTTGAATCACAGTCCCTCAAAACACACACCCTGCACACTCACTCAGTCACCCTACCTCATCGCCACAGGGCACATCCTCTTCACACCCACTCCTCTCCTTCAGGAATACCACTGATTGATAAAAATCAGGAAAAAAAAAAGCCACACATCATCTTAGGCAACACCCTCCCTCAATAATGAATGAAGCCAAAGGGCATAAGGGAATTCCTAACCTCAGGAGGCACCTCTGACTGGTCTCAGAAAGCTGTTTGGAACCCATTTCTCTCTTAGAGAGCTGTATCTGCTGTTATGATCTCTGACTTATTAAAACAGGGGTAGCTAGCTAAGGTGGGGTCATCTTAATTCTAAAAGGATAACATAAAGAAAAGACTTCTCCTTTCACTGGTAGACAGATAATATGAGCAGAGGCACAAATAAAGCTGGAGCCTAGGAGGGAAAGACAAGAGGATCCCACTCTACAAAGGTGTCTGAGAATCCTTGTTCCAGATCAAGAAATAATTCAAACGTGAAAGTTTACCCCAAAGTCAAAAATTGTCCAGAAAAATCAATCTTTAACTTGGTAACCCATTAACTAGTACGTGTGTACCTCAGAGTCAGAGTTTATAGATGTCCTTAGAAAGAAAAATGATTAACGAGAAATAGATTTTTTTAAACTCTCACGTGTTAGTAATTGAATGAATCACATGCAGATACCATGTTTTACTACCTTAAAGCATATTAATTTTATATATTATCATCAAGTTCTTTTTTATGGAGCTTTTTTTCCTTTTCAATTTAATTTTTAGCAGGGATGCCTGCTGACTATTGGGAGGAGGCAGGAATGTTAGATGGTGAATTCACAAAGCTACCCAGCAGCAACACAGGTGGAAGGATGCCGGGTTGAGTACACTTTATTGTAAAGTTGCTGAGGGCATCAAGGCCATAGTCAAAGAAGAAACGAAGACACATGATGGTTATTTTTCAAAAGCAGTTGGCATTATAAATTGATTTGATAATAAAGTACAAAAATTTCCTGCAGCAATAAAAGCACTATGCATTCCCCATACCAAGACATGTCAGACCAGCAATGAAAACAATATTTTTCCCACAGTCACTCTTTTTTTAAAAATATATTCAAGACCTCTGGAAAAAAAGGCTTTGTAAAATTGTGTCATTTTTATTATACTCCTATAAAATACTGAAACCAAATGCACAACACGGATATCAAAAAAGGGGTTGAAAGTCATTAAAAGCTTACTAGCAAACAAGTAACTTTCTTAATACTAAATTTTCTGGATGCTAGCTGTAATCTTAACTGAATGGCCCACAGAACTAAAAGAAAAGGAAATATCAAAGAAAAAGATCTGCTGAACTTGTCTGCTGGATTCATGACTCATTCAGGCATCTTCAAACACAGATTGCTGTCTTCCAAAATAGAGGAATAGCCAGGTACAAACATGAGTAGGAGTGAACCTAGGGAGTGCCTAGGAATGGTGCTACCAGACCACTGTGGAAGAATGGGGTAGAGGGAAGGAAGGCTTGGTTTTTATATGTGGAAGGAAGGAGCCCCAAAGTAAAACCTGGTCTCCTTAGGAATATCTCTGCCTTTTTGGTCTACATAATGATTTTAAACCAAACAATACAATGACTACTGGTCCCCTTAATATTTGTCAATCACAGGTATTACCATGATATGTTATCATATTACCTTGTAAAAAACTTTTGAAAAGTTACACTTTGGAAAATATGCTCACTTCTTCCAATAGCAGTCAAAACAATTCATTAAGGCCTAAACAATTCTTTGCATAAATCTTTATCAATTTCAAACCTGCACTTTAAACCACTACATAAATTCCAGATATATTTCATATATAAATATAGTACATGTTGTAAAGTATATATAAAAATGTGTACTTATGTCAAGCACAGGGGCACACACCTGTCATCCCAGAAACTTGGGAGGCTAAGACAGGATAACCACAAGTTGAAGGTCAGCTTCAACAACTTAGCAAGGCACTGTCTCAAAAAAGAAAAAAAAAGGTTTATATACTTCCTATACTCCTAATGAACCAAATGTATTGTCAACTCACAAAACTAAAAAGTATTTTAAATTAAATTTTACAAAAAAAAAAAAAACAGAAATATAAATTCTACAATTCTTCTATAAGCCATACAAATCATTGGGAGTCCACTGCTCTAGATATTCTATAGTTTGGATTTTTTTCACCTACATTTTAGGTGACCACAGATAAAAATGGAAACATGTAGTGATGTGTCTAACTATCCCCCTCTGGATTCAAACACTTGCTGTCATAACCAAAAGGCTCCATGTGTTCATGCAACAACAGAGGACAACGAGATGTGACACACAGGAGAGAAGACACTGCTATTGTTTGCGACTTTCACACAATGTCCTCTTTCTGTCATTGTAAACTATCTACACTAAACTAGAATAAATTTACACATAAACTGGTTTTTGTTCTTGTTTTGAAAATGAATTCATTCTTTTGTTTCAAGAATAATTTTGAAAACCAGGTGATGGTGATGGGAGCAAGAGACATATAACAATGTAGAGGACAATGAGGTCCCTGGCACTGACACATTCTGCTGTGAAGAGACAGAAGAACACAAGTCATTCAAAAGGGAGTAGTTACTGAAGGGGAGTAAGGCTGGGGTTTTAGCTCAGTGGCAGAGCACCTACCTCGCAGGGAAGACTGCCTAGGGTCTTATGTCCCCAACATAACAACAAAGGAAAGTTAATATGGAAGTATTACGAGGAAGAGTAAGCAGTGAGCAGGGTAGAGAGTAACTGGTCTGTAGGAGGGGCAGAAACTTTAGAGGGAGTGCCAGGCAAGGGCTCTAAAAAGACAAGACAGAAGGGATGAGAACTGGACAGTGTAAGACATAAATTGGCCATGGTGGAGGCTTGGTGACAAGGAGGAGGTTGTGTGAATGGAATACAGACAGGCTGGCAGAGAATGATAAAAGGTAGGCCAGGAAAACACGGATGGCCAGACCAGATTCAGGGACTGGAGGCAACAGTGAGAGACTGGATTTTGTTTGAAATGTAGTAGGAAGACACTTGAGGGCTTGATGCTGCATAGTGACCAGCTCTGGTTTATATTTGGATGGCCTCTCCAGTGGCTAGGTGCCCATGGTTTTTAAATTCACTCTCTCCCACACCATCCACCCTACCTCCAAGTCTCAATCCACCTTTGTGCACACAGCATTATGGTCTACTGTGGCCACTTGAGCCTTTATTAAGGTTTCCCCCACTTCACTATTCACTGATGTTATGGTGGTCTCCTTTTCCCAATTCTGTTTAAAACACTCAGAAATAATGTATTACTTTTAGGAGTGTAAGCTGCCATCCTCTGTTCCTACATAGCAACATGTCCTAGAAAACAGAATGATTTTTTTTTTTTCTCCCAGTACTCTCCCAGGGAGAAGTTTAACACACTATACAATTTTTTTTCTTGAAAAGCAAAGTACCTGATGTTACTTCTCATTTCTGTTCCTGAAAAACGCAAACGGAAAAAAATTGACTTTCATGTACAAAGAACTGGTAGGCACACCGGATCTCTGTGGTCACGCTTTTAAATCTGTGATTCCGGAAAGGCTTTCTATACTCACTTAATAAAAAGGAAAAAAAATTAAGTTTCTGAAGTTTAGTAGATCAAAGTCTTTTTTTTTTTTTTTTTCTTTTTTGACCCTTTTAAACCTTGTAATGTTAGCAGTGATGCTAATACCCAATAGTACACAGTGGAATTCAGGCTATTAGAAAACAGGGTCCTTCCAAGAATTCAAAAATTCTTTCCTTTAGGATTTAGAAGTAAAGTCCTGATGTGAGTCAATTGCTGACTACCTTCCCAAATTATCTTTTCAATCGTAGTTATCTCTTACGTATCATCCCTTAGTCTTCACTCCAGGATTTATTCCATTATTGAAGCAAGGTTCTTAACACTCCAACATGAAGTCCTTTGATTCATTAGTGTTTCTTAATAATTACCAGCATTTAGTCTTCTGTCTGAAAAATACATTATAGAGCCTATAATTTACTATATGGAAGTTGTCCATGGTGATCAAAAAAAGAAAAAGAAAAAGCAGCTATCTTTTTCTCTGTCTCAAGAGAAGGAATCTACTCTTCTTCTGGGCTGGACTTGTCATGTCTTTTACAAAGAGGAGGACAGAAGCAGCGCTGTGTGCCTGCTGGCCCTGAGTCTCAAGGAGTCCCAGAATTTCAAAAGTTTTGCAATTCTTTCCATTTGCAACCTGAGGTCGCCTATTGCCCAGACAAGCCCAGGCTATCTTGGGGGAGGCAACCTGGCAGCTGACTATAGACTGAAGAACAGCCCCGTCAGCCAGATGTAGGGGTGCATGACTGTAATCTCAGCAGCTTGGGAGGCTGAGACAGGAGATTTGCAAACCCAAGACCAGCCTCAGCAACTTAGTGAGGCCCTAAGCAACAGAGATCCTTTCTCAAAATAAAGAATAAAAAGTTCTTAAGCACCCCTGGGTTCAATCCCCAATATGAAAAAAGGAAAAAAAAAAAAAAAAAGCCCAGTCAAGATCAGTGGAGCCCGTTAACAGCAGAATAGACTACCTAAGCCCAGCTCTAACTGACAATCCAGAGAACTGTAAAATAAATACATGCATATTGGGTCAAGTTACTAAGTTTTAGGATGCTTCATATATAGCAAAAGCTAGCACTACCAAGGTGTTCAATGTTTCTCTCATCCAGGATAAAACAAAGATAAATAAGTATGAACTTTACCACATTTCAAATAGGCAAATTGGCTTCTTGAGGTTACTTTTAAATTAATTTGGCCCGCTTCTGACAGAAATCAACAAGCAAAATCACTACCATTTGCTTTCAGCTCTTTGAAGTAGGGTACACTGATCTGTGATTTAGGAAAATCAGTAAGTTGGAACTTATTTGTGCCTCCTTGCCCTTTCTTCCAATTAGAGATATATTCCACCACATAGCTCAGAGACAGCAAAATTGTTCTAAAATCTCTTTAACCATTGGTCAAAACCACATAGTGTGACGTTCCTTCCTTGTGACATAATTGAAATGAAGTATATATCTGAGGTCTCAATTGATCTTACCAAATGCACTGACAGGTGGTCGTTAGCATAATTTTAAGATACTGTTTTCCTGAAGTGGTTTCTGCAGAGGGATAAATCCCACAACTCATGTTGAGTTAATAACCTCAAAGTAGGGTAACTTTCACTCAAGCTTTTTAAAGCAATAAACTTTTGAACACTCAGTGTGTGTTTCGCAGACCAATTTCTGCCAGCATGCAGCAGATGATTGTCCTAGACAGGAGCTAGTCCACTTGACTAGATAGTACAACATTTGAAAAACTAAAGAGATGAGCTAATACTGGAATTAATAAATGAATTTAGAAAGGCTGCAGCATACAGGGTCAGTGTAAACTTATCAACTCTAGTACCTACAACAATTAGAAAGCAAATGTTTTTAAAGTACTTGAAGCAGCATCAAAAAATCAGGAAATCAATGTAACAAAAGTTGACCAGCTTTCTATGCAGAAGATTACACATTATTAGTAACAAAGATGACTTTAAAAAATAAGTGGATGATAATAATATGTTCATAGCTTGAAAGACTTATTATTGTAAAAGTGTCAATGTTTTCCAAATTTATCTATGAATTCAACGTAATCCCAATAAAATTGTAACATGCTTTTCTTGTCAAAATAAAACTGATTTTGTAATTTATAAATGCCACCAAATAACCAGCACAATCTTATGGAAGAACAAATTCTGGAAGGAGTATACTGCCAGTTACCAAGACTTATTATAAAGTCGCAGATAGTCACAGTAAAGAATCGACTCAAGGGCAAACAAACCAGAGGAACAAATTTAAAAGGTCTAGAGATTCCCTTGTACTCAGGCAGCTGATTTATTTACACACCACTGTGTACTTGTGATGCAATGGGAAAAAAAAATAACCTTTTTAATCAGTGGTGCTGGGTCAAGTGGGTATGTGCATGAACCAAAACATGTAGTGACCCCCCCACCTCACACCATATACAAAATCAACAGATCATAGATGTAAATGTAAAAGAAAAACAATACATCTTACTGAAGAAAACACAGAGGAAGATGTTTGTTCTTGAGATCACAAAGATTTCTAAACAAGGAAAAGTTATACAATAAAGATAGATGAATTTATTAAAATTAAAAAAATATCTATTTATCCAAATATTATTTTAAAGGGCGATCCACAATGTAGAAGAAGGATTTCTAAAACATATGCCCATTACAGGCCTAACACTATCTTTTTTTATTTCCTATTTTTTAAATTATCTTTCTTTCATGAGGTAGAAGGTAGAGATAGAAGTCTTAAATAAGCAATCCATAAAAGAAATTATCATAATGGCCACTACTGATAAAAGCATCCTCAATAATGTTCGTCACTAGAAAAAATGTAAATGTTACATTGAGAAAACACCTACATGTCAACCCGAATAATTAAAATCAGAAATAGAATACCATCTCACCCATTGGCCAGGATGTGGAACAAATGAATGTTCACACTACTGATGAGAATAAAAATCAGTAAAACCCCTTTGAATAACTGTTTTGCAGTATTTGATAAAGCTGAATAGACAGCTACCACGTCAACCAGCAATTTCAGTGCTAAGGTATATACCCAACACTATTATTATTAAATTGGCTTCTAATATATACCATAGTTTTGGTATAGGAAGGGATTAAGTGCTGGGCGAATAGCTCAGTAGTAGAGCACTCATCTAGCATGCAGGGCCCTGGGTTCAGTCCCTGGTGAAGAAGAAGGGGAGCACAAGGGGTGAGGGAAGTATCTAAGATATAGATAAATGGATACAGCCAGTTTGTGTAGCCCTTCAACCCTGGCTGAATTCATCCTACAGGGCAGTAAATCTCAAACCATTAGCAGGAAAAGTCACGAAAAAACTGAAGTTAGTGTAGCCCAAATTCTGCATGAAAACTTTAATTTCTTAAGGAAACAGGATAGAAAATACCAGTGTGCTGTCTTTTAAATTTCAGTGAGGTATTTAACAACAGATAGTCTTACTGAATTCCACAAAATACAAATTACACTACTGCCATAATAATCTCAACTTTGTCTTATAAGGCATTAGATATTTCTGATTTCCTTAGCTTCGATATCTATATAAAATATGTGACATCTGCATTCTAATCTGAAATCTAGATCCCACAGAAGCAGACTGGTGGTGGGGCTGAAAGGGCATACCCTACTCTGGAGATGATTCCTGCATCCTCATAGTTCAGCTCCCATCTGTGTGCAATGCAGTAGTGGCTGTCACCTTCTTACCTCATCAGAATCAGTGAGCAACAAAAGCACATTAAAATCAGGCATGCAAGAAAGATTTTGAGGCCACAAGCTTTTGTCCATTATCATTAAAAGTAAGACAAAATTTAGTCAGCCTTTCTCAACCAGGGTTCCCCGAGATAATTATGCCCTAACAATTTTAATTTGAGTGTCTCTTCTCAATTCTCCCAAGGATGGCACAAAGCTAATACCATACTAGATGCTTAGGACAGAAGTTAATTCATTGCATATAATAAATGCTATAGAGCATTAAGGATGAATTTTTCTAGTAAGTTCAGGATGGAAATACCTGACATTCTATTAAATCTACAAATTAGGCTTTGGCATTTAATGTCTTTTCTTTAAGGAAAAAAAGCTTTTTATGGACCTGTGGATTCAAAGCCTGACCATATTCTTGGAGAAAAATAAAAACTTCTAGCCTGGAGTAATACTAGAATGAATGGCCCATAAATTTGGGGATGTCACAGAGAAGTTAACAAACAAAAAAGAAAACAGTGAACACTGTCTTATTTTACAGTTTATAAAATATATTTTGAACAAAAAAATATCTGACTTAATAGCCAATATTTATGGAGCTCATTTAAAATTCTACCCAACGTGCTTCTACAAGGCAAGCAGTTATTTCTTGTTTTAGAAATGAGGAGAATGAGATTCAGGAAAAATAACCTTCCTCACATAGAAAGCCAGTGTGACACAGGCCCTCCACTTCATCAACCTAATCACACCAGAAGCCTGTGTACCCTGTTACTATCTAATCTCACAAAAGCGTCTCCATGTAGGATTTGTCTTCCTGCTCAGATAGAAAGCAGAGGTTCAAAGAAGTAAAAGGTGTCTGTTCATAAAGCTCAGAGCTAGCAAGTTCCGAACACAGTTCCTTTGACCACCAATCCTACAGAACCTCCCAAGCCATGGTTGAGAAAAAGCAAAGACGACCAAGAAGGCTGTTATGGGTGAACTATGTTTCCCTGAATGTTCATACATTGAAGTCATCCCCAGTGTCTCCAAGGGAACTTAAGTTAAGACTCAAGTCTTTACAGAGGGAATTAAATTAAAATGAGTCATTAGGATGGATTTCACCAATATCAACTGATACTCACATAAGATGAGGAAATTTCAACAGACACACATGGACAAAAGATGATGCAAAGAAATGGGGGGTTGCGGGGGAGATGGTCATCTACAAGTCAAGAGGAGAGGATTGAAATAGATCCCTCCCTCACAGTCCTCAGAAGGAACTTGTTGACACCTTGGATTTAAGCATGAATGGAGACAATAAATTCGTCTCCATTTACATCATATTCTGAGTCCCAGTCAAAGTACAGTATACTTTGTTGAAGCAACACTAATGTAATGACAATTGCTAACTGAGATAAAGTTTAGATTTAAAAACTTACATTCAAAATTCATAAACTCAAAAAGTACAGAATAACTATAAATTTGTTATATCTACATTTCTGCAGTTATTAAAGCTTAAAATTGAGGCTGGGGATATAGCTCAGGTGGTAGAGTACTTCCCTTGAATGCATAAGGTTCAATCTCCAGCACCATAAAAAAAAAAAAAACTTAAAATTGCACTAAGACTTTTAGAACACCTTGTATTATACAATAGATTAAAAATTCAACATCATTTTGTTTGGAAAAAAATCAATCAATAGCATCTATTGAAGGGTTAAATATTTTTAGGTATAGACTCCCTAGCAAATGCCAATCCACAGGTTTTTATGATGAAATGCTGATTCTTCAAAAAGTATCATAACTATAAATCATATATGTAACTCCCTGTGTATTAAAAATCAATTTCCTTAACCCCATAAAGATAATTCTAGATAATGAACTTACACTAATAATTGTTTATAATGTTAATAGCTAACAAAATTGAACATTCTTCTTCCAACTAACTGTTACATCATATTCTGAGTCCCAGTCATAGTACTTTTTAATTAGACCACTACATAGGGTATGTTTTTTGAAGGTGAAGATAAAGATGGTGATAAAATGATAGTGGGATCTATTTCATTTTCTGTTTTTGGTCTTTCCATGGGATGGTTTATGAGAAAGACACATGGAAAAATGCCCAGTGAATGTTAGTATTGTCATTATGATTATTAAATCAATTTGTTAAAATAGTTTATTGCAAGGCCAACATTAAATGTTAAAAAGACTCAGGCATGATATTTACTTAGTGGCTTATATAGTATTTTACATTATATGTGTCATGATTTAGATATGAGTTGTCCCCCAAAAGCTCTTATGTGAGGCAACACAAGAAAGTTCAGAGGGGAAACAATTGGGTTGTGGGTATCTTAACCTAATCAGTGCATTAATTCACTGGTGGATGAAGTGGGAGGTAACTGTAGCAAGTAGGGTGTGGCTGGAAAAGTAGGTCACTGGGGTCACTCCTTATATTTTGTCCCACGCAGAGCTCTTGCACTAGGGTACACTCTCTCTCCCTCTCCCCTGCACCCTCTGCTTCCTGTTAGCTCCATCCTAAGCTGCTTTTCTCCACCATACCCTTCCCCTGTGATGTTCTGCCTCACCTCGGGGCCAAAGCTATGGAGTTAGCTGATCGTGGATAGAACCACTGAAATCATGAGCCAAAACTCACTTTTCTTCCTCTCCTTTTTTTTTAGGACTAAGGATTGAACCCAGACTGCTTTTTACCATTGAGCCCAATCCCCAGCTGTTACGGTTTGGATGTGAGGTGTCCCTCAAAAGCTCATGTGTGAGACAATGCAAGAAGGTTCAGAAGAAAAATGATTGGGTTGTGAGAGTCTTAACCCAATCAGTGACTTAATCCCCTGATAGGAATTAACTGAGTGGTAACTGAAGTGGTAGAGTGTGGCTGGAGGAGGTTGGAATTGGGGTGTGGCTACTGGGTATATATTTTGTATCTGGAGAATAGTCTCTCCTGATCACCATGATGTATGAGAGCTGCTTCCCTCCATCACACTCTCCAGCCATGATCATGATGTCCTGCCTCACTTCAACCCAGGAATGGAGACCTCTGTTGACCTCTAAAACCATGGGTTCTCAAATAAACTTTTCCTCCTCTATAATTGGGCTGTTTGGGTCTTTAAGTCACAGTAGTGAGAAAGCTGACTAAAATACCAGCCCATTTTATTTTTTAGCTCGAGTCAGGGATTCACTAAGTTGCTTAGGGCCTCACTAATTTGTAAAGCCTGGCCTTGAACTTGTGATCTTCCTGCCTCAGCCTCCTGAGTCACTGGAATTGCAGGCATGCGCCACCATGACCAGCTCCTCGACATTTTTCTTGTCAGGTCTTTTTGTCATGGCAACAAAAAAACTATCTAAAACAATATTGTAATCATAATTGTATTTTAATTACATTTTTTTCATTTAAATGTTTCTAAGAAAGTAGTACAGACATAGATATATGCCCTAAGTATGACTCTCTTTTTAAATTAATTCTGCTGCAGCGGTGATGGCTCTTTCCAACTGTATAATCACGTCATTTTTAAGCTCGCGGTGGTGTTCCTCATTTCTTTTTTTAATTTTAATTTTGATCTCTATTATTTCTTTGCAGGAGGCCACTAATATCTCCAAGCTGTATCTGTGTCCTCTGTCCTCCCTCATTTTCATCTCCCTGGTCTTTATTAATGTACTATGTTGTCTTCTATGTCCCAGAAAACCTGACAATACAATGACTTTACATAAGAATTTCTCACACTGTCACCCTTAATTCTTTCGATACACAGTAAATATTTTAACCTGCTGTTGTCATTTCTTATTCTCTTTACATTTCTCTTTTTCCTCATCAAACTCCCTTTCCACTCATCTCATTATCTTTTCTTCTTAATTCATTCTCTCACCTCATTCTGTTCTTTGATTAAAAAAAAAAAATCTTTTTTTCTGCTCAGCAAGTAACACATCCCTTTAACAACAGTCTCTCCTGACCACTGTAATAAATGCTCTTCAGAAAAGGGGTCCTCTCCTTCTGAATTCTCTGAACAGCTTCCTACTCCCCTGAGCTGAAGTGTCACTTCCTGGACTCAAGCCTGCTGATGTATTTTTATATGCTCAATCTCTGACAGGCCTACCCAAACACCTCGTATGTCCAAAGGCACTGTGGCAAAATGTGTCTGGGTCCCTTTTCTACAGTACCTGGGAGAAGGCTAATTTCATACCCTCCTGGGGTCCAGGTCTCAGGCTGCATTGAGCTGAAACTCCTCTGAGGTGGCTTTCCTGAGACCTTTCTATGACTCCATTATCTGGTTCTCTTCAATGAGGAGTCAAGGAATATTGGAAAGATGAGTTGCTTGGATGTTGCACACATGCACAAAAAGTAAAAGGGCTCCAGACCCACAGAGTTTCCACAAATGGTGAAAAAGAGAAAGTTCATTGACCATTTTTCCAAATGGTAAACACATAAGAACTCTCTGTCAAAGGGTCAGGCTGGGACCAATAGCTCTGGCTGTTCAGACAGCTGCCCACATCATTAGAGACAGCACTGATTATTCTTTTCCCTTCATCCTATTCTACTTTTGATGTGATGATGAAGACTCTGTATTCAGATTCTTATTATGGTCATCTGTTACTTTAATTTCCATTGTTACTCGGTTTCTATTTTTCTGGGTCCTCAGGATGGTTTTATATTTTCATGGTAAAATGGGTGGGGCCCCTTCATGGACTTCCATTCAGCCTAACACTATTTGGTTTTCATTGTTGGGGACTGAACCCAGAGCCTCAAGCACACCAGGCAAGCATTCTTTCACTAAGCTACCTCTGCAGCCTAACACCTTTTTAAAAGAAAACTTAGAATTAAAAACATGTATATGTTAATAGACATACAAAAGAGACATATACATGTATATAACTTTATTTAAGTCATATTGGCTTATCTCTCCTTAACTTTATTTCCATGCTCCTAAAATAAGAGATAAAAATAAGAGAGATTAATATTATTTGTGTTTAGGGCTTTGTTTAGCTACTTATTTTTTTATTATTCTTGCTGCTGATGTCTTGGTTTTAAGGATTTACTTAATTTTACATTATAAATTGACAATTCTATAAAATAACAAGTATTTATTAATACACCTAATTTATTAATATGCCAACCTACCTAAATAGTTTCTATTTCTACAAATGGTCTTTTTGAATGTCAGTACTTCAAATGCAGAAACAGAGAAGACCTCTCAACATACACACAAATACCATCCCCCCCCACACACACACATATATATACACACTGCTTTCTCTTTTTCTCTTTCTTTCTATATGTGTATAGATGTTTTATGGAAGCACCTTGTCTGGCTAGGGGAGCTATCACTTTTGATAACTATAATGCATATCTCCCTTTGATGTTTGCATGGGTTGTAAGTAGGCAATGGCCTTTCAGGTTGTTACCGTTGGTGGCCTGGCTTCCCACTAGGAAGAAAGAAATAATTTTACTTGGTACAGTAAAGTAGAAAGAAAATTGAAGTAGGAAATTTGTACTATTTTTTTTTTTCCTATTTTGCAGTGCTGGCAATGGATCCGAGGGCCTCATACACGCTAGGTGAGCACTCTTACCACCAAGCTAAAACCTTATACCTAAGCTTTTTATGTAGAAGTGAGTTTTGAACCCAGAGTCATAACCATTACCACTGAACTACATTCCCCAGATATATTTGGGGAAGTACTATATTGGGGAAGTACTATATATACACACACACACACACACACACACACACACACACACACAAACACACACACATTTATTTATTTTTTAATTTTTGAGACAGTGTCTATGTTGCCTAGGCCAGTCTTGAACTTGTGATCCTCCTGCCTCAGCCTTCTGAGTCACTGGGATTACAGATTTGTGCCACCACACCTGGTTCTATGCTTTCTTGATTGTGAATTTTGATGATGTGACTAGATCCACTTCTTTCTAGTGCCATCCACACAGACATACAATTTTTTGTTTGATATTTACCTTCATGAATGAATCATTTAATCTTTAGTCTTTTTTCACTAGATGATTTATGATTTTGAAAAGCAATGCAGCCAGGTTTTTTTTTAACATCTCTCATGTGTTAATTAAGGGATGAAACTACAGGTAGGAAAATAAAAATAAAAGAAGCTGAATTCATTTCTTTGTCTCAAGAGCAAACAATCTGAAAACTAAACTGAATATTCTTTAGACACAGAGGCAAAAGTGACTGCCCTTGGATCCTGACAAGGCAAACAGGTAATCAACAAGTAATGTGGGGACAGGAAATAATAACTTTTAACATGGTAGCTATAAAAAGAGATCAGGGCACTCCAATGGGGGAAGAGGTTAACAAAAAAAGTAGTGATTAAGTGAAGAATAATCTAGAAAGTATATTGTACAGGGCAAACTTAAAGTACAAAGACATCTATCATTTTCATAATCAATTATAGCATTTCTTTGCATAGTTCTTTTCTTTTCATAAAATTATATGCCACAGGATATCGTTAATGTTTGCAATGACTATGAAAGAAGACGGCAATCACATTAAGAAAGACCTGGAGAAAAAGCTCCACCATGAGATTTTAAAACCAAAATTGTAACACACAAAGCAGAGGTGCAACGGTAGCGGAAAGAACTCAAATATATCAAATCTCTTTCCAGAGGCAGTCCAAAAAACACAGCTAATCACTAGCTGTAAAGCTCATTGACACAGAGAATTTTACAGACATGCAATAATATTGTGAATAATAATCATGGTGCAAAGAAGATAAAGGAACAAATGAAGGGTTTATTGAATAAAAGAAAATGGAAAGAGGATGAATCCTAAGGAGAAAATCATTTTAAAGGTCACTAGACTGTCACTGTACTGGAAGAAGAGAAGGTGAGATTACCAAATTTTAGTTTTAAATATATATGCAAAGCTGGCTCGGAGTAGAAACAGTCCATTATACTTTGCTTTACTGGTGAGCTATAAACCAAGGTCCCTAAATCACCATTAACACAAGAATCAAGAAATGACACATAAATTCAGATACCTTATTGAGATGCATTAAAAATACCTACTGGGGCCAGGAACAGTGGCACACACCTATAATCCCAGCAATTCAGGAGGCTGAAGCAGGAGGATCACAAATTTGAGGTCAGCCTCTGCAATTTGGTGAAAACTTGTCTCAAAATAATAATAAAAAAAAAAGACTGGGGATGTAGCTCAGTGGCAAAGCACCCCCTGGGTTAAATCCTCTGTATCAAGAGAGAAAAAGAACAAACTATTGGAGAAAAAACAGTAGGAAGTGCAAGACCAAAAAGAAAACCTAAATCTTTTAATTTCTAAACAATAGAAGTTTAGGGGATATATGTGTGTGTGTGTGTGTGTGTGTGTGTGTACATTCATATATTCAAGATTATAAATATGTGTCTGTACATATATAATCTTTATAACAAAGATTTCCACACCGACTATAATATATCAGTATAATTCTCAATCTTTAGTTTGTATTCAGTACAACTATATCATATGTGAACTTCATTGAGGTAACAGAGATTCAAGTTTGAACACTGAAATTAAATTGACTCGGGAAATTTTTTCATGCATAAAGTATAAAATAAGCACCATTAAGTAAAATTGCACATATCATCTTCATGAAGTGCTTAAACACTGAGAAATCTGCCATGTCAATAGGACACGATTTACAACCTACATAATAATGTGTTTCTTAGCATAAATCCATGATTATTTTTCTAATTTAATCCAATTTCTAGCATTTTCCTTGGAGATAAAATTTAATAAAAATACGTGCTCCTCAACAGCATCTCTCTGGCATGGAGGAGAGAAAGCAGTGCAGACTAACCTATCATGTCACCAGATGAACGGACTCCTTCAATAGAAAACCTCTTTCAGAATTAATGGCCTGCTGCACATGATGAGTGCTCAGGAAAGGAAATATTTATGGTTTTTCTCCTAACTTCTGACCCTTGAAATTAAAAGCACTTTCTCCACCTCCTCTGTTCCAGTTAACCCGTAGGAAAAATGTCTCTCTTTATGGCAGGGAGAAATTTTTATGGTACCCAGAGATACCGCTATATAGATAAGTGATCCAATTCAGAGCTTCCCCCAAAAAGCCTGCCTCCCAGTAGTGAGAGGAAGCAAAGGTTCCCCCAGGGACCAGGGACGCTGGACTTTGCCTTGACTGCTCATCACCTAGCATGAGGTAGAGGGACCTTCCAGCAGGAACAGTGAAATGCCCAATTAGGTAGGGTCTCCAAGGGGCCTCTGTGGCTGACAATAAGCCTGAGAGCTCTGAGATTCTCAGGACCCTGGCCTTGTTACAAACGCAAATTCAGCAGCCACCACTAGTCTGGCCTCCTGGATAGTCCAAGAAAGATGGCTTCTAGCTAGGTAAAGTCTAGGGAACAAAAGACTTATTTCTCTCTCCTATTAGCTTAGAGACAAGTAGAACAGAATGACTCTACCACAATCAAATTATAAGTTTTTTTTAAATAAATGTGAATCATAATAATTATGTATTGGTAGGATATATATTTACTATAGATGTAGCATGTGTGTGTGTGTGTGTGTGTGTATAATACTATAATGCATTGCTATAAATACCATTTTTACTATGAAAAAATAGTACACCTAAGAAATAAGCAAGTCTGGGATTGAACCCAGGGGTGCTTAACCACTCGATCACATCCTAGTCCATATATATATATATATAGGGGGAGTGGAGTACTGAGGATTGAACTCAGGGGCACTCAACCACTGATTCCACATCCCAAGATCTCACTGAGTTGCTTAGCTCCTTGCTGTTGTTGAGGCTGGCTTTGAACTCTAGATTTTCCTGCCTCAACCTCCCGAGTTGATGGCATTACAGGCATGCACCAACACACCAGGCACCATAATCTTTTTTTAGAATTGTTCGAGGGCAGCTACTTTTTTCTAAAGGGGGTTGAGCATAAATTACCACTCTTATATCAAACAAAAATAAAAATGAGGCCCTGTGCACAAAGATAAGTAATCATACATACTTCATTGAAAGTCACAGAACACATTTTCTTTTCTAAAATTCCTTCTCATTAGCTTACTAAATATGGAAAATTCAAGGCCACACTATCCTCCCCTGATAATTTATTTTCAGAAAGCTAATGCTTTCTAAATATCACCATTTCAAGCATTCATTAAAAATTATTGGGGGATTGTTTCTTAATAATGAAATGCAAATATTAAAAGTGAAGGGAGTGTTAATTACTTGAAAATGTGAAACCATTTGCAGTGTTTAAAACAAATTAAGGCTATTCTACCATTAATTATTTCAGGACTGAAGTTAAGTCTTAGTCCTCTATGGTTTTTACATATGGCATTACATTAGATATGACATATATGTGAGGCACGCTTTTTCTTCTTCCTACTCTACATATTTTACTGTGATGTGCGCCATATGTTTCATTACAAAGGGTGGCATGAAAAGGCTATTGCAAGAGGCGAAACTCTTGATTCAGATTTCAGCAATACAGAAAGTCCTCTTCATTAAAAACACATTATTGTTTTGCTTCCAGGCATTTACCTTATGTTCCCAGTAACACCCTGACAGTTCGAGATTAAAAACATCTGGAACATAGACATTAAGATTTTAGGGATCATGAGTCTAACACTAAAAACACAGACCATTATGGAATACTCAAAATAATGGGCTATTTGGTGGGGATGGGGAATCACATGATGAACAAATTAATACATAATTACTTAATGATTAAACCTATCTCATGACTGGGCATAAAGATACATAGGTTAAAATTTGGGATCCTGATATTATCTCCTACTTAAAAACTAGACAACATCTAAGATAATGTCCTGCTCCCAAATCAATTTTAGAAGTTTGTTTTAGTTGCTCAGTCTAATAAAATGGCTACCTAGCTTCCTGTTAGGGCTAGGAAGTGAAATCAAATACCTTTTTCAGCTAAAATTATGAAGTTCACTATTTCTAAATGCTAAATGAGGTTTAAATACACGAATAGTGGTTTAAAGGTATATACACAAATCATCTGATGCTCTTTCATCCCAAGAAGTGGAGCATAACCTACTTCCCCTGAGCAAGAGCTAGAATAGCAACTGCTTCTAGCCAACAGATTGTTAGGTGATGCACCACCTACAAATACAGCAATATAAAGACTGCAACTTTGAATTAGGAGTATGTTCTCCCAGACCCTGCCCCACTCTCCCTCTCCAGCTAACTAACTTTCATGTTCTGAGAAAATTCAGGTGACCTATGAAGAGTCCCACACGATAAGGAACCAATGCCTGCCAGCAATCACGTGAATGAGCTTGGAAGTTAAGATAATCAGTTCCCTCAGTGACCATGCCACTGAGCCTAGCCACTGATATGCCCCCAGTCAAGCCTTGAGACGACTGCAGCTCTGGCCAACATCTTCACTGCAATTTCGTAACAGACCGTAAACAAGAACACATTTGTTAAGTTACAACAATATTCCTGACTCACAGAATCTGTTAAACTTGGAATAACTTGTTACACAGCAGTAGCTAGTGATTACAACATGTAAGGAGAACAGGCTTTGGTGAGGCAGAGAAAAGACCCGAGAACAAGTCCTGGTCTCCAAACTTACAAATATGACTTTTCAGGTGTATGGTGCTCAATAGGGTCACACAGAATCCCCAGGCCTCGTTTCTTCATCTACATATTAATATTTCAACCAAAATGATTGGTTGAAAAGGCAGAGTTCTAAAGCTATAAAGAGGCAGCTTTAACCTTGAAGTAATAAGAGATAACCATGAGAACTGCCCAGCATTGGGGGCAGTCTTGAAGGCCGTCTTGAAAGAAAAGAGGCTGGATTACCATTGGGCCTGATTATCCCAAGATTTCAGAGGGCGACCCAGGGAGAAAACCTTTGGTTTCTTTCAATTCTAGCATGCTATGTTTCTAACTCTGGATTGAACAAAAAAAAATAAATAAATAAAGTGATAGTGCCCCATATCAAAACAATCAAACATATATAAGAAATTTAGGTTAAATAGTCCCCATATTGTTTGAATTCCCTCAAAGGACTCTATACAGAGATAATTTCCATTTGAACCCTAACTTACATGTACATTTATTGGAGCTTCTTTTTTTATATATAAAGGCAAAAATCAGAAAATATCTGAATGACTATTAATGAAGGTACACCATATATCATGGAAACTTGATCATGATCTACATGATCATGTAGATGATCCAAGGTGTTCATTTCAGTAAATGACAAGCACAAACTGTGAAACTTTTGTTAGGGATCTCAAACCTGGACATACATGAGAATCAGTAGGCAGTTTATTTTTTTGGATGCTGAGGACACCACTCAGCTTCATAAAGTCAGAATATTTGAAGGTGAGATCCAGGAATCAGTTTGTTTAAAACTTACCAGATGATTCCAGGGTACAGCTCAAGTTGAGAATCACTCCCAGTGTGATCTTATATGAGTTTACTGAAAAGGCAAACAAAATCCAATGCTGTGCTTATACCAGTGTATAGGAGAAGATCCAAAAGGAAAAATATAAATAAAGCTAGTGAGGACTGGAGTGGAAAGGAAATTACATCCTTTGTTATTTTTTGTAAGGAGCATAAATGGCTACTATAACATCAAAGGGCAAGAGAAAAGAAAATATTTCACAAATTTCTTAATTAGCTATAAGGTCTGGAAAAAAACAAAGATAATTATTATAATATGCCCTCAATTTGTATCTTTAAAAGTCACTAAAACTTTTTTATTTATTTTTTTTGTAGTTTTATATGGACAGCTTGCCTTTGTTTTATTCATTTATTTTCTTTTTATGTGGAGATAAGGATCAAACGCAGTGCCTCACATATGCTAGGCAAGCGCACTGCCACTGAGCTACAGCCCAAGCCCACTAAAACTTTTGAGCTACAAAAAAGATGGACACCCGGATAAAAAGTAAAAATTTTAACTAAATAATTTTTAATCAATAGCACAGAAGACTACATTTATCACTGACTTGTTCCTTAATAAATTATCTTCCCCTAATTATGAAGACAAAATGATACAATCTAAAACTTTCCACTGGAAGAAATATAATTACAATGTGCATGGGATTTTTAATTCTGGATTGGTTATTAGAGATGAAAAAATCTAGATTTTCTTTTAAGATAATAATGAAACTGATATTCATAGAATTAAATAGTGTTAGTTTTTGCAAGGGAGTAATACTCTGACTTACTTAGATAAGTGTAATGCTGCTTATTATGCAATAACGCTACATAATTGTGATGTATCGTCTGTGTTTCAAGGGTGTTTGTGTAAATGGTAGGAGGTAGAGAGGAGATATTTGTTCAAAAGGAATCTAATTCTTTGTGTCAGCATAATGCCAACTTTTATCCATGATTTATGAATTATCCAAGGAAAATATATCATGCTACGCTGAAATATTTTTACATATTTAAATGTTTAACATCAAGAGAAATCAATATGACAAGTGCTTTAAATCATGTTTACTAGGCATTGTATTAGGAAACACTTCTGTTTCTAGTATTTGTTTGAGTTCATTCAGAATCTCTTAGTCATCCTCTATTTATACACTTTACTTTAGCTTTTTCGCAATGCTACAGTTTTGTAAACAGGAGTACTGAGAACTAAATGGAAACTGCAGAAGCGTAATTACAGCTGGGTGAGAATGTTAAGCACTCACTCTTGAGTTTTAACCTGTGACTGTTTGGGATGCAGAGTACCATCAATCAATATTTATTGAGCATCCACAGGGTACGTGATTTGGCCAAGACGGCAGACAATAAAGGCAACCGCACTCGTGTGATGGAGTTTCCTTCCTTTTAAGAGAGGTGGAAAACAGCCAAAACTCTAATGTGATAGGTAAAAATATGTGTCCCCCACCACTCATTTGAATACCAACTATGATAAAGCAGGTCTCCTCCTAAAAATTAGCTCTCAGTATGAAAAATGAAACGGCAACATTCTGTGAATACTGATGTCTGAAGAAAAGGAACAGTTTTCTTCAAAGGTTTTCTCTTAGAAAAGTTTATTGTTTTCCTTTTTGGAGGAAGAAAAAGAGGGAGGGTGGGTGCTTTTCTTATTTCAAATTTATATTGTTTTATAACTTTAATATACATTTAATATACAATAATATTCTCCCACCTCCTGCCAAGGATGTCAATCATGGCAAGCCAGTGGATTTTCAAAGAGTTTTTAAAAAAAAAAATTTAAATATTCAGATAAACAGAAAACAAGAGATGGTCTATAAAATATTAACATGTTAAGATTTTGATATCTAAAAAAATGTTTGCTTCAATGTACCTTCACATTTGGTATAATCCTCTAAAAAGAGAAAGAAGATCAACCGTCTACTCTAACTCAACAAGATAATTATAAAAAAATAATGAGAGACATTCCAGTCAGAATGGCCATCATCAAGAATATAGCCAACAATAAATGTTGGCAAGGATATGGGGAAAAACGTATACTCATACATTCCTGGTAGGACTGAAAATTGGAGCAAACAATATGGAAAGCAGTATGGAGATTCCTCAGGAAACTTGAAATAGAACCACCATTTGAATCACTCCTTGGTTTATACCCAAAGGACTTAAAATCAGCATACTACAGTAAATACAGCCATGTCAATGTTTATAGCAGCTCAATTCACAATAGCTAAACTATGGAACCAACCTACGTGACCTTCATTAGATGAATGGATAGAGAAAATATGGTATATATATTCAATGCAACATTACTCAGCTTTAAAGAAGAATGAAATTATGGCATTTGTCAGTAAATGAACGGAGTTGGAGAATATCATGCTAAGTGAAATAAGCCAATTCCCCAAACCAAA
This sequence comes from Urocitellus parryii, assembly GCF_045843805.1. NCBI lineage: Eukaryota > Metazoa > Chordata > Mammalia > Rodentia > Sciuridae > Urocitellus > Urocitellus parryii. The sequence goes on from NC_135534.1 coordinate 151,800,616, forward strand.
GACTGAATATTTTCTCTGATATGTGGATGCTAATTCACAATAAGGGGCAGGGGGCGGGTGCGCTAGGAAAGAACAGAGTTACTTTAGACTACGTAGAGGAGAGTGAAGGGAGAATGGGGGGATGGGGATAGGAAGAATAATAGAATGAAACAGACATTATTACCTTATGTATACATATGACTGCATGACTGATGTGATTCTACAAAATGCACAATCAGAAAGATGTGAAATTATACCCCATTTATGTATGATATATCAAAGTGCAGAAATACATTCTACTGTCATGTATAACTAATTAGAACAAATTTTTAAAATGTATAAAGTAAAAAAACAAAAATGAGAGAGTGAGCTTTGGTTATAGCTCAATGCTAGAGCGCTTGCCTACCGCATGTGAGGCACTCAGTTTGATTCTCATTACCACATGTAAATAAATAAATAAATAATGTCCACTGACAACTAAAAAAATAATAATAATGAGAGAATTTTGTAAAAGAAAGAAGAAACATGCACTTTGATTTTCTATCCAAGGGCCATCCATTTTTCTATCATAAAGTATGATCTCTCTGAACTATATGATATAAAAGATTCATTGATTATTAGACATTGGTACAGTAAATCCTTCAGTCTAGGAAATTAATCAAGAAGCTTTGACTAAAGGCAAAGTCTTTGGACTAAATTCAGACAAAATCAAAAAAAAAAAAAAAAGATCTGCTATTTAACTTTCTAAGGTACATTTTCATGGAAATGTATATTGTACCTTTTAAATAGTGTTTTTTCCACTGATTATGTTAATGTCTTTTCCTAAAAATGCTCATTTTTAATGGGTAAAAAGTTAAGCACAAACTCAAATGACAGGCAAATACAAGAGAAACACAATTTTTTTAAGATTTAATCACCATTCACTGCACTGAACAAAAATTCTCATTGCATACTTCTTTTCATACTGTTCTTTATTTTTAAAAATTCCATCCATTTCAGTTAAGTACATTGATTTTCATAATCCCTTTATCATTATTTTCCAAGTTATTTGCAAGCTTTTTTCCCTATTATAGAAGAAAATCAGAGATAAAAAGATATGTGTTATGTTGTTTATACTAAAGACCATCTCTGTATCTTCTGTAATTTTCATAATTTACAATGAAAAGTGTTTTATTCTTTAATATATCAATAGCAGTGTTTTATTTGTCATAGTAAAACACAAAAATCTATCTTTTTCCAACCATTGACAGGTGACAAATTTAAGTCAAAGTGGTAAAATGATACTAAAAATACTTATTTTAAGTCTATGTAAGAGCTAAACACCTTAGGGACTTCCAATGTAAAATCCTGTCCTTGGTTTGTCACTGGGAGATTTGTGGGGTGGGCATAGTAATCAGGAGTTTTTTGTTGTTGTTGTTGTTTTCGAGGGATTTTTTTAGGGATGAATGAAACTGAATCCAAGGCTAGGCAAGCACTCTACCACTGACCTATAGTGAAGTAGAGTGTCATAGGTGTTTATTTCATACATTAAAGAATACTACTCAAAATTCCAAAGGCCAAAAGGAAAAATATTCCTAAATGATAATTATGAGAGAACAGTGTCCTCTAACTGCATGCACACAAACATAGGAACCTTTCTAATTGTTTGTTTATTGGTACTAGGAATTGAATCCACTGAGCCACATTCCCAGACCTTTTTATAGTTTATTTTGAGATAGGGTCTTGCTAACTTGCTTAGGGCCTTGCTAAATTTCTGAAGCTGGCCTTGAAACTAGAATCCTCCTACCTCAGCCTCCTGGGTGGTGAGATTTCAGGCATGTGCCATCACACCCTACTCAACCTTTGCTTTAGATGATAAAACTAGTAATCACAGTTGTGAGCTGAGTATGGCTGGAAAATGTCAAGTCAGACATCAGTCAGTTCCTAACATCCACTCATAAATCAACCAACCTGAGTACCTCATTCAGAACACCTAGGATCTCAGTTTACCAAAACAAGCAGAGTGGGGTCATAAACTAATAAACAGTGCTTCATCAACTAACCAATATCAGGAAATACCAGATTGTAGGAGTTACTAACCATAAAAAACTATTATTTAGTCCAATGGGGGTTGAAGGGGAGAGGGACCAAAATATGATGGCACAATACTTTTTTTCCTGTTTCTTCTTAGATAATTTATATTGTTATAGTTTCAAGCTCATCAATCTTTCCTTCTGGAATGTCTTGTCAGCTGTGAATCCCACTCAGTCTATGATTCACCTCAAGCATTAGAGTTTTCATCTCAAGAAATCCAATCTGGATGGAGGGATGGACAGGTATTTGCATGTTACTATGTATGCTTTTAACATATAGGAATATAGTTAACCAACTTGTTTTAATGCTCACCTGGTAACTCTAACATCTGTCAATACTGAGTCAGTCTCAATTAATTTTTCCTCAGCAATTAGGGTATTATGTTTCCTGCTTTCTTTTGTGCCTGGTAATCTTTTGTGGGACACTAGACACAGTTAATTTTATTTGGGGGATGTTGGAGATTTCTGTGCTTTTAGAAATATTCTTGAAAACATTTTTTATTCCTTTAAGTCTTATTTTTAAGATTTATCAGTTGGTATGAGCTCAACCAAGATTTAGCCTAGAGTACTCCTATCTCACCCTCCCAAGTCACTGGGATTATAGGTGTGCACCACCACAGGGCAATTTGGGTAAATTTTTCATATGCATTTGGTCAGCAGTCTGCTGAATCTATAGGGGGAGCATCTGCACACCCCCGGAGTCCTCTCTGTCATGGGTCTCATCTCCATTGCTGTCCTGAAAATTCTACCTGCCTTAGTCACCTAGACTCAGCTGCATCTCTCCAATTCAAGGAGTCTTCCAGATTTCAACCTGGTTTCCTCTCCCTATGTTTACCCTAGAAATTCTCTAATAATTGGGGCTAATTATGAAACCCACTGGTTAGTTTCTTGTCACTCAGGTAACACTTTCCTTAATTATCTTATATCAACTGTCCTGAGGAACAGTGTTTCACCTATTTTGTCTGTTTTATGGCCTGCCTCAGGCTCAAGAATAAATTGGTCAATCCATGCCTTTTTCCACTTTCGGTACGTGCACAAAGCCAAAGTCAGAACTGTCTTTTCACAACTCAAATTTGATCATGTAAATCCCCTGCTTAAACCACTTCATTGAATTCTCATTAAAATAAATCCAAGCTTTTTACATTGATTTAAAAATTGACTTCATAATTTAAGTCTTTGCTTTTCTAACAAATCCTCCCCCACAACATACAATAATCATAATTGAGAATTTAAAAGTTGCAATTTCAAACGTACAAAATATTTTAAAATTATATTTGTAGATGTTACTCTTTCTACCTAGAACTGTCCTCCCTGCCTTGGCTGCTATGAACATTATATTAGTCCATGAATAATCAACACTAATAGCTCTCTGAGAAGCCTTCCTGCCAGTCACCTTCTCTTTCTCTCTTTCACTCCTTCCTCAGTGCTCAGAGGAATGCATTATCCACACTCCTGGTAAGGTGTCCATTACTTTCTTCCATAGCTATTTATTTAAAATTCTATTTCCCACTTTGTACCAGTTTCTCACTTGAGCTTTCCCATTTATGAAATGGAGACAATAAAAGGTGTCCAACAGTTGGGGCACACTTAGGTTAACTGACAAACTGGCTATATTTCAACTAATATATAATCCATTTTTTTTTCCTTCAGTTTGCAGAAATATTGGTTAGGTCATATACCTGAAAAGCATTTGGGTCCATTTACTAGTCTAAAATACATATGATATCAACACTACATAGAAAATCCTAAAACAAGACAGAGGTCAGTGTCTTCAGAATGACAGATTAGAAACTACAATAGAGAGCTAAAAGGGGGAAGCTAACAAAATAACACACAGGGAGCCCTGGGGACTATGTAAAGGATTTTATAATTTAACATTCACATAACCACATTACCCACGTACAATCAAATGTATGTGAAAAACAAAGAGAGAAAATATAATAGAAATGAGTAATAACTCAGCTATTGACTACAGAGATATTTCATTACAGGATGGTATATTTTCAGTTAAAAATATATGGACTCTAAAGAGAAAATTAAAGTTCCCCCACCCACCCTCCATTATGAGTTGGGGAAGAAAGGGGAGCAAGCTTTCACAGTGAGTCAGGGTCAAATAATAATTCACAAATCTTCATTAGTTGTTATGTCCAATGATGCTTTCAACAAAGCACTCTAAAATCCAGTAGAAGGACTAAATCCTTAGAAGGATAACTGACAACATTTGTATTTAAAATACATAGCTTGGAAAAAAATAGTCTCTAATACTTCAGAACAAACAACAGAGGGTGAAGCATAATTTTTTAAAACAACATTTCTGAAAAGAGCCTTTTCTTCTGATAGGGTCTGTTTAAGCTTTGTTTACTTTCTCAGCAAGAAGAAAGGCCTTGGGCAACATTTAATTAAAATGTTCCCTAAGCTTTCATGCTTCCTGAGGCAGTAAGACTGGGGACACTGAGATAGTCTTCTCACTGTAGACTATGAAAGGGACAAGCAGGGATAACTCTGAATTCTCCAAACAATATGTAGAGCAAAGCCACATCCCCAGAAAGGCCAATTAGGTGAGATGTCACACATGGCAGGTGTGGAATATGTGAGTGGTATAGATTAGGAAGCAACTGGAAAGGCTTCAGCTACATGCTTTCTGTTATCTCAATTAAAACCACTAATTTCTGAGGTCTAATAACCTGTAGGAGTGAAGGATTCTTTGAGTAGTGTAAACTATTATTAATTCAAATAAGATGGTGTTTCATTGAAGCTGAGCAATTCCCAGACCCTGGCAGTAAGTAAACTCCATGGAAATGAATTAGAAAATGCTTAATGTGTTGCAAATTATTAGTTACAACAAAAAGAAATGGTTTGTTTTGGTGACATTTTTTTTCCCTGTTTGAGCTTTAAAAGTAGACAATTACACGGAGTTACAGAAACCGACATGGAATTCCCATGGTTTAATAACTACTAAGAAGGGTAGGATCCAACACAGAAGACTAGAAGGAAAGAACCTTGATCTCGGGACAGTAAAACAGTGCGACTGGACCTTGGAACAAGCCACAAAATTGTACTGAGGCTCATTCTGCTGTGGGTAAACTGGGATGCTACCAAAATTAAGAGATACTACAAATAATATGCATTTAAAAAAGTATAAGCAATGATGATGATGATCCAAGGTGCTCTAAGATTCTTCTAGCAGATATATACGTGATATCCTCAAAACAGGACAGGTGAAAACCAGGGATCCCATTTCGGGAGAAATGTCTTCAAGTAGTTAGAGAAGGCTTTCATCTTTTAAGAAGTCCTATCCTTTAAGTTGTTATTTAACTTTCTTATTAAGTGAGTTTGCCTATGTATAAAATTCAAACAGGGATTGCCCACCTAGCTACTCACACATTTGCCCTCCTTCATATTTCCTTCTGGAAGGAAGCAAGCATCAAAGGGGAAATGAGTTCAGTGCAGACTGGTTGTAATTAACAGCAAGAGCTTTTTATATCACCATGCAAATCATTGATATGCTTCCTTTTCCATTATGTGAAAGAAAAATAATTTTGTTTATTTTGCTTTCTGTCAAAAAAAAGTTTCATTAATTTCAGGAAAGATTTTAGAGCTAGTGTCTTTGTATTTTAATATAACTAAAATTACCCTACAAATACTTCCTGTTCTGAGCAAAGCAAGTGTTAATTTTTGTAAGTCAATCCGACATTTAGCAACATTAATCAATGGATATATTTGTAAAGGACAATGGTAAATGAATAGTGGTCACTTATTATTTATTTATTGGCAGTATTGGGATTGAACCCAGGGGCACTCTACCACTGAGTTATATCCTTACATCCCTAGCCCTTCTTCATTTTCATTTTGAGGCAGGGTCTCACTGAGTTGCCCAAGCTGGCTTTGAACTTGGAATCCTCCTGCCTTAGCCTCTGGAGTCACTGCATTAGAGGCGAGCACCACCACATCTAGCTAATTTTTTTTTTAAATCCTTATTTACTTTACTTTCTCTGTAGTCCTATATCCATTATGCCAAAAATATGGTCCCATGGGATCTAATTTTAATGAATGAATTGAAGCAGAGCATTTAACTCTTATTTTTTATCCCACTATTATTTCATATAAAATCCTTCCTGCACCCTACCATAAAAAACATCCTCAGCGTAAGAGACGAAAGATATCCTCAGGTCCATTCTGAAGTGTCCATCAGTTCACAAAGGGCCTTCCAGAGTGATGTTTTCAAAATAGAAGAGAATTTCTCAGATGTGGTCATGTGCCTTCTCAAAAGTAAAACCCCTGTTGTCCTCTGGGGTAATATAATGCACTGTGCTCTGAAAGGCTCATGCTACTTTGTAGTATTTAAATGTTTTTGTGTCTATTCTATATAGAGAGGGTGAAGTTAATACATAACACACATATGTGTATGTACACATAACATCTATATACATATAAGGATGCATATATGTGCATATATACCTATATGTGTGTGTACATATAGATAATGTGTGTTTAATTTTAAGCACCACAATAACCTCAGACAAGACCACTCTAGTTGATGTGCGATTTATAAAATCTTGGCTACAATAAAGCCAAAATTAGTCATAAAAATGATTCCTTCTTAAATCTTGAAATAACTTGCCTGTTTATTATATTTTTAAGACATCAACTTTCTTTTCTTCTTTGATTTATCTCAGGCTGCAAGTCCTACCTATAGCCTGGTCAGTATCTGTTATATTCTTGAATACTTCAGCTTTCTTCTGACTTCCGCATTCTCCTTACCTTTGGATAAAATAATAACAGTATCCAGATGGATATTCACCACAAATCTGTCCAATACTGGGGCTGCATCAGTGTGGCAAGATTGCTGTCTCAACCCTGCCCTGGATCCTGAGCCAGGACTTCCAAGCTCTACAGAGCAGGCTCTGCTTTTTCAATAAAAACACCATCTAAGTCCTGGAACATGTTTATTTCATTGTGTACCTGAGGTTATATTTCAGCACTTTGTACTGAAAACAGAAGGAAACTTTGTGCTTAAAAGCCGATCCACAGTACTGAGCTGGTGAGGCCATACCATTCAGAGTCGGCACAGAATGTGCCAATGGGAACCTTTCTAACTCACCAATTCTGAGATGTTGGGTACAACACTCCTCATCCCCGAGCCTCAGGTTTATCACATGAGAGTGGAGATCAAACAGTGCAGAGCTTAAGGCATTGCACGACAGACTCAGTGAGGTAGTACCACAGAACTTACCATGTTGCTTGGGACATAGTAAAGCTACCATATTTCATTACCACCACCAAGAAAACAGCTTTGAAGAGCAGAGTGAAAAGCAACATGATTTTTAAACTACCTCTTCACTTTAAATTCTGTCACAGCATTATGCATGGTCCACTTTTAATAGTAAAAGTCAAGGTCAAAGGGTGGAGAATGGGGAGGGAGTCAGAAGGAAAGCCTAGGAAGAGATACTAGAGAAGAGAACCAGCCCCTTTAGAACCAGATGGAAAGTCAACATGTCCACATTCTGCAATGGAAAACAAGCAGAGAACAAACAGCAGATATGGGTAGGTAGGCAGATGATGCAATGAGACATAAATTGTGAAGAACTCCTTAAGGATCTGTTAACCAAAATACAAAGTGAAGCAATTTCCATTTATTCACCAACTGAAACAGTTTTTAAGTCATTCTCCGTTTTCTGTATCTACATCTTCTTACTCATTTCTTTTTGGAACTTCTCCTACCATCAGTCAAGGCCTCCACGGTCCTGGCTCAACATTTCTCATGCCTCTGGGTTATCTCTCAGCTCTCTCAACCTCCTGTGGTTTACCATGCAGACAACAGGGGAAAATGAGGAATCCATCAAAAAGTAACATGTAGTCCCAGGGAGGAGTTCCATCGTCCATTTTTTATTTAAGGCTGCTTTCAAGCTAGCACTCACCACCAAAGAGTGTGAAAAGTACTATTACAACAGCACATCACATTGCCAAGACCCGCCCTCTCTCTCATTCTCTCATTTCCCCCACCAGCCCCCTGCCACTCTCACACACACAGCCAGAGACACCACCATCTCTTCAGTCATTTCAAGCTTCCCTTTTAATCAGCACAGTAAACAAGCTTCTATGCCTCAGGCTGGCGTTCCACAAACTCAGCCAAATCATGGGGTTTTGTGAATGCTGCAGTCAGCAGGGCCTGAGAAGGCATATTTGCTCACACATTATGTGGATCTTTTTTTTTTTTTTTGGAGGGGTGCAGGGGGAGGGAGGTCCTAGAAATATTTCTTAGGGAGTATGATCAACAAGAGATCCCATTTACCTTACAAAGTCTCTAATTTTATTGGCTTTTAATTAGCTGTGGTATCAGGTGATTTGGATAATTATTAACATACCTTCTTTATATCTTATTCCACAATGTGAAATCAAAAGCATAGTGAGGGGAAAGTAAAGTGTCAACATTCCAAGTCATAATCCTCCAGTGCTCTAGTTCTGGAAATATCTATAAAATATCTCTTTTCTGGGGAAAAAAAAAAAAACTAAGAATAGCATCTTCCAAATAAATGGAAATAAAACTATTCTAAATTCACCAGAAGATCATAATTACCAACATAAAATTATAAAGTATAATACTCAGTATTCGGTAAGATTTCTAGATGATTATTTCACCACACCGGATAAAAACCATCTATTCCAATAGAACCTCATTTGATCATTTTAGAGACTGTTAGAAATTTGTCCCTTTTCCTCTGAGAGGAAATGCAAAGATATAAAAATATTTGTTAAGATTTGATTTTAAGCATTACCCAATGCTAGGTACAGTAGAAAGGACAGAAAATAATTCAAACACTGTCACCATACTTGTGTTTATAATCTAGTCAAGAGTCTCCTGAAGTGATATGAGACTCACTAGGTAAAGCCCTTCTCAGACACTGATGGAGCTAACTTTTGCTGTTTGGGGGAGATCACTTTGTAGATGAATCCCAAGAAAAAAATATCTAGGGAACTTTCTGCCTACCTAAGGTGATTTTATTCACTGTGTGAGGTACCAGGAGCAACCTCAGAGTCAGGTGGGCACACCAAGCTCTAAGCTTCTCTGAGTCCTTGCAAAAAATACCAGAATTTGGGGCAAGACCTAATGATCCCTCTTAAATGGGGGTAATTATCATGTGTTATCTTTAATGACAAGAAATACTGTGTCCCCAAGAAATCTGAGATAAGAAAATAGAAACAAGTAAAGCTTCCTTAAACTTCAGTTGATAGATGCCAATAAAGGAAGGAGAGCATGCCAGAAATGAGCTTGGAAGTGATACTTGTCGATTGCTGAGGTTATGTTTGCTTACAGTACCTCCAGTACTTGCTTCTGCACATCACCGCTTTGTTATTGATCAGCTGTGGTCAGATATTGTAAGTATAAATTAACACGCTCCAGCGAAAAATGCCCCTGGGAGACATTACACTCTGAAGAAATCTTCTCCTCAGGTTTAACTGTAATTACAAGTAGAATTCAAATGGAAGGAGGGGGATGGTTAGTTCTGATTTCCTCTATCATTTTGTGTAACCCCTGATAGTGTTATTCTGCAGTGCATTTTGCAATGGTAAAATACTTCGCCTCGGTACAACTTCAACCTGAAGGAACGGCACAGGAGATGCAATTTACTGTCACCAGCTAGCAATCAGCTGTCAAGGGGTGCATTTTTTATCTAAAGAATCTTAGAATCAAGGGACTGCTCTTTAATTGACTTTGGTGATTCCTCTAGAAGGCTTAGAGGCTGTCTCTGAAGCCTGTGGTATCGTGTCTGTTTTAATCCATTTGAGTTAAAATTATCAGTTCCAAGGAAAATACCCGTAGGAGATAAAGGTATTAAGTGAAAGAAGAGAGACACAGTCAGGAGACCGGCATCCTAGCTGAGCAAAAGATATGTCAAAATATTTACCATGAATGGAAGGCAGGTTTTTCATAGTGAGATTGCAATTTATCAGTATGGGGAAACAGGAAAAAAAAGGTGTTATAAAAAGCACTAAAATAAAGAAGTAAATAGTCAAACTCTATATTTCACCACCATTTGCTAAACTCTGAAAGGTCACAGAGAGCACTATGCTAATATTTTGCAATAATGGACTCCAGGGCAGTGCTTTAATTAAATGAATTCCAAAGCTCTCTGACTCTTAATCAGACTGTGCAGGGGCTGTGAGAAGGTCAGGCTGTTGAGCAAATGATGCAAACTATACTAACACACCAAGCACCTTTCTTCAAAAGAGCTATAATGTTCCCTATCTTTAATATCCTAAGAATTTCTGACAAGGTGAAGTCTTCACTAGTATCACTAAATAGCCTACCAAGTGAGTCAGGTCAATGATGAGTCCATGAGATATTCCAGTAAACCAGTTTAAAAGAATGGTATTTGCAGTGAAGATCTTCAATTTCTTTTGATTGATAAAAATTGTACATATGTATGGTATACGTGATTTTATGGATGGATGTCTATTCCCACACGTATAATGGAATAGCTCAATAAAGTTAGTTAAAACAAGGTTCCCTGTTTTAAACACCTGTTGTATCACATACTTATTTTTCTGTGGCAAAAACATCTTACTCCTGAACTTACTACTACGCCCTTCTAACTGAAATCCTGTATCCTCAGTTGCTCTAAGTACTATGCCTAGAACATCCAGTACCTGCTTTCCAAAGCTAAATATGAAAGGAAACTTCAAAGTCCCTCAAAGTAGAAAAAGGGGTCCGTGAAAACACAAATACTTTATTTTTTTTTTCTTCATATGAAATGTGACAATTCAGGTAGTCAGAAAATAATCTCAATAAGTTAAGCAATGACATTTTATCTCAAAATAGGTTTCTTTTCTAAGCCTTACACATTTTTCTCCAATCAACTAAATTGTACCCTCCCCTAAAGACTCAATTTTGATTTTAAACTCAACAACCCACCATAAGAAGATCTAGCAAATTACAGGGTCTCAAGATCAGAATATTAAATAGCTAATGGAAGTAACATATATGAATCATAACAATGAACAGAAATATTCATAAAGGAATCAATTTTAAAATGAGAACACAAATAAGTACCTACAAAATGACTGTAATTATACAAAACAACAAAGTACATTTGTGCACTGACATTCAGAAGCAAATGTAAAATGGCACAAATAGAGAATAATGTTTATTGAGTTTATTTCCCACAAAGTTAAAGACATTCCCTAGTGCTACTAATTTTCTGGACCTCTTAAAGACTCTGATGTTTTCCACTAATATTCAACTGAGAAGTACTAAGTCGTTAATGTTTGTTTTGCTCTGTACAAGGCACTGTGCTAAAATCTCCAAGTGACTCTACAGGGTAAGTACTATGACTTAGTCCCATTTTACAGACAAGGAAGCCAGTGCTGGCCGAGCTGAAGCTCTTGTGAATTACGTATGTTGACACAGTGGCAGAGAATTTTGCATCACCACACCAGTTATCCCAACACTGCCTCAATGTGAAGCCTAGTGTCGATGGACAGTGGCCAGTGGTTTGGTTTCTTACACCATTAAGATGACAAATGGCTCAGTTCCATTTTAATACTGCAATATTGGTCTGATGACTGGATTATACTGTCATAGGATTTTCAACTCTATTTTATTCTTCTAGAAATTCCCAGATCATTCAGGACAGCAGGTAAAGAAGACATATTACCCTCCAAAAAAAAGAAAAAGAAAAAACTTGAGAGTCTAGACACTTCAGTATTTATGTTACCCCATCAGTGCTGTACATCTTAATATACCTTAAAGTTTTCATTTTACCCACACGTCCTGCTGCCTTGGTAATTTGCAAAAGGTTTGTGTGCCTGACCTCTAATGATAATTCATCATATATCCTAATGCTTTCTTACTGGAGCTGTAAAACAATGAATTAGCAACAAATCCCCCACTCTTTGCCCCTTCAGCCCTTGGAGTTTAACTCCTCTCACATTACAGTATTTATTGAATTTCCCAGCCAAACGGTGTTCTGCTCCATAAAATTCTGACAAGTGGACTCTGCCAAGCTAATAATGGCTTCATTCTGCTGAAATAAACTTATTTCACTGCGGCAAACAAAACGACATGACCTGGAAAGGTTATTTTTAACTGGGTAATGACTCAGTCCCAACCAAGCATTTCTCTCAAGGTTCCCCGTTTTAAATAAGTTACATTTTCTTAAACATAAATGCATGTAATTATGTGTGTTCTTGTCTATCAGTTTTTCACAATGAAGTAAAAGTAGATTATTTTCATTGCTTCTGGTATCTGATTCTATTAGTCAGTGATTAGTGATTTGGTCAGCTTATCAAACTGTCCCCAAGTTCCTGGCATGGAGAAATCACCCATAGAATTTGAAAGTCAAGATGCATAAAGTAGCAAAGGTCCTTTTAAGCATAATCTGGTTTTATTGCATTTTCTTCTTTTAATTAAACAGCATCAAATACTTTCAATTCTGCAAAACTTTCCAATGTGCCTCAGAGAAATGGCTTTCTTATCTCACTGTTTTTTTTTTAAAGCGTGAATAAATTCTGCTAAGATTGCTTAGGCTGTTTACCAAAGAAAGTTTTGCCCAGTCAAATTTATCGACATCCACATTAGTTAACATTTTATGCGGTATCTTCAACTCTCCCTAACGAAAAGGTCCACCGAAAAAGTTTCAAAAAGAATAAAACAACTTCAGTTTTTCCCTATACTACATCTGTATTTTAGGGTTATCATCCACATCTCTTCATCTTGTACTGCACAGCCCCACAAAAACAAACAAACGAACCAACAGAAACAACTGCTAGGCTAAGGTCAAATTTTTCTTCAAGTTTCAAATGATCAGGGACTCCAAGAGCACTACTGCAACAGCTGGGATCTTGTACCAACATGCTGCACCCTGCCAGTGCTGCCTTCAGAGACTAATAAAAGAGAAAACCCTTGACAGCGAACAGCTGGGCTCCTTATGAAGCTGTTCAATAGAAACGATGAGGCCTCCCACAGCCCACCAAAAAAATCAGGGCTTGGTGTGCCGACACAGAAATGCACAAGGAAAGGAATTTTGGTAAGAGGGAGTACACATTTAAAAGAGACTGAAATGAGGAGATGATGATGAATAAGAGAGAAAAAAAAGGCTAATCAATGAATAAGAAACCCTGCTACATTCAGATCTGGCATGGCTACCACAGATGTTAAGAGTTTCAGGGCTGAAGTATTATAAGTGAGTTGTGAAAAAAAAAAAAAATCACACAAGTTTTAATCTGGCTAGTGCCACTGACTTATATTGTACACTATTAGCTACAGATAAAAGAGAACAAGAACCTTTTCGGTTAATTCACATAGTCATGGTTCTGTCCAAAACTCAATAAGAATCTTGAATACCCTTCCAATGACCTATAGGTTAGAGTCACACTTGCAGTTAAAGGAACTAATCTGAAGTACCTTGCCTCTGTTTCCTCTAACTCCTCTGCTTCCATGTTAAAATGCCTTCATCAGCTGGGTTTTGGCTACCAGGAACAACCCTACCAATGCTATGCTACAGAATTATTGTTAGCTTAAGGAACAAAGAGCATAAAATAAAACCACATTAAGGCCATATAGAGTCATGGAGGATAACAAAGAGGTTGCTATGCTGAATGGGAGTCTCAGTCCATCGAGTTTGGTAAGTTGAAAAAAAAAGCTTCAAACTAGTTAAGGTTAAACTCAATATAGGGAAAATACAAACAGAAACTAACAAAAGTATAAGGGACACAAAACTCTCCTGAAATGTATAAATTTAAAAAATAATAATAATAAAGGACAGTTTTCATGGCTACCAGTAAGAAAACAAAAGCCGTTAGATTTTTTTCCTGAATACCATGTGAACTTTAGACAGTACGACAGTCATTTCTAATTGCTAAAATGCATAACAAACACCAGGCAGACAGAGTCTGAGAGGCCTCTTAATTTGCAGTGTGTGTGTGTGTGTGTATGTGTGTGTGTGTGTGTATGTACTTCACAACTAGTGGCAACTCAGATACAGATCCAGAAAAGAGAAGAAGGGGAAAAAAGATATTAGCACTATCTGACAAAAGACCATGACATCATTCATAAATTAAGAACTAAGAGTCAACTGTACTAGTTTAAATATGAATGTAGTATTGTTAAATAGGCAACACTAAAAAAAATTGAAAATGCTACCAAGCAATCTAAAACCATTATTGAAGTTTGTTTGATATTGTGGTCATACCTACTTTTACAGAGGTTAAGCACTATTCACATTAGAGATTCGCCGCAAACAGACCAATAGGAAACATCTAGGAGTTCTATGCCTGAATCCCTGTCCCTCCAAAATGAACATATTTTCATTAACAAGCAGAAAGTGAGCCTCAGTGTCTCAATCTATTATCTATTTAAATATATCAATGAACAAAATGTTTATTTCAGTTGTGATACTAAAGTTGCTGCAGAGGGGATCCAATTGTATGGTGAAAAAAACATCTTAAATGTCCCAGAATTTGCACATTCCTATAGCTAGTGGACTCTCTACCATATTGACCACAAGCTCAACATTTCCTGCATAATCATCAAAATTGTCCCAACACTGCAAGACTCACCTTCTAGCTGGATTATTTGAGCAACAGAAATATGGAGTCAAAACTGCTTTGATTGATATTGTTTCTCTATCATTAGAAATGAGTACTGATCTCCTAAGTAGCTTGCATCTCCTTACTTATTAAATGTGGTGAGGACATGCATCCCTTTCATCTTAAAAAGCTTCACCTTCTCATTTTCTCCCAGTTTACATGTATAATTTGTGTAATTGGTGCCTCTCTCTAGTCTTCTAACATCTAGAACATGGGAGTGCACACCCCTGTATATTTGGTTAAGGAAAAAAAAACTGAATAAAGCCTTAGATTCATCTGGAAATTTCTCAGTCCTAGTTGTAAGATATGAATGGTATGTACAGTGCCTAAATTTGAAGAAGCTAGTAGGAAGAACAGTAGAAAAGAGAAGACGCAGTGTAGTGTTATGAAGATAAAGGGAAGAAATGGGAAGGAAGGGAAGCTATGATAGGCCGAGAGAGAAGCATGAAGGAGAACAGTGTCTTTCCCTCCAAGTATTTCTGCTGATTCTTCCCTTAAGACCTGAATCCACAAGCAACCCAGCACAAGCTGTGCCAACCTCCAGTCATCTCCTCACCAAATGGCTGGTAATCTTAGTTCCAAGTTCCTGCTATAGAAAAGAACCATTTTTGCATCCCAGCTATACCCTGTTTCTAATTTACTCTTCTTTCATCTTATTTAAAAATGCATTTCCATTTAGAAGTTGATTTTTGTTAACTCTGAAAAGTAAATGAACACAGTTCAGTTACTGTCAAGAAAATGTAACAATGTTTCATTATGTCAAAATAAGGCAGAAGTGGGTTTTTTTTTTCCCCTTAATAACAGGATGTATCCAAAAACATTCTGTGCTTGATCACATCTGTTATGGTGCATTCAAAATTTACTTAGGACAATTAAATTAACAAAGCCAAAACAGGTTATGGGTAGCCATGGCTATGATGGGAAAAAAATAGTCAAGTATCTTTAGGTTCATTTAAGATGAGATTCTTGAAGTTAGCCTAAAAATAATTGACTTAGAATCAACAAAGGGAAAGTTATGATGGAGGAAAGTCACAACAAACACCTACACTGATGACATTTCTTATCATTCAAATAAGCTATGATTGTTTTCAAATGCAAAATCTAATTTTAAAAATCAGGAAAAATAGCCTGAGTCAACCCTCTTGCTTCAAATTAATTTTGAAGAACAGAATTTATTTAGTGATCAATTATTTACTTAAGATGATGCAATTTGCAATTTAACATTGGAAGTTTATGGGAATCCTAATTCAGTACAGGTGAGATGTCTCACATTATGATGTGCTTTTTACCACTGATTTCATGTTTAGTGGACTTTTATCAATATCACATTACTTCTCATAAAAATAACCCTAGCTATATTTGCATCACAGTTCACAGCTGAAACAGATGCAAAATTGAGTCATTTCGTTACTAGAAGCAGCAACTCTATAAGAGGCCCCTCTGCAGTCAATTGGCTGCCTGAAGGCTGACAATGAATGGTGACACTTTAGGAGAACCCTAAGCAGAGGTAATACAGGGAAAGACACACAGAGGCATGGACACTTGATGCTACTACTGATGAATCATATATCAAATTTTTGGCCCAAAAGCAGCTCTTGATTTTCCTCATCAGGCACATATTACAGTAGAAACTGCCAGAGTTGACTGGCACTTGCCCTAAAAGTCTCAGTGAAAACCTGGTATGTAAATGGAAATAGATTTCCTATGGTGGTAGATATATATATATATATAAGAGATACATAAAGTCCAGGAGCTGTCAGTAGCCTTAATTTATATTAACCTGATCTGTAGAGAAACATTCATGATTCAATGCACAGATAGCAACAGAATTCCAATCTAGTCTTCAGACTCTATCCTGCTCTAAAATCCAATAAGCCATATAAACAATCTTATCTTCTTCATAGTTTGACTTTACCTAGTTCAAGTTCAGATTCTGTTACTTGCAACTAACTCTATTGGGCATTTAGGAGATAGTTTAGCAAAATGAAAACAATTTTATCAACTGCACAGAAATAATCAATTTAATAGCTTACAATCACAAACATTTTAAAGAAATAGAAAAGCACAGAATCAGTACTCCATACTGTGGGTGGGAAGATTCAATCCCAATCTTACACCATACACAAAAATCAATTCCATGTATATTGAAGACATAAATGTAAAAGTTAATAATATGCAACCTGTAGAAGAGACTATGGAATATCTATAAAGCTGAAGGGTAGAACAACTTAAGGCAATTTTATACACTAAAATTTAAAATATTCTCTTTTAGAAAATAAGCCAATCCCAGAGCTGGGGATGTGGCTCAGGGGCTGGGGATGTGCTCAAGCGGTAGCGTGATCACCTGGCGTGCGCAGGGCACTGGGTTCGATCCTCAGCACCACATACAAATAAAATAAAGATGCTGTGTCCAACAAAAACTAAAAATAAATATTAAAAAAAAAGAAAAGAAGCCAATCCCAAAAAAACCAAAGGCCAAATGTTTTCTCTGATATGCAGGTGCTAATTCACAATGGTGGGGGAGGGGGCTACGGAAGAATAGAGTTACTTAAGGTAGAGGGAAGTGAAAGGAGGGAAGGAGGCATGGGGGTAGGAAGGTTGGTAGAATGAATCAGACACTATTACCCTATGTGTGTGTGTGTGTGTGTATATATATATAACTATACAGCTGGTGTGATTCCACATCATGTACAACCATAAGAATGAGAAATTATATTCCATTATATATGATATATCAAAATGCATACTACTTTCATGTATAACTAATTTAAAAAAAAATTTAAAAAAAATAAGAATAAAATCATGAGCTGTATTATGATGAAAATACAGATGCAATACATACAACTGACCAGGCATCCTTAAAATATAAAGACCTTGTACAAATCAGAAAATGGTGACAACCAACTAGAAAAATGAACAACAAAGGCAAACAGGTACTTTACAACAGAAGAAATGTAATGACCTGATAACACATGAAAATGAGAAATTCAGAGTAAAACCCCAGGAAGGTACTATTACACACGGGTCAGACTGAAAAGCTTAAAAGTTTGACAATAACAAGTACTGCCAAGCTGTACAGCAAGGGGGATTTCTCATCCATGGAAACCTGTGAAAATCAATGTGACATTATCTAATGAGATTGAATATGTACATACCCTGTCTCTCAAAATTTGGCTTCTGTATGCATTCAGAAATATGTGTGTTTACATGCACCAGAATACATATACAAGAAAGCTCAGAGCAGCACTGTTCATAAATGTGCAGAACTGCACACTTTCAACAGAAGAATAAAGTGCAGAATATTGATACAAATGGAATGGCATACATCAGTGAGCATGAAGAAACTACAGATATATGCGAAATCATCAAAAAGTATTACAAATATAATGTTGAGCCAAAAAAAATCAAAAAAAGAATTCATATGTATCATTTCATTTATATAATATTCAAAACCAAGAAAATTATATTATTTAAGAATGCATGTGTAGGCAAAGGAAATATGAAGAAAAGCAAGAATGAGAGTATTACACAAACAAGAACAATGATTACTTCTGGAGGAAGAGAGGATTGAGATATAGAAGACACAAAAATTTCTAGAGTGCTTCTTCTAATGGTAGGTACATGAGTGTTCAAGCATTACACAAATATACTATTTCTACAGGCACTACTCTGGTTCAAGACACCATCAATCAATTGCCTCTGATGCAAACAGCCTCCTAGTACGTCTCCCTGATTTCACATTTGCTTCCCACCTCTTCTTGTCTATTTTCAACACTGTTGTGCTATAAAATTTTGTTTGTTTGTTTGTTTTATATTTTAAACTCAAGTCAGGTAGTTCATGGCACTATTCTATTTAAAACCCAGCACTGGCTTCCCTTTTGATTTACAAGTCAAGCTTTTTTCTGTTTTCTGCAAAGCCCACACATCTGATTCCACTGTTGTGGTTCTTCTACTCCCACCTGCACCAACCCTCTCCATATCTCCACCCTCCACCCTGCCACCACTACCTAGCCACACTTTCCTCCTTGTTATTTTCTACAGGTACACTCCTGCCTAGGATCTTTGATCTGGTTTCTCCCTCTGCATGCAATGAATACATCCCCTCTACGTAGCTATCTGCTTGCTAACCCTACATCCTTGAAATCTTTACTTTCTCAATGAAACTGGCCATAATCATTCTCTTTAACATATCAACTTGCCCTTCCTGCTCACCAGCAGTTGATTCCTCCTTCTCCTGCTCTACCTCTTCCTTTGTCCACCATCAACTCATACACTACAAGATTTATTTTCTTTGTATGTTGTCTTTATAATAGGGTGTTATCCCCAGTAGCATGGGGAATCTTGTGCTTTATTTATTCACAGATGCATCTAAAATGTTTTTTATCTGGTTGGTGCTCAACAAAAACATTACATATGTATAAACTCGTAACCTTGTCCTAGTCATAACACAAACTGTACTTTTTAGAGTAGATTGAGGTAAAAAGGCTGCAAACTATTACATTAGAACTCACAATACGTATATGGTTAGTATGGGGTGAGGGGGGGGAAAAGGAGTCTGGATACTGATAAAAATAAGAAGGTTGTACTTTATCCTATACACCTGCATTGTCTAATATGATGACTATTGGACACAAGTAGCCAATGTGAATTTAATTTTAAATTAAAAGTAAAAATTCAGTTCTTTATATTTCCAAGTGCTCAACACCCACTCATGGTTAGCAGCTACTCTACTGGGCAGCATGATATATAATATTTTCATCATCAAAGAGGGTCCTAGTTGAAAGGGCTACTATAGACAATAAAAATCTATCACAGTTTGTTAAGTTAAAGAGTAACAAAATTACATAAGAATTCTTAAGGCAACTGGCAGTGATGAAGAGAGAGAACTAAAGGGAGAAGAACACAGAAGACTCAGGAGTCCAATAACAAGAATATTAAAAGGGCAAACATGAGATAGATTGACAACAGAGGGCTGTAGCAGAGGAGGCATTATTCAAGGGATTGTTGAGTCAGTACCAAGAGGATCTGTCTACACAGCTTGAGATTTGAGGGAGAAGGAATGAATGTGAAATAAATGAGGATAATGACTGCCTAACTGGTTGTTTGGTGAGAAGAAGCCATTTTTAATGGATGGAAACTTAGAAAGCTATAAGCTATTTTGAAGAAAGTATTTTGACTTAGGGATCATTTCAAATGGTTAAATTTTTTAAAAAAGTGAAACAGTGCTTATGGCCAGAGAGGACTGCAATGGATAGCCAGATTGTCATTCCTTCCCTGTTGTATGTCTCAGAAATGAAATATAGTGAAGGTCAGAGACTGAGCAAGTTAGGAAGCAAGAAATGTATGCTAATTTTCAGGGAATATATGAAATTATCTACTGAAGTTATTTCTTGAAGGAAAGAAAAGCTGAAATAGTCCATTTTTAGACAACATCAAACTGACTTCTTCAAGTAACTATCAATATGGCAGGTAGATGTATGGTGTAGACTGACAGAATGAGTTAGTCAGCTTTCAGTTGCTGTGACAAAATACCTGAGATAAATACTGAAAAAAGTGGGAAGATTTACTTTGGTTCAGTCCATAGTCACTTGACTCAGATGTTTTCAGGCCTATGAACATCATGGAAGAAAGTATGGTGGAGCAAAACTGCTCACCTCAGGATGGCTTGTAAGCAAAGAGAAAAAGCGGGCAAGGATCCCAATATCCCATTCAAAGGCATGTCTCCAATGACCTCACTTTCTTCCACTAGACTCCACCTCCTAAAGGTACCACTACCTCCTAATAACACTATAGGCTGGTGTTCAAGCCTTTAGCACATGGGCCTTTGGGGACATTCTAGATCTGTACTATAGCAGGGGATAATGCTTCTGATTTCCAACATATGAATTTGAATTGCCATGACTCCACCTGGTAAATGGTCTCCAGTCATCAATTATACTGAAGGAACAGAGATTTTTACCTTAATTTTAAAAATAAGAAAACAACTCCACAATATGATGCCACAAATGAAATTGAAAGTCCTCCACGATATCTAGAACATGAGCATTAAAAATGACAATAAATGCAATCACTTTCTAGACTCTAGTTTATACTGAGTCAAGGTCAGAGGCTTATGAAAATACTAATGGCTATTTTAGCTGTCCCTTCCATAAAGCACAGGAGAAACATTTATAGTGGAGATTAGCATTCAGTTCCATTTTTGAGGAAGGCAATGAGGGAGTATTGGTGCTAATGAGTTAAATCTAGTCTTTTGACTACTGATTTAAATTCATTTGGTTTTAATCAAATCGGCCCCAGCTGAGAAAAGGAGCTTGAAATTAATAGTTTTTCTTTGTTTAATCCAGAAAAAGAGGGGGATTAATGAAATTTGAAGATATGAGCACCTGTTTTATGAGGAGTTGAAATATACTACTGATAAAAAGGAGGAACAAAGAGAGACGACTCCCAACTCTCAGCCCATGGAGAAGATGACTTTTTTTTAAACCCTCCCCCTGTTTCTTCTTCTTTCTTTCTATCTCTCTTTCCTCTTTCCCTCTGTTTTTTTCTTTATTTCTTTTTTTTTCCTCCCTAAATAGAAATACAGTTCCTTAATCAGCCTACACATGCTGATGCTACTTCATATTTACCAAAGGCTTCCATAACCAGCATCTCATCAGATTTTTCACATGTTGCATGACAGGGGTGCTCCAACAGCATGTGATACAACGATGCTATGTCACTCTCCTAATTATTTTCTTTTATTTTTTTAAAATATTTTTTAGTTATACATGGACACAATATCTTTATTTTGCCTATTTATTTTTTATGTGATGCTAAGGATTGAACCCAGTGCCTCACATGTTCGAGGCAAGCTCTCTGACACTGAGTCACAACCCCAGCCCCTCCTAATTAGTTTATAAAAGACTGCAGCTTCCATCTTGTCTCCACTCCTTTCTCTTTTTCTCTTCCTCTGATCATTAACTTTGGAAGAAGCTAGCTATCACATGAACAGCCCTATGGAGAAGCCCCAGTGGTAAGGAATTAAAGGTGCCTGAACCAACAAAAAATTAAGGGGTCTTGTCAATACTAGTGTGAATGAGCCATTTTGAAAGCAGATCCTCCATTCTCAGTCAAGTCCTCAGATGACAGCAACCCCACCTAATGTCTTAATTGCAACTTCATGAGAGACCCTGAGCCAAAGCCACCCAGTTAAGCTGCTCCTGAACCCTCAGAAACCATGAGAGAATAAATGTGTGTTCTTAAGGTGTTAAGTTGGTATGATGTGTTATAAAGCAATACGTAACTATGGCAATGTCCAGTGCTCTTCCTCCTCTACCATATTATACCTGCACTCAAACACTCTGTAGAGTTTTATCAAACATTCACAACATCCTGTTAGGCCTCACATTTTAGGAGACAAGGACAACATTTCTACTTACAATTTACAATAATGCAAGTATTTCATTTGGGTCCTAGAGCAGAAAATAATGTATATGGAAAGTATGCTATGCATATGACTAAGTTTGTATTTTCAGGTTCACTCTAAACCATAACTTTTCTGAAGCCAGTCCTGAAACACAGGAACACAGGACTAACAGAGGGAGAGATCTAGCTATATTTGCTTTTTGCCTGAAGATCCTAGGGGATGTTATGGTTTGGATGTGAGGTGTCCCCCAAAAGCTCACGGGTAAGACAATGCAAGAAGGTTCAGAGGAGAAATGATTGGGTTGTAAGAGTCTTAACCCAATCAGTGATTTAATCTCCTGATAGGGATTAACTGAGTGGTAACTGCAGTGGTTGGGAATGGCTGGAGAAGATGGGAAGTGGGGCTTGGCTTTGAGGTTTATATTTGTGTCTGGAGATTGGAGTCTTTCTCTGCTTCCCGATCATGCATGATGTGAGCTGCTTCCCTCTGCCACACTCTTCCACCATGATATTCTGCCTCACTTTGATCCCTGATGAATGGAACCAGTCTTCTCTGGACTGAGACCTCTGAAAACCATGAGCTCTCAATAAACTTTTCCTGCTGACTAAAACAGAGGAATTACCAAGAGCTGAAGAAGTTGCTCCAATCCCTGAAACAGGGCTGCGATATTGATAGCAAGTACCAGGAAAGAAAGGAAGGTCTTGCTTGACTGCAGTTGTCACATTATCATGCATTACAGTGCAGCAGCCCAAATCAAAGAGATATGCAAAATTCACCAAGGACAGCAGCAATGTATTTTCCCCCCTGTATTTGTGGAACGGCATCAGGAAAAGGAAGGCAAGCACAAATACAAAAACATCTGTTCCCTAAACTAATTTGAAAAATATCCCTGCAAAAATAAACGTGAATCATCTATAGTGTATAGCACACAGACGTGCAATATGGTTAACTTGGAGGAAAGAGGATGCAATTGAGGAACCAGAGAATACTGAAGTACAAAAATATGTAAGCCACTTCCCACACTGCTGCCCATTAGGCTATACTCTGCTAAAATGTGAGAACTGCCTTTTATCTATATCAACTACTCTGAAAGAGTTCCAAATAACTAGTCAACTCTTTAATTCCACTTACAATCTATTGATGATCTTACACAAGCCAAATTTTGGGACAGCAACATTACTTGCCCCTAAAATGAGAAGTAAATTGTAGAGTTGTTTTTTTTTTTTTTTCCAAAGAGATTTTTAACTTTACTCACCTGCCTCATAGAGATTTAAGAGTAAGTGAAGAAATAAATTATTATACTGACAGCAACAACGTCTGGCTCAAGAGTTGGAGGAAGTGATATATGAATTTATGATTATGCAAAAAATTAAATAATCTAAATGCCTTTGAGTAAGTGGCCAATGACTGTAAACAAAGGAAGATAAGTCGGTTTTGTATTGTAGACTAATTATTTTTGGCCCAACCTTATAACAATATTGCTTATCTTCTCATCATGAACTTAGGATTTGTGAGTTCATAAGATTACTCGGTCTAAAAGATGGAGCCTTTTCATAGTTTCAGAAGTCACTTAAAGATTTCATTAGAATTTCTCAGACACAACTAAAATGGGAAAGCATTACTATTGCCCACGGCCTGAGTTTTAATTCATATGACAAACAAAACAGTCTTAGGAATTACAAAAAATTAAAGTATGGTGGGAAATTGTTTTACACACTAGATAACAGTACCAATACAAGGGATCTCTGAACTGATAAATGAACACCCTTAGGTTGAGTATTGATCAATATATTATAAATCATCATCTCAGAAATAGTTTAATCAGGTTCCATGGAAGAATAAATTGGAAGATACTTTTTGGGCAATCCAAAAATTTTAAGGTTTGAAAATTGCTTAAAATCTGTTTCTTGAAGGAGAAGTCCCAAATCAGTTATCTATAACAATCTCTGCTACTTTTAACTATGGCAAATATGAGAACTAAAGGATGGGTCACATTTTCTTAGTGTTCTCTTCACTTGAAAATTAATTGTGGGGGGGCAGGGAAGCCTGGGGGAAGATATACAGAAAGTACAGTTGAAGTGGAGCACACCTATAATCCCAGCAATTTTGCATACTGAAGCAGGAGGATCATAAATTCAAAGCTGGCCTGGAAAATTGAGTGAGACCTGCTCCCAAAATTTAAAAAAAAAAAAAGTTTTTAATTTTCTTTGTACTTGTAGATGGATAGCACACCTTTATTTTTACTTGTTTATTTTTTTATGTGGTGCTAAGGATCAAACCCAGTGTCTCACACATGCTAGGCAAGTGCTCTGCCACTGAGTCCCAGCCCTTAAAAATGTTTTAAAAGGACTGGGGATGTAGCTTTGTGGTATAGCATCCCACATTTCAATTCCTAGTACCATACAGAACAAATCAAAACAAAAACAAACCAACAACAAAAATTAAAAATGTAAGAATTTACCTAGTGTACACTTGTAATCCAAGCAAATCAGGAGCCTGAGGCAGGAAGAGCACAAGTTCAAGGATAGTCTGGGCAACTTAGCAAGGACTTGTCGCAAAATAAAAAATAAAAAGGGCTATAGTATAGCTCAGAGGAAGAGCACCCCATCATTCAATCCCCAGTACAAAAGGAAAGAAGGAAGGAAATGGAAGGATGAATGAATCAGTGCCAAAAGATGAAATGTGATAACAACCAAGTCACCTTTAACCTACTCATGAAAATAAATCTAATTAGGCCTTTTAAAGGAACCTATGCATGCTATTGTAGCTAGCCAATGCAGAAAACATTATATAGGTCAATAGATTGTTTATTAACACATGAATGATGACATAAACAGGGATAAACTGACTTTTTTGGGGGGGAGGGGTATACTAGGGATTGGACCCAAGGATGCTTTACCAATGAATCACAGACCCCGACCTTTTTATTTTTTATTTTTTATTTTGAGACAGGGTCTCACTAAGATGCTGAGGCCTTTGCTAACTTACTGCAACTGGCCTAGAATTTGAAATCCCCCTGTCTCAGCCTCCAGAGTCACTGGGATTATAGGTGAGTGCCACTGCATCCAGCCAATACCTTAATTCTCCATTGCCAAGATACAAGTGAATTTTAATGATACTGCAATGTAATATTTTAAATTTATCAGGGTAGAAAGATAGCTAAGTATAAAAAAAATTGAACAGTATACTATACTAGGAACTAATAGATGTCAGTGGAACATTTGACCTTTAATATTAACACAAAATATTCTTCAGCAGCCTGCCACAGGTATGAGAACGGCCCCACCTAAAACACATACACATTTTCATATATTTGTTGATTGATTGTATATCACCTTCTAAATCAAAATGATTTTCATTTATCAATACCTTAGAATGCATATTGCACAGCCTGCAATATTTATCATCAGAGTATATGTAACTATGAAGTAGAAATAGAAACTTAAGTGTTTCTACTCTCCCAAAATTAATTTTTCAAAAACTATGAAGATGTCAAAAACCCTGTAAATGTCTGTCGCTTCCTGATTTGGATTACACTGACTTACTTAAGGCAATAACTTATATCAAATCATGATGGGCCTAATAATTCAAGACTTTAAAAAAGAGTGCAATTCCTATTTTATTTACATATTAAATCTATGCAGGAGATTAAAAGCTAAAGTTCTGACCATACCATTGAGAAACTCAAATATTAGTCAGTCCAGAATTGAAATAACCAGAATTGCTAACTGACCACAATTATTTATAGAATATAAAGAATAGAAGATTCCATTGATAAGCTAGAACATCACTAGCACCTGAAAGAGCTTTCAGAAAATGAAATTCAACTTGCATTATGTTCTGAATATTTTACATGTTAAAAATTATTTTATTGTAGCTTATGGAGTTGAATAACTGAGTAAAATATTTCTGTAATCTCCTAGAGACTGTAATGTTAGATTAAATACAACATTCTATTCCCCAACCATTTGGGATAAACAGAAAATTGCCATAATGTGATATTTCCTAATATTAAGTTCATATTCAGGGGACTTAATGCACACAAGATTTGATCATGTTATAAAATAAATTCAAGCTAAAAATGAAGGTGAATCCTAATATGATTGTGTTAGAGCCAAGAGATTTACTCCTTGCTGTGTTATATACAATAACACAAAAACCTCATTAAAGTGTGAATTTCAAACTCTGTCACCATCAATTCTTTCTCCAAAGCTATCAAATAAATAGGTGACTTAACTCTGATTTTTTTCATTCTGTGCCTACAGAGGCCTCATACATAGTGAAATAGCCAAAAGGAAACTTGATAAGCAAAAAGGATGCCTATGCTGTACAGACATGGTGCCATTGGGGAAAATCCTTTCTACACCATTGGAAATGCACCTCAACTTTGGGGGTTCAATGAATCTCTATCTCCAATGCCTGGTTATCTTGAAGACATCCTGTTTGCAGAGCCCTGTCTCATCCACCAGCTACCTGTGATTTTCTTCTGCTCATCTCCCAGGGAACAAAAGCTGGGCCACTCACCCGACTGTGCTTTGCAGTGAAGGTATTTGTGTATTTGTCTTCACTTGTCTAGTGAAGGTGTTTGCATCTCTGTCAGGCTGTGAAGTCCATGAGAAGGGAGAATGTGTCTCCTCATACATAAATGTATTTATTTACTTTGTTGTCTAAAACAGTACACAGTCTCAGAAAATAAATTCAACAGAATCTTGCTTTCAAGAGGAAAGGCAGGAGTTTTAAGAAGCCTCCTGGTGTGTTCGGGTCTGCAGCACCTGCAAACACCCTCTAGGCCACCAAGATGTTCACAAGGAAGATGCCCCCAGCTCAAGAGGCAACTGAAGGAAGAGCCCAAGGAGATGGTGAGAGGGTTGGCTAAGGCTGCCACTGCCAAAGCAGAAATGAAGTCTAAAAAGCGAGCCAGAAAGGATACCTCTTCAGAGAAAAACAAGTGCAAACAGAAGGGAAAACAGGCCTTGGTGTTCAATGGAGGAACTAAATATTTGCCTGCAGGAAAAAAAGAGAAACCAAAAACCAGGAGAGGCCTGTGCCTAAGAAGCCAAGGCTATGAATCATACACCATGTCTTATCAGTGGTCCCTGTCTCCCTTTTTGTATGATCCAGGAGTCATTTTATCAACTATTTTGTAAATGGCAATTTTTCAGTAGCTCTAGAAACATTTTTTAAAGAGGGACTTGTACCTCATTCCATTTTTTAAATGCAAATGAGTTTTTAAAGAAGTGAAATGTGGTTGAGAAATATTGAAATTATGGGAGGATTTGACTATTTTGGATGTCAGCTTAACATTCCACAAATGGGGGATTAGTTTTATATTTGACAATACAAAGCAAACTAAATGGCAATCTGAAGTCACAGTCCTGCATTTGACATGTCTTAAATGTATTGAATTATTTCTATTCCCATGTTTTTAAACCAGTTTTTCTTATAATTCGGTTAATGTGCTGTGAAAGATCAAAAATTTGAGTTTGTAGGGTATACGATCTAAAATGGTAAATTAGTAGAACTTCAAGTTTTAAGATATTTGCTGTTGATATCTTCTTAAGGAACTTTTGCCTCTAAATGTGAAACAAGAAAGTCACTGTGATAACCTAAAACACATACACATTTTCATATATTTGTTGATTGATTGTATATCACCTTCTGAAAAGTGTCTGTTCAGTTCCTTGGCCCGTTTATTGATTGGGTTATTTGTTTTTTTGGTGTCAAGAATTTTGAGTCCTTTATATATCCTGGAGATTAGTGCTCTATCTGATGTGTAAGTGGTAAAAACTTGCTCACAACCTGTAGGCTCTCTATTCACCTCTGATTGTTTCTTTTGCTTAGAAGAAGCTTTTTAGTTTGAATCCATCCCATTTGTTAATTCTTGATTTTAATTCTTGCATTATTCCTTATTAAGGAAGTAGAGGCCTAATCTGACATCATGGAGATTTTGGACCTATTTTTTTCTTCTATTAGATGCAGGGTCTCTAATTCCTAGGTCTTTGATCTTTGATTCACTTTGAGTTGAGTTTTGTGTATGGTGAGAGATAGGGGTTTAATTTCATTTTGTTGCATATGGATTTCCAGTTCTCCCAGCACCATTTGTTGAAGAGGCTATCTTTTCTCCAGTGTATGTTTTTGGCGCCTTTGTCTAATATAAGATAACTGTAATTATGTGGGTTAGTCTCTGTGTCCTCTATTCTGTACCATTGATCTACCAGTCTATTTTGGTGCCAATACCATGCTGCTTTTAACATCTCTAGCTATTAGAAAAATGCAAATCAAAACTACTCTAAGATTTCATCTCACTTCAGTCAGAATGGCAGCTATTATGAATACAAACAACAACAAATGTAATGGCGCTGCCAATATGGAAAGCAGTTTGGAGATTCCTTGCAAAACTGGGAATGGAACCACCATTTGACCCAGCTATCCCACTCCTCAGTCTATACCCAAAGGACTTAAAAACAACATACTATATGGACACAGCCACATCAATATTTATAGCAGCACAATTCACAATAGCTAAACTGTGGAACCAACCTAGATACCCATCAGTGGATGAACAGATAAAGAAAATGTGGTATATATGCACAATGAAATATTACTCATCAATAAAAGAGAATAAAATCAAGACATTTGTAGGTAAATGGATGGAGCTGAAGAATATAATAGTAAGTGAAGTTAGCCAATCCCCAAAAAAACAAATGCTGAATGTTTTCTCTGATATAAGGACACTGATTCATAGTGGGGTTGGGAGGGGAAGCATGGGAAGATTAGATAAACTCTAAATAGGGCAAAGAGGAGAAAGGGGAAGGGAGGGGGCAGAGGGTGAAGAAAGATGGTGGAATGAGATGGACATCATTACCCTAAGTACATGTATGAAGTCATGAATGGTGTGAATATACTTTGAATACAATCCGAGATATAAAAAAAAATGTGCTCTATATGTGTAATATGAATTGTAATGCATTCTGATGTCATATGTAACAAACTACAATGAAAAAATAAAATTTAAACACAAATGCAGAGGGGGAGGGCAGTGATGAGGGGGCTCTGGGGATAGAGCTCAGTGGTGCAATCCAAGGAAGAAAGAAAGATTAGAAACCATAGAAGGCTTTTTTTAGATTTTCCATATATAAGTTAAGAATTGTGTACAAATGGAAATGTCTGTGTAATGATCATCAACCCAACCAATATAATTCTCAATTCTGGAAAAAAAAAAAAAGAGGAAAACCAGCTGAGCTTGGAGAGCTCAAAGCTCTCAAACCAATGTGTAAAATATGTTGGGATGGAGCCAAGAACATGCCTGTAATCTCAGCAGCTCAGGAGGCTGAGGCAGGAGGATAGCAAGTTTAAAGCCAGCCTCATCAATTTAGCAAGGCCCTAAGCAATTCAGTGATAAAAATTAAAAAGGAGTAGGGATGTCACTTGGTGGTTAAGTACCCCTGGGTTCAATCCCCAGTACCCTCCCCACCAAAAAATTCTTGGGCTGGGCATTCATGAAATTCCACCCTTTATAATGTACAGGATGGAATTCCCTCCTTACTGCATTATATATGATAATTATAACATTTTAAATATCTAAATATTTATCTATGTGTTAAACTGTACTTTTTCCCTCTTTGGTATTTTTTCCCAGCCAAGTCCTAACTCACTAAACCATTAAATAAATTAACTGAACAACTGGATGATATAAAGTAAATCCTAGGATCATTAAGTCTAGTTCTCCATGCCTTCTTTAAGAAATATCAAGACAACAATCACTTTTAAAACTTTTCAAAAGTTTAAATCATACCAAAGTGCTACCCTACCACTCCTTCTGCCAAGAATGTAGATAATACTTCTTCCAACCAGCGATTATTTAGAGAATGCAAAACCAAACAATTCTGGGTTTGCTGGTCTAAGCACAATAAATCAGCAGAGAAGTTCTTATATTTACTAACAGGAAACAGATTATAAATGCAAGATGTTTAAATCTACTCAAATCATTCTGAATCATCTTTAATAAAGAGTAGCTTCCTGTTTTGCATTCTAAAGCTAGCATAGCAAATCATCTAAAAGCTGTGACTTTTTTTACTCATCCATTCATTTAAAAATGTTTATGAAGCACCTACTCTATGTTAAGTGTTTCTCGTGGGCGCTGAGGTTCAGCAGTTAATAAGGGAAAGTTGTACCTCCTTGATGTGTGCACTTAATTAAAAATATTTTATCTGCAATGCTGGCTCCTATTAGTGCTTCAGTAGTCATATATAATCTATTATTGTAGCAGGACATGGTACCTTACACTTACAATTTCAGCACCTCAAGAGGCTGAGGCAGGAGGATGTCAGGTTCAAGGAAAGCTTTCATAACTTGAGACTGCCTCAAAATTTAAAAAAAGGGGGGGGGGGTGGAATGGCTCAGTGGTAGAGCACCTCTGGGTTCAATTCCTTGTACTAGGTTGATAGACAGATTCATAGTTATTTTAGTCACAGACCTCTCATTAATATAAATTTACAATGAGCTATGAGTCAGAGAACCTCGGTTCAAGTCTCATTTCTGCAGTTTAAGTTCCACTGAGAAATCACATAGCAACTCGGAGTTGCAGTTTCATGGTGAAGACTGGATAAATAAACCCAATGCTACTTTCCTTACAGGGTTATTACACAATTAATAAAAAGATTCAATAAAGTGATAATGCACTTTGCATTTATATATCCTCAATACTATGCAAATGTTATGTGAATTGCTTTATTTAATACTAATTACAGTCCTAAGGTATTAGGATGAAACATTCTCATCACCTACATTTCAGACTGCATTAGGTATGGGTAAGAAACTTGCTTTTCATTTTTTTTTTTTTTGTTTCAAAATGAATGCATTTATTTACTTATTTATGTCCACATGTTACTCTCACCAGTAGTCTGGTAGCAATCACTTGGCAGGTTCATCTGAGCCCTTAAAGGCTGGTTTCAGTTTTGTTGTGGTTGGTATAAAGAAGAATCCCTGGAGCCATCTGAGAATTCATTAAAGAGAACTGCCTCAGGGTGACCCCCGAGGTGCTTTAAAGTTTCCCAGCTGGAGGAGATCAGGAATTGTCCAGTTTGGAAGATATAAGCACTAAATATGTCAACACGATAAAAAAAGAAAAAGAAAAAGAAGGCATTTGGTTGAGAGGCAGCAGGGGGGAGGGAGGAAGTGTTCTCTTGAAAACTTCTAATATCTTAAATGTTAGCAAAGAGGAAACTTGCTTATAACTCTTCCCAGAAATGAAATTCAAGAGTTGATCAAGCTTCAAGTTTCAGCAATCAACTGAAAACTCCGGCTGCCCTCCCCACTTCACCCTCCTCAATAAAGATGGTACAACAGATGCTGCCAGCTTCAATTAACTTTTAGCCTTTATTCTTTTATGTTTAGATGCACTTTGTAATGAATATCTGTCACTCTTATTTACTTTACCAGTTCTCCACAATGAAATCCTCCTTCCTTAATTACGCTTTTAATGTTTGTTCCCCCTACACACACAAAACACATATTTCTTCCTTTTTTTTTTTTTTTTTAATCCTTCTCCCAAGCTGGTATATGGCCCCAGTCAACCCAGGACAGATTTCTCCAAACTCAAGGAAAAAAAAAAAAAAAAGACTTTTGTTTTTAGGCCAAGAATTCTTACTTTTTTCCAAGCAAGTATCAATAGGATTTTGTTGGAAATTTAAAATATTGTACTGCACCATTAATTTCTTAGTGAGGCTGGCATATAAATATCCACAAACATGTGAGTTTACAAAAACTAAGTACACAAGCATATGGTGGTACTTCCATCATTTTTCAAGAACATGAACATATATGATTGATTAGCCTTCATCACTTCATCCTCTCGCCCCCATCCCACATACATGTACAGATGGAAGTAGGCATTGTGACTCTCTAAAGACTGCTTGACATCAAAAGATGTAACAACTTTGATTGCCTCAGTCTATAATTGATATAAAACTGATTTGTTATATATAGGGTATTCAATTATTTCTCTGAACTGGCCAAAAGATGTGTGTCAGAAAACTCAATTAGTAAAAACTGAATACAGGAATTATAAATGTATGAGGTATGAATTCTGGGTCAAGCATTCCTGGATTTGAACATTAGTGCTGTAGAGTCATAACATAATCTCTGAGATTTAGTATCCTCATTGGTAAAACAGGAGAAATAAGAACTAAGCTTATATTTAAGGAATAGACATGATTTACATAAAGTATAATACCTAACTCTCCAGTACTTGCTGCCTTACTAATTTCTCTCTTGCTGGGGTCACTATATCATGATGATGGCAGTTTGGGCACTAACCTTCCAAAAAAGTCAAAAATGCAAGGATAAATCCAGGAATAAAAAAGCACTGGAAGTTATTATTAATTCACATAACAATTATTATATCTTGCCGTATTTAATAAACTTCCTTTAGTTTCATACTGATCATTTTGGCATCCTCTTGTGAGAATCAAAAATGATGTTTGATATTTCATTGATATTTAGGAAATATTTGAGCATTCAGAAAGTATTTTCTTCATTTTAATGACATAAAATAAGGGTCACCCATTTTACCTGGCTCCTAATGTTGCCTCTTCCTCTATTTATCCATATTGCTTAAAGTCTGTGAGATCCAGTTTCAACTCTGATGGAACTACAAGAGTTCCCAGCACACTAATGGCACTGATAGACATTTGGAAAGGAAAGAAAGGAAAGGGAGGGGAAGGAGAGCTAGGTAGGAAATCTGAACTAAGATAATACCCTCTTCACCTGTCAAATGAGACAAGGGAAAAGGTTATAAAAATTCAAAACCATTATTTATTACTGCCAATGTGACACTTTCAGTCCATCTCTTAACTGAAGCCAACAGCATCAACAGTTAAATTGCTTTCCTATATACTCTTACAATCACTTAGGCTCTTTCAGAACCCTGGAACTTCAAGCAGGACACAGACTCACAGACCAAAGGGATTACTTGAGGTAACTTACAGGTCCAAGTCTGAGTATAGAAAACAGAAGGAAAAAGTCTACTTCAGACATGTTCACAGTTCACACGGGGCCTGACATTGTTTTTCTGAGTCTCATTCCATAACAACAAGTTTCATGAACTAGGTAGCCAAGCCTAAATGACCTCAAAATAAAACAATTCACAGTTTTCTTTCTTAAAGACAGTTCTTTGCCCCAGAGGCAAAGAAAAGAAACATAAAGGAAGTGAAAGGAGATGTTCAGATGGATTAAATGCAAAGATTTGGGTGCATAATGGAAATCTGGATTTGCATAATAACTGGCTACACTCTTTCAGCAGTGATGTTCTCAAATGAGGCAGAGCATTCCTATAATCCCAGCAGTAGGATCCCAAACTCAGCAATTTAGAGACCTTCTCTCAAAATAAAGAGCTAGGGATGTAGCTCAGTGGTATAGTGCTCCCAGCAAGGAGGGCTGAAGGGGAGGGTCGATTTGGTTATTTCTGATTGTAATTTGTACTTCTACTTTCTTCCTTCCAAGTGAATTGGTAGATCCTAAAGCTTTTTTTTTTTTTTTTTGCCTTTTTTTTTTTTTTTTGTCAGAAAAGGTTTGGCCATCTACAGCTGACATTCAGAAGTTTTGTGTCCTTAACTTCTTTCAGCTTCTGGTTCCTCATATTTAAACTGGAGAGAATTTTTATACTTACCACCTCAGGCAATGAAAAGATTGAAACAAAAGAACACATGTGAAGCAACTGATATACTGTAGACTTGCAGCCAATGTTAGCTATGATTTTTATTTGTGAATGGATGAATACATAAACCTAAAAAAGTGTTCGTAAGGGGAAAAAATCCTTTTTTTTTTCCCTGAACTAAACAAATGCATACCTTACATAACATGAATAAAAATCCATACCATAGTTATTAGGCTTACCCTGTAATTTACTTAGCCTAAAGGAATAAACAGCTTCTAATGAATCCTAAAGTCAAATGGGATTAGTTTTGCCAATGAGAAAAACAAAATTCAATGACAGTCCTCAATATTCTATTCCTTCCAGATCCTGTTAGCAATTATAGCTTACAACATTATTATCCTGAACCTTTGAATTCCTTATATTTATATTTCTATTATAAAAATTATGAAATCCTTTTCAGTAGTCCTATGCATCATAGCAAGTTTTTGGAAGGAAAAAAAGGAGTAAAAAAACAAGAGCTAAAATGTCATGTCAAAACCCATTTACAGCTAAAATATGTTATATAACACACAGAAAAACTCTTCTTTTTTATTTATTGGACTTTTGTCTTATATTTGAAATCCATCATGTCTCTGAATAATACAAAAGTACAGGCACTTTAAAACCAACAATCCTAGCCAGAGAAACATGTTAACAGCTAACTGATCCATCTTAACTGTACATGTGGGACAAATTTTTTCTTCATCAGAATACTTCACTGAGCTGAGGCTGTAGCTCAGTGACAAAGTGCTTGCCTATCATGTGTGAGGCATGGGATAAAAATAAACAAATAAAATAAAGGCAAGCTATCCATATACAACTACAAAAAAAATATTTTTAATGAAAAAAAAGAATAAAACTACTTTCCAATTTCAAAGAACTTGAGTCCTGGCTACCTTTTACTGCATTGGGGAAAAGATGACTAAGGAATGATCCTTGGTTGGTCATGAAAAGCTTAAAGCTGTTAGAGAAAAAAAGATAAATAAGCCTATAAAATAGGTGTGTAGGATAACGTAGGATAATGACCTCCCAAATCCTGTAAACATATACGTTTAGAAGGAAATCCCAATGGCCAAACCCAGTTAGAAATTTGTTTTCCAGTTCTGATATACAAAAAGGAAAAGAAGAAGAAGCTCAGAAGTAACTGCATCATCCTGTTGGTAGAGACTTCTCCCTTTAAGAGACCTGAGCTCATCAGATCAGAGTAGTGGGATTAGAACCTGCTCCTTACAAATGTCACCTGGGAAAATTAAAAGGACTAAAGGAAAACTAACCAAGGTTGTATTCCCTCAGGTCTAGTTCCATTTAATTTCACAGAAAATCTACAAGGTTAACATGATCCAAATTACAGCAGAGAAACTAAAGTTTAGAAAGATTGAAGAGCTCAACTCCACAAAGCAAGTCAGAGCTATAATTAGAATTCTCCACTTAAAGGTTCAGGTCAGGTGGTCTCTCTATAAAAACTATAGCATGGATATTAGTATACTCCAACACCAACACTGAAAATGAAAATCTTATGGCATGTCATCTTTATACAATAATCATGGGTTAAAAAAATATAGTGCCTTGGTAATTTTGGAAAATGACTACAAAAAAGCAAATGAAGATTGAAAATTTGAGTAAAAAGAGAAGGAAAATCTTTTGGATATCAATGGCATGATGTAAGGCATACACTTTCTGTGGTAGTTTAGGAGATAACTGATCCATCTTAACTGTACATATAATTATCACACTTTCATTTTCAAAGACTTATAAATGGCTGATATCACCAGGAAATTGGTTTCAAAATTCAAACTACAATTGTATGTTTTAAAAAAAAAAAAAACACAAAACTTATATTCATGTGTAATGAACAGATTCAAAAAATTACCACTTACCAGAGCACATCTAGAGACTTAAATAGTACCTGCCACACTCAAATAAAACCGCCTTACCCCTTCTACATTAACTTCCATGAGTCATGTAGCTTACTTAACAAGTACATGCTCTGAGATTACCTGCAAATATCAAGCAAGAATTGATAGTCTTCCTAAAATTAATTGTATGTTTAAGGTAACCCAATATTATCATTTCATATCTTGCATGGTTTAAGAGATGGCATGACCACTGTCTTGTAACTAACAAACTGAGATTCTCCTCACACTTTTTATGCACAACATCTGATTAAAAGGTTGTGATAGGACAGATTTTTGGATTATTATTAAAAACGTTTGAAAAACCACTTTGCACAAATTAAATATTCCAACATACTCCCTCCATTGGCTGCTCTTCTGAGATCTACTATAATGGTGCCAAAAATATGTTTGCACTGATATAACTTAGTCGGTGGAAATAAAAACCTAATTCTGTCACAGGAGTAACTAGGACAAGTAGAATACAGGAACACCCATGAATTGCCTTTGTTCCATCACAATTACAGTGACAAAAATATTTATGTTAAGAGAATAGCTGCTGACACTGAAAGAAGTAGGAAGTAAGGTTTCAAAAAGATGAAAATAGAAGCTGTGAGCTTTCACAGACTGTAGGTTTATTTGAAAATATGAACCACTGCACCTACCCAGTCAGTACTAATGAACACTATAATCACTATAATCAAACAAACAAAGCAACTACACATTAGGGGAGATCTGAACTATTATTTAGAAAGTTTCACTAGGTTTCTGTAGGGGTAATTTTATTTGTGAACGGTTAATAAATCTAGAATAGTATTTTTTTAAAAAGGAATTTTACTTTTTAATATGAATTTGGTCAGAGCTCACCGATATCTTAATCATCCCCCTTTTAAGTAAGTTTATGAAATAAACACAAAACATCTTTCACAGTCCTTCAGAATATGATCTTACAAATAATTCTAACAAGTCTAGTTGACTCCTTGGTTCAATTTCATTTCATGCCCATGGTCCTTCCATGTTAAAGGTATGATCTCCCTTAAAAAAATACACAATGGACATGGCAGGAATGGTGTGGGGACAAAGGGCAACATGAGTCTTAATAATGTATTCCACTGACCACATTAGTTCACACTGGTGTATTCACTTATCTCTATAAAGTTCACCATTAACTTAGAAACCTAAATTTCAAACACTGCTAAGGAACATCATATGCATCCTACATAGAGTGGAGAGAATCCCTGACTGACTTCCTCCTCTCTTCATCCTGAACCCACTTTAAACCTGACTGTATCAGCTGGTTTTGCCTCTTTTCTTCCAAAAGCATCCCATTCAAATCTCTAAGTGATTTGGATTTGAAAGTATAAAAGGGTCAAGTATAGGATGCTACCATATAGCTTCAAAAGGGGTTTCTTTAGTTAAAGGGGAACAGCGTGAGAGGGAAGGGAAAGAAAACACAGTCCTGCTCCCGTTTGCTTCCTTCACCATAATCCTGCTCTGTAAAGATGATGTATCACCAGGCCTTTCTTTCATGGTAAGCACTTTGGAGAAAGCACTAAGCCAATTCCACATTCATTAACTTTAAAATGACTGTAATGAAATACCAAATGCAAAATTTATCTGCCAGTAGAATTTTAAAAGCATATGTTGCTTCTTTTTGCTTCCATGGGGAAAACCCTAAAGAATATAACCAAGTGTACAAACTTAAAGTACACTACAGAAAACCCCAGTGACATTCAATAGTCCTTGTTAACCGGCTGGCCCACTGTACTTATGTAAATCCAAGTTGGTGATGTTAATAAACTCACAGACTCAATACAAAAGTAGTAACCGATCAAAACATTATTTTGATGCTATAAATTATTACTGAACTTTAATAAAACATGAAACGTATGTATTCCTAAACCAATGTTTTTCAAGATGCAGTTGTTTTTCACCTGCATTAGATGGATACTAATAAAACCTGGATTCCTGGGACCTAACTGGACTCATTGCATCAGGCTCTCAGGCTATACAGACTTGAAATATTCATTACCAAAGAGTTCCCATATGCTTCATAAGCAATTAAGTACCAATGATTCCTGCATTAACAGAAGGAACTTCCTAAACACAGAGAGATGAAGTAATACTATAAGAGATAAGTACCCACACAAAGTAAAAGTACCCATTTGCCACAGAACAAAAGAATCAAAGGAAAGCCAGAAACCACAGTTCAGTTAAACTAAAGCAGACCATAAATGACATTTCCAAGGTCACCAACGAGCTCTTACATTGTTCAGACTCAAAGCCAGATCGCCTGACTCCAATTGGTAGCCATTGTAACATCCTCCACTTCAGATATCTATTATTCTAGTTTAAATATAAAGGGTATAGGAAGGGCAGCAGAATAAAATAGACACTAGTATTGCTGTATGTATATACGTGTCTGTATGACCAATGTGATTCCGCAACCTGTACACTTGGAAAAAATGAGAAATTATACCCCATTTGATTCAAATGTGTGATATGTCAAGATCATTGTATTGTCATGTGCAACTAATAAAAAAATAAATAAATAAATAAATAAATAAAAGGTGTCCCTGCAAACCTCATGTGTAAGACACTGCAAGAATTTTCAGAGGTGAAATGATTGGGGTTGAGAGCCTTAACCTAATCACTGGGCTAATCCTCTGATATGGATGAACAGGTAGTAACTGTAAGCAGGGAGGGTATGGCAGGAGGAGATAGGTAACAGGGGGCATGCCCATAGGTTTATAGTTTGTCTCTGGAGAGCAGAGCTCTCTGTTTCCTTGTTGCCATGTTCTGAGCTGCTTTCCTCCACCACACCATTCTCCCATGATGTTCTGCCTCCTCTGGGGCCTGGAGATATGGAGCCAGCTATCTAAGGACCGAGACTTCTGAAACTATGAACCAAATAAACTTTTCCTCCTCCATTTGTTTTTGTCAGGTCTTTGGATCACAGTGACAAAAAAAAAAAAAAAAGCTGACTAAAACATTTACAAAGAAAAAAGTTTAAAACACTGGTTATGTTGGGTGTGGTAGTACTCATCTGTAATTCCAGCTACTTCTGACACTGAATGCAGAAGATTGTAAGTTCCAAGACCAGACTCAGCAACTTAGCAAAATTATGTCTCAAAATAAAGAATTAAAAGGGTTGAGGATATAGCTTAGGGGTAGAACATACATGGGTGTTTACCACCTCTAAAATTAGTTGTCTAAACTTCACATTTTAACTTTTGAAATATTTGCTTATTCAAGTTACTGAAACAATATCACCACTGAATGTTTAAATAGTTCTTTAACCAACCAAAAAATGCTTCCAAGTTTCTGATAGTTCCCTGACACAACAGTGTAAGGGAGCCAAGGTAAGCATCAAACATCTCCATCTTACAGATCAACTGAGATTTGCAGGGGCTTAGTGACTTCTCCAGAATCTATGGCCTTAACAATAGGGCCAGTGATCCAATACTGACCATCTCTTTTGAAGCTCAGCCTTCATTCCATTTATGCCTCTCTGGAATGTATAAAAACTCTCAGTTCAATCACTGACTTTTTTCCACTTCTTATATCCAAATGGATAAAACAGATGTTAACCTCTGCAGCCACCATGATCTCTGGGCACATGCCTAAAACCCTGTATGGTAGCTAGACATTATCTCGATGGATTACTATAAGGTAGCTGATAATGGTTTACTGTGTGTACAAATCCAGCAGATATAACACTGCTGTCAAGAGCCAGTGTTCATTGTATTATCAGTTTCAGCCGGGTAATTTGATATGACGGGTGTGAGACACAAGCTACAAGTCTCTCCTTCTTAAAACAATAATTGTGAGCCTTTATTCTTCACCAGGAATATCAAGGTCATTGTCTGGATCAAATCTAAAAGGGAGCTTCCATCAACAGATGTCATAAGAGATAAGTACCAATTTGACATGCTCTTGTAGAACTATCACCTGCTATCAGAGCTGCTATGACAGCTGTGTAGTAAGACAATGTGGGCTGATTCATCAGTCCTCTGGGCCCCAAGTGCTCCCCTAATGGATATGACAAACATATGCCTCACTGCCATACAATGGGTATGTATTACTGTAGGGTTATTTGTATAACGATCCAATTAATCAGTGTTGATAGTCATGTGTTTTTTTAATTGTTGGAAAGCCAGAATTGCATAACTGTACTGAACGACTGTATCTTTTGCCATAGTATGAACTTTGAAAAGAAAGACTATTGCACATACACAAAATCCTTCCAAAATATAAATAACACATTGACCTCCTTGGCTTCAATGTGATATTTTCTTTGCCATGCAGAGATTTTCTCACTCCTTCTTAGAAAATTCCTACTCCTTCTTCTTAGAAAATTCCAGCTTTTGAAAGACTCAAAGTGTCATCTTGGATTCAAGTTCCCTGCTTCTGGAGCCTTGACAGGAATTTTAAGGAAAAATTCAAACCAAATAGAGATTAGGGTGGCCTAAAAAGCTCATATCACTCACTTTTAGCAGAAGCAAATCTTCAGCATCAGCTGACAACTGTCATACATAAATGTGCTCTCAGGGTTATAAGCATTCAGTGTTTAAGAGAAGTGGGAGATCTGAATTTTTATTTGCCATTCTCTAATTTTTAAATATTGTCAACCCTTGTTGTGTGGTTCCCCTGAATGTAGAGCTTGGCAGTAATTTATTTCATAAGTGATTCCAAGAGAGAGAAAAATAGAGGCAAAGAATCTACCAGGAGGTGTTAGCCAGTCCTGGAGCTCCCAGATTCTTTGCCACAGATGAGGGAAAGCAGGGATAGTCATCCCCCAGCTCCTGTCCCTGGCAGGCTGTTCCTAGGAATGAGAAATCCCCTACACTTACCAACTGGACTTACCAAAGTATTCACTGGGCCTTCTCAGTTG
Source organism: Urocitellus parryii (assembly GCF_045843805.1). NCBI lineage: Eukaryota > Metazoa > Chordata > Mammalia > Rodentia > Sciuridae > Urocitellus > Urocitellus parryii. Next base: position 151,841,141 of record NC_135534.1, read on the forward strand.
AGCAGAGCCCTGATCCTAAAGGCAAATACTGGCCAGGTGCACACCTATAATCCCAGCAGCTCAAGAGCTGAGGCAGGAGGATCAAAGCTAGGCTCAGCAATTTAGCAAGGCACTAAGCAACTCAGCAAGACCCTGTCTCTAAATAAAATATTAAAAAGGGCTGGGGGTGTGGTTCAGTGATGAACACAGTTTCAGAGGTCTCAATTCATAGATGGCAGGCTCCATTTCTCAGGGATCAAGGCAAGGCTGACCATCTCAGCAGAAGAGTATGGCAAAGGAAAGCAGCTCACACGATGATCAGGAAGCAGAGAGACACTCCACTTACCAGATACAAATACATACCCCAAAGCCACGCCCACAATTAACTGCTTTCCCCAGCCACACCCCACCTGCCACTAGTCACCACTCAATTAATCCTACGAGGGATTCATTCACTGATTAGATTAAGGCTATAACTTTTTCGCATTGTCTCACACGTGAGTTTTATGGGGGACACCTAACATCCAAACCATAACAAAATGACTGAGGTGGGACACAGTCAGTGTGACTGAAGGTGAAGATGACAGAAAGGATGTGACTTAGAACCCAACAAGCCACTATCACAGCAGCTAAACAAGCTGCAAACATAGTGTAAGTCACACAATTAATGGACTTGGTTGGCTTATGGACTCCATCTGTTTTTCAAGTTCAGGAAAAGCTGACTGCCTCTCAGAACCAGTCCTTTACAGGGACACTCAGCACCCCACCAACACCATGTCAGCATCGACATCACTGAACTGTACCACTGACAGCCTGTGTTGACCCCCGATGAGCACCTGGAGGAGACTCCACAGCCTGTCCATTATGCACAGCACCCAGGTCAAGGTGTGCTGATTGAATGAGCTCAGAGAAAAGGCCTATCAGTGTTTGTGGAACTGAATAAATGAATATAATATAATTCTTAATAGAATTCTGTCAGCTACAACTATAACCCAAACCCAAGCAGGAGAAAGAGTCCTAAAGTCATCAAAGAACAGAATAATCATTTCTTAATCCCTGCCCTAAAGAGCCTTAGGATTCAAAGACATTAATCACTGACAACGCCTTCCTGAGAAGGAAAAAAAAAAACCTTCCTGAGAAGGCTGCCATATTGCCTCGATTTTTAAAATTATTTGTTCACAACATATTTTGGGGGGAGGACAGGGGGTACCCGGGGGGATCTAACTCAGGGGCAAGCCACATCCCTAGCACTATTTTGTATAATCTATTTAGAAACAGGGTCTCACTGAGTTGCCTGGCACCTCGCTTTTGCTGAGGCTGGCTTTGAACTCGAGATCCTCCTGCCTCAGCCTCCCAACACACTGGGATTACAGGCATGCACCACCATGCCCAGCACAATGCATGTATTTTTATATTAATCAAAAAGTTTAAAAAATTACTTCTGCCCCAGAAAAACAGAAACAGAAGTAATTCGGTTTTATCATCTAACTCCTACTAAAACTGTGTTTCTCTTATTTGTGATCTAAAGAAATTCACCTTCTTTTCCATACAAACCCTGTCTCGATATTAGTAATTTTCTGTACGGCTCTCAGTACACTTCAATTTGAAAGACATCTGCTCTAGTTGGGACCTAAAGATTCAAAGACCTGAGTGACAGATCTGCATAGGAAAACTTCAGGAAGATCAACACAGGTGGAATCCAAAACACGACATAAAGATGGAGGTTCCCCTTATACCAACTGAGTGGGTACCTCGGCATAAATAGCAAAGCAGGCCACATGTTCCTATCCTACATATGGTGCAAACAAAACAGAAAAACGAAGAACTCATTACAGAAAGCCAAATGCATAAATGACAGTATCCCCAACAGATTTCCATTCTTTAAAAAGAGTGAAGAAAGATGTCCTATTTTACAAATTTGCAGCATTATTTCTGGCAATGATTAGATAGATAAATATAGAAATTTATACATATGCATATACCTACACATACATATATAAATATTTTAAAGTACAGCAATCCCCCCTTATCTTTAGGGATAATTTTTAAGACCGCCAGTAGATACCTGAAACCACGTAGAATACTGAACCCTATACACAAGCACTGCGACACCATGACCATTTCTCTGATATATGAGACGACTACTTAAGTGCCCAAGGGATAGGTAACATACACAGTTTGAATACACTGAACAAGGGATAATTCTTGTCCTTGGGCAGGACAGAGCAGGACAGTGAGAGATATCATCAAACTCCCATAAAAAAAAAAAAACTTATGAATTGTTTATTTCTGTAATTTTCCACTGAATATGTTTAGATCACAGTGGACCATGAATAACTGAAACTGCAGAGAATGAAACCACAGGTAAGGGGGAACTACTGCCTAAGAAGCTATATGAGCAAGTTCTTACAGGACCCAAACTCATTCTTAGTTAAAAATATCATTCATACAACTAGAATGGCAAGGCACTTAGCAACTCAGTGAGACCCTATCTCTAAATAAAATACAAAATAGGGCTGGGGATGTGGCTTAGCGGTTGAGTGCTCCTGAGTTCAATCCCCAGAACCAAAAAAAAAAAAAAAAAAAAGTTGGAAAAAGTTTCCATGTTATTGCTTTGAAATATTAAGAACACCCTGCATTGGTATAGTTATATCTGTATTTCCCAATGACTTTTACTTTCATAGGAAGAAATAATTTCTGTTGATGATAAACAACCTAACAGGTTCTTTAAAGTTAACATGTGCAAATACTTAAGAAAGATGAACTGAGAGGGGAAGAGGAAAGGCTGGACAATATTAGATAGGAGTATCATAAACTGACTATGCTCCAATCTTCCAATCCGAAGTGGAAGACCATGTGGACCTTTCACCCATTGTACTAAGGGAAATAGCCAATGATACTGCAAGGTGATAAATATCACAAACTCGGAAGAGGACCAGATGGGGTTTGAAGACTAATATAATATAAAAACATTTTTTTCAAAGAAAGCAATGGTCTTATAATGAGAAACATTGTTAAAAAGAAATCGAGTTGCCCACATCTTGAGGAAGACAGAATACTGAGTAATAACATAGCTTGATGCAGACCCAGTCCTGTCACTATAACCTAATCTCCTCTGATAGAGTGACTAGCCCAGTAGATCAAGGGGAAGAAGCAAGTGACGATTTATATTTGGGTTTTCACAAAGCTTTTGATTCTGTGCTTCATGACATAATCATCAATAAACTGAGAAAATGGGATCCACACTGCATAGCTATGAAGCGGCAGGAAGGTCGCGCCTGGTGAGGAGCGATCAAGGAAAAAGCGTCCGCCTCAAAAGAGCATAACAAATGGGCTCCAATGTGGTCAATTCTGGGCAGTGCTCTGGTGGACATTTCTCATTAATGACCTGGAGAGTGGAATAATTAGCACCATCATTAAGTCCACACGTGACATCAGACTAGGAAGAAGGGTTTAGAGAAGGGAAGAGGCCAGAGGGAGTCACCAGCCATTAAGGAATAAACTCTCAGAATTCAGAATGACCTTGAAAGTTGGAAAGAGAAGCCACCAAACAGAATGCTGTTGAGAAATGGTGCATTGTTTGCTATTTCTTCTCCCACTTACTTCTCTCTTCTTCCACAGGAGGTGAGACCCATCCTCTCAGTTGAAGAGCTACATTTATCCACTTTTTAAAGATACAAGAGATGCCCTACCAAGTTCTCAGGATATTTTGTTAAGCAATCAAGTTCTTATTTCTAATGTCACAGAAATAATCTGTTTATTGAGGAAGAAATTTAAAAGGAAAGAAAAAATATTTCCAGGGAAGTCTTCCTTGATCCTGGTTCACTCTTCTCTCCCTCTCCCAGTTGAGTTAGCTACTTCTCTCCGGCTCTTCCATGTTTCTCAGCCTTCCTCTGTCACAGAACACGGGAACATAATCAGATTTATTTATTTGTCTCCGCTCTAAATTGCTAATCTGTTAAAGAGCATGGGCCATGGATTATGCATCTTTGTATCCCCAGAGCACCAGAGCACAACACCTGACACGTAACGAATGCTCAGTAAACGCTTATTGATTCAGAACTGAAAACAAATTCTACACAGCAAAGAGGGCTTTATGCAAGTATTTTCAAAAGGCTAGGGGTGATGCCCTAAAACTGAATAGTTCATGCCCTCCACAGAGCCAGAAAGTCCAAGCCCTAGATGTAGAACAGGGCATCTTCTGCACATGGGGTCACTTCATATGCAGGTAGGTGGAGAGCAAATGTACAGAACAAGTGAGGACAGATGGCCAAGAGTGCAAGAATGTCCTGAGGGAGAATTGCTCTAAGTAGACAAAAGAAGAACGGGGAGACTCATTAGAAGAACGGAATGTTGGGGGTGGAGGGGCTGTTTAGAGAACCAGGAAAATCAGGGAGATTTTGGCTCACAACCTGAAGCCAAAGTCAGTAAGGATGTCCCAGAAAGAGTGAGGACAGGAGCACCTAAAGCAGCAACTAAGGAAGAAGAAATACCCAGGGAAGAAACCCTGGAAGACACAGCATTGAGACTGAGAGTGAAAACAAAAGACAGCCATCCAGAGGCAGAGAGAAGACAGGGGCTTGGGTTTGGGGAGCACAAAGCCAACTCTGACACAGATAGTTCAATGGTCTAAGTAAGCAAAAAGGAAGAATTAAGAAGAGCAGAGACACAGAGACACACACGTGCACATAGCATAGATTATTCAACTAGTAAGAGATATACTATGTCTACAAAGATAATAAAGACTGGTTAGAAAAGATACTCTTCACCATTTCGTGTGTGTGTGTGTGTGTGTGTGTGTGTGTGTGTGTGTTACTGAGGATTGAATGCAGGCATCAATCTACTTCTGCACCACATTCCCTGTTCTTTTTATATTACTTTGAGACAGGGTCTCACTAAATTGCCCAGGCTGGCCTCAGATTTGCCATCCTCCTGCCTCAGCCTCCTGAGTTACTAGGATTACAGACAGGAGCCACCCCACCCAACAGGAGCTTTCACTCTTAATAAGAGGCAGGGACATCCAAGTTTTCTTTGTATGTATGTGTATGCAGCCATCTAGGGAGACTGTTCATTTCAATACGTAGTAATAGACAGCAAATGTGTACATTTTGTCTGAAACTACCTTTTCTTATTCATTGAATGTGGTTCCCAAATATGGTCAAATCTGTGTCCGCTTGCTTGTGGCTCCCATTCTGATGGCAGACAAGTATTATCATTATCGCACATTTTAAAATGACATCACTTTATAGAATGTGGCTTTTCTTTCCATTTCACTTCATTTTTACTGGGGGAAGGACACGGAAAGGTCAATGTGAAAAGAAGAGATGGAGGGTGACCACCTCTTTGAAAACTCCACATATAACTGTCTCTTTCTCAGTCTGTGAGCCAGGCCTCAGCAGCTTCTATTGAACTGGCTTACCTTCAACCACAGAGAACAATAAGCTCCTAAACATATATTTTCCAAGATAATTCACATGATCTAAAATACACCACCCTAAATATTTGAGGTGTGTTAAACTCCTAATGTGATCCAATCTTTCCCAACAGCTTGTTTAAATGACAGCGTCATTTCAGATAACACAAATAAAAGGACTGGTTTAGAAATTTTAAAAATATATCTAGAAGTAGTTATACAAATCTGAATTCAAACATTTACTCATCAAAATATAACAACAGCTCTAATATAATAGGATCATATTATTGTCTATGAATTTTATTGTCCAATCACAAGACGTTATAAGCTGTGCAACACAATTTTTAAAATATTCCTATCAATATGAGGTTATGTTTCTTTCTTCTCACCCCCTGAACAAAATTATATCTAGGCAACTTTAAAGTCACTGTATTAATAGCACCAACAGTGTTGACACAATTCTTTAGTTAAAGCCATTAAGTCTGTGTTGAAGTATCTGATTCCAAAGCCCTACACCAAGGGGTGAAAATGAAAAATTGCAAACATGTGGCTGATTAGAAAAATAGTTATAATAGGCCTTACTGCTGTTATTATTGAATGTACAAGTGAAATAACCATTAGCCTGTTTTAACCACTGGAAAACACCCTATGGTGGTACTTGACTGATTCGATGCATTTTTGTACACAATTGCTGTGCTAATGGATCAGACATTTACCCCATAACAAAGGAAAGCTCAAATGTAAGCCTTAGGGTTTACAGTAATTCCAGAATACCAAACCACCACTAAGAGTTTTAAATGAAGCCCCTGCTGATCTATTTACTGGTTAAACCCTTTTGTCTCCACAAAACAGTAACATCACTCACAGGACAAATTATTGATAAATTGCAGAATTTCAAACAATGATAAGCAGAGAATTAAAAATCCATAACAGACATTAGCTTAAGGAAATGCACTTAGCAGAATATGATTGTTGGTTTGGATCCAGTTTTTCCGTTATGCCTTTCAAGACGTAAAGGTTCCCCCCAAGCCTCCTGTTATCACAGTATCCCGAAGAACAAAACTGACTCAGCTATGGAAAGGATGAGATGCACCAGGCAGTCTTAATTGCGGAGGATAATCTATAAACACAAGACACAAAGTTGACCCTCAAAGTGATCTCTTCTCACCTTCCACAGGGATGGCATGTTATGGATATCATTGTTATAGGGTACAAAACAGTGCTCAGGAAAGGTTCCTAAAGGAAATCATTCTTCCATGCAACCATGTTGCTATGGCAACCAAACCAATCAAGCTTCTTCACAAAAGCTTTTATGTCAAGTTCTGTTAGCAAACTCATATGGAAAGTATAGCTCAACTAAATTAGCACTACACTTGTTACCCTATTAGAAATAGGTGAAAGGAACTGATATTTTAAAAATTAGAGAAATATATATACTCTCTTTACCGACATCTTAAATTAGTTAAACTCAATCTTTTACCTAAACAAAAGCCTCTTGAAGGTTCTTTCTCAGGAATAAAAGAATTCACCTAGCAGGACATATCCTTTCCTCTCCCCATCTTCTGGGTGACACAGAATTCTCCCATCTTACTGAATCTTTTATCATCTCTTTGCAAACATAAACATCAGATGCATTTGTATCCTAGCTATAGCTTACATAGAGAAAAATCCTAGCAATAAACATAGTATTTTTTAAGGAAAACAGAATAGGTGGCAAAACAATATGGATTAGTTTTATTAAGAAGTATTTTTCTTCAGAAGGTGATGAAGCTGTAACATCAATTATCAGCTTAAATGTGAAGGCTGAGATACATTACCAACATGGTTTCACATTACGGTAAATACATTTTTAGCAGGCTTTCTCCTCCTGTTTGTTAAATTCACTTTTTAAAAACAAAAACTATGCTCATGAATTAAATGAACTTTAATACTGTGACACTCAGCTCTGTGAGCCCATGGATTTTACAAAAAAAAAATAAAAATGATACTGCACTGTGTTGAGTAAATCCTTCATTTTTAATTTTAATCAGAAATATCCGAAAAAATCCACCCCCAGAGGCCTAAAAAGTCTGTATTTTGTATTTATAGGAAAGACTTTTTTAAAATATCTATATTTATTTATTAATATCTTTATATATTTTATGTGGTGCTGAGGCTTGAACCCAGAGCCTCACATATTCCAGGAAAGCTCTCTACCACTGTGTTACAACCCTAGCCTATATTATTTTCATAGGATGATGGAATTCATGAGAGACATCACAAACTGGCTATGATCACAGACAGTGGGTCTAGCCTCTGCTCTGAGATCCACACTATATTTTAAACAAGTGTTGTTGTCTTCCTGGACTTATGCAGAATTTCAGGATTTCTGATAAGCAGATTTGTTCCAAAACACTCAACAACTATGATCAGGTTGGAAATAAGAACCAAGATAAGTTTAGATCAAAACTAAACTTAGTTTTTCAGAGCTTTTTAAAAAAAGCAAAACATCATCAATAACACTAAACATTAATCTTGGCAGAAATCACATTTTCCACGAATTGCCTGTCTATGATCTGAGGCACTCACAATTTAGGAGGGATATTTTCACAGTATTTCAGGTAGAATTAAATTGTAACTCTATATTATAATAAAGCCATTGAGAGATAGCTCAGTGTTAAAGCATTTGCCTAGCATATGCAAGACTCTGAGTTCAATGCCCAGCACCCCGAAAAGAAAATAAATAAATAAATAAATAAGAATTAAGATGATTGTATATGCTGTGAAAATCACAATTGTCCATTTTAACTTCTAGGTGATCTCAATAAGTTAACATCAATCTAAAACCTCGGAAAATATCATTTTACTTAACTTTACCTGTAAACATAAAATTTTACACCTAATCCTAAATAAGATAACACTTTACATTTGCATGGTAACTGGAAAATCTGGAATCAATATTCACTACCTCTTATTTGATTCACTCTACAATTTTTATAGATAGGCAATGAGATATCAGGGGAAGGAAATAAAGCTTAATTCAGTTTAATAACATATTTATTATTAATGATTTATAGTAATCATTATAAGATCAAGCATTTAATAATACCTATTATAGGCCAGTACTGTCTTAAAAGCTTTTTCCTTCACTGTTAACATAGCTATTTTATATACACACGTATCTCTCTATACACATATATGCACATATATGTACTTCATTCTCACAATAATTCTGAGATATGGATATTCTTGATTTATAGACCAAAACACAGGGGCTCAAACAGATTAAGTAGTCTGCCAAAAGTTACAAAGTGAATAAATCAAGAATTCAAACTCATTCCACTGAATTAGAATGATATTCATTTGCTCTAAGAACAGATCAAATTCCTAAAAGTGCTTCCTATAAGGTCACTTCTTGTGAATAATATGAAATTTAATTGTTGTTAATATATGATTTGTAACATTTATAAGATTTCAGAAGAATTCTTAACTTGGCTTTGTTAACAGCAATTTTGCCTTTCAGGGATACGTTTGGCCATTTTTTATAGCAATATAAATACTGTCATTCCAAACACATAGCTCTTTGCTCTCACATCAGATTTAAACAATTACTCCCAAAGGGTTTCCCTGCTATAATTTAGAGGAGCAGAACATCCTTCAACTAACAAGGAAAGAGACATAGTCCATGAATGCACTGACTACTGGGTTCAATACAAAATATCACGGTACCAGAAGAAGGCAGAAATACTAAGAAGTGATGCCCTAACAAAAGTTGAGCTTTCAAAGGGCAGAGACACAAGAATTAATCTTTTACCTTGTTAAGATGAAAGGAAATCACTAGCTTAGACAAGGAGTAAAACATCTAGCACTTTCTTTCCAAAACCTGGGCCACTTCACTGCAAAGTGAAAACAATTACTATTTATCAGTTTGGAAGTATAAAATATATAAATGCTCTTTCAATACAACAAATTTTGTTTTATATTGGTATATATGAACATATTAATTTATACCTTATATTAATGTATTTCTCTAATATAAAATCTCCTTGGGAAGCTGGGGCACATATTAACATACTATATTACATTTGAATAGCTTTCAATAAAATTATCTAGGAGATTCTTAAACCAAATTCCTTTGTGACACAGCATTAAAAGGTTCTTGATAGCTGGAATTACTAGATAATTCTTTCATTTGACATATAATCAGAAAGCACAAAACGTGCAGGAAGATTCCTTTGTCCTGTTCTCCTTGCCCACAGAACAATACCCTCTGGAAGCCAGCATATTGTGGAAGCACGACTTCCCAAGATGGGCGTTGACTGTCTCAGCTTCTAGGTGCTTAAAGTAGCCATTTCATAGCCAACAACACTTTTTTTTGTTTTTTGTTTTTTTGTTTTGCAGTGTCATTTCAGAGTTGCTGAAATTTCTTTCTGTCTTTATAAGAACAGAAGAAATTATGTAAACCAATGTATTTAATAACAATAGCATAGAAGACTATTAATATTTACTAGTATTTTCTACATATATGTTTATATTCTTTTAAAGCTCTTTTACCACTCTACAATACATATACTTCAAAACATCATGTTGGGCTTGGGGACATAGCTCAGTAATAGAACACTTGCCTAGCATGAACAAAGTCCCGGTTTCAATCCTCCGCACCACACACAAACATGCACACACACACAAAATCATATGTTACATGATGAACACATAAATTTTTCTGTCAATTTTTAAAAAGAAAAAAATGGTAAATATATTTAAATATGTATATTTCTACATCCTTGTTCTGTCCACTATCCTAGTATGAAAACTGAGGCAAAAAAAAAAAAAACAACTCAGAAATTCAATCAAAGATCACTCAGCTCTCCAGTGGCAGCAGGCAGATTCTTTTCTAGCAATCTAGCTACACACCCTGACTTTTAAACCTCAACATTTAAGATGAGGAAGACAGAATTCCTGCCCTCAGTGTAGCATTTCTTTTGAAAAAGGTGGAGCAACACAGGATAGATTCATATCTGTAAAAAAAAAAAAAAAGAAAGAAAGAAAGAAAAATGATTATATTCACTAGCTAAGAATAAAATAAGAATGAAATGCTAAGATTAAAGTTGGGCAAGGTGGCACATGCCTGTAGCCCCAGCAGCTTGGGAGGCTGAGGCAAGAGGATTGTGAGTTCAAAGCCAGCCTCAGCAATGTAGCGAGGCGCTTAGAAACTCAGTAAGACCCTGTCTTTAAATAAAATATTAAAAAGGACCAAGGCTGTGGATCTATGGTTAAGCACCCCTGGGTTCAATCCTCAGTACAAAAAAAAAAAAAAATGCTAAGATTGAAACAAGGAAACAGCTGAGCACTGTAGCACATATCTACAATCCTGGCAGCTCAGGAAGCTGAGGCAGGAGGATCACTAGTTGAAAGCCAGCTTCAACAACTTATGAGGCCATAAGCAACTAAGTAAGACCCTGTCTTTAAATAAAATATTTTTTAAAAGGGCTGGGAATGTTGCTCAGTGGTTAAGCACCCCTGAGTTCAATCCCCGGTACCAAAAACCAAAATAAAACAAGGAAACAATTTCTCAATTTAATTAAAACGCATGCACACACTACACAGCACATGCACATTTGTTTGTATATGAGTATGTGTTTCTGAATCCATGCAAGACTCAAGGAGCATCTGGGTGTAGTGGTGCCCACCTTAATCCTACCTACTCAGGAGACTGGGGCAGGAGGATTCCATGTTCAAGGGCAGCCTGGGCACTAAGCCACACCCTGTCTCAAAATTCCAGCAATTTCTGGCTTTGGGAGGCCAAACTTACCAGTGAACTATTCTTTCCACCACTCTATGATTAACAGCTGCCTGGCCTATCTCTTGACCTTATTCACAAGCAGGAATAAGGATACCAACCCATGAAAGTTTCTTGGGATGGGCACTTACAGAATAGCCCTTGCCACAAATCTGTTTTTGTAAATCCTTTCCTTCAATCCCATCTCTAAAACAATTTTATGGTATTTCTTTTGAAAATTTGTCTCTTGAGGTTAGAGCATAGTTCAGTGATAGAGCAGCGATATTTAGTATAGGTGCGGTCTGAGATTCAATTCTCAACATGCCTCCACCCCCAAAAGAAGAAAGAAAATCTGTCTCTTGATTTGAAATCTGAATTTGGTATCTATCACCTTGAGGTCACAAAGTTTCTATTTCAGTATTTTGACCTGTATACCTATAACTAGTCCTAAGAATAATTGAAGCATTATCTGAATAGTTTGAAATCAATGTCAAATGATGTATCACTCTCAAGTAAGATTTTTTTTATATATTGTTGTTATTATTTTAAGTATTTAAATAGTGGTATGCTTATAATCCCAATGACTCCAGAGGCTGAGGCAGAAGGATTCCCAAGTTCCAGACCAGCTGTGGCAACTTAGTGAGACTCTGTCTCAGAAAAAAAAAAAAAAAAATGGCAAAGAAAGAGCTGTTGAAAAAAATGTTTAAAAGAGGATGTAGCTCAGTGGTAAAGTGTTCCTTGGTTCAATCCCCAACACACACACACACACACACACACACACACACACACACACCCCAAAAAAGCTTAAACAGCAAATATGAATGTCATTATATGGAACCTTTTTTATGAATATTTCTATTTCAGTAGTTTGTCCATTTATAAAATTGATTCCTTATGGATGTTTCAGATATTCAATAATCAGTATTTAAAAATATTTTTAAAGAGTATTCAAGGATAAATGTTCTAATCATTACACCTAGAATACAATGGATTTCTTTTGCAAAATATTGACTCTTTATCATTGACAAATCATTAATAAATAAAAAATTATCACATAGATCATACTGTTCTCAAACATGTGCTGTCTTTCCCTTAATAACAGAGCTAACTCTGAGACAAAACAGAAGTCTTGAAGTACTCCATGATCATAGGCAGCCATGGGATTGATGGCCATCCTTCTGGCAAACATAAAAGTCAATAAAAGTAGAACACACATATTTAGTTGTTTTTGTTTTGCTAAGTAAGGATTCTCCAGTTTTTGTTACACCATAGACACAAAAGAGTCTACATCCCTTTTTGCTTACTCTATGCCAAGCAAGTCACTGACAATTTCCCCTCAATGATTCAGTAAATCTCTTTTCTTTAGCTTTTGCCCCTGAAACATTTATCCATGCCCTGGTAATATATGCCTTAGCAAGGGCTCCAGTACCCTAACTGCCATCAAAGCAAACACAGACCCAGAAATAAAAGGCTGTAAGACCTGGGAATAAAATGTTAAAAGTGCAAACTGATATAAACATGTGTTCTGACAGAGAAAGTGCACTTTAAATTGTGCACAGCCAGCACTCACTACAATTTGGAAATTCCCCTAGTGAGAGTAGAATTGTTGCATTTATGCCTTGATTGGAAGGTTAAGGACATGGTGATTGAAGGCTAATGCTAAATAAAATACAATGGAAGGGGAAGCACAATGATTTACTAGCATAAAACATTTATTAAAGGCATGTTCATGCTTACAAATCCAGTATCAATAAAAAGTAATATCATTGAGGACCTATTTGTACTATGCATTAATCCTTACAACTCTCTGTGAGGAGTGTTATTTTTTCCCCAAGTTACATATAAAGAAACCAAAGCTGACAGAGATTAAGCAATTTGTCCAAAGTCCTGCTGCTAATAATGGAACAGAACTTGAATCCAGTTCTGTTACATTCCAAAGCACCCCCCCATCCCCCAAGATCACCACACATGCTGCAGTCATTTATTTAAGCTAAGGCAACTTAGCAGGTTAGAAAGCAGAAAGGATTAACAGATTTCCACTCTCCCAAACTAAACCCAGTATCCACACAGCCCATCTTCCTAAAATACGCCTCTGATCATGTCCTCAGCATGAAATTCTTCAATGCTTTCCCATCCACAGCTGAGGAAAGTACAGATACTCTGGTCCAAGTTTTATATTCAGTGTAGTTAAATAAAGACAGTAAACCATTGTTTTGGACTAGGCTCCAACAAACAGAATGAAAATCAAAATGGAGTCACTCACACTAAAGTTCTATATCACCAAAATGAAACTAAGTTTATTTTTGTTTTTCTTTTGGTACAAGGGATTGAACTTTTTACCACTAAGCTTCTTCCCCAGTCCATTTTATTTTTTATTTTGAGATAGCGTCTCACCAAGTTACTGAGTCTCACTAAGTTGCTGCCTCTGGCCTCGAACCTATGATCCTCCTGCCCTCCACATCTTAGGTCTCTGGGATTATAAGCATGGGCCTCAGGTTCCAATGAAACTAAATTTTTATCTGAACTTCCCAGAAGTCAGAAAAGAAGGCAAACAGCAAGTTTACGAAACAGGTCAGTTTCATTCGGCTTGATAATATAAATTCCCTCTGCTTTAATCCTTCTGAAAAAGGAAGACAAAGTAACCTGATGTTATTTTGTTATTTTTCTATTGTTGTGTCTCCCTGATCCTACATGACAAGAGAAGTAACTTTAAGATGACCAATCAATTCTTGTTGCTTTTGCTTTCTCAGTCCTCTGCTTATAGAATCAAACACCTTTACTCTGCTCCTTGGAACACTATTTTACAGAAGGAAGAGTTGCTCAATTCAGAAGTCACAAAAGAAAGCCAATTAAGATCTCTAAACGAGAGGGTAATGATTTGTTCTTTGACAGTGTTGTTTCCATCTTACTCAGATTAACAGCCGGCTCCCCCAGCACTCCTCCTAGCCTACTTTTTCTGGGACTCTATAGACATTTCACCTTTTGCCTGACCTCTAAATGTTACATGTCCCACTGACTCTCCCTTATTGACATCCCTAGATGGTTTTATCCCTTCCCATATAGCTTTAACTGCCATCCATGGTCCAATGATTCTCAAACTGACATCTCCACAGTAACCACACCTTTGAGCTACAGAATTTCACAACACATACTCCCCGACCCCTGTCTGTGCTCTTTGGCTGTTTCCTGGGGCCATAAACCAAGTTTCCAAAGTGATCTCCCCATCCACCAGCATGCTCATTTGCCAGTTTTCCCCATCTAGGTATATTCTAGATAAAAGCCTACATCTATCTTTGATTTCTTCCTAATCCCATTCCTCTTCCACCCACCCTAACCCAATCAATTGGAAATCCTATCTCCACAGCCACCACCATCTCTCATCTGGTTCATCCACAAGAGCTTTCTAAATGGCCTTCCCATTTCTACTCCTGTAACCTCCCAATCTATTCTTTATTCAGCAGCCAGGATAATTTTTTTAAAACAAAATCCAATGTGTCACTCCTTTGCCTACAACCCCTTTCATGGTCTCCTATTGTGTCTTAAATGAAATCCAATCTTGTTACCCAGGCCCACAAGGCCCTGAGCCATCAGACCTCCTGACCAGCTCTCTCCAGTCTTAATCACTTTCAACTCTCCCAGTCCGCTGCCCTCCAGCCATGCTGGTCCTTTTTCAGTTATCAGATTCCCTGATTTTTGTCCTTCATACATGCCAATACCTGCTACACATGCCCAGCTGAATGCTTCTCAACCTTCTGCTCTCAACTTAGATGCTCCCTCCCCAGAGAAAAAGACAAGACCAGGATTCTAAGGTCAGACACCACCATTTTTTCCTGTCATTATCTTAACTAATTTGTGTTGTACATTTATCTATTATTTGCCTCTCCTGCTGGATGGTGAGCTCCACAATGGCAAGAATAGCATCACTCAGATCACAAGTAAATGCACAGTGCCTAGCAGGGTGCCTGGAGTATGGAAGACATCCTGAAAACAGAATTCAAATACTTGCATGATCTGGACCCTGACTACTTCTCCCCATCTCCAACCCCACACTCTTGTTCTGAACATATAAGAGGATTTGGGGATAGCACAATGAGCATGCTTACTTGATATCTGCTGCTCCTTTCTCCTGGAATACTCTTTCTCCTCTTGTTTAAATTAGCAGATTTCTGTTCTCTCTTTGGATCAAATTTCAGTATCTTTCACTCTGTGATACCCCTCCCCCAACACACACCCTCACTGAGGGCAGAGTTGGTTACTTCTTCTTCTGTAGGCTTATGTACTTCTATTAAACTAGTACCACACCAAGTTGTTCTATGTCCTTTAAAAGGCTAAGTTCATTGAGAGTAAGGACCATTTTCACCTACTATTTCAATATCATAGCAGTATCAATGGTGAAATAAGTAAATGACCCAACCCATCAATCTATTTGATATTCGAGGAATTTTCATTTTCTGCCCCAAAAAGTAACTAAATTCCCATTTTTTTTTCCCCCAGGCCCTACAACAGAAATCAGCTCATCATTTACAGTTCAAGCAGACCATGCCTTTAACCTATAGGATACATATCATGTCCCACCAGTGAAAGATTTATTCTTATTCACTAGAAGTTATTAAAATTTCTGAATTACACTAAACATAGATTTAATCCAATTAAGACATGGCTAAATGAACTTAAATAGAATCCACTTAAAATAATAGGCCTGAAATTATGTGGAAGAGCATCTTTCTTGAAATATCTACATTTTCATAATTATTAGAACAATATCCCAAAGCACATTTAATTAGCACTTACTGCCATCCACAAAATAATAATAAGATAATAAGATATTCAATAAAGTGTTGGGCACTGTTTGATCTATTTTACCAGGATGTCTATTATTACAAAGGGAAGTAGCCAAGCATGGTGGTGCATGCCTGTAATTCCGGCTACTCAGGAAGCTGAGGCAGGACTGCAAGTTCAAGTCCAGCCTCAGCAACTTAGCAAGGCCCTGTCTCAAAATTTTAAACGGAGGGGCTGGGGATGTAGGTCAGTGATACAGAGCTTGCAAGCATGAGGCCCTGGATTCAATACCCTGTATGCAAAAGAAAAAAAAAAGAGAAAGAGAGAGAGAAATTTGGGATAGATAATCTCTTACTCTATGCAGCATGGGAACACAGCAAAAAGACTGCCATCTGCAAACTTGGGGAAAAACCTTCACCAGGAACCAAATCAGCTGGTGCCTTGATCTTAGACTTCCAGTCTCCAAACTGTGGGAAATAATGTTTGGTGTTCAATACACCCAGTCTGTGGTACTGTGTCACCACAGCCCAAGCCAACAAGGACAGCATGTTTATTAGTAGTACTGTAAGATAGCTGCATATTCAAATTACGGTGGAGTATACTGCAGAAATATACTGGTTCTGTGGCAGTGGCAGAACCACATTACCAAAAAGTGAGAAGGTAACTGAGCTTTTTATTGCTTATGTATCTCTAGAAAATTTTATTTTTTTTTTAATGTGTAGGCTGTTTGGTTTGGATTCATTGTAAAGCTTTAACCTTTGCAACAGGATAAAATTAAATATATATATTTTTTTCTTTTTTTTTTATTGGTTGTAAAATTAAATATATTATATAAAATTTGTGAAATGCTATCCCCAAGCCAACTCAGAGAACTCAAGCCATGGCAGGTTTGTTATCTTTCTAAAATAACTCACAACGCTTTCATCTTCACAGGATCTATGGGCAAGGGTATCCCATAAAATGTAATGCTCACAAACGAAACAAGGATTCTGGGAAATATTCTACCATACCCTACCACAGTGCTCTATATGGTGTGCATCTGTTTTATAGTTACTATTGAGAGCTTACCAAGTTGAATAGGTAATTACCATGACAGTTTTCTTAATTGCTCATGTAAATCATTTTTTCATATTTTTAAATAGAAGTATAATTTATAGAGTGAATTGCCCAGACTTTAAGTCTAGTCAAGTGAGTTTTCAAATATATATGTCTATGTAGATAATACAGAATATTTCAGAAAGCTGCCTTGTGTTCTTATTCAGGCATCCTCCTATCCCCCTTCCCACTCCCTTCATCTCATGCCCAGGCAACCACTGTCATGAATTCTATCTCTAAAGATTAGCTTTATTTGTTTTAAACTTCACATAAAAGGAATCACATGGGGGGGTGTGGCTCAGCGGTAGAGCTCTCGCCTAGCGCATGCAAGGCCCTGGGTTCGATCCTCAGCACCACATAAAAATAAATAATAAAACAAAGGTGTTGTGTCCAACTACAACTAAAAAATATTTTTTTTCAAAAAAGGAATCACACGGTTGTGTCTGTCTTCTTTCTCACATTATTCTTCATGTTGTTCTTATTGTTGTACATGTATTAACTCTTTTTTTTTAATATTTATTTTTTAGTTCTCGGCGGACACAACATCTTTGTTTGTATGTGGTGCTGAGGATCGAACCCGGGCCGCACGCATGCCAGGCGAGCGCGCTACCGCTTGAGTCACATCCCCAGCCCCATATATTAATTCTTTCATTTATCTCTTCCTTATGAAGTAGAGAGTATTATTGTGATCTCATTGCAGATGAGAAAATGAGGGAAACCGAGAAGTAACCTGTCCAAGATCTCATGCCTTACAAGAAGAGCTGAGCTGTGGACCCAGGAACTTTGGTTCTAGAGACCAAATAATATGTAATATAAGTTTATGGAGGTTGGGTTTGTAGCTTAGTGGAGGAGCACTTAGCTAGCATGTGTGAGGCACTGCGTTCAATCCTCAGCACCACACAAAAATAAATACAAAAAATAAAAGTGTTGTGTCCATCTACAGCTAAAAAGATTTTTTTCAAAAATTTATGGAGATTATTTTGAACTATACTACTCAAGGGAAAAAAAATCAAAGGATGAAAAGATAAAAGGAAAATCTTATGGAGATTCTGAAAGACTTCTGGCACTTTCAAGGGAATCAGCAAGAAAACTAAATCTGGATATTAAGAAACAAGGACTTCTTTTAAAAAAGGAAAGTATAAAATGATTTAAGGTGTTATATTTTAAATAACAAGTATACTTTAGAATACTCAGGAACTAGTTTTTTTGAAAAATTTTGATGATTCAGCTCCACAATAAGATATGCACTTAGGAAATGTGTGGGCTTACAAGCAACACTTGGTATCTTCACATCCAACTCTTATACTTTGAAGATTAGAAAACTTAAGCTCAGGAAGTTTACCAAGTTTTTAACCAAGTTTTGTCAAGGTTCACATAGCACACTAGTGACAAAATCAAGCCTAGAAGCTATGTCTTCAAATGATAATCATAAATGTAACATTTATTGAAAACTTTACTGTGTGCCAAGCATTGCGCTCAGCAGTTTGTTTGTTTATTTGTTTAAATGTTTGCTGAGGATCAAACCCAGGGCCTCACACAGCTAGGTGAGCGCTCTACCGCTGAGCACAACCCCAGCCCTGGGCTCAGCAGTTTGAATGTGTTGTTTTAATTAATCCTCACAATAAAGTACAACACATATAGGACATATTTAAATGATATTAAGTTAACATTAACTGAATAATGATCCAACTCATTCAGTGAAGTTCAAGTTTGCATTTTCATAAAAAAAGTTATAGTAGCATAAGAAAATAAAATAACATAAAATTGTGAATACAGGCTGCCACTATACTTCAATTATCTAAGGACTCTTTTTTCACACTGATAATCATTTTACTGGAGACTCCATTTAAATAAGAAATGGTATATTCATTATTCCACAAGTAGACAATGTGTTAGGTGGGTAGGAAAGTGTATTTTTTTATATGATATCCTAAGTATAGATAGACATCCCACCTAATACATATCTAATCAATATCTGATCAGTTTTAAGTGTATTATCCAGTCACCTGAAGTAAACAAGGTATAAGCTGGTCCAAATCAAGTTTTCTTGCTCTTTTAAATTAGGGTTTTGGAAAGAAATACATTTTTGTAAGTATTTGGCCTGTTTTGCCCACAGCCCAAATCCATTAGCCAATTTACAATCACATCTGTGTGATGAGCAGCACTGCCTGCTGCATGGTTGAAAGGGAAATGGTCCCCGTTAAAGTCCACAGCATTCCCAATTGTATTACCCAACCCTGTGTCATCCACAGTGCACAGCAGGTTCTCAGCAAAACATGGTAGAGGAACAACTTAAAACCAAACTACAGAGGCTACACCTACACCAACCCCTCAGAGAAGAAGCTTTTGGGAAGGAGCACCAAGCACTGGCAGTGTGGTCAGATGCTCCTGTGTGTTGGAGAAGTTGCTATATTCCTTCACCCCTGAGCTTCATCTCTCAGCACAGTCTCACTGGGATCATAGCTTTTGCAGGTAACCAGAGGATATCAGACTATTTTTTCCTAAGGTAAGGAAGAAAGAGGAAAAGGAGCAGGGTGGAAGAAAGGAAGGAAAGCAAAATCATCCACAGAGCTCCTACTGAACCCTGTGAAGATGTCAGAAGCCAGGAAAGCTCAGAGGTGCAAGAATATGACTCACTCAGGAAGACAGTGGTTCTGTTTGGTTTTTGTTTTCCAATCCCTGAGAGTGAGAATCCGGGCTAGGAAATAGTTTCTGATTCAAAAAAAAAAATTTTTTTTAATAAAAACTCCCCTCCAAAAACGGATATGATGATTCCCACACTTGTTTCAGATGCTCTATTTCTGATCATTATCTTTGTTGGGTCTACCTATTAAGTCCTAGGAGAATGTCAGAAAATGTTTAATGTTAACTGGGTTGGTTAAAAAATAAAAACAGTCTTGCTTACTCTGTATCAAAGTACACTTGGCTTGCTTCCATTACACCATTATGAAATTGCATTAGAACTATGTTATGTAAACATGCTCAGAAGACAGACTAGAGATAATCCAGTCCACGCACAGTTAAAAGAAACACCCAATCTAATTCAGAAAATCCAGTCGTTGTAGATAGGAAGAAAAAGTGACAGGTAAGCAAAATTAAAGCCTAAGCTTCCTTCCACACACACATCCCTTAAAATGTTCAGTCTTCTGAATCACATGTATCATCTCTAAATATTAAAAAAAAAAAACATACACAATACATGTCTTTTTCTACCACAGTTAGAATTTTATCATTCTGAAAAATGCTTTGCTATTTATTTGAACACTCTTACTTTTATCTGTCAACTATATTGTAAACACTGCAAAACATCAGAGAAACTTTCCCACAGCAAAGACCATTTACATACACTAATTTGGCAAAAAAATTGCTTTCCAAATCACAATGTTTTACAAAGGCCATATTCTATTTTTCCTTTAGTGCTTTTTTGACAGTTGGAAATGGGTACAAGTTGTAATTTACTCGTATCCATTTCCTACTTTAGTAGTGTCCAGTAAAATCATTCAAACAGCATGACAGATAAAAAGCAATAATAAAACGTATTTGCAATCTTCTGAGAGCTATAATGTACACTGAATATAAACAGTAACTGCTGGGTTTATATATATATATATATATATATATATATATATATATGTATATATATAATCTATACATACAGTTGATAAGGAAGGATAGTACCTAAATACATTTAAAAATACTGTAATGAAAATGTTAAGTGTGCCCTGATCCCAAAATCCTCAAAGCTCCTAGTTTTCACGTTTAATTCGCCTTAATAGAGAATTGCTTTGGAAAAAAATTATGCAAGAATAGTAAAATCTGACAGTAGGTAACAATATATTTTTGTAGTCATGAAAGCAGAACAAAAATATGTCACATGTAAGGTTCATGGCAGCTAAAGCTATCTTTGTTTGGGTTTTTTTTTTTTTTTTTTTTTGGTCAAATAACACTCCACAATACAAAAATTAAGGAGAAAGCAGGCAATGAATTATAAAGAAGAGAGAAAGTCAATTAGGGCGATTACCAAACAGCCCTAGAATGTTTCAGAAATGCCCCACTGAACAAGGCCACAATACGCTTCAAGTATGAGAAAGAGAAAATTAGCCAGTGTTTGCACCCACTATGTGTGTTTTGTTAACAAAGTGATTTTGATTAAGTTTATGGTCACACCACAGGATCACAAGACTTCACAAAGAGGATTACTTTAAATATGAAATCTTTCAACTGTAAAACTAATCATTTCTGAAGGAGGCTGGATATTCAATATTTCTCTAAATTGAAGTTTCTCTCCTCTCCTTTTTTTTTTTTTTCCCTCAGATTATATGAGGCTTCTTTTTTTCCATGAACTGGATAGCTACACACACCCCTCCCCCAAAGAATATAAAACAATATTTTAAGAGAAATGCAACTTTTCACTTCATGTTAGTACTCTCATAAATTTAATTTCCACTGTTCATTATCCAGAGAACTGCATAACATAAGAGTCTTTTCCTTTCCTATCTTATTTTGCAATGAAAAAAAAAAAGTGATATTTACTTGGCATCTTCTCCATGGGCCCCAGAAATCTTAATAACAGTGGCAGCAAACTCAGTTCCCTTATAGGCCACAGAAACAGGGTTTACAGTGAAAAAGAAAAAAATGAGATTTGGAAGTTTATAGCTTTCCCCTTCTGACTTAATGTACCAGTAGACTTTCCTGTAGAATTAACCTTATCAGATAGTGTTTCACTACCCCCTAACTCCCAAGAGGTTAGTAGCATTGATTTCACTATGAGACCTTTGGAACCTTTGGAGGATGTCTCAGTATGGCTACAATTGATGCCCTACAAGCCTCATATACAAAAAGTGTCAGGCAGAAAGAGAACCAAGTTCAGTAACTAGAGATATGTAGTATATAAACGGCAACCTTTAATTACTTCAATTTATTCATTTATCACTTAATAGATGTTATTTAAATATTCTCATTATCCTTGAGATTTCATGACAAATATTCACCATGTAACATAATTTCCATTTTTCAGATTGAGAAAATTGAGTCCTACTCTATGGATAATTTATTTTTATTTTTATTTATTTATTTGTTTGTTTGTTTGTTTTTGTGGTGCTGGGGATTGAACCCAGGGCCTTGTGCATGTGAGGCAAGCACTCTACCAACTGAGCTATATCCCCAGCCCAGGATAATTTTTTTTAAATAGATATTTTTAGTTGTAGTTGGACACACATCTTTATTTTATTTTATATGGTGCTGAGAATCGAAACCAGTGCCTCACACATGCTAAAAAAGCACTCTACCAATGAGCCCCAGCCCCAACCCAGATGATGATCTTAAAAAGAGGCACTATTCATAATACTATAAAGTTGAATGGAAACTAATTCAGTATAAATAAATACATATACACATGATTTAACAAGTATGCTAAAATTAAATCCTTGAGAAACAACTCTACTTCAGGGCTGTTTACTTGTTTAATCTCTCCTTATAGGACAATGTTAGTCATTTTCTGAACATTTATAAAAATAAGTCAATTTATGGATAAATATACTAAAAACTTAGGGCCTTTAAAATATTCTTACCTTAGACTTTTAAAAGTTCATCTCACTTTCTGACATTTTGCAGAATTCTAGATATTTATAATTTCCAATATAATTACACAACTTCTCATTTCCAAAAGGAATCCTGGCCAATTTTATAATGAATCCTTTTTCTTGTCATTCACTCACTTTTATTTATATTAACATTAATAACTTTATTATAGTGGGTTTACTCACAGTAGTTGAATTCATATCTAATAGTTACAGGAGCGAAGCATGCCAATGTGTTTTTCACATTTATATTGGGGCTGGCGTTGTGGCTCAGCGGTAGAGTGCTCGCCTAGCACATGCGAGGCCCTGAGTTCAATCCTCAGCACCACATAAAAATAAATAAATAAAGATATTGTGTCCAACTAAAAAATAAATATTAAAAAAAGTTATAATAAACAAGGAAACTTTCCGAGGTAGATTTTCCGGACAGATTTTACAAGCCTAGGTAATACAATTAAATGGTTCCATTTTTAAAATTTATATATGTAATATAAAATGTGAAAATATAGTGACTCAAATTATAGGGTTTTTTAAATATTTTTTTAGTCATAGATGGACACAACAACTTTATTTTATTTTGATGTGGTCCCAGGGATCAAACCCAGTATCTCATGCGTGTTAGGCAAATGCTCTACCACTGAGCCACAACTCTAGTCCAGGGTTTATCTTTTATAAGAAAAAAAAAAACCCTATTTAAAATTCAACAATGCAAAACATTTTTGTCAAACACCTAATAATTGACTGTTTCTTTTTACTTCAAAAATAATGTTATCAGCCTGGCATGGTAGCATACCCCTGTAATGTGAACTACTGGGGAGGCTGAAGCAGGAAGATTTCAAGTTCAAGGACAGCCCTGGCAACCTAGCAAAACCCAATCTCAAAATAAAATAAAAAGTGGTGGGGATGTAGGTCAGTGGTAGGTTTATCAACCATGCTAAAAGCCCAGGTTTGATCCCCAGTACCACCAAAAAAAAAAAAAAAGAACGTTATTAATTTCTACTCTGATGCATCTATGTGTTCATACATCTATAAACTTTTATATAAAGGGGAAGAAATATGACAAAGTAATTTTAGTAGCAACATCAGTAATATTAGAAATTATTTTATGGATAGCCCATGTGTTCAGGCACACTAATCTTTAAATGCATAATCTCATCTAATATTCACAGAAATCCTGTAAAGGAGAGAGGTGCCTGTATTATTATGTTTTGGAGATAAACTCAAAATCAAAGAGGTTACATGGTGGGAATTGAAACCCTGGTCCATTCAGAGACCAAGGAAATGAGCCAGGACATGCAAAAACTCGGATTTCTAAAATACAACCCATTGGGTCCTTGGTCTATGGCTTTGGGCAAGACTAAAAAACTATTTCTCAAATTTCTCCTGTAAAAAAATTACAGCAAAAAAGAATGTGAATACAGCAAAGCTTTATACAGGCCACTTGGAAACTCTTGAATTTACATGGAGTTATGCAGAGCAAATAACCACTGACAGCATATCCAGTGCTGTCTTCTAAAGGGTAAGCATGAGTGAACTAAGGAATCTAATTGAATGGAAAGGCAGCAGACTCACCAATAGGTTGACCTTAGGTTGAGGTCAGTAGCCAGGAAAACAGCAATTAGCAAAAGAGTCACAAATTCATGTGGGCTGGGAGCATTAGAGTCTGCAAAGCAGAACCAGGACATAGGGTAGGCAGAGGAACTTAAAGACCCTGGCCTTTCTGCTCAGTTCACCTCACCTGGGTTGACCAGCAGCAGGAGTATCTGAGATCAGAGGACACAGAAGATCTGACCCCTGCATTTAAGGCATGTGAAATACGTCTAGAATGTTAGCCTCTAGAAATTGAGGTAAGAAGTAAATTTGCTTTTCAAAGAGCAGAAGAATGTCATCTGAGCACACTCCTGCCTCAAGGGTATTTGCACTCACTGCTCTTCTGAATTCCTCTTTCCCAGATAGTCCATTCTCAGAACCCCACCCCCACCATAGTACTTACCACAGCAGAGTTTCTACCTCACCCAGTACACTGGTCACCTGGAGGCTCCTTTGCTTTGCCATGTTGTTTTCATCACTATTGATGTATTTTATATACTATTGTATGTCTGTTCATTGACTATCTCTACACTAATCTGTAAGCCCCATATCTTTGCTGTTGCCTGCTGCATTCTCAATGCCTAAATCAAGTCTGGGACACAGAAAAAAACTTAATAAATACTTGTTTAATTAATGTATGAATAAATTTCAAAGCAACATTGTCGACATGTCATTTTTTTCATTGTCTAGAATTTTGAGTTCTATGTGCTGCTACTTGCTGTATTATACAAGTAAGGAGATGGGTAAATTAGTAAATAATACAATCAAAGTTAGTGACCTTGAATTAATTCAAGCGTAAATACTGCTCAGAATGTAGAACTTGAATGTTTTGATAGTTTAATAGAAACACTAACAAAGCAAACCACAAAACACGCTCTATTTCACAAAGAAAAGGAAGCCCCTGGCACATCTCTAAAATACCAGAGTTATTGGTTAATCACTGAAAACCAATACTCTTCCTGGATTGGTTCTTCCTAGTTAAAAATTTTTTAAAAAAGGTTTTAATCTTAGAACATCCACCAAACAACCAATTATACAGCAAGTATATAATCAAAATTCATCCTTACAAAAAAAAATTAGGGTTAATTTCAAAATTCTCATCTTTGACATGTAGTAATTTTAGGTTCTAAGTTCAGAACATTAATAAAACAAATTTCTAAAATAGGAGATAGAAAAAATACGGGAAACAAGCATATGAAAAAATTTTTTAAATTTTATTCCAACTAGAAAATAAACTGAAACAAGGTTCTAGAATCATGAAAACTGAATATAAATTTATACCCACAAGAGTCTTTCTCTTGCTACAAGACTATTCAGTATCTCTTTAAAATGAAATGAAACTGGGGCTGGGGTTGTGGCTTAGAGGTAGAGCACTTGCCTAACATGCATGAGGCACTAGGTTCAATCCTCCTAGGTAAGTAAGATCCTCAGCACCACATAAAAATTAAAATAAATAAATAAATAAAGGCATTGTGTCCACCTATAACTAAAATATAAATGTTTAAAAAAATGAAATGAAATTGTATCACTTAAAACAAAGGAAAGGAGAGATTTCTCAATTAAGAAACTAGTTAAAAATACTTATGTATAAATGTCCACTTTTCAGAACTTGAGTAAGTCCCAGGATATTACATGGAAGTCTGAAAGAAGGGATCTTGATTTCTTACTCAGCTTAAGTTCATATCTAAGAACAAGCAGGAAAAATTACCAAGAAACACTTAAGGGTGAAGGGACTGACTCAACAAGCTCTTATAGCAAAATAAAATTGAATTGAAAGGGCCTGATGACTGACTCTACTATGGTCCTATAGACAAACAGAAGAAGTTAGATAACAGATCTTAAAACCTGTGATTTCAAACAAGAAGTTTTAAAGGAACATTGCAAATAAGTGGCATAGGAAGAACTGTTCAGTGTATTGTTTAGGGATAAGAAACTGGTAACTAAAATTACATTACTTTTATATTAAAAGTAAAAAAAAAGAAATTGGTAATTAAAAACTAAAAATCTATTTAGAACTTTGCCTTAGACTGGGAGTGTAGCTCAGTGGTAGAGTGCTTTCCTAGCATGTGTGAGGCCCTGAGTTCCATTCTTAGCGCCACAAAAAAAAGAAAGAAAGAAAAGGGCATTTTAGAACCTTGCCTTATACCATAGTCACATATCACAGATGATTCGAATGTGAAATTTTCAACTATGTTCCTCTTCGGCTTCTTAGAAGTGTTTCAATTCTGAAATCAAATAATAGTATACCTTTCAAATTCAACTGAAAATTAACAACATAGACATTTCACTAAACTTAATACTATTTTTTAAATAATTTCTATTTTTTTATTTGTAGTTGGACACAATACTTTTATTTTATTTATTTGTTTTTATGTGGTGTTGAGGATGGAACCCAGAGGCCAGAGGCCCACACATGCTAGGCGAGTGCTCTACCACTGAGCCACAACCTCAGCCCTAATCCTATTTTTTTAATAATCTGCTTGAAAAAATTTTTTAAAAAGCAGAAAACAACTTAATGATTAAATGAGGTCATTTAGCTTAACAGGTTTTTTTTTTCAGTTAATCTATGCATAACTCTTGGTTGTGAATTTATAATATGCTTTAACCAGACTTTTTCTGCCCAAAGAATACCTGGCTTTCTATGGTAGAAATAAACATAATGATATATCATGGATATTTAATACTTTCAGGTACTTCACCAACTAAATATATTGAGAGCCACTAGAATGAAGAATTGATATAAATAGTAATGAGAGGAACTAGACATCACAAAATTCAGATGAAAAACTTAGGAAAGGAAATGATATTCTAATTCCAAATGCAAAAGGCATAATAAAGAAGACTACCAACAGTCTTGATTATGTAAAATTATAAATAAAAATTTTGTTTATTAAAAAATTGCTAAAGTAAGACCAATAAACAGACTTGAGGTACATTTGTTATAAATACAACAAAGATTTAATATGCCTAATGGATAAAGCATATGAACTAATGAATGAAAACCCTTAGGAAACACAGAGACAATTCATATAACAAGAATAAATTACTCCAAACAAACATAAGGGAGAAATTATCACTTTAGTAATTAAAGAAATTCATATTAAAACAATAATGAGGCTGCATTTTGCCTATTAAATCAACAAAACCTAGATGATAATTTCCAAACTGACCAAGGGGAAAAGAAGCTCGTACTTTAATCATTACTGGTAGCATTATCATCACATACATCCTTTCTGGAATGCAACTTGGCAATTTGTTTCATGAGATATAAAAATGTGCAAACTCTTTAACCTAGTGATTCTACATCTATATATTGGTCTTATGAGAAATAATGTAAAATCTAAGGGAAAAAAAAAGTTAGATCCATTAAAATGTTCATCAAAGCTTTGCATTTGTAATAGTAGGAGAGATGGGAAGTGAGGGTGGGGATGGGGGAGAGGATGTTCAACAACAGAAAGTCTTGGGCCACCATCTAAAATGACAGGCATAAGAATGCAAGGTAGGAAAATGACAAAGTGTGGATGGTAAAGGATAAAGGACCAGAAAATGTAATCAAGTCAGAAAAGTGGGTTATTTTCAGGAGACAGGATTTTGAGTAAATTTGTTTTTTCTCATTCTAATTTCTCTAAATGATGTTATAGTTCTTAGACAGCTTTAAAATGGATGGATAAAAGCTCAGATACATAAAGATAAGCTGTTATCATTTGACCACTACATTTGAGCAGAAATTAGAAACACTATTTTGGTTCTTGCTTCCTTCCCAATCAATCCATGGTAACACAAGCTATCTTTTTTTTTTTTTTTTTAAACTCTGGCACTTGCTGGACACACCCAAATTCAGTGTTCCATATTTCTGTACTTTCCTCTCTCAAAATGTGAACTATCACTGAGGCTCAATATTTAATTTAGTGGGCTTGTAGTTACATCAGTTGAAAATACCAACACATTAACCACATCTGTGTGAAAAACAATCATGCCCATCTTCATTTTTTTCCAGATAATTAATACTGAAAATTATTAATTGCCTTTTTAATGGACTAAGCAACCCTCTAACACGGATGCCATCAATTAAGTGCAATGCTCTAATAGACTTGATATTGCAGCTTCTATACCATGTGCAATAACATCAGCAAGAACCAGTGTCATACATGAATCACCTTGACTCCTTATCTGAAATTTCTCAGCCTCCTTCTTATGACAACTATGTCAAGTTCTGCATCATGACCGAGAGCACCCACAGCAAAGACTACAGAGTGGTCGGGATGGGAAAATAGACTATTAAATCTTTCTGCAGTGAAAATGTGGGGACATTTTATGTAACTCCTATTCTATCATAATATTCTGGTGACCATTATGATTTAGATCTGTAAATATGGGAAGGAACCTGAAATTCACCCTGATTACTGAAAAAGACAGTGAGTATAATACAACAAAAAGCCAAGACTTATAAAATGAGAGTTTGCAAGAGGTGAATATTCCCAAGCTCTAGTAGATTAACTGTTCAAAATGGACATTCCACACTTGCACATTGTTGGCAAGACATGGAAAATGTCTCCAAGTATATGCACTTCCATCTGTAGTGTGAATCCTCTTTGATAAATAAATAAATATATTTGTTACAATACAAACAAGCTTTTTTTTTTTAAAGAGATGTTGGGTGGTGGAACAGAATCCACAGTTCTGAGTCAACACAAGATTATCATGTCCTGTTGGGCATGGTAGTGCATGCTTGTAATATCAGTGGCTCTGGAGGCTGAAGCAGGAGGATTGCAAGTTCAAAGCCAACCTCAACAATTCAGCAAGGCCCTAAGCAATTTAATGAGACCCTATCTTAAAATAAAAAAGGGCTGGGGATGTGATTCAGTGGTAAGCAGCCTTTCGGTTAAATCCCCCACTGTACCAAAAAAAAAAAATGGGGATATGATTGATATATATATATATATCTCCATATCCCAAAATGTGCTCAGCATTGTATAAATACAAACACCTACCCCAACAGTGACCTTTAAGTCCTTTTTAAAGCTACAAGCATTACTTAGTACACAAGTTGAGTGTACTCCTAAGTAACTGCTTTCAAAACCCTTCACACTTCAAGAAACTGTTTTTGTTTTTAATTGCAAAACTGCAGTTATGTACCTAAAGAGTCCAGAACTGGTTTAAAAACAAAAGCAAAAACAGAAAGCCTTACCCTCAACTATTGCTAAATAAATATGCTTTCCAAATCATATTTTAAATAAAACCACTTATTCACACAACAATAGTAACAATGAAAAAGAAAATCTACCTGCAAAACACAAACCCAATGAAAAATACCAGGACCTGTACTACTCCCTGAGGGAGGAGATAGAACTTACAACATGAGAGAAAAAAGTGTTCGGAAACAATTACCTCTAGCCTGTGACCAAGAGAGAGACTGGATAGGAGAAAGGTGGCTGCTTCTAGGAGCTTCTTCCCATGGCTGTTCTCTTTTACAGCTCTACCAAAACCTTAATCTGAGCCTTTAGTGCCTGCCTGGGGAGCAGAGAGCCTGGCTGTGGAGAGTGGGGTAGAGGCAATGGGTTCCTGCTCTCTCTCCTGCCTCTCTGTCCCCACAAGATTGTCCTGGTGAAGTCTGGAAGTCTGTCATTTCCCCTGATTTTTCTCAATGACTTCCAACAGGTTATTCTGATATGTGCTTGTCAGCACATTAATTAATGTGACATTGGATCAGCTTGATCACTGACAAAATTTAAGAGCACAATAATAAAACAAAATGACAATAGGAAAGATGCTGGGGATGGGGGTAGGCAGAGCATTTGCATCTCCAGTATATTCACCTCTTTCTCTGGCCCAGTTCAACCAGCCTCACAAAGGCACATCTGCTCTGCTCTGCTCTACATATGGAGGTTGCAGATATCAGACCTATCCAGTTTGCTTAGGACGGCCCAGTCTATACTGTTGTTCCATAAAGAGGGTCCTCTCTCACAGCATCCTGTTTGGATGTTAAACTTACGTGAACACCCTACTGAGCCTGCTCTTTCAACTACATGCCCTTTCCTTACCTTAACCTCTCCCACATAGCTACAACAGTGAAAGGGGCTAAAGACAAAGATCACTAGGAACACAGAAGAGACGCCACTCTGTAGAATTTGCAGGGAGAGATGTGGTACAACTGATAATGCTCTGTTGGTTTCCCTGTTTGATTTCTACGGGAAGGCTATTTCTCCACATTGGGCTGATACAAAATCAGAGTACGCATATTTATCATCAGACAAAAAAAAAGCACAGAATCTGCTATCAGTTCTCTTTCCATGAGAATGAAGGTAATTCTGAAACACAGCATCTTTCACTTACATCTGGCTGGTGCATTCTTTCCTCCTAAGATCAATGGGTATTCTATACATGCAAATGGTGTGCTTTTATTTTATTTCCAGTGTAACCTTGCAAAGATCAACTGAAGTTTCAGAACCACAGGCACACCCGTGCTGTCCAATACAACTTTGTGCAATAATGGAATTATTTCATGTCTATTATTTCATAGCTATTTTTCCTAATGGCTACTAGCTACATGTGGTTTGGGGCCATTGAAATGTGTATAGCACGACTTGAGTTTTTAATTACATTCAATTTTAATTAAGTAACAAGGAAATATGATTTCTTAAATTAGAAAATTAGGATAAAGAAGATGTGTCTCCTGTTGTTTCCTTTGAGTCTTGATGAGAAAAGTCACTAGATTCCTCATCAGGGCAGATATTGTATACTAAGGAATCCTTCTCCCTCTCAGAGGCAATGCATTTGTCTGGGCCCTATTTCTGACAGTATAACCGGACCTGTATCCAGCACAGAAAGGACTGTCCTTGGGTCCCAAAAGGTATCAACTGAATGCTCGTCAGTTCTTGGGGCCTTAGTTTCCTCAGAGGGTAAAAAAAAAAAAAAAAAAAAAAAAAAAAATCCATGTGGTTAAATTTAGTGTCCTTTCTAGAATCTTTGAAGATTTCCCATTGGCCACCTGAGAAAAGATCACCACCATGACAAAGAGGATAACATGGCCCACTGTGCCATCAGAAATGTGCTTGGTTCTGTCCAACAGATGTGGAAACAAGGGTGATAGGTCACTCTGAAACATATTACAAAAGGAAAAAGAGTTTTATGTTTAAGAGATCTTTTACTTCCCCTTTATCTATCCTATAAGTAATACCACATTTATATACATCACTGTGTGTCTATTCTGTAAAATGAAAAGACTATTTTGAAAGACAAATTAGAAAAGATAACTGGCCTTTAAATTCATTTATTAAGAAGTCTTAATCACATTTACTTAGTATAGTTTTTTAAAAATATAAACAAGTCATGAAGTGAATAATTTGGTGGTACACTCCCTAAAGGGTTCTATCATTCTAAAAATGTCTTAAAACTAAATATCATTCAAAATGAGGCCAAGATGATGCATATTTTTAAAAATTTCTCATAGAAACTAACCATCTGTACAATAATCCATCGTCTGCTCTACCAAGGTGATTTATTAAGGATAATGAAGCATATGATTTAATAGCTGCCACAAATCCTTTTTCAAGTAGGATGGGTATAAATAATACAAAAAGATGGTCCAATAATAGCCAAATCCTAACCTAAGAACTATTCTGTATGCTAGGTCACAGGAAATTACATGAACTCAATTAACTGCAGAGCAAAGTGAAAAGTGGCTGTGCCCATAGCTAAAGATCTAACTACTCTCTCCTATCCCAGTAGTCATCACTATTATTATTACTTAGAGGGACTTGTGAGCTCTACTGGCATGGTGGAATCTGAGTAGTTTTCCACATGACAACACAAAGCTCTCCAATTGAGAATGAAAATTATACCAGCATGCATTTTCCAAAAAATCCAGATCTCTGAAATTTGCCAATGCAAACTGCAATTGGCAGTGCTCTGCTCATCCTTACATCCACACAGCACCTTGCATCCAACAGTGTTGAGTGTAATGAATGTTTAATGGGGGAGCAGGTGAGTGAGTAAAATGAGGCCTCTGAAATCCATGTAGGAAAAAAAAATTATATATCTCACAGTCCTGGGTTCCTATGCAATATTTGTACTAGTTGTCAAGAGGTTATTTCCTTTGGTAGCAAAGCTTTCCTTGGGTGTACTTCCATGAAGCATGAAAACAAAGTCACAAAATCATATGCACCATTTGAATGCAGTATCCAGACATTAGCTCTTGCTTGCAAACTGACAGGCTCTTCTCCTGTCTATCTCTGCAAACAGTCAGGTCTTTACAGGGCCTTATGTAACCAGTGAGGCACATTTTTAACAACAGGAAATAGGAGCAGTCTTACATGCCAGCTGTTTGGCATGATCAGACTGCCTGGCTGTGCCTTAGAGGCATGGCACAGCCATTCATTGATAAGCTGGCACAGCCAGTCCTGTCCCCAGGCCACCCAGTGAGTCCATCTAAAATAAGATTAGATGCTGCAAATTCTAGTGTTCAAGTAACACCGGGATTCAGAAAATGTCCAAGGCTCAACATAAACAAGGGGCTGATGTGTGGGACATATGTTGCCTTCTCAAAAATGCATGTTTCACCAGATGCATTTACCATCAACCAGCATATTTCCACACTGTAGTTCCTACTGCTCTTGCTCTTGTGAGCCTGGCTTGCCAGAACTGAGATCAATTTTATTAGATACCATTAGTCTCTGTTAGGGCGGTCATTTGAATAACAACAGATTGGCAAGTATAAAACTAAGGCACCTGTTGTACATTTGGCAGCCTGGATGAGGCCCCTTAAAACGAAAACAAATAAGAGCTATAATCATGCCAGGCAATGGCTTTTGGTTCAATAATGACCATGTGTCAGAATTAAGTGCATCTGGGAATTCCTACCACAGCCAGATGTAAAGGCAGATTTGTCTTGTCTGGTGGCATATGAGTAGATATACACAGTCTACTCAGATTTGGCTTTGTCTTGGTTTGGTAAGAAACTAGGTAAGTGGAACTTAGGCTCAAATGAAATTAAATTAATTACTCAAGAGAATCTGATGATAGCATCATAAACTGTAGAGCTCAAAAATGTATGGGGTGTAAGATTTGGGCCATGAACTAACCACCTGACTCTCCTGGGTATGCTGACTCCTTCACAGAACACTCAACTGCATTATCCCAAAATTACTATTAGGTGGATCCAGGCCATGAACTAAGGGCTGGAGATAACACTGTGAATAACACATTGACCTTGGCCTCAAGTACTTGTAATGAAACAGACCATAAATAAGCGACTGCAATACACTATAACACATGCTATGTGTAGATGTGTAGAATTCATTCAGTGCTCTTTTTGCGCATAAAGTAGGATATCTGGACCCTGGAGTAAGGAAAGGTTTCCTAGAAGAGTTGTCAGCTATGCTGCAACCTGAAAGAAGAGAAGTCAGGCATAAATGGAAAAGAAGGGGACATTCTCCTGAAAGGAGTAGAAACTAGAGAGGTGCATCTGAGAAACAACAAATGTTTTAGTGTGGCTCTAACAGATGTCTGTTGGGTGGGGGAAGATGAATGAGAATGGTAAGGTGGCTAGAGGCAGAGCAGGAGACAGGACAAGGGTCAGGTGTCCCATGCTAAGGAATAGTTCATGCTCTATACAGAGAGGAGTGGGGAGCCATTGGAATATTGTGAAAATCAAATTCAGTTTGGGTTTGGATAATAATAAAAATGAGATTCAGGGCTGGGGGTATGGCTCAGTGGCAGAGAGCTTGCCTCACACATGTGAGGCACTGGGTTCCATCCTCAGCACCACATAAAAGTAAACAAACAAAATAAAGATATTGTGTCCATGTATAACCCCCCAAAAGTTAGATTCAAATAAATTTAAGCAGTATCTGACTATGCACAGCAACATTTACCAAATCGGTCTTAATTTACAGGTATCATTATCTAAAAGCATTTAGTAAGAACCTGTGAATGAGTCCTCAAGACAACATGACACACAGAAGGTAGCATATCCCGCTCCATGCTTCTAGGAGATTATAGTGAGAACTCAGCTTGTAGAAAAGTATGTGGCTAAATAGGCCAGTGTTTGCATGTGAGAAATATTTTAGAAAAATGGAAAATGGGGGAGGGGGGTTAAATGATAATATAAGTACCATAAAAGAAAAAAACTTTTTCCATGTACCTTTATTTTATGTACCATGTCTGATTTAAAACTTCAGGGTGCCTTATTGTTGGAGAAAAGATAATTTTCCAATTCATCAAACAAATATAATATCCTGTATTTTATTATTTATAAAACCATAATTAATCAGAAAGAGTCCTCTAAGACCTTAACAACAACAACAAAAAAAATAGGTTAAATGAAGAAAAAAAATTAATCAAATCCCACATCTGCTATTGATAATGAAATTATCAGGTAAACAATGAAAACAAAATATTTTGGAAGACATGATAATGGACAAAATTTCCCAGATAAAATTGCATAGGGCAGGCTGCCAATAAGTAGAATACATATATTTCAGTCACTTGGCATAATTTCATTTATTTGTTGGGCAGGCACTCTTCAGATATTCCTGCTGGATCTATGTTTCTCTTTTAAAAAATGCTTTTGATTTCTTACCTGTTGGATAACTAGGAAACACAAGCCTTTGAGATCTTAAAGAATGTTTTTGGTGGAGATACTCATTTAACCCCTTTTGCTCCAGGACTGACCAGAGCTCAGCCAGTTGTATCACTAACCTGAAAGCATAAAATGTTAGCGCTGGAAAGCAACTGCAAAAAAAGGATCATCTAGTCCAAGCCCCTTAGGTAAAAAGATGCATTTCAGTGCCTCAAGTTCCAAACAGAGAAAGGAAAAGAAGAAACTTCAGAAATGATCAAAAGACAACCTACATAATGCTTAAAATTTCTCCTAAATTTGTGCCAAGAAAACAACATGCCATTGGATATATTTGTCTAGTATATGTGAGATACACTTAAAAAAAAGTTGGGGTTTTTTTTGTTTGTTTGTTTTTGGTTTTGTTTTTTTGTCAGACAAAAGAATGAGGAGGTTCAGAAGAGAGATGATAAAAATTGGGATGCTAGCCAGGCACAGTGGACCTTGCCTGTGATCCCAGGGACTCTGGAAACTGTGGCAGTAAGATCACAAGTTCAAGGTCAGCCCCAGCAACTTAGCAAGAGCTTGTCTCAAAATCAAAAAAAGGGGTGGAGATGTAGCTCAGTGTTAATGTCTCCCTGGGTTCAAACCCCAGTACCAAAAAAAGGCTGGGAATGTAGCTCAGTAGTAGAGTGTTTGCCTAGCATATGGAAAGCCCTGGATTCAATCCCCAGCACTACAAAAATAAATAAAATAAAAGTTAGGATGTTAATATTGCTTAAAATCTTCACCCTAAGTCCCAACTTTATTTATTACACCTATATATTCAATCCTGGGCAAATTATTTAACCTTCCCATGGGTCAGTTTTCCTTTCTGTAAAATTATAACCTAAAAGCTTTTAATTTGCATAGTGTTATTTAGAGATCATACATGATATTGAAAGTAAAGTACTGAACAGAATGCTTGGCACATTGTAAGTACTCAGTAAATTTTTGGTGACTATTACGCATTGACTGATATTATTGTACCTATAATACCAAGATTATTAAAAGAAAAATTTTCCTCATAAAGGAATTTTGATTTTTATACCTATCTCATGGTGCTGAGCATCGTCAAAGGTTTCTAATGAATAATTTTATTTCTTGCATTCATGATTTCAGTTAAATTCAACTCAAATCTCTTTAGTTCATATCAAATCAAAGAAAGGATATAGCACCTGAGCTAAGCATTAGAAAAATGAAAGAAAAATAAGACATTTTCAATGTACGCAAGGTACAGTAGTTGATAAGGAGAAAAAGGGAATTCCAGAACAGTCAGGGTAGAACCAAAGAGATGACCAAGAGCAGACAGACTCCTCAGTGATTGCACAGAATGCTATATTGCACAATCACAGAGTGAGAAGGCTGAACAGGCAAATTAGGGTTGGGCTGAAAGGGCTGAAACTGAGGGGCTGGGTATTAAGCAAGCAATTATGTAGTTTTGACAAAATTTGCAATACAGAAAGCAGGTTTTTAATAAGAATGAAAGAGAAGAAATAAGAAACACAAAGACCACACAGGAAGCTCTACAGGGAGTGCTGAGCATCTAAACACAGAGTAAAGTTAGAAAGGGAGAGGAAGTGATAAAGTGAAGAGATTACAGGAATAGAGCCTACAAAACCAGAGCGGAGTGAAAGGAAGGAAAGAGAAAGACAGGACACCAGGGATTCTAGTTAAGGGATAAGTTACATACTGAGGCAGGAAGAAAGGGGGAAGTAGACCTGACCATGGATGCCAGACAATATTTTGGATTTACAAATACAAAGCAAACTCTGAAATGGACAGTTTGCCATACAAAAGAGTCTTCTACTTCTCAATCATCTAACAAGCTGATAGCATTTCAGGTCTGGAACTCCAGAGAGATGCCAGGAAACTCATTTTTGGGGTCCTCTATGGAGACATTATTAGCTCTATGATAAGTGGCTAGGACTATCCCAGCAGACAGTACAGGCAGAGACTAGAAGAAGGCTACAAACACAATCATAATGGAAGAGTCTAGAATGAAGAAGGAGACCTAGAAGTCAAAACACCACAGGAAGAGGAAATTCAATGTTGATGAAGAGTCAAAGGGAAGTTGGAAGGATCAACTTGCATCCAAGGGATATTTCCAAAGGAAGATGCTTCCAATATATTACTCATCTAGAGAAATACAACTCTTTCCAACCCCCCAGAAAAAAAAATAAAAAACAATTACATGACGAATGAGTACTCAGACTATTTAAGATTTTCCAACAGATTATTACTCCCAGCTAGCCTAATAATCTCAATAGACCCAATTAAAATAAAATATAGCACCACGAATCTAAAGAATTGCACTAAGCTATTTCAACCAGAGAAGTGTGAATTGGTAACTATTGTTTGATTTTCTTTTACAATCCTTTAATAATTTTTCAATTAAGTTCCTACTACAAGTAGTTGGAATATGTTTTCACGGGAAGTCCAGCATGTACAATAAGAAACAATTAGCATGTGTTCAATATGTCCCTTTCATTGGGATGGGCATCAGAAAGGGGATAAAGGAAAACTTTACTTTAAACATTGAAAACAAATGTCTTTTGGACCTATAATGGGATACTGGATCAGCATTGATGTGTGTAGTTTAATTTCTTCCTGTGATATTGTACTGGCGGATCTTAGGGAGAGACAGAAGGCAGTAAATTCCTATCCTCCATCAATACATTTGACCTCGGAGCAAACCCCACAACTGGCTACAGGCACCCACCATCCATCACTGCTCTTGAAACCTGATCCTTCAGGAAAGGACAGCTGCACTGGGCAAAGGGCTAAGCAGCTTTCTAAGATGCACTACCAGTGAAGGGCCAGGGAAGGTACTTCTTTCTGCTTCAATATTTTCATTAACTGCGTTTCTAAACATTTCTTCCCCCAAATTGCATCTCCACATCACATCAACTGTCTTCAGGAATCTATGAATACATTCCTGACTTCTAAAAGAAATTCTGTGTACATTCTAGGTAAAATCATTTCTAGCTCTTACTTTGAACACTGTCTGAGATAAGCAGTGTACTGTGGCATGCTAACATGCACAGACTTCAATAAACACGTTGGGCTAGAAAAGATTGTTCCAGAATCTGTAGTAATTATAGCAAGTATAAAACAGAGTGCCAGTAAGTAAGTATACACAAGCACCCATATGCAACAAATATTAATTTTAAATCAGGTGGCAGTAATTTAGAGCCAATAGTTGAAGACAGCAGATCTTCATTATAGAGACCAGTGTTTCGAATATATTATGTCCACCACAGACTACTACTACGTTTGGAAAGCTTTTAAAATTTAAAATACAAAAGAAGACAAGTTCTTATCATCTAATTTAATCTTCACCCCATGTACAGTTATTCTCTCCATTTCACAGATGATAAAACTGAGGCTCTAAAATATGCTATCACAAGAAATAATAAGGTGAACATACAGATCTTCTTTCAGCAAATTTATGTTCTTTTCACTGAAGCATAAAAAGAAAATTGGCCGATATTGTACAAAAGAAGTTCATCCACTAAAGCTTAAAAAAGAAGTTTCTTGTTACCTGTGACCCAATGATTACAGATGATCTTTGTATACATCTTAAAGTACAATTTATCCAAATCCCAAAGCCATCCTGAGAAACACTGTTTCTAAACACAATTCACAAATCTCAATTTAGGTAGTTACTGCTACATTAAAAAGCTCAAAGGCCATTAAAAAAAAAAAAAAGACAATTAAGAATTTATAAATTTAATCAATCTCATGAAACTGACAGATTTATGAAGGTTAAATCCAGTAAATAGCAATGTGGTAAAGGTCACAATGCTCCTGACATTGTTATCTGAATGTCAAAGAAGAACCAAAGTTAAGTAGCATTTCTGTTTAGTGAATTCAAAGAAGTCAAAGAAAGCCTGGGCTCAGATGGTGCTCTGGCTCTTACATTTTGTTTGGAAATGCTAAAGGAGCCAAAGGGGCCTGCCATATAAATGCAACCATTTTACAAAGGAAAGCAAGGTTTGTCTGCTGCAGGTGGAGAGGAAGGAAAATCCAAGTTGCCTCAAAATTATTCGCCTACGGATACCCTTGACCTACCAGCTTACAGACAGCACAAACTTCCTTACCTTTCCAAATATTCAGCTCTTTCATTTAACTTATTGTCTATAACATGTAAGAATTTGATCTGGACAACAGAAGAGGTTAAAAAGCCATAAAAAGGCTTTTTAAATTTTTTTTAGTTTTCAAAAGGGTGTACACCAATTGACTAGATTTGATATAGTCCTGTTAAATATATCTAAGCATCAAACAGAAAATAACGAACAGAAAGCTACTGAATTAATTATTTTGAAAGGGAAGTGGAGGAACATTGTAGTTGTTAATTTAGTCCTTTTTCCCATTATGAGTTTTTTAACCCTTTTAGGAATGTGGTAGTATACATAAACATAATATTTTAACATCTAAGTATTAAAGATATTTTATAAGTAAAATATTAAGAGAAGAAAATGCAAAGTGATTGTTGATTATAGGAAAGCATAAATAATTTATTAAAGGTGAAAAGAAAGACATAAGGTTTAAATTTAATTTTATGAAATATGTGTTGTAAGAATGCTGTATCATTAATGCTTCAGCCTCAGAGTGTTGTCACAACATTAATATTTAGGTTACATTAGGTCAGAGATTACTGTAACATATAAGCATTTGTTCTTTGACCTTTCCAAGACTTATGACACAAAGGAAGTACTGAACTTTTACATCTGAGGCTATGATTTCAAATAATGAACAATCAGTGAGCACACGTCATATATTCTTCTAGCTCTTATTCTTAAGGGCTTTGATTGTGGAGAGCTAGAATGCACTTCTATTTATATTTTAAAAAGGGAGATTCTGGACACTTTCATTGTCGAAACAAATGTAAGCCAAGGATGGCATTTTAGTAAGTGTGACCAACTCATGATTAGAAGCAAATGAGATTATCCATATAGAAAATATCTGCAAACAAACCTGTCCTTTGGTAGAAATGTCACTGTGCTACAAAATTACAGCTTCTTAAACAAGTGATGCTTGTTGGAATAAAATTTACTGACAAATCCCTTCTAAGCAATCTTCTTCCACATTATCAGATTTCTTCAGTTGATGTGCTATATGGGAATCCTCAATCTTTGAGTTCACAGAGAGAACTTTTCTCTTTGCTCTTTCTTGGCAAAACACTGATAATATAAAACAGAACGTTTTTAAACACTGATTTTGCTCCAGGCTGCAATTTGCCTCTATACCATCACACAAGTAAGTAGCTTTCTTCAAAGATTTTCTCACAAGAAACTATACAGTACCAAGATTAAGCAAAGAAAAGCTATGAAACTCCACAAGGCAATAAGAGATTGACAGTAAGATAGGTTTAACACATTAACTCATTTACTCAGCCTCACCTTCAACCAAAAACTACTGTCCCTTTAAGAAAATAGGAAAAGATAAAGCATTATTTGAATAGTCTGGGTAAACTTAACAACTGTATTTTTATATTTAGCACTTTATATATCTGAACTTGTAACACAAATCCTAAAACTATGTTTTTTTGTTCACTAAACTAAATACACTATATCAAAGGCAAAGTGCATTTTTAAGATTCCCAGAAACTTTAGGAAATTAAAAGGTACCATAACCAAAGGTTATATGTACAGCTTTTGAAGATATTAACCTTAAGTCTGATGCTCTCAGGATCACAAGTTAAGAGTCTAGAGGCTTCAACTCTGGACTACTCCCAAACACACAATGAAACTAACAAAGGGTGATTTTAAAACAAAATCACCTTGAGGAATTCATCTCTCTTTAAGTGGTACTTTACATATATAATCATGCTAATGAATTCTTATTTATCCATAGAATCTTCTTAAATACAGAATTGTTCAGTGGCTTGATATATCAAGTTTGGCCTGAAGGAAATCCAATATGCAAATACTTTTAGTGTGCTCTTACAAATAGTCACCTTGTCAGTTTGAAAAACTGAAAATCAACAAAAGAACATTGTAAGTATACTTGACCTTATTGCCCAATGTCTATCAAGATTGGCACAGCTGGTCGATTTCAAATTTGTGAAACTGACACTTAAAAATGTATAGTGCATCTTCGGTCCAGGTCCCTCAAGTGCTGACTACACTGTAGTCACAGTGTCAGATTCTCCTTCCCTACAAACTTGCACAGCACTTACAAAGCTAGTTTAATCACACCATCAATCTATGACTAGACTTCCCTTAAAGTAATCTTGCTTCATTTATCTTTTAAACCCTACATTATGCAAATAACACCGTTATCAATCCAATAAGGAAAAGTTATTAATGCTCTTTCTTACCATACACTGAGAAACTGGGGTCACATAAGAATCTGCACAAATAACTCTTCTGTTTTACCCTGTCAATGACAAGCCCCCCTTGAACCACCATAGTGTCTGAGAAGCCTTAAATAATATTCTTGAAATATCCTTCAGTTTCTATGATTGATATCAGAGCAGGAGTT
This sequence comes from Urocitellus parryii, assembly GCF_045843805.1. NCBI lineage: Eukaryota > Metazoa > Chordata > Mammalia > Rodentia > Sciuridae > Urocitellus > Urocitellus parryii. The sequence continues at coordinate 151,882,417 of NC_135534.1, forward strand.
CATGTATTAAAAAGAAAACAACAAAAACTTGAGGGATGGTCTACTTGAAAATTTTTTTAAATATCTCTCTAGGAAGGGTTTGCATTTGCCATACCAGGATACCTCCTGGATATAAGAACAGTTATACAGGCCCCTAGTGGCTTACCAAATAGCAGCAGATGAGGGAATTCCAATTGAGTTCTCCACTTTGAGATATTTTGGTTCTAAATGAGTGTCAATCTTAAAAAGCAAACCAAAGCATTGCATTTAATACTTCAAACAGTTTTACATCTGTAGTTATCTGTCATAATACATAAATATTAAAATATATTGCCACATTTCATTACTTTACCTAACTATACAATTGCTCTGGCCCAAGTAGAATTTGTGTTACATAACCTCCACAATAAAATGGTTAATCCCTCTACCTCTTTACATGTCATTTTATTATAAAAGCAATACATTACTCAAGTATATTAAAATATATTAAAGGGAGACACTTTTTCTATTTAATTGCATTCCTATCAAACCATTATTACTGACGGCTTTATGCTAGTGTTCACTCTTTACAATGAGATATAGATAAAAACTAAATGCCACTTTTATAGTGGTAGAAATCTAAATATATTTCCCAACAACAGCCAGTGATAAAACTCATCTTGTAGTGTAACTATTTTAAAAGATATACAATTATTAAAACCCCTAAAGGCCCCCATCTTCTCGCTATCTTTCCTTCACAAAAGAAAATTTCAGGCAGGCACATTTACAGCTTTTAGCAATTTTTAACTGGACACAATCTGACAGCTGAATTCATGAAACTGACCAGCTTGTCAATTTCACACTTTGAAAGTACAATAATAGCTGATAGCATGAGGGTGAATTTAAGAAATCTGTCACAGAATTGCTGGCTCCATTGAAAAGCAAAGTACAGTACATAATTATGGGAGGTGGGAGGTAGGGAAAATTGTATTGTCCATTTAGGATATCTGTTTCAAGAATTCCGACCTGAGGCACTGAAAATGTGTTCTCTCTTTGCTATAATAACTGTCTGAGGCATCTAATAGAATTTGTTTTGAAAATAAATACAATATCTATTAAGTATGTTCCTGATCATCATCATATTACTTATAACATAATCTTTAAATTGGTATCATGGAAAGATTCCTTTAAATCAGAAGGTTGTATCTTGGTACATCACCCTGGTTTTTACTCAAGTTGAGTGACTGGTGGATACACTTTGAAACAGAAAGAATAGTCCAAATGGTTGGTCAGAACTATTTATGGTGGAACTAACTCCCCATAGGTGAGCTACAAGATGATTATAAAGAATACACCAAAGGGTGAAGTCCACATTAGTAACTCTTTAAATCCAACAGCCAATGTGTCTCAAATTACTAGCAGTTACTAGTTACTAAGAGCTCAAAATGTGTGAGCTGCCCTTTAAGTAACTGGCACTGTGTCTCTGACATGTATAAGAAATAATAATAACAACAACAACAACTTTAAGAGGATATACAGGGAGAGCAATCTCTCAGGGATCTTCCTAGGTACTTAAGATGCAAACTGTAGACTGGGCTGGGGGATCACTCTAGTAAATTTAGAAAACAGAGGAGACATTTGGCAAGTAGTGTACCAGGAGGTGAACTGGAAACAATACAACCGGATTGTGATAGTCCGGGTTCTGAAGAATAGAACTACTATCTGGAATCCTGGAACACCCAATTAATGAAAGCCAAGCTCACAGTTAGTGTTCAAGATTTCTTTTTAAGCATAAGAAAACTGATTTCACTTGTTAGTGTTTTTAAATTAGAATAAATGTCGCAGAGAAACAAGTTTTCTACATGCCTATGTAAAAGCTACAATAAATCTAAAGGAAGCAAAAAAAAATTCTTTGGTTTGTTCGTGGCTTTCTTTTCAAATTGTTTCCTACAACTTTAGCTCTTCATTATAAATTAAGCGTCCCCTTCCTTGTGAAATGAGTGTATGTCTAAGTACACCAGATTCCCGTGGCAGAACTACAAGCTTTGATTCTGCCATGGAAAGGTCTCCAAAACAATCCCCCTCCTCTATGGCAGCCGCGTAGACTTTAATTCCTGCTATTTCTCCTTCTCCCCACTAGTTCAGAGGAAAGAAAGAAAAAGAAATCGCCCCCTCACCATAATCAGCCCTCCTTAAAACAGTAATCTCCACCTTTAAAAAATTATATATCTAATATGCGGTGGCAAAATCCCTGAGTAAGGTCGGAATGCCCCACCGCTCCCCGTTTTTCCCCAATACTACGCCCACCCTGGGAGGAGAGGAGGAGGGTCGCACAAATACACGTACCCGGACACCCCTATTCTCTAGAATCGCCTCTTTCCGGGGTCTGAGGTTTCAGGCGAGAAGTGAACCCTGCAGGGGAGGACCTCTGCCCGAGGAGGTTCAGGAGAAGAGCAAACTGTGTGCACTCCGGTGCCCGGGCGCGGGGCTCGTGGACGCGGGAGCGTGTCGCTCCGGCCGGGGAGGCGCCGGCAGCCCAGGCTGGGCGCAGGGCGATCCCGGCGCGGCTAGAAGGGAGGACACAGAGGGGCGGACTGGTCAGGCAGGGGACTTACCTGGTCATGTTGGCTCCGGGCAGCCGCCGCCACCGCCTCCCGCGCCGCCACCAGCACTTTGCTCCAGCGCCTTCGCGCCCCGCCACGGCCGCGCAGCCTGCGCCTGCCCGCGCCGCCGCCTCCGGGCGGCCAATTTAATCCCGCCGAGCAGCGGCCGCCGCCGCGGGAACCCCCCTGATCGCCGCCGCCGCCCAGTCCTGGTGCGGACAGCCCAGTCCAGAGCGAGGAAGTGGAGGAGAGTCAGCGAGTGAGTCCAAAATCCCGAAATCCAGCATCCAAGGGAGCGCGTCCCCCCGCCCTCCCTCCACCCCTACCCCTTCTCCTCCTCCTCCGCCTCCTCCTCCTGTTCCCGGGCCGTCCTCCTGGCCCTTCAGAGCCCGCGGCTTCGCGGCGGTTTCTCCTCCTCCCGCTCCTCCTGCTCGCCCTGCGCCCGCTTCTCCGGCTGCCGCTGCCGCCGCTGTGTGGCTCCTCTCCCTCCTCCTCCTCCTTCTCCTCCTCTTCCTCCTCCTCCCGCTCCTCGATGCTCCGCCGCTCGCGGCTGGGGGGTCCGGGGCCGCGTCTCCTCTCCTCCCTCCGCCTCTCCTGTTTCCTCCTTCCTGCTGCTGCTTCTTTTAAAGCAGATTCTTTGGCCACAAATAGCAACTCGACTGCCCCCCTCAGCGCCTCCCCTCCCTTCTTCTCTTCTTCCCCCCAAAAGTGAAGCGCACGCGAGGTAACCAGAAACTGAGGCCCACAGGGGGAAAGGGGAGGCGGGGAGAGGGGCCTCGGCGACGCCTGGAGGAGAGCCGGAGCGAGCGGAGTCCAGGGCCAAGAGGTGGGATGGCCAGCCCAGCCCAGACCTTGGACCCGGCGTGAACCTAGTGGTTACTGTTGCAAGCGAGGTGGTTTGGTGGGGAAATTAAATGAAAAAGCTCAGGAAAGTAATTGGAAAGGCTTCTCTCTTTGTTTCCTTGAATGGGTGATTTCTAAAATCCTCATAACGTGCTGGGGATCCCACGGAATCATTGTGCCCAGCGCTAGGGTGTTGTGTGCGCCCGTTGCCTGCGCGAGAGTGTGAGTGTGGGTGCGTCCGGGCGCAGGGAGAGCCAGGCCCGCTGCGCCCGCTGGCGAATCCCTGAATCTGGATCACTGACCCACTGAGAGGGCCAGAGGGCTGGACGAAGGATGGGCAGGCAGGAGTGCTGGGCGAAGGAGGCACCATACACCCCCCCCCCCACACACACACACACACTCTCTCTCTCTCTCTCTCTCTCTCTCTCTCTCTCTCTCTCTCTCTCTCTCTCTCTTCTCTCTCTCTCTTTTCTCTCTCGAGGAGGGGGCGGGGTGACGTCACTCTTCAGTATCCATCCACCCGGTCAGAAAAGACCCTCTCTCATAGATTCACTCATCTCCTAGAGAGGCACACCCCGGCGCTTCCTACTCTGCGTCCTGGCGCACCGGAGGAAAAAATTCTGGTCGCACCCTGTTCAGAGCTTTGATAATAATATAAGGAGCGCGCGTTGATGAGACAGTTTGTGTCTGCCCCAGTTCACCTTGGCAGCCTCGTTCGGGGATGCTTGTAGGATCCACTTTGGCGGCAGAGAAGGAGAATGGGAAGCACTGAATCCAAATCCTGGTGTAACAACTCTTGTTTTGCTTTCATGCTATTTGCTTTTATGATATTGGAAGTGCAGTGCTCCCCAGCTTCTGTGAAGGACAATATAAAACCCTCTCCCCAGACAGGAGCCCAGTTGTTGGCATACACATTGTTTATCCACAGAATGCAAGGGTGGCTAAGGTGCCCTGTGTGGATTGATAAATAAGGGATCTCCATAGGATCTCCAGCCCCGTGGAGAAAGTCAGCAGCTGGAAGCCACCGTTGGCAATTGACCCGTCAAATTTCGTTAGAAACTTGGTCAGAAAGGTTAAATAAAGTAAAGCCAGGGCCTTCATCCACCTCCATTGCTCATCCTGTGTTCAGGCTAGCACATACAAACAATACTCCTGCAGACTCCAAGCTGTCTTCAAAAGAGCAAAGGTAAGCAGACCTGCTTATATTCAACCTAATGATCCTGTTTCCTGACTGTTGTCTCAAGCCACCCATGTGTTTCTACCATCTGCATGCTGTGCTCCTGAAAAGCGCTGAAGGATTGGTCAGTAATCCTCTGTCTCCTGTGTGTTCTAAAAAGAAGGCGCATAGTTTTGGAGTCTTCAATTAAATGAAGTTTAGTTTTCCAACAAGTTAGGGCTGAAGAAGGCACATCCTGGCATGACTCTTTCATTTTTCCTTTTTAATGGTTAGCCTCATAGTGAAAACCAAGAAGATTTTCACCTTCCAGTCAGGTATACCCTCCAGTCTTTCTGATGATACAAGGTGAAAGACTGAGCAGGTATGATGAACTTCTGCTCCTTGTGCCCTTAAAATAGATTTGGAAATCTGAGCCTCCTGATAAATGATTCTCATCTAAGATGTAAACTCCACCATGGCTTTCTCATTGCCACATCCTCCCCCATCTCACTTTCTTCCAAAGTAGAATATTAGAGGAATAAACATTTAAAATCCTACTATTCTACTTCTCTGCTGTTATCTTGGGTGGAGCAACTCACAACCCACTGCCTGCACATCTGACTTCATTTGAGAATAATGCATCTAAGAAGACTGACTGCTCTCTGGGAGCGTACGTAGTCTAGGAAATATCATCCCCCTGGTAGCAAGATAGACCAGCTATAGAAATCTGCAATTATTTTTTACCAAGGTGAGCAACAGCAGGTAAAAAAGGGACCCAGACATCAAGGAAACACAGGAGAGTATAAGTAAAGGACACAAGCCCAACTTTTCTGTCACCACAAGGTCCTCAATGTTCATTTCCCTACTACAACTGAATATCTGAGACAAAGAGGTAAGGATCTAGGGCAGCAGCTAGAGAGTGTGAGCTATTATTATACAAAAGAGACTGAGAATTATTCAGGGTGATGCTGCTGAGGAAGGCGAGATAGACAAATAGAGAGCCAAACTTTCTCTGCACATCTGAGTAAAAGTGGGAGGAAGACTGCAGCCAGATACACATATATTAATACAGACTTGTAACCAAAGAGTACTGTGATGCTGCAACATCTTATGTAACTATTTACCCTTTGGAAATTTTAAATCAAAGAACACCAGAAGTAGATTAATCATCTGTTGAAATTTTCTCGTTTTTATAGGTAAGGAACCTGAGTCCCTGAGGTCACCCTCCTCTTTGGTGACAGAAGTAGAGTAAAAACTCAGATATCATGACCCAGTTTCTCCTATCACATAAACTATTCCTTATCACTTCCAAGCTCTGGATCAAAGAAACCATTTTTCCAACTTATCAATGAGCAATAAATATAAAATGCCTTAAAACTATAAATACATGGAGGAAAAAGAAGCAATAGGACTAGGCATTTTCTTAGCTCCCTTCTAGCCCTAACATTTTGTGATGAATAGCACACAGGAGCTTTGCTATAGCACAACCCCCTCTAGTGCATAATTCAGCATACGATGAGTATGAGTCTGTTTTGGACCCCATCCAAGGGAGTTAGTTCCTAGAAGTACTCGAAAGATTTCATTCTCATTTATCATGAAGCATCGTAAAAGAAGACTAAAAATAGTCATGATGACAATAATAGTAATCAATTGTTCCAGTTACATTATGTGCTAAGCATGTTCTCCTGCTTTTTTTTAAGACACATTGTGACCTTTATTGGCTCACAAATCTAGTGGGTTATGAACAATATTTGGAAAGAAATGGTTTTGGTCATATGGCTAGTGATTAAAGGAGAAAGTGTGAAAGCCACTGCCTCCTCTCAGTCTTTACAATGCCTTGCTAGTTAAGTATCATTAGTTCCATTGTGTAAGTGAGGAATGAGATCAGAGAGGATATTTTGGTCAACCTGACAACAAGCAAGTGACCAAACTAGAATTGAACTTAGATGCATTTAACTTCAAACTCTTGTGCTTTTACTTCTGTAATGATGATAAATTATGAACTGAGGGATGGAATAAATTGTTGTTCATCATATTTTCTTTGTGAGGAGTATAGTGGTTTTTATTAAATTCAGCTAGAATAGAGAAACACAGAACAGATCCAAATGACATGTTCTGAAGATAGTGAGTGGCATCTTAAGGTAATGAAACTCGTATCTGAGACCCTCTCTTGCAGGTGCTAGGTGGTACCTAACATTCTTCTTTAATTTGCTGCTAAATGTAGAAATGAAATAATAGTGGTTTGAATAAATCTTTACCTCTTAAAGTGTTAAAATGTTTGAGTTTTAAAAATTAATTCACACAAAGACACTCCCTACACTGAACAATATTTTGCTTACTTGAATGACATAAGATACATGCATATAAAGATGCACAGAAATAAAATAATCAGACAGCACTATAATTCCACCTAGATTACAAAGAAGAAAGGAGGATCCAAGAACTCAGGCACCATGCTAGCTTTTTTGACTCACATAGTCCTTGTGAATCCTACCTATAACATTGCACATTTTGGTGTGTAATTCCCATTCTTCAGATTTGAAAGCTCAAACTCAGCTCCAGGAGATGACTGAAATGAGTGTTTAATCCTGGTCTTTCTGATTTTAGTATCCAATACAAACAGGTGGACTTCCAGGTGTTTAGAGGTTTGGAGACCGGCTCTGCAAACATTCACACTTTTCTGCATATGAAAGAAGTGCAGTTTCTTTTTCTCTAGAGCAGCATCTCTTTTTGCTGACAGGCAACACTATCCTCTTTAAGAAAAGATATCCCTATCTTTCTCTAACTAAAGGCCTAGAAAAGCCAAGCCCTCTGTCTTGACTGCTTAGTTTGGCCTGCTGCATTTCACCCTCACCTGCAGTGTACAGAGGACATTATGGTACGATGCTATTTTCCATTGGCTCTGCTACTGGAGATTACAGCATACGACTGTGACAAATGGATATTCCCATTAAATTCTTTAGTAGAGTGGGGCATTCCATTAACCATTGGCACCATCCCAACCCAAGTGAAACATTGGGTCATTTTTTTCTTGTGAGCAATAAGTGAAGGGAGAAAACAAAGGATATACTCTAATTACCTTTCCTATTTTTTTTTTGTTGCATGCATTATGATAGCCGTATATTACAATTATTTATAATTAATATATGACAAGCTGTCAGCTAAAATTTAACAGGTGATTTGTCAAGAAGCCCCACTAATACATGCATTAACTATTGGCTTTCAGTGTTTCCTAACAATAAAATTGTGTCTTGTTTTGTTTTGTTTTGTTTTTTAATCTATACAGTTTAGATATCAGATTCACATATCTTTATATATTTGCAGCATCTTTTTTTCAAGCACAACTATTTCTAACCTAAATGAGTGTGTTGTTATTAATGTCAGGAATAAGCATTTTTTATCACTTTGTTTTAAGTGTCAGCGTTTTAACTGAGGAAACCAATGGCTTCTTGTTTATTTGTTTTATTCCTTCATGATTTTAAATACATGGTTAACTGATATCCTTGAAAGAAAAGGCAAAGCTGAGTGGAAGGAAAGTAACTGTACTCTGTATTTGTATCTTAACACTAGAGAACTTTTAAATGAAGGAATATTTTAAAATACAGAAAAAGATTAAGAAGTCACCAAAAAGCTAGTAATTAATCAACTGAATAAAGGAAAAGTCGACAGAGACGAAAAACTGATGAAGTAGGCTTCGTTTTGCTGAGTGATACAAGAATGGGGCACACAGTAGAAATGAATCACAGATAGTTCCTGGGACAGGGAACAAGAGTCTTTGAAAATAGGAATATCTTGGTTTCAGTATCTGTAAGAATGTCTAAGACATAGGACATAACCTGAACTGAAGTTAAAATTTATACTACAATTTTATTAGTGGATCCACAGCCAAGCAAAGCTTGCACTTCTTCAGAGAATGATAGAAAAGTAAAGCAGCATTTGTTTAAAATTTCATTTGCACAAGCCTGACTCTTATCTTTTAAGACTAGGACATGCTGCCGGCTTTTAATGACTTGCAATCAACTACTGTAGAGGGTGCTGAACCTCCTTAATGAACAAATGTGCTTCAAGATTCAATGGTTAGGAAGAGAGAAAAAAACAAAAGTCAAATCCAAAGCACAGCAACTTTTCAAAGCTAATAAGACTTCTGTGCCCACCAACCAAGTTCAGGTTTCATGTTTTTAGCAAGAAAGTACTGATACAGAGCCGTGAAATTTTTATTTTATTTATTTAGGTACCAGGGGTTGAACCCAGAGGCTCTTAACCACTGAGCCCTATTCCCAGCCCATTTTTATTTTTTAATTTGAGACAGGGTCTTGCTTAGTTGCTGATGCTAGCTTTGAACTTGTGATTTTCCTGCCTCAACTTAACATACTTAGTGTAGTGTTCTCTCAGCCACTGGGATTACAGGCATGAGCCATCGGGCCTGGCCTGTGAAATTATTTTTAAAGACTTTTTCTAATAAAGTTTCAGAAAATGCTTTTCAGACACTTAGAAGCAAAATACCACCAGTTAGTCTCCATATAACAGGAAGTGTATCTCCATGAAGTCTGGGAATTATAGATGACTAGTGAGAAACTAGTCATTGTATCCTGAGTTACCTTATCTCACCTTGTTTCCCATATGCAGCACTGTCCCCATCTACAGCTGTAGACAGTTCCCCATGCATTCAAGAGCAGTTATCAAAACAGTGAATACCAGCAAAGACATTAAGAATACTATCTTCCAGCCACGTTTTCTCTATCTTGGTCTTAGAGTTGTATAAATTGTCTTATACTTCAGTTATGCCACTTAATTTCGACTTGGTGTACATACTCAGTGTAGTGTTCTCTCGGCTGTTTTCTCAGAGTAGGCTTCATGTCTGATTGGAACTAAAAGCACCTATCAGAGTGCTTTAAGCATTCTAAGTACTTCATAAATATTTGAGAAAATAAAGGAAGGGAAGGATGGAGACAGGAAGAAAGAAAAAGGAAATGAATTTGTTGTTAATTGCCTATTTCATGTGAAATATCACATTCTTTACAAAGCTTCCTGCAGTCCATTATATAGAATGAATTTGCGGTGTATCTGGGTTCTCATTCTTTTCTTTTTTCTTTTATTTCCTATCTCTCTGTAATTTTATTGTATATGTATGTACCCGATTAAACTCTGAGCATCTCCACACTATTTATATCACCATGGCTGTAAGCAGATATCAAAAAATGTCTATTGAATGAATCAATGAGTGGTAACATGTGCCTGGATACCACTGTGGCTGGTTAGATATCACTTTCCTATCACCTCTCACTGTGACCACACTGAAAGTTACAATTACCTATAGTTTGGTCAGAGTTAGGTCTCACCAGTCATAACAAACACCACAATGTCACAAAGAATAATAAAATGTGAACAGCAGTGTGTGGATTCACAGCTCCAGAGATATCTGGATGAGAGTAATTAGAAAGTTTCATGTATTCCTATAAGATGTCAAAATAATTGTTCCGTCTGGGGCAGGGGGTCGGGGGGAATCCTTCACATGGCTAACGGTATTTGTAAACAATATTTTATATCTGATCATATGTTACCACAGGTCATCCTGACTTTTCCAAATTCATTGGCCATATCTCCAAAATCACTAGTGACATCAAACAAGCCTAGAGAGATTTTAAAAGGAGAATCAAAGACTATTTTTTCCCACTTGTATGATTACCTCAAATACTCTGTTCAAGTCAGTGCATATTTTAAACATGTACAAGTACCCAACCTGCTCAGTTATTTGTATTCAGTTCTTTAAGACCATGTTTAGTCACCTTTTCATACCACAGAAAGTTCATTTTTATAATACAAATGTCTTGACTCTATCCTGGACTGCTCCAGTAATAAATTTTTGCATGTTCTACTGCTCCCAATCCTCTCCCTACTGGCATCAATCCATTCCCCACTATGCTGTCCAATTAACTTTAATAAATCTCAAGTTTGACTATATAACTCCCATGCTCAAAAAAATTCAGTGGATCATGATTAAGTACATTCTGCACAACTAATCACAAATGTTCTACCAACATTCAAGACACACCACAAATGGAATGCCGCCTGAGCCCATTATTCCATTCTGTATTTCAAACCTTTACTGCCAATATCCTAAACTCCAGCATTATCAAAATAGAATTGTACAGGTTTTTGTTTGTTTGTTTGTTTTCTTTTGTTTCCCTCAGCAGTTCCCCTATGACAACATGAGGCTGACTACCCCCACCAATCCTAAAGAATCATTTCACTGAATACTCTTTCTGATGCCTCTTCCCACATATGAATGATACTTTGAAACTTCTTACAATCTCTATCATGCTAAACATTCTACTGAAATTCACTAAAAGGTCATAGAAAACGCACCACTAAGGTGTGTTTCACCGCTAGTGTTATTGGTTTAGATCCACTAATTGGAATGGCAAAATGCTACAATTGTACACATGCACTGGATGGAGTTAGTGGGAATTTATGCAAACATTTATGTAATCATATCTTGTAGAGATATCTTAGTTTACTCATACCTTTGAAAGTTCTTGTGCCGGGTTACAATGTTTGTGAGGAGAACAAAGAAATTCTAAAAATTCTGAGTTGAGACCAATATGAAGAGCAACTGACATTGTGAACTTTCAACAATTTTTTTCTTCTCTCTCTCTCTTTTTTTTTTTTTATTCCTAACTCAACTGTGCTCATTATCAATGCAAGAGATAAACTGACCTGGGACTATTAACAGTCTTTGACCTTGAGAAGCACAAAAGCCAATCAAGTCAGGCAGATTTTCTTTTCTGTTTTTCCTTAGGCAAAGACACCAGGGCCAGGTACCTGGTAGAAGTCCTGAAAAGGGCTGGTGTTTATGTTTACTTTTTCCTCTCCTGAAGAGGGATCCCCTGAAAAGGGATCTTTTTAGGTAGTTCTGAAAACCACCTTGATAATTCAGATTGTCAAACCCTGGAATGGTGGTTCACAATCCTAACTGTGCATCATCATTTATCAAGAACCAAACTCTAAGAAATATCCTACTTGCCCCAATACCACTTGCCTATGTTATTCTTCCTTTTTATCCCTGCACACCCCCTCCCCCAAAATAAAATAAAACAGGTTGGATGTCAAAACTGCTAAGTAGAGATAAGAAATTAGAGTAAGTGCTGAAAGCTAGAATATTTTGTGAGATTCAGTCCTACCTGTACCATTCATAACACATTAAAGTTATACTTGTTTTTCTCTTCCTATACCTCTGCTACAGGCCAACCCCTCTGCCCATGTTTATTTCTAGATTGCAAGGCTGTGAGGTCTTGATCAGAAGGGCAGGGTCGTACTATTCTTTGTGTTCCTTGTCCACCTGCACAATGTCCTGTCCTAAGAGTGCATAATAGAACTTTGTACTTTTGAGTTTTTTTGGAGCACAGTGTTTTCTTTGAAATTAATGAAAACTCTATAGGGCAGGAACTTATCACAGTTTTCCCAGTTTAATAAATCCTATCATTTTGTCTCTAGGATCATACTCATATGTATCAAATCATGAGTCCAAATGTTTGGATTGTCAAACCCCTGGAATGGTGGTTCACAATTCTAACTGTGCATCATCATACATACAAATTTTTTAAATGTATGCCTATGGCCCACTCATACTAGCTAAATTGGATTCTCTGGGAGAGGGGCTCTCATATCTTTACTTTTAAAAGCTTCTCAATGGATTAATCTGGTTAGCCAAGGTGGAGCAAACTTAACTTTACAGCTGCAGGAAACACAATTCAAAAATCACTGGGCTAGATTATTTCTAAATTTTTTTTTCCAGCTGTAGGATTCTTTGTGAAAGTGCTTTTATTTTTTTATCAGTGAAAAAACACATGACCCTTTGACCGAATTCCATTTTTAAGTAGTAACTGCAAGTGAAATGCAGCCCAAATTTCTTACAGTCCTGCAGGGTTTTCAGCATTTGTTACTACTTAGTTTTCACGCATGCCCATTTGCCCACTGCTCATTCTTCAGACCTCCACTGTGTGCAAGGTATGTGAACTATGCACTATCAAGCCTTGCTAGAATGTGTGCTGTGAGCAGGACACACATGCCAGGGAAAACCCTTTTATCCAAATACAATAAAAACATCCCCTAATGATTTTCATTCTCTGCAGTTCAATTAAAAGAGGAAACCGTGCCATCAAAATAGCCTAAATTCCAGCCCACCCCCAAATGAGTCTGTGATTACAAGAAAAGAGGAAAAAAAAATAGAATGAGGGGGAAAGATTAAAATCCCTTCCTTGGAAGCAAATTGGAACTAGTCTAAATACCTGCGAGTTATTTTCAGAGTTAAGTCAGGAACAACAAAACTACTACTTCTGAGAGAGAAAGATGTTGCTCCCAATTTTTGCCTTAAGGAATTCATTTTCTTGAGAAGGAAATATTCTCGATGAACTCTAATAATAGAAACTATCAATATGCAACTAGAGCGGACTTCTTATTCCAAGACTTCCTAGCAATGTCTAACAAATACAGGGAACACTATCTACACTCTATTAAACATTAACACATATGTGGCACTTTATGGTTCACAGAGAACATAAAGGACCTGTCTTTTCAATGCCTCTAATAATTTTGTAAGTGGCAAACACCTATTTAACCCAGGGGCCAGACTTATTAATTTCTCCAAATCAGAAACTTAGGGCTAGTTGCCAGGAGTCAGAATTCTTGGCAAACTTTTTAGGTAGTTCTGAAAACCACCTTGATAACTCAGTTCAAGTCCAGTTCAAATTCATTGATATGTATTTTTCTTTTTTTTTTTTTTTTTTAATCCCAGGAAAATAACTCAGTGCCTCTGAGCGGATTTCAGCATTTCTGAAGAGGCTAGTTGTCTTTTTCTAGGACTTGCCTTTTTCTTTCCTCTATTCTCTTTAGAGGTGGGGGAATCACCAGTGGTATTATTTTACCTAAATCTATAAGCTTTTTAATTCTGCTCTGCACAGCTGGCTTATTCTAACAGTGGTCTGTACTCTGAAGGATGCTTCTAGCTGCTAGCACTAGTTGGCAGTTGGGGGGTAGGATTGAATCCTACCTACTACCCTTCCAACCATAACTAAGGTCGTAAGAGCCTGCAGATACCTCAAGTCTCCTTCAGCAGGAAGCTGTAATTATAGGAAATTTAGTGGACATTGAAGTGCAAACGTAGCAGCCTGCTGGGACATTTCAGTGGGCTTCAGCATTCTGTTTAGGATGCTTCTAGTTCTAGCTATTTTAGTCGGAATTTGCCATCAACTGTTTGTGTTGCTGTCTGTCTTTTCCTGTCAGTTTTTAGAAAAGCTTTAAAATATACACACTTAGCTTGCTTGCCCCCCCCCCCAAATTTTATTACAACAGCATGAAATAACCACCCTGGAAATACCATCTCATATATCACAAGAAAAACAAAAACAACAAACAGATCTCTCAACAAACAAGCAAAACAAAAACAACAACAACAAAACCTTCTTAGAATAAAGCTACACATTTCAAGGGAGGAGACAATGTTATTTTTATCTTGGAATTAGTCCTAATACATGCACAGAATGGAGAGAAGAGGATTTTGTCTGTATCTGGGATGAAATACACTTGACTGAAATTGAAGATGCAAGGGAAAAAGAAAAAGAAAAAAAAAAAAACCTCAAGAATTAAAGGAAAAAGAAAGTGTGTGTCAACCACCCCAATCTTCGTGATTCTCAAACTCTCCAAATTCTTTTGGTTCACCACTCTGATCTTAGTAATGCCCTTGTGGGTAACAACCCTCCAGCTCTTCTGGTTACCATTTCTGGGAAACTTGTCTGTCAAAAGGAGAGGTTCCAAAGAGTTTGGCTTTTTCCCTTTTAGGCAAAAGAAAGCAATAAGGGTTAGAAGACACAGGCGTGAACACACACTCTCTCCGGAGTTCAACACCCTGTGATGTGCTGGCCTTTTTGGCTTTTGAGAGAAACTTTGCAGGAAGAGGAAGAGGAATGGTGCAGCTGCCCCATCACCTGACATTAATGACCACTCTGCCTGCTTCAGGACTTTACCCTCATTCCTGATAGTGCCTGCAAGGGAAAAGATACTGGGGAAAGTACACAAGGCAGTTTGCCATATCTTTGGGTAGCCAAAAGGGTGGAAAGTCTTTATGCTTTTTATTTCCTGCCTGCTAAATATTTAAAGCAGGCATCCTGTGAGAGACTACCAGGTGCCCCCCCCCCCCGCCCTTAAACTATCAAATAAGTACACATGTTGCTAGGTTCATAATTAAAGTTGTTGGCAATGCCTGTTCACTTGCTTTCAATTTCATTTGTACAAATGTTCCCATCACTCTCTTTAAAAGCCCTGGGCACATGTTCAAAGCATACAACCCAAACAAATAAACTGTATAACCTAAGCCAAACCCACAAACAACTGGAACATCCTTCCTATTTGGGAAGGCCACCCTGCAAAACTACTTAATTGCAGTATATTCTCAGAATCAAAGTTCACAGTGCTGAAAAAAATGGAAGTTTTTATGTTAGCATCTTATCACCAAAGAAAGGTGGGACACATACATAAGCTACAGAATCAGCTATTTAAGATTCAGTGAAGCAAATTTTACATTGTGTGATGTCCTTAGAAAATACGTTAGGGAACAGCAGAGTTCCTTTGGGGAATTTTAGGGTAGAGTTAGGCTTTAGCAGAATTTACTACTCACGAGTGTTGAGGAAGAGGTTATATTTAGAACTAAGTTCTCAATCTTATGTTCTCAATCTTATCCAGTGATTGACTCTTCATGGCCTTTGGAAGTAACTTTGATAGCAATATTCCCATTTGTCATTTACCTGTAAAGCTGACATGATCATCCCAATGGGAACTGCTGTATAAAAAGGCCATGGTAAGAGTAAATACTTCACCAAGAGGAAGGACACAAACATATGGGGAAAAGAATTTATGACAAATTGATTTTACTTTAGTGTAGTCAAAAAAAAAACCCATAATATTTGGTGTGAAATTTTCTAACACAGACTAAAAACTGCCCACATCCACTGTTGGGGACAGTAAGGAATTGAGAATATTTGGGTGTAACCAGTCCCTGACTCTGGCTGGCACCATCATTCTGAGGTACCACTGAGAAGGGATATATCTTCTGCAAGATGGAAGCCCGGAAGTCAGTGGCAATGCGATTGATCAATCACAAGAGCCAAAAGCTATTGCTTCCACTTTCCTGACTGAACATATGGCTCAAACACAGCTCTAAAGTCCACTCATAGCTCTTCCATCAAAAACTAAAAAAGTTTAGAACAAGTGGTACCACCTGTGCTTATGTCTCAGCCTAGCCAAGATAATTTCCTGCCCTGATCTAGCTATGGCAGTGGGCGAGGAATTGACAGTGAGAATGCCAGGAGGAAGAAAGTTCCAACGTGGGCCTGTAAGGCCAGTGGAATATCTTCACCTGTGTTAGCACAGAGATCAGCAAGTCTGTTGCCCCTGCTCTGGAGGAACTATGTGTGACCTGATCTCCCACCCGCTACCAAAAAGTCCCTACCTTCAGAAAACAAAACTGCTCTGTTCAGTGTTGTAACCCAAATGATTGAGTTCTCTTGTTAACAATGTTACATTATTACAACTTTTGCAAAACTGAGGATATGGAGTTCCTATTAAAAATACAATGAAGAAAATAGCTTGCTTACACAAGCTAGTATTTTGACCATAATTATACTTTTCTCTGTATTCTTGATGAATAATGAAATTTTGAGCCAGGTATCTGCACAAAGCACTATAGAAGTGGGACAGACTGGGACATCACCCAGGATGTAACCTATTCCTTGTAAAACTTGTTGATATAAAGTTCTGTTATCACTTTTTTATTTTTAAAAAAGTCTATTATTCTTTCTTTAATTTTAATGAAAACCATCTAGGGACAGTCCAAATTTTTCAGAAAGAACAAATTTTTTCAGTACAGGAGGCAGCATTTGCCAGTACAACAAGAAACCAGCCAAGTTGCTTTGGAGGAGCTAAGCAAGTACATTTCAATAAGGACCCAAACAAGCCTTGGCAACCAATTGAAAAAACAAGTCATCGTTGCATTAAGGAAGCCCTCAAATATGAGTGCTGTCGGTGGAAAATAGAGTTACTCACCAATTGAAAATGTTTACTTGAAGTCAGAATTATTTTATGGAAACCACTGTGAGTTTTGGAATACTTACAATCTGTTCAAATTGGTCACTGTGTACAATGTTACTGCAGCAATATGCCCTAAGACTTCTAATCTGTCTGCCTAATGGAGCAGGTGGCCAGATCCTCCAGTGAGCTGTCGGCTGCTGGAGGGCAGGACCATGTCTTATTCATCTTATACCCCACATAGGACCCAACACTTCAAAGGAAGTCAATAAATATTGAATGAAGGAATCTTTATATACATGGCCACACTCCCTGACCCCTAGCATATCACCACTCCTTCCTGCCAGTTCTTTTATCCTGTTTAATTTTTCTTCTGAATGATTATTGCCAGATGTCATGGTACATGTGATTCTTTTTATTAGTTATTATTTCTATTTCTCCACTAGCATATAAGCTTCCTGAGGGTAAGAATCAAACAGGTTTTATTCTCTCTGAAACTCTAGTTCCTAGTGTGTTACCTTGCACATAATGGGTCAATTATATTTATGTGTCAACATTCCTAAATAATTTTTTTAGTAGTAGTACCTTTATTTTATGTATTTTATTTTTATGTGGTGCTGAGGATTGAACCCAATGCCTCAGACATGCTAGGCAAGTACTCTACCACTAAACTACAATCCCAATGTGTTGACTTTTGAATGAGGGAATGAGTGATGAATGAATGGTAATTTCAGTCTCTTTAATTTTCTTCCTTCTCATCCTCACCTATTTAATCTTAATGAGGATTTGAAATTATACTCTGAACTTCAGTCAATAATATCAAAAGGAGGATTTCTTTATAAGTGGTGGTTTCTAAAGCATAGAAAAATCAGAGTCTAGCTCTTTCTAGGGCCAGGCACAAGGATCTATAACAGCGAAGAGAAATGTAAGTGGCAAGAAATAAAAAGGAGGAGGCAAGACAAAATATGATCTGCTAGAGGACATCAGTCCTAGACTCCATATGAACTGACAGGCTGCCCCATGTGAGTACTTGTAAGCCATCTTCTAGTTTTGTAAGTACATTTCGTTATTAAAACATAACACTGGGTCTTTATCATGCTGAGCAGTCTTCATACACTTCTAGGATTTGAGGGTAACAACTGAACGTATCTTTTTAAAATATTTATTTAGTTGTAGATGAACACACAGTATCTTTATTAATTTTTATTTGGTGCTGAGGATCGAACACAGTGCCTCACACATGCAAGGCGAGTGCTTTACTACTGAGCCACAGCCACAGCCCCAACTGTACCTATCTTGAGTATTCACAATATGTAACTTGTGAATGTAGGATAAAATTTTGATAAAATTATTCAACACTTGCTTCCCTTGGGCATTTCTGTATTGTCTTTGTGAACCAATGACAATTCACAATCCAGCGAGAAGTTTTCATTTTACTGCCCATATGTCATGGCTGATGACTTGTGGATCAGGGAGTTGCCCATGACTTGCATGGTGATCCTGCCAAATAGAAAACCTTCATCAGTAAACTCAAATGTTCTTTCTTTTCAAGCCAACACAGCAAGAAGCTCTTTATTCCTTGTGGAGGTGTATAAGATGTAATAACAGTTGTACAGACTTGTTTTTGCAATTTCCCAACTTGGGTATCACCAAAAGATTCTGGGATAAATAAGAATATGGCCTAACTGCAGAATCTGACTCTGGAAAAAAACAAACAAAGGATCTCTCACTGGCCTTCCTGCTCTTGTCCCTTCTGTCTGCCCTGTGCCTCACTTGAGCACTCATGCTCTCCACCCTGATCCCAATCCCTTCAGAGCATCTGTCCAGAGCAACACTAGGTTACCTTGTTCTCCCAATGACTCTTATCTCCCTCTTAATTTATCACAGTGGAAATTGCACTGGAGTTGAGAACATAATTCCTAGCTCAGTTAAGACTTGTGTGTCACAGGGTGAGCTGTTAAAAGCCCCAGGGTCCTCGTTTCTTTATCTGTATAACAGAGATAATGATATTTATTTCTTTGGGTTATTGTACAGACTACATAAAATTGTGTCCTTGAAACTGCCATGAAGAACTTAGCTCCTAGGAAATGTTTGATAAATGTTTAGGACACAACGTCTGGAGATTTTTCTGTCCTACATGGGTAATGATAATGAAACTTTAAAAACAAAAATGAAGAACTTTTTTTCTAGGGGGTAGTGAGGGGATTCCCTCAGGTAGAGTATAAGTAGTATGGGGGGAGGAGAAGTGGACTACTTAGAGCTCTGATATACAGTTGAGTAATCTTTGACCCATACAACCATATATCGGTGCACTCAAAAAAGAGTCATCTATTTGTGAAATGGAGATAAAAATAATTTATTTTTAAGATTTTTTTTCTGGATGGTTACATTAAACAATAGATGGCCAATCACTTATATATTAAAGTTAATTATGATAAATAACATAATTGCTAATCCAGCTGGCTCTTTCTAGTGGTCATGAGAACGTTCTCTAAAAGTTCTAGCATAATCACAATAAACATAACTCAACACTAGCAGAATGACTTTAGCAACTTTTATTAAGTTCATGTTATCTCTAAGAGTTTATGACCAAGGGCTGGGGTTGTAGCTCAGGGGTAGAGGGCTTTCTTTGAATGTGTGAGGCACTGGGTTCCATCCTCAGCACCACATAAACATAAATAAACAAAATAAAGGTATTGTGTCCATCTACAACTAAAAAAAATATTAAAAAATAATAGTTTCTAATCATTGACAACCCTATTTCATGCCTAAGGTAAACACCTCAAGGTGTACTTACAGAATGATGTGGCAGAGACAGGGAATTGACAATTATGAAATAAGCAGATCCAGTTGTAGGAGTGCTTGTGTACATTGCTACACTTAATTGTACGCATTATCTCATTTCCTTGGGTAGTACATCTATAGTGTATCGACATTTACCATATTTCATGATGTTAGAACATCAGGGCAACAAGCTTTAGATCCAAGGTGGCTCAAATCCTGCTCGGCCACTTAACTGAGTGACTATATGCATAAGCCATAGCCTCTCCGAGTTTTACTTTCCTTGGAAAAGGAGGAAATCATAGGCCCACTTCTTAGGATTTTGTGGAACATCCAGAAAGATGTTTCGATGTTAAACCACTAAATGAACCAACCCTGCTGTCCTGTGCCTGGGTTTCTTATGAAATAGTAAGTGTCCTTATTGTTTAAATAACACTCTTATTGGATTTGACTCTTACTTGGATCTCCCAGTGTCCTAACTGGCCCATCCCTTCTTCTTAATACTTTAGCAAACGAGTGTATGGAACAGAGCACTGAACTGTCCCTTGAGTGTCTACCACTTCTGCTGTAAAGCTCTCTACCAAACTAAAATAAAGCAAGAGAGCCCATTGGTGCATGCATGCAGGCTGAAAAAATCCACTCAGACTGGTCTTATCTGTACTACACTTGGGGTGTGTCTTGGGGAACCGTCATCAGGCCAGACTAGCTGATGAAAAGCTTGTGGCCAAATGCCATCAGTTCACCATTCCCTTTAAACTCTGGCAATAGACCAGGAACCTGGTTTTCTGTGGGAAAAAATGTTCTGAGTCCTGAAAATTCCTTGCACCTATGCATGGCCTTTGTAATGCTCGTGCAGTATAATATTACAGGATAATCACTTTACTACAATATCCTCAGAAGAATTTGGAGCTTCATCATTTTCCTGGTTAAAGATTTCAGTATTTGCTCCCTGCAGAAACTTAGTCAGGAAGAATTCATTCGTTTATAATTTTCAGTTAATACACTCTGACCATTTTAATCTGGGAAATTTACTTGCAAAAATAACTCAGCACATTTGGTGTTCTTTAGAATTGCAGTAAAACTTTACCCAGTGACCTGGTACCCTCTACAAACAGGAAATAGTTTTTAATTATTGAAAGAAAAATGCAAGTATGTTTGTAAACATCTTTAAAAGTTACAAAGTTCAAGGTCATGTCCAATATGATGCTGAGTACAGAGTGTCTTAAAAGGGCACTGGTTGGCCCTGTCCTTTACTATGCTGTTTCACACTTAAATAATTTGTACTAGCCAAATAAAAAGAAGAAACATAATCTGGGCCTTGTTCCAAGGAGTCAAACATGAATAACCCAGGATAACGTCTATGTCAAATTAATGATTCATTAGACATCACTTAATCTACCTAAATAGGTAAACATCTCATTTTTCTCTGTTTTTAGAACTTTATTAGACACTGACACCCTGGGGTCTTTCACAGAGGTAGTTTATTTCTCCTACTGTAAAGGATTTCAGAGCCACAATAAATTAGCTTATTAAATAGATTTACATATTTTAATGAGCATATTGTCTTTAATTATTTTGGTCTTTTGGTGTTTCTTTTTTTTCTGACAATAGGTCAAATAACAAAAATTCACATTTGCATCTATTTACAGAATGATAGTAGTTTATCAGGAAAAAATGGAAAAGAACTTTCAGGTCTCAGTTAAACTTAACATATTTTTTAGCAATATTTTTTAAAAAAAATGCTAGCCCTTGCTGACATTTTGCATTTATGAATGAGACAGGTGAATGGACAATGTTTCCAAGGGTCATCATTTCTTTCTTCTCCCCTTTCCCAGGTAAACCCTGCAAACAAGAGTCACTACATTTTCTCATTTTCTCAATTCTTGTTTTCTTTAATGGGAAGCCAAGAAGGAAGCTGGGTAGAAATAAATGTACTTACTGATATAACTCTATGGGAGTGTGCTCATTATCCACCAGAAATGAAATTGGAAAAAAAAAGGGTCAAATACTTAATCAGCTCTTTTCACTCCTTTGTAAATTTTTTTAGTTAACTTTCTTGTTTTATTTTATTTTTAGTTTTTATTTATTTATTGGTGCTGGGAATGGAACCCAGGGCTTCACACATGCCAGGCAAGTACTATACCACAAGCTAATCCCCAGGGCTCCACCCTCACTCTTAAGGGAAGTTGTGAAGATACTTAGCAGTGTACAGTTTATATACTTGACTTTGAACATGACATGTTTTACAGCCATTAGAAGTGGCGTATATTAATCACACTCAAAGAGAACAGTTAGCTTACATTGCCGGATATTACTGAAGGAACTTTATGAAACATTGTGTCTTCATGTTCCCAATTGCTGGATCCTTGGTAGGAGACTGGAAAGCAGTGGAATTGGAACACATGTCCTTCTTTGCAATTCTTCATTCCAGGCACAGACAATACTTGGAAGGAAATAAAATGACTACTGTACCTATTGTGCTGTCAGCTGCCTCTGTAACCAGCCAAATTGAAAGACACAGGGCCAGTGTGTGGGACCAGGGTGGGGGATGGTGGAGAACAAAGAACGAAGAAGAAATGTAAATAAGGAGGGTTGTGTATGCTTGAGAGGAAAAGCTAAGTGCTCTAAATTCATTGTCTGGACCTTTAATCCCCTTGGGGTACATAGCACAAGAAAGAATAGCCACAGATGTGCCCTTGGTGACTGTGGGCAAATGCCAATCCTGCACCTCCCCAGGCTGCTCTTGGTTATGCTTCTGTGTTCACCAGGCTCTCCTGCCAGTAATGTGGAACACTTATTTTACTCTGGGCTAGGCTGGAATAGAGAGCATTCAGACTTCCTTAAAACAACACACCGTTCTAGTGTCCAGAGAAAGGCTCAGATCCCCAAGTATCTTTAAGCAGGTGTTTTCCCTTCTTGGGCCCATTATAAGATCTGTTAGCCCTGAGATGGGTGGTGAGCACGAGTGGGGAACCTGCTTCAAAGGTGTCCTGAATATTCCTGTTTCCTGGTTTTACAAAAAATAAACCTTCTGGGCATCCTGGGGGTGAGAAGGTAATGAGTAGGGAGCACACGGTATGATTGGACCAGTTGGCATCAGTTGGCTTTGTTCTTGCATTCTCTCATTCAAACCTTCTTTCAAGCATTTGTTCAAACATCTACTGAGGATCAGGTATTCTGCAAACACCAGGGTACAATGCTAAACCAGAACCAGACAAAATAGGGTCACAAGTTCATTATAAAAGAGTGCCAGGGCAGTCAGCCCTGGTTATTATTTCAGTTTTTGAGGTCCCTTTATGATTAGTGTCCATCTCCCAATTATGAATTATAGACTAAATTATTTTAAACTTTTTGGAGAAAGGGATAGTATTTAATTTTAATGATTGGAAATAGAATCCTGGATCTTGGAGTTCCTGCTAACTGCTTTTAATTTGGCATGACGACTTTCCAGCCTTAAAGCTCATTAGACTTTCCTTCAAATTTAGACAGAAACACAGACGAAGAGGAGTTGGACTAAATCTGGAAGCCCAATCTCTGGTCATCCCTCTCCTGAGACTGCTCCAAATACCCTCCACGTGTACCTAAGCACAGAGAAATGTACAGTGAAAGGAGAGTGACCTTCCAAATAACAAAGCATGAGCCTTTTTGGTCTCACTAAGTCTGAATTTTCAATGCAAGCATTTTTCACTCTGTACGGTAACACTGTTTACAGGGAAAATACACCCTCTGTACTGCAGGATCTGAGATGTACCCTTCCAGATGCTGGCAGCAGGGATTGCTGGGTGAAAAGCAGTCAGACTATAGGGAAAAGAAGACAGTAATTTTTCTTAGTCTACCCTTGAGAAATCCCACAGCATATTCTGCCAGCAATTTACCTGGTGATATTTGATATAAGCTGGGATGGTAGCCACATTTATCATCACTGAATAGACAGCATATTAATGGCAACTGTCTGAGAGATAAGGAGGGATTTTAGATCCTCTCTCTATTTGGTATTTCTGAGCAAGCCTTCAATTCTAGGTCTGGCTCATCCCCATTTGGTGTTATCTGTAGAAATCACCAGTCATCTGCTTCTGCCTTTCCCTTTCATAAAGATGATGATGTGGCACAGCACACAATCCGCTCCTATGCACAGGTTTTAATATCATTATTTTTATTGAGCAAAGTTCTAACTGCTCAGAGTGATAACTCTTTAATCTGACGGTGCATATTAGAAGTATGTCATCACTGAGAAGACAAGCAGGAGGCCAATAATCCAGGTACACTGCACCTTTCCCTCCATCAACACATACCGCGTTCTTTGTCTTGAAGCACTAACAGGAAGTGATTATTCTTATGAGCAACAACACATTCACCCAAAAAGAAAATACAGAGAATTAAAATATTGTAGTATATTTTGTTTCATTAGCCTACAATATTATTTCTTAGGTCTTTTGTGGTAAGCAGCAGGTATTAACAACACACAGTGCTCTTTCATTTTAATAATAGTTCAAATTCTTCGCTCATTCATTCTTTCATTTACTCATTCCTTTGATGTATTTATTAAGCACTTACTATGTGCCAGGCACTGGGAATGCAATGGAAAAGAAATCAAATATGATCCTTGCTCTCATGGAGCTAAGAGTCTAGTGGGAGAAATTATTCCTATAAAAGCTGTACATTCATCAAATCTTTATAAATTCATATTAAAATCCAATAGGGTGGTTTCATTTTTTAAAAAGTTCTCCATGAATATTTTTGTAAGGTGAAGAACTGATTCCCAGTGTACCAGTTTGGTTAGGCCAGATGTCTCAGGTCTTATTAAAGCCAGGCATAATTTCCCTCTTGAACATGAAAATGCCTTGCTTCTGCTGGGTTCAGCCAGTGATTATGATATAGCTCTTGGTCCTTTCAGTCTAAGACAGTGGGAGAGCTTTTAGTATACATCACAATGCACTGGTTATATTTATAGTGATATAAGCTTAAATAAAGGGCTGACATTGACAACTAACCACACACCAGTGTATGTGCTTTTATAGAAGTGTGAGAGGTCAGCATAGCAAGGAATGAGAGGTAGGCCACTGGAGACTGCATTTTAAAAAGTTCCCAGGACCTGTACTTTAGGGACAAATACATTTCATGAGAAAAAGGAAGAAATAGCAAGAAAATAAAGGAATACATTTACATGGAGCTAAAGATCTATCCAACCATAGTTTTTCCCATTGTCTGTCACTTCTCCCATAGGGAGAGAACCAAAGTTAATTTTCTAGACATTCTCCAAGACTCCAAGTGGGCTCCTGCCTGTCCTCTTACTCAGAGGAAGAAGAACTCTAGAAGTAAGGCCCCATTTAGCTTTTACAACAGGAACCATGTTATATCCTGCAGGATGGGGTTGGCTATGGTTAAGCAGGCTGATAGAAAAAGGGGGGTGGGGTCGAGGGAAAGAGACAGGCTTGGGCATCCTCAGGACCATGTCCCAGAGGTCAATTAGGGTGCAAATACATGCAGTCTGAGAAAGGAGCATTGGGGAAAGAATCAACAGGGTGTTCTATTTTTCCCTTTTTTATATCAAGAAGGACAAACAATCAAGGAAATACTATGGACTCATTGATTCAACATAGAAAATTATCCTTCATATTATTTCTCCTTGATTATATTTATTTTTAGGTTTATTTTTTACAGTATCTCATCTTAAACTTATACTTCTGGAAAGGAACTTAAAAAATGATCTGATCCAATCTCCTTGTTTTATAGATTAGAAAATTACAGATCAGAGATAATTTGCTCAAGATCATGATTTTTTAGAAGGGACATTGAGACCAGAAACCAGATCTTCTGATCCCCACCCACTCCTCACCAAATAGAGGGTGATTTAGAGTTCTTTAAATGTGGTTTAATTAAATCTGTGGTTTTAATTACATCTGTCTGTTTCCTTTACATAATGGAAATAATAACACTTTGCAGGGAAGTTGTGAAAAATAGATGAGAAAATGTACAAAAAGCATTCTAGCAGGTACCAGTATCTTCATGGGTACTTCTTCTGTAACACCTTCCTCTCCTTTTTACCCAACAGAAGCCATTACAAGTGCCTGTGACCAAGATATGTTAGATCATGATCTGAAGTTAGTCTGAAACAGTAAGCACAGCTAAAGAAGATACACATGAGAATTGATTGAAATCATACACTCACACTTGCATGTACATACAGACACACACACACACACACACACACACACACACAAACATGCATTATTTTCCCACAGTGAAGGTTGACCTGATGTTTGAAATTCCTGGTAAATACCTTCATAATGCTGGTCACATTAATAATGAATACCATTAACTGAGCACCTACTATGTTAGATATCATGCCACTTAAATTTCCAGGTACTAATTCTATCCTCACAGCAGTCCTTCAGAGCTCTTCACAGATGATGTCGCCAATGGGTATCAAGGTTATGTTACCCAGGTCCAGCAACTAGTACGAAGATTTAGACAAAAACTTTGGAGAATTTTCAACTCTCAGATTTTTTCCATGTGAATTGAATAGAGAGGTCTTTCATAACATCCTTTCCAGCACAAATGCCTAGATGCTTAAACCAGCAGTTGTTCTCCTTGGACATTCAATAGACTATATTGCTCAGCTTAATCAGAAAGGACCATAAACTTGGGTAATTTAAAAATTGAACAAAGGACATAGATGATGATTTCTTCCAAGCACACACCTGCTAGGAGCTATGAGTAACTATCCCTAAGGTCAGACTTAATTGGATCTAGATCTAGATGAATTCTGACATGTTGATTATTCAGTGCTTGAAAGTGGAAAGAAGAAAAATGCTAAGGTGAGAGGTCAGGAGTGTACGCTTTCCTCTTTCTCCCCTGTGGTTATGAAAAGTCCCCATTGAGGATTTTCTTTTATATATAAGTCTCGTATTTTCTTTTTAATGCGACTTGTGCCACCTAAATGTTTTTTTCCCTACCTCTACCTAACTCCACAGATCTTCTAACAGAGTGGACTCTCTACAACTTCTAGAATCAGTTCACTAATGAATATGAAGAGCCTACTAAAGCCAAAACAAAGTACTTGGGAATATATAGCCAAGAATTCTCACATCTGTTTTCTCTATGTAATTTTAGTAAAGAAAAGTAGGCAACCTTAAGGAATGAGGGGAGTATAAGAATACATGGGAGTGAATTCAGAGACAAGCTTTATGTATGTTACTACGTTCAATTCCCATAATGATTATCCCTATTTTATCACAAGTACAACTCTTATCCTCATTGTATCAAAGGACTAATCAAGGCTCAGGAGAGTGAAAACATCCCTTTAATGCCATGCTGTAATGAATGGCAGAGTTAATATTTAAATCCTGGGTCCGTCTGGTTCTGGTGGTCAGCACTCTGAGAGTCTGGCTGGGCTGGGGCTGTCCTGGTAGGTTAGATATTGGGTGGGACCCCACCAGGAGACATTTCTGGAGAAAGTGCATCTTGAATGGCAAGACAGAGAGCAAAAGAATGTGGCTTGATTGTCTTTGCCCTTTATGTCTGACCTCTGAAACTACAGGCATTGTGAGAGGTTACAGCAGGGGCATGACTTGGTTGAAGTAGAAGGTATAGGAGATAAGTAACCCTGAGGGAGAATAAGGTGAAGAGAGGGATCTGAAAAATTCAACAGGACGTTCTTTGAGTTTGGGGCTGGACGAAGTGATGAGGCTAGACATGGCTGGTGGACATTTCAACATAGCAAGGGAGCAAACTGAGGCTGGAGAACCAAGAAGCAATATGGAGGCCAGAGAGTGGGAAAGGGAAGACTAGGTGTACTGGGAAGTTTTTGTTCAGGAAAAGTAATATACCCTCGACTCCTAAAAGATACTGAACAATGATCCTGCAGTAAGTAAAGTGCAATCAATAATAGAAAAGTTGAGTTTATTGAAAAGAGAACAGCTGCCACCGTATGTTCACCCCATGGGTTTGCCAGAGCTCACCTGTGGGTTTTCTACTTGTTGATAATGAACTATTCTTTCATTTCACAAGTATTTGTTGAAGGCCAACTGTGTTTCACTGTGGGGTCTTGAAGCTCCACACTGTACATCTCAACTATTGCAGTGTATCAGGTCTGCATGGCAGGAAACAAAAAGTTATCTCTTGGATTCCAGCAAGGATGAGGGAAAGCTCATGCCCGTGAAGTGGAGAATACAGTGTAAAGATGTAGGTGTTTTGAGAATGTGGTGGGATTGATTAGTGACTATCACAGTGCAAGTTAAGTGTTGATTGTGCTGAATAAAATGGAAACAGACGAGCCTATGCTCTGAGAGGAGACAGAATAGGACACGTGGGTGAGATTTATAATGAGGATAATAGTTCCCATTTGGGGATGTTGGTCTTGGCTGTGCTGGATGCTTTCCTCGTTTCCCATTCTGCAGTACAACTCAGTGAGGCAGTTACTACTACCCTCATCTTGTGGATGAGGATGAGGGTGACCAATCTTTTGCTTGCTTAGGACTGAGGGATTCCTAGGGCATAGGTGGGGGAATCCCAGGAAAACTATGTTGATGGGTTACCTTAAAGGAAACTAAGGATCTTGATGTTACAAGTCAAGGACACCATGTGAACTGATATCCCGAATTTTCTGACACCTGTGTCTTTCCATTATAGCACCCTGCCTCAGTCTTTAAAAATAAATAAATAAATAAATAACCTTACCAATACCATTTTGCCTACTCTCTACAAACATGAAGATTTTATTTCTTGGACCAAATAACTTCTGTGCTTTCTCTCCTGTTACATTTTTCATTGCTACTCTCTTGACCACAAACATCCATGTCTGACCTAGCAGATGTTCGACCAACAGCACCCTTCCACAGCAGACAGATTTCATGGTAAACTTTTCAGTTTTCATTAATTCACTTATAATCCCAAAGTAAGTGGAAAGAAAGAACCCCCAAAGAGGTTGTGCCTACAAGAGACTAACATTTGGAAAACAATGAAATGAAAACCATAAGTCCGGCTGTTTCGTCCATAAACCAGGCCCAGGGATATTGGGGGACATCTGCAGAGTTGATTGAACTTTTTGATATTCATACAGATGTTGAGTGTCAAACAGACACAGTCATAACTACACATGGAAAGATAAGCATGGTAGCATTTCACTGACTACGTAATTGCCACAGGGAACCCTTTTCTAATGCTAATGTCTGTGAACAGAATGAAGACTCACCTTATTGGCCTATGCTGCTCTATCAATTATATTTTATAGCATATGGTTATTATGTTCCAGGACACATATTTTGACCCAGATAACCATGTTGTGATGTACAAGTTATGAGTTTTGAAATGAGTTACCTTATAATCTTTTTAATTTTTTTTTTGTTTTCAGTTCTAGTTGGTTAATGCAATGGGGAAGAGCATGAGGCATTTACTCAATTCCCCAGGTTTTCTTAAATAATAAAGTTATTTAAAACACATGACTCAAATAATTCAAAATTTTAAAATGATGTCACATTCTAACTAAATATAGTCCCAGGGCTCAATTTACTCTGCAATCAGCACACTCCCCTGTTTGACTGTTGTGTGAAGCAGCTGCATTATCTGCATTTTGCCAAGTAAACAAACTCGGCATCACGCAATGGTGTTTGTTGTTTGCTAATGTGCTAGTGGTTAGAGACTGCTTAAAAACTCTAATTATACATTTTCATATAATGCAGAGGCAGTAGGGGGGTGTGCTTCATTACTTGAAGATATACACATGCATACTACATTTGTATTTTGTTTGGTTCATAGTAGTTATTCACTGTGTTTTATAAATGACCAAAAAAATAATAGCAAGCCTTATCTGATTACTTACTATGCACTGGACACTGAACTTCGCACTTAAATGATTTAACATTACTCAGTCCACAAAATAATCTTCTGAAGTAGCTTTTTTATCCCCACTTTACATGTGAATTACCTGAGGTGCTCAAGTGTTTAGTGATTTGCCCAAGATCAAATAAATCTAGCATATTGCTGCACTGGTTTTGAATCCAAGTTTGTCTCACTCCAAAACCCATACTCTTTTGAGGGAGTTTGGGGGTACCAGGAATTAACTCAAGGGCACTTGGCCACTGAGCCACATCCCTAGCCTTATTTTTTTTGTATTGTATTTAGAGACAGGGTCTCACTGAGTTGCCTAGCACCTCATTTTTGCTGAGGCTGGCTTTGAACTCATGATCCTCCTGCTTCAGCCTCCTGAGCAGCTGGGATTACAGGTGTGTGTCACCACGTTGGGCCCAAAATCCATACTCTTAACCGTTATTTTCTGCTGCCTCTTTTAAAAGTGATTATCCCATGATGGAGATGTAGCTTTGTTGAGGCCCCTGCAAAGTGGTTTAAACCACTGAAACACAGTCATGTACAGAGTGTTTCATCTCTATTTTTTTAAAAATCATCGCAGCTCCTTAACATGAATGGGAGAAGCATACAGTTACAACACAACCAACCCTGCCTTGCCACATCTAAAATGATCCAGTACTGAGTGAGCAAAGGTTGTTTTAAACCAATGACACCTGTAAAAGAAAGTTATGTCACGGCTCTTTCTTTTTAAATCTGAGCTTCTTACTTACTGGCCTGGTCGGTTGCAAACATTGATGTGTCATAAAGAATACGTTGCCTTATAAATCACATCTCTGCTGTAGGAGATTACAACATTTTTTATTGGCCGTCTGAAGCTCTTGAAGCTTTGTTTCTTCGAAACCTATTCCAGTTACAAAGAGATGAGCTTTTTTACTTCAAAGGAAACAGTTGTGAAATCTACACTTGCAGAACACAAAACTACCTCTTTCGGTCTTTTCAATGGCTGATGATAGTCTCACTGACTTCTGAAATTGCTATTTCAAATTTCACAATACACCAATGTACCCACCTTCTATGATTATTCCACCACTAACTTCAAGGATGCATGCAAACACATCAGCCCTTTGATCTGTGTCTTATCTTTTCTCACTGGAACTTACTGGAAGAGCTATCAGTTTTGGTTTGGATATGGAGTGTTCTCCAAAGGCTCTAATGCTTGGTCCTCAATTCAGCAATGTTCAGAGTGGGACTTATGGGAAATGACTGAATTGTAAGGGCTCTGACGGCATCACTAGGTTCATCTACTGATTGATTCGTAATTCAATGGCATTATTGGGAGATGGTGAAAAGATAGGAGGGTGAACCTAATTGGGGGCAGTAGGTCGCTGGGGGTGCGCTGTAGAAGGAAAGGCATTTCTTGTGTCTGGCCCATTCCTCTTTTTCTCTGTTTCCTGGCTGTCATGAATCAGCTTTCCTTTGCCACACCCCTCTGCCATGATGTTCTGCCTCACCAGAGGCCCAGAGCAATGGAGCCAGTTGACCAAGGAAACCACTAGTTCAAAATAAATCTTTCCTCTAAATTGTTCTTGCCCGGTATTTTGGTCACAGTGCCGAAAAACTGACCAACACACCATCTTAATTCTTAGAAAACTATAGCTTCTGGTGAATTTAACTTTCAGTACACTAAGAATTTCATTACACATATCCACAGAATTGGACATTTTAAATCAAACAGTTGTATTTCCTAGTGTGAAAATTTAAAGGGAAGAAAACAATTCTGCCACTCCCTCATAGAATAATCAAGTGGCAATAGTTATGTTGTTTCTTTTGTTTTCTTTAAAGAGTGCTGAACAAATACTAAAAAAACAATTATGTTTACCTAGGGACATAATAATACCTTTTATTTCTATGTCCATTTATAGTTTACACAGTGCTTTCACATTTATTATATGATTGGGTGGTTGATTTGGACACTTGAAATGAGACCCAAGATATAGTCCTCAACTGCTTTCTTACCACTAAATTTAAGGTAAATAGACTTTCAGGACACTACCTTGACAAAAAAGGTAACAAAATAGTACTAGTCTAGCCCCAAAGAGATTTCAGACAAAAAAGACAAAAAGATGAAAAACATCTCACCCAAGTGAAACTAAAATTTACAAAAAGGCTTTTGTTAAAGAGTTTCCCAACTGACCAGATGACAGTCTGACAATTCATTCTTCTAAGATTAAGTGCTTCACCTTGAGGCTTTTTTTTATTTTTATGGTTCCTTCTAACTGGTGCTTCACCTTAAGCATAAAATATCACCTCAGAGAGACGAGCTAATGGTGTGTGTGAAGAGGTCTCTACTGGGAACCTCCATGAGGAAATGCAATGTTGGATGCAAAGCGTGAGGCAGAATGCAGAGAACATGGCCTTTGATGCCAAACTATGTTGCATGTGAACCCAGATTAGTCCACTTACAAACTCAAGGGCATTGTGCAGCTGATGTCACCTCCCTGAGCCACAGTTTTCTTATCTCAGTAATGGAGGTGAGAATATCCTGTCCTGTAAAGTTATTGGGAAGATCAACTGTAATAGTTAATGCAAATAAAACATTCATTTGGTGCTCAAGATATTAAAGAAGTAGTAGATACTTTGCACATCCATTATGAGACCTGTGTCCTTGTGATTTCAGTTTGCCAGGCAGATATCCAACAGAGTGTGGACTAAGGAACAACAGAATGTGCAATGGGATGAAAAGGAGTAAAATGCTTTAGTCTATTATAGCTACCCAGATTTTTATTGTTTGTTTCTTTGAGACAAAGTCTCACTGTTGCCCAGGCTGGCCTCACACGAATGGTCCTTTTGTTTTGGCCACCCTAGGAGCTGCGATTACAGGAGTGTGTCACCACTCCTCAGCTCAGATACCTAGATTTTGATGGGAGCATCGAATATGTTCATGATGATATTAAACAAAGCCAGAAACAGAGATGGTGTTGAGTGAGAATAAGAAAGAAAATAAAGGGGGAGGAAGTAGAGAGGGACAGTTTTATTGCATAATGTCTTATTCACCCTGGAATCCCCAGGTCTTAACAAGGTTTCTGGCACATAGTAGGCAATGTAACAGGTAAGTGTTGAAATAATGAGCAAATGAATAAATGAGCAACTCATACATCGAGGTCATCCTGTCTAATTCAGTGCCAACATCTGATCTAGATGCATGATCAATACCTCAGTTAATATTTTTATCAAAAATACATAAATATCTAATCTGGAATTTATGTCTTTTATCAAGGGAGACAACAAAGACTTTCACAGCATTTCAAATCAACTGTATTGTGACTAAAAAATACAAAGGGACAGTATTACCCCAATAGATCAGCGAATTGTTCCTTCTACAAAGGAGTAGCATCTTACCAGACTAAGGAGTAGCATCTCACGAGCTTATGTAGATGTAGATAAGTCTAAGAGGTTATTGGAATCTGGCAGACACCTTGCCGACCTTCATAAGTCCATAACGCTGCCCCTTTTCTCTGCCTCAACACTCACAAATGACACAGATCACTCCTTAGCCAAAGTTGATGTCTTGGGTCAGACCAAATCAGTGTTGCAGTGTGATTTAAAAAAAAAAAAATGTGTTAAACAAAAGGTGACTTGGACTTTTGCGTGGAAAGATCTTCACTTGAATGTACGTGTTAGGCATCTATTTTCACATACCCTTAAATATCTCTTTTCCTAGAGCAATCTCCCTCCTCATTTTGTGCTAAATTTTACTTCCCTTTCCTTTCAGAGTCTTATCTTCCATACCACTGTAGGCAAGTAGATAATCTATCTGCTATTTATACAGTACAGACATTTTTCCAGGAACATTGGGCTGTAGGAGGCAAGGTTGCTATTATAGTGCCTATTTTCATTTGTTATTTTATTGTGAAACAGTCTAAAATGAGGGTACAAGGAGGCCACATTCGACAGCTGCCCATCGAAATGAGGAAATGGGAAAAAGAGGCTTTTTCAGTCATAGATCAGGTTCAAGAGCCTTTTAGGATTACTGATGAGGTGAACTTTATCATTTTAAAGTGTAAATATTTCACCAGTGTTTTACAGGCAGTGAATTGAGTTAAAAATAAAGATCAAGGTCTTTGGGCCATCAATTAGTCCTTGTATTTGAACAGATGGGGGCTGCACACCTCTCTCAGAACCTTTGTGCTTTGAATCAAGCTAATATTTCTTTTCTTTTCTTTTTTTTTTTTTTTAAGGTAAGCACTCTAACATACAGAAAAGAGGGATCTTTACAAAACAGCGCTAATACATAAAAGAGTCATTTGTGGTATGTATGAGTTGGCAACACACAACTTAATACAAAATTAGCAGCTAATGATTTTGGAAAACAGCAATTTCTTCTTGCTAGTGAAGGCACACAATGGCCTGAATTCTGTCCCCTGCTGCTTACACAGAGTGATGGAAGCAGTATGTGCTCATGTATTTCACATGGTGAGACTGGCCCCAAGGAATGTGTTAATGGAGGCTTTTGCCATGAGTGAGGCCCTGGAGACACTTATTAGGAATGGCCACAGGGTTCTAGGAACAGCCTGAGGTAAAATGTAGTCATTTTGTGACCCCTTAAAACCACCTTGGGATCTAGCAGCCCTGAGGCTGGACAGATATAGGTAATCTAAATCAAAGTCTGTGTCTCCTATAGAAGATTTAATTTTATGCCTGCCTTTCTGAGTGGGCTAAACCCCTCGTGATTCCCTTCACCTACTTGACATCCTCTGTGAACTCTTGTTTTCTGCTTCTTGTTCACTCATGTCTCTCTCCTTTCTTCTCCCTCACCTCCTATTTTTTCTTTTCTTACTGTTTGGGAATTGGGGGGTGGATGGGAAGGAATGGAATTCCACTCTGGGTTTCATCTGGTCCCCTGGAGGCCCAAAGTTCTCTGGGCCTGACTGTTGTTTCTCAACTTGTAACAGAACCTTTGTGCAGACCAACGTGGAACCCCCTGCATTTTGGCAAAGACTTCTCCAGCAGGAGAAGGGCCATTAGTGCAAATGCATAAGGTGAGGCAGCACAGGAAGAAAGAGGCCCCTTTTCATCCCCGCAGACTCTGCACTAGTGTGTTAGAACTAGAAGGACCCTGGAGAAACAGCAACTAATTTATTGACTCATTCTCCAAACATTTACCAAGACTCTGAGTTAAGCACAGTGAGTACAGAAATGTAAATCTTTCTGGCTCTCTTATCACAAATGGTTGTAATTAAAATGAAGGGTTGCAAATTACATAAATAATAAATGGTGGAAAGTTTCCATGGAAGGTCAGAGGAAAGAACCACAAGTTCAGAGGCTGGAATGAGAGGAATTCTTACCAGGTAGTGGACGCACAAGTAGAAATAAAAGGAGACAGATGAGTCAATAAAAGAAGGAATAAGCACGATGTCCAAAGAAATG
Organism: Urocitellus parryii; assembly: GCF_045843805.1. Taxonomy (NCBI): domain Eukaryota; kingdom Metazoa; phylum Chordata; class Mammalia; order Rodentia; family Sciuridae; genus Urocitellus; species Urocitellus parryii. The sequence goes on from NC_135534.1 coordinate 151,917,070, forward strand.
AAGTAAGATTGAGGACGACAAAGTTAGCCATGGAATTTAAGATGCCATTGATAATCTCGAAGCCCATGTCAGTGGAATATGACATGAGTACCGTGAGATGGGAGAGTATGAGAACCGAGACTGTGACTTCCAAGAGAGTTGAAGCTGGGTAGGAGATGAATGGCTTAGACTTTTGATTAGAAAGCTGAGCAAAGGAAAAACATCGAGGGTAGAAGAGACTTGAAGTTGTTCATCTTCAAACAGGAAAGGGTTAAGAGAGAAGAAAATTGCTGGTGCAAGACCATGGACCAGAAGCAAGTTCTGAGAAATGACAAAGAGAATAGGTTGACAGATAAGCCTTGGGTGGATCAGCCTTGTTAATTAACAGGAGAGAGAAAGAAAAGAAAAATCTGTTCTGTCACCTGCAAAATCTGCAGGCAGAGTAGAGAAGGGAGCTGGGTATAGGAAAGCAAATGGTTTGTAGAGAAACAGAAAGCTATGACAAGAAATGACATGCTGTTCAACATGACCAGTAATCAGTGATATGCCATTACACTCTCAACAAACTGTCAGAACCCAACCCACCCCATGCAAACAGACATCTAAAAAGTCCAAGTGTTTGCTTGTGTCTAGAGCAGTGTGAGCTCTCCTAGCTTTCCACTACCCCTGCTTTGAGAAGGGTGCAATTCAGCACTGTCCAACAGAGATCAGAGTATGTACACTTGGGTCAGCAGTTACATTTCCAAGAATGCACAAGAGGACTTCTTGGGGCACATGCCAAGGGGAACAGGCCCTATCTGGCCATCAATAGTACATAGATTTTTTAAACACAGTACATTCCATAGACCACTATTCAGGAGTTAGAATGGACTAGAAATATTTGTATTAAAGTAGACAATACATCTATAACCTAATGTTGAGAGAAGAAAAGCAGTTGTAAAATGGGTATAGGGGCAGGCATTATTTAGTTAAATTCAGAACACACAGAATGGTTTTAGGTGTCATTAATGGATACAATTGGATGGATAGAAAAGTTTAAAACAAATAGAAAGGATACAGAGTTCAAACTTATTGTATCTTATAGTTCTGTTATTTTACATTTAAAATTCATCAGAGAACATACATACAATGGAATATACAGCAATGAGAACAAAAGATCTACAACTACAAGCAGTTGTATGGATGAATCTCCCAAATGTAAGGTTGAGAAATGAAATAAAATATCTAAGAACACATACTGTGTGATTTATATAAAAACAAAAGTCAAGTTCTCCCGCTAGGAGGTGGAGCTAAGGTTAAAGACCCTAAGAGGATACAGATGGATTGTCCGTGGCAATGGTACAGACGTTTTCTTGATCTATTGTTTGGCTTCACAGGTGTTTTCAATTTATGAAGGGTCATTTAACTGTCCCCTAAATAGATGTTTATTTTTCTGAGTGTATGCTACACAACAATAAAATTTGGAAAAGGGAAAGAAAATTCTAAGGTAAAATGACATATTAATATAAATTTACTCTTGGTTGATGAATTCATAGGTATTTTTGTGGGATTTCCTGTGCTTGGCTGTTCATTTGTAATATTTTATTATAAAGGAAACACAGAAACCAACTTAAGTTCGGAATTACAAATAGGAGATGATGCCAATCAGCAGAGACAATAGCCCAGAAGGAGCTGAGGCCCCAATAGCACAAGAATTCTGCTGCTGGAAAACCAAATGTGAACGCAGTCTCCTTGCTTCTCTCCCCAGTTTGGTGTTGTCTTCTTGCATATGTTATCACAACATTGCTATTTTGGAAATCAATTCAACTTTGACCTTTAAGCCTTGCTGTGGTTCCCTTAGTCTATGTTAGTAACTATACTAATCACGAAGTAAAGAACTCCCCAACCTTTCTAGCAGCTGTTGATATTTTAAAACCTGGAGATCTGAGGTCAGAGAAAGGATGACGGCGTTTCCTTCTCTGCTCTTCAGACTTTCCCAAACAAGGGAGTATAGGCCACCCCAGTTCTCTAGGAGGTACTATTTTATACCATGCATCAGTAAAGATCAAAGCCCTGTGACGAGGGTCTGGGATTCTCTTTTCTTTTTCATCCTCAAAGTAAAAATATAAGTCAGATTCAACACTATTAATGGGAGATATGTTTTCACTTTCTCTGCCCTTTTGAAAAACACACTGTGAATTTTAGTTGGGCAATTCAGCAGTGATAGCCAGTTGAATTTTAAATATACCAAATATTTGGAAACTATCTCTCAGATAATGGAACCTCCAAACAGTGTGGGATCTATTTCAGGAAAGTCCACCAGTACTCAATGCATTCTGAGTAAATGAACCAGAGAGAAGAAAATGCTCTTTTTACACACTGTTGGACGCATGTGTGAGCAGTTCCTGGGCCGCTGAACTCACTGCAGAGTTCAGATGATGCCAGGTTTTTAATCCATGTCACTTCAGCACATTACACTTGTATGCAGAATTTGAAGAAGACAATGAACCCTGCTGAATGTGAGAGCTCCCTTGTGGATTGCGGCACACAGTGCAAAGACAAGTGGGAAAAGCCTTCAAGATTTAACTTTTATATATCTTCAAACTAAGGAATAAGAAGATGATCCATTTCACACTGAAGTTCTGCAATTCTCATCAGAGAGTGGTTGAGCAGCCCAGCATTTGTTAATTTTGAGGTTCAGCATAATCCTAAGAGCCTGTTAATATTTGCTGCCCCCTGTAGTTAGCTCTTGTAAAAATTCTAAAAAAAATCAAGAGAGCTATTTAAAACTGCAGTTGTTCTTCTAAATCCTAAGCACTTGTGGAATGTCATTCCCTATCTCTGTTCAATCCAGTTCCACACATCACAGTGCTGACATGGGGCGAGGCAGGAATCGTGCTTCTATGAACAGTACTGATTTCATTTCAGTGAATAAACTTGGGGAAATGATTGCCTTTTAAGCATGCAGATTGTATTATATGGAGAAAGCCTGCTCAAATAAATATGATTTTCTTTAAAAAGGAAAAGGAAGCATCTGTTTATTAAACCACTTTCTCAATTTCCTATTGCCTTCAGAATTGGCTGTGGGACATGATTGCCATTGTCTCCAAGCACAATAGCTTCTAATAACATTAAGCTTAAAATAATATAGTAGAACAGTACGGACTTGTGGTTTGTTCGTTTGCTGAAACTAATATAGATGGCAGAAATTTTACCCAAGCTTTAAGTAGCTTAAAATAGCACAAAGAACACTAGAAATTTAACACTGGCTCAGTGATGAATGAAATTTCATTATAAAGAATCACAATCTAATATCTAACTTTTGTAAAAATTTTGGAACTGGTTATCACCATGAACAAATGCCAGGGCAGAAGGTAATAAAATTGTTTACTTTGGCAATAGATTAATGAAGAGTAGATGATCCTAAGATAATATCATCCCATAGACTGTGTGACTTGAATAGCTTTGGGTTTAATTTCATGATTCAATTGCTTGCGAATATGTAACTCCCAGAAAGATTACAGAAGGGTGCTATTAATTTGTACACTGCTAACACTTCCCTCTGGCACATAAAACACCTCCTAAAATTACTTTAGAATATACATTAGAGACTCAAGTTTATTTTTGTTCAGAAGTAGATCAAAAATTGGTAATTCTAGTCAAAATGGTAAAAAGAGATACACCTGTGATTGTTTTAATATCAAGAAATTGAATTTTAGGATAGGTCTGATTTTATGTAGTTAACTGAATTAGATAATACAGTTTCTAAACAGATAAAAATGAAGAGAAAGATTTTAGTAGAACCTTCAATATAGAAAAGCCTTTTTAATGCATGAGTATAAGTCACATTTGCTGATAATCGTTTTTATTATGAAACTCACAGTAATAACCTTAACATTTCATTTTGAGCTACAAAGGCCAAAGTCCATCCATCAAAGAATATTTGTTAAATGCTCATGGGCCAGCTGAAGGGAATCTAAAGGGAGCTCAGGAGGTGGTGGCCCATCCCAGGGTGTGAGCAGACAAAAGATATGGTGAGACAAAAAGGTGAACAAGTGAACACACTAAGGATTAGAGAAGTTCAGCAAAGGAAGATAGTCTTTTTTTTTTTTTTTTTTTTTTTTTTGTCTTAGAATGTTCAGAAAGGCCTACCCTGAGATGTGCTGGGATTTAGAGAGGAAGACAAGTGCTCCAACTGAAGGGATCACAAAGTACTTCCAAGGTTCAAAACATGAGGTAAAAGCTCTGAGAGGAGCTGCAATATATTGATGGTGTCTGCTCCCAGAGAACATCCAAAAGTGTTTGCACCTGGCTCTACAGATTTCTGATATTCCCAAAGGGATCCTTGGCCATGAGCTATACTGCTGACACAATCCAGGAAGGAATTTCTTAGGGAGACATACTTCTTGGTGGACCCAGAACTCAATATTTAGCTGAACAATGCCTTGAGGGAGACCTGGTGAAAAGAAGGAAGGAGACTTCTGGAAACTGAGTAGAGTGGTCGGCTACCTGAGAGGGTCCCACTGCTGGAGAGGATGCTGAGTTGGGTGACCGAATCCTTGATTCCTCTCTCTTTCTTACTGCGTGAAAGTTGGGTTTGGTACCAGGTTTCTCTGGTTCTAAACTCCTTTGTTTACAATATGAGGATTAGTAACACATACCCCTCTGCTTGATATTTATTTTCTACAACAAATACTTTCAAGTCATTGAGTATGTAATACATAAGACTTAGGCAAGGATAACATTTCAATGCATTTTTTTTTAATCTTCAGAAATGAGATGAGTTTTCCCCCCACACTGATGACACATATTATTCAATTATTACTAACACTGGTATGATGAGACAAAATCTGGAAACCATCCATATCAGATAGACAAGTCATCTTAAAGGTCACAGTAAGGAGGAAATAAAGTGCTTGATTTTATATTGAACGAGACACATTTGTTTTATATTTAAGAAAACTGCTTTCAGGTTCCAATCAATTCATTAAAAAAAAAAGCAAAATATAACTGGGAATAATGTAACACAATGTTTTAATAAAAGTGACTTTGTGAAATTTCGTTGTTTTGGATTATCTGCATCAGTGATCCAACTATCAAATGTCTCCCTTCATAAATTTCTGTGTCAAATTATTTTATCTTCTTCTCCAAGAGTGTTGTAGAGCTAGGAAAAATAGCAAAGATTGCTTCTACTGAGCAGAATCATCTGGCATATACTTTGAGGAGTCTAATCTAGGAGCACCTTAATTATCATTCTGAACCTGGGTCCCTCTAGCACTGTTTTCTTTTAACTGACAACATTTAAAACTAAAGGTAATATACCCTCTTCCAGTAAAGTAAGTCGAACATAATGGACTCTGAATTTCTGTGATTTAAAAATCATGCTCTCAAACATTCATACAAGCCGTTTCACAACTCAAGAACAGGACCTGGGTGTCCACATTTTTGTTGGTGTTGTTGTTCAAATAAAGATCAGCACTATGACCCCAGCCCCACCCTGAGTGTGGATAGACAGTCACTGCAGGTGATCCTTGAATAGCGGCTTTAAGGTCTCAAAGCAGAAAGTTACTGAAGAAAACCTTGCAAAACAGATTGTTTCCATTTTTGCTACCCCTATCCTGCAAGTGGCGGCTGTTTTATGGCACGAGGCAGTTGTGGGAAGGTTGTTGCGGGTTCTTGCAAGAGAAACAGCCTGTGTTTAGATTGGAGTAGATGCTGAAACCTACAAACGTGAGCATTTCTCCTTTCACTTGCACTCACGATGTGTCACAATGGGGACTGCTGAATCTCACCCAGATGCCAGTGTGTACATGTTTTCTGTGTCCTTGTGGGTGAGTGCCTGTCAGTGGACATCGTGCCTTAGACTGTAAAACGGAGGAAGCTCGTCCTCTTACAATCTAGGCATTTAAGACCAACAAGTATTTGTAAAGTTTTTAGAATAGGAGCAAATTAAAGATTTTGGAAACACAAAGTTTTGAAAAACACATCCGGATGATTCCAAACACATTTGAGCCACTTTTCTTTCTGAGTGCATTTTTATTCTGAGATGTTTTATGAAGACCTTTAGTAAATGTAGATGTGTATCAAAACATTATTAAGCTGGGCATTGGATTATTTTATTCAGCAATTGTTGTTTATTTCCAATGCAGTGAGTGGACTTACATGACATTACTATATAAATAATTGGCTAAGAATGTCATTTCAGTTAAATAATTATATTCAAGGGTATTATTATGCAGAAAAATCATCTTTAGAATGTAAGAAAGAAATAGCTCTTTTATTGCAACAAAATTATATTCTTTAAGGTGGCAGTAGGTTACCCTACCATTAAAGTGTTTGTGCAATGGAATAGAGATGTTGACATTTATAGAATATGACAGCAAAAGAACATGTTGGATTTAGTGTAGAATTCTCAAGATTCCTTATTGCCTATCTGAAAACAGTATAATTTTTAAAAAGCAGAAGCAGAACAAACCCAAATTTCATGGTGTAAATTGTTAGTGGTACAGACACCATTTTGATAGTTATGTCATTGTTAATTTTAAAATGATCAGTCCTCAGGTCAGGTAACTATTGGCCAGAGTTTGACCTTGAATAGTATCTCTCCACCAATTTTCAGTTATGAGTATACTGACATATATAAGTAGATCAGGGTTGATAATGATGATGAGAAAATAGCAAATATACAGTAAAGCCTGTCTGAAAATCTTCAAAATGTTGGCAGAAAACAGTCAGCACTGAATGCATATTAAAAAATGGGGAAAATAGTCCCAGAGAATTCATCATTGAATTGAATTGCAGTCGAACAACAAATGCTCCGTTTAGTGTAAGATTTCAGCAATGCTGTTCACTAGCTATATTGGCATAACTTTTTTTTTTTTTTTAATTTTTGGCCATGAAAGCTGAAACTGGCAGCTTTATAAAACTTGTGAGTCTGATTTTTTTTTTATTTTTTAGAAATGGAGTTTTACTTAGTCATAAAGAAAAATGAAGTTATGTCATTTGCAGGAAAATGGACGATACTGGAGAGCACCATGTTAAGTGAAGTAAGCCAGACCCAGAAAGTCAAAGGTCATGTGTTTTTCTCTCATATGTGGAAGCTAAAGAGGGGGAAAAGTTTTTCATGAAAATAGAATGGAGACCAGTAGAGTAGAGGACAGGAATCAGGGAGAGGGAAGAGGGGGAAGAAAAGGGAAGGTACTGTGCAGTAAAATTGAGTGAATTATGTTATGTGCATATATGAATATGTCACAATGAATCCCATTATTTTGTGTAATTATAATGAACCAACAAAAAATAAAAATTGAAATAATAAATATGACATTGACATGAATAAAAAAGTGGGATTAGCATTGATGTCAGTAGAATCCAATTGGAAAAGGTGATAGAAAAAAAAAAAGGAGGAAAAGGACAAAATTAGAAGGCATGAAAGGATGGAATTAGAACAGATACTAAAAAAAAAAAAAAAAAAAAAAAAAAAAAAAAAAAAAAAAAAAAAAAAGATCAGCTAGAAGGAGTAGGAAGAAGAGAAGCTAAAGAAGTTTCCAGTGAGCTTGATAGCTCCACCGCAAATTCAATCACTTTGTACATCCCAGAGTATTTACCATGACAAGAAGCCCACATACTCTCTGTCTGTGATGGTTGAAGAGTGAGAGCTGAGATGGTCACTGAACTAGCCAGGGGAAGTTTCAGAAGAGTGAGAAACAAGTTGATGCTAAGTTGCCTTTCCTCAATGCCATGAAGACAGACAGAAAGGACATTATTCATAAACATTAATGCTAATGTAAAATCAGTGGTACACTGTAGAGCACTGTTAATTTTGCACATCTGCTTAACATCTATTGCCTCACAAGGGCAGCATGTGGTAAGTAGGGCAGCACTTCTTATCTCCACTTTACAGATGAAAAACAAATTGCTTCAGGAAGTTTAAGTAACTTTTCTAAGCTCCAACTAGCAAAACAGTGGCAAAGTTCAGGCTGGAACTCAGGTCTCAACAATTAGTTCTTTCTCTTATTTCTCTGGCTACTCTACATTAACAAGCCACACTAGTAAATCTCAAATTAGGAAATAAATCAGTTGGAACTTCTTTGTAATTGCATCACTGTATTTATCATTTCAAATTAGCATACTTGCCTTGATCTTATTACTGCCTTTGGTCTAACTTTATAGTTCCTCTTTATTCTCTCCCCAAAATAGTCATATTGCTGATTTTCATATTCATGGAAAAGATTAGGTAGACTGGCCCTGAAATCACAGTCGGAGGCATAGGTACAAATACTAGCTCTATGGCTTCATATTGACAATTCTGGGTAGGTCTACAAAATTGCCTGGATCTCAGTGTTCTTATTTGAGAAAGGAGAGATCTACATCTACTGTTCCAAATAGCTTTTCTCTATGTAATCACCCACACAAATGAGACTTCCATACCCATATTCCTCACTCATGTATTCTATGCATCTAACCTATTTGTTGATATATTAGTTACTAATATATTATTTATTAACATTAGTTACAAATGTTAATTCCATTTGCCTTCCACCTGAGTTTCTAAATATACGTGTATTTGTGATATTGTCATGTGCCAGAAGCTCTTGCTACTCAAAGTGTTGTTGGTGGACCAGCAACATAACCTGGAAGGTGTTAGAAATGCAGGATCTCAGAAGCCAGACCTATTGAACCAGAATTTGCATTTTTAGCAAGATTCATGGTGACTTGTATGGGCCTTGAAGTCAGAGAAACATTGCCATAGGCTTCAAGGAAGCAGAAGAACAGGACTTGGTAAGTCTGTCCACATGATACATTATAGATAGTGGTTTCAAAATCCACCTGTCTTCCAAATGCCTTCTGAAGTCTCTAAAATTTGAGTCTTCAAAATTACCATTTGAAGACAAGTGTAATTTGCATTTCTATTAGGATTTTTGGAAAAGGAATAGTAATAAAGGCATCAGATTTTTACTGTGTATGTTTTCTGATTGTGGTTGTTTCATGGAGGCTTCACAAGTTTTGGGGGGCTGAGGTAAAAATAAACCTAGAATGAGGATAAGAAACTGATTTTGTGCTAATTGTATTGAATAATGAAACATCAGATAATAAAGTCTCACCAGATTCTGGAATTCAGATTGATTGTAACAATTGCCTAAGGTAATACAGTTAGTAAGAGGTTTAGGAGTGAGATTCCTGAACATAGTCACATTCTATCAAACTGGTAACTGACCTAGAGAGAAAGGTAACACCAGAAACAGGTCCAAGAAAAAGGCCTATTTAACATTACTTTAAAAAACATGGAGCCAAATTTTAGTCATCCATTATCATTAGCATCCTTTCTTTAAAGTGTTACCAGCCATGCTAATATTTATTTGTCCAAGTTTTGCATCTTCCTGGCACATTTGGACCATATCAACATATCAATAACTTTTCAGTGGCTTCAAATTAGTGATTTTTGCTGGGTGCATGGTGCACACCTGTAATCCCAGCTGTCAGGAGGCTGAGGCAGGAGGATTCTGAGTTCAAAGCCAGCCTCAGCAATTTAGCGAGGCCCTAAGCAACTTAACTAGACCCTGTATCTAAATAAAATTTTTTAAAAGGCTGGAGATGTGGTTTAGTGGCTAAGTGCCCAGGTTAAATCCCCAGTACCCACACCCAAAAAAAAAAATTAGTGGGTTTGCAAAAAATTTCAAAGAACAGCAAGGATAAATGTTGGAGCATAACAATTTCGACATTAAGCAACTCAAACATTGTAGGATATTTTGCAAATCTTCTTAAAAACAAACAGAGAAAAAGACTTCAATGATGCATATTATTGAATTATAATGAATAATTACTTCTGTGGTTCTTAGTTTCCTTATCAGTAGAAATAGCATGATTTTTTTATGATTGTCTACCTTTAAAAAACTCTGGGATAGTTGGTTGTTATTTAAAAGACTGATATACGTTGCAATATACTACAGGTAAATCAGGTGAAGTTCGTAGGAATAATGTTTGACCTAAAGCTTGTTTTCTGCTCTAATTTTATATATTTATATTCTACTTTTCACAAAAATGATTCATGGCAATTTGTAGAAGTAAAGTTTTAAAGAAATAAACCTAGACTTGTTCATTTACATGTGGTTAAATTACTCATTTTTCTTTCAAGATTTTTATTTTGAAAATATTCAAATCCACAGAAAAGTTCCAAGACTACAAAGAACTCTCCTGTACACTGACTGTAGTTCGCAACATGCACTTTTTTTTAATGAATGCAGTCATCGTGACATTTACCCTTAAATAATTCAGCATGTGTCTCGCAAGAATGAGGACATTCTTCCATGTAACCACAGTTAAGTTATAAAACTCAGGAAGTTTAACATAAATAGGATGTAGTTTTGTTATATATATATATATATATATATATATATATATATATATATATATCCACATTCAAATTTTCTTTTTTTTTTTAGAGAGAGAGAGAGAGAATTTTTTAATATTTTTTAGTTTTCGGCAGATACAACATCTTTGTTTGTATGTGGTGCTGAGGATCGAACCCGGGCCGCATGAATGCCAGGCGAGTGCGCTACCACTTGAGCCACATCCCCAGCCCTCAAATTTTCAATAAGGAATTTTATAACTGCTTATTTCTTGGATTCAATCAAGGTTCACACATTATTTAGTTGGTTGTGATAAGTATTATTTTGCAAAAAAATAATATGCATTGTTCTGATCTTTTGTCACTTTTCCTAAGAGTAAATGCACTTGAAGGAAAATTCACATATTTAATTGCATATTCAGTGTATATATTTTCATAAAATCGAGGTAAAAATGAACTTAACTGAAATTTTCTCTCATATATAAACACATACACATTTTTCCACTGAAATGAGCATGTTTGGAAATTTTGGTGTGCATACATGCTAAAATTGGCTGAAGATATAAACTTGAAACTTGGCAAGATTATAAGAAAATGAAGCCAGAGTTAGAAGAAAAACTCTTCAAGATTTAAATGACATAAATGATTAAAATTACGATAGACAAAAGTGAAATCAAATATTGTCTGCCTTTAAGGTCATCCTTACTAGTCATTTCTGATTGGGTGGTCCAAGGTCAAGATGAAGTAAAATGACTTAATGTATCATGCAAATCAATCCAATGTTTGTGATTAAAATAAATCCAGCAGTTCCAATGTAAAGAATTCGGCAGTGATTTTAATTTGGCTATGGTTTGCATTTCTGTTCCTGTTTTCATAGATATGTATAAACTTGGCCTTTCCCTTGGCCTTCCTCCCCTGCGTTCTCTCTGGTTGCCCTTGGAAGGACCATTCTTTCTGAATTCATTTTGGCCCTCCAGATATACTGCATTTCCTTTGAATGTGTAAAAAAGATGGGGGGCTATGAACGCACTTCAGAGAATAAAAAATAAGCCCATCCTTCTTCCTTCCTGGGCTAGACTGAGATAGTTTGTTTTGACACAGGATATTGCTCAACCCAATGGATTTATTCACAATGACCTTAAGGAAACAAATCAAGTTTGTGTTGCTAACTTAACTACATATTATCGAATGCAAAAATAAATATTACTCTAGCCCAGCTCAATTGAAATGCCAAAGTTTAAGTTTTCACATGTGTAGATAAATCTGTATGTTCAAAGCTCAAAGAGACACATAGCAAACAGTTCCTGAGTGCAATGAATGCATCTTGAACATGATGAATTAAATATATTTTTTAAGGAACTACACCCGGAGTTTGGATGTTTTCCTGATCAGATGATGATTTTTATCTTTTGAAATGCCATTAAAACAAACATTTTATTTTTTCATTAAAATTATGACATAATAGTTTAAGGGTTTGAATGGTGAGACTAAGCCCTCCCCTTTTCTTGGCACTTGTTGAAATAAAGAAACTACCTTGTACTGTCTTTTTGTATTAATTTGAATAAATTAAGAATAAAATGCACTGCAGACAGATTCTAGCTCTGCCATTTTCCAGCAGTGTAATTTTGGGGTAGGTACTTGATCTTTGGGTAGCTCAGTGTCCTTATCTGTAAAATAGAATTAAAACCTCTCTCTCAAAAGATGATCAATAAAATAAATGAGATAATACTATATCAAACCAACAGAGTATAAGAGATAAATAAATGGTAGTGATTATTATTATTTTTATCAGTATTACCTGGAGCTGGAATATTTCCCCAAATCTCATGTATTGAAGGCGTGGTCCCCAATTCAGCAATGTCTGAAGGTAGGGTTATTGGGCAGTGATTGGATCTTGAGGGCTCTGACCTCATTAGTGGATTAATTCATTGTTCACTGAATCGACTACAGGAGGTGGTAGAAACTGTAGGCAGGTGGGGCATGGTTGGAGGCTGTAGGTCACTGGGGACATGCCCTTGGGACTGTATCTTGTCCTTGATCCCTTCCTCTCTCTCTGCTTTCTTGCTACCATGAGCTGAGCAGTTTTTCTGTGCCTCATCCTTTGACCATGATGTTGTGCCTTCCAAAGCATGGAGCCAACCAACTGTGGACTGAAAACTCTGAAACTCTGAACCTGGGGTTCCTCCTATTTATCCAGCCTCCCTGCTAGCCCCAACTTGTCAGTATGATAATTCTATTATGTTGGGGTTGTCTGTTAAAATCTGTAGCCTCCCTTGTCTTGAAATACCCAAGTCTAATAGCTTTAGGTTTTTTTAGGCTGCTTTAAAGTAGTCCTTATGAATATGTTCAAAGAATAAAACCATGTTTAAAGAATCAAAGGGAAATAAAACATTGAATCAACTAATGGAGAATATAGATTAGGGAACTAAACAGAAACAGATGGAAATTTTTGTGTAAAAAGGTAAAATAACAGAGATGAGAAATTTACTACATGGACTTAACAGGAAATGTGAGAGGGAAGAAGGAAGAATCAGTGATTCTAAATATACACCAATAGAAAACTTTCCAACTGGAGAACAGAGAACAAAAAAAAAAAAAGATCAAATAGAAACAAGAACAGCTCTAGAAACCTGTGAGATAATACAAATTGTATATATCTGTATGAATTCCAGAAGGAAAAGAATAAAAGCAGCAGGAAAAATTGAAAAATTATGATTGAAAGCTTTCTGATTTTTGGAAAACCCACCAATCAAGAAACTTAAATATCCACAAGTATAACAAACATCAAGAAAGCCTCATATAGAAACAGCCTTGTCACATAGCTGAAATCCAAAGATGAACTGAAAATCTTGAAGCAGGAAGACAAAACTGACCTCACACACAGGAAAGAAATACACAATCAACAGACGACTTCCCTTTAGAAACTGTGGGACCAGATGACAGTAGAATGATATATTCAAAATGCTGAAGAATTCTCTATCAATCCTTCTGTAATTTCCCTTAAAAGTTAAAATAAAATAAAGACATTCCATGAGAGACAAAGATTATGATGTTTGGGAGATACCCAAATATGCAGAAATTAAACAACATACTTAAATAAAACGTGGGGAAAAAAGATGTGAAAAAGGAAATCAGAGCTGGGCACAGTGACACAGGCCTGTAATCCCAGGGGCTCTGAAGGCTGGGGCAGGAGGATTGATTGTGAGTTCAAAGCCAGCCTCAGCAAAAGCAACACAATAAGCAACTCAGTGAGACCTTGTCTTTAAATCAAATACAAAATGGGACTGCGGATATGGCTCAGGGGTTGAGTGCCTCTGAGTTCAATCCCCAGTATCCTCACCCCCAAAAAGGAGATCAGAAAACATTTTTAAATGAATGAAAATATAATTACAACATACCAAAGCTTATAGGAAGCAGTGAACATAGTGTTTTTAAAGTTGAGTTGCAGCTCTGAACACATATTTAAAAAGAAGAGTCTCAAATTAATACACTAAGTGCCCATCTTAAACTGAAAGAAGAAGAACAAATTAAACTTAAAAAAAGCATCAGAAAGAAAATGATAAAGATCAGTGGGAAAAATCAGTGAAACAGAAAATAGAAAACAAGAAAATTAATGAAACCAAAGTTGGTTCTTTGGAAACATTGAGAAAATTAAACTTTAAGAAGACTGACTAAGGAAAAAGAGAGAGGATTACTATTATTATCAAAATTGAAAGAAGGCCTATCTTTATTGACCCTATAGAAATTAAAAGTCTTTTAATTTGACATAAGTATAGCAGCTATAAATCATATATAATATATTACTGTGTATAATTATATAAAATGCAAAATATATAATTATAAACATTTTGAGAATAAATTACATAATTGAGATGAAAAAGATAAACTTAAAGATATACAGTGCCAAAAATGACTCATGATGAAAGAGAAAATCTGAAATTGACTTACTCAAAATTGAGCAGATAATTAAAAATCTCTCAAAGAGAAATCTAGTAACAGATTGTTTTACTGATGAATTCCATCAATTCATCACTTTTACATTAACTCTTGGAGAAAACAGAGGGAGAGAGAAGACTCCACAGCTCATTTTAAGATGCTGGTATTATCCCGATACCAGTAGCAAGCAAAGATATCCCAAGAAAATAAATCTGTTGGATAACAGGATTTTGAACACAAATAGAAAACATTTTGACAAATGTTAGCAACCTAAACTTACACACATATAAAATGGGTCTTACAACTTGACCAAGTGGAATTTTACCCAGGCATAAAAGGTTCATTTATTTTTCTATATTCAATTAATGTAATAAGCTATATTAGAGAAAAATAAAATTGTATGATCATCTGAATAAGTACATAAAAATTTCAGGAAATTGAACACCCATTCCAGATTAAAAATTTTCAACGATCTAGGCAAAGACGGACTTCTTCCATCTGAAACAGAGCAACCACAATAAATAAACAAACAAATAAATAAAAATAGAAAAGAAAAATCTACAGAAAAAAAGGAGAAAATTTACAAAAAAAACCCCACCCTATCTATATTTAATGAAAAGCACTGATTGCTTTTTTTCTTGGGTGAGAACTAAAGTGAAGATGTCAGTTATTTCTGCTTCTATTCAATATTATTCTGGAGGTTAATGACAATGTACTAAGGTGAGAGGGGCAAAGAGGGTAAAAATAAAAATAAAATAAAGGATAAAGTGAAGCCATTTTTATTCATAAATGACATGAGCAGCATGTAAAATAGCCTAAGAAATCTATGAAAAAAATGACCTGTACTAGAATATGAATTTAGTAGGATTATGTGATACAAAATCAATATACAAAAATTCATTATATTTTTATGTATTAGCAATGAATAATCAAAATTGAAGTTACATAAAAATTCTGTTCACAGTAGTATAAAAGAATAAAATATGAATAAAATGAACATAAAAAATGTAAAGCTTTGCACACAGAAAATTACAAAACTTTGCTTAGAGATATTAAAGAACATACTAATTGGAGAGGATGTCCATATTTTTGGACTGGAAGACAACATTATTACATTACTAAGATGACACTTCTCCCCCAAATTGATCTATAGGCTCAATACAATTTCAGGAAAAATTCTAGTGGGCTTTTTTCTTGTAGAAATATTAACATTTCTATGAATGCAAAGGACGGAAATAGCTGAAAATTTTTTGAAAATGAACAATGAAATAGTTTTTATTGTCCGCTTAAGAATTTGCTACGAAGAATGTGGTATTTTCCTGAAAACAGTAATACAGACAATTGGAATAGAAGCCAGACTCCAGAAATAACTTTCAAGTTTATGGTCAATATGGTTATAATTGTATCTCACTGTGGTTATGGATACCAAATGCAAAAAATTATATTTATAATAGTTGGTTTGTATGGTTTGTGAATTATACCCCAATAAATCTATTAAAAATCAGAGGAAATGTCTTGTTGAAAAAATAGAAAAAAACCAATTAATTCAGGAAAAGTGTTATTTCTTAAGAATTATGTTTATTATTTAGTAAAATAAAATTAGTAACATTAATTATGGAACTAAATGAACTGAGTTTAATTTTTGGCCCAATGAATTTCTGTAGAGCTCTGGTCAAGTAATCATGATTAATGCTTAGTTTCCTAATTGATGAAAACAGAGATGTTAATACCTGTGTCCCTACCCGAAATCACTATTGTGCAGCTCCAATGAGATATGAAGGTGATTTGTAAGGCATAAAACACTACACAAATGTTAATTATAATGATGATGATGTTGCCTATTAAACCATCTGTATTGAACAGTCTGTTTTGTTCTTAAGCTTAAAGTCCTTGTGGTGTTCGCCCTGCCACTTTAAAAATCTAAATAGTATCATCTTTGTAATACATTTCCCCCTTCTTCTAATAAATACTACAGATTTTTTTTTAAAAAAGTATAGATAATGAACATCATTTGATCATTATACATTTGATCATTATAGAGTACAGGTAGTATAACTATGTATGTGGTTGCAAGTAATTGGCAAAAGGATAAATGTGAAAATACCATGTATTTCATATATACATATTTGTAAGATAAGATGTGAGTATTCTTTGCCTTTGGAGTCATTGCTATTCTTAGCACACACCCTTGTAAGACATAATGCTGAAGGCATCCCTCTGGTGGATGTTCACAAATACATCAAAGGTAAAAAACTAAATGAAAAAATAAATAAAGCATTTTGCAACATCAATTTGTTTATATAAAAACCTCGAAAATCAAACAAAGTATATTATTTACACATGAGAGGTTCTATTCTAAGTCTGCATACATCTGGCATAGCTCATATTTTCCCTTAATTTAAATGAATAAGTGGTATAATGAGTGCCTTCTATTTAACTGCTCTACATTGGTAAGCTTCTGCCCCAAATTTAGGAATGTGTTTAGCAAGAAGGAGATTCTCATTAAGGCATACACATTTCCTGTCCCATTCCCTAGTTGGTTCACTTTCCTTTCCTGTCCTTTCAAATGAACTAAGTAAAGAAAACATTAAAAAATCTTTGTTACTAATGTTCTGCAGATAAATGTGCGTGTATTGGTGGGCAGTGAGGAGGGGAAGGTGAAAGTCAGTGGGCTAGAGCAGACTTTGGAGCTGGAGAGACTTGGATAGAATCCTGGCCCTTCTAAGAATTACTTGTTCATTCATTCATTCATCACACATTTATTAAGTACCCACTTCATGAGAGAATTGTGCTGTCTGATGCAAAAGCAATGGTGATGAAAGGTACATGGTGCTCTTATTCTCAGAGAAGGGTCAGTTTGTTCAGGGATTCAGATATTAATTATATAATCAGACTAATGAATATGGAAAATGAATACTCCTTTGGCAAAAGGATAAATTCTTTTCTGAAGAAAAGAATCATGTTTCATGTAGTGGCATACCTAGAGACTTGACATATGAAATTAATCATTTTCAACACCTCTCTTGTCCACATGACAAACCTATTTTCAGTAATATTGATGTAATAACTATTAATGATGATGATTTTACTCTTTAATTTTAAAGTAAACAAAAAAACATTTTAATTTTGAAAGAAATTACTGAAATTAAGCAAAACTATCTTTAAAAACTAAAAATTTGTTCCTACCATCCAAAAATATAACCCTTAGCTGCTTGTGGTATTTTGCCATTTGAACTTTGTTTTCACATGTTTTTTTTAATTTGTTCATTATAGTTATCCATGGTGGTTGGATTTGTTTTTGTATATTTTCGCTTGAACTTTGTTCAAAAGTCCAAATGTTCATAAAGGATCATAAATCAAAAGCAACTCGAATGGTCTCTTTTATTTACAATAACTGTGTTATTATTACTTATTTGGAATTTACTCTTTAACTTCAGAAACATGTCATGTGACAGGGTTTGAGACAAACCTGTTCCTGAAGCACACTGTAATGAGTGTGAACTATTAATATAGACTAATGTTTAAACAAATGTATGCAGCTGAGCCTGTATCAAGGGCTGCCAATATAATTGGGAGTTCTCCAAATTAACTTCTAAATAGAATATAATACTTAGGGAAGAATACCTTTCAAAATACTAAGTTTAAGCATACATAAATATTTAAATTCATTAGTAATTGTATCAATTGTTTTGAATTTAGATCTGCATAAAATTTATTCAGAAAAACTTTGTTAAGAATCAGAGGCCAGGTACTGATAAGAAGCAGACATGCAGAGGGTCTTGTTATTGTTTTTAAATCCCATACAGACAATGCACCCCTTTATTGCTTGCACCCAGGCAGTCTTCTTCTACCACCCAATCCTGGGTACAGCACAGATATAATGACAGCTTATAAATAACAGAAGGAACTGAATCACAAAGCATGTGCCAGACCCATCTGAGGACACATGTTCAAGGAACTGTAATATATCTCGTGTGGTCAGTGCTAAAAAAGCAAGAGAGAGAGAGAGAGAGAGAGAGAGAGAGAGAGAGAGAGAGAGAAATGTAAATGTAGATTGGAGAAATTTGTATATGGAACTATGTAGAGCCTCATATGTCATATAAGAAGCAGACATGCAGTGGGCTTTGTTATCATATTCGGGATTCTGATCTTTATTCTAAAACCACAGAAAGACTTTTAATGTTTTACTTTTAATGATACTGGATAAAAACCAGTATCAATGAAGATTCAAGATTCTACAGCAGTACTGTATGTAAAAGATCAGACTCGTTTGGTGAAAACAAAGTTGAGGAAGGTGATGACAAGAGGTATTAATGGAAGTAAGATCAAAAGATCAACAGTGATTAATGATACACCAGATGTAATAAATGGGGTTCTTCAGAGGAACAGAGCCAATGGGATGTGTGTCTGCAATACATATATGAGTGTGTGCATATATATATATATATATATATATATATGAAGATTTATTAATTAGGCTCATGTATTATGGAGGTCAATAAGTCTCAGGATTCACAGTTAGCAAGCTGGAGACACAGGAGAGCCAATGGTACAATTCCAGTCTAAATGCCGGACAGACTCAGACCAAGGAAGAGCTGATGTCTCAGTTTGACTCCAAAGGCAAGAAAAAGCTGATATCCCAGCTCAAGACAGTCAAGAATGAGGACACTCTTTCTTAGTTTTAGCAGTGTCAGTCTTTTTGTTCTATTTTTGGGCCTTTGACTGATTAGATAAAACCCATTCTCATTAGGCAGGGCAATCTGCTTTACTTAATCTATCAATTCAAATGTAGTGTCATCCCAAAATACCTTGAGAGACATACTCAGAATCATATTTGACCATATATGTGGGCATCTTGGAGCCCACTCAGGTTGACACATCTAATTCATCATCACACTGAATATGGGGATGAGGGAGAAAGAGGTGTTAGAAAGATCCCTGGGTTTCTGGTTTGGATAATTTGGTTTTAGTGGTTGCATTTACTCAACTAAAGAAAATTAGAAGAACACCAGGTTTTAGATCATCATTTTATCTTGAACTTTTTGAGCTAGAGGCAACTTGGTGACATCTAAATGGATATATCAATGGACATATACTCTGGAACTCAGAAGCGAAGTTTGGTTTAGAAAGAATAACATTAGGAGTCAATACTATAGAGATGTCAATGGAAGCCACCAACACAGGCAGAGAAGGAAAGGAAAAGAGGTCAATACAGAATAGAGAGAGAAGGAAGTCACAAAGTCAGTCCCTTTGGGAATTATGACATTTAATAACAGGCTCAGGAAGATGACCCTGAAAAAAATCTGAGAAAAAAGTCAGACAGGCAGTAGGCACATGGTGGAGAATATTGGGTAATGGAGTTTCATTGAGGATGGGGACCTGTGGCCCTGCAGTGGGTTTGCTGCTCTCTGGAATACACACCATGGGTGGGAGGTAAATGAGCAGCAAGAAACTGAAGACAGTGTAAACTCTCAGAAGAGTTCCACTATGAGAGAGAGATTCAGGTCTTAGATTACAAAATTCCTAGTGATATACTTGTAAAATTATCCTTGCTTACTCTACCCAGGAAGATCAACCACCTAATATAATAAGAAAGTAGCAAAGTACCTTACATGGTGCCCAATAAATATGTGTGGAATAAATGCATCCTAAGCAGCTGACATTGTTCCCTCTGCAAAGCCATTTACCACTCATGACTTTACTTTTCTTTAAAATCGGAAACAATAGGCTATAAAACACAATCTATTAAATATAATTAATTATAGTAAATATTTATTATATATATCAATGCATGTATCACTCTATTAAACCCTTCTTTTAAAATCTCCCATGGTTATCAAATATCCAAAGCAAGCTGTACACATAAACCACAGAGTTCAGGCAAGTTCTGCATATAATCATGTTCCTTTTCTTTTTTTTTATGAGGCTTCCTGGGATAAATACCTCTCTTTTCTCTGCACAAGGAAGAGACTTGTTTTTATTGCCTAGGTGATGGGAATTGCATAACTGATTGTATATCCCTTTTTGCTATGGGCAAGGAGGCACAGGGCTGAGCTGCAGTCTACCAGTAACACCCAGAAACAGGAATCTCAAAGCATGATTTTGTCCACATTTCCTCACTCCTGGGGTTTTATTTTTAAATTTTTCCCACTTTCATTTTTTCCCTCATTCTGATTTTCTTAATCTAAGAAATCTTGTCATGCCCTAGGTACTTTTGTAATACTCTAATTTTTTGGAATATAACAGGGTATAAACAATAAACAATCCCAGCAGTCTATACAATTCAAAAGGATACACCTATAAATGTGTTGCATTGCTTTATTCCAGAACCTGTTTAAATGGAACATTTGGCAAAATGGCATGATTCAGACTTCAAGGTTTACTGCTAGAGAGGATTTGATGGAAAGGCAGAAAAGAATCTGCAGCTTTGCTTTAAAGGTTGATTTTGCATGTGTGCGCCTGTGCATGCCCACTCTCCTGCCACACATGTATAATTGTTAAGTAAGCTTCTCTTTTTGAGGATGGGAGGCGTATTTTTAACAAGCAAGGGACATTAAAGGGAATTTGGGACCTCTCAGAATCAACAGCATCACAAAAAGCTTTCAATTAAGGGGACATCTGTTGGGAATACAGGGGAATCTCTACCCAAAGTCACTTGCTAATCACATTCACCTGCCCAAGCAGCCAGAGAGCCCTAGCGCTGGGAAAGGTTGCTTATTTCCTCCATGCTCAATCACACTGCATTAAGTGGCCACCTGGGTAATGTGTTAGTGCACACCTGCTGACCTACCCAGTCTAACAAAACGTACTGAAATCAAACTCCTAAAACAGACAGAAAGCAGATCCTCCCTTGGCCTAAAAAAGGAAACAGAAAAGCAAGGAAGAAAAAGCCCAAGATTGGAACGTACATAATGAATTGTCAGGAAATCAGCATTAACTTTGGGACTTTTTGTTAGCATGTTCTGCTGTTCTTTAAACAGCAGATTTAAGGGATTTTTACCCTAGGGAAAAAAATTCAGCCTTTTCACTTTCAGAACAATAGCATTTAAATAGAATCAGATCAAGTAACAGACTGATCTGTAGAGGGTGATATTGAGCAGCATTGAAGATATATAATATGCTATATATAATTATATAAAGTACATAAATAAATATATATTTAATATAAAATATATATCTTGGGGGATTAACTGTAGTCTATATTACAAAATCTACTGTACCCTTTCTTACTCTGAATGTATCATTGCACTCTTTTTAAAACATGATTTCACTCAATTAGACGCCAATTATTGCAGAAGAATATTTCATATTTCATGTATTTTAAAATTATCAAAGTATTACCCAATATTGTGTACCAAACTTTTTCCTTATTTATTTATTTATTTAATATGGTGCTGAGAATCAAACCCAGTGCCTCACCCATGCTCAGCATGTACTCTACCATTGAGCCACACCCTAGACCCATGGACCATACTTTTTCTAACTTGATGGATTGCATTGCTGAGGCCACTTGCACCGACTTTTTTTTTTTTTTTTTTTTGGTCTAGTATAAATCATTTTATTGTTCTTTTCTTTTTCTTTCTTTCTGTTTAAAACAGAAAGAAAGAAAGAAAAAGAAAAGAATAAAATTGACCAACTTCATAACACCAAAGAAGTTTGTCCAAGAAAAGACAACACAACTAGGAAACATAAGGTTTTCTAAGGATTTCTAAACACAAAGGTGCATGCATGGAGGCAATTCCTATCACTTTATTGTCTTCTTCTCTATCTTACAGTCCAGTCAAGAGAAGATGAGACCAGTTATCTAGGAACAAGCAGATGGGAAGAAATTTTATTCAAAGTTATCCAAATTTTTTGGCCAATTCCACCTATTGATAGTTCACTTTTCCAGCTTACTTTGCCTGTTAGACACAGATGTGCTGTGTCAAGTTTTCATTTTGGAAAACTGGCATAATAAAATCTGATTAAAGAGAGCACTGTGTGCACAGAAGTCCATGTCATAGAAACCTCTTGCTTTGCACAGGTTTTCATGTATAGATTAAAAAGTGCATTTATAGTGTTTTATAATTATGTGTTATGTGTGTGTATATCTAGATAGATAGATATATAATTTTAACAAGATAATATTTCCCTTAAACATTAATAATACAATGTATTTAAAATGGAAAAAAACATTAAAATATTTGACTTGGCCATATTTTTGTAGTTTAATCAAAATGATTAATAACCAAACCCAATCCTTCCTGTAAGCACTTATATGCAATTGATACATTGTAATATAAAAGCACTAAAATATGCCACAACAGAGTATATAATTGCCAGTGAGCCTTTCTGTTTTCTGATGGAGATAATCAGTAAGTAGATCTCCAAGGCATCTATTAATCACTGTCAATTTTGACTAAGTGGAGGTTCTGATTGGCTGCTCAGGAATGGCCAGTTGCTAAAGGAAAACAGAATCTGCAAAAACAAAATCTTTTTTCTTTCACTGAAATAACTACGAATTAAACATACAAACAGCTTTAAATGAAAAGAGAAAGGAAATAAGTCTAAAGAAATAAATGTGTAGATTCACCAGCTGAGATATTAGCTTATAAGCATTAGTAACATTAATGTATTGTGGCTTTTTTGAATAATGAAAAGGAATCTGAAGAAAGAAAATTTACATATGTAATAATACATTATTTCACAGCACAATAAATCCATAGAACTTTAGTTATATTTACCCATGTAAATTTCTACTCAAATACTCACTTAATTTTGGTGTTAGCCCAAGAATTTTGAAGGTTAGTGTCTATCTTGGAAGCCAAAGCAGAAATACCACCTAAGAGTAACATAACTTTGATTGTTGCTCTTGTGTTCTTAACTATAGCTACCTGACAATGTTAACAGCTTTCCATGCTTAGCTATCTAGGTATTACATTTTGTTTGTTGTTTTTGTGTTTTGAGACAGGGTCTCACTATGTTGCCCAGGCTGGGGTCAGACTTGGGATCCTCCTGCTGGGATTAGAAGCATGTGCCACTGTGCCTGGCTGTACGTATTAAGTTTTATGTTCTACCTACCTAAAAAGTGGTTTAATTTCCTGCTAAATTTAGTACCAAAGAACTGGGAGCTTTGAACTAGGAAGAAACTTTGGAGCAAAGATATTGCTATTAATGTTCAAGTGATGTCAGTAACTCCCTTTTGCATTCATTCATTCTCTTCCTTGTCTATCTCTCTCTCCTAAAAAAGAAAGCCATGATGTCCCTTTCTGAAATCATGCTCTGCCAGCTTGGTTGATGTGAAGTTGTTCACCATGCCTTTGATCTCAGTAACAAATACAGCTGCTGCAACCTAATTTTCCCAGTTATTTGGGACTTTATTACAGCAATTCTGGTCTATCTCTATGTTTGAACTGAAGAGATATTAGGTACCTATCATGTATACAGAGAAAGGAAAAACTGTCAGTGAGCTATAGACAGAGTGGGATAAGGAATCATGTGGTCCCAGAATGAGAAATACAAATAGAAAAAGAAGATATCTAACTTGGAATCTGCAAACAACTTTCAGGTCTTTGCATGGTTCCTTGCATGGCCTGCATATTTCCTGTACTCTTCTGTCATGAGATTCTCTTGACTGTTTTCAAGAAATTCTTTTTTTGCTGCTCCTTGGGCTAATCAACTGTACTTGTATTACCCTCATCCAAATGCTGCATCCTAGGACCCTTAAGATATTTGAAATTAATACCAAGTTATTTATGTGTTCTTACGCACTCTTTATTTTTACTGATAATAGCTCTCTCTCTGAAAATAAAAATTACTTTGTTCATGTTTGTTTAGTTGATGCTTGTTTTATATTCGATGTTATAATTTGCAGGTCACAGTTTGGGAAACTAACAGCAAACCTCTTTTTGTTACCATAGAATAGACTAACCTCATTCACTGCGGTGTTTGCACTCAGTGTGCATGTACATGTGCAAGGGTGGACGGGAGTGACAGTGTGCTCCTTGAGCAAAAGAAGGAAGCAACTGGGATAAGGAGTGGGGGTTGTCTTTTGGAAAATACTCAACCTGGAAGTTATTCTTTTCCATCTCAAAATAAGATCTAAAAAAACCTGCCACTGGAATTTCTGAGCCATTCATTGTTACCATAGAAGAGTTACACAATTCCAAGTAGGAACAGAATATTAAGTACACTAGAAACAGATTATATGTGAGGCAGTGATTGTCTTTGTGTTAAAGACTAAACAGGCATGCACATATATGCATTTGCACACACACATACATTCACACACAACTGTTCAATGTCTGTTCTGCATGTCTGACCATCAGATTTACTTGAGAGACTATTAAAACTGCTGATTCCCAGTTCTTCTTTCCGTGACTATTGAATCTGAGGATGTGGGTGTGGGGCTTAAAAATGTTATCCCTTAGAATTTTAATATAGTCATCCAACATAGCCTTGGGAAATCACTATTTTTTTGCATTTAATATATCAGCTTTGGTAAAGCTAAATAAAGTGAATTGGAATGGACAAGAGTAAGATGTGGAAAAGAAGGCATTATCACAACCTAAAAGGGAACAACTGGCCAAGAAACAAGTTAGAGAGTAGCACAGTTTCTCTTTGATATGAGGAAGTTGCTGTGCTAGGGAAATGGAATTAATAGTTGAGGCAGATTCATACTATTAACAGCAGATAATTTGTGTTGTTGACTCTTTTCAATCCTCATATTAACACTCATTTAAAATGATATATTCTGGGCTGGGGATGTGGCTCAAGCGGTAGCGCACTCGCCTGGCATGCGTGCGGCCGGGGTTCGATCCTCAGCACCACATACCAACAAAGATGTTGTGTCCGCCGAGAACTAAAAAACAAATATTAAAAAAAAATTCTCTCTCTCTCTCTCTCACTCTCTCTTTAAAAAAAATAAATAAAATGATATATTCTGCTACTGCTTGTGTGTGTGTGTGTGTGTGTGTGTACATGCACACACGCACACGCACATGTGGTATTAGAGATTGAACCCAGGAGCATTCTATCACTGAGGTACCTCCCCAGCCCCTTTTACTTTTTATTAAAACAGTTACCCAGGCTGGCCTTGATTTTGAGATCCTCCTACCTCAGCCTCCCAGTTGCTAGGATTACAGGCATGTGCCACTACACTTGGATTGTTATTGTATTCATATCAACTAATTTTCTTCTCTGTTTATAAAGTCCAATATAAATGTGCATTTTTTGTTAATGTTACAATCTTTCTGAAATGGGTAGATCTAATGCATAATTTTTATCAATAGCAAGCATTTCAGGAAAGATAAATCAATAGCATGTTTGTTATGAGATCATCCCTGAATAAGGAATGTTTATTTTTATGCTTTTATTTTACACAGATACACACACATATGTATATACCACAATAAACAAGTCATTACTTTTTGCTCATATTATATATTTTATTTATTTATTTTAATATTTGGTACCAGGGATTGAACCCAGAGGTGCTGAACCACTGAGCAACTTCTCCAGCCCTTTTTATTTTTTATTTTCAGACAAGGTCTCATTAAGATGCATAGGATCTCCCTAAGTTTCTGAGACTGGCCTTGAACTTGTGATATTCCCACCTCAGGCTCCAGAGTCTCTGGTTAGCAGGCGTGTACCTCTATACCCTGCTCATATCATTTATTTTTGATGAATGTGAGAATAGAAAGGTCATTAGGGAAGTTAAAACATTTAACAATAGCTAAAATAACATTCAGTGTTCTAGACAGCTCTCACTTATTATTTTTGCTTCTATCTGCATAGGAACTGATTCAGAGACCTAATAAGAAAGGATGAGAGTTTGGTTTAAAAGGACCATGTCTGTATGGCTCTTCAATTTCCAGATACTTTTTTCATTTTAGAAATTTCTTATAGTTATTTAAAAATAATAACATAGCTTATTAGCTTTTAGTCTCTTTGTAACAATAATAAAACACAGGCAAATTCTCCCAATGCTGTCAATTTCTTTGGTAGTTTGTTCCTAAATACACGAGATCTGTGAAGAGTGATGAATACCACCAGCTCATGTGAATCCACCTGCCAGATGGAGGTGACACCCTTCTCCTGTGGTTTCTTTGAAATAATGTACGATGCTGAGCACAGTGGTGCACATCTGTAATCCTGAAGACTTAGGAGGCTGAGGCAGGAGGATTGCATATTTAAGGGTAGCCTCAGCAACTTAGAGAGACCCTGTCTCAATATTAAAAATAAATAAATAAATAAAAGGACTGAAGGCATAGCTCAGTGGTAGAGTACCACCAGGTTCAATTCCCAAGTACCTCCCCCCCCCCAAAACATAGTGAATGATATGGGATTTTTCAGTCCCTTGTTTTGGAGCACAACATTGTAAAAACTGGAAGATGCTATCTCTGTGAGTTCTCCAAATGTTTTAATTAAAAAATCCTTTAAACTGTATTATACCATTTACATAGCTAAAAAGACTGAACTGTTTGCAAGCCATTATCATTTACCAAAAGAAGACAGTCACTTTCTAAATTCGGAACACTAGAAATATTTTAATTTTATTATTATGTCTACTATTTGTCTTCATAAGGCGCAGTCCCAGGGGCCTAAGCTACTATTAAATCCAGCACTCTCATGTCACTCTTATGATGCAGTGCTTCCGAGACAGGGAGCTTCTTAAGTAAGTCTACAGTACTGAAAGAGAATCAACACTGGCAAACCAAGATCAAAAAAAATCTAAATCTTTCAAAATGCAAAATAATGTTCTTGATTTTTTTTTTCTTCTAAGAAGCACTGATTCAATCAGGTATTCATGGTGGCTTTGCTCTCTGCTTGGTGCAAGGGGAGGGAGGAAAAAAAATACAAAACTTAGTCCTAAATGGGTTAGAAAGTGGAACCCTTTGTTGAGTACTTCCCATGTGTCAAGGTCACCATGAGGTACTTTCAGCACATTGCATCCATTTGTGGAATTAGAGTTTATTTGGGGAGGCAGATACACTTCTTGTACCAATCAGGAGATCAAAGAGTTACTTGAATTTCACTGAACTCCTCAACCCCTTTCTCTTGTCTTAACCTCTCACCACTTTACCTCCTGGACAGATGGGTCTGTTGAGGGTTCTCGGTCACTAGCAAACTCACCAACTCCTCACTTCTACCTGCCAAACTGATCCTGTCTGTGGAGGAAAATTGTAAATGACTGCAGTTCTCTGCTTCCTCATCCTCACCCCACAGATTTCAGACTACTCAGTAGGGCTTGGCATGAGTCACTCACCCAGATGTGAAGTATGATAGAACGTGCATTTGTTGAAATGTTTCTGTGATTTTTCTCTTTTTGAAATGTGGCATTTCTTAGCATTCATTAAATTTCAAAAAGTTGGGTAATCTGAATGAGCCTATGAAGCCATCCTTTATGAAAAGGTTGCTACTTGTGTCTGTTGGTTGGATTACAGAGAACATGAGCATTATGACTTGCTACCTCCCATGTGTTATATTCCCTAAATACTTTAAGAAGTCCTGGGAGTTCAGGAAATAAAACGACAGCAATTCTTCCTGCCTGGTCTTTTTATGACCATTTAAATGCTGGTACTCTCCAGGGTTTCTTTCCTTTGTATACCCTTCTTATACTACATTTCCTCTGTGCAATCCAATCTACTCCCTGATCTAATTACTCCCCACATGATGACACAGCCAAAATCTTTAACAGCAGCCTAAGGGTCCTCCTTAAGACTCCCATCCGTATATACATCTACTTATTGGTCATCTCCCTACATAGAAAGGTGCTCTCATAGGCAGGGTTGGTATAGGACGGCTTTGTGGCAGGGGTCATTGGGCAAGTGCATTCTGTTCTCCCTAGTCTCCCAGGTTAAAAATAAAATACAAGGATCAGAAGGGTGAAAAAGTCAAAAGTGCATAAATCCACCTACATCCTCTCTAGAACATAAGACATTTCTGTATTTGTCCTGACAGAGTAAAACAGTTTCATTCAATGAAATAGAAAATAAAACAACAACAAAACACCTATCACTACCATTTTTAGGTAATCTGCTCTCCAAGATGTTTTTCATGTTATGAGGATGGTCACCTCTATGTGGATATCCACAGTGAGCACAAACTTGGCACAACAAGAAAAGCTCATTGCTTGGATGTCATTGTCAACTATTTCATTACTCCACACCTAGTTGTCAAGAACTACTCTTTCTACCCTTAAAGACCTCTTGAATCTCCTCCCTCCATTCTCACTAGAAAACTACTGCACTTAGTTCAAGGAGGGCTTAGTTCAGGTCCTCCTGTGTAATCTGAATTAGCTCAACAGTTTTCTAACTGATCACTAACATGCAAGTTCACCTGTCCTGAATCAATTTACACACTGGGATTGTAGTGATAATTCTCCTGTTTAGAACCTTTCAAAAATTGTGTTCATTATAAGTCAAAACCCAGGCTTCTTAGAATGACCTAAGAGGGGTGTCAAGTCTACTTGGTACAGACTCACTGTGCCACCTCTTGCCATGCCTCACCTCACCATGTCTAGTCAGTCCCAAGCTTTTTGTAGATCCTGTAACGTGATGCACCCTCTATCACTATGTTCTTCTCACACTGAATCCTTTGTCTAGAAAGCTTCTCCTTGTTCTTGCTACACAGGTGTCATCAATCACCTTCTACTTGTTCTTCAAAACTTATTTCAAGGGCTGGGGTTGTGGCTCAGAGATAGAGCGCTTGCCTAGCATGCATGAGGCACTGGGTTCAATCCTCAGCACCACATAAAAATAAAATAAATAAAGTAAAAATATTGTGTCCATCTACAACTAAAATAATAAATAAAAAAAATCATTTCAAATGTTCTTTCCTCTGTGAAGCTCTCCTTGGTTAACCCAATCCATATCAATATTGATTGCCCCTTCCACAACCAGTTACAGTATCTTTTGCTAACCTCAATAAAATATAACAATAATGGTAAAATCTACTGTTTTTAGGTGACTTCTGGGTCCCCCTGACTGTGTGATAGAATTTTTATCAACTTCACCTCATAGAGTTCCTAATAGTTTATAGTAAACATCTATCAAATTGATGGTTCCTCCTACAGCCTCTAAACTCTTAAACAGGAATGTTCTGTGCCTCACCTGATTTTGTAAATTTATTTTTATTTATTTTTTATCTTAGAATCTAACTCAGTGCTTGTTCATGGAATGATTTAATGTTTTGCAAAGCTGTGACTCTATGTTCTCCAGGGGAAAAACCCTGATTTCTTTTGACTGGAAATAATCATTCTCATGTCTGAATTCCACTCTGTCAGGATCTGTTCATATGAAACATTTCCATGTGTATAACTTGGCTGCCCAATGTACAGGCTATGCAGTAACGGAGTGATCCCTTTTTGATTATACTTTCTTGAAAATATTTCTCAGCTGCTTCCAAAATCTTTTTATTTCAAATCTTCTATTTTTTTTTTGTCATTTACAAAAATTTAAACATTATCATAGTCTAAGGCAGAAAACTTCATTTGGGCCAAGGGAATAATCATGAGTCAGTTTAGATTTCTTTCTTTCAGAACACAGAATTTTTGAACTCAAAGGCAGGTTATAAAATCATGCTGTTCAATTTTGGTCTTTCTTTTAACAGAGGAGGAGACTGAGATCAGAGGTCAAATAATTTGTTCAAGGTCACAGAGCAGGATAGTAACTACATTTGAACTAGTTCTTATGAACACAGAAAGGAGCAAAATTCTAATTTGACAATTTGAAACAAGATTTCTATGCTATTCCCATCCTGTTGTAAGACATACTTTAATATTGACTGGTCTTTTTCATAGAAGGACTCTAGAGTAACATACAGATGATTTTTTATCCCTTTGTTATACCAGGTTTAAGTTTTTGTTCTGAATGATTGCAGAGGGATTAGCTGTAGCTCACATGAGCATATTTATCATGGACCCCATTGACATGCTCCTCAAGTGCACAAGCAAAAGAGTGAGTTGAATCCATTCTCTGGTGCATGTGACTGATTTTCAGTGAGCTAATGGACACCTGATATAGTTATTCTAACCTAATATATTTTTTAAAAGTGAATACATAGTGTTTTAATGCTTCTAACTGCAGGAGTACTTGGCTCAGAGCCATCACCTGATGCACTACTTCTCAGTCTCTCAGCCAAATCTATTTTTAGGCTTAATACATTGACATCAGAAAATTCCAGGGGAGTCTGGGGAGATGAAAAAAATCATTCTTGGTAGCATTTTGACCACCTGTAAGAATAAAGATTGTGATGCAATATTACATCATAATCTTGCCTACTATTAATGGTAAAAAGATTTAAGGACTTTGAAAAGAGTAAACCTCAAACCTAAGATTCCTTATAGGATATTCTCCACACAGGTGGTAATATATAGGTTTTTACATTTCATTTCAGGGCTGGGAAATGAGGTAAAAGATGAGTCTCTGAAGCTTCAGATAAAAAAGGTTAAGGAAGGTCAAGGATGCTATTCCTGGAGGCTACTTTGGCTCCAGCCACCATCCAACCTCTTTCTTTCACCTCCAGATGTGCAAATGGGTATACCTGAGTATTGAGGGAGGAAGAGAGAGTTGGGTAAAAATAAATATGTGTTGATTGAGAAGATGAGATAATATAGAAAGAAGAATGGAAAGAGAGGTTTTTGGTACCTAGACCATTTACAAAAAAAAAAAAAAATGATGTCTATTTAAGACAAGATCTACTCCCTAAATTCAGTTCCAGTTGAACTAAATCAGGACCTGCAAATACCAAGTTAAGGTATGGTATCTACCAACCAGATTCATTGAAGTGTAATTGAAAAATAAATATTGTATATAATTAGATTGTTCCACATATTTTTATATGCTCATGCATTGTGAAATGATTGCCACAGTTGAGGTAATTATCACATTCATTGCCTCACATAATCACCTTTTTTATTGTGGGGAGAACATTCAAGATCTTCTCTTCTTCCAAGTATATAAACCATACTGTTAGCTATAGTCACCATGCTTTGCATTATATTTCCAGAACTTACTTATCCTACACAACTGGACCTTTAATTAACATCTTCCTGTTTCCCTTTCTTCCAATCCTTCATAACCACCATTCTATGCTCTACTTTTAGATTCCATGGTCGAGTGAGCTCCTGCAGCATTTGTCTTTCTGTGTCAGATTTTTTCACTTAGCATTGTGTCCTCCAGTTTCATTTACACTGTTGCACATGATGAGATTTCCTTCTTTATTAAGGCTGAGTAACGTGTGTGACTATCTATCTCTCATGTTCTGCATCTATTTGTGTGTTAATGGAGACTTAGACTGATTCTATATCTTGGCTATTATGAAAAATGCTGCAAGAAAACATGGAAATACAGATATCTTGGAAAGGAGGAAGTAAAAATTGTCTGTCTGCAGATGACATGATCAATATACAGAATACTCTAAAGATTTAAAAACTATTATAATTAATAAATTCAGTGAAGCTGCGGGATTCAAAACCAGCATGCAAAAGTCAGTTACATTTCTATTCACTAACACCAAACTATTCAAAAAAGAGATTCAGAAAGCAGTCCTATTTACAATAGCATCCCCCAAACAAAAATAAAACAATAAGGATAAATTTAATTAATAAAGTAAAAGATCTGTACACTGGAAACTATAAAATGTTGGAAGTACCTGCCTTTAAAATAATATGCATTGGGATTTAAATACTGGCAAATAACAGATTTTTAAAATATCATCCAAAGAGAAATCTGACTATTCTTCTTCTTCATGCCCTCATAATCTTACTGAACAGATCTTGAGGAAGCCTCAAGAAAGGATGTTTCATTCATATAACCAGCTCTGTTTTGACGGGAGGCCCTGGAGGAGAAGGCAACTGAAAGTACCCTGTCTGCTTCACTTGAGAACCTAGCAACAGGAAACTACATGAGGCTTAATGCTGTATGAAATGAAAAGCTGGGAAAAGATTTTTCAAAAGGTGTCCCAAAGTACAGAGTAATAAATCTTAGTCTAAGTAATGTAGACTTTTTCTCATAATCATTCTTTTTCTTTCCAAAAAAAAAATGGCCCTTAGGGGTTATATCACCAATTTGAATAATGATACACAAGTCCTGTGTCTTCAAACATTGCTG
This sequence comes from Urocitellus parryii, assembly GCF_045843805.1. Lineage (NCBI taxonomy): Eukaryota > Metazoa > Chordata > Mammalia > Rodentia > Sciuridae > Urocitellus > Urocitellus parryii. The sequence goes on from NC_135534.1 coordinate 151,949,401, forward strand.
GAAGCCTTAATACAAGATGTGGATCTTGAAATTTTTTTTTCCTCAGTTTTGATACAGTTTTTTTGGGAACAGGCTGCTCTTGGCTACATGGCTTGACATTTGCTTCACCAACCTCCAAAGAGGTATTTGTTGTTCCCTCTGCTTCTGACACATTACTTTGGATGTTAGAAGTCTTCTTCAAATAAATTGACTGAAGGTTGAGAGAAAGAACACTTCTACCTAATTCTTATTCTGAATGATAAGCAATTTAGTGGTGGTACATGTGGCAATTATAGTCTTCTTAGTGTTTCAATAGTTCATCTTTAAGTCAGTCTTCTTGAGGGGAACTAGAAAATCCAACTAACTATGCACATAGAGTAGAAAAAGTTACTAAGAAATAGGTATTGCAATGTTAAACTTAGTTTGCCTGTGGTATTCATAATCATATAATAACATTGGCCCAATTTCATAAGTCTGTTCTGTCCCTGATTCAGTTTTCTTGATACATCTCAGCTATAATTAATTTTTTTTGCTAGATACTCAAAGGATAAAGGTCTATATGTTAAACATAAGACAAATCAAAAATGGTTTTTTGAACAGAATGCGTTTGAGATACATTTAATGAAATGAAAAATAAATAATAATAGTGCTGAGCAATTTGGACTTTGGTTACTGATCCATTCTTATCTACTCATCCTCTCGGAGGCTCATAGGTTTTCATTTGTTTTTGGCTAACAGGAAAGATATAAATTCCTTGAATAGATTTTTTATATGTTACCATTTTCTGATGGTATATATTACTTCTAAATTTAGAGTAGAAATGTGGTCTTTGCACTTTATCTTTATAGACTACCTGAGAAAAATATTGATTAACTATATGGTATTGAGAACATTTAAGTTTCCAAGTGTGAGGTACCTTGTAAGCATCACAGGAGGCATGAAAACAGGATAAAACAGGGAAGATTTAAGAACATGTGTAGAACTTATAGTCCTGTATGGAGAAATGTTTTATTTCCTGTCATTTGGATTCTCTTTCCCATAAAGCCATATTTTCAGAATCACAATGTGAAGATGGTGAAAAATGGGCAGTGATTAGGCTAATTTCAACCATGACTCTTTCAGGGTGCAATATATAAATGTTTGAACTTTAGGTCTTTTCTTCTCATTCTCTCAATAGCTTACAATTAAAGAAGAATGAAATTATGGCAATTGCCGGTAAGTGGATGGAGCTGAAGAATATCAAGTTAAGTGACATAAGCCACTTATTTCAAAAGCTGAATGTTTTCTTTGATATATGGATGATAATTCACAATGGGGGGCAGGGGAAGAATAGTTACTTTAGGTAGAGGGGAATGAAGGGAGGGGAGGGGATAGAGAGGATTGTAGAATGAATTAGATATTATTACCCTGTGTACATATATAACTACATGACTGGTGTGATTTTACATCATGTACAAGCAGAAAAATGAGAAATTATACTCCACTATATATAATGTATTACAGCACATCTACTGTCATGTATAACTAATTAAAACAAATTTTAAAAAACATTATTTCTGTTTGGTTTTGGTTTTCTTACTATCCAATGTCTTAGAATACTTAGAAAAGGGAACTAAAGGGTTATAAATCTTGTGACTATGTTATATATGCTATTCTCCAAATCACATAGCAAGTACAGACTAGAATATACATTTGTAGTAAAAATTAGTTCAATATGTAATGTGTTTTCATTCATCTATTTTTCTGAGTTCTCAATAGGTCTCAATTTCTGTGATTGGTATAGAGAACAATCTTATTAGATTAGACCTAGTTTTATGTGGTCTTCAAAAATGTGTGAAGGAAGGAGGTCAAATGATTAATTTTATTGATATGAAATACAGTCATACTTATACCCCAAGGAGAGTGGCTTCAGGAATCCTTCAAATACCAAAATCCATGGATGCTAAATGGATGCTAAATTCCTACATATGAAATGGTGTTAACCTATGTCCGTTCTCCTGTATACTTTAAGTCCTCTCTAGATTACTTAAAATATTCAATCCAATGTAAATTCTATGTGAACAGTTGGTATATTGTATTGCTTAGAAATCATGGCATGAGCATGGAAATGGAAGGCGATCCTCAGGGTTATACAAAATGTCATATAAGAGGTAAGGAGGGGTAAGTCAAGAGAATACAAATGGAAGACATGATTTACAGTAGAAGGGGTAGAGAGAGAAAAGGGGAGGGGAGGGGAGGGGAGGGGGGATAGTAGACAATAGGACAGACAGCAGAATACATCAGACACTAGAAAGGCAATATGTCAATCAATGGAAGGGTAACTGATGTGATACAGCAATTTGTATACGGGGTAAAAGCGGGAGTTCATAATCCACTTGAATCAAACCGTGTAATATGATGTATTAAGAACTATGTAATGTTATGAACGACCAATAAAAAAAAAATTAAAAAAAAAAAAAAGAAATCATGGCATGAAAAAAGTCTGTCCATGTTTAGTACAGATGAAGAAATTTTTTTCCTTCTGTGGTGAGTTGAATGCATGGACACAGAGGACTAATGTTGCAAAAGACTATTATAGGCAAAAATAAATTTATAATAATTTATATAAGTACAAGCTAATCAATTTTGTTGATGGTTGGATGCTGTGGTACATAGAGATGTTATAAATATTAAAAATGCATGATCTATAGGACTTGGTGATTGATTGGATTTTAGGTAAGAAGGAGAAGGGAAATGGAAAGGAAAAGAAGTCAACGCAAGGAAGAGGAGAGAGAGAGAAGAAAGAAAAATAATTAAACCAGCTAGGAATTCTGAACTGAGTAAAAGTGCCATTTCCTAAAATATGTAATGGAGGAGCTGTGTCATATATTAGAATAACATAAAAATGTAAACACCATATAGTCTAAATCTACTCTGTTAATTCCAACATCAAAGAATTGCCTTATTAATTCACAAGTATCCTTGAACTTGTAAGGGCATGTGATTTGATTTATGGTTTGGGAATACTGGGAATACATTTACCATGATATTTAGTAAAGAACATATAGTATTTATGTAAACACTGCCTCATAGTTGCAGGTTGGTAAAATGCCTCTGTTCAATATATGAGAATTTAAGAGAAGAGCAAAAAAGAGACCTGCTAATGACCTCTCTTAAGGGACAAATTTTTTCAGTATAAAGGGACCACTATGAGTCTGGAAAATAGTACTAAATCGGTACTATTACTGTGAAGATTCCACCCTCTCTTGAAGACACTGTCTTGGTGGACAAATTGTCTTCAAACAAATTTGAGCTAAGCTTGCCTAAGCTTTTAGTAAAGACATTAGCTTAGTTAGCATATTAATTAAGACAAGTTCAAATGCCCTCTTACCTTCATTGCTGTGTAATAATTACACGATCAACATTTGTTTAACACAGTTCTGTTATGTAGAAACTGTCCATCTGAGGTTGCTGACTCTCATAGCTTTGCCCTAAAATCACTGAGGTATGTTAAGAATTGCAGACTATTGGATGTTTTATTTATTTTTTAGCCTATGCAATTGAATTTTGAATGCACATTATGTGATTAAAGGTTTAGAATACTGCAAGGTCTTTCAGAATCTCTTAATGAGAACGATAATGTTGCTACTATCCATGCTGATGATTTAAGGCCAAAGCTTATTGTCACTAAAACTCTTTCTCATTCTCTTAGAATGGATATACTTTCAATTATTGCTGCTGATATTTATTTGAACAGCCTGTTTGAGTTCTGTGTTCTAAATTGCTTGCATGGAAGAAAACATCTAGAATATTTTTAAAGGCTCTGGAGTCATTCCAAAGTCTTTTTGGATTAAAGTGGGGGAATAAGCACATCAAGTATACAAGCAGTTAAGCAGACAGATGCATGCACAGTTTTAATTTCATTTTGAAAGATAAGAAATTCTGTAACAATTACTGTGACTCTATCATTTACTAGGACAAAAATAGTTTTACCTCCATCTAGAACTATTGAAAATAAAATTTATAGAATTAATAGGATAATATTTATATTAGCTCTTCATCTGTGTATCTGTGTTTTACATACACAGTGTGTACGCACACCCATACATACATATACACAGCTTATTCCCAAATGTGCTCTGCACTGCAAGTCTTTCCAAATCTAATTAAAAAGGCAATCTGAAAAAGAATATCTCTAACTATTTCTTGTCTATTGAAAAGGATTTGAGGAGAACAGCTAGGAATATTTTCATTTTTTTTTTGTTCCAAAATACTTAACCATTTGGACAAACTAAATTGAAACTAAAGCAAATCAATGTGATAAATACCAAGAATAAGAACTCTGAGGTTCACTTAGTGGTGTACTCAGTGATAGTTTTACTAAATGCCTCATTCATTCTTTTTGTTTGGTTTTATTTCTTTAAAGGAAAACTGTGAAGTTCTCTTAATAAAAAATATCTAAATCAACATGCATACTTTTGGGCCTCTTTAAGCTCAATTATTCTTTTTTAAACAGAGTAGAAAGAAATAAAATTTGAATAGTATAAGTATTAGTATTTTAAATGCAAATAAACTTCAAAAAAAAAAGTGTTGAATTCTAGTAATGGCACAGGTTTTCAGACAGTCGAATGCCTTACATGCCCCTTCTCTGTCCATCAAAAGCTCAGGCTCTGAACTCAGTTTTAGTCTCCTTGCATTGGATTTGCTAGAGGCTTTTCCCACAAGACTAAATTGAAGATCTCTTAAACAGTTTAGACCTGAATCTTCAGTATCTGACTCTGATTTAGGAACTTCACTCCCCACCAGGAATTTCTTGATATAATGGCTGACCTGCTGGTAAAAGACCTTTTCCATGCCAAAATTCCCCTGAAGTAAATTTATCCTCATTAACACTTTGAGCACTATGCTTCAGATATATTCTACTTCCACTGCCTCCTCCTCCTTTTCTTCTTTTTCCTCCCCCTTTTTCTTTTTGGAACTGGGAATTGAAACCAGGGAAGCTTTACCACTGAGCTATATCCCAGCTCTTTTTTATTTTGAGACAGGGTCTTGCTAAGTTACTCAGGCTGGCTTTGAACTTAAGGTCCTCTTCCCTCGGCCCCCACAGTTGCTGGGATTATAAGCATGCACTACTGCACCAGGTTCTACTGTCTTCATAAAATTACCATTGCAAAATATTGATGATGATGATGATGGTGATGATAATGTTGGTGGTGGTGATAATGATGAGGACCTCCAGGCCCTATCTTAGTGACTCATAAAGTGCCTTGACTCAGTATGTCTTCAGCCTGCATTGATCTGTTTATAATACTTGAAAGACAATGAATGTTCATAGACTGAAGTTATGGCTTCTAACTTGAAATCATACATACTACCTTCAAAGAGCAGTGGTCAATCATCAGCAACTCCTGATAAGCCACCTCAAGAGCATCACTCATGATATTTCGGCTTATCTTTTACCAGACCAGGTAAATGACCCATAGGCTCCCTTTGCTTATAAACACTTCTATTTTTCTAAAGTTTAAAAGGCAAAGTGAATGAAAATGCTGTTTAACTTTTTCTCCTCAAGCTTATTAAATCAATGAGGAAGTTTTTATTAAAATAAGTATGTGAAATTGCTTCCAGAGTATGAGCAAAATTATACATACATACACATTTTATATGTGATGACACATTACATATTTTATTTGTATATACTTTTAAAATAATTCTTAGAAATGAGCTATATTTGAGTCCTGACATGCTAATTCTTGCTGTGAGAACTTGGGATGATAACTTCACTTAATGTTTCAGTTTTCTATTTTTATAAAATGGGGACAATAAGCCTTTAGAGTATCACTGTGGGGAATGAGTTTAAATATCACTTATAAATTGAAATTTCTATACTAGTAAAAAGTAATAATATTATATTTGGCAAAATATATAAAGTGAAAACAATTTTGAGAGAAAGCTTCTTGTCAGCAAGTCAAAGTGGATGAATTAGATTGGATAAAAACTCCTATGGAAATAGGACTTTCTTAAAGAGGTTTAATTAGCTGGTCATCCTGAAACAGACAATGGGGGTCTTAAATTCAGCTGCTGGGAGTATTATTCCTATCATTTGCTGATTTGACTATAGTTTACCTATTGCCACAACTATTTTAATAATGTGTTTTCATCCCCAATGATTAGATTTAGCCCTTTTATTGAGCTGGTATAAAATAGAAAGGTGCAAATCACCACTTCCTCCCGTCAACCCTGCCCGCCTCCCGAAGTGTTACTATGACACCTGTTGGGGAACATGGTCCTTAAACCTGATGGGTACACAGGAAAGAGGAGAACTAAACAGCCTCCCTCAGTGCCCAGCCTCCCTGATGTGATCTCATAGCTTATGAATGTGACAAGGAACAAACTCTACTCAAGGAGATATCAAAATAACAGCAATGAGGGACTAACATTGAGACAAGAAGTTCCATTGCTATTCTTAAAAGGCTTCAAATTTGTTTTTTATTGTGCTTTGTTTGGTTTGGCTTAGTACTAGGGATTGAGCCCAGGGGCACTCTACCACTGAACATCTCCAGTTCTTTTCATTTTTATTTTGAGATAAGACATCACTGACAAGACATCACTAAATTGCTGAGGCTGACCCCAAACTTGTAATCTTCCAGTCTCAGCCTCTGAGTAGCTGAGATTATAAGCATGCTCCATTGTGCCCCACTTTGTCTTTTTTTTTAAATACTTTTTAGTTGTAGATGGACATCTTTATTTATTTATCATTATGTGGTGCAGAGGATCAAACCCAGGGCCTCATACGTTAGGGGAGCACTCTACCACTGAGCCGCAACCCTAGTCCAAGTCTTGCTCTTCCTTTCTTGTATTTTTCCTTTTCTTCCATTTTTTGCTATAGAGCACTTGAGTTCTTTCCTTTCTCTCCTTTTCTGCTGCTATCATCACTTCCTTACTTCACATCTGGACATCTGTAACAATCCATCCTGGTCACTAGAACATTCCCAACACATGGTTCTCACTATGATGCTTTCTTGCAGAAAGACAGACTGATGATTGATTCAGATCCAGATCTCATACTCTGGTATTCAAGATTTCTGTTCATTCTATTCTTCCAGTTTTGAATTAATTGCTTGACAATAGGAATCCAAAACCTTGTCTATGGTGGCTTCCACACACTCCACTCTTCTCTTTCCCTGTGTGCATTTGGCATACTGCTATATCCACCTGAAAGCACTTTCCTTTCCTTTAGCTAAAGCAAATTCTATACTTTCTGCAAATCCTCCATCAAATGTCCCTTAAGTAAGTCAGTGAACAATTACAGGCTTACATGAAATCACGTTAAAATTATTATTGTTATTATTTGAAGTTCTGAATATCAAACCCAGACCCTTGCAATTGCTAAGCAATGACTTTATCCACGAGGTTTCCCCCCCAGCATATTTACATTCTTGATTTCTGTAATATATTATTCTCCTTCAGGGTTTCCCAAACTTGTCCCACTGGAAGAGCCCTCCTCAGCTATGCTACTTTAATAGAAAGAGCATGAGATATTAATTTAACTCACTCCTACAAAGCATGGAACATCCTTTCTGGAAAAATATAAATAAATGACTATCTATTACAAAATATAAAATACTACTGAGGGTGTTTGTGTTCATGGAAAAGATAACCAGCTGTTCAATTGATACTATCAGTTTTAGCTATTTATTCCTGAATTTTTGCATCAATATTTGCTTGGTGTTTGTTCCCTCATTTTAGTGTCCTGTTTGTGCTCACTGTGAGAAAGCTGATAGCAGTCAGCATGGCTTGAGGTAAAAGAAAAAAAGCTTAAAATCCAGAAATTTGCCCGCAGGGAGACAGTATAGATTTGGAGGGTTCTGTGGCAGGTTTTCTCCTCTTTGTGTCATTGGGAGAGTTACTTAACCTCTGTGAGCCTCAGTTTCTTCCCGAGGGCAATGGGGAGGGGCTAATAATGCTGGGCTTGGAAAAGATCAAATGAGGTAACATTTGGAAACCACCTATCATTCAACAGAGATGTGCTAATGACAGCTGACAGATGGCTGATGACCTCGGGAGAGGCCTTCTTCTATCCTCAGGAAAGTGGAATGCAGTTAGAGTGATGCTTTCCTGCCTGATTGAAGAGCAAAGGACCAGGGAGTGTGGCCTTTGTGCCCTTTAACCCTACTCTGGAGTCAAATGTTAACAGATCCTCAACCTGCTCTCTTCTAGGAGCCTGGAGAAGGGCACACCATCCGTGGCCTCCTTAGACCTGTGCCTTGCTCAGTCTCTCTGACCTTCTGTCTCTATATCATTCTCTCTTTGTTCCTATCCTACCTCTCATTCTCTGTTGGTCTCTAAGTTTCTCTCTTTATGTTTGCCTGTCTCTGTATACTTCTCTTCCCTGTCTCTTTGTTCCCCACCCCTCTCTGTCCTTCTATTTCTGCCTGTGTCTTTCTCCCTCTTATTTTTTTTTTTGTGTGTGTTTCTTTCTCTGTTTTAATGTATTCTTCCTGTCTCTCTCTTACTCTTTTAAATGTTCTTTCCTACACTATTTTTGGCATTCTCCTGTTCTCTAGCTTATATCCGGCTTAATTTTATTTTATTTTAAAAATCACTATGGTAGAAAAGGAATTTTTTAAAAAGGGGGATTTCATGAAAACAGACACTGACAGGACAGAGGAAGGGGAGTGAGAGACAGGAAGGAGAGCAGGGCATGGATGTGGAAGTACTGGGAAACAGAGTGTAGCACATTATGCTATGTCCACGTAGGAATACACAATGAATCCCACATATATATAATTACAATGTGCTGATTAAAATAATACCAGTGAAGGGAGATTCATAGACAAATGGATCAGGGGAAAGAATTAAGGACAAGAAAAGGAAGGTACTGGGGAATGAGATTGATCAAATTATGTTATGTGCATGTACGAAGATGGCACAATATATCCCACTATTATGTATAATTGTAATGCACCAATAAAAATAATTATGGTAAAATTGAATCTTGGGTGTAGCCTTGTAAAAAGCAATCAGTACTGACATTCATCCTGCTCTGGTTCAAGAACATCCATGCTGCTCTTGCATAAGAAACATTCTTCATAGGTGAACAACTAGAGCTCATTGCTTTTTGCTTTGTTTTGTTTGTTGCTGATGGGTAAGGGGTACAGTATCTTAGCAAATAAGTAATTTGGGGTTTGATTTATACATGCATTCTTTATTCCTCCCATGGATCTCAAGAGAGTACTGTGATAGAGCACAACACCTGTAGCTTTGATAAAATAAAAGTAATAATAAGATTATATTTATGAAACACAATTTGTCACACTGTTTTAAGAATTTTGCTTGTATCAACTCGTTAATCCTCACAAATGTTAGGATTGTTACTAGTATCACGGGGCTACAGTTCAGAATGTTGCCCTAGATCCTACACTAGTAAGTTATGTCAAACTATATACCCAGAGAGTTTGGGCTCTTAACTATCATGTCCACACATCATCAACAGTACTTTTGTGTGTCCTTTGGATTTTTTTTAAATAAAATGAAATAGTATAGCTGTTGCTTGATTTTAACAGTGGGGCATTTTTAGATTTACTTTATAGAATACCTCGATAGTGGTCTAAAAATAACTTACTAAGTATTTCTTATTGATAGACCCCATAATTTTTGTATCTCTCACATTCCTGCTAGATTAGATCTTCTCTGCTTATGGAATGAGTGACTCAAGGAAGGAGAAAAAAAATGGTGGGCAAAGTCATAATTCTGGGCTATATGGAACCAAGCAAGTGACATGATAAAAATTCTGGTCCCAAAGATATGATTGGGACAAGGTCTTCAGAATTTTTTTTTTTTTTTGTCTTTCCAGTTTGAGCACTACTGTAAGAAAAGTGTATTGACTTGTTTCCACCACAAAATAAAATAATTTGTAGGTAAAACATAGTGGAAGTAGGAAAAGGAACTTTTGATACTAAATATTGTATTAGTATTTTTAAGTCTACATTTCTCCTAAAAATAATTTCCTTTTATTAATACGAGAAGATAGTCCCAACTCCACTGCTTGGTTCATGGATTAATCTGCATGAAAAGCCAGAGTAGAAAAAAAACAGTAAAAATGCAGCTGTATTAGTCATAAATAATAATCACTTTCATTTACATAACGCTTTGAAAAGGCCCTAGAAGCTTGCTAACTTTTAAAATCATGCACCAGATTTCAAATGCAAAATATCCTGCTAGTGTGATGTTGAGGTTACAAATTTAAACACATTGAGGTCAGCAAATTCAAGAGGTATGGTTCTCATTAAACATTATCTCGCCCACATAAGTATGCTTCAGTTTTTTCTTAATATTCTTTATTTAAGAATTCGTCTGCTACTGAAAACATTATGTCTATCTAAATATTTAGCACCACAAAACATAAACACTGTGGGATTGTTGTCTCCTATATGTTGATATTTTGAACTACAGCATGAAATTGGTGCAATTTGAATTTTATTTTTGCCTAGAATCCTGAAATGAAAATGAAAATGCTGATACTGAAGGCAAACAAGGAATTTTATCTCTTCACACTTCTTTATATTTGTCCCTTTCCTGAGTTCAAGAATGCATGTCAGCATGGATGGGAAGGTAGCTAGAACAGGAACTAGGATATACTGATTGCTTACCAGGTTTGAAATACTGTTAGGCACATTGTCCAGGTTGACTTGAACTTTTGTAATAATTTTAAAAAGTAGGTATTGGAATGTCTATTTTACAAGTCAGAAAATGGAGACTCATGGAAATTAGTTTCTCTCTTTTTTGATAGCAGGGATTGAACTCAGGGGCACTCAACTGCTGAGCCAAATTATATCCCCAGTCTTTTTTTTTTTTTGTCTTTTATTTAGAGACAGGGTCTCACTGAGCTGCTTAGGGCCTTGATAAATTGTGCTGGCTTTGAACTCGTAATTTTCCTGCCTCAGCCTCCCAAGCTGCAGGGATTACAGGTGTGCACCACTGCGCCCAGCTATATTAGTTAGTTTCTAATGTTGTCCCCATCTTTCTCACTAGATGAGGTGGAGGAAGAAACCTACTAAGTATGTCTGCCTACTGCCTGCCACTTCCTCTATTCCAGGTCTTACCTTAGAAATTATGCATGGTTGGGAGATAGAGTGTAGAAAAAAGTGCCAGGGGGAAATTTTAAGAACAAATTTAAAATTCTTTAACATATTCCCCACAATTGACATCCAACATTTTAATGTAGGAACATATGGAGAAGGGTTTGTGAGTCCACTTGAGAAGAAAGCTGTGGGGCAAGACCATCTGCTTATACGTACCAATTCAGTCACCTTCTGGGAAAAAAGTAAGCCCCATACAGTTTATCAAACAGGTTCACTTTGCATTGGGGCAAGAAGGTTTTCTCATTGAACAGATCTCTCTTTGTCATGGAAACATGTTTTCAGATGTCATATTATATACCATGATATCATACAGAAGACTCTGTGTACGATAGAAAGAGCATCTAATTTTTCCAATGGGTAGAATTTCCCAGAATGCTACATTTTCATTTGAAGTGACCAAGACTTAAAAATCATGTTCTTTTAGAGCTGGAAACCAATCTAAAAGTTAATCCTTTCCCACTCTGGACCTTTTAGAGATGTGAAATCTAAGGTCAGTGTGGATAGAGGAGTTGAGCTAGGAAGTAATGGAGCCATGTTGGAGCCCAGGGCCACTCACTCACTTGTTCAAATTTAATTGCCAGTTGCTGACCACTGAAAATGTATATTGACAGGTAGCTTCAGAGTTCTAGCTTGCTTTCTAATGGAGTTATTTCAAGAAATTTTTGATTATTGAATCTTATTTGGGATAGACTGGAAGAATTCATTATTTGAAGAATGTATTTTGGAGTCCTTTTCGTCTTTGAAGAATCTTCTCTAATGTGAATAATATCTCTCTTAGTTTAATAATTTAAATGTTTTGTGGGTTGTAGGAAGCTGACTGTTTAGGGAAAAGTTGCCTATGCCAGGAGTGTGTGGTGTGTGTGGGGTGGAGGAAGAGAGTGTTGATAGACATCAACTACCTGAAGTACTTTCCCCATTATCTTTCTGGTTTACCATATTTCCCTAGGTTTCTTCTTATCATGTGGACTAATCCTTCATTACTTTTGCTAAATCCCCCTCTTTTTTCAGGTCTCTAAACATTAGAATATGCAAGGGCTCAATCTTTAAGTCTCTTTTTTTCCCCTCTCTTTCCTCCTTAACTTTCAGATTATCTAATTAAGCCTCAATATCATTGTTAGGCTATTAATTTCAAATTTATAACTTCAAGTACTTAACTTTTGACTACAATCTAGATTTATGGAGCTGACAATTTATTTGCTATTTCTACTTTGTTACCTGTTAGCTATCTCAAATTCAAAATATCCCCAAATTCTCCATCTCCCACCTCTCATCCTTATCTCTGTTTTATTGTAGTCAGTGGTACTGCTCCTCACCCAGCTGCTCAGGCTTGAAATCTTGAAATCATCCTTGACTCTTTTCTTACCCATTCGATATTCAGGCAATTCAGCAATCCCATTTGATCTTTCACAATACATCTAGACTCTAGTTCCCCAAGACTGTCACCTCAACAGCCAAGTTCAAGCCACCACAAACTGTGGATAATAACAAAAGTCATTTGTTTCAGTACTTCCATCCTTGCCTCTACAATATGCACTGCATAGGCTTGGTGGTACAAGCTTATAATTCCAGTGACTTGAGAAGCTGAGGCAGGAGAATCACAAGTTCAAAGTCAGCCTCAGAAAATTAGTGAAACCTCAGGGATATGGTTCTGTGAGTAAGTTCCCTGGGTTCAATACCCAGTAGTTACTCCACCACAAAAAATTGTACTACGCGATAATAAAACCAATGCATGTTGAAAATTCTCTTCTAATTACCCTCAAAATAAAGTCCAAAGATTATCATAATGTACAATATTGCTCTCTTCATTCTCTGGTATTCTGCTCAAATGACTTCTGATGTTCATCAGAATATTCATCACTATATAAAATATATTTTATATAATTATATAATACAATATGTACACATATACTTATAAATATAGAAAGAGTGATCTTTTGTTCTTGACTGTATATAATATAATGTCTAATTGTATATATGTTATATATATCTATACACATACACACATAAATTTTTAAACTTCGTCTGCTCTTTTAGTTTTCTGAGGTTAGGGACTTTATTTGTTTTATAAGTGTCTAAACATTAAGGATGCACCTCTAATAGAAGTAGAACTTGGTATTAATACAGTATGCTTTAGAAACAAACTAATATCTTTTTCTTATATATAAAATGTCATGGAACTTGAAATACAGAGATAAAAATTAAACATAGTAATATCAATCATTGTAATCAATTTATTAAATTTTTTATATCATCCTATGAAATGATGCACCGTACTATTTTGCTTGAATTAATCATATAATCAATATTTTTTATCTTTACTTTTTTTTTTTTTTTTTTTTGCATCATAGGGAATTGAATTCAGGGCCTTGATCATACGAGGCAAGTGCTCTACCCCTGAGCTACATCCCCAGTCCTTTGCCTTTAGTCTTAAACCATCTTAACTGAACATAAATATGAATGGTGTGCCAATATCATATATTATTTCATATATTGTGACAAATCAATAAACTTCAGGAGATGAGGTTTCTTTGACCCAAAGTGTTTCAGAATAACTACATAGTGATGATAGCAATTCTACAATCCAGGAATAATTCAATAGGTTGCAGATGAGCAATCAAGCTATATGAGGGTATTTTTACAGATTGAAAAGATATTTTTCATTTGGTTCTTAAAGATGTTGAAAAATTAAGATTTTCATAGAAGAATAAATTCTACATAGAAGTGATCAGGTGGCAAAAAATTAAAACTTGGTGAAAAAAATTAAAGGAATTTTAAAAATTTAAGAAAAAAATAAACTTTATTCATCTTCAATGTGGCATAACCCCAGATCCCAAGATTCTTGTGAGAATAAAGGTGTAATCTCAGATGAAGCAACTGAACTTTCCCTGACTTCCATTGCAAAGCAGTGTTCAGTGTTTTTAGGGTGCACCTACTGCTGTGCAATGCTCACATGCTCAGAAATCTGTAGCTGTCTCTTGATGATTCCTTCTACTGATTTTACAATATAGTGCAACAAACAATGTTTTTGCGTAGATACTTTTCTCAAATAAAATGCATGTTTTTGGATAGTGCAGAAGATGTACAGGATGCTTTGGAGCTCATAATAGGGGTGACTAAGCAGTCTCCTATGGCATGTGTGTGTGGATGTGTGAGCCAGATGTGGGAGTTTCATAAAGATCTGTGCAGAGGAAGGGCCGTGGAAGCTGAAAAGTGGAAAATGCCCGGCTAAGGAATACTAGTCCTCCAGAGCCTGAATTGTGGAGAGCTGTTCCAGAGATGAAAGGAGAAGTATCAAAATTAACATCAGTTAAGTCTGTAAAGAAGTCCTCAGTCCCAGTCTGGGTTTTGTTGCTTTCTGTTTTCTTGGGCATTTAGTTATCTGCTCATAGTTTCTTTTTTAGCTCTTCAATGTGGATAGAAACAATGGGCCAAAGGAAACATGATAAAGATTATACTGAAGAAAAATAAACAACACATGTAAATAACATAAATAATATTTGTAAAAAGCACAGCCTGTTAAGGAAACCTAACAAAGTTGGTTATTACTACCAAACCCAGACAACCACATTCTTTCTCAGATTCGTCTTTGCAGTTTTGTGGAAAGCTTATGCTCATGCAGGACTATTGTATTTTTAAAAGGATATTGAAAAATTAGGCAGCATCTAAGGAAAGAGCAATAAATTGATGGAGAGACACCGTGACATAAGAAGAAAGGAGTGTGCATTATTTGGTCTGGCAAAGAGATGGCTGAAGAAGGGTATAATACCTCTCTTCAAAAATATGAAGTGCTATTATTAGGAAAATGTAGGCCAGCTGTTCTTGAGCTCCACTGAGGTCAGAATAAGAAAAAGTTGGCTGGGTTTGTTTAAACATTTGAGAGAAAGCCTTGAAAGTAAAGGTTACTTATGGATTCCTGAGATAGGTGGCCTTCCTGACAGGAGATCTTGAGATACCATTTGCTTGGAAGGAGAGATAGCCTTACTCAGAGGAACTCCTTTGTGCTCAGAGGTAGGCGCTCTTAGACTCAATTATTCTAGCATCCCAGCCATTGATAATTGGTAAAGGACAGGGGGGTGCTCATTTGAAAGACAATCACCAGCATAAATGCACAGCTCTCAGGGAAATGGAAGTGCCCTTTCCTGAGTCCTCTCTATGGCTCCCTTGATTATAGACTTCCCTTGAGCCTTTCACAGGATGATGCTTCCTCTGACAGACAATTTCTGATTTTTATTGTCTTCCATAGAAACTTATTTTCCAAAACACAAAGCAAAAAGACAAGAAGTCTTTTCTTCATCATATTTTGAAACATCAGAATTTGAAGTCGAAAAATATGCCTTTTAATAAAAAAGGTCTTTCACTCGCATCTCACTCCTGTAACATATATAGTGCTAACTCGTTAAATCATCTCAAATGTAGCTGTCCTTTGCTGAAGAAAAAAAGAAGCTCATGCCTTAGACCTACATATAGCATTCATTTGCATATCTATGCATATACACACACCTTATTTTACATTAAATCTGTCTCTATACTATTTATATTTATACCCATTTGCTGAGTCCAAATATATCTGACCATTTTTGAATTGCACCAAGTATTCTTTAGAAAGTATTCTTAAGAAGTTATACTTGGTAAGACTTTGCAACAAAGCTGAATTATGGTGGAAATCCTATACAAATACTCAATCTTTCCAACAGCAATAAATTACAATGTCAGAAACATAAGGTGCTGACCTCCCAGCGTGAACAAAGAGTTGGGGGTGAGGGATGGGGATAAAGCTCTTGATTAGAAATGTTTTTCTTGAAGAATAAAGCATTTATGCAGGGAAACAGCCATGAATAAAGTCTATCACCTCCTGATGTTTACCCATATAAAGCACAAGATGATTTTTCTTCAAGGGAAGAAAAAAAATAAGAAAAATAAAAACCCTGCATTTTGGACTGATACGCAAAGTTATAAATGTTTAATGCATCTGATTACTACAATTTTACAGTGCCTTTTTTCCCCCTGGAAACAAAGGAAGACTTTTTTTTTTTAAACAAAGAAGAAGCAAATGAACAATCCTCAAAGTGAGAAAGCGTTTTGTAATTTTAGAATATAGAAGTGACTAGTGGGTTATGTGCAAATTTCTTTGAAAAATAACAGCACACCGCTTGAGTTGGATTGTATTTTTAAAAACTAGGATCAAGGATTGGAGCTCGTAACATGCTTTCACAATAGGGGAGCAGCTAGCAAGCTCCTGAACTCCACCAACCATGAAAAAAGCAGAACATTTCTTTCCTTCTGTCTCTGCGTCCTTCTCTCTAAAAGAGCCTGATAAAATCTATCCTGCAACAAGAGGATTTTCACAGAAACTGAACCCACCATCATCTACCCCAGTGAATCTTAACCCTTGATACTTTGCTTTAAAAAAAATACCAGTTCTAGGGTCACTCAAGACTAATTATTTGGATTAAAATGTTAGTGATTTTTAAGTCTCTAGAGATGATTCTAATATGAAATTCTTGGAACTATTTTGACAACCCATGGTGTGTCCCTACATTATTATGACTATAAGGGTAACTCCAACAATTTAAGCCCTACTGTCCCATTCCTTCTTGGTTCTCTCTGGTTCTTCTCTTCCTTGACTGCTGACTACTGCCTTTCCCACCTCCACTGCCAAATCCTTTCTTGGATACAATTGCACCATGACGATAGTTCTAATCTTGACTCTCCTGTTTGGGATTTATCACATACAGGAATCTTCCCTAGACTTAATTTTTATGTTTTTATTACCTAAATATTCCCAAATTTTCTCAGGCTTCCTACTTCTCCAGAAAAACATTCCAGTTTTTAAAATAGAGTCCTCTATTATCCAGTTCCCAAGTCCGTCATTACCCAGCAGGGATCCTGTCCTCCTCCTACCTTGTCTCTATATTTAGGATTTCCTGAACACCTTCCTCACTCTACCTTCTTGAATTTTTCCTTCTCTTTTGTTTGTGAGATATTGATTCTCTCTGCTCAGCAAAAATCAAGCCCTGTCCACTCTCCATCATTGTACTTCTCTTGTAGCATCTCTCAAGGTGCAAGCAACCTCCCATTAGTTCACTGTCTGCAGCACATATTTTTTGGTACCAATGTAATTTGTATTTATCACATTATTCCTGTATCTTTACCAGTTTTGCTCCTGGTGCTCTTATAAGAGCTTCAAAGACAAGACACCTATCTTATCTATAGCTCTCAGCACCTGGCACAGCATCTCACACGTAGTAGGTACTCAATTCTCGCTTGTTAAAGGAATGTTAAGGTGATTAAGTGGCACCGAGCTTCCATGATCTCATGTCTCAGTGGCTTAATGCTGAGTATGCAAGTGCTGGGAAGTGCTGTCTGAATTCCAGTGCCAGAATTATATTTATGAGGACATATGGAGGACAAAACAGAAAGGAATGCTACAGTCCAAAAAGAAAAAAAAAATACGTATCATTCTCAGAAAAAGAAGACCATTTTTAACCTTACAGTGTATTTAGCTCTCCAGAAGATTGCAAAAAAAGATTTGATGAAAAGTAAAACTTTAGCATGGAAGAACCATTAATTTTAAGCTCCATAAAATGTAATGATAATTAATCATTCTTTACAGGAACTTTAATCTTTGTTTTAATTCAAACACTCTGAGTGACCATTCAAGAGCCTCCATCCTGCTGGTGTTAAATGTGCTCTTTAACATCTGAGAGAGGTGCTGGAACTTGCTTTCACAATAGAAGAAAGTTATTTATTTGGGAACCAAGGACATTCATTTGTTCCCTAAGTTCTGCTGGCCACTTCTGTCACACTAAACAGGCAAGATGTGGAGTTACAAGTATTTCCTACAAGTTCCCTCATAAGGATAATTTCTCCTTTCCTTCTAGAATTACCCTTGGTTTTGATATAACATCTGATTCAACAAAAGCTAGAAACTATTAAGCTTAGTGAGGAAGGCATGTTGAAAGCTAAGATGTAAATGTGGCTTCTTGCACCAATTACCAAAGTTGTCATGGTGACCTTTAGCAACCACCACCCTATCAGTCAGCAGCCATTGATCAAAAACTTCTACTAGTAAAAAGATTATGACTTGCTGATGACTCAGATGATCATTAGCATTTTTAGTATTACTTTTTAATTAAGATCTATACATTAATTTTAAACATAATTCTATTTCACATTTAGTAGATTATAGTATATCTCCATGCACTGGATAACCAAAAGATTTGTGCAACTTACTTTCTTGCAATAATCATTTGATTGCAATGGTATGGAACCAAGCCAGCAAATTCTCTGAGATATGCTTATAGTTTTAATTGTTACTGATGGTCATTTTATAATCACAGGGAATAGGCTGGGAATGAAGCTAGTACATGACTAGTGTCTCAGAAGAAAGATGGAAAGAATATGGATAAGCCACTGAATTGGATTCATCAACAATCAACTCTTCCTTCTGGCTTAATCATTGGATTTTGTTTAGTTAGTTTGAGTTAAGTTTCTTATTACTTAGAATCCCATGTACCTTAGCTGATATGGTGGTCATGGCAACTCAACCAGATTCAAAGGAAAGACACATCTGATTCCAAATGACAAAACGGGTTCATAATCCCAAGATGCATTTGCTTTAAAATTGTCTTGTTTTGATAATGTCTGTTGATACAACACGGACTTAAGCACAAGGATGGCTTTATTCATTAGTTTATTCACTCATCATGGGAATGGCACAGTGAAAGGTGACAGAAGATGAGCATTGGAGAAGTTCTTGTGGGTGCTATGAGTGTTGGGAAGGAGAACGGATATTATGGAAACAATAGGGAAATCAAACTTGCAGTAAGGACCCAGAAAAGGGGTCCCTGAGAAATATGCTCTACCTTAAGATATGAGTAGAGGAAAGCCAGGGAAAGAGTGGGGCATATAGAAAAGCACAGAGGAAATCATGAACAAAAGAGGGATTTGGTGGTTTTGAAACCTGAAGAGCTCACATGGAGAGAGAGTGAGAAGCAGGAGAGTAGCAGTAAAAAAAAAAAAAAAAAAAAAAAAAAAAAATCTAAAGCTTTGAAAGTCATGGGAGGCATTTTGTCTAGAATATCATAAGTACAAATATCAGATGTAAATATCAGAAGATTATCACTATTCTCTTCATTTGCATTTTGTAGTTGTTTAAAGTCTGCATTTACATGCAGGAAGCTGAAAATTAATGTTAATAAAAGAATCATTCAGTATATCCCAGGGAAGGCAACCATATTTCCTATCAAATCCTCTACTAAGCCAGATGGATAAAGTTTCATAATCTTGAAAACTTTTGAGTGCTTTAGAATATTCAAAACAAACACTTCCCCTCAGGGCTTATTGATGGAGCAGTAGAAGTATTTTTGGCTTTATAAAGTTAGCTAAATTAGAGTTTGAAGGTGAAGACATTATTCCAGCAGTATTTATTGAGTATCTCATCTATCAGGTGATAACTGTATGACATTGTCCCTTGGTTATGTTATGCACATGTTTATTTATCTACTCTGCATAATAGTTTATAATAAATAAATTATACAGAAATTTGCAAATATTGGTGAGTTAAAGACATCCCTTCAGATTATAATGCACCAATAAAAAGAAACAAAATCCCTTTGAGAATTAGTTACCTGTTAGTTCAAATCCCTCTGGAAATTTACTAGCTGTTACCTAACATGTCACATAACTTCTCTAAGCCTCCATCTCCTTCTTTGTAAAGTGGAGATAATATTAATTCTATGTAATAAGTTTGTTCTCAGGATCAAATGAGAAAATACTTATTGAATAGTATGCCTGTAACATAGCAAGAGCTCAGAAATATTATAATTCGTTATTAGTTGTTATTATTAATCTATAATGTAGGCAAACACTAATTCTTGTGGAGCAGCAGTGTAATGGAAAGGTCTTGGCACATACTACCTTAGAACCTCAGGTGTATTCAGAAAGAAAAGGGTTGCTAGCAACAGGGATCATCCTAGGATACTAGGTTTTGAGTAGGCAGTGGGAACAGGGAAAACAAGCCAAGAAATTTCTGTCATGGGTACTGAGAAATCTGAAATCTCAGGTTCAAAATGTTGGAAGAGAGAGGAACATGGCAGGTACTAAACAGAGCAGGGGGTTGAATATTGAGTATTAAGGAAGATCCGTTTGCCTTGAGGGAGAAACTCTTAGTCTGAGGGAGAATTAAAATCTTGACTCAGACACTGGCCAAAGTTAGGAGATCTGCTTTCTAGTTTAATCCTGCCCACTCAAAAGGTATTGATTTGGGGTGAATGTTATGTAATTTTAATGATCAGTTATCTCATTAGTAAAAGGGGGGTACTTATATCTGATTTACCTACCATATGACATTGTAGGGTGATTAAATTAGGTAATGGGAATATTTTTTAAATGCTATATCACATCATTAATAAATTCATTCAGGAATATTTAGTGAATCTTTATACTGTTACTGGGATTGTAGTGCAAAGATGAAAAATTTCTATTGCTTTAAGGTACTTGTTGTCTGATAGGCAGCTCAATACAAATGATCAGCTACAATTAATATGACATATCGCTTTCACAAAGACATGTATAACACAATGTTCAAGGAACACTTAAATCTGCCTAGGAGAAGCAGGGAAGATGTCACAGAGCAGACAAAATGCGAGTTGTATTGGATACAACTCAGGCTTCAGATGGACAGGGGAGGGAAGGATATTCAGGGGAGGAAGGATAGAATGTTTATCATAAAGCACAATGGAATCTTTGTGGATTTAATTAGATAGAAAGTTGCAAGTAAATCAGACCAAGGGCTACTCGAGGTCTTCATTCTTTTGCAGTGTCATCATGGCCATTTCTGTTGCAGATCATGTTGGGAAATGGCTGACCTTGATCCTGGAATATTCCTTCCATTTGGCCTGGTTCTGCAATTCTGACATCTATGTCAGAGTTAACCTTGCACCTGCAATCATCACTGCCTCTGGCAGTCAACAGGGAGCATGCCTTCTTTTCTAACTTCCACTAAGCACAATTTCTACACCCATCAAGGTGGCCCTTCTGCATCAGACAATGGATATTAACGGAGCAACTAAGGATATTAACTGTGGCTGATGGTATCACTTCTGCCCCATAGTTGAACAGAAGGTTTCGGTTTTCACTGCCTGCTAGGTACTTAACCTTTCTAAGCAGAAATATTCAGATGAAGAAGCCCAACTGTTACTATAATTTTGTTGATGTAAGACATCTGTATATGACTTCATAGCATCTGGCACTGTTTGAAACACAGAATCCAGAGCTTCAGTTTCAAATTCTCTAAGTACACTATGTGACAGTTTAGGAAACATTCACTCCCTGTGATAGCCCCCACACTCCTAAACAAGGTAAAATATGGAAAAGTACATATTATGCAGAAAAAAACAAATAGGAATAAATAGGAATATATATGGGATGTGTTATATATGGATATGTGGAAACATTTTATCAATGCAATCTCTCTTTTGGTACTGGGTTTTTTTTGTTTTTTTTTTTTATACTGGGGATTGAACCCAGGGGCACTTTACCATTGCATTACATCTCCAACCCTTTTATTTTTTAACTTGTGTTCCTCTTGTCTCAGTCACCCCAGTAGCTGGGATTACAGACATATGCCACTGTACCCAGCTAAAAGTTCATCTTGGTTTTTTTTTTGTTTTGTTTTGTTTTTTTTGGTGCTGGGGATTGAACCCAGTGCCTCACATGCGAGACAAGTGTTCTGCCACTGATCTATATCTCCCCTCTAATGCAATCTTGTTTCTTACAATTTTTAACCATCTCCTGTTTATGTCAAGATGAATTCTCATAAAGTACTTTTTACAATGGAGCGTGTAAAAAGAGACATTGTCTCTCTCTCTTTTTTTTTTCTTATTTAGCAAACACTTACTGTTGGATGTGAAGTGTCCCTCAAAAGCTCACATGTGAAACAATGCAAGAAGATTCAGAGGAGAAATGATTAGATTGTAAGAATCTTAACCCAATCAGGAAATTCATTTCCTGATAGGGATTAACTGAGTGGAAACTGAAGGCAGGTAGGGTGCGGATGGAGGAGGCAGGCATTAGGGACGTGGCTTTGGGGTGTATATATTTTGTCTCTAGCTAGTGAAGTCTCTCTCTGCTACCTGATCGTCATGTGAACTGCTTCTCTCTGCCACACTCTTCTGCCATTATGTTCTGCCTTACCTCAAGCCCCGAGGAATGGAGCCAACTGCCTATGAACTGAGATCTCTGAAACTGTGAGCCCTTAAATAAACTTTTACTCCTCTAAAATTGTTCTTGTCAAGTCTGTTAGTTACAGCAGCAAAAAAAAAAAAAAAAAAAAAAAAAAAAAAAAAAAAAAGATGACTAAAACACTTGCTTAGCATCTGCTCTGTGCTAACCATCCTGCTGGATAATAGGAATAAAGAAATGAAAGTCTCCACTTCAAAAGAGCTAAAATGCAAGTGAACACTTAATTGCTTTGTGATATCAGAAGTGATACCATCATATCTGTGTATATGTAAGCATCATTTCCTATAGAGGACCACTCCATGTGGTCCTCATAAAGTGGTCAGTAAATTTGGATGCTCTACCCCTCAGTA
Source organism: Urocitellus parryii (assembly GCF_045843805.1). Classification (NCBI taxonomy): domain Eukaryota; kingdom Metazoa; phylum Chordata; class Mammalia; order Rodentia; family Sciuridae; genus Urocitellus; species Urocitellus parryii. The sequence continues at coordinate 151,972,094 of NC_135534.1, forward strand.
ACCCTCAGAATCAGAGAAGGCACATGACTCAGAGAGGAGAATTTCTGTCATCTTGGGACTTTCCCACCAAAATATGCTGTGGAGTTTGATTCTTTACCGCTTGCTAAGGTGGAAAGATGACACTCTGGATGTCATTTTGGCACTCATCTTCCCTACTACAATGACTGGAAATGAGTGTTGGGGATGAGTAGTGAATGAAAAAGGGTCAGGAAGGGAGGGGAGAGAAATGGGGGAGGGGATATTTTCTTATGATACCATTTAAGTTCTGTATCAAGTGTAATTGCAGCCCCATTTAAAAACTGATTTTTTTTCATTTATTTAGAAATTCACTTTTTTAATTGATATCTGAATGTGGAGTGCTACAGTTGTAATATCCTAAAATATCAAAATAACTGATTTGAGGAGGCAAAGGAACAAGGATCCTCCTCTTTTTATGCTGGAGAAGAGAAACTAATAAATCTATACCTACTAGGGCTCAGGCTACCTTAGATAGAGCTTTGCAAAATTGATACAATCATTTTTTCATTAATTATGTGGTATTATCTAGTACATTCACGTAGTTATATACATTCTGTAAGCCATCAATTCAACTCTTAGGGATTTATGAGCATGCATATTAGGACACAGGCACAACAGATTTCCTAGAGGCATTTTTTTTGCAACAGATGCAAGCTGGAAATAAGAAATGTCTTCCAAGAGTAAAGTGTATGAATAAATAAACAATGGAGTACTATGCATCAGTAAAAACAAATGAAATACAACTACCTTTAATTAAACATGGAAATTTTGCTATCATGATGTTAAGTGATGGAAGCTAGACATGGACATGCATAAAGTAATTTTATTCATTTATATTATAAGAAAGCAAATTTGAAACATGTTATTTAAGAGTTCTTGGTATACTATCAAAGAAAGGCCAGGAAATGGTTGTCAGAAAAGCTAGAGGATAGTTGCTTGTAGGAGAAATGAGTGTTTTGAGATCAGGAAGCTTTGGGGGTACTAACAAGGTTTTAGTTTTTGAAGTGGGTAGTTATTATATGGGTTTCCTCATCATAGTGATGCATAAAATTACATTTATGCAAGCTTTATGCACTTTTTTGTGTGCGAGTTATATTTCACAGTAAAAAAATATGTAAAACAAAACAATACATTATAATCAAATAGATTTAGCTCAGGGTTGTGAGAAAGATTGAATCTATCATAGTAAACTTACTATAAAAATTGATTAACATTAAACAGGGATGAGAGGTGGGAGGGAAAGGGAGAGAGAAGGGAAATTGCATGGAAATGGAAGGAAACCCTCATCGTTATACAAAATTACATATAAGGGAGGTGAAGGGAAAGGGGGGGAACAAGGGAGAGAAACGAAGTACAGTAGATGGGGTAGAGAGAGAAGAGGGGAGGGGAAGGGAGGGGGAAGGGAGATAGTAGAGGATAGGAAAGACAGCAGAATACAACAGACAATAGTATGGCAGTATGTAAAAACATAGATGTGTAACTGATGTGATTCTGCAATCTGTATACGGGAAAAAATGAGAGTTCATAACCTACTTGAATCAAATGTATGAAATATGATATGTCAAGAGCTTTGTAATGTTTTGAACAACTAATAAAAAATTGATTATAGGGAAAAACTCATCTATTATTTCAATAGGTAGAGGAAAGGATTCTCTAAATTTCCACAGCCATGTATGCTTAAAATAAGCAACTAAAAATATAGGGAACTTGTTATATGCCAAAAACCTACAGTAAACATTAAACTCAGTGGAGAAACTTTGCTTTTCCTTTAAGAACAACAGTAAGTTAGTGACACTCATTATCATCACAAGTGCTTAACAGAAAACTAAAGATCTTGTCTAACTCTGAAAAAAGCAGAAGTACTAAAAGATAAAAAGAAATGGATGAGAGGAGATAAAACTGTCAATTTTGGTGAAAGCTATGAACATCTACCTAGAAAAGTCAACTTAATCAAATTCAAAATGTTGTTTCTGTTTTCTTGTTGGATGCCTGAACAACTTACAAAAACAAATAGCTTTTTTTTTTACATCAACATTAGACAAAATGAAAATGTAATTTCGACTGTAACAAGAAATACAAAGTATCTATGGATTTTAACTTAACAATGAATGCTCAGGACTTCAATGGAGAAAAATTCTTGTCTCTAACAAAGAGCATAGAAGATCTGAAAGAAAAATCAGAACATTTTGTACTCTTATTTGGAAGGGCTAAAGAATAAAAAGTTCAATTCTGTGAAAGAAAATTAATAAATAATTTCAATGTAATCAAAAGCAAAATTTCATCTGGATGATTTTTAGAACTCAGTGCAATCATTTCAAAATTTATGTGAAAGAACAAAGACAAACAAGTAGCTGATCCTGCTTTGAAAAATAAGAGCAAAGAGAAGAGATTTGCTCTCTCAAATAATAAGATAAAAGCCATAGAAATGAAAACAGTATGGTTGTGTTTCTGGAGCATCCAAAAGAAACAGTGAAAGAGAACAGTAAGTGTACTAAACCAATCTGTGAAGTCAAATACCTGAGAACCAAACATCAAAAAGCCATAAAAATTTAGAGGATTGTTTAGCATATGGCTTTGAGAAAACTGATTCATAATATGCAGAAAAATAAAACTGGATCTTTACTAAGGTTATGTCTGTATGTACACACACACACGAAAAACATTTATCATAATGGCTACACTTGTACCGTGCTTAGTATGTAGGATGGGCACTTTTCTAAGTGTTTTTTGTATTTGTTCATTTGATTCTTACCATAATCATTCTGAGCTCATTTTACCCATTTTATAAAACAGGAAGCAGATGTATAGAGGGGGTCAAGCTGTCCAAATTTACTGAATTAGGAAGTGAAGGAGCCAATGTTGTGAATTCAAGAGTGATTCCACATCCATTGTTTTAATTACTATACTATAAGGATAAAACTGTAAATGTAAGAGTAAATCTTTGTAATCTAGATATGGGAAGAACCTTTTCAATAAAATTCAGAAAAGCAAAATTATGAATGCAAATAAATAATATGTTTACTAAAATAAGAATTAAATATTTCTATTCATTGAAGATTCAAGTTTACAAAATCAGATGACATATTGGAAGAAAAAAATTAATTTTCAATGTCTAATATGAATAGAGTTTTAGAGTTAGATTGTTGAGTAATTCTTGCCAGTCAACATGGAAAAGATAGCAATTCAATTAAAAAATAAGCCAAAGACAAAGGACATCCAACAAAAGAAAGGGAAGAGACTCCTTCTCTTCACTCCACTTGCTCTGCCAAAAACTTGTGATCAATAAAATGAAATGGAAATCAAAACACTGACATCACTTTTTGCTCATTGTGTTGATAGAAATTAGAAAGCTGAATCATGCCAAGTATTGGCAGCAATGCAGGGGCTCTTACTAAATATTAAATTCTTTAGAGATTACAGACTGCAGGAGCCATGCTGCAGAACAGTCCAGCAGTACGTTGGTGAGTTCAGGATGTGCACAGACCATCAGTTCCACTAGTGAGCATATATCCCAGAATTAGTTCCTTCACAAATGAGAAAAAGCTCATGTGCATGAAGGCTCACAGGTTTTTTTGTGTGTGTGTGCTAGTGAAGAAGTACAGTTTATCTAGGAATGTGATAGTTTTATGTCACAGAATGCAACAAAACAGGGAAAAACAATAGACAATGTACAGTGATATAGAAGAAATTTAAGAATAATTACAAGCAAAATTAGTAAGAAATCTACTGCATTTTCATATATTTTACCAGAGGTATACATATGAAACAAATTGATTATGGGTGGAGGGAAAGAAATAAGAACAGAATGAAGAGAAAAGAGAATAAAGAAATGGATGAATGGGTAATAAAGTCAGCCATCAGACTGAGGAGGCTGGTAAAGTCATATCTTTGTCCCTGAGTTTATAAAAAGGACACAAAAGAAATAAGAAAACAAGACCAACATAGACCTAGACTTTATGGAGTTTATATTCCTAGAGTGGAAACAGAGACTCAACTACTAAAAAAAAACATGGCTCTTTAAACTATTATTTTGAGAAGTTCTATAAAAGATAAAAGCTTGGTATGTTATGAGCATAATAAGTTTTAAGACATAATTAGTAAATTCTCAATCAAGTAGCAAATAATAAATAAATGTCTGTGATATATAGAAATTGGGCTAGGAGAGACAGCGCATCTGTCATCCTGTTTGAAAACTGAGGAGTATAATTGCGTTTGTTGTTTTTAACTAGAAATTCTAGACTCATTTATGATGTCAAAGAACTTAAAATATATATTGCTAAGTAATTTGAGCTTGATTTCTAGGTTAGTATTACAGCCTTATTAGTATGACTTACATATTAAATAAAACAGCATGAGCCTTATCATCTGTATCCACACACGAACACTGTGACAGCCCTATACAGAGCTGAAAATAGCAACATTTCAAAGCAGTGGGTTCTAGAAAACCCATGTTTAAAGCTGAACAACCAGAAAGAAACTTGCTCATGACTTGTAAAAAAATTCTGCAAAACCAAGGAAATTGGCCATTAGTCAAATGATTATAATGATTTATTTCAAGAAACAGAAGACAATTGTTTTAAATTGTGATTGTTGCATGTAAAAGTTCATGAATCTTACAAAACAGCAAAAAATGACAAGGAAGCAGTGGGCAATCCAAACTGACATAGAATTGGGGATATTAAAAAAAACTGTTAAAAATCAAAATTACAATAACAAATTAAAACAACATTGGAGGTAATAAAATTGATATTACAGGAACTTAAGGATTGAACCCAGGGGTCCTTAATTCTTGAGCCATATCCCCAGCCCTTTTATTTTTTATTTTGAGACAGGGTCTCAATAAATTGCTTAGGGTCTCCCCAAATTGCTGAGGCTAGCTTTAAACTTGCAATCATCCTGCCTTAGCTCCTGAGCTCATGGGATTTTAGATGTGCACCACCATGCCCAGCTAGATACTCTTTCAAAGTGGATATTAGAGATGGAAAATGTAGGTTTCACCTAAAATTGTCAGTTCTTTATGATAAAATAAACAAAATGAAACCAAAACAAATGCAGAAATACTAAAAATGCAATAATGTAAATAGCTCATCTGAAAACACATTTCTGAGTTGAAGAAAGACTTGAGTGTGTATTCCACAAAAACAATGTTAGAAAACACAGAATCTACCAAAGATAGGTTCCCATAAAGTGTTTAAGCTACCAGGGTTTTTTAAAAAAGCTTAAAGACATCTTTTGCAGAAATTCTTGTTATCAACAAAGAAACACATATCAAACTGCCATCATTGTTTTTATATAACTTTAAAATGTGAGAAGACTGCTTCAGAGTTGTAGTATTATTTTCAAATCTACATCATTTTCAGCACTTTAAGTCAGTATTTTACATTGAGCTTCGTTGTTATGTATAAAAACAATAACTTTATTAGATATAAGTTGACTGGGAAAGTATGCTTTATTGGAAATCATTAGTCAAAGACACACTTCAGCAGGCCATGATATCAATAAAGATAAATAATCCATAATTGAGAAAAGTGAGAAATTTAAAAGACATCTTTCTCTATTTGCCTAAAATTCAGTATAGGACAGTGGTTAAGCTCACTGGCTTTTGAGCCAGATGGCTTAAGTCCTCAGTCTGTCTCCTATAATTACTTGGTTTCTTTCTATCTCATTTTCTTTATCTGTGAGATGAGAAGAACAATAATGCCTGAATTACAGAGTTATTATAAATATTAAGTGAGCTGATATATGTAAGTTTTTAGGACTAGGTCACATACATGGCAAAAGTTCAGTGAATATGGTCTGTAATTTCATGTTTATATTCTAGCATCAAACAGTTGCAAGGTTTTCTTCTTTGTCCAATCTGCATGAAGCAATAATCTAAGCTAATCTAATGAGATGACAGACATTGAAATTGAAAAATAATGTTAATAAAACCATTTATTAAGCACTTACTACATGAAATTAATTTTATGTATTTATTTAATTTTCATAAGAAATTTGAAAAGTAGATGCTATTATATTCCCATTTTATAAATAAGAAAACCAAGGCTAGATAAATAAACCAGTTCCAGAGTCACACAGTTTGCAAATGATGGAACTAAGGTTTGCATATTATTCCATGCAGGCTCAATACTAGCTCATAAAAGTTAATTCTTCATTTTATCCTACTAGACATTCGAGTCAATCCATACAATCTCATCACATATCTCTTTTTATTCAAATACTCTTATGAAATTAAAATTATATAATACAGCATAAAATTCTTTGCAGGCTAGATTGGGAGTTATTTCAGTGGCTTACCAAGAAACAATCCAACCCCTGGGACAGCTCTGATGGCATCATCTCATCCAATAACCAAGTGACCTGATCTATATTTTGACAACAGCCTTTACTATACAAATTGCATGCATTCTTGACTTGCCTGTCTCTCTCAGTAGAAAAATACAGTATCTGTTGCTTAATAAATGCATATAAAATGGGTATTAAATTAGCTGAAGCTTACTGCTAGATAACATTTCCTAAATAACTCATTAATAACTATATTAGACATGAATAGTACATGAACAAGTGGCAAAATTAGCACAGTGCCATGGTGCATGCCTGTAGTCCCAGTGATTCAAGAGGCTGAGATAGGAAGATTTAGAGTTCAAAGCCAGCAAAGCAACTCAATGAGATCCTGTCTCTAAATAAAAAATACAAAATTGTGGGGCTGGGGGTGTGGCTCACTGGTCAAGTGCCCTTGAGTTCAACCCCCAGTACCAAAACAAACCAAACCAAACAAAACAAACAAAAAACAATCAAACAACAAAAACCTTCAAGGAGACCACACATTTCCATCTTATGAGTAACGAAGCTGAGACCAGACAAGTTGTCAACTTCCTCTTGATGCTTGATAATCAAGGGGACTTCTTTTTTTTTCTGTGTATTCCTGTGAGCCTTTAATGAAATAATATCTACTAATAGTAGCTATCATGAGAAATTAATATGTACATTAGATAAAACAGTAGCAACATTCCACTAAGAATCCCATTCTTAATCGAGTTAACTGGTGGGTTGAGTCAGTGTTTTCAAGATGTTTAACAAACTATTAGATAAAATTTAAGTTTCTTTCTGCTTTCATTTACAGGCATACCACTCTTCGTTGGCTACTCCTAGGGAGAAAAAAAGTCATTTTCATAGTTGAAAGATATTGCTGGGAAGGATATGTACCATGATTCAAATTAGGGAAATTGCCTTTAAAGAATTCTATTAGGGTTCTATTACTCCACCAACTTCTGGTTATACCTCTTAAGTCTGTCAGTTTCCCAAGATCTGAGGGCTATTTCAGGATGGCACCTGTTGCCATCAATTGGGGAACAGCCTTCATTGGATTATCTGGATTGACCATGTATATTGTTCACATTTATTACTTCCTTTTTGCTTATTTGATACCATGTATACCAGCTTTAGAATTTGCATTAAAAGAATAAAGTCCTGCTCTGGTGTAAGAGACACAAGGAACAACAGGAGAAGAGTACTTGCTGCATGAAATCTACCAAATGAGGCTCAGAAAATGAAAAAAAATCTGGTTTTTGAGAAAGCTACTATGTCTTCCCAATTTACTGCTACAGATTCCAGAAATATCCACCACTTTGCAAGGCAATACACATATAGTTATTTAGAGTTAACTGTGAATGACATTCATTTGAATCCACTGAGGCTGACATCTTTTTTCTTTTTCTTATGCTTATAGTTGTGGTGACTTTAGATTATAGATTCCTGTGAAGTTGAAAATCTAAACTTTGGCAACAAACCCAGACTTGTCATTCATTTCTTGTTTATCACTTTTTAAAGGTTAAAAGCAGTTCAGTCACTTATGTACAGGCACACACTAGACAAGCCTGAAGTCTTTCAAATTCAATTTTTTTTCCCCTAAATTAGATCTAGATGACTTTTGAAGGCCTTTATAGTTAATGAAATTATTCTGAAATATTCAGAGGTCCTCTGAAGTATTCCTCAACTGGAGAATAAGTCTAACAGATATAAAAATCTATTGGAAAGTAATACTAGGTTTCTAGAAATTTTATCAACATTCTCAAGGATATTAAAATTACCCCAGGAAATTCTCCATGGACAAATTGAGAGTCATGTTTTCCTAAACAAAGGGAATTTTTCCATTAGAGAAAATGATTCTGGCATTCCATTAAGAAAAGAATGAACAACATGATCTTAAATATGTAGCCCCAAGTCCCTACCTAGAGTAATAGAGGTTAAACCTTCCAAGGATGATTTCTGGACTTATAGCTATTTCTCAAAGGCAGTCTTTAGGGAATCATGGTGTAGATTTATGAATCATGCAGGGCAAAGGGCGGTTCCAAACAGGAAACAACAGAGACCATGAACTGATAACACATGAGTTTTTGCAGGCCAAAATTCCATTGTATAGATTTGTATAGTGATAATGGGTATCAAACTGACAGAGACATTAACCTTAGTGTTATGAGGCTGGGCCTCCAAGGAGTTAAGCCTGAAAGGCCCCCATGATCTATGAGCAGCATGCTGAATTACTTATCTCAGGCAACTCGTTAATGAAATTTCCTATCCTTTTCAAAATCCTATTTTCAAAAGCTTGGTGACTTCAGGATACTAATCTACTATTTGGGTAAGTAGTCCCCTAAACAGGTTTATAAAATGCATTTTTCTTGGGGCTGGGGATGTGGCTCAAGCGGTAACACACTCGCCTGGCATGCGCGGGGCGCTGGGTTCGATCCTCAGCACCACATAAAAATAAAATAAAGATAAAAAACTGAAAAATAAATATTAAAAAATTCTCTCTCTCTCTATCTCTTCTCTCTCTCTTTTTAAAAAAATACATTTTGCTCTTCAGTGAGCTTGCTTTTCCATGCTGGATATTTGACAAGCAACTGAGCACCGGAGATAAAAAAAGAAGCTAACACTGTTGATCTCACTACTTCTTGTTAGTGGGATTATAATTTTTTAAAGAAAAGTTTTTAATTTTAGGGGACACATTAAATACTAAAGGCAGGTTAGTGTGCTCAGAATCATTCCAAACATATGCTGCCATATGGCTCACTTCTTTAGTTTGAATTATTTTTGAGTAGGAATCATTTAGGATAGTCAAATGTTTACATTCTATATGTGGCAACCTAGTGCTTATTTTTTTTTTCTAGAAATGAAATAAATAACTAATTTAGGGAAAAAAAGGTATGGGCCAACAAGGGAGATAAAACTGGAAACACATTGTTACATTTCTGAACTTCAATTTTTTTTTTCTTTATAAGACTAAATGAGATAATGTATATGACTATACCTAATGTAATTGTTTGGCTTTCTAACTGTATACAAATTTGAAAAATAGAATCCTTTGGCAAGAACAAATAAGCCAAACTGACAAATAATGATATTCCATAGTCTTCCATTGATTGGGATTATCTAATCTTAACAGAGCAAAAGATAGATGACTTTGGAGGAATCTTAATATAAATAATGTTTTTCCAATATTGGAGATTGAACCCTGAAATGTTGTACCACTGAAATACATTGCTAGCCATTTTTTTTTCCAGTATTGGGTTAAGGGGCACTTAACCGCTAAGCCACATCACCAGCCCTTTTTTAAAATTTCATTTTGAGACAGGATCTTGCTGAGTTGCTCTAGGCCTCACTAAATTGCTGAGGCTGGCTATGAACTTGCCATCCTCCTGCCTTAGCTTCCTGAGCTACTGGGATTACTGGCATGTACTACCTCACCTGGCCTCCTCCAGCCCTTTTTATTTGTTTTTTAAATTTTGAGACAGGGTCTAACTAAATTGGTGAGGGTCTTGCTAAAATGCGCAGACTCGCCTTGAACTTGTAATCCTCCAGCCTCAGCTTTGAAGTAGTTGAGATTATGAGTATGCGCCTCTGTACCTGGCTACCCAAAGAAGTCTTAATATAAGAGAAAGTTAAAGTCTGAGTAAGAAACTTGGTAATTCAACAGGGATAGCAAAGAAGAAATCAGGTCAACAAGTGAATGACAGTGAAGACTAAGGTATTTTGTAATGAAATCAATACACTAAATTTAATAATTTCACATTGTAAAAGGCATGAGGGGTTAAAAGGAGAAAAATTCCTATGAATTTATCAAATTACACATATGATTTGATAGATTTAGTTTTGAATGGTGTTTAATTTAAATGCATATATCTCAAGGACTTGTTATAGAAATGATATAAACATTGCTTCCATTGTGTCCTGGGTTGCCTCCCAATGACAAGCATTAGCTGCTTTTTTGTGTTTGTTTGTTTTGGTGTTGGGGGATACCAGGGATTGAACTCAGGGGCACTCAACCACTGAGCCACATCCCCAGCCCAATTTTGTATTTTATTAGAGACAGGGTCTTACTGAGTTGCTTAGCACTTTGTGAAGTTGATAGGCCTGGCTTTGAACTCCAGGAGGATCCGCCTGTCTCAGCCTCCCAAGGTGCTGGGATTACAGGCATTTTCCAGCCCATTTGGTACTTTAGCTGTTTTGAGTGCTAAAAATGTAAAATTTTAAATCTTCTTCGTTTCCCTCTATCAACCTCATAAGCGAGGTCTTTCTGCGTTCTTACAAAACTGACCTTTCATCTTGAGTAAATTCTTCTCCAGCAGTTTATAAATAATTGTAAATGGACTCTCCCACGTCAATACCATGGTTTTTCAAAAATGACATTTATACAAGATTCTTGCTTTTTATTTTTAAGAGAATGAAATTCCATATAAAAGGAAAGAACAGAAAACAAAAGCAAAATATTAAACAACAACAAAACCCCTCAAAGTCTGGAATCATCATCAATTTATTTTATAGCTTCTGGAATAAAATGTTTCTGGAGTCGGGAGTGCTACTGTTGTGCAACAAAGAAGTCTGCTCCTGGGAGAAATTGTTTCTAAAATGACTTCTGTTTTACTCATCCAGTTCATTCCTATCAGCAAGTTCACTATTTTTTTCCCTAGAGATTGTTAATTCATATTCAGAAATTACCATATCTTTAGACTATATATATAGGCAAATATTACTTACATTCCCAGAATTGTCATAATATTTAGAACTACTCATGTTCAAGAGCACCTTTTTGTGAATATTCACATGCAAGTCACCTGCTAGCAAAAATATTTTTGGCTTGCATGTGGCTTCCAGAAGAGAATGTGGAGTCCCTGAGAAGGAATACACTCCAGGGCTGGTGTTTCAGACTGTGAAAGTGGAGCATCAATTAACCTTACTTACATGAGTCGAATTGCACTATGTTCTTTTGTACTGTAATGTACTGTGGAAAAAAGTCTATTCGATGTGGTATGATTTTCCTTTTTTAATAAATCACTTTCTTTTCTCTAGTCTGTTTCCATCATGGGCTATTTCATATTTTGGTGACTTTCCATCGTACTAGTAATATTATGATTAGTAATAACTAAAATGGCCGAAAATAACCTACCTGGCTATGAATGAAATCAGCTTTCTTTATATCATAACAATTTCATTGAGTTATTTTTACTTTAAGAAGAACTGGTAAAAATAAAATGTTTCAGTAGGAATTATAACAGATGATTCAAATAAGTAAAAAAAAATCTGATGCCAGTGGAAAATTTTCTCAATTTATCATTTTCCACTCTTACCTTATAGAGAATTATTCAATTTTCCTGAAGTAATATCAAGAGTCACAACTCAAGTTGTTATTGTTTCATACATCTGTCTCTTTCACTGACTCTTTTGTGTTTAGAAAATGTATCATTTATTTTATACAATTTATCACATCTTTATCATAACTGTAAAAACTAGGTATTATCATTGTTTATCTATATGTGAAAAAGAAAGATTCACAGAAATTAACTCACAATATTAGTAAATGGTATAGCTGATTCTCAAACTCAGATCCAAAGGCCAATATTTTAAAATTCCAAATGAACCTCTTTTATTCTAAGTATGCTTTAAAATAATGTTCCACATCTATAACGTAAAATCAATATGTGTCTTCTAATTAATATAGAACATAAGTTAAGAAATATGTGTTGGGATGGGGATATAACTCAGTTGATAGAGTGCCTGCCTTGCATGTACAAGACCCTGGGTTCAATCCCCAGTAACACAACAAAAAAAATTATGTGTTTAAAAAAATCTGTTTTGCATACATTAGCATAGAATCAAAACAGTGCAACAAAAATGTAATCATTTTATTAAGGTGCAATTATTAATTCACCAATCTCACACCAAGAATTTTACAGATTTTAAACAGTACTTAGCAGTATTTAAGGAGACCTGGTTCATAAAAATGTATTATAAAAGGAAAGATAAATGGCATGAATAATTTCGGAAAAACGATATAAATACAACAAATATTTAATAAGGAGAACTTCCAATTTTGATGCCTCTGCTTCCTTTCCAAATGTATCAACCTAAAAAAAATCATTTAGGTTATTTGAAGTTTAATGCAAAGTGATAAAGCACCACACTGATGGAAATTGAAATCTAAATTATGAGCTGTTCTGAAACATACAATAAATTCCTTGGGACGAGAAGACTTCTGGAAGCACAAGCAAGCAAGCAGTAGTGAAATCCATCTTTCCTCTGACTTCCCAGGCACATTAGGCTAATTCCTGAAATAAATCCAGTCAGCTGGCAAGTTAACCTCTCACTCCTGTCGAAGAAGTTATCTGCAGCCTTGAGTTGAACTGTTTTCCTTCTCCCTGGCCTTAGTCCTTTCTTTAGTGGCCCTGTATTTATGGTGTCACTTGGGGAATTTATCTATGATAAGAATGTGTATCTGAAAATCATTCATTTTAGAAAAGCTTGGATGCAGGGATCATATATTACATAAAATTTCATTAATTCTTTTATCGTGCATTCTTTTTTCTCCTGGGGCCTATCTAAGCCAGTCACTTGATAGTTTTGTGTTTTCAACATTATTTATTCGGGAATTTTATTTTATTTAGGCTTTGGAAATGATGAAGTCAAATTGGATAAAGATTTACTCTTGACTCATTTAATTCTAACATTTCCTTTAGGCTCAATAGGTAAAATAAAAAAAAAAAAACCACCCTCAATGGAGAAATTTTTTATCATCATGTAATCAGAAATGCAAATGATAAACATGGGTATATTTACTTTAAAAAGGTGAGGTTTGGGATGTATTTTATTTAGACTTTTAAAAGTTATTAAAAGAACAGCTACTTTACATACTAAGAACCTACTATGCATATGTATACATATTCAAATTGTCGCTGATAAATCCTATTTTGTGGAAGAACTAGATGATTGGATGTTTTATTCAATATTTTTAAAAAATTCACCTCTCATATCCTATAGTGAAACAGATTCTGATACATAATGCTTAACAAATTATTTAGTACCTGTGGCCAACATAGACTGGTTATTACAGGTTATAATAGCAAACAGCACTCGCAGGTAACAGTCGTGTGGGTCCTGCTCTGTTCTAAGCACTTGGCTTATTTAAATAATTGAATATTCTAACAATCTTAAATACAGTATGGTTGAGCAATTTGCTCAAGATTATACAGGTGTTACATGGGGAAGCTGGAATTTGCTTCCTGCTGTCTGCTTTCAGAGCCCATATTTTTAACTATGGTGTTGAAAAATGTCATTTGAAAATAGCTATTAAAGATTATATGCTTTGATTAAATTTCCTGTTTTTCAGCAATATATACCTATACTGTGAGGATAATAAAATTATTAAATGTCTATTTTAAGTAAAATATTGGTTAGATCATTATGTTCATGAGCATCTAATGAAAGAAAACCTTATGAAAATACCTGGTACACAAAATCTTTTCCTCTCTTCCATTAGCCAAAGGTTCATTTTTGTTCCATTCTTTCCATTATTTCTTTTGCTCTAGTATTTCCATTGAATATTAGCTATAATGACTTTTTATCCAAACAGAGAACAAACTTTTGGGGGGGTATTTTAGTGTCATGGTTTAGACCTGGAATGTCCATTGAAGTTCACGTGTTGTCTCTAACACAGCAATATTCAGAGGTGACGCTTTTAGGAAATGATTGGATCATGAGGACTCTAAACCCATCAGTGGATTGATCCAGTTGGTGGATTAATAATTTGAACGGGCAACTGGGAGTTGGTGAAAATGTAGGCAGGTGTGGCATTCTTGGAGGAAATCAGTCATTTCAGACATATCCTTAGGGACCATATCTTGTCCCTCACTCCTCCCCTGCTTCCCAGATGCCATGAAGTGAGCAGCTTTCCTATACCACATCCTTCCTCCATGATATTCTGCCTCATATCAGGCCCATAGCATTGGAGGCAGCTGACCATGGACTGAAACCTCTGAAACCGTGAGATAAAATAAACCTTTCCTCCGCTAAGTTGTTCTTGTCAGGTATTTTGGTCACAGTGACGAAAAGCTGACTAACACAGTTACTAAAGGCTTGGGAGGATCTTCACGATTCAGTTGTGTAAGGACTAGAGTGCAGCAATGTCAACTTTTAAAGTGAGCTCTGCAATTAAACGAGATTTATAGCTTAGGTTCTGTGCTGTGCTGCTTTTCGTTTCGCTACAGATGTCTGTCCTTCAACTTTGTGTGAATTCTTCCAAAGAGGCCCAAACATTTTTGTTTTTGTTGATCCATATTCACACTACCTTGGTTTCATAAAAAAAGATCCATACCTTGGTGTCATTTTAAATGGATATTATCTTTTACTTATGAAAGTGATGTAGAATCACTGCAGAAGAATCAAAACTGTAGAGAGAAGAAATGTGATTACCTATAATCCAAATAACGAGATAACAGCTATTTAGTTTTGTTTAATTTTTTTCCCTAGGCTTAAAGATGTAGAGAGCTAGAAATAGTCTGGGGATATAGCTCAGTGGTAGAGCACTTTCCTAGCATAGGTAAGGCCCTGGGTTCGATTCCCAACACTGTGGTGGTGTAGGGGGCAAACACCGGCAGACAGAAAGACGCACACACATACATACACAGTATATATGTTATATACTTTTTTTCTTATTTTGTACAGAATCAATAAACAGTTCAGTATCTTCATTATTCATTCAATGTTTTGTCATAAATATCTACCTGTTAATTTTAAAATATATGTATTTATAATATTCCTTTATATTATAACAAGGATGCCTTTGAAACTGTCCTTTGACCTTCTGCCTTTCCCCTTCCTAATCCTTTTTGCTGAAGAGAGGCCCCTTCTGATGATTGTGGTTAACTGACCACGGAAGCCCAAAGTCCATCGCAGATGTTCTGGTCAGAGAAGAAGAAAGGAGACACGTCCCTGATGAGGAAGGCTGGCCCAGCAAGTAGGGTTCCTGCTCATTGCCTCCTTTTCTCCCCATAAAAGACCTTCACACTCCTGAGCCCTAAGATGGAGCTCTGCTATAAAACAAAGCAAAACAAACAAAAACTACTCTGTCGTTTCAAGATGCTGGACCTTGAAGAAAACCGGATTCCCTCCTCCCAACTTCTGAATATTGGTACTTGAGCAGAAAGACACACTGGGTGATCTGATTCTGAGTAATAGATTTTGGTCATTTTTATTAATTACTGTTATTATTATTTTGCACTACAAGGGATTTCATTCAGAGTGCTCTACCACTGAGCTATATCTCCAGTGCGTTTTAGTTTTTTTATTTTGAAACAGGTTCTCCCTAAGTTGCCGAGGCTGGCCTTAAGCTTTCAATTCTCCTGCCTTAGCCTCCCAAGTCACTGGGATTCTAAGCATGTGCCAACATACTCGCCCAAAGGCCTCTGTCTTGATCAAACACAACAACAACTTAGAAAAATTCAAATCATAGTTTAAGAAAGACAAAGAGAAAAAAGAAAAGAAAGGAACTTAGGAACTCAATAGGCTTGAGTGACTATGATTTCCTTCCTGTGCTTCCCCTTGATCAGCTTGTGTATTTGAATTCTAAGCTTCACCTTTATCATAAATAATTTCTCAGAGACAGTTTTTAAAAATCTCTTTCCAGCTGGGAATGAGGCCCTGGATTCTATCCCCAGAAATACAAAAGGAAAGAAATAAAAGGTGTGTGTGTGGGGGGGTAGAGTTTATATTGCTTAAAAGATAAAAGTTGAGAGGAAGATAAAATTTAAAGGGCTATGATTAATACTTGACTGGAATGTCTAAAAGCAAGGAGTGACATTGGAGGTGAATGGATTAAAGGTGTCCTTTGGAAATTCTCAACTGGAGATAATCATTGAAACCATAAGACGAAATGAACCTTGTAAAGTGTGTTTGAGAAGACAGGAAGCTGAAGATTCTGGTGGTTGAATCATAATCTGAGAAAGGTAAGAATTGTAGATGCTTCTTAAGAGTAGTGCAGGCATATGACATCCAAAATAGGAAAGCTGTAGCTGCAGTTAATATCATTAACAATCAAAGATTCTTTAACCAGGATTTAGCTTTCACTGAAAACACTGAGTCTTCACTTGGGCCTACAAATATAAAAAACTTGGCATCTTGGCCTCTATTTTGCTCTGTCTCCTTTGCTCTGAGTCACATTGGATTTTAGAAAGAACAGGTCTGGTCATAAGCATCTTGTGATGACTCAAAACTACCCCTCAGGCAACAGTAACTCCCTCATCACTGCCCACAGGGCTCTGCCTGTCCAGACAATGACCACAGTATAACCAAGACTGCTTGACTGCATACTTTTGGTCCTCCTTGTCTATGTGATATGGGAGCTCATGTCAGTATCCCTGAGGACAGGACTGGAGAAGTTGGTCCTTTTGTCTTCCTGGATGGCCATACTGATTAAAGTGAACCTTTCCTGCCTTTCACCATTACTTTTTCCATTTGGTTTTTGGGGCAAGTGGCCAGATCTGATTTGTTTGAATCTTCAGAGATGGGCCTCTGGCCTAGGACTCTGATAATAGTACAATCCATGTCCTTATCCTAGATGAAAATAAAGGAAGCTATTGGTAGTTGGTAAAGGAATCTGAACCAGACTGCAGATAATTTAACATTTAAATAATGCAACTAACTTACCTCTGGTTATGAATAGTTAGGATGTTAAAAAAATTATTGAAGCCAATTAATATGTTTAACTACAATAAAACCATACTATTTTAGATCTCGTTTATTTAATATATCAACAAAGTAACTAAACATTTCTTAGAGGTAGTTTTCTTTGGAAAAACGCTTAAGAAATCTTAGCTTTTATAAATTAAAACCATGTATGCTATCTCTGATTAGTGTTCACTACTTGGGGTCAAATAATAAAATGCTTAATTTATTGACTATATTTGTAGGTATGAACTGTAATTTTATGCTAGTGGTGACAAAAACAGGTGGTAGCAATTCTTTTCGTGATGATTTTATTTCCAAAAATAAATCTCTTTTATAGGTTTATGTAGAAATGACTTAATAGTGTAATCCACCTATTTTCATTAACATTACAAAAATTGTGTTTTAGGCTCTCCCCCAACACATTGTTCTATGGGAAGAATTAAATTTTGTTCTTTGTGTCTCTATCATTGTACAGTTTGTTTTCATTTGTTTATTTTTATGGCCCTAATTGAAAATTTAATGTGACTTTCTCTTGAAGACAAGAAGACACCAGCTTTTTTTTTTTTTTTTTCTAAATAGAGTTATTCCAAGAAGTGAAGTCAGTTCTTAAGGGTATCAATTCAGAACAAAACTGGCAAGAATTAATGGAAACTACTGCATTCAGACTGAAATGAGAAAAGCTGGATTCAGTTTCTTCTTTAGTACAAAAATATTTATGCAAGGTTTTAAAATAATGTTCTAATTAATTTCATAATTAATTGTAGTTGATTTTATGAATCAGACTCTGGATTTAAGCTACTCATATTTAAGTTTCCTCATCTGTAAAATTACGTGGCTAAATCATACTTATTCTAAAGAATTGCAGAAGGCATGATCAATTTTTAAAATGACCAAAGAAAGCTTACTCTTAAAAAAATTAGAAATGACTCTCACCTATAATATGTCTTTGTTTTATGCTCAAAAGACAGTTGAAGTATTCAAGAGAATACATAATGCCAGAAACCATGGAACCCTGAAAGGAACAACATTAAGGAAAAAATTTAAAAAGCACTATTTATTCTTAAAATGAAATCAAATTGCCATTATGAATTCATTTTCATGTTTTAAATTGCAGTATTTACTCAGTCAATTTCTTATATAACAGCTAAAATGAAAAGCAACTTATTTGGAAATGAACTACAATAAAACCATACTAGTTTAGACCTCATTTATTCAGAATTTGGGATAATGTGGACAAATTTGGACTTGTTCTTTTCTATTATTTATGAAGAAGGTATTTGCTAAGCAAACTTGGTGGAAAGTCTTCAAGAGAATGTCTTTAAGCACTTCTGTATATATGAAGAGAACACATTAAATGGACAACACTTAGTGAAATTTAGTTGGCTTGTGGTTTTAAGGATCTATTGAGGTAGGAAAGTGAAACCATACAGAGAAGCAAGGGCACAACTTAGAAACGACTGAAGTTAAATAATTCCACATCAGTCAGACATGTAACATGTTATCCATCTGAGAGAAAAGGTCAGAATATGTTTGCTTCTGCTTACCCCTAAAACGTAATTTACAGAGAGGAGGAACATAGCAACAGTGCACACAATAGTTCCTGGCATATAGTAGATGTTCAGTAAATATTTGAATAAAATAATACTCTGAACTGTTTATTTCCCCTTCATTTTAACCTATTCATGTTTATTGAGCACTTTTTTACTCTCAGCTCTATGTGAAGAACTAATATGACTACACACTTGTAGTGTACATATGTAGTAGTAAGATGAAAAGTACAGGTGAATGGGGGTTTAGATTTAGATTACTCCACAAAATGAATAGGTAAGACTATTTTCTTTCTTTTTTCCTTCTAATCAAAGGCTTTTCAGAACTCATTAGTTCTGTGCAATATGCTTGCTAGGATAACTTTAATTAGAAGTAATTTTGCCCTGTCCATCAGATCAACAGTATTTTCAAATAGCTAATTATGTATTTGCTGGTTCATAATAAAGATTTTGGAAATCTGCCTGTATGTCTTAATTCAGAGACATAATTGAATACCTCTCCCAATTTGTTAGAATACTTCTAAAGAAATTAGTAATTAGCTAGGACTCAACACTAAATATTAAGGTTACTTTTATAAAAGATATGTTCAACAATAATCTAGGGTTGTGGACTTCAGAATGGTAGGATAAAGCCAGAAAGAATGTTTTGGAAAGGATTTGAGAGAGAAGAGGTGGGTGATATATTTATAGTTCAAATTGTCCTACATTCTACCTTTAATGAATAGTCCTGTGTTTCAAGGCTCAAACAAGGAATAGGGTATCAGATGATACCACTGTCATATACAAATATGCTAGTGGAAATATCTCCTTAACCCAGAATGGTGGTATAATACTCTGAAATGTCAGGTGTCAACATATCAAAATTGTGATCATGACAAAGAAAATTGACAAAACACCCTTCTTTCTAAGAAGAGACTTAGCACTCTGGTTTCTCTGTATTCTTATTTCTTTAAAATTGTCATTACAGTATTGAAATAAAGAGTGTGGTATACATCTGTTAAGAGTTAATTTGCCTCCTGGTAAGAAGGCTGGAGCACTAGGTGGGAGGTTAGTTAACATATGAAGACCCTAATTAGGAGTCTTGTGAGCAAGTTGGTGACTCTGGAAGCCCTTACACTATGGGGGCTTCTACTATAAGATCTTGGTCAATTCTATTTTTATCACTGATTAACACCAGAGAGTTGGTTATTTAGCATCATGGATATGAATATAATTTTCCGTGTGTGTGCTGACATGGATGGAGTTAAAGATGTCTGGATTGCTCCGCATAATACATGACCCCTCAGAGCCTTGAACTTGTGAGCGCAACATCTTACCCTTGCAGAATGTTGCCTTGGTTTTATGATTTTTTTGTTTTAATGCTTATTGGAGAATTTTGTTACTTATTTCTGACTAGAAAGTTCACTACATTCTGCCGTGTTTCAAATAAAACTTGAAAGCAAATTTAAAGTTAGATGGTCTAAAAGGACAGAAACTTGGGACTTTATCAAGTTCATGGGTTACATGGCTATTTTCAAGTCTGTACTCCTATAGGCTTTTATTGGTAAGACTAGTTGTGGTCTGCAATTTGCTTTTTCTGTAACATACTCTGTAAGTTCAAAGAGGACAGCATATAAAATTCTTTCTTTCTAAATTTTTTGGAAGTTATTGACTGGCTACTATAACTGACCAACCAATCTGAGGAAATTTGTCTCAGTTATCAATCAGAGGAAGAATAATTATGGTTTATGCCTTACATGAACATACACAAAGGGGCTTACCCAGTTTTGTGGGTATGCAGCAGGAGCCACATGCTTGCTCTGCTGAACCTGGCTGCTAGGGTTGGAATCATCTACTGCTTATACACTGTTGCTTAGGGAGGCTGCAACTTTTTCCTGTTTCCATTTCCTCATCTTCACAATGGATTTAATCATCATCTCTATTTTATATTTAAAAATGCTGATATTTTTATTATTAATTATTTAACATATTTATTAAAATAATATTTAATAATAATATCACAGTGTTGTTTTGGCAATTTAAGAGTCTAATACAAGTGAAGAGTTTGTTCATAAAGAAATATACAGCAAATTATTGTTATTATCACCAAGTGAAAATGTGTTGTTTTTCCCGTTAACCATTCTATTGAAAATTGATTACTTTTGTCAACCTAGAATAAATTCAACCTAATCAAGAACAAAGAAATTACATTTATTTGGAGCTCATTGGAATTGCCATCTGGGAAAACACAGATTCAAGACATCTTGAAAATGTGCAATGAAATTTTATAAAATGGTGGTTGTAGCTTTTAACCACAAAGAGGGTTGGAATTACTTTGCTTCTTAGTCAAGAAAGCTGGTGTTGGCAAAACCTAAACCATCTTGTAAGGAAGGGGCTAGGTGTGGTCCCAGTGACTGAGCATGAATGGGTACAAAAGATCACAGAAGTTAACATATTTCAAAAATCAGCTCACATCTGAGGAATGCCGTGTGCAGCCAGTTCAAAGGTTCAGCTGTGTGAGATCTTACTATCAATGGCCTCCCAACTCCATTTTAATAGTGGCCCAAACTTAAGCTACTCCATTTGAACTTCCTTCCTTGATGGCTTTTGCTTGTCTACAGTGTGTGCCTAATCCAAGCAGTACTGACCAAATAATCCACTGACTAATAGAATACAATACTTTATGTAAATTGATGTTTTCCTAAAAATTTCAGGGAGACAAAAAACCAAATGGCGAATGTTTTCTCTGATATAAGGAGACTGATTCATAATGCATTGGTGGGGGGTGGGTGGCATGGGAGGATTAGACAAACTTTAGATAGAGCAAAGGGGAGGGAGGAAAAGGGAGGGGGCATGGGGGTAAGAAAGACTGTGGAATGAGATGGACATCATTACCCTAGTACATTTATAAAGACATGGACGGTGTGACTCTACTTTGTGTACAACCAGAGATATGAAAACTTGTCTCTATATGTATAATATGAATTATAATGCATTCTGTTGTAATATATAACAAATTAGAATTTAAAAATTTCAGGGAGAAAAATTAACCATGATAATTTCATTTTTCCTGCTTAATTGGAAAAAATAATCTCAAATTGCCTACAGTATTTGAGTTCTGTTCAATAAATTCTACTACTTTTATTGCTCTGCTTTATTTCATTCTGTTTCTCAGACTGAAATTTTTCTGTATGTATCAAGTGTTTATTAAGTACTTATTATGTCTGTCACACACTGAGGGAACCTAAAGAGGTATACAAGAGTTTTAGTCAAACTTAAAGTGGTTTATTTATTATCACCAGCAGGCCTGACACAATACAAGCAGACGACAATAGAAACTTCATTTTATAAATTTAATTTTATTTTTAAAATTTGATGTGCAATAGGTGCTGAAGAACTGCATTGAAAAACATGGAAGAATTTAGAAATGTTTTATTTACAAAGTAGGATTTGTGTAATACATTCAAGTAAATATAGGATTTCTGCTGAACAGGACCAGATGTGGAGGGAGTTTAATGAATCTCTACTCTAGAAATGGCTCCCCACCTCTGTCTCAGGCTACTCCTAGCAACCATCTTCAATTATTGTTGTAAATAACTTGCTTTACCTTGCAACTTCACTGAAATTTTACCAAGTAGGGATGCACTTGGAAGGGATGACAATATCAGTTTCTCACTCTGTGATGAGATTTAGTTAGTTCTTTCAGGTCAGTTGCCATGTCTGCAGATAGTTCCTTCAATAATGCCTCGCATAGTGCGTGGCAGGCAGAAGATGGTGATGAAAACAGCTTTCTTCTCTTTGGTTTATTTAATCAAATGATTTTTTAATCTATTGGGTTACTGAGATCAATAGGACAATTATTCAAATAAGGGAGGGAAACAGAACAGGGAATTTGAGAGCATGGAGTAATTACATGTCTAGCAGAGCTTTAGATGGGCTATCAAATGTGGGAATTTGAGGCAAACAGGGTAGTCCGGGTACTCTATTTGCTTAAGGGCAGGAAAGGGTTCTGTCCAGAGCAGGAGGTCAGGACAGACATGGTAGTGAGTAGATCTTGAAGACAGATATGGGTCTTTGATACTGAGATACAGAAGGAAATAAGGCAAAAGTCATGAGTAAGTAAGAGTGAAGGATTCATTTTGAGTAATATGGAGAGATAAATTTGGAAAGATAGTGCTGGTCTGTGTTGAAGTGAGGAACATCATGCTAAAGAATCTGAATTGCATCATATATGCAACTGAAAATACACTTGGTTGTTCTACTTCTGTCCCACTGCCAGGTATTCCCATTAGTTGAATCTCAAGCAGTGGGAAAGATGAAAATTTACAGATTTTTTTGATAAGTAATTGGAATTTTTAAAAAGGAGAGGAAATTTAACAGAGGAGACATAACAACCAAATGCAGTATTTTAGACAGGGGAATTTTGAATGTGTACTGGGAATTAGACAACATCAACTAATTGTTATTTTATTGGTTGCAGTAATGGAATTATATTATTTTTTCTCATTTGTTAGAGATACATGTTGGCATATTTATAAGTAAAATGATGTGATGTCTGAAATGTGCCTTGCAGGGATCACGTTTCCCTCACCCTCTAAATTGGTATCAAGAACAAATACTGGCAATATTTTGATACCTTTTAAACTTGTTGTTGGGACCTTATTTTCATTACTTTCTCTTCTTATGCGATATTTGAAAATGTCCATGGTGGGTCCAGTCGTTCTACATTTTAACACATGAAAGTGTATGGGGCTCTTGTAGAATCTTAGGGTTTCAACAACTCTCTGCTCACCCTCTTGGATAAGCATTATTCAAGAGACTTTTCCATATCATTTAGTGCTCAGAGCATTCACACAGAAAGTTGAAATCCGATTCTTTTGACACAGAGGGTGCCAGGGGCTTCTTCTCTCTCACCAGAGGATCAGAGCAGAGGTAATTCACAGAAGTTTCAGATTTTGCAGTGATATATACTGGTTCCTAGAAAGTCTCTTTAGGGTACATAATAGAGACAAGCTTATATTTTACAAATGTTGTAAAATATGAAAGTACAGTATCATGAGCTGAGGGGCAAACTGATTCATTGTGATGTGCAGAGAAATTTTGAAAAGGGAAAAATTTCTTCCTTTTATTAAATGTGTACTTCTAGGCATGGAGTCAATATATTATACTGGCTAATAAAGGATCACAATCAGATACCACTACACACTGACCACAATGTTTGAAATTTTAAAAACAAAGAAAAATTAGAAAAAAAAGGGGGAAAATGTAACTAGGATTGTCAAACATTGCCGATAGGAATTTGAAATAACCTAGCAACTTTGGAAAAGAGATTGGAAAATTCTTATAAAGTTGAACATACACTTAACATGCAAGCCAGATATGCCACTTCTAATACTCCTAGAAAAAGTGTCTATAATAAAAGAAAACATATTCTTACAAAAACCTGCATTTAAATGCTTATGGCATGTTTGATACATAAAGTCTTCAAAATGAAAAGTATCTAAAAGTTTTCCAGCTGGTAAATGGAGAAATGAATTGTGTTGTAATATCCACTCATGAAATAATATAATTAAAAAAATAAAAACAAAACCAAGTACTTATATGCGTGTGTGTGTGTGTGTGTGTGTGTGTGTGTGTGTGTATGATTGGATCTCAATTTTTTTGTGTGGGATAATGGGGACTGAACACAGACAGGGCCTCCTGACCTGGATAGAGTCCTCGTGACCCTCTCAAATGCTCTACCACTGAGCTATACCTTCTGTCTCTCAAATGTATTTTGCTAAGTAAAAGAAGTCAAGGTCAAAGGGTTGCATAATGTATGATTGCATGTATACATCATTCTGGAAAAAGAAAAACCATAGGTATGGCAAAGCATTTGTTGCTAGGGGGTGGAGGTAGAAAGTGGCATTGACTATGAAGAATGAAGGTGTCTTAGTCTCCTTGGGCTACTAAAATAAATTTTTTTAGACTGAGTTATTTATAAATAACAGAAATTTATTGCTCACAAGTGCTCTGGGAGATCTAAGATCAAGGTGTCAGCAGATTGGGTGCCTAAATGGAAACTTCTAGCTGTGTCCTCACATGAAAGAAGGTCAAACAGGTTCCTTAAAGCCTATTTAATAAGGTATTCATTTCATTAGGCAAACAGGTAGAGCCCTCATGACCTAATGACCTCTCAAAGGATGCTCTTAATGCTACTGCCTTGTGGGTGAGACTTCAGCATAGGAATGTTGGGAGCTCCAAATATTCAGACCACAGTTGGGGTGATGCCAGTGTGTATCTTAATGGTGATGATGGTTGCAGGTTTCCATGTGTTTGTCAATACTTAGAAGTACATACTTTAAAAAAGGGTAGCCTTTATGGATATAACTTAAACTTCAACAAACCTGACTGAAACTATGTATAAAGTAAACCCTCAAAGAATGCATGCTCAGTTTCTTGCACTAGATCTTCTTTTTCCTTTTTTTCCTTTGTAGTTGTGTATGGACAGCATGCCTTTATTTTATTTTATTTTTTTATGTGGTGCTGAGAATTGAAACCAGTGCCTCATATATGCTAGGCAAGTGCTCTACTTAAGCTCCAGCCCCACTCCTCCTCATTTCTTTACTTGTGAATAAGTTTAATGGCTCCATAACATTCTGTCATTTGGATGAACTGTCAGTGGCATACCAACTCTTCCAGGTAAAAATTTAGGCTATTTTTCTACCTTTCCTTATAATAAGTAAAAGTTGAATAAAATAATAAATAATAAACAGTTTATTTCCTCTACTGATTATGCTAACATGATTGGAAATATTTTGGCAGTCCTTTGTAATTAATATTCCTACTTTTCAACAAGGTCTAGTGGAGTCTAAAGAAACAAGAAAATATGATCAAAATAATCTTCTTAATTTTCAGAATGTTAGAGATTTCTATTTTCGTGACCAAAGTTTGTGGATTTAGCTTTGTGGAGAAAAAAAGGGCTAACATGTTGCCAACTGAAAAATAAATCCTACCAACAATAATCAAAAAGCCTAGGTAAACTAGGGCTAGAAATTTGAGAAGCAGAGTAAATATTTCTGAGGGTTTTATTTCCTGATGAGACTATTGGTTCTCATGTGCCAGAGTGCTGGTGTCTAATTTATACTCTGGCCAAATGCTGCTTTTATGGATAACTGGGGGCTCTGTGTGCAGCTTTGGGAGGTGTAATAATGGCTTGTACAAGAGATGTGTCAAGCAAGGTTGAAAGTGTAGACATCTTCATTGATTGTTTTAAATTCCATCATTGGCTCTGCATGTGGGGCTAAGTCCTGAATCACTTCAGATTTGAGAATATAAGCCATCAGTTCTTTAAGAACACTAATCCTGATACCAATCCAAGTCTCCAAAAAGGTCTTTCATTAGTCAATCTCCAAATAGCAACAGCACCATTGTCTACTTCATTAACATAAAATCTCTTTTGCAAAACTGCTTTAATGTACAATAGGGGAGAATCATTGGATAAAGATGGGTAAGTAGGAGCAGAGAGAAGAGACATAGAAATGGGGAAAACAAAACAAAACAATCAGTCTGATTATAGTTTATCTCAAGATGCTTGTTTTATCTTCACTTTATGAAATGTCAACTCATTAACATTTCATTTTTTTTAAAAAAAATCTGCCTGTGCTATGGATCTGTATCACTAGTGAGAACATTTCTGTATTAAGACTCTCTGTGTGCCCAAGCATTTTTAATGACCCCCATTGCCATGGCACCATCTGGACACCTGACATTTAAAAAACAAACATTTCAGCATAATTGATGAATTCTTCCTTAGATGGCTATTATGCAGGACTGACTATAAGATGTACTGGCAATCCTCATTCCAGCAAATTAAACTTTGCTAAGCAAAAGTATCACATTGAGCAAATTAGGATGAGTGTATTGCAAAGAAAGCTGAACCTGAAGAGGCTCTCTATAACAATAAGAGGAATGGAACCACCAAAGCCAAACCATGAGAAATAACCTGGTGGATTTTGACCAGGGCAGAATCACTACGGAAAGGTCACAGGGACATGCCAGTATTGTAGGTGAGTAGTACATTACCATCCACACAGCAGCAGCAAAGATTGCTCTGCTAATAAATGACCCATCCATTGAACAGTAAGGATTATCCTGTTTTCTACATGAGGGCATACCTTTTGCTAATACTGTCTTAAACTTGCAGAGATTTTGGAGAAAGGTAGAAAAGTTAATCTAAAAGGCATCTGTTAATTATGAAGCACTTTTGATTCATGCATTCCTGCATTTTACATAATCAACAGAAATGTGTTACATATAACTACATACAAAGTACTATTCTAGGTTCTAGAGATGTAGTAAAAAGCAAGACAGACAATATCCCTACATCTTTGAATCTTTAAAAAATTTTTTTTATGTTGATGGACCTTTATTTTATTCATTTATTTACATGTGGTGCTGAGAATAGAACCCAGTGCCTCACATATGCTAAGCAAGCACTCTACCACTGAGCCACAAACCCAGCCCCTTACATTTTTGAATCTTTAATTCCACTTTGGTCCTGGGTAGGATTGACAGAAAGTTGTAGCTTTTAAGCAATCTGTGAATTAGTGAGTTACATATTATTTTGTAGATTAGGAAACTGAGACACGGAAAGACTAAGCAACTCATACAAGATCTATATAAATAGCATTAATGTTTAATATTTTTTGCAGAGAAGGAAGCTCATGTCAGGTAAACACCTACTTTGTTATTTCAGGCACCTTGAGATAAATGGGACCATAGGCTTCTTTAGATTCAATACTTAAAACTCAGGGTTGAGGCTTAAAAATCAGAGCTTTAGGAGAAACTAGGGAAACTTAGGGCTTAGGTCTTCCATCAGTTTAATTTTAGCTCTTTTAGGACTTGGATAGGATTTTTGGACTACCATTTTGAACCACATTGCTGCTGTTGGAGAAGCACATCTAGAATTCTTAATGCCTGATTTACAAATTAGCTTTTACCAACCTGCTCTTTTCTTACCCTCAGATTTCTAAAATCCACTTTTCCATACTAGTTTCCAGCTCATGCCATCATGAATAAAATAGGAACAAGGCATATTTTTTTCTTTTCTTCTTTCTATCATTTTTAGAATTGTTCTCCCCCAATGAGCATCTGTCTAGTTCCTGCCCACATGGATCCTGGTATGCAATAATTGATTGCAATCACCAGTACACTATGTATATGTGTGGGGGGTGGGTGGGTGGATGAATTTAAGCCCCTATACCAGTTATAACCTCTAATCAAATTACTATAATTATTGTAATTCAATTTCCCCCCTTATATTATAAGATTAACAAACGCCTAATTCATAAAATTTCATAGGATACATTATATAGAAAATAAGATATGCATTCTCTCCAAATGACCAGGGAAATAATAAGGTAAAGGCAGAAACAAAATGTACAATAGATAGGAGTATTTACCACAAGATTTTTCAGAAAAAACACATTTTTGAATTTTGATATTTATGAGGCACTAGTATAGTTATGTAAAAATTAATATATCAAAAATAAATAAATGAAAGCCAAGTAATTATCAAGCCAATAGTCAGTCCATATCAAAGAATGATTTGCAAAAAAATTCAAGGAAGACTGTATTGATAATAATGGAAAAAAATGAAATTAATTATTCTATTATATAAATATATTTTGCCATCTTTGAAACTTATGCCTGGTCCTTTTGTAATTAATTATATGCCTATAGAGACAGAGAATTTATAGCTCAGGGTTAGGCCTATACAAATAGAATTTTCCATACTAATACTAAGATACTTTATGATGTCTAATTTATATTACTTGATGTTTTATATATAACTAGACATATCTTCTAATGTCAACAATTTTCTCTTTGGTCATAATCTGGTTGCTGGGCTTCTGCCCACTTTTACCCAGATGTATGATTTGTAAATCTGCTTAATATATCTTTCTCCCTGTAGGACTTAAGAAAATTGCTTTCACTTAATGGGCTCTTTCCAAGAGTTTAGAGCCCTGATCCTCCCACCCTATCAAGGAAGTGTCTCTGTTATGCACTATGTGTCTGTGACACTTCTTGTCTTGTGCCCCTTCCCCTGCCAATACTGGGAAGTGAGCCCAGGGGCATCTACCTCTGAGCTATATCCCCAGCCCTTTTTATTTCGAGACAGAGTCTTGCTAAGTTGCCCAGATAGACCTCCAACTTGTGATCCTGCCTTAGCTTCCCAAGTTGCTGGAGTTACAGGTATGTCCCACTATGTCTGGTTTTGTTTTTAGATTTTTAAATTTCTTTCTTGTTTTTTTTTTTTTTTTGGTATGGGGATTAAACCCAAGGGCACTCTAACACTGAGCTATATGCTCATTCCTTTTTATTTTATTTTTTTTTTTTGAGACAGAGTTTTGCTAAGTTGTTGAAGGTTCTGCTAACTTACTGAAGCTGGCCTTGAACTTGACATCTTCCTGCCTCAACTTCCTTAGTAGAAAAAATTACAGGTGCACCACTGTACTGTGCCTCCTTAGATTTTTCATGTTACTTTCAGGGGCATGTCAGACCCTATTCTTCTCAGATTGCAAGAGCTTATTAAATATTCAAGAATTTTGTGAGCAGAGCTCTGGCAGGAAATCAGTTACAGTAGAAATATTTAAAACAAAACAAAAGAAAACAAAAATCATAAAATGTTATTTATCCCTGAACACAAATCACTGTGCCTTTCAGAATACATTAGGTAACTATGGACCCTGGAACCATGAACTATTATTGAAATATTTATTTTACATCATATTCTACTGGAGCTATCCTAGTACTTTAAACTGTATTATCTTGAAGTGACTACTTCACCCCAATAAGCCAGTGTTATTCCAGATCTTGGTTTCTTTAGTGTTTCCTCCATTGCTCTATGAGCAACTAAGACAGGTACAGCTAAATCCAAAACTTTGACCCTCTGAAAACTTTAGGCAGTCTGTCTCTTGCATCTGGGTATGTCCTTTTGTAATTGGAAGCCTCCCTCTGCTGGCCTCTACTATTAAAATGTACTTATTTGTATTCTAGAATCTAAACTACTAAGGTGTAGTAAGAGACTAGAAATACCTACTGTTCTTTAATCAATTCTTTGACTATGATTTTGGAAGTATACTCTTCAAGGGAGGTTGGCTAAGACATGAGTGATCTTATGATGGTGATTGATGGCTGGATGTACATATTCATTTTGAAAAATACTCATTTAATTATAGTTAAATAGTTTTCTATTCAACTGTAGCATGGGGTGTTTTTATTAATGAAGAGTAAGTAAATTGTGGATGACAGGCTGAGCCCGGCTTTAATATCACGTTGGCTAGAAAATTGTTTAATTGAAGATTCTGCTTCAGACAGAATTAATGCCCATTATGTGTTTTTGAACTGGCCTAAAATATTTGACAAAGGTTACTCCTCTCTTACCAAGGTTATTAAAGATTTATCTCTACTAGTAAAATAAGAAAAAATCATATAATGTGCATGTCTGATCACATCATAATAGGCAAGACTGCATCATATTTTGGGTGATTTTGTTGCCTTTCAAATAAGTCATCCACTTAATGTTCCTATCATTCCTAAATAGACCTACCCTCTGATCTAGGTCTTATCCCACCATGAATCATTTGCTACATGGCAAATACCAATACTGAGTATGCATGAGCTTATATTGGTCCTTTAGATAAATCTTTGTGAAATCTTTTCATTGACTTTGATCTCCTACACATGGAGAGTTTGTTTAAAATAATTAAGATGAGTGGTGTTTGTCACCTATAACTCTTCAAAATATTATTATTATTTGTAGTACTGTGGATTGAACTCAGGGACACACTACCACTAAATTTTTCACCCTTATTATTTTGTGACAGGGTCTCACTAAGTTACCCTGTCTGGCCTTGAATTTAGAATCCTCCTGCCTCAGCCTCTGATTAGCTGTGATTATAAGCAAGTACCACCATGGCCAGCTCAAAAATATATGTTTTATAGAAAATATTATTTTTGTTAGTGTAATTTATAGCTTAAGAGGCATTTACATGAACTTAATCTTTTTTAAAGTTTAAGAATATAACTATGACACAGAAAGGTTTGAAATATCTCACGCTTTATTTGAAAACTTTAAAATAATTGATCATATAAAGTGTAGCCTCACTTCTATCCTTCTACATTTCATCCATCACAACACAAGTCTCGTTGGAACTCTACAATGATGACAATTTTAAATCACCTATCTGTTATGAACACTCTGGAATTCTAAACTTTTGGCATATAACACTCAGTGCCTGTTTTCTTACTTGGCTGTTGTTGGCTAAGATGATCAAGATCCGGAATGACTGCATCCATGTAATTCTTTCCAAATGTTTCCCTTCCTGACATTCTTTAGCCATATGGATCATTCCCATTTTCAAAAGGTGAAAAGTTCCAGGAATAAAATAAATTTATGTTCGGATGATATAACCACACTGCAAATTAGGGATGGAGGGCAAAACTGCCCATGTGCAAGAGGTAGGATTGAAAATCAACCTTCCCTTATAATCCACAGAACTCATCTATTTTGGTGGAGCAAGAAGAGAGGAACTAGGAAGTGCACAGCACCAATTCATAACTCAGATTCAAAACATGTGTGTATAGGAAAAAACAAAATAAAACAGAACAAAATAAAAACAAAAAAATTGGGCTTGTTTTCAATGCAAGTTTTGTTCCATTGCACAGGGCACAGGGAAGCCAAAAATGAGCTAATTTTCAGTGCCATTTACATTATCTGCCAGGTGTTAAACCTATTACAGACCATAGTATCATTTTCTAGAATCATCTATTCCTTCATTAGCCATACTCTCTTTATACCCTCCAGCGCATACATTTTAGTGGACCTTCAGGGAGAAAGAACTAAATAGTTTTGTTATGGCTCCAGTCTGTTTCCAATGGTGGAAATGGAAGCAAGTGAAATTAGCTAGAGGATATAATAATAAGCCAGTCATGTATTGACCACTTTCTATTTGCTCAGTTCATTGCTGGATATTTTCAGTGATGCAGGAGAAATGGAAAATCTAGTCTGAGTCCAGATTTCCTCCCTATAAAGTGGGTATAAAATAGTGACTACCTTGCCTGACTTTCTGAGAACAAAAAATAGCATGTGTTAGTGAAAGTACCAGGATGCATGGTGCATAGTAGGTACCTGATGAATAATTATTATGAACAATAATTAATTTATAATTCTCACAAGTGAGAGAGGAATATCAGTGTGAAATAATTGATGAACAAAACAAAGAAGTATAAAATCCACCAACATCCTGCATGAACCACCTAAGGGTCACAAATCATTTAAAAAGGCAACTGCAATTACACTTACCCAATCCTTTTTGTAAAAAGACATTCTACAAAAAACTAAGTATAAGAAGACTAAAAGGGCCAGGCAACAATTCTGCTGTTCTCAGCTGTAGAGGATGATGGGATTGCTCCCAAGGGTGCCTTTTAATAAAGTTCACTTTATTATTCTCTAATACATTTTAGCAAACTTCACTGGTTATAACCATGACTTTCTTAAATGAGAGATCCTTTTTCTTTTTAAAGAAGCAAATCAAGATTTCTTATCATAATTTGAATATGTCTGGAAGACAAATTCACACCTCTCCTTGTTCAGTGTCTGTGCTCCTATTTTACATCAGTTTACTAGCTCACTAAACGTGCTAAAGAGAAATAAAGCCACACATACAATTATTATTTGAGAAATACAGAACTCTGGAATTTTCTTTACTGAAGAGCTTCGGGGGCTTTTGTCTGAATAGGCTGGACTTTTTATTTTTCTCATCATAAATTAAATAACTTTTAATCTTCACAGAATAGAATGCCTCAATGAACCAGAAGCTGGCTGCTGCCTCATTTAGAATGAAGCAATAGTGCAATTGATTCAAAGAAGACTTCTTTCACTTTCGTGTCTGAAGCACATGAATTTAGCTGTCAAAAGAAAGATTGGAGGTATATCCAATTGACGATGTAATATGATTTTCAGCATTAAAGTCTGACTCTATCATTCTAGGCTCTCCTATATTTGAAAGCTTATTAGAACAAATACAATGGTACATCATTTATGAATTGGTATTTTCCTCCTCCTCTCTTGAGAGGGCTGGTGTTCTTCTCAAGAATGAGCAAGATATATAGTTTAGAAGAGAAAGTCTATTTATGTTGGAGGAATAAACAAGGCAAAGACTATTCACTCCCTTGGTATTTATGAATTCGATTTTAAAGGCTAACATTATTCTGAAGAATCACTGATCCTCAGATTTCCATCTCTGTAAGTGACTTCTTGTTAAAATGAAGATTGAACTTTAAATTTGCAATTCCCATTGGGCTGCAATTACCATATTTATTTACATAATCTACCTGTTGTTTTTACTCTGAAATTGAGAAGATATTATGTAAACATCTGCCTGCAGATGTAACTATTAATTTTAGGGAGTACTACTGATATTATAAATTCATTTCTCTGATAATTAAAGAAAAAAATTTCATACTATTAACATAGTAAGTATTAAGGATACAATTCACGGAATTAAAAATGACCCACAGCGTTTTTGTTTTTTTTTCTAAAATATCTTTTTTTTTTTATACTGGGGGAAAAACCTATTTAATGAAGCAATACTTATTTATAAGAAAAAAGGAGAGAAATGATTTTTGAAGAGATTGATGGGTGATATAGTTAGTAGAGCTAAATAAAGATAGATAAGTCTAATTGCTTTGTCTTCCTCTACCCAAGTGATAACAAGCTTGGGTAGAGGAAATTGACTTTTGTTATTGTTTTTATTTTAATTTAAAAATTCTAATTAGTTATACAGAATGCATTTTGATTCATTGTACACAAATGAGAACAAGTTTTCATTTTTCTGGTTGTACACGATATAGAGTTACACCGCATGTGCAGTCATACATGTACCTAGAGTAATGATGTTCATCTAATTCCACCTTCGTTTCTGCCCCTATGCCTCCCCTT
This sequence comes from Urocitellus parryii, assembly GCF_045843805.1. Taxonomy (NCBI): domain Eukaryota; kingdom Metazoa; phylum Chordata; class Mammalia; order Rodentia; family Sciuridae; genus Urocitellus; species Urocitellus parryii. The sequence goes on from NC_135534.1 coordinate 152,005,619, forward strand.
CACTCCCTCCCCTTTGCCCAATCAAAGTTCCTCCATTCTCCCACAGGCCTTTCCCCGTACCCAGCCCCATTATGGATTAATATCCACTTCTCAGAAAGAACATTCGGCCTTTGGTTTTCTCGAATTGGCTTACTTTGCTTAGTGTGATGTTCTCCAACTTTATCCATTTACTTGTAAATGCCATAATTTTATTCTCTTTTAATGTTGAGTAATATTCCATTGTGTATATACACCACAGTTTCTTTATCCATTAATTTGTTGAAAGGCACCTAGATTGGTTTCACTGTTTGGCTATCTTGAATTATGCTGCTATGAACATTGATGTGGCTACGTAACTATAGTATGCAGATTTTAAGTTATTGTGGTACTGGGGATTGAATCCAGTGCTGCTCTATCACTGTGTTGGATACCCAGCCCTTTTTATTTATTTATTTTTTAAATTTTAAGATAGGGTTTTGCTAAGTTGCTGAGGTTGGCCTCTAATTTGCAATGTTTCTGTCTCAAACTTCCAAATTGCTGGGACAGCAGGTGTGCAACACCACATTCAATGAAACTATTTATAACATTTAATGATTTGTCTATTTACAACAAGGGAAAAGTCTTCATTAGCTACCCAAACCTCTGAGAATAATAAACTTGAAGGGGAAAACAATGTGTTATACAAATATACCTTCAGTTTGAAGGTATATTTGTATAACACATACACACATATATTCATAATATCTAAATTATATATATATATATATATATATATATATATATATATATATATATATATATATAAGATTTTAAGGTTTCTTTTTAAATTTTTTCCTAATCAATGCTTCTTTCTAAACATTTAGAACAGCCACAACTTCCCATCAATTCCCATCCCTTCTGAGAGATCTTCATGCCTTTGCCCTCCTACCTCAGTCTGAAACTTTTGCTTTGGATTCCCATGTAAAAGTTATTATTTTGTTGATGTTGTTGAAATACCATGTAAATTACTATTATTTTGTTATTGTTGAAATCCCCTTTACCTTTTTCCTGTGTTTGCTCTCCTGCCTATTTCTTGGATCTTTGTTTTGTTTTGTGTGGTTTACTCCCTAATATAGATTAAGCATATCTTCCAGCTGTTTCTTATGAAAGTTTAGAAGGGAAGTGTTTTAACATAATTTGCCCCTTTGTGGCTTAGATTTTTTTTTTACCTTGATGATTCTGTTATTTCCCCATGGGTTGCCTCACAATAGGTCTTTAAAAGAAACCCATATGTTAAATAGTCATTGGATCCTTGTGGTGTGGAGAATAATGTCCTTTTGTTCTAGCAAAATTTTCTTTTGTTTTATCTTTACTAAAAGGTATATTTGTATAACACATTGTTTTCCTTAGACTTTCTATGAGATCCTTTTTCAGAAGCCATTTTAGTCAGAGGTTGGAGGTCTTGGATTAATTCTCTCATTAAAAAATTTTTCTTGCTGAACGTGGTGGTGCATGCCTGTAATCTCTGCTACTTGGGAAGCTGAGGCAGTAGGACTGCAAATTTGAGGCCAGCCTCAGCAATTTAGGGGAACCTGTCTCACAAAAAAAGAATTAAAAACATTTATGGATGTAGCTCAGTGGTAAAGTGCTCTGGGAGTCAATCCCCTTACCAAAAATTTTTAAAAAATAAAATTAAAATATAAAAAAATACAAAAAAGACTGGGCTGTAGCTCAGTGGTAGAGTGTCCTGGGTTCAATCCCCACTACTGCCAAAAGAAATAAATAAACTAAAATAAATTAAATAATTTTCTATTGACTTTTTTTTTGGTCATTTTTCTAGGAGGTTTCATTAACTGTATCTTTCATCTCTCCTTTTATATTATGCTTATTTGCTGTAATATTCCAAATACTGAAGATCTTTAAATTTTTCTACAAATGTTTTCTTCATTTTATAATATACTCTTCTACTTTCATGAATTTAATATTCTCCAGTTCTGCTCCCTGGTTTATATCTTTTTTGTTGTTGTTTTCTCTTTTATGTTGCAGGTGCTTCTCATATCTGGTCATCCTTGTCTATTTAAGTGGTGCCACAAGAAGCTCTTCTGGGACATTGGTCAATATGTGTGTGTTGGAGATATGCTTGTTGGCTCAGGGTTTATGATAGGGTGATTGAATAACCAGTGTCTATATATCATTATGTGTGGGTATCTTCTCAGGTACTACTAGTTTTTCTCCAAAGAGGAAAACTCCAAATTCATTCCTTGTGCTGGTACTCTGGCTATATATAGGAGGTTCATGTCTAGAAAGGATATTTGAATTTGAATCCCTCTTTTTTTTTTTTTTTTTTACTTCTGATCAGTACCTCATCTTGCCATCCATATCCAGTTTAATTTCTCTGAAATTTTATACCTCTGATTTCTTATTAGAATGAGGGAGATATGACCTCATAACTAAATGTGAATATGAAAAGGGATTTGGTGATCTAAGTGTATTCTAGAGACTTCCAAATAGTTCTCCTGTTTTCTGTTTCAGGTTCTTTCTTTTATTTCCATATGCTTGGTAATTTCAAGGACTCAGCCTTTCTGGGTTTTCAGTGTGGAGGGAGTGAATCCACACACCTGCCAACATTATCTAAACTTAAGCTTTCTAGCTGAAATCCTGGAATAAAGTTCTCTGTCTGTTTTTTGTTTTTTTCAATGCTATGGCCACATAAAGAGTATAAGGGAAGATACAAAATACTAGGAGATAAACTAAGATTTGTGGTAAGCTTTAGAAATTATTTCCAGATTTGACCTGGCCACTTTAAGGAGTTCTGAGAATTTTGTGTTGATTTTGGGCCTCTGTTCAGGGTCTTGCGTATATTTCACTCCTTACATATGAAACTTTCTTTAAGAAGATTTAAAGAAATGTCCTGAACTTGGCTACCCTGTACAAAAATGGAAATTCTTAGTTTCTTTAACCCATTTGAATGGTTGAAAGAATATTAAAGATTTCAGCAATACTTCCTAGAAGTCCCATGATTCCTGAAAAGAGGCCAAAATCTGAATAAATGAAGTAGATGATTGATGTAGTTCCTAAAGCAGTGTTAGAAAGTAATAGATTCAACATAACTTTTACCGGTATTCCCCAGGCATAAAGGGAAGATGTAATAGAACTCCAACTATGGACAAAAGTTAGAATTTTAATAAAAATGGGACAAAATTATCCATAATATGCTGTGAGTTGCTAATGCACATTGACCTGCTGTGGGATATCTGAGGCTTCTCACCTTTCTTCCTCCACTGTGTGTCTAGTGAGTGTGACATTTATGGACCACAGTAACTAGAATATCTTGCCTTGTGACTTCTTTTTGGTTTAAGCAATGGGAGGTACCAGCAGAATATTAGAGGGTAAAATAAAACTGAAGTTGTGGTGTGTATATCGTTGATTACTTACCTGCCAGGCACTTGTTTTCCTATGTTGATTTTTCTTTATTCAAGGCCTGGTTCTTGTTGAGTGGCCCTCTTCAACAGTACGGTGCATTCTGAATTCTGATAACCCTATGTCTGGTACAGGCAAGGTACAGAAGTAGCTTCGCTATCTTTTTACTTTGCGGGTCCTTCTACGACTAGTCATCAGTTTTCTGCCAGGATCCTGACAGATGCATATGCATTGCATTGCCACATGATTATTGTGTCTAGTGAAAAGGGCTAGTAGTGGACTGTTGTGATTTGGATAAGTACTACCCAAAGACACACATATTGAGGGCTTGGTCCCTAGCCTGTACTGCTATTGGGATGTGGCAAAAATCTTCATGAGTTGGGGCCTGGTTGGAAGTCTTCTGGCCATTTGGGGTTTTTCCCTTGAATAGCATATTTAGACCCTGACCCCTCATCTCTCTCTTTTGCTTCCTGACTGCTATGTGGTAAGTAGCTTCCTCCACCATGTACTCCTACTATAATATGCTGCCTTGCCACAGGCCCCAAAGCAACAGGGTCAACTGACCAAGTACTAGAATCTCTAAATAAACCTTTCCTCTTTAAAGTCAATTATCTTAGGTAGTTATAGTAATGGAAAACTGACTAACACATGGGCTGACCGATATTATGTGCTTATTGCATAGCAGACATAAAGGATGTCACAACAAAAGTTAACATAAATAAATACAATTATTTTGGAATTTCAATGACTTATATTAGGTTTATTTTCTATGAAAAAATGTCCTTTGCATTTGGGTTCGTGTGTAATATGCTCATAATTTAGATTGCCTTCGTTATAAATTGCAATGGAGTGTGCATCCTGGTTACCTTAGAGATTGCTTCTCTCTAGTAGAAAGTGGCAATTTCCTGCAGAGGAAGTCAAAAATAGTATCTGTTTTCATATAAGCCCAGGAAGATACAAAGGTGATGAGTTTTTCCATGGATTATCAGATGTGGCTTCTCCTATGTTACAAAGTCTCATAGTCTCACAAATCCCAATATATTATTCCTTGGAGAATAGCTTATAATTCATCTATTATTTTCACATCCTGGAAGACTAGTCAGCCTGGAGCTTTTGATTTAAACATTATAGCATTAAGTGGTTATTTGAGAAAACAGACCTATGGATAAATAGATGGTAAAAACACATAATAACTACAGTATATAATTACATAGTATATAATCACCTCTGTGGTTGTTAAAGACCAAACAATAGTAGACATCACGAGGCACACATTAAAAGCAAACTGTGCTATTCAAAGTCCTAAGACTCAGAATGCATTCAGCAAGGAAAGAGGTTTCCATGCTATTCACTGACAGAGTAACCAAAAATACATTCCTGGCCCCTGAAGATTCAGCCTCTTACAATGGGAAATACGGTGGACATGGCACTTTTATAAATCTAGTGTAGTGAATAACTGTACAACCTATAGGTATTTTAACAGCCATTTTATGTTTTAATTAGTAAGATCAAACTAAGATTTTTTTGTATGTCTTCTCTAGTATGATTTTAAATTCTAGTTCCAACTTGGGATTTCAAGACTACCCCTGGCACTCATTCTTATGATGATACTATGACAAAGAGACTTTAAGGTGATTCTCATGGGCTCTTCCTCATAGTGTCCATATCAAAAATCCTATCCCAGTGAATCTTGCTCTTGTTTATAGAGTCCCTTGCTGGTTTTAAAGAATAAAGGTGCCATGTTGTCAGAGTGCTGTGGAGAAGAACATAGGCAGGCAACTTTAAGCAGCTCTTGGATATGAGAGAAGTTTCTAGCCAATGGCCAGCAAGAAGACACCCCCTTCCCTCTTCTTACAGCCAGAAGTGAGAGAATTCTGCTAACAACCTGAGTGAACAGGAAAGTACATCTGTCACCAGTCAAGCCTCCAGTTGAGATCTAAGCCTTGGTTGACACACTGATTGCTTGGACAGAACCTGACCAAGCCGTCCCCATAACTACCTGTGGAAAACATGAGATCATAAATACGCATTTTGTCAAGCTGCTGAGTTTGTGCTAATTGGTACAAAGCACAGAAAACTGACACATTCACCAAACGCAGTCACAGTTAATAACCATTGACTGAATATCATGAGATAAATCCATGCACTTAAGGAAGTTAATGGTGGACAACTTCTAATACAAGTGGTTAAAAAAATCAAATAGAAGATTGTTTTTCCTTTCACATGCAGATAAGGAAAACTATTTACAATGTCTAATAACTCATTTTCTTTAAGTGGATATGTGAACACAATAGACTTTAAAGGAGAGCTATAGAATTGTACTGAGGTTTTTATCTAGGCCCATTATATTTGATGTCATATGTATATGTTTTTGCCTTTCTGACTTCCAGGATAAGGAATTTCTATTTTCTGTCATGTGAGAACCTGTATCTTTGTCATTAAATCCTGTAACATCAGATAGGGATAAACTTCATAAAACTCAGCAATGCTAAAAGAAAATCTGTGACTTGCCTGGGTATTTACTGCCCCTTAACCCAGAGCATTAGAAATCTGTATCATACAGTTGGTTACTCTCTTAGGTAGATTTTTTTTTTCTGCAAAATTTTGTGTCCAAACTTTTTGAAGGAAACATAAATGCAACAGATCTTACTAACAAAGGTAGAAAGAAAGGGAGGTAGAGGGATGCAGATAGTACAGATATTAATTTTTGAAAAAAACTGGACAATAATATTTGAAAATTCTTACAAGTTCTTATGCTTTTATCTCCCAACATCTGAGGCTCTAGGAATTTATGTCAAAGTAATAAAACAGTGACTAAATACCAATGCATTATAAAGAACTTTTACAGAAATAATTAATATTAGGGGTGACTGGCACTAGAATTAACACTGAACACAGGGAAAATAAGTATGCTATGGAAGAAGCCCATAGTGCTGTGCTAACATAGTACATCCTGTCATTGATCATTGACGAAAGCAAAGAAGTGGTCACTCACAAGTCAGATCTACTAGCAGTGCTCAAATATGGAAGAATCCTTATTCTTTGCTGTCTCTAACATTTTAGTCCATGTTAAATTAACATTGTATTTTTCTGCTCCAAAAGGTGGGAATGAACAAGCCTCCTTTTTCTTTCCCTTCTTCAATCTAAGTAACCTTGGAGGCTAGTTAATTCACTATCATGAAATGGCCCTTTTGGCAACCCACTCTGGTTATATATATAACTATATATATATAACTATATATATATATATATATATTTTATATATATATTTTTATTATATATATATATATATATATATATTTTACAGATATATTTGGCTTTAAGAAAGTACAAAAGAGCCAGGTTTTAGTACTACTGCATGGTCACCAACTGTATGGGAATTGCAGACAAGAGTAACTCTGACCAGAGCCAGGCATCAAAACTCAAGGAACTCTTGGTGCAATAGCCATGGGGACGGATTCACTGTCAATATTGGTTCTATCATTGTGGTGCTACTACTTAAGCCATTTTTTGTTTCCTTTACAAAGTTACCTCCTGGAAAGTGTCATACAAGTAGGATTCCCAGGTAAAATAAATTTTATGTTAGGCGGACCTTGCAGTTTAAGTGGCATCACTAATAGATGGCATCCTGAGTGCCCCCCTCCCTCAGGATCCTGGCTGCTGCATTTCTGCCCTCTTGATGCCACTTGTCCTCATAAGCAGTAGCTGGTACAGATAATGAATGTTTTTCTATAGCAAGTAAACTATGAGCTATGTAAAACTCATAGAGGAACAATAACTCTCTTTGGAAATAAAGACGTAGCAATACCAAATAAACAACTGTTTGGGCCATTGCTATCACTTCATTTCTTTCTGGAAGCATTTATTACTTGAGTTTTCATGAGCAAAGTTGATATTTTTAAATAAAACTCCTCCATGATCCCAAGATAACTCTTAGTTCTCACAGTCTAGATGGAAATGTGTCCATGTTGTACAATTTATATTCCTTCTCTTGTATAAGACTCCAAATGTTTCTCAATAACAAATCCTTCTTTCACTGTGCCCTCAAAAAGGCCATCTAATAGCTCAGTTTTTCCCCCTGTGAACTTTTCTACACATTAAATGCAGTTTTATAAAAAAAAATATATGTGATTGCCTCGAATGAGATCCCAATCAATCCACAAGATAGTATCATATTTGCCTAGAAATTCTTTACTGGGAATAATCCAAAGAGGAAGTAAGTGTGTTTATCTATGGTAATAACAATACAGATGCACAGCAACCAAGTGAACCTTACCGCCATCTTTATTAAGCACTGTTTACACTGGAGAAAATTTGAGGAAGGGGAAACCTGTATTTTTATATTAACACTATGAAAGTATGCTTCTAAAACACATTCAGCCTCTAGCTTCTGAAGAAAGATGACTGCTTAAAATGTAGTACTCAATTTGGCACAGATTATTTAAAGTTTAGAGACAAAATAACATATGTCTCAAGATTCAGATATTTCAACTGTTTCCCACAATCACCTTTTATCATGACTTATTATTAGAAATCTAAAATAGAATTTTTCAATGGAGGGGAAGTTCTTTTTATATTCTGTGTAAAAATGTATGTAAATCTGTGTGCATGTGAGTAAATGTGTGTATGAAGGAGTAGAAAGAGGACCCTTTGTTGATTTTTTATTCAACATGATAACAATATAAAATCAGCTTGTTGGACTAAAGAACAAAACAGATATGCTTTTATGAAGTATATCAGAAGTAATTATTTTTAAAATTAAACATGCGAAAATCTACTTTAACTTTTTTTTCTAGTAGTTTCTTTTTTTAAAAGGTTAAACAGACTGGAGTCTAAAGGGACTACTCAAATGAACATTTGTATATAAGAATTATTTTTTCTTGACTTATTTAAAGTTTAGAGAGATAATAACATGCCTTAAGTATAACCAGGCCAATTCAGATGAAGCATGAATTTGACACAATCAACAGAAAAACAAAGGGCACTTAGGAAAAAAAAAATCATTGTTTTTTGATTATGAAAAGTAATGCCAGTAAGAAGAAAAGATGCAGGACCTAGAGTTTTTCCCATGTGAAACTACTGTAGACATTCAGAGATGGGTCTTGAAGACACTTGGGGAAGGACTTAAAGAATCCTGCTGTCAGGCCAAGGAGGAAAGTGTTGTAGATTTTTCATTGAATTACTTACAAGTGCCTTCCCATAAGGCTTGTCCAGGGCACAACTTGAGACATCTCATTGCATCCCTTTGACTGTTCTCATTCTCTTGGAAAGTAGCAATACCTCTGCCCTCCCTTTAAATATTTGTCTCCTCCACTAAACATTTTCTGTGCACCAGTGAGATTTTACCAGTGGGTAAAATCATTGTGATTATTTTCTCCCAGATATTTGCATTGAAAATATTACATTTCTTTAAGGAAGACAGTAAGGTACATTTGTAATGTACATGAGATGTGGATAGAGTTCTGGGTTCCAATATCAGCTTCTTTTCTTTTTTGTGTTTCCTCAGTCATATTACCATGCTTTCCTGAGAATCATCTGGAAAATGGGGACAATCAGATATTCCTTCGAATCCATCTGTGAATTATATGAGACAATGTATGTAAAACTACCTAGACTAGTACTAGTAAAATGGGGGAGAGGGCCCCAGTTTTATTTCATTAGAGAAATGTAGGACATGAGCAGCAGGTGGAGTTTTTTATGAGACTTAAAGACATTTTCCTGTACTCCAGATATAGAGCCACGAGGGTGATGACTAAAGCTTTTAAATGATGGGTTAATCTACCCTCAAAATAACTTTTAAAATGGTAAAGTTGAATCACAAGTACAAACACCTGCAGCAATTCTTACAAACTCATTTGTGTGGCTCGTGGGACTTTGGGCAGGAGCCTGTAAGAAGCCAGAATTCAAGCCTTCCTACTTATGTCACTCAGCACTGTGGACCAAATACTTTCAGACTGACAACTTGTTCAAATGCCACAGCTCTCCTGTGAGTTGGTAGTATTGTCCTTATTTTGAACATGGAAATATGGAGGTTCAGGGAGATTAAGTGGCTCTTAATGGTGGTGCTGGGATTTTACCCAGTATTTTGGATTCAGAGTCAATGGGAGTTTTTCCTCTGTACTTGCTCTACCGGTATGAACTCTACTGAACTCTGCTCTATGGGTATGAAAACTAATGCTTACGAAAAATAGTAGGAATGACGGCTTTATACATCATGGATCAGATGTAAGCAAGAAATGTCCCCCAACACATTTCAATTATTAAGGAGTACTTCTGTCTTACCATTAAGTGATTACCACATTACAGTCACCATAAACTGATGAGCAGCAGCAACAACCATGAACCAAGAACTACATTTCCCCAAATGCGGCTGCTGCATAGAATTTCCTGCTTACCTGTCTTTATGCCAGGGAAAAGGGAGATTATCTTGATGAATCTTTGTGGTTTATATTTTGGAGCAGAAAAACTCAATTCTACAGTTTTCTTGGTAAATCTATATGTTATAATCAAGATCCACACTACTGTTAACCTTTCCTTTGCCAGCAAATAGCAATTACAGGATAACTACTGGTAATTCTAGGGCTTTGTGTCCCTGAATGTGGGAGTGATTTAAACTGTTCTGACAGTAAAATTTGAATTGTTTAACATATACTTTCTGCAAATTAGAACTACATTTTAATGACTTATTTCACCTCCCTAAGTGCATAATTTTAACTTTTTTTAGACATCAAATGATTTCCTGAATACAGAAAATTTAGAATACTAGTAAGACAACTTGGAATAAATCAGGAAAGATTTTCTTCATTTAAATATGGCTTAAATCGAGTATAAAGCAGGATTCTAAGAAACATCAAATAATTGCATGATGACAAGAATTTTTTCTTTTTCAATGAAACAGATAAAAATATTCAATGCTTCCATTTTTAAAATGTTCACAGTGTAGTTTCAATGAACTAAATTGTCAAATAAGCTAAATAGCAAAAATTAAAAATGGAACATTTTTGTCTACTATCTTTTACTACTCTTTTCTTCTCAAGTGAATCGAATTACATATCCTGATTCCACATTTATTTTAGCTTCCGAGCTCTGCTATCTGTAAGAATTCCACCTCTATTTTCTTCTTTCCAAATGTTGAGAGTGACATATATGCTATTTATTTACTTATTGTATTTGTTAAGGGTCCACTCCCTTTGTTCATATGGAGATAACCCTTCTTTCTTCCTACTTATTATTTCTCTTTTAGTTCTCTGCTGGTCTTTTGATGACTAAACTTTCTCTTTCTACTTCATTGGTGGAAGGCTCTTCTCTCATCATTCCAACCCATTTTATTCAAACATTGCATGGATCTCAGACTCTGTAGTGGTAATAAAGGTGCTACATGGCCTAGAGATGGAGAAACACCCACTGATATATTCCACTCATAGGCTGGAGGCCAGAATAGGATAATTATAGCATTGTACATCTTATAAAGCAAGAATTACCTTGCACAAATTCACTCTATAGATCTACACTCACTCTTGACAATAGAAATGTAACTATTGCCTCAGACTTGAATTTTCACTTTTATGCCTGCCTACCATGTACAGAAAATTCATCTAGATTTTTTGGACTGCAAATAATATTGAATTATCAAAAGTCCACTTTTATTCCTCAAGCTCCATAATAAAATTGATAACACTTTTTAAAAGAAGCACAAACTACAGTACTAAAGAAACACCACTAAGTAATAAAACAAAGAAAATCTGAAAGTCAGGCAAAAACCCCAGCATTTTTAAAATCTTACTTGTTCTTTAGATCCCACGGGTGTTCAGCAGACGTCTCCCTAAACAAAAAAGAAATGTGATAACAATTAAAGTGAAAATGGTGCTACTGAAATACTGCTCATTATGTGATGCATGTTTATATTACTTAACTAGTGGAAAATGTCAAATTCTAACAAGAAGTGAAATTCGTTGTATTTTGGCATTTTCCTTCACACTCATTGTGTAAAGATCAGTTTAAAATATTTCCTTTAAAACAACAGGAAGCAAAATATGCTCTGATTATTCTGGAGAGCAGAATGATAGCTTAAAAATATTTAGTATACTTCATAATCAAAATTATATATAATATGAAATAAATAACATATAGAGCCATCAATATTATTAAATAAAAATTTGTGTTGGAAAAAATCTATGAAAAATCCTTACAAAAGAAAACATTATTTGCATTATAAACTTTTGTTAAGATTTAGTATTTTTGGTAAACTTATATAAAACCCACTGAATTGCTTTGAATAACATAAGAGTCTCTCTAGAAAGACAGAGTATTTCAAACTATGATGATAACATTTTTAAAAAAGTGGGGAGGAATTTAGATTTTAAAATTCATCTAAGGAAAAGTCTTGTTAAAATTGTTAAGTAAAAATCTGAAAGTTTATTATTAATATAAGTATTTTTTAGGATTGAGAGAGTTACAAGTCCATTAAGGTGCCACAGTGTTTCAGGATATTTATTTGTTTGTTTGTTATTTATTTATTTATTGTACTGGGGATTGAACCCAGGGGTTCTCAATCACCGAGTCATATTCCCAGCCATTTTAAAAATATTTTTATTTAGATACAAGGTCTTGCTGAGTTGCTTAAGGCCTCACTAACTTGCTGAGGCTGGTTTTGAACTCGTGATTTTCTGCCTCAGCCTCCTGAACCACTGGGGATTATAGGCGTGCCACCACAGCAGACTACTTTTGTAATTTATAAGTCACTCTACAAACTGGATAATCATCTTCACATTTTCCTAATGATTTTTTGGTATATTTGTTCACTCTGACTTTTTTCTTTTTGAAATAGTGAAAATGGAAAAATTAATTTGGACTCTGTCAGTAATTTAGGCAAGTAGATTTATTTATTTAGCTAAATTTTGGAAAATGCCAATTGATTTGAGTGATATTGATAATATCAATGATGGTCTGTAGACATGGATAAGGAAAGGAAAAAGGAGGCATTAAAATGTCCATTACTAATTTTGTAGAATTGATGGCTGTATTTGTTATCTTGATTGTGGTGATGACTTTGTAAGTATATACATGCGTCCAAACTCATCAAATAGTTTGCTCTAACACTTATAGTATATTATATATCATTTATACCTTGAAAAACTTTTTTGGCACCAGAGATTAAACCCAGGGTGTTTAACCACTGAACTACATCCCTGGCCTTTTTTATCTTTTATTTTGAGATAGGGTTTCACTAAGCTGCTTAGCCCTCACTAAGTTGCTGAGGGTCTCTTTGAACTTACAATCTTCCTGCCTCAGCCTCCTGAGCCACTGGAATTACAGGTACGTTCATTTATATCTTAATAAAGTGCTAAAAAAAGTTTGAAGGGTGCATAATATTTATTTAATATAGAACATGTCATGTATGGATAAACCATTGAAAAAATTAGTGGGGATAATATTGTTGCAATTTTTTCTTTTTAAAGATTATCTGTTTGCTGTATCACGACAGATTGAAGACACAGTGATTGGAAGCAGTGGTCAAATTTTGTTAAGGAGATGTGGACCACCATATTGGCAGTGAAGATAAAAGATGCTAGACTGAATATTGACATGGTTTGTAGGTACAAAGAAGAGGCTGGTTGAGGGCTCTGGATGTGAGGATAAGGCAGAGTAGGGAACCAAGAATGATGGCCAGGTAGGTTCTGGCTTATAGAATGGATATATGGATATATGTAGGTCAATTTCCTAAAATATTGAAGATCTGGAATATAAGATTTGAGGAGAATAGAAGAGTTCCATTATGTACATATTATGTTTGAAATGCCTGTGAGTCAACCAAGTGGAAATGTTAAGTTGGGTAAAAATTTCTAGAACTCAGAGGAAAAGTTCAAGTTATACAAGTAATTTTGAGAATTGCCAGTATATAAATGAGAATGATCAGCTGATGTAGAATGGAGGTACAGATAATTGAATGGGAATAGACAGAAGAATCTAGAGTTAAGATACTACATGACTTATCTTCTTGGATGTTTATACTTCTCCAATCTCTTAGATACCAGAATGATGGTGAAAAGGAATTCTATGAGACAAAAGCTAATTTCTGATTTCTTATAATCCTTAGAGAATTCTTTCTGATGTTTATATTTAAAAGCCCACAATATAGGCAGGAAAGAAAAATTATTATAAATTTCTTCCAGTTTAACCTTTAAATAATCCTCAAAGACACTTGAATATCTAACTAATTATTCAAAAGATTTTTAATCATGCCAAAGTATATCTCTCAAATAAACTTGATATAGTATATATTTTATAAGTTCAGTAATGGTATTATGTTTTAATTTTGCTTTTTTCTATGACTATTTATAAATGATTTATTGTTTTTCTACAATATTGGTAGGTGCTGCATAGTTATTTTATACTTTAATTTTATGGATAAAACATAATTTGTTAGACCAGTCAAAGAAGCTTTTTTTTGTGTGTGTGTGGTGCTAGGTTTGAACCTAGGGTCTTGTACAAGCTACATAAGCACTCTATCACTGAATTACATCCCCAGTCCCATCACTACAGTGTTTTATTATCTGTTCACCATTTCATGTGACCCATAATAATTTGGAATTAAATAACAAAGATATCATGGTGGAAAAAGAATGAGCTTTGAACATATATTTACCATCAAATGATATTGGACAAGTTGATTAATTCCTCAAAAATTAGTTTCCTTTTCAGAAAAAAAAAATAGATATCAAAACGAAAGCAATACTCATGTTTGAGAATGAAATTTCCAAAATATAATGGGTATGTAGCTCATCTCATCATTTATTTATCCAACAAGTATATTTGGACATTTACTGTGAGTTCCTTTCTAGATGCTCAGAGTTACAGTCTGGAAAAAAAAATAGTCAAAGTTTCTGCACAGGTAAAGATAAAATGCTTATGGATAAAACAGGCAATAAACAGCAAAGGCAGATAGACAGAGATGGCAGATGAAAGATGATCAGAGAGATGGATGGATGTGTGTTTTTGAATGTAACTAAGAGCCATGAAAATCACAAAACCCAGGAATGTGGCAGCAAATGGGCAGTGCTGGGTGATGCTGTACAATAAAGTCAGGAAGATCTTCCTGAAAGGGAGTAATCTGAGCTGAAACCTGAATAATAGAAAGAAAAATGAAAGGAAATGGTAGAGACTTCTGGAAAGAGCATTTAAGTGCAGAGCCTCTGACTCAGGGACAAGCTTCAGTGTTTGAAGAACACCAGTGTGTCCAGTGTGGTTGGAACACAGTGAGCCAGAAATAGCTTGGCATGAAAAGGGTGGAAGAGGAGGTGTAGGCCAGATCTTAGATTATATAAGGCTTTGTAAGACACAGTAAGGAGTTGGCCACAGAGAGATAACAGGGAGCTACCATGAGGATGGTGAAAAATTGAGCTGGTTAACTATTTAATAGTTCAGGAAATAGGGTCTTTGTCTACATGTCACACAACAAGCTAATCATTAAGTTCAGTCTCCTGTTCAAACTCTGATTAGGTTTAGCGTCTCTAGTTTGTTACTATCCATAATGTTAATTTTTTTCATCATTTAGGCCTAAAGTTGATGACTGCTCTTGATTTTTTTTTTTTTGGTTTCTATTTCTTTTCTTAAGTCATTTGCAAGTTTTCTGCATTGGTTTTAATACGAAGGAAGGGTTTTTTAAAACTAGCTTTATCTGGGATTATATTTCTGAAATCCAAACTGCTTTAACAAGAACTATAATTAAGAGACACCTTTATAGCTTGCTCATTCTCTAATTACCCCATGCATCAAACCCCTCCCTTTTAAACTGGCCTTTCCTACTTTCCTACTCACATACTTTAACTTTACCAGGCCCTACCACCACCACCAAAAAAAAAAAAAAAAAAAAAAGCTGGCTTCAACTGATATTCTACAAATAAATCTCTCCTTCTAAAGCCATGTCTCCTGAACTACATTTTTTTTTCTTGCCTGTTTGAGCCTCATCTGCTTGAGTGTCTGTGTCTTTTTCCCAGGTACAGCTTTTCTGCTTGACTGGATTCTCCATCTCTGTCCTTGGCCCTGGTACCTGCTCTGTCTGATGCTCCTCCAATTTGCTTTTTCAGATGGTACCTAAACATTCCTGTACAACATCTGTCATACATCCTGAATTTTGTCCAGCCCATTTCCTATCCATCCCTCTACTTTTCTTGTTGGATTTACCAAATATAACTATCAACCTTGATAGAGTTTGTTTCTCCACCTGGGATTCTGCCTGCATTTAAATTAACAATAACCTTACCTGTAAGAAGAATAAATAGACAATCTGTGCATTTTCAGGTGAGAATTGATCCATTTTACAAGAATTAATACATAGAAAACAAATCCTAAAAAATGCACATGCACACTATACATTCTAATTTCATTCTCAATCATTCAGAAGCTTTAAGAAATTGAATTTGAGAAGCATGTTTTTTCTGAATTACTCTTGTAAATATTATAAGGTTTGGATGTTAGCATCAGACTTACTAATAGGAAGTAATTATAGTGTAATTTTAAATATTGGTAAGGGACTTTCAGCCATATTTGTTTCTATAATCCCAGTGCTTGAACAGTATATTTTTATCATGAAAACTTCAAGAGTTCTCAATAAAATTAGAATACATCTGAAAAGTCCTATCACTCACCTTGAAGGTTCTTTGGGTTACAATACGGGACAAATAGATCTGAAGGGAGACTAGGGTGTTTGGTGATGGTGGAGTTTGAATAACTGCAGACTCCACTTATTTTATAATTTTATGTACTATCTGCTTTGTTAAACTTAGCCTTCCTTTTTAATACACTATTGATTCTTGCCCTTCACACTAAAGACCATTTGGCTACTAATAGTTTCTATCTTATATAAAGTGGTAGTGAAGTATAACAGATCCCTTGTGATGAAAGAAATATTAGCCACATTGAACTTCTTTACCCTCTACACCAGGACTCATTACTTTAATCTGTAATTCTTTATGTGAAATCTCATCATGGGTTCCTCAGGTATGTAAATGTATAACCCACCATTGCATTTATCATCCCTGACAAAGAATTTGCCTCAGCCTTTAAACACATCCACAGAGTAATTGTACAAAACTTTCCCATCCCAAATTGATGTTGGAGCTCCCTTATCAAATCACTTTTTTTTTCAACACATTCTTTTATTAAATCTTCTAAATATGTTTCTGAGAATTTCTCCATACTGATAAGATAATCAGGCAATATTTGTTGGAGCTCACTAAATTATGTCTTCCATAATGTTATTATGCTCACTATATTTCAGATATCAATATTCTCATTGCTTCACATACAAATAAATTATAGAGCTAAAATTATACTAGCTTCACTCAACTTTCCATTTAGTGTACATTACTCTTCTATTCCTGATACTTCTTTTACCCTTCTTAAATAAGAGTAGTGTTTCATTTTGGAGAATGAATTTTCAATGAAAACTATAAAGTTAAACTTAAAATGATATTAGTATACAGCTTGTCATCATAGCCAATTGGTGAATTATATAACTGCTGACTGATAAATTCTGTTTATTTATATTATAGTAATTACAGGTTATTATCTGCCATCAACAAATATTTATTGTGTCCTCTTCATGAAAGACATTCTGCTAAACAATATGAGGGACAGAGAGAAGTGACAGGGTACAAAATTTTGACAATCTGACGAGGATGTGATTCTCATGCATTAATTATAAAAAGGAGCACATGGGAAATGCCAGCTAATTAGTATAGCTCATGCATCTCATGAGATGAGATCATAAACTTGTTGCCTGGTAGGGTTAAAATTTAAGCTGGGGGAGTCTTGAGATGTGATCAGGATTTAATTTTATTGAAAGAAGGAGGGAGAGAAAGATAACAGCATGAACAAAGAATGGAAAGGATGGGTAGAATGTATAGCAGCATTGTCCAATATGGTAGTCACTAGCCACATATGGCTATTAAGCTCTTCAACTGTAGCTAATCTGAAGTGAGACGCATGATTTCAAGGACTTAGCAAGAAAAAAACTGTGAAGTTTTAACATTAGCCATTATATATAAAAATGATAATATTTGGAATATCTCAGGTTAAACACAACATTAATTATTAATATTAATTATTAAAATTAATTTCCTATGTTCATTTTTACACTTTATAATGTGGTTTCAAGGGAATTTATGTTACATACATGGCTCACATTTGTGAGATGGCATTATATATCTGTTGGATGACATTGAGCTATTGAGTTATTTTTTTGTAAGGAGACTGCAGTTATTAAACACGCATTTTTAGGAAAAATTTTCAGACTTAAAAGTGATGACTGCTTAGGAGCAGCTCAAGACTACAAATGTGAAGAAATTGAGGGCTCTCACAAGAGGTAACAAGGGCTGAATGAAGTGGTGGAGGAGAAAGATGACAGGGTGATATACAGTATTTTGGTGTCTGGTTACTTAACAAAATATTATCTGAGATCATTCCTACTGCCAGAGACATTACAAAAGAAGGCTTTTGGAATAACGAACTCCAATGAAAACCATAGAGATAGGAAGAGGGAAGAATCACATATCTTGATACTATAAACTGAGGAGACAGGAAGAATGATGATGGAATTTGGTGGGAGTAGCTGCTTTGTAGAGTGGAGGATTTGAAGCCTGGAAATGTATAGTAAGGGTGGAACTCTGATGATGATTAATCTCTCAGTGGAATGAAGAACGTAAGGAACAGGCAGATGGCGTCTGAAAAGATGGTGGGACATCCATGAATAGACATACTTTAAGGCTGTGGTAGAATGGAAGTGGAATTCTGTGGTAGAAAGGGTCAAATTGATGACAGAAATTTGATGACAGAGTTAAAAAGCAACAGTGCAATGCAGGTGACGATTTGATGAACCATGGGGAACACTGACATGGTTGGAGGAGACTGTTCTGCAAAGACAAATTCATCAATCACAAAAATGGGAAGAGAAAAAAGATAGTGTGGGATCGTGAAGCCTAAGGAAGAAAGGAAATCAAGAAGAAAGAACCAGCCAACAGAATGTCTTTAAGAAGGGTATTAAAGAAAGTAGATGGCATTTTATTATTTATATCAAAATATTACCTGGCAGAAATACAGCCCTCAACCATGAAATCTAAGAAACACCAGATGTTCCATGAACTGTCTTATTACTTTTGGATCACTGGACCACTTAGGCTTTTCTCCAGATGTTTGTGTTTTTCTCAATCTCTGGTAAGTACACCTATCCTATAAGCTTCCTTCCAAAGAGGGTCAGATTTATTGTTTCCTGCAGCATTTAATATCTGCATACTCAATCAACACTTATCACTGGCAGACTAATATTATTATCTTTTTTGTACATACCAAGTCTTCTGGCTCAAAAGCTGTTTTTTGTTCTCCATCTGGCTGCCTCTCTAGGATTGCCCTTAATGCTTAAAATATACCATGCATAGAGGAAACAGAGCCAATAAAGAAAAAAGCAGAGCCAAGGCTAGCACGAATAATTGATCTGGGCTGCTGAGAGTCACGGTGCTCCCAAGAACCCACACCTCATCCTTAGTTTTTCATTTCCCCACCAGTTTTTATTCATGATTCTTTTCAGGACCTTTACTATTTAAGAGTAGAAAGCACATTTATTCACTTAACAAATTGCTAAGATATTTAGAAGGTTGTAAAAAGGAATCCTACATGCATCTCACATACTCTCAATTATAATTTACATGTATATCTTCCATGCTTAAATGTCACATTCTTGAGGAAAGGTCCAGTTATTATTCAACTAGTAATATTTGCATTTTTTATGCCTAAAAGTTTCTTGGTCAACTATCCATTCACACTTGTTTAATGAATATAGGAGTTAAATGAAAGTGTGAATTCTTTTCTGAAGGAATTTATAGACTGAGTAGTAAAGACAAAGTGTGTGCACAAATAACTAGAGTATAAACAGGAAAAAGGTACCTGGAAAAAGAAGTACTCAGATAAATACATACCAGGAAGTTAATTACAAGAGCACAAAATGCTCATAGAAGGTACTAGGAAGCTGGCATTGGAGCAAACCAGAGGAGGATGAAATTGGAAGGCTAAAGGGCCATTTTTCCCCCAAGGAGAGGCTGCCCATTGGTCTTATTTAAAGATTTTAATTATTTCATAATTATGAATTATATTATGAAAACACCTATTCTCCATGTCTGCTTAGTTTTTATTGGAACTCCTAAACATTTTTTTTCTTTACCAAAAAGCTTTCTTCCCCATAAAAAATTGTACAATATGTAGCTGCAGAGCCGAGTTTTATTTTAAGGACAACAGCATTTTTACCTCCTGTTTTGCGTGAGGGTCTGTGGGTTGTAGGAGATGAGAAAAGAGAGTTCCCAGCTGCCACAGCCCAACAAAGCCCCTGAAAATGATGACTGCATCCATTTCTACCCAGTGCCGCATTCCGAAAGTGATCTTTTTGAAACAAAGATTGCAAATAGCTGCAGCTTCTCAAAACTGCAGTTGCTTTTCATAGTGCGGCGATGCCGTCTCTGTGCTGACGCAGCTCCCAGCACAGGAACCAGCCTGCCTTTGAACTCTTTAAGATACTTCGTTCCCAACAACATAAAGAGTATTACACAAAACAGAGGGGCCGTGTTTTTAATTATGTGAAATGGATGAAATGGACAGACGGGAAGCAAAAAATGGCTATGAGGGAGAGAAATACAGATGTAATGCCTGTTTCTCCTTCCTCTGATCTCCTAGGGTTGCAGGTAATGTTCTGTACCTCTGGGTGATGCTCTGAGAAGATGTACATAGATAATGATGAGACATGGGTACCAGGAGAAAAAAAGATATGATGGAATAGACATGATGTTTTCTTCCCCTTACCATGGTTGTGGGGTTTTGTGTTTGTTTGTTTGTTTTTACTTTGCTAAATTGCTTAATCTCCCCAAGTTTAGGTTCCTGGAAGTGGAGCTTATTATTGGATTTGCTTCTTGGAGGTTGCTTTGAAGATGATGAGATGTCTAAACCTAGTAGGTTTGTAAGAAATGCTGGTGCTGTTCCTCCCAAGTACCTTCCTTTCCCTTCCGCATGTGCACTAGGGAAACCTCTTGTCAGGGACCTCTCAGACCAGCAGATTCACTTCTTATTATTGGCATGTGGGTTGCATTCTCTTTCACTGCAAAGATGTACTAATCATCCACCATCTGTAGTGTTCATGCACGTCCTTATCCTTTCCTAATAGAGATTGCATTTGTATGCTGAGATGGGCAGGAAGGCTTTTTCCCTCTGCTCTCCCTTGACCTTCATTTCTCATTTGGCCCATTTGGGTATAGTCCATAGACATGACAAGCAATTTGTCAGTAATCAAGTCAGTGTTCTCAGTAACATATTCCTTTTCCAAGGGTGTGCCAGGGTTAAAAACACCAAATTATATTGCTGGAGAAGGCTTTAGAAAAAGATCTTCATATCCCTCTGTGGAAACAGGTCTAGGACCTAACCCGACTTGTCCAAGATATGAGGAAACCAAAACCTGCATCCATATTAGAATCACGATTTTTGCTACTCAGAGAGCTTTCCAATCAGTTCCACACCTCTCAGAAATAGGCATCTTTCCTGCTTTGCCAGAAGAGCATATCACTACAGTAAATCCAAATGTCAAATATAAGGCCAGTCATATGAGAATCTGTGAAGGGGTTTATCATTAGATGGTTCTGATTGTGAATATCTTTTGGAAATACTAGAGATTGGAAAACATTCAGAAGATGCTTTTTCCCTTCTTTGATTGGAGATGATTCCAAATGCACTTCCCTTTAACCCCCTCCCCTTTCTGCTCTTCTCTCTTGGGTTTCATACCCAGGTGGTCTTGCTTAATGACTGCTCTCTCTCTGGCATTAAACACCATGACTTTTTGCTTTTGGGACTGCAGTATGCAAACTGACGGAAGTCAATCGGTACCTGATTTTCTAAATTGCCTCTGCTATAACAATTCTCCCACCCATAATAACCCATTGAAATCAAACAATGGGATTGATTACACATGCCTCACTCTGGGGGAAACTCCATTAGTTTTACCTGAATAAAAACTGCAGAACAGGGCCCAATTTGGGGTAAATAGTGTACAAAATTGTCCAGGAAGCCTGGTGGAAATAAAGCTTGAAACAGCTTAAACAGTACTCTCTAGCCACAGGGACCATCAAGCAAACAGGAGTTTATTTACAAGTCACAGGAAGGAAAACAAAGTCATGCTAAGTTGAGTACTATACAGTGCACCAGAGTCGGTGGGACTGACATTTATTCCAGCTTGGCTCTTGGGACAGAGTCATAGACTCCAGCCGAATCCTGGAAACTCTATAGCTCTGTTAGCAATCTGTATACAGGTGACTCTCTAGGTTGGGATGTTTCAGTTTCAAGCTGCAGACAACTAGTTGCTGAGATCTCTGGAGCAGAGTTCTGGCCCTTCCACTTACTTGCTTTTTGACAGTGGTCAAACTATTTAATTTTTGGTGAATATCAGTTTTCCAATACCTAAGTTGGGTTTAATACTCCTGCCTTACTTGTCCTCCAAGGTTGTTGTAAGAATTAACCAAAACCAGGCACAAAAAGTGACATAAAAAATTTCAAGTACATTGCAAGTGTGGGGAATTATCATTTGAGGCAGTCTTTTTTTTTTTTTTTATAGAGCTCATGCACAATTCTTAAAGTATAGAGGGGATTCTGTGGTGAGATTGGTTTTCTCTTCCAGTCCTGAGCTCATACTGTGGTATAGGTAACTCTGGAGTTAGACAAACCTGTGCTTTCATCATGGCTCTTCCTCCTATTTACTGGCTCATGAAGACATCTACAAAATGAGAATGGAAGTGATGCCTACCTACTACATAGAACTGTTGTGAAAATCAGCAATGAACACATGGGGCAGCGACACGAGCAGTCAATGACACTGATCATTATTAGTAGAAAATAGCTGCAACATGCAGAAATATTCATGTGACACTTTTTTTTTTTGAACCATGCAAAAATTTCTGTGACGTCTTGGCCAGAGTTACTCAGATTTCTCAGGGCTTTGTAGGAGGGATCTGTAAGAGCACTGAGGTGATATTGTACCTTGGAGTGTCTGAATTCCTAGAGGGTGAACTCTTGGATTGTGAGATTTGATGTTTTTGCATCTCACAAAATATTTGCATTCATAGCACCTAGCATGGAGTCTGGCATGTGGTCATCTAACTCAGTGGGCACTTGCATGAATGAAAAAGAATCCACAGCCTTGTGGAAGGATATGTAAAAGTGAAATCAGGAGACTTGCTTTCTTTCATTGAAAGGGAGACATCCCTGTCTTCTTGCTAGAAAATTTACCTTAGACAATTTGTAAGTGTAAGTGCTCTCTTTGTCTTTTTGAAATATATCTTTTTAGAAACTAAATGT
Organism: Urocitellus parryii; assembly: GCF_045843805.1. Classification (NCBI taxonomy): domain Eukaryota; kingdom Metazoa; phylum Chordata; class Mammalia; order Rodentia; family Sciuridae; genus Urocitellus; species Urocitellus parryii. The sequence goes on from NC_135534.1 coordinate 152,028,377, forward strand.
GTCTTTTGTCAGCTTTACTTAAGGATGTCTGTCTCAAAGACCTGGGAACTGTCTCTTTGAAATGTAAATATCAAGGAAGAAAGCACCCCCATCTCCCAGTTTCCATGGGAAGGTAGGAACCTAACATCAGCGGGTTCCTGGCTTAAAGGTATAAAAATCCCTCCTGTCAGAGTTTGTCACCCACACCTCCCCTATGGATAAAGTCAATTAGTTAACACAGATGGCTACTCCAACTACCAGGTAGAGTTACAATGAACTTTTGGTGACCAATGGTACCATCAGGTCCTCCTATTTGAGGACTAGTTGTTGTTTATCTTGAAAACATATATGTGATGGGGTGTATCAGTCTGGCTTTTATTTCTGCCTGTGAAATCTTAGTGAATTGCCTGAGATGCATATCACATTCTGGCTTAATGCTTATTTGTGTTTTATTCTCTATAGCTTTATGAAGAGGATTTCTGGGTTGGGAGAAGAATCTATCTATCTATCACTCATCTATCTAATCTATCCCCCTCTCCCCCCCAAAAAATAAGCAGAGAAGCATGATTTTCTGTTTAATGCAGCTTGATGACTGTTGGATAGAGTGAGCCACAGAAACTAAAAGAAATCTGAATCTTGTGCTCTGCAGTAGATGACAAACTACATTCTTTTAGGATCCTTCATTCAATGTTGCCAGCGTGTTTATTATTGTATTAGGTAAAGACAGCACTGGGGTTCTTGAACATTGTATCTGAACTAGATACAAACCCAAACTCCTACTTAGTTTGGTAAATCTTTTGATCAGGTTGAACAAACAGCACTGAAAAGGTGTGAATTTTTCTCACTCTTCTGAAGGAGGTAAAATTTCAAAAGACCAATGATGGCAGTTTAAGTGCTAATGTTCTTTACTCTTTATGTAACTAAAAACATTCAGCTAATAATATGCCTACTTATTTTGATACTCAACTAGCTTATTCTTCAATTGAGTAAGATTTAAGAATTTCAATTGACTGACTCACTAATAAAGATTATTCCCTTTGTGATAAACAAAGAAAGTTCTGACTAACTGATCATAAATTCTCACTGGCCTCTGGCTAGGATTGCCCTCATTATTTGTAAACTTTCTTAAAATTAAAAAAAAATAATAATAATTCTTGGCAGTTTGTATGAAAAGTAGGGATTTCCACAACACTAAACAATGGAGTAAATAATTAATGCTCTGCCAAATAGAGGAAAAGTTCAAGACAGCTTATACAAATAACATAAGCAAATGAACATATTGAGATAAAAGGAAAATGACTGTAAAAAATAAAAAGGTCTAACAAAGCAAATAGGAGCTCAAGGAAACATGGCTACTAAGTATAAGACAGAAATCCTAAGAAGGGATTCTGGAATAACTAAAGAACATGAAGTGAAAACTAAAAAAGTCTAAACAGAATGTGGATTTTAGTTAGTAATGATGAATTAATAATAGTTCATTAATCATAATGTGATTTGACAAGCCATTCTAATATTAGTTGTTAATAACAGAAGAAAATGAGATGGGGTACAAGAAAGTTCTCTGACAAGGAGGGAAAATAGCTTAGAGAAAGACCGACCCTAGATGAAAATATTGAAATGTCATATTTATCTTTAAATCCCTAGGCTCAGCACATGGCTATTCATTTCATATTGAATGAAAATTATGTTTATTTCCCTTATTGCTCTCCTGTTAGTTCCCATTTCCCACCTCTCAATCCTACACATACATACCCCACTCTCTTGGTAAGATTCCAGTAGGCCTCTTAGTTGAAGCTGCCCAATTATTGGAAAGAGCAAAGCAACAAGAACACAGCTCACACAAACAACTTGGGTCATTTGGAATTTTCTCATATTTCAAAAAACTGTGTAACTTCTCTCCTTAAAGATAAAAGTTAAAGTGATTTCAACTCTAATGCACAAAGACTTATGCTCCCACAGTATAATCTGTAAGTTTGTGTACTGGGATAAAAATAAAATGTCATCTACACAATGGGAAATTCCTTTAATAACCTGTTAATATCAGAAAGTATTTCATCCCATGCCATGTATCTGTATTTAAATTGAGGCCACATCCTAACTAGAGAATTCAACAATGTGTATCTCAGGATGAAATAAAATCAGAACATCCAAGTTGGAAAGGATCTTAAAAGACTGCTTACTCCAACTTCTTCATTTTATGAATGAGGAAATGAAGTACCAGGAGATGTTACCTATTTTGTAAAAAGTTCCCCAATATAGGCTGGGGATGTGGCTCAAGCAGTAGCTCGCTCACCTGGCATGCGTGCGGCCAGGGTTCAATCCTCAGCACCACATAACAAAGATGTTGTGTCTGCCGAAAAAACTAAAAGATAAATATTAAAATTCTCTCTCTCTCTCTCTCTCTTCCTCCCTCAAAAAAAAGTTCCCCAATATGAAGGTTGTGTATCACTGAATCCCATAAAACCTATGAGAATGGATTAAAATAAAATAAGCAAAGAATACAGAGACAATTGTTTGTGAACTTGACCTTAATGGCTCAATCATTAAAATTATCTTCTCCTGGAAGAACTTTTCAAAAGTGCTAAGTTTAATAAATACAAGACAACAGTGCTCATTTGTTCAAGGATAGAGCATGCTGATAGGGTTTAACTTCAGAGCTGTGAAGAGGATTCCCTGCTCTAAAAGTTATTCTCCCAGCTGCTAAGTGAAGACTCAGTGTTATCAAGAGACATGAATTTATTCCATAATTGAAGGTTTTGTTTAAAAAATACCCTTGGAATGATTCTCTTCTTTAAAAGATTTGTCAGGTATTATAGAGGGAGGTTTATTAGCAAAGATGGCCACAGGGAAATCTGAAGATCACAAGAGGATTAAACATTCAAATAAGCTGAAAAAGTGGAACCAGTGGACTTTTCACCAGGGCCACATTTTCGGGAGTTCTGATTTGTGGTCATCCAAGAGTTCAGTGAGAGCCAGCATTGGCTGACAATGGGAACAGGGGCTTCAAAGACAAGTGCGGTTTTTTTGTAATGATCTCAGCCACTGTGACTTTGAGAAAATCAAGGAACTTCTCTGAAACTTAGCTTTATTATCTATCAAATGGAAATGACTTAGACTTAGGTAGGGGATTGAAATAAATAAAATACATAAGAATTGGAAAACCCATTGAAATTACTAATTACTTATTTCTTTCCTTCCACTTTCTACATTTTTACCCCCTTTTCTATGTCTACATATAAAATTCTCTAGGATGTGCGATATTTCCAAGTAGTCACTCATGATGGGGTAATGAGACATGAAGAGCAAGGTGTGGGAAAGAAGGGAGAAAGGCAGAAGGCATTGCACCTTGCTTTGGATAGTGTGGTAAGGGACAAGAAGGGAGATGGATAGTGTGGTGGGGACAGACCAAAGGGCATGTTCCTTCAGGCTGGCTGCTTCCATGCCTTTGCTGACTCCTGCTATATTCGTTTTACTTTCTTCAGTACAATTCTTCTCCTCCATAATACTTTCAAACACTCTCCCCTACCAAATAGACATGACAGAATATACTAAGTCTGAACATGTATACAAATTACTCTGAAACAATTCTTTGCTTTGAGGCTAATTCAATATCTGTTCAATGTATATAACTATTATTCTTATTTTTAAATTTCTCCCTTCCAGTAGGTTTTGTTTTAATCTCTGTTGAGTATAACATACTTTTATGTTTAGAAGCTTTTGCTTTATTTTCATGGGCATTACTTGTACATAGTACAGGATGGTGAACATAAATCTTGCAGGTAAGGTAAGATTATTTTCTAAGAGTTAAACTATAAAACAAAAAATACAAATATAGCTATGTAAATTCTATGCAATGAATAATACAAATGGATAACTATACAAAACTACATCTTGAATAGGCAGAATGGCCTCTGTACTGAGTAAGGCCTGACATGGAACAGAAATGAAGTTATTTACATGTATGAGAAATGTGTCAAGCAGGACATTTAGCTAGCAATGGAAACAGGATGCTGAGAAACACACGTTGGCAGTGAAGGAATCCTACCCCATTTCAGAGATAAGGTTCACTAGCTCTCTGTACAGCTATCAACTCTATCTACAGATCTAATCCTGCAGTGAAGGTAGATGCCTGCAGCATGTTAACCTTGATGACTGTCACCATCTAATTCAGGGGACTGTAAATTAAGGCCCATGGACCAAATATAGCCCTGCCAGCCTGTTTTTGTAAATAAAGGTTTTCTGGAGTAGGCCACTGCCATTCATGAACATGTTGCCTATACCTACTTTCTGCTACAACATCTTAGTTGAGCAGGTACAGTTGCAGTGGGAACAGCATGGCTTGCAAAGATGAAAATATTTGTTATCTAGCCCTTCACAGAAAATGTTTGCAGACCCCTGATAATTCAGCCAACTTGCCTTGCTTTCATGCTTACCAAGCAACCTTTTGAGTCAATGTTTGTTTACTCCTATCCATAACTGGGAGCACGAGAACCTGCAGAACAGTTATAAGACAATCTATTGAAAGTTTCTTTCTTTTTCTTTTTGTTATGGTAGATGTTTTGGAAGATTAAGTTTATAGTATATTAGATCAAAGTTGTTGGGCTGACGTGTTGATTGTGGTGCCCATTCCCAGTACATTGGCATCTGAGCCTATTTGGGGGTCAATCCATCTTCTTTACATTGGAACATCCAGGGCATCATTTCTATCTGACAGCCTCTTTCAATGTCTACTTTATAGATGGAGAAACTATAATTCACACAGAGGAAGACATAACATCGAGGTGCTACTACATGCTAGGCTCACAGATGTTGACTAAGTAATGACATTTAACCTCTCCAAGCTCATGTAGGGGTTACAAAACTCAAATTTATATTCTCACGGACAGACGTGGAATCGGCAGCTTGCAAAGGGTAAGGCCACAGTAATTTGTTCACAGAGACAGAATTTGAAAGCAGGTGCTCAGACTCAAATACTTTTACGCTATGGTGTTTTCACACGACATATACTGCTGGCAAGTCTTCTGGTGCGAGGCTTAAGAAAGCAACACCATATGCCTTGATCTCTTCCTCCCACCAAGGTGTACTGTTGTTCTTTAATAAACACTGATTAAGTTAGAAAATCCTAGAGATTTTAAAGGTGTAAAATTTTAAAACAAATTTTGAACATTGAGGCTGGAGTTTAGAATCTTAGCCAGCTACTTTACATAGTCAGCTAGCCTCTTGCATAAAGAAATCCATGCCATCATGGTCTGATGTTCATAAATAACAGTTCCTGAAATTTTTTTTTTCAAAACTGGTTTTGTACTTATTTTAAATGTTGTACTTTGAATTCATTGCAGCAGGAACATATTTTAGAATTTCTAAAAGCTGAACAGAATAGAAGGTTATCTATAACATGAGCATAATCACAGTCATAATATCTGTTTAAAATAAAACACTGAAAAGAATTAAATGTTCCCTTCAAGCCAAACTCAAAGAAATTTCAACATAAAATAGACTGTAAACTTGCAGTTAATGCTGCTTGCTGAGACCCATTCTTTAGGAGTTCAAAACCTCTGAAAAGCTTTCACTGGGTATTTTTGAGTACTAAAGGAGAAATTCTCCAGCCTTAGGAAAAGAGCTGGTCTTATCCTCTGACACAATGGCTTGTGTGCTACCCTGGTGTGATGTGTAAATGTTGCACCTGAATGTGCTTCTTGTCCTCTTATTTGGGTGAAAAATACTTGGATGGTTAAGTGTAGCTCCATGGCACTTAATTTACTACTAAGCAGATGGCATCTGATTCATTAAATATTTACTATAAGATAGTAATTTTAACAATTACAAAAAAAGAAATATATATGGAATTTTTTTAAAAACTCTATAAAAATTCCTCTTCTTAGTTCTTTTTATTTTCTTAAATAAGGAAACTAAGTACATCCTGAAGACGAATGAACTCAAACAAGCAAAGATTCAGAACTAGAAATTATTTGGAAAATCTTGTCACAGAAGGTTAGAACTGGAAGCTACCTCTAAGGCACTTAAATCAACTTATCATGTAAGTGGAGAACACACACCTTAGAAGCATTAAGCAATGTGCTCAGGGTCACAGGTCTTATTGGTAGCAGAGCTGGGAGGACCAACTAGGAGTCCTGAATCCTAGTTAATCTCTTATTTAACTGTACTGTGTGTCTAGGAAAAATAAAAATTTACATTTCCTTTAGAATTGTTTGAACAAAAAAAAATCTCTAAAATGCAAGAAGTTATTTTGGGTTTCCTTAGTTTTGGCAGAAAAGGGACAATATATTTCTTAGAAGGCTGTTTATGTGAAATAAATCCAATTTGTTCTGGCTTGAGCATGAAAGGGGGAGTTTATTGACTCATTTAACCAAACTACACATGGTTTTAGCTATGGGTGAGTAGACTTAGAGACTCAAGCATCACAAGGGTCTCTGTTTCCACATCTCTCAAATTTGTTCTTTCCTACCTGGTAGCTTTATTCTTAAGTTGGCTGACACAGTGAGACTGGAACCAAAACTTCAGACAGATTTGAGTTTTAGTCTTCCTGCCTCATAATTAAAGAGAAAAGAGAACTCCTCCCTAACAGTTTTATTAAAGAATGTTTTGGGGAAAAATGTGGATGGAGTCTGGTAAGACCAAATGACAGTCTCTCGATCAATCTCCATGGCCAAGAGGTTGGTTCTAGGACAAATCTAGCTGAACTCATGTACAGGGAGTAGCTGGGGATGATACTGGCAGCACACCTCAGACTGACACTTAGAATGTGAAAGGTACAGGTCCCCAAAGGCACTGGGGTAATATTATCAGAGAAAGGAGGAAAGATATGCTAGATAGGTAACTAGCAGGAGCCAGAGGAGAAGCTGGAGTCACTGAAGACTTGATTTGCCCCTGGAGAATTCACTAGCCACTTAGTTATCTGGGCCCTCATCATTCTTTTAGGCAGCATGCATCCTACACATCTCAGTGAGAGGCATATCCCATTGCCTTCTGACCATTTTCTAGAGAAATTAAAAATTTCAAGTGCTTGGTTCCCCAGCCTCCTTTGTATATAGTACACAGGAACATGACCTAGACTTATCTTCCAGACTTGGGGTCAGGAGTTAGGAACACCAGTATTCAGTTCATAGCGAGTAGTAGCTGTAGTATCCAGTCCAGGGGCCTCAACAGCAGCAAGCTGGGCACTGGGTCCTCAGAAATAACAACACCAGGGTTCTAACTAGCCTAGAATTATAGTTTTAATTCAAAAGCAACCCTGCCTATTACCCAATTTCATTTTTTCCTGAACATTTTGGGGCCTGGTTCTCTAGCCCTCTTGATGCTGCTGTGAGCTCCCAGCAAGTACATGACAAATTGGTTCTCTGCCTAATCAATCTACAGTTTAGTTTCTGTAAACCAGCAAAGAAAACTCTGGCATCATCCCATATGGTTGGGAAATTAGTTAATTCTTTCCTCTTTGAGAAATTTTCATTTACAATTTGCCTTTTATTAATAATGTTATTTTTAATATTTGATGTTATATCAATCCATATTAATGAGTTTTAAAACCTCTTTGATATAATAATCTGTCACCTTTCTATGCATCGATGTCATCACTGTTAAACAGTACAGACTTCAATTTTTCTCTAGGACTTCATTATCGGGATGACCTCAAGGTCACCATAACTTTTGTTTTCTCCTTCACTTCTCCTAAGGCAATGATACCAATAAGTACTTCACTTTCAAATAAACTCCCAGGAAGAATGTGTCTTCCACCCTTAGAAGAAAAATGGTCTGAGACTCAATGGCCCCATAAGCCATGAGGAAAATGAGCAATTAGTAAAACTAAAACTTTAATGTTAGACCTTAATGCCCGACAGTATTTAATTTAAACAAGGCTAATTTCCCTTTAAAAATCTGATATATTAGTGGAATACCTCTATGCCTTAAATTGCCACAAAGAACAATGAAAAATCAAAAAGTCACTTGAATATAACAATGTGACCATATAATCTGTTTTAAAAGCTTTAGATATAAAATATAATTTAGACTGGGGTTGTTAGGAATGGCAGGAAAGTGTTGCTAAGGCTAAATACCATATGAAAATATTTAACAGGTCACCAAAGGTTTTGCCAGCTTATCTTCTTTCTAGGCTTTGCTTGTTTGGAAGGGAATACATATACACGTGATTGCTAAGGATAGATTTATTTGTTGACCTGTGTGAGTGGCCTATCTTGATCTGTCACAAATATCTAAACATGCTGCTTGACCTAGAGCTATTGAGGATATTTTTGCAGCAAACTGGATGATAGCAGATTCCTCACTGCCTCTTAGCAGTACATGTACCATAGGTGTGTTGGTCTTTACTCATTTTGTGAACACTCACTACTTTAGACATTTCTGTCTCTTTCAGGGCAGGGCCAAGTGTAAAAAGGGTGGCTGTCTTACTAAAAAATAATGACATGTTAAATAGATGCTTTACTTTAGAGAAAATAGATATTGACTTGAAATTTATCAGAACCATTGCCCACTGACTATTCTAGGAACTACAAGTCATTTTTTGCTTAGGGAGAATATACAGTAATTATATTTTAAAAATTTCCTCTAGCTTCTTTTCTTTTGCTTTTCTCCCATCAGTTTTTCTGGAACCAATCACCTTTTAGAAGGAATGACAAGTGTCTTTGAGCCTCAGTTACTCTGCTTTATTGTCTTAAAACCTTGTCCATAAGCAAAACCCAAGATGGTACCAAGATGGTAAGACAACTTACTGAGAATCACCTAGGATAATAATTTCAGTTATAAAACAAAATCAAGGTAATCAACAGGAACAAGAAACAAATGAATCAAGTGAAAGCTTTTGATGACAGAAGCCAAACCAATTTTAAAAAATGATGCTAAAGAAACATGATTGTCATTTCCAACCAGCTAACTAGACATGTTCAGTTATGGTCCAAATTAGAAGCATGAAATACACTCCACAACCTAGGGGATTGTACAGCACTTAGATGAATCACAAGTGACATATGGGAGCTCATTAAAGGAAGGTGAAGTTATGAGCACCCAGGGAGCTTGCTGGAAAAGAGAGCTTTTTACAAAAAGGCTTCCAGGGTCAGTCACAACGATGAGAGGATGCTCGTCATTCTTAAAGATGATCCACTTTTCTATAGCACTTCTCAGTTATTAGGGTTTTTGAGTGTGGGCCATTACTGCAAATTTCCAACTTGTGAACATGTGTGTGTGAGGCAACAGGAAGGAGGGTAGGGGGTATGATTTGATTGATTTTGACAGGCCAATAATAAAAACCACTGGAGAGTAAGACATCAGTGTAGCCTCCTTTTGCTGTTTCACCTGAACTTCAACTGTTTTGAAGTTGCAAGAGTAAGATCAACCCATGGTTGTTCCTATGTTATGGAAGCTATGTCTGTAAGCTGAGCTTTGAATGACACATTATTTCCTCTGTGCACCCCAATCTATTTTCTGCCTGAGCAAGCTTATAAAACTCTGCATAAATTCTCCTCTCAGCCTGTTCCATAATCCTGTGAACACATTGTCTTCCTGTTCATTCCTTCAGCCAGCAAGCACCAGCTGTTGGGTCCTGGAAACATTTTATGATAAAGAGAGAAAAAAAAGTAGATGATCAGAAAGCTGTAAAAACTGCAAAATGCTTGAGATATGCAGACTTTTTAGGGGAGTGAATGTTTGACCTGCATAAGAAAAATGATTAGGCTTCTATCAATCATCACTTCAAGGAACACTCCGAGGAGATCCAATTATCCGGATGCTCCTCAGTTGCCTCAGTTCTGCACAGGCTATAAACTATTCCAGTGTGGTTTGTTATGTCCTAGAGAAAGGATAAACTCTGAGCTTAAAAATATGAACAGATATAATTATCTTAACATAGCACTCATGCTTTATTTAATGTAAAAACATCACAAACTTTCTCTTCTCTATGTTTGAGCTTTGAAAGGAAAGTGGAAGTCACTTGGTAACGTCTCTAATTACTTGAATGCACACTTCACGCCTCAACTACACAGGAAAGCCAGTTGTTATAATTAGAAGTTATATAAAGACACAGTTTATATAAATTGTAGCTAATTACTTAACTAAACTGCCAGTCTCTTGCCATCCTACAAGGAAGATATTCAACAACATGTGATTTAAACAATAGGTCAAAGTGGGAGGTGTGGGGATTATAACAGAAAGGTTGTTCAATAGCTTCTGTGAAGTTTAAAAAAAAATATTTGATGGCTGTTATTGAGAACCGAATCCTGTTTCCATTTGGAGATTTAGTTCAGTTTGTATATGGAAAGACAACTCTTATCTGCACTCCAACTAGTTTGATTGGAAGAATGTTTGCTATTATTCATTTCCTTCCATTCTTTTTATTGACAGTTTTGAGAGAGTAATGGAATCTGATCAAATAGATGGTATTACTCTCATCAGAGGGGTCATAATACTCATTTTTTTTCCAGAAGACTAGATGTAAATATTTTAAGCTTTGCAAAGGCCTGAAGTCTTTACCAAAACTATGCAAGCAACTTTGTCATTGTTGTTGGGAAAGCAGCCATAGGCAGTACATAAAGCATGAGCATGGTTGTGTTGCAATAAAACTGCTTACAAAAATAGGTGGCCCACAGGCTGCAGTTTGCTATCCCCTGCTCTGTACCAAGAATCTAATGACCTGGAAAGCAACGCAAATCATTATTACTATTGTCAAGATAGTTTAGTATTTTGCTCCTTGCAAAAACCAAGGTCTAATAGCTCTTCTTCTAGAAACTTTTACTAGAAAAAAAGCCTTACTGACCTAAGGCATCTACTGGAAAGGAATGGGGAACTCCTCTCCTGGTCCTCTAGAATGGCAGCAACTTTTTATTATCCTTAGAATAATGGAGTCATTGGTTATTCAAATTGTTATCTGTAGGGTTTTATTTCTCATGAACCACCATGTGAAAATATGCAAGAGTGTTTGCTTTATCAGCATTGAAGCACAAAAAAGCCAGTTTTGATGTGTTGTGGCTCTTAGAGTACTAATACTGAGATCACCAAGTCAACCAAACTATTTGAAAACTGGACAAACCAAACACAAATATTTGTCTTTCAGTTCTGACTCACAGGCTGGTCATCTCACTAGATTGAGCATAAATGTTAAATGTAAAAATCAAAAACAACACCACCAACAAAAAACGAGTCCATAGTAGAACTTATGGTATGTGATTTTTGCTAAAAGGAGTAAATACATTTTCAAAAAGTGATTGATTTTAGTACAAGGTTCTAATACTGATTGCTAATAGGTATGATGAATGGGCCTTTGAATAGTAATGTGGAGGTGAGGAGCAAAGTAGGATTGTGGGGTTTTAGAGATATGTCTCAGGCTCTGACATGCAGAGCCTACCCCCATAGTGTTAAGGGATGGGAGACTAATAATATTATATGACTTCTTTCCCCTAACAAGAGTGACTTGTGATATTTTAAGTCCTGCTCTGGATTGACTTAGAAAAATAATCCAATTAGTAGAGACTATGGCTTTCAAATATTAACACTGGCTCCACTCAAATATGACTGTAAGACCTAAACTTTGGGACTGAAAGCAACTTAGTCCCCAGTCTCTCCAGTTTGTAAACAACTTTGTAGAGCCAGAGTGAAATTCATGATTCCCAAGTCACTTCCCTAGCAAGGTGTGGCCTAAAGATATGCATTGTGGCAGTATCAGCAGAGCTGGGTATGGAAGATGGGGTTTCCTGCTTCATCGCCATCCCTCAGTATCACTGTGTGCTCTTGTCATTTATGGCTTCACTAAACTTTAGTTTCCTCATCTCTAAAAGCTATAAAATATTGTCTTGCCACAGGAGAGAGGCATAAATGACATACCACATTTGAAAACTGTCTCATTTAACTTTTATCTCCTTCAGGTAGAACATTGTTCAATGCCTCAGTGAAACTATAGGCCATAACACTGAACAGTTTGCCAGTGCAGTGAAGGAAAACGGAGGTGGAGAAGTCCAGAGATGTAACAGTGAACCAAAAAAAAGGGTCAGGACTTGCACCACGGATTTTCCCTTTTCCCCATTCTACTATACATCTCCAAATGATCAAAGACAATGAGTATGTCCACTGTCCCTACAAACCAAGGATAAAATGCTTATTGTTTCAAAGTATTAAAACAAAAATTAGAACAGTTATAGAGAACTCATTTGTAAGCACTACTTTTAATTTTTTTGGATAAAGATCTAGCTAGCCTGATTCCTAAGAAACTTTTCTATGTTATTATATAGTCTCTCAGATATCAAGGTCATTCTCTGTACATATTCCATATTTAATAAACAAAAAGGAGCAATAAACAAAACCATTATAGATTTCAAAGCATTATGTTGTATATAATGAATTAAAACTGTCAATTGAAAAAAATAAATTATTACAAAATAATATGAATATATAGCTTAAGATTTTTATAGTTTTATTTGTTTTTAAACATGAAGAGGGTTGTTCCAAATAGGGCACATTTTATTAAATGGGATGCTTGCAAATTGGCTGACATGTATTGCCTGAAATGTTTCATTATGCAGTACAACATGTTTATTCAGGTGAAAGTATACAGAATATTACATATCTCTAAATGCATTGATCTAAATGCAAATGTAGTTGAATATAAAATCCAACCTTGGTGTCATTTGGTATTACATTCTGCCATCAAAATTTAGAGGTATTCTTTTTCATTTCTTAATACAGAAATCCAGAAATCAAGAGCAATTCTAGAAAAGAAAACTTGTAAAAATAGAGGTAGAATATATGAAACTCATACGCCCAATTCATTTAGAAAGCTTTTTTGTTGTTATTGTTGGTAAAGAAAATAAATTTATATTTAGCATGTAACATGGTCATTAAATGGGGGCAGGGGTGGGGTTATAGCTTCTTAAGACCAGGATCACAGAGAATTTAAAGGTAAGAGAAGGCAAAGTAGCTTTGGGTCTTTATTTCACTCAGTTGCAGAACCAAGTTGCTTTCACTTCACCCAAAGTGTTTCAGGGCAGATCGTATGTAACCTGAAAGGTAGCATGTCTTATTTCTCTTCTAATCCTACTGGGTAAAATTCTATATTCAGTCTCATTATTCTCTTGCCAGAAAACAACATTATAATGAGTGAAAAATACATGCATCAAATTTGTAACTTGGGAATGGTAATTAAAAGTGACTATCTCATTTGTTTAAGTCCATTCAGGAAAATACTATAGATTAGATGACTGAACAGCAAATATTTATTTTTCATAATTCTGGGGACTAGGAAGTCTGAGATTAAGGAGCCAGGAGACTCATTGTCTGGGAAGGTCAGATTCCTGGTCCCCTTTCTCTATATCTTTCCAGGATAGAAGGGGCAAGGGAGATTTCTAAAGACTCTATCAATCCCATTCATGAGGTCTTGAATCACCTCCCAAAGGCCCTGCTTCCTAATACCATGGACTTGGCATTTCAACATATTAATTTTGGGGGAACCACAGATACTCAGTTCATAACATATACGTTGTCTGTGATCCTAACAGTAGATTGAATCCAAGTCTTTGGTGTCCCAGATGTCCTCCCTTTAGCATTATCTCTTGAGGTAAAGTATTGGTCAATGTATCTATGAAACCACAAAGTCATAACATGGGGAATATATGCTAGTGTGATGAAGAAGAATAAAGAAGGCAGCAAAGTCCAGAAATGGTAGGCCACACAGTTAAGAGACACTGATAGAGTCCGGACTTGCACCATGGACTTTTCCCTTTCCCCTTTCTATTATGTAGTCTCCCAATCATCCAAAACAATTAATGGCATCTGAATTCACTGGATTATACTGTATACGTAAGTACAAAGCATCCAGGTACTCTCCTGTTCCTAACGGGTAAATGCACTTCTTTGTAAGCTGCATTAACAATTTTATGCCACTTGAGGCATATGCTTCTTTTCATAGCAATACAAAATAAAATCTTATTAGGCAGAATGAAGTAATATTGAAAAGGAATAAGACCATTCTAGCCAGCTGGCTGAGTATGCCTGCCATGTCTCCACTGTCTGTAGCAAATAATTTTACTTACTGGAAATGTCTGGCTAACTCACTCATGTGATGAACTAAATGTCCTTTGCAGTAATTTTGGATACTGAATGACATTTTCCATTTGGAAAAAAATACAATAGTATAAAGTATTTCCTATAGGACAATAAGTTTTATATCTTAGTTACATATGTATGCAAAATAAATATACTAATCTTTGTTTCCTGAAGAATAGTATCCTGTATTAGGTTGAACATTTTGCAAAATAGCTGTCTATCAACTATTTCATAATGTTTAGCATAGTAGTATAATGAAGTAGTTCAGATTATGGGATCTAACTGCCAAAGCACAAGGTCAAATTCTAGTTCTATTACTTAGAATGATTTCATGATAATAATAGGTTACTAAGAGATAATCCTTACTAAATGAGAATCCTAGTGCTAGTCATATAGTTATAGCTGAAGAAATGCTAGTTGTGATGGTAGCTGCTACTATGGCTGATGTTAATGATGTAAGCTCTCTGTCATTAATCCATCCTGGTCAAGTCAATGGGTTTGGAGAGCGTTTCAAACATCCCAGAGACCATCATAAGAGGAAAAGAAAGATATGGATACAAAATTAGCTTGGGAAGGACACTGGCCTAGAGATTTCAAAGAACAGGACCTGGCAGACACCTTCACTGTGGACTTGTAGCCTCCAGAACTCAAAAAGATTAAATTTCATAATTTAATTTAAAAGATTAAATTAATTTAAACCAATGAGTTTTAGTGCCTTTTAAACCACAGACTTCAGTAATCTAGTACAGTAATTAAATAAACAGTTTTGAATAAAAATCATCTTGGGTTGTGTTGTAAGCGGAGGCTATTGAAAATGTGTATTAGCAGGGTGGTTTTATTGGTTTATTAAGTTTAGAAAGTAACTATAATGACTATGGATTAAATCCAAAGTTTAACTGGATAGCTAGACAATTTTTAAAAAGAAAAATAAGAAAAGATCCTATGTTAATTTTCTTATTAGCAGATTCTTCATAAATTAAGAATAGATTTGATGAGAAAGTAATCTTTTTATTTTCCTTTCCTCTTTGAGACCAAAGTCAAACAACCATAACCATGGTAACAATTCAAACTAATATATCAGTAGGGACGGAGCACGTGGAATATGTGCTGACTGTCCCAGACACTGTGTGAAGCATTTATATGCAGCATCTTATTTAAATCCCACAAAAACCTGTGAGGGGAATTCTGTAACTATCTCCATTTTACATAATGGGAAATCAAAGTTAGGAGACTTTAAATCACATTCACACCATGGTAAAAGAGGAATTCATGATATTGACACATTGTATCTTGTTCTGCTTTGAAGAGTTTAGCCAAGGTATACATCAAAATACATGAGGGCTCTCTGGGAACCTTACAAATCTTTAGAACATACAACAGGTGCTTCTTTCAATGAAAAATTAAACAGGTAGATATAAAAATACTATGACTTTAACCAGTAATCTTTTATGATCTCTCCTACATGTGCCCCCTCCTGACTTGGTAGGTCAATCCTCTTTGCAAATATAGTCTGTGCCATGGCCCCAAACACAAAAAGCCAAGAATTTGATAGTCAATACTGACACTATTTTATTCTCTCTTATTCAGGAATTTCTATGAAGTATGATCCAAATCTGTTTGAGCTTGGAAAAATATTTTAGTTCACTTAGACAATATGGATCACATATTTATATGTTTGTCACTATTGTATGATCTGGTAACTCAGAGAGAAGCAAGAACAGATCCCAGCTCTTGAGGAGTCTATTGGGTAGGTAAGAGGGAGATCAGGTGATTAAAAAATACTCTTTTACCTATGCTGCTAGAGTTGTGCAAGGAAATATGAAGGAAGAAACTGGTTAAAAATGCCCTAGAAAAGATAGTCCCTGAGCTGAGTCTTGATATAGGGTCAAGAGAATGCATATAACAACAAGATAGTTGACCTCAACTATAAAGCACAAAATTTAAAAATTAAGGAGAGGACAATATTAGGTGCTGACAAGAGAGTGCCAAGGTACCCAGGTAGTGGGTATAGTCTGGGCAAATATGGAGGTGTGAAATAGGCAGGTATGTCCAGGGGACCCACAAGTCACTATCAGAGTATGAAATATGAGATAGGAAGAAAGGGGCAGGAGATAAAATCTGATAGGTAAGTAGAGGACAGACCAGGGAGAAACCCACAGGCCAAGTGAATGCACTTGGATTTTATCCTGTTGCAAAGCCTTTGGAGTATGTAGAGGAGGGAAACAATAGGTTAAATAAAATAAGCCAAGTAGAGAAGGACAAATATCTCATGATCTCACCCATATGTATAATCTAAAAAAGTTTATTTCATAGCAGTAGAGAGTAGGATGGAAGTTACAAGTGATTGTGGTAATTGTGGGGTGAGTTGGGGAGAAGTTGGCTAAAGGATACAAAATTTCAGTTAGACAGGAGGAATAAATTCAAGCCATTTATCAAGCAGTGTGGTGTCCATGGTTAACAAAATACAGTAGTCTTGGTATCCCTGGGAATAGCAGGGCCCTCACTGATAAGGAAATCAGTGAATGCTCAAGTTCCTTATATAAAATAGTGTTTGCATATAACCTATATACATCCTTCTATACATTTGAAATCATCCTGAGATTGCTTATAATTCCTAACACTATGTAAATATGGTGTAAATAGTTGTATTTTTTGGGGGGGGATGATGACAGTAAAAAGTTTTTACATGTTCAGTACAGAAAAAATAAAAAAAAAATTTTCAATGTATAGTTGGTTGAATCCAAGGATGTGGAACCCACCATAGATCAACTATATTGCATTTTTTTGAAGGGTGGGGGTGGTACCAGGGTTGAATCAATGGGCACTTAACTACCAACCCACACCCTAAGCCGTTTTTTATGTTTTATTTTTAGACAGGTTTTAAGTTGCTTAGGGCCTAAGCTAATATGCTGAGCCTGGCTTTGAATTTGTGATCCTCCTGCCTCAGTTTTCCAAGCCACTGGGATTACAGATCTGTACCACTGTGCCTGACTGTAATACATTCTTGAAAAATGTAATACATTTTTCAAGTGTTAAGAAGTGGATATTAAGTGTTCTCATCATAGGAAGGATAATTATATGAGGTAATGCATATATTAGTTAGCTAGAGTTACACATTCCACAGTGAGCATATACTTAAAAAATGTGTTATACATGATAAGTTCATACAATATTATCTTTCAAATTAAAAATTATAGAAAGTCAACTCCTTCAACAATGTTCACACAAAAGCATCCAGAATAAAACTGACTAAATATCTGGGCACTGTGTACCAGTCATTTTGACAACAAAAATTACCTATCACTAGTTAGAAAAAATGATTGCAATCATTCAGATCCTAACTCATGGTATCAAAGAACAATAAAAGTTGAATACATATTTGTTAAGTTCAGAGATTTAAACAATCTAGAATGGGGTTGGAGTGTGGCTCAGTAGTACAACATATGCTCAATCCCTTCCTACAAACAAACAAAAACACCACAAAAACTAAAATAAGCAAACATACCTCAGAAATTTGTATTTATACAAATATATATTTTATGTATTATATATCTTAAATGTTTTATAAATATATATTAAATTTTAATAGTCACATATATTAAATATTGTAAATTTGTATTACTATACATTTATTATGCTGTATTTAATAATGTATCATTATATATTATGAAATGTATTTTTTGTGGGGGAGAATACCCAGGAGATTTGATTATATATATATATATATATATATATTTATATATATTTGATTATATATATATTATATATATAATATATATATATACACACACACACAATCAAAATTAGTGTAGCTGAATATGCATTTTTAGTCAATGAATGTCCATTGTTGTTGTTCAGAAATATTCTGCAAATTGTTTATTCTGATGGGCTTCTCTATGTGTCATTTGTTTTGCATCTTGGTGAATTTTTTTTAAATGTTTTAATCAGTTATACATGATAACAGAATGCACTTTGATTCATTATACACAAATGGAGCACAATTTTCACTTCTGTTTGTGCATGAAGTAGAGTCACACCATTTGTGCAATCATACATGTACCTAGGATTATGATGTCCATCTCATTCTACTATCTTTCCTACCCTCATTCCCTCTCCCCTCCCCTCTGTTCCCTTTGCCCAATCCAAATTTCCTTCACTTGTGCCATGTCCCCCACCCCCATTATGGATTAGCATCCACTTATCAGAGAACACATTCAGCCTTTGGTTTTTTGGGATTGGCTTACTTTGCTTAGCATGATATTCTTCAACTCCATCCATTTGCCTGCAAGTGCCATAATTTTATTCTCTTTTAATGCTAAGTAATATTCCATTGTGTATATATAACACAGTTTCTTTATCCATTCACCTATAGAAGGGCATCTAGATTGTTTCCACAGTTTGGTTATTGTGAATTGTGCTGCTATAAACATTTACGTGGCTGCAACATTAAAGTATGCTGTTTTTAAGTCCTTTGGGTATAGATGGAGGAGTGGGACAGCTGGGTCAAATGGTGGTTCCATTCAATTTTTTAAGGAATCTTTTGGTGAATATTTTTGATCTGTAATGTCTAGCAAAATGTACTAAGGTTGTGCTAGACTTGTCATAAAGAGTACCAAATGGACATTTGTTATTTGCCAGACCACAGTAATCAGAACACTCTTTGAAGAAGATGGAATTCTTTGTTGAGTCCACCAGTGCTTTGACTATAACAGAGCAAACTGTTCAAGAAGATGAGAATCTATTAATAAATGTATGGGTTATCAGAAACCACAGGAAATGCAAAGAGTATCTTAATCTACAAAGGAGAAAAAAAAAGACCCATCTTGAGATAGCTGTGCTCAACATAGATGGTCAGATGCTGCAGTTTTAACCTGTATAACAGACTATCAGGGTGAAGTCTGTGCTGACCACTCACTTTGAAGTTTTAATTTTTCATCTTCTGAAGAGAATGATTAGCATGGGCATTCTCAATATGTATTCCCTTGTTCCTTCTTAGTGTGGACTAAATTTTCCTTATGGGGAATTTGTGCCAGTGAGCATTTTTGCTTTAAAAGCGAGTGGTTTCAAGCTTCCAAGGACTATTTTATTCTTATAGGGCAGTGATATTCTTGGGATTTTAGGCTGAATGAAGTTATGCTTCTAAGGTATTCAACAACATCCAATTTTCTTTACCACTTTTGTCAAGTCTTCTGTTTTGGAGATAGAACTGTATACTTGTTTGATTTTTAATTTATTTTTATTTATTTGAAAAGGCAAGTGCATTTATTCAATCATGTTCATGATATCAAACTATTTTAAGGTAATCAAATTTCCAGTATGAATGTTAGAGGTAAAAAAATAAATGTATCAGATGTTTCCTCTAAAACTGCAATAATAACTTTTTTCAGAGAGTTCTCTGTGCATTTACTCTACCATTTAAAAACTTGATGGTTTTGGCTAGAAGCTCATCTTAATCATTTTTTTTTCTCTGAGGGGCTCTATTATAGGGTGGTTTGATGATTAAATGATCATAAAAGGCTCTTTATAAACCTTAAATAACTATACAAATATAGTTGGCATTATGGATAATAATCTGATTACAGGAAACAGAAGATCACATACTCTGTAAAGATTTTTTTCCCTTAGTAAATCAATGAACAAGTTAAAATGCATTCATAAGATTACTCTGCCACAGACATAAAAGCAGTCTATTCTTTCTAGGGACCGTAAGCATTGCCAATTCTTTTTCCTTCTCAGAATTAAAGTACATTTAAGCTGAAAGGGACCTTGGAGAACATCCAGTTCAATGCCCTTTATCCCCCACCCCATTTTATCATAATATAAAATTTAATGTGAACATAAAATAAAACTTTCTGGATGGTTTAAGTAGATTTCACTTTGAAAACTGTATGCTAAAATGGATGTAGATACTAGAACACAAATGAAGCCTGAAATTTTAGATTCAAGACCAGGAATCAGACTTTCTAAGGGATTTTTTTTTGTAAGTGAAGAATGAGAAAGGATTCCAATAAAAATTTGTTGGATATATCTGATATGTTACCACAATAATGTCTGGTAATGTTGTGTCCACACAAGACGGACATGTGGCCATCATCAAGTAAAATTGAATGGTGTGAGGGAGAAAAGCAGCAGAGAATGTGGAGAACAAAATAAAATTCCTAATTCCCTGTTATCCTTGAGTGTATTGTGCATTGTTAAAATGCTTAATTCCAACATTTTCCCACTGCTACCAAGCATGCTTCTAATTTGATATTTCCCATAATCAATCAAGGTGTGTACCAGGAATGGAAAATGATCATAATATTAGCCCAAGTAAGATATAATTAGGAATGTGAATATTTTATAAGAATGATCATAGGCCATATTCTTGAGAAATATTCATACTCTCCTTTGTTGTACGATTTTCCAATATTTATGAAGATTTGGATTCCCTTATGTTTACAAAGACTATTATTCCAAAAGGAGGTTATAGGAAAAGAATAGATTCACAGGACTCCAACATATACCATCTACTTTACCACATTCAGAAAGATAAATATTGTCCATAAGTATTTAAATATTGACAACAGAATAAAAAGAGGCATCTAGTTTATCTGGTTCCTAAGATAAACTATTTAACAACATTGTCTATGACACCCACAATTTCACCCATCAATTGAGAGGTAAATTAGAATAAAGTATTTTCCCATGCAATGTTATAGTACATGGAGTATAAAAATGGCAGTGATATTCTGTATTGGCTCTGATGGTAAAAATTTGGGATTGGATATACTAAATCTCTTGGAGAGCTGACTTAGAAGATAAATTCTTTAATTTTTTTTTGTTGTTTTTGGTTGTAGAGGGATACATACCTTTATTTTGTTTGTTTATTTTTATGTGGTGCTGAGGGCAGAACCCAAGCCTTCTACATGCCAGGCAAGCACTCTACCTCCTCCCCGAAGATAAATTCTTCATAGTGATACAAATCAGAGAAATATTAAACAAGGGAAAGAGAATCCTAACATTAGAGGAGTTGTTAAAAAAAAAAGAAACAAAAAATCATTGAAAGAATGGATGACAGTGAGGTTAGACAATGTGCTTCCCTTGAAGATGGAGTAAAGGAAGAGGAAATGAGGAAGAATAAGTAATATATTTATAGTGGAAATTAAGGCAGTGTCAAGACTTCAACTTGGAGCAGAGGAAACGTGAAGGAACTTAAGCTGGAGAACTTTAATCTTCTCATTAAAGCAGGGTGGGTCTCATGCTTAATAAGTTTTTTTTTTAGGTAGAAGAAAATTTGGTGATCCCATCACTGAAACAACTTGAAACAGTGGCTGTGAGTTACCACTAATATAAGGAGAAAATAAAAGAAAGGGTTGCTGAACAGCACTGAGAACCCAGCTGAGGATACAAATCATAGAAGGGACACTCAGTATGCTTTCCATTCGGTCTAGTCACAGAGGAAAGAAAACAGGAGTTGCAGTAAGTAACTCAGGTAGGCAGGCAGCCAACGACAAGTTTCTAATGTGGGTAGTATGGAAATGATCCACAGAAAGCCTCAAAGTAGATAAGGAGTAAGTGACTCCAGAAAAAGCCCTATGAGCTTATGAGGCCAGTGAGAGGTGTTAGAAGAAAAGGAAGAGCCCGGTTCAGACTAGCATATAGACAATATTTGGGAAATTTAATATTTAAATAAATGAAGGAGTATACAATGCTTATGACTTGAAAGATTCAATATTATAAAGAGGTCAACTCTCCCTGAGTTGTTTTATAAATGTAATGTAATTCCACTGAAATTTAAATTGTTGTTTGTATTTATAATTGGAACTTGAGGAGTTGACTTTAATATTTACATGCAAATGCAATGGACTAGGAAGCAAAAGTCTTACTGAAAAACAATGAGAAATGAAAAGAACTTTGTTAGACATGCAAGTATCTTTTCAAGCTACATTGGATAGAACTGTTTGATGTTGGCTCATGCATAGAAAAACTGAACTATGAGGAGAATGATCAAATAACATTATGTGCATGTATGAACATGACATAATGAATCATACTATTATGTATAATTTACAATTCATCAATAAAAAATAGAGAACCCTGACCAATGGAACATGATGGAGGCCAGTAAAAGACCCATGCATACACAGATACTTGGTTTATGACAAAGGTGTGCAGCAGAGCAGCGGAAAATGGCAAGTTTTCCTAATGAATGATTTTGCTCCCTATCTCACTGACATAATGATCACTTCAAAGAGAAATTCACATCATAATGTTAAAGACCAAACAAATATAGAAACTAATATATGAGAATAACTTCATAATCTTGAGATAGAATAAAATTTCAGAAATAGAAAAATGCATTAACTATAAAAATTTTGATAAATTTGATAAATTTTGATAAATTAGTCTTTTTAATATTATGAATTTCTTTTCACTGAAAGAACTTAATGTTAAAGGGCAAAATATAGCCTAGGCAAGGAGATTTTTAACACATATACTAAAGAATACTATATGGAGATCATTAAGTAAAAGATAATTAATCTAATAAAAAGAGGAGAAGATATTTGAACAGAAAATTAAAAGAAGATATCCAAATGATCAATAAACATATGAAAAGGAATTTAATATGTTGATAATCAGAGGAAACCCTTGAGGTATCATGACCCCCTCACAATAATGGCTAATATCTTATGTGTTGGTGAGTATATGGAATAATCCAAAAGCTACAATAGTTGGATGGATAAAACAAATTTGGGAATAGAATTTGTATTAAGAGAATTATAGTAACAATTCTATTCAGATATAAATATGAGCAAACTATAGCTACTTGCAACAATGTGGAGTCTCACAGGGCTGAAGATGTAGCTGTAGCTCAGGGGTATAGTGTTGCCTAACATGTAAGAAGGCCTGGGTTTCAGCTGCTATACCCCACAGACACACACACACACACACACACACACAC
Source organism: Urocitellus parryii (assembly GCF_045843805.1). Lineage (NCBI taxonomy): Eukaryota > Metazoa > Chordata > Mammalia > Rodentia > Sciuridae > Urocitellus > Urocitellus parryii. The sequence continues at coordinate 152,051,358 of NC_135534.1, forward strand.
ACACACAACACAGATACACAGATCCCCCCAAATCAAACAATAACAAAAAATGTGCAATCTCACAAACATGATATTAAAATGCAAGACATGTAAAAAAGTATACATACTGAAATAACTTCATTTAAATGAAATTCAAAAGCATAACTGAAATTTGATGTTAGGATGGTGGTTATTTTTAGGGAAGAAGAGAAAAGTTACTAACTGCAAGAGTCAAAAGGGAGGCTTTCAGGGTACTAGCTATATTAGATTTCTTGCCCAGGATGGTGGCTATATGAGTTACTCATTCTGTACAAGTTTCTTTAGCTGTAAATTTGTACTATGTTCTTTTCTAGTGTGTTATTTTGCAACAAAAAAAGTAAAAAGAAAACGTGAATAGAAATATTGACAGTGTATTTCTTGCAATCATAATGCAATACAGTTCTAATTTAGCTTCCCATTTCTATTGAACTTAATAACTTTTGGGGGGCATGTAGCCTTAAAATCTAGAATCTTATTTATAATAACAACAACCAAGACAATAAGGACTCAGAAAGTAAAAAACAAAATAAACTATTGCATGTTTTATAATTGGTAGCCTTGGAGCAAGTACCTAGATGCCTCCTTTTTTCCTTTCTGCCCATGGACAGCCTAAACCTGCTAGCATTTCTCACACACCTCAATACTATTCATCATTGGCTGAGAATTTTGGTCAGTTAGACTACACCTGAGATGTAGGTAAAAAGGGTCACAGCAGGACATGATGAAGGCAGCCTCCATTAAAAATACTAATAAAAGAAAAGCACCAATTTATTAAATGAAAATCCTCTGATCTGTTCACTGTAGCAAACAGCTGTTACTCTGTATCCTACTGAGGGCCTTGGGACCCAGTGACACTAGCAGGTCTGCCTCTGTGTACATTTCTCTCAGCTGGTCAAATAAACAGCTCCTTTCTCCTCCTGTAGAGAGGCAGGGTTGCTCCCAGTTGTCAAACTCAAATAATCCCCTTCAAACAGATTCCCTGGCAAGTTTAAAGAAAACATGCCCAAAACCACTACACTGGGGGATGTTAGACACCAAGAATTGACAGCAGGAATAGAAATAAAAAGATGTCTCTGAACATGAAACATTAACAAATCAAGCATTATTACAAATATTTTGCCCCCATCCAAGGCCATTTCTCATAAAAGCAATGCCAATTCCTTGTGTTCCAGTTCCTTCTTTTCTGCTGTATTTCGTATTCCAGGAGATAAAGTTCAAATTTACTTAGCGTAGAATGTTACTTATATTCTTTTGCAACCCCATAAATTGTCTTGAACATAGTGTAAGGAAATCATAAGACAAGGCAGTCAGGATTACACGTTAAAACACACTTTTACCATTACTTTAACAATCAGAGAAGGTATAAAAATATTAGCTGACAAGGCATAAATACTGCATGGACACTAATTAAAAAATAACTAGTCATAACTAATAATTCATCTACAGGCCTTGTGACTGATAGAAGAAACATTATTTTTTTAAAGACTTGTGAATATGTTTCTTGATTCCTTGAAAGTCATCACAATTTTTCCATGCTTCCCCATGGATCCCAGCCCCATGAGAAAACAGACTTTTTATTTCTTTCTCTTTCTCTAACTATCATCTATCTTTCTATGTCTATCTATCTATCTATCTATCTATCTAGATATGCTTGAGAATTTAGCTGGTTAATGGGCAGGACTGAATATACATTTCCTTGGGTGAATAATGCTCATAGTGAAAACAGTACAAGCAATCAAAATGTCACACTCCTGTGTAAATATCATTTCACTGCTTATATCCATCATTTGATTTCTACCTTTATTCTCAATGAGTTTTCTGATATGATGTAATGGGCACCACCATGTGGATTATTTCCTCATACCAGGCACCTCTTAAAATTTAGAAATAAAGAACTTTTGCTTATCTCAGAGGAGTGTTTTAAGTATAAATGTGATCACTTGTCAGACAGTATTTGAGTTCATTGGAGAAAAAGTACCATGTAAAATATAGGTGATACTATGATGGTTATGGGTTTCCATGGTGATCCTGAGAGCCTTACAGTTTTCTAGGTTGTATGTCTCAGACCTTTCTATGAATGTAGTGACATTCTTGACACCTAGGTTCTAGGAGGGAGGGGAAACTTGGATGAACACTTGACTCAGAGTCAAGACATCCCAACATTGTTATGGCTCCACTTCCAACTGACATTGGTAAATTTTGTAAAACCCTTGATCTCTCTGGGAATTAGGTACCTCATTTGTAAAATGAAGTAGAAGTAGATACTAGATGAACTTGAAGGTGGCTCCCAACTCTATTATCCTGTAGGTCTACAATTCATTGAAATCCTTCATACTTAAGAAGGTAAGAAATTGTTTCTGGAAGTAAATAGCTGAATGATGATTTAGGAATTAAGGCTCTGTCTTCACTGATATCCTGTTCTCATCAAATCATTAGGATTTGATGAAAACAGGATATCACAGGCAACTCAGGATGAGAAAAACTTTCCTTTTTCCTATTCAAGCTGGTTGGCAATTGCTGTAGCACATCTTCCTATTCTTTTAAAAACTCACCATAATCTGCAATTACATTTTCCTTCATTTTTAAGAAAATTGACTCATGTCCTTTATTTTAATTTCTTTTTTTGTGTGTGGTGTTGGGGATCTAATCCAGGGTTTTACACATTCTGGGCAGGTGCACTACCACTGAACCATATCCCCAGCCATTGTTTTATTTTTTTTAGGAAATCTTTTCTCCTCAAATAGAATGTCACCTATCTTGTTTATTGCTGAATGCTTAGTGCCCAGAGCATTGCCTGGCATATAGCATAGCTCAAAAACATACGGACTGAAAAGCTGAATGCATGTTAAAACTTTTTAACCAAGAGTGGCATAAGGCTAGATCTGTTTTAGAGAAAGATCTATAATGAGTACTAACTAATGTGTGGAAGACTTTGTTTTTCCTCAGATATGCCAAAAGGAAAGATATTTTATTGGTCTGAAATCAGAACAATAAAAAGTATTTGGAAATTTTCCCAGCCTAAAACTCTTTCTCTAGGTTACTAGTGAAGTACATAGCTTAAATATGACGTTTTTCAATAATTCAAGAATAGTATTCTATTTTATATGACATGTCATTAATTCAATAAAAGTTTTGCCCAATTCTAGAGTAATTTATTTTATTTACCATGACATGGATTTAAAATATGAACAAGTGAGATGCAAATTTTAGCAAGAAGAAAAAAAAACAGCTGAGTGGTTGAATCAGTTTCATTTTGTGCTAATAGTGTACTATAATATACACATTGTTATATATTATGTTTTAGAAATGTAATTTACATAAATAAGCTTAAAAGAAAATTGAAAACATAAGAAATGGCTTTTATACATTTTTCTCAGCATCTGTGGTTTCAACATGTAGATTCTATTTATTGTTGCTATTTTTATGTGTGTCTCTATTTTAAAAATCCTAAGAATTAAAAATATGAATATCATCTGCCTTATTCCTTACCACTCTCTTATAGAATAGTCTGTTGGGTAATTTGTATATAGGTCATTAGGATTTTTAGAAAGGGAATCTATAGTTATATTTTATGTAGTCAGAGAATTCACTGTTCCATGATGCTTTTTCTCAGGTCATCTTGAGAACTGATTGTGACACAATGATCCAATCAGCTATTTGATTGATCTGATTCAGTTCATCCATGGTACCTGGACCAAACATTTCAAGGTCAGGCTATTTCTATCTGACATTGATGGACATGGCGTACAACATTAGAGGATAAAAAAGTACATTATATTCAAAAACTGTCCCACTCCTAATACATTTCCATTGCTTTTCTTATAGATAACTGAAACTGTCTGAATTGAATACTGTTAGCTCAATGATTTCAGCTGACAGCAATCTCTGGTATGGTGTTGCACAGTTAGTGTGGAGACTCAGTCAAATTGATGAAAATCATGATGGTAATAATGCTCCATTAAAGAACTAGTTTTGTGTTCAGAAAAGCAACCTGAATGTAGGATTTGGAAGAAATTGTCTAATACTGAAATGAGTAGATCGCTTGTGGATCAAGACAGCAACAACAGAGATAAAAAAAAAACAGTGTCACCCAATTTCATCTTTTCAACAAATGCACAGAGCTATATTTCCTGTCCTCTTAATAAGCAGTCTCAAATTCAGATTTATTTTCTACATGCCAGAACTTTCGACTGAAGCATTCTCCTGTAAGTACTCATTGAGAATTTACTATGAATAGGCACTCCTCTAGGAAATGGGTATAGAATTTTCTAGAAGGTCTCATTAGTGGTATCCATTATGCCATTAATATATAATATACACATGAAATCCACTTAAGCTTACCATGTCTCAGTTGTCCTGTTAAATGGGGTTAAAAATACGTCTAATTCAGGGCTAGAGATGTCACTTAGAAGTAGAGCACTTGTCTAGTATCCATGAAGCCTTGAGTTTGATCCCCAAAATGTCAAAAAAGAAACAAACAGAAAAAGCTTCATTCCTAAGTCAAATGCTGAGGAGTACATAAGAATATGCACTGAAGTCTCAACAGAGCTGGCATTAGCACAAAGCACATTTTCAACTCATACTAGCTATAATATATATATATATATATATATATATATATATATATATATATATAGAGAGAGAGAGAGAGAGAGAGAGAGAGAGAGACATTTGGCAAATATTTGATTGTTGGGCCTACATTCATTAGAGTAATTAAAGTTGATGGGTTTTTTTTGTATTTGTACCAAGGTTTTGGAAATTAGTTATTCTATTCTCTCATAAAGTGGGTTGGAAATTGTTTTTAAGCTAGTTCCTGAAGGAACTTGTGTTAAGACAATGACACTTCTCATATATGAAAAAAATCAGTGGCAAAACCATCTTAACCAGAAATGTTCTTGGTGAGAAAGTTTAAAAAATTTGAATGTTTAATAATCATAAGAAAAGTCATATTTTTAAACCTCTTTTTGTGTTAGTTTTGGTGGTTAGTCTTTTTTAAGACTTTGTCCATATTAATTGAATTTTCAAATCAATCTAAATATGATAGTTATGGTATCATGGTAGCCTGAATAGTAGTTTCCCAAAAGAAGATATTCATGCCCTAAGTTATGGTTAAAAATTGTGATAAAACACAACACAACACGAAGAAAAAACAAAAACAAACCCACATAACATAAGATCTATCCTCCTAACAATTTTGAAGTGTATATATATATATATATATATATATATATATATATATATATATATCCTGCAGTTGTGACTAAATTAAGGACATTGAGTCGGGAGATTTTTTCTGGGTTATTGGGTGGGTCCTTAATAACATCCATATGTATTTTTGTAAGAGGGAGGCAGAGGGAGATTTTTCAGATAGAAGACCAAAGACCCACAGAAGCAAAGACTGCAGGTCCTAAACTTGGTGCAGCTATATAAAGTGGGACAAAGGTGAGGAAGGAAACAGTTCTCTGATAGAGCTTCTGGAGGAAGCATACTTTTGCTGATGCTTTAAAATATGGCACAATGACACCAATTTGGACTTCTGGTCAGAACTTCCAAAACTTTGAAAGAATCAATTTCTGCTATTTTAAGCCATTTATGATGATTTGTTATAGTAGCCTTAGGAAACTAATGTAAGTATCTTCTTATTTTAATTAAACATTAAAAAATCTATAATGTCCTTTTTCTGCATTTCTAATATTGATAATTTGCATGCTTTGTCTATGTCTTTCTTGGTTAGTCTTGCCAGGTATCTTCAAACCATTAGCATTTGAATTTCCACTTTTGTTCTTTTTGTAGCTGCTTTTATTTCATTTTTTAATGATCTTATTTTTATTATATTTCCTAACTTCTTCTTTCTTCATATTTAATATGCTGGGTTTTTTTCCTAATTTTTTGAATGGGACATTAAGCCATTGATTGTTTAGCTTCTCTATTTTATTTAAACCTACAAATGTCCATTCACATTTTATCTATATTCTCTAAGCTTTTTATGTCATAATTTCATTATTTTTTAGTAAATGTATTTCCTAATACTGATCTCCTTTGACTTGTATACATATTGTGTTTAATGTTCAGGCCTTTGAGTTTGTGCTCTTTATTTTATATATTGATTTCTAGCTTAGTTCAACCGTGGTCCTTAAATACACTTTGCTATGATTTCAATCCTGTGAAATGCATTGAAATTTACTTCATGGCCATCCAGCATATGGTTTATTTTTATAAATGTTCCATATGCAATAGAAAAGGATGTGTATTCTGCTAGTGTGGGTATGGTATTCTATATATTTCAATTAGGACAAGTTTCATAACTGTGCTATCTAAATTTTATACATAATTTGTGGGGGTTTTCTCCATACATTTTATCAGTCACTATATTCCTCTTTATTTTTGCATCATTCTTGCTTTAAAGTCAGCTTTGTCTGATAATATGATGAGTTTTTGTGTTTTCATTTCACATATTTCCTTTTACTTATCTGGTGTCTCTCATATATGGCACAGAGGTAGATGTTATGGCCTTTGGTCAAATCTGATTATCAGTGTTCCTCTTTAAAAATTGTAATAAAAGACACACAACATGAGATTTATCCTTCTAACTATTTGTCTATGTCTTTCTTGATTAGTCTTGCCAGGTATCTTCAAACCATTAGCATTTGAATAGTGTTAACTATATGCATAATGTTGTACAATAGTGTTGTGCAGCAAATCTCAAGAACTATATCAGGAACGTAAACACAAATTTAATACCCATTGGATGGCAAGTCTCCACTTCCCCTGGCCTCAGCCACTGGCAGTCAACACTCTACTTTCTGCTGCTGGGAGTTTGACTATTTTAGATACCTTATATAAATGGTATCATGTAGTATTTCTCCCTTGGTGACTGGCTAATTTCATTTCACATAATGTCCTTAAGGGTCATCTGTGTTGTCATATGCAATAGAATTTCTTTTTTTTAAGACTGAATAATGTTCCACTGTACATATATTTTCTGTATCCACTCATCTGTTGGATATTCATCTTGGCTATAATGAATCATGCTTCAATGAACATGGTGTGCAAATATCTCTGCATGATCCTAATTTGAATTCTTTTGGATAAAAGAAGTGGGATTACTGAACCATATGGTAGCTTTATTTTTAATTTTTTGAGAAATGTCCATACTGTTTTTCACAGTGGCTCCACCGTTTTACATTACAACGGTGCACAAGGGTTCCAACTTTTCCACATTCTCACCAACACTTATTCACCCATTATTTATTTTTTTTGTACATAAAGGGCCATTCTAATAGGTAACCTCAATAATAAGGTGATAGCCTAATATGGTTTTGCATTTCCCTGATAATTACTAATATTTTATATTTGTATACCTATTGGCCATTTGTATGTCTTCTTTGGAGTAATGTCTACTTACATCTTTTGCCCATTTTAAAATTGGGATATTATTTATTTTCAATATTAAATTGTAGAAGTTCCTTATATAATTTGCATGTTAATGTCTTATCAGATAAAGTTGTTTATAAGTTTTTTTTTGTTATTCTGTAGGCTGTATGTTCACTCTTTTCTTCCTTTATTGTGCAGCAGGTTTTTATTGTATTGTAGTGCCACATATAGTGTCTATTTCTGCCTTAGTTGCCTGTGGTTTAGGTATTATCCCCAAGAAATCATTGCCAGACCAAGGCAATAAGTTTTTTTCTAGGAGTTTTACAGTTTCAGGTCTATGTTTAAGTCTTTAATCCATTTTGCATTCGTTTTTTAGTAAGGCTTAAGTATCCAATTTCCATTATGTCCCCTGATATAAATATCTGGCATTCCCAGCACCATTTGTGGAAGAGACTATCCTTTTCCCATTGTGTCTTCTTAGCACCCTTTGTGTATATCAGTTGCACACACACACACACACACACTTTTTTTGTGTGTAATTTATTTTATGTATCCATTTATTTATTTTATATTTTATAAAATATATTTTTTTGGATTTCCTGTTTTCTTCCGTGGGTATATATGTCTATATCAATACCATCATGTTTTAATTATTGTAGATGTGTTATGTTTTGAAATCAGGAAGCGAGAGACTCTTTTCATTCTTTGTTAAGATTTTTTTTTAAATTTTTTAGTTATTAACGTCTGTGGGTCCATATGAATTTTAGCAATTTTTTCCTATTAATGTCAAAATGCCATTGGGATTTTTATAGACATTGAATTCAATGTGTAGGTTGATTTGGGAAGTGTGCATATTTTAACAATATCGTCTTTTAATACAGATGTCTTTCCATTTATATGTGTCTTCATTTTTTTTCATCAATGTTTTAAGGTTTTCAGTTTAGTTTCAACTCTTGTTAAGTTTACACCTCAGTACTTAATTTTTTCAACCTTATTTTATTGGTGCATTATAGCTGTACATAATGGTGGGATTTGTTATTATATATTCATACATCCACACAATATAACAATATAATTTGGCCAATATCATTCCCCATATTTTATTTTTTTGATAATATTGCAAATGGAATTGTTTCTTAATTTTCTTTTTTGGATTATTCATTTCTTATATATAAAAATGCCACCTATATTTACATGCTGTATATTGATTTTGTATCCTGCAAATTTGTTTTCATTCTGACAGATTTTTTTTTTTTTTTGGTATGGGATGTTTAGGATTTTCTACATATAGGATAATATAATCTGTGCCTATAGTTAATTTACTTCTTTTCTAATTTATATGCCTTTAATTTTTTCTCTTACTTCATCGCTTTGACTATGACTCCCAGTACTGTACTGAATACAAGTGGGAAGACTGGGTATCCTTATCTTATTCATGCTCTTAATGGAAAAGTTTTCAGTTTTTCACTGTTGAATGTGAAGTTTGTTACGTGTTGTTCATATGTGACTTTTAATTACATGTAGGTAATATCCTTCTTATTAAACCTTTTTATCATAAAATGGTGCTAAATTTTGTCAAATACTTTTTCTATATCTATGAGATGATCATGTGACTTAAAAATCTTTTGTTATTATTAATGTGGTATCTCACATGAATTGATTTTCATATATGGAACCATCCTTGAATCTCAAGAATAAATCTCAGTATATCATGTATATCATATTTTTAATCTGCTGTCCAGTTTGATTTGCTAGTAAGTTATCTATTTGAGATTTTTTTTTTGAAATGGGGATCTACAAATTATAAACACCTTGCAGAATTCCATAGGTTTTGGTATACTGTGTTTTAAATTTTGTTCATTGTAATATTTTTTAAATTTTTCTTTTGGTTTTGTCTTTGACCCATTGGTTCAAGATGTGTTTAGTTACTACATTTTATAATATTTCAGTTTCCTTCTGCTATTGATTTCTAGTTTCATTCTATTATGGCTGGAAAATATACTTGATATGATTTCAATCATCTTAAATTTATTGAGACTTATTTTGTGACCTAGCAAGAGATCTATTCTGGAGAATGTTCCATACATGCTTGAGAAGAATGTGTATTTTGCAGCTGTTAGGTCAAATGTTCTGCCTGTGATTATTAGCTCGATTTGGTCTATAGTGTTACTCAAGCCTTCTGTTTCCTTTTTATTCTTCTGTATGGATATTGTATGCACTGTTGACAGTGGGGTTTTGAAATTCTTACCAGTATTGTGTTATGGTCTATTTTCTCTTTCAGTTTGTTAATGCTTACTTCATAATTTTGGATTTTCTAATATTGAATGAATTTATATTTGTAACATCTTTTTGAACTGAGCTTTTATTTATTTTATTATATGTTCTTCCTTGTATCTTCAATAATTTTTAATTTGAAGTTGATTTCAATTGCTCTAAGTGTGGTTATTCCCAATCTTTTTTTTTTTTTGTGACTAGCTGTATGGAATCTCTGTTTCTATTCTTTCACTTTTAGTCTATTTGTGTCTTTAAGCTTAAAGTGAGTCTCTTGTAGGAAGTATAGAGATGAATCTTAATTTCCTGCTTTCCCCCCTAAATCCACCCTATTTTGGTTGAACAAGAGGTAATTATTATTACCATTTTATTATTTTCTTTTTGACATGTAGCTTCCCCCATATTTTATTCTCTTTTTATCTTTCTTTAATTTTTTTAGTGACATGCATTGATTTTCTCATTTTCTTTTATATATCTTATAGATATTTTCTTTCTGATTACCATAGAGCTTACACACAGAAAAACTTATATTTTAAGCTGATAATAACTTCACTTTGATGCCATATAATAACTACACTTTTATTATTTCTCAAAATACTTTGTTATTGATGTCATAAGTTACATCTTTTTATACTGTTATCTATTAACATGTTTTAATGGCTATCATTATTTTTATCCTTTTAATGTACACTACAGAATTAACAGTGATTTATACTATGATGTCATTACACTATTCTTTGTCTATATATTCACCTGTACCTATGAACATTATACTTTTATATCCTTTTGTGTTTAGTGTTCTTTGATAGCAAGTTGAAGGGTTCCCTTTAGCATTTCTTATAAAGAAGTTCTAATGATGAACACCTTTAGCAATCATCTTGGAAGGTCTTTATTTCTCCTTCATCTTTGAAAAATAGTTTTGCTAGACAGAGTATTCTTGTTTGGCAGAGGTTTTTTTTAAATTTTTTGTTTCAGAACTTCAAATATATCATTCACTCTTTTCTGCCCTGCCAAGTTTTTGCTGAGATAAACATGGCTAGTCTTATTGGGGTTCCATTGTATGTGACAAGCAACTCTTCTCATATTGTTTCCAAATTTTTCTCTTTGACTTTTGACACTTTGATTATAATGTGTCTCTGTATAGACTTCCTTGAAAAGAAAAGCTTTTAGAAGCTTTTATGTCTTTTTGCACCTGAATGTCCATTTACTTTTCCATATTTGGAAGTTTTCCATTATTATTTCTTCAAATAAACTTTCTTTCTTCTTCTTCTGTGATTTCCATAATGCATATGTTGATTAACTTGACAGTTTTCTATAAGTTTCTCAAGCTTTCTTCACTCTTTTTATTTTTTATTACTTTACTGGAAAATTTAAAATAATCTGTTTTCAAGTTTGCCAATAGTTTCTTCTGCTTAATCGAGTGTACTGTTTTGAACACTTCTAACCAATTTTTAAATCCAGTTATGGCATTCCTCAGTTCCTAAATTCCCATGTTTTTAAAAAGTAATATTTTCTAATACTTTGTTCAAATACTTATTTTGTTCTTGTATTGTTTGTCTGAGCACTTTTAATGACAATTGTTTTTGAATATTTGCTACATAATTCATACACCATTGACTTCTTTAGGGCTAATTTCTGGAAATTAGTTTTTGTCCCTTTTGGGGGCTGTGTTCCATGACCTTTCCTGACACTCTATGTTGGTATTTGTGCAGTTGAAAAAACTCACAATGAACAAAATTTAAAACACAGTATACCAAAACCTATAGAATTCTGCAAGGTGTTTATAATTTGTAGATCCCCATTTAAAAAAAAATCTCAAATAGATAACTTACTAGCAAATCAAACTGGACAGCAGATTAAAAATATGATATACATGACATACTGAGATTTATTCTTTGGTCTGATTTGCAACAAAGATGTGGATCAGATACAATCTGCTGTTCAAACAATTTATTCTGAAAAATGTTCTTGCAAGATGGACACTAGGAGCAGGCCACCAGCATGAGCCAGATAATGTCAAGGGTCATCACTGACTGCGAAGGTTTTCCTCTAGAGATCATTCTCAGAGTTTGGGAAATTCTTCTTTCTCCTTTCTTATACCTGTATTCAGTCTGGGTCCATTACTGATTATTTCATAAAGTAAGTTTAAGATATTCTTGTAACTGTGAGATTTTTTTTCAGAAAAAAATTTATCTGTGGTGAGGTGAACTTTTCTTTAGGACAACTAGGATTATTTAGTTCTGCTGTCAAAGAGACCCGGTAATCTCCAGGTCAGGGTTGCAAATGCCCCATGAGATTGTGTTATATTTCTATGTGACACATTATATAAGCTTTATGAGATAGTTGAGTGGATCTTAAGGCTATCATTAATTTTATACTATATCTGTTATAAATTGCTATACTCATTTAGAATTCTTCACATATATGTCTTTCCAAAAATTAAATCCTTTTACCTATGGTCATTTCTTTTAATTTCAAGTTCTCATCTTTATTTCTTTTAATATATGTTTATTGGAGAAAATCTCTCTCATGAGGTTTATCTGAAAACATCCTAATGTTACCTTTTTTTGTAATCATGCACCACATAATAATGTTTAAGCCAATGACCAACATTCTATAAGCATATATTAGATTATATTACCCCGTGATGTTGTAGCCATAAGAGTGCATTCTACAATGTCCATACAACAACGAAATTGCCTAACAATGTACTTTCTAGAACATATTCCTATCTTTAAGCAAAATATGTCAGCACTTAAAAGACACTTTCACTGGATATAGAACTCTACCTCATTGTATCTTCTTTTATCATCTATCTGTCTTTTCTCTTTCTCTCTCTCTCTCTCTCAGAAGTTAATTATCATTGTAGTTACTACTATTTGCAAGGTAATATTTTGGGTTTTTCTTTGTTTAAGAATTTTTCTGAATTATTATTTTTCTTTGTATTTATGTTGTTTGGGAGTCTTAGTTAACTTGTGATTTGGTATTTTGGGATAGTTTTGGAAAATCTATGGCCTTTTTCACCAACCTTATTGCTTCTTCCCATCCTTTCTTTATTTATTTTTGGATCTTTAATAATACACAGGCTAGATCTTTTCACCTGGTCCCATATGACCCTAAAATGTTTTCTAATTTTTTAAACTTTTTCAACCCTTTGTGCTTTACATTAACAATTTTCCATTGAAAATATTCCAGTTTATGCATTCTCTCTTCTGCTATTTCTAATCATTAAACACACCTAAGGAGTTCTTCTTTTTCATTATTTAATTAATTAAATTTATTTCTGGAATTTTCACTTGCTTTTTTACCTTTATTTCTCTGGCTGAATTCTCTATTTTGTCATCTATTTCCTTAAATATGTTAATATTATTAATTTTAAAGCTTGTGACTATTGATTCTAATATCTGTACCATCTATGTTCTTTTCATTCTATTTTTTTTGAAAAATTGTTATTTATTTGTCAGATAACTTCTGAATTAATATAAAGAAATGACAATAATGTGTATACATACTCATTCAAAACATTTTCACTAAGTACCAAGTAGAACAGTTTTTGATCATTTTACCAAAAAAGCACCTTTATTATTGAAAAACTACCTCAAACTTAGTTTATTTAGGTTTTTTTTGGGGGGTAGGTACCAGGGATTGAACTCAGGAGTACTTGACCACTGAGTCACATCCCCAACACTGTTTTGTATTTTATTTAGAGACAGGGTCTCACTGAGTTGCTTAGCACCTCACTTTTGCTGACTCTCGCTTTGAACTTATGATCCTCCTGTCTCAGCCTCCCGAACTGCTGGGATTATAGGCCTATACAACCTGGCCCGGTGTTTGTTTATGTTTGTAATCAAGTAACCTTAAATAAGCTGCCAATCATAGCTTCTAACTAGCATGAGATGACCAGGTTAAACCTTTATCAGTAAAAAATAACTTTTAAGTTTTAACCTATACATTCCAATCATGGGGATATGCTGGCCTCAGGCTGGTCATCACAGGTCATATGTCCATAAGTCAAATATCATCATCACAGCATATAAAATGAGTAATATGTATATACAAAGTGAGTACAAAGTATCATATAAAATACATGTTAGTGTATATTCAAGGGGAATAATGCCCATTTTCCATGAGCATATAATGCAGCAAGGGATACAGAAAAATGTACCATTCACTAACCCCAAAAGACAATGGAAAGAATAAAAGTCCTGTGCCCTGGAATGGAGTGGAGGCTTTCAGTACCAGGTGGCATCCAGTCCAGACCAGGAACACTAGTGGATATTGAGGTGTGTGGCGGGGGGATGTTGAAGGATGGAGAGGAGTAAATGAACCAATACTCACAGACCTATTGAGTATTCAGAAGACAGAGGAGTGTTTGCACTGGCCTAAAGGGTTGTAATCTAAAAGACGCATAAAACAGAGAAAAGAAAACCTCTTCAGATAAGAGGGCAAAATACTTTCCCCAGAGAGGCTCCACATACTCTCTATGGAGGTGAAGTAGCCAAGGATCACTTTGCAGACCACCCTCCACCCCAAGGCTCTAGTCCGTTGGAATCAAATCCATGAGCAAGAATCTTCCTTCATATAAACTGCTTTTTCTCCAAAAAGTAAAACAAAAACAAACAAACAAAATGAAACTCAAAAGAAAAAGAATCAGATGAAGCTTTGATTGCTCGTATTTCACTGTGTCTCAGCTGTCATGCTAGGGAGACAGGGTCTGCTTTGTTACTTACACTGGTTCATTACTGCAAGGCCCCCAGCACATCATGCTCCTAATATATAGCTCCCTCAGAACAGTAAACACCACACAGCGCAAACTTACTCAAATAAAAGGCAGCATCAACTTAAGGATCTACTATAATATTACAACACTAACCTGGCATATTTTAACCCTTTCTCTGACACATTTATAAAATATCTGTGCTCTGTACTGCTATTACAAACTTTGCATTAGATTCCTCTTCTTGAGGTAGTTCAAAGTCTTGAGACAGCAAATTTATATATTTTTCTCTATTAACATGAATGGGTAGTTATCATAAAAAGCCTAAAACCCAACTCCTTCTCCCCTGATTCTTGGAGTATTATAATTTTCCCCCTCAGATCATAACAAAGTAACAACTGGAAAAAAAACTGTATAAAGTCATACAAAAATTTAAAAAACAATAAAAAAATCAAGAAAGAAGCTGTGTCATCAAACGAATATTTTAAACTTTGCTAAAGACAAAAACAAAACAAAACCAAACCTCACTTTGTTTACCAAACTATATGCATTTTTTTTTAAATACTCAAGTAATTAACAGCTCATAAATATTGGGGGAAATTTTTAGGTGGAAACAAAAATTAACACCAGCTCATTCTCTGGCAAATAGTTCTTCTAAAATGCCATGTCCAGGGGCTGGGGATGTGGCTCAGGCTGTAGTGCGCTCGCCTGGCATGCGTGAGGCCCGGGTTCGATCCTCAGCACCACATACCAACAAAGATGTTGTGTCTGCCGAGAACTAAAAAATAAATATTAAAAATTCTCTCTCCTCTCTCTCCCTCTCTTTCTCTCTCTCCTCTCTCACTCTCTCTTTAAAAAAAAAAAATGCCATATCCACACAGAGAGAGGTTTGGTGAAACTATCTGCAGGAGGATACCTAGTAGGCCAGACCCCTCTCAGATCTGCTTCAGAGGTGCAGGGACATTGGCAGATGCCTGCTCCAGGTAGGCCAAGGAGCCCTGAGGAACTTCAGTTGGCTTTTCGTGCTGCACATTGATGTCCTCCAGCACTTGCTGCCAGTGCCTCAGCTTTGTCAAGTCCTTCTGCACCAGCGCATCCTTCCACTGAAATTTATTCCTTAACTCTGAGACATTCTCTTTGATACTTGCTCTGGTTTCTACACAGACAACTGTAATCTTTTTTTTTTTTTTTTTTTTTTTTGTAGGAAAAACGCATTCTGTCTTGTAATATCCGGAAACTTCTGGATACACTGATCAACACCAGTTCAAATTTCTTTCAGATCCTTGTCATTGACATAATCCTGACTCACAAGAGAAGCAAAGCAAGCCTTGAATGACAACTCCATCTTGTCCACCAAGGTGCTGCTAGAAGTTTTAGGCTTGCCAGGAGCAGGGGCTCTGGAGGCTGCCCTGCAAACATACCACCCAGTGGAGCTGCTATGTCTGGGATGCATCTGTTTTTATTTTTTTCCCCCACAAGGTAATTTTGTTTTTTATCCTGTCTTCTTACATACCTGATAATTATTTTTGAATACCGAATATATAAATAAATATTTTAAAGATAATTTGAGGTTATATCTGATGTTATAATCCCCAGAAATGATTAATTTTTGCATATTATTCAGGAATCCTGCCCATTCAAGCTTGAGCTGCCTTGGTTGCTCTCTGAGCCTTCAAGTAGATATTTCTCTGTATTTGTTCAGTGGTAGAATTCATCTGAATAAGCTACTTTTACACTGCCTTGAAAGTTTTTTTAAAGGGGAGAAATAGGGAAAGAAAATTGACTAAATTATGTTATGTGCAAGTATGAATATGTCACAATGAATCTCACTATTATATATGATTATAATGCACCAAAGATTAAAAAATATAAGTGAAACTTAAATTTCATCCACCCAAACTAAATTCACCTGAATATAGTCATAGCTTGCAATCGTATTTTCATCTATTCTTCAAAGACTTTTATTAGAGATAACTATTTCAATTATTACCAAAGTAAGACATCTCATACAATCTTCAAAAATTATTATTAGGTTAATGGGACACCTTAGAGTAGTTTATTATCATGTATTGAGCACACCTATCCCTATATATGGGTGGGTTAGCTGTGAATAATACTAAATCACTACAGATTTTAGAAGTACAGAATATGTCCTGATATTTCTCAAAGCTTTGGCATTACTTCAACTCAGAAAATAAAGAAGAATTTATTCTCCTCACTTCCTTTTTAAAAGTTAATTTTCAAATAAACAATAATAATGCTGTCATAATCACTATCAAAACTTAATACAGGGGACTGAGGTTGTTGCTTAGCAGTACTGCGCTCACCTAACATGCATGAGGCACTGTGTTCGATCCTTAGCACCACATAAAAATAAAATAAAGGTTATTTTGTCCACCTACAACTAAAAAAAAAATTTTAAAACACTTAATACTGTAACAATTTCCAATTACATTTTTCCACGAATTGATTAATATCTCCGTTTAAAAAACTTTATTACTTATATTTGAATTATTTGCCCTTTTATGTTTCTTTTTGAATTATAGACCTAGTTGTTCATTTGTTTATTTTTTATGTTTTGTGTATCATAACACTACACAATATTTCTTAGATATGAGAGTCCTATGAGTTTTATTGAAGCATGCAATATTCCTTCCATACTTTTCTCCTCTTGCCCTTACGGTAGACATTTATCTTCTATATATTGTGTGCTTCAATGTTTTAAAGGACATTTGCAAGGAGTTTTTGGTTATTTGCTAAAAAAAATTTGGATTTTTTAAAATTAAAATTTTTATTTTATTATAATGTAGATTTGCATGTGGTTGTAAGAAATAATACAAAGAGGTCCTACAGAAGTTTACTCAGCTTCCCTCAGTGCTAACATCTTGCAGACCTGTGGAGTAATATCACAATCACAATACTGACATAGATATAACCCACTGATCTTACTGATATTTTCCCCTTTCTACTTGTGTATACTTAGTTCTATGTGATTTCATCTCATGTGAACCTATCACTGCTCCCTTATCTCAAGGATCCTCATGCTACTCTTCTAGTCACACTTGCCTCCCCTAACAACTTGTCCCCAACCTTTGGCAGCCATTATCCTATTCTCCATCTCTATAGTCATAATATTAATATTTCAAAATTCTTATACAAATAGATTTATTAAATATGTTTCATTTTGGAAAAATTCCTTTCCTTTTCCTCCCCTTCCTTCTTTTTGCTCTGTATATTTCCCTCAAAATTCATTTCAGTCATTGAGTTCTTCAGTGGTTTACTCCTTTTCTTTACTGGGTACTGCTAATCCATGCTATGGGTATAACACAGTTTGTTAATTTACCCAATGAAGTTGATACCTGGAATGTCTCCAATTTCTGGCTACTACAAATAATTTGGCTACTATGAATTTCTATAAACATTCACATACAAGATTTTTGGTAAACCTAAGTTTTCATTTCCATCAGATAAATGCCTGTGAGTTCAATTTCTGTGTATAATAATTATGGGTTTTGTCTTATAAGAAATTGCTTTTTTCTTCAGAGGTTATGCTACTGACTATGAAATTCAGTGATCTTTGAATTTATTTTGAAATTTCTGATATTCACTATCATGCAGTACTTTTCAAAATTGGCACAGCTCTGAGGATAGAACTCAGGGCCTCACACATTCTATGCAAGCACTGTACCACTAAGCCACATTGCCAACCCTCGTTCAGTATTTTAATAATTGCTTTCACGTACTTTTTACATTTATTGCTAGGACAGCAGGTAAAACTTTTTCTCATCTTTGTCTTGCAATTTATGTTTTACATCAAACACTTTATGAGAAGATATTAGACATTTTACAACAGTTTCAGTGTCATAGGCAAACAGCTTTATTATCTCTAATTTTGTAATAGAATTTCATGTATACATAGGAAAATAGAAATCGCCTACTTAAGAAAAAATAAATCAAGAATGTATCTTTATTCTATAATAAAAAAAGACTAGTATACATAAAAACCCGATAGAAATCATAATATTGCTATACTAACAAATGGATTCTCAAGGCAGAAGTCTAAATTCTGAAGACAAAAACTGATCAGGTGAAATATTAAGACATTTTAGAAGTATCATTAAATAACATTTTTTTTTTCCGAATGGAAACAGAATTGTTTTTATTTCTAAGTTGTTATCTTTTGGATCGGGAACATCCCCCCAAAGCTCATGCTGGTGGCACTATTAGGAAGTGGAGGAAACTTTGGGAGGTGGGGCCCAACTGGAGGGAGGAGGTCCCTTGGGGAATGTCCTTGAAGGGGTTATTTTGTGTGCCTCCCCCTTCCCAACTTTCACCAGGTGAGCAGTGTTGGTCTGCTTGGCTCTTCCACCATGATGTGCTAAAGCCTCATTACAGGGCCAGAAACAACAAGCCAACTGATCATGAACTGAAACTTTGAAATTGAACCCAAATAAATGGTTCCTTCTATAGTGATTTTTTCAGGTCTTTTGTCATAGCAGTGCAAAACTGACTATGATATATATATATATTATATATATATATATATATATATAATATATATATATATATATATATAATACAGAAAAAACAGAAAAGGAAATAAATAGTATTCATAAAAATAGACTTGCAAGCCTTCACTACTCAGAGGTCTTTGTGCCTAGATGTTTTGGTATAAGAGAAAAGTGTTTAATTTTGAGAAATGGGCCAGGCATGAAGGCACATGCTTGTAGTCTCAGCAACTCAGGAAGCTGAGGCAGGAGTATTGCAAATTCAAAGCCAGCCTCAGTAATTTAGCGAGGCCCTAACAACTTAGAGAGACTCTGTCTCAAAATAAAAAATAAAAAGAACTGGGGATGTGGCTCAGTGGTTTAATGGGATTAAAGTGACAGGAATATAAATTTAAAATGTTACTGATTATATTACAACACTAGATTTGCCAGCTCTAGCCTCTTCTTGGGAACTTTAAGCCAGGAAAGTTGTCAACTTTTATTAAATGCCAATCATTTAGTTTACTGTAGTGATCAGTGTAGTGCCTGACTCAGCTTCTTCTAAGCCTGACCATTCTGAATTGAATTTATGAAGATATTGTTATAATGTGAAGGGAGAAAAATGTGTATATCTCTTAATTTAATGTGGAAAGCTCAGGTATTTTCCCAAACCAATCCCAGCAGCTCTGAAAGAGTAGTATTATAAAAATGAGTTCACTCCAGCAGTGCCAGATTCAATCATGTAGCTATTGTGTAATGTCAGATTGAGGATCATCCATTGCTTATTATTTCACCATTGGAGAAAAAGAACTCATAAAATTAAAAAAAGAAAAGAAAAGCTTTTCTCCCAGTTGTCTGCCACAGAATACAGTTTAATGTAAATCACTACTTTATTATAAAATATTTCCCCAGTTGTTTCTTCTATGGATGAAGTCCTTGAGGAATCAGTCATGTATTTCAAGTATCAGTAGAGCTTAGGAGACCAGCTGAGCTTCATAACTCTCAGTGTTTTATTTATTCACAAGGAATTCTTGACTTAAATTAGGTAGATTCTGTCTTGGCTTCACTTGATTATCTAGATTTACACAGGGGTTGGAAAAGCAATTTATGCAATTCAAAGATGCCAACTTGTCAAGGAGTAAATCAAGGTGATTTTCATAAAGCCAGTTTTACATAAGGGGTTCGTACTTCTACAAGAAATAATGTGCTACTTTGCTCTCACTTCTTCATAGTAGCATGGAAACAGAGTTGTGATAAATGATTACATGTTCCCATTCTTATTTTTCTTTGAGGGTAGCTACTGACATCATTACAAATGATTCAAAGATTCCAAGTTGACCCCTTCAACTTTATCCAAATTCTGAAGGGACTAATATGTAACAAGTTCAAAGTCTAGGAGATAGTCTTTCCTATTTTGTGTATTTTAAAAAGGAGACAAACCCATATTGCTCTAATAGTTTTTCCTGATTAGTTGTAATATTTATTTTATTTTACAACAGACACTTTTGACTTAATTTTTTAATTCAGCTATGGAAACACAATTTTATTTTTTGTTGTTACTGATTGAAGCCTCAGTGGAAGAGCATTTTATTATTCTACGGAAACTTCAAATTTACTTTTAGTTCAAGATTTGTATTTGTTTTTATTTTGTAAGCAAAACACTTCATGTGCTAAAAACATCTGTTCAAACATAACAAGCTAATGAGTGGCAGAGTCAAGTCTAGAACCCAAAATATCTTTAAAAAATAAATTACAATGTCAAAAAGTTCAGTATGGTTATGATCTCAGAATAAGTCTTTCTCAAGAAAGAAGAGTTGGCAACTTACACACATGTTCATTCACTCCATAAATTTCCCATTTTTGTCCTCAACCAGAACAGAGAGAACATTGGCACAGATTGGTACCAGACTATAGCCTCATTTGGAAGCCACTCTTGAAAGGATAAGTTTTAAAAACCATTGGGCACAGCATATGGCATCTTCTATTCCTTCTTTCAAGCTTACTCTCTTTCTAGAATAAGGTGCTTTTCTGAAGCAGTGAATTAGAAATGTGGAAGTTGTCTTTTTATATCCCATTAATTATATGCTTATGAAAATATTTTCATCTACTGAGCACCTCTTATTTTCAAGACACCATTTTACATATTCAATGTGCAGTATATTATTATTGAATCTTCATTACAGTCCTATGATTTGTATTACCATGATTATTTTCATTTTACAGATGGAGAATCTTAGTCAAGTACTTAATTAACTTTACCAAATGGTCTTAGGTTATTAGACTGAGGATTAGACTGTTTATATAGAGTCACATTTTGGTTTGTATACCCTTCTTCTCTATATTGATTTTACACAAAAAGTGAAACAGAAGTGCCCATCATGGAAAGAGAACATAAGAAAGGTATGAAGGCATATGAAAAACTACTAGCCAACCTGGACAGAGCTACTAATAACATACTTGTGAGAATTTTATTTGATGATCTTAAAGTTGAATTTTCAGAATAAGATTCAGAAGGACATCTTTTCAACAATATAATTGTGAAGTCCATGGAAGAAATTATAGCAGAGAAATAAAGAAGGGTTGATGAAAAAAGGGAGAAAATTGTATGTATGACAGCATGGTTGAGGTTCCTCTTCAGAAGTACCCAAAATGTAATTCACACCCAGATTCAACCATGACTTTGTGCCTCTATGAGGTACTTTCATGTGTTTTTCCATTATGCAATAGAGTCATACATGCATGGATTCCAGAGTCCAATTTTGAACAAAATCTCTTAAGACTATATGTAATAGGACAACATGGGACTTATAAAAATAGTCAGATTTATTGTGATGTTTAATTTCATGTATCAACTTAGCTAGATTTTGGTGTGCAGTTGTTTTGTCAAACACTACTCTAGATGTAACTGGGAGATTATATTTTTAGACATTTTTAGACGTATTTAATAGTTACCACCAGTTGGCTGTAAGTAGAGCAGATTATCCTTGATAATGTGAATGGGCCTCATTTAATTCATCAAAGGCCTTAAGAGCAAAGGTTTTCTGAAAAAGAAGGAATTATACCTTCAGACTGCAACATAGAAATTTTTTCCCAAGTTTCTAGCCTTGGGACTTAAGAATATAATATTAATTTTTTACCTGAATCTCCAGACTGTTAGCTCATCCTACAGAATTTAGACTTGCCTGTCCTCACAATAAAGAAAGTCAATGACTAAAAACATAAATAATCTCTTTATATATAGACACATATCCCATTGATTCCATTTATTTGAAGAACACTGACTAATGCATACATCAACTAATCTAAATACCAGTTCTGATTCTTCAAAGTTTACTAATAGTCCTCATAGATCATTTTGAATATAATAATTCACATGAAATATATAATATAAAATATACTAAAGACATTATTAAGAACATGCTCTGCGTAATCTTAGTTTCATCAGTTTCCTAACCTGTAAAATGAGGATTAATTACAGTTTTATCTTCCAGAGAAGTTGTGAGAATTAAGTCAGACAATTGTGTCGAGTATATAGTACAGAGCTTGATATATCCAAGACCTCATTAAATATGAGCTATTTTATTAACTTTAGAATAATTCCACAAATACGTATTATTCACAAGTGAGAAAATGAGGTTCAGAGATTAAATAACTCTAAAGACATTAAGCTACTTCTTTTGACAGAGAAATGATGGCTACATGTCAGAATAAAACTTCTTTTTTTCCCTTGGATATATTGACCTTTCAGTAAAATAAAAGTGTTGACTAAAATACTAAAGTTTATATAAGGAATAGTTGAAATGAGATGAAGAGTTGCATGGGATGTAATAAAAGAAAAAAATTGTGGAAATGGTCATTTTTCCTAAAAATGCTTCAGAATGCATTCACATACAAGCTAACTATGGTGGACATATACTGAAACAGACTTTCAAAAACTAGCAGATGCTAGGATTGATACATGGACTTTGTTGAGTTCTGAAAAGGACTCATAAATTGAAATTTAGTCAGTTCTTTCCACTTGCCCATATGTTTTCTATACATTTATTTGAATTTATGTTGAATGAAATACAGATCAACATGGTTATATATTTTAAATCTGGCTAATATTTTATCTTATACAAATGTAAATAGTTTCTAAAATGATCAATTTTAGATCAAATTAAGATTTAATTTTGAGGAATTAGAGTTGCAATTTAATTTGAAGGTCATTTTGGATAAAAAAAAAAATAAAGTCTTATACTGTCCCATCACGTATGCTCTCTGAGATTTGATGATGTAGAACAAATGAAAAAATATGGGCACATATTTCTCCATAGTTTCTGGAAACAGTGGGAATGAGCTCACATGACAATGTTGCTATCTTGCATAAACTTCACAAAAACACTTTCTTAATAGAATAAGCTTTTCCATTGCTAACTTTGGTGATTTAATGACTGGAGCAAACTGAATATAAGTAGCTGACTGATCTTAATTAAATCTTTCCCCCAACACACACACCAGAGTCGATTATATCTTTTTTCCATGTTTATAGGATCTAAAACATTTGGTTTAAAAAGCCACTGTTTTGAGACTAATGAAGGACAGTGTCTCACAAGGAATTGTGGATGTATATGCTTAGGTATAGTCTAACATGCTGTGGTTGAGGGTGTAATGTGAAAAATCTCTTTATTAACTATTAACATCTGATTGGCCACAGTTAAAACACTGGCATAGCTATACAACAAGATGAAAGTGAAGGAACTGAACGATTTCCTTGGAACCAGGAGAGGGAATGACCCTAGCTTAACCTGAGTTAGTTTGGTGTTAAATAGTCCTTCCTTGTACTTGCTTTCCTCTTTCTCAAACTTTAGTGGGCTATGAATAAAAGTCTATTGATATTCAAACAATTGAGGCTGTGCCTGCCTGGCATTATCCTAGAAAGAAGAGTTATAAGAAAAAGGAAAAAGCTTTGGCTTTATCTTTCGTGAATGTATATCAGATTTCTATTCAGATATTTTCAAGGGCTTTGAAAATTTCAATGGGCTGTGAGATTTCCAAGGACCTTCATATAAGGTTTGAGTCCTTGAAATTAAATTTATTGGCTCTAGAATAGAAAAAGAAAACTACAAAATCAAAATGAATAAATGTTTAATTAAATGTCTCTAAGACATAACCTTATGTCAACTTCATTAATTATTTAATTTAGTATTCATAAAAATTTTATTACATTTGAAAACACTTTAGTGGATACATTTTTTCCTACTTTGCAAGAATTTCCATGTTTGCAAAATACTGAAAAATCAGCCAATTTAAAATTATATTAATTATATCATAGCTAAATAATTTCAAAACTAAAATTACAATATTCCTTTCTAAAAAATTTACAAATAATTAATCTTGAATGTGGGTGTGTCTTCATGTTTGGTATGCTGCATACTGTAGATTTCAAAAAAACGTTTCTTAAAAAACGACTTCACTTTGAATTCATCTATTGCCTGCTGTGCTATGATAGATAAGAAAGAAACATCTGGCTCATGTTCCATTTCTTTAAATCCTTTTATACTAGGGGAGACCTTAGATTGTGTTCCGTGGAAGCAGTCTCTGGGAGGGGATCTGTGTTCAGAGGACTTATTGAAGAGTATGCTCAGGAGATATACCTGTAGAGAACTGTGGAAGGCAAAGGAAAAACCATCTGCTATATGGTTACAACAGAGGACTCAGTTGATTCTGTAGTGAACTCTGGAGCTGGGATAGCCCCAAATTGAGGCATGGGATGGTGACTTGCATCTTGGAATCAGTCAATTGTTGGTCACATGTGTCCCATGGCTAGCAGCTCTTGATAGCTGAGAGAGACACTTTAGAAGAGGGATCTGGACAGGGAACATCACTGTATGTATCCACTTATGTAATTATAATGTATCAGATTACTCATACCTAAATCTAGCCCATATGTTACAGTTATGGACAAAGGGAAATGAGAAAGAGCTAGGACTTCATCCAGCTCATGAGTTTATCAGATTAATACATTGGTAATGAAATCCTGTTGGGGTAAGAGGCAACTTCCTTGTATCTACGCAAGTTTAATATTTCAGTATACACAGTGTACTTGATAAATCTGCCAATACCATATTACATTGTCAAAGTCTTTATGAACAAGATAAATTCAGAAATATTGGCATTTTACCTAAGAATACTCTATTTAATCTAATTTGGTCAAATAATAATCTATGATTATCTATTGAGTGTCTATTACTGTACTAGACTATATCACTTATATCTCAATTTGTGATTATTACTTTAATGAATAGAAAATGGACATCTAGAAAGTTTATGGAACTTGTCCAAGTTCACAGTTGGTAAAATTTATTGCAAATCTTTTTGATTCCAAGGTCTAATTTTTTTTTCTTTCCCAGACTACTATTATTGCAACTGTATAGTCTGGAAGACATTTCTTAAAATCTTTAAAAATATATGCAAAAGTAATATGAAATTGTTGTGCCCAACAAAGTGATGAAGCTTTAAGTGAATACTAATTTTATTATAAAAGCAGCTTGTAACTGAGTTACACAACATATTGTTTGGAGTGCTTTACTTGAATAGACTTTTCTCAGTTTCAGAGATGATACGCTACTATTTTCCTATTGTCTTTTCAGAGATTGGTCATTTCCCAAGATTACATAGCTTTAAGCAGTAGAGATAGCATCAGACTCCTGTCCTCTAACTGTAGAGCCTCCCAGTTCATCGCAAAGCTCTATGACTCTTCAGGTCAAGTGTAGATAGATTATGTTTTAAGTGCTGGTATACCATGGTGTTTTAAGAAATAAAGCATTGCCATTGGCACAGATTTCTGGAAGACAAAGTCAAAGTGTCTAGCATCTAGAAAATTTCAAGGACTGCAAATGAACAGGATCTGAGAGTGTTATTTCTGAGTGAAGGTAATGCATTGGCTTTTGTCCCTAAAAATGGCAGCAAAAGTGTACTCCAAATGACACACATTGTAGCTAAATGTGGGTGAGGTTTTTGAAGGACACTTGATGACAGAGTAAGAGTAGATACCTTTATCACTCAAGGATTGTTGTTTTGATCTCTCACCAAAAGAGCCATCCAAATATACCTCTATATTTATCAAAATATCAACATTGTACTTTCTCTAATGCTTAAGTATTTCTTAGACACTTTCTTATAGATATTTCTAAGGCTATAAGATGAAGGACACTTTTAATGAACCATTTCCAGCACATAAAGGGGAAGACTACTTTTTTCTTTGAAAAATACATATTGAAAAAATACATGTTTTTAAAGCTTTTCTCCTTTCTACTGTATAGCCAAGCAGAAAAGGGGAATATTGATTAAAGTATATGATTCAGTAATTTTATAGTTATTTAATTAGAAAATAAAAATTTTGTGGCTGCTTATTAGCCTGAGAAATATATGTTTAATGATTTTTGATCAACACTTAGTCTAAAGGGACTTTCTCTGATTATAATGGCATTGTGCTAATGATCAAAACTGAGGAGAAGACTGGAAGCATGTACAAACGACCGTCTATATTATTGTATAAGCACATCATTAGGATTCCTAGAATAAATATTCTACTCTAACCCTAGGTGCAAACATTTTAGAATGTCTCTTTCCTCATGTCTCAGAGAAAATATTAGTATATGCCAATGTAAAAATAAAATGTGCTAATTCTTGCTTCAAGACATGCATGCTGCATATGTAAGTTTTGATGGGTACTAATGGATGCTTCTTGGTTTTGACCCTTAGGTTGAAAATAGCAGCTTGTTGTTATTTTTCAGAAAGAATAAGATCCATTTCCAAACATTTTAGAAATCTCAGGGCTTTTTTCCCTTTATAAATAGACAAATAAATGGCCACATTAGCACTTGCACTTCAATGTGAGCCAAGGACATTTTTAAAATGTCACAACTCAGGGTTAACACTCTTACTTTTGACATTTGGCCTTCAGATTTTTCTCCTTAATTGTCTGTTTGCTGCTTCATT
This sequence comes from Urocitellus parryii, assembly GCF_045843805.1. Lineage (NCBI taxonomy): Eukaryota > Metazoa > Chordata > Mammalia > Rodentia > Sciuridae > Urocitellus > Urocitellus parryii. Next base: position 152,078,208 of record NC_135534.1, read on the forward strand.
GCCGTATACAGGGATTTAAGGTCAATTGCATCTCTTCCCAGCATTGCCATAAGATACAAAGTCCAAAAGTTTTAAATCTTTCATAAATTGTGGGCAACCAGACTTTCCCAAGCTCTGCTCTGAATTAAATGTTTTGAATCTAGAGTGGTCTTCTGCTCAGGCCAAAATTGCCCCTAGTAAGAATTGTCAGTTATTTGATTCCAACTATAAGCTGCTCACTTTTTAGCAGATGCTTGTGGGTTTGTTTTTCTAGACCAGTGGAAACATTTTGGGCTAGTCTTACAAAAGCAAATATGAGTGTAGCCAACACATGATGGTTCGCTGTTATATAAGAGATTGAGTATATTTTCCCAGAGATACAGTGAAAGATTGTTTGACTAACATAACTAGGACTTAAGTTTTCTTTTTAAATAAGGATCACTTCTAGAATGACATCAAACAAACTGAAATGTGAACTCTATACACACTCTTCATTGAGGAGGTCTTACGAAAATATTATACATCTATGGCATAGATCATTGAGATTCTTGTTGACTGAGAGCATTCATTGAGAAGAATACCCAGTAAAATGTATCATAATCGTGGTACTGATTTGCCTTTGCCTTCTGTATTAGATTATTATCCTCCTTAAAAACCATTACAAACCCTCAAAATGTATTCTAAATCATCTGCTGCCTTTCAAGGATATTCTGTACTTAAGCCTCTTATCCTCACCCCTACTTTCAACTGTGGAAGGTGCCCTCATCCTGGTGTTAGAAAATACTGGTGGCCAAATTCTGTACATCAGGATTCTATTCCTTTGATCCCAGCCGAAATGATTAAGGACAGATACTTATTCCACGTGCTGGCAATATTTGGGCTGGATAATTGCATCTGATGTGGTCTTGAGAAAAAAGTTGTCCAGATATGGACAAAAATGATTGCCTAGACCAGTCATAAACTAGTAGGAGTTTAACTCGTAGAACAAAGAGGTTGACCATAGCAAACTGAAGCAAAGGAAGACACAAGGAATGACAGCATGTCTTTCTTCTTTGCTCTGAATAAATTGACCCCAGGAGGCAGAGAAGTAAGGGAAGTAATGAAATACATAGACATTGTGGCTAAAATGATACATAGAGAAATAAGCAGGCTGAATTATTCTAATCGTATCAGAGCAGCAATTCGTTCCTCTAGAAAAGATAAAGACACCAGCGCCTGTTGTCTCTGAGTTGGCTATGTAATTGCTCTTGGATTTGTCTGTTGTTTTTCTATTATAGTAAGTATTCATTATTTAGTGTGAACTTAGGAGACCCTATCCCTTCAATTGAAAGGTCTAAAATATTTCATTATGACAAATGTGTGAAACATCTACAAATTGCCTCAATGAGTTACCAAAGCAGTTTTCATCCTTGGCCCTGAAGAGTTTGCATTATTATAGTTCAAAATAGAAAGTGCACAGATAAACATGAAAGAGAAGATAACAATTAATAAACACATAAAATAATAAATCCATATTTTGTCCATTTCTCAATGATCTACAGATAAATATAGGAGTGAGGATGACTATAATTTGCTCCTGAATGAGGTCACTTTAACCCTGTCTGCCAGGCAGGCAAGGTATTTCCATAAAGAAATATGGGTAGCATTTCAAGGGAAAGGAGACCTCAGAATGAGAATTTATTTATGAGAAATGTGTGATCTCATGGAAGTTGAGAGTAGAATGATGGTTATCAGAGGCTGAGGAGCCTAGGGATAAGGCAGGGATGGAGAAAAGTTGATTAATGGATACTAAGTTGTAGTGAGGAGAAAGAAGTTCTGGTGTTGTATTGACAGTAGAGTGACTATAGATAATGATATTGTACTATTCATTTCCACATGCACACAGTGTAACAATGTAATTTGTACATGCACACAACGTAACAGTGTAATTTGGTCCACATAATTTCTCTTTTCCCTCCTCTCTTCCTTTCACTTAGGTCCTCTCCTATACTCTACCAATCTCCCTTTGATTTTCATGATATTCCCCTGCCACGACTTTCTCTCCTTGTTCTTCTCTAGCCACATATGAAAGAAAATATATATGACCCTTGACCTTCTGAGTTTGGCTTATTTTGCTTAAAATACTGCCTTAAGTTCCATCCATTTTCCTTCAAATGACATAATTTTATTTTTCTTTATGGCTCAATAAAACTCCATTGTGTATTCAACGCAATCACCTGATGTTCAACAGAACAAACAAACTTGTTTCTACCAGAGCCCTAAATTCTCAATTCTATGTCTTCAATTTCTTCCTGAACTCTTGGAAAGGAAATCCCTAAGTGCTGTCAAGGTGGGAACCATCTTGAGCTAATTAGAATGAGGGCTAGTAGTAGATGATCAAAAAAATTTCTATTGGGCAAATGCTTTGCACTTTGGAGAAATTATATCACAGGTTACCCCAAATCAATAGCCCTGGCTACTCCAATGCAGATGTGTGTGACATATTGAAATTGCAAAGTCTATGTAGATGCAGACTCTGTTTGAACTTAAGCCTGTAGGCACCAGAGCCAGTGTCTGAATTTGTAACCCAACTCTGTTGCTTCATAACTGTGTTGCCTTCTACAAATTACTTATCCTCTGAAGTCTCTTTTCTTCAACTGTAATATAAATTAACAACAGATAGGTTTGGTGGATCAAATAAGTTAATATTGAAAAATATTGATGTTTTGAATGATATCAGAACTAATAATAAATTCTTTTTTTAATAGGACTCTTGATCAATAAGTATTTATTTATTTATTTATTTGCATAATTAATGGTTTAGTAACTCAAGAAATAAATTTTGAACAGAATTACATGGTAACTATAGATTTAAATTCCTCAATAAGAAAATTTCCAAATATTACAAAGCATGAAACATGACCCATATCTTTTCTTTCATCATAAAAGCAGAAAGATTTATTATTTATTTATTTATTTATTTATTTATTTTTTCTATTGATTTCAATCTTTTAAATTTATTGAAACTTTTATATGGTCCAAAATATGGTATATATATATTTTAATTTTTATTGTTGGTTGTTCAAAACATTACATAGTTCTTGATATATCATATTTCCCACTTTGATTCAAGGGGGTTATGAACTCCCATTTTTACCCCGTATACAGATTGCAGAATCATATCAGTTACACATCCATTGATTTACATATTGCCATACTAGTGTCTGTTGTATTCTGCTGCCTTTCCTATCCTCTACTATCCCTCCTTCCCTCCCCTCCCCTCCCCTCTTCTCTCCCTAACCCCTCTACTGTAATTCATTTCTCCCCCTTGTATTTTTTCCCTTTCCCCTCACTTCCTGTTGTATGTAATTTTGTATAGCCCTGAGGGTCTCCTTCCATTTCCATGCAATTTCCCTTCTCTCTCCCTTTCCCTCCTACCTCTCATCCCTGTTTAATGTTAATCTTCTTCTCATGCTCTTTAACCCTACTCTGTTCTTAGTTACTCTCCTTATATCAAAGAAGACATTTGGCATTTGTTTTTTAGGGATTGGCTAGCTTCACTTAGCATAATCTGCTATAATGCCATCCATTTCCCTGCAAATTCTATGATTTTGTCATTTTTTAATGCAGAGTAATACTCCATTGTGTATAAATGCCACATTTTTTTTTTATCCATTCGTCTATTGAAGGGCATCTAGGTTGGTTATACAGTCTTGCTATTGTGAATTGTGCTGCTATGAATATCAATGTAGCAGTGTCCCTGTAGTATGCTCTTTTTAGGTCTTTAGGGAATAGACTGAGAAGGGGAACAGCTGGGTCAAATGGTGGTTCCATTCCCAGCTTTCCAAGATATCTCCATATTGCTTTCCAAATTGGCTGCACCAATTTGCAGTCCCACCAGCAATGTATAAGTGTACCCTTTTCCTCACGTCCTCGCCAGCACTTGTTGTTGTTTGACTTCCTAATGGCTGCCAATCTTACTGGAGTCAGATGGTATCTTAGGGAGGTTTTGATTTGCATTTCTCTGACTGCTAGAGATGGTGAGCATTTTTTCATGTACTTGTTGATTGATTGTATGTCCTCCTCTGAGAAGTGTCTGTTCAGGTCCTTGGCCCATTTGTTGATTGGGTTATTTGTTATATTATTGTCTATTTTTTTGAGTTCTTTGTATACTCTGGATATTAGGGCTCTATCTGAAGTGTGAGGAGTAAAGATTTGTTCCTAGGATGTAGGCTCCCTATTTACCTCTCTTACTGTTTCTTTTGCTGAGAAAAAACTTTTTAGTTTGAGTAAGTCCCATTTGTTGATTCTATTTATTAACTCTTGTGCTATGGGTGTCCTATTGAGGAATTTGGAGCCCGACCCCACAGTATGTAGATCGTAGCCAACTTTTTCTTCTATCAGACGCCATGTCTCTGATTTGATATCAAGCTCCTTGATCCATTTTGAGTTAACTTTTGTGCATGGCGAGAGAAAGGGATTCAGTTTCATTTTGTTGCATATGGATTTCCAGTTTTCCCAGCACCATTTGTTGAAGATGCTATCCTTCCTCCATTGCATGCTTTTAGCCCCTTTATCAAATATAAGATAGTTGTAGTTTTGTGGATTGGATTCTGTGTCCTCTATTCTGTACCATTGGTTCACCCGCCTGTTTTGGTACCAGTACCGCCCGATTCACACTTCCTGCTTAGCATTGTTTTTGCTATTCTGGTTCTTTTATTTTTCCATATGAATTTCATGATTGCTTTCTCTAATTCTACAAAAAATGCCGTTGGGATTTTGATTGGCATTGCGTTAAACCTATAGAGAACTTTTGGTAATATCGCCATTTTGATGATGTTAGTTCTGCCTATCCATGAACAGGGTATATTTTTCCATCCTCTAAGATCTTCTTCTATTTCTCTCTTTAGGGTTCTGTAGTTTTCATTGTATAAGTCTTTCACCTCTTTTGTTAGGTTGATTCCCAAGTATTTTATTTTTTTTTTGAGGATATTGTGAATGGAGTGGTTTTCCTGATTTCCATTTCAGAGGATTTGTCGCTGATATACAGGAATGCCTTTGATTTATGCATGTTGATCTTATATCCTGCCACTTTGCTGAATTCATTTATTAGCTCTAATAGTTTCTTTGTAGACCCTTTTGGGTTTGCTAGGTATAGAATCATGTCATCTGCAAATAGTGATAATTTAAGTTCTTCTTTTCCTATTTTTATGCCTTTAATTTCTTTCGTCTGTCTAATTGCTCTGGCCAGTGTTTCGAGAACTATGTTGAACAGAAGTGGTGAGAGAGGGCATCCCTGTCTTTTTCCAGATTTTAGAGGGAATGCCTTTTCTCCATTCAGAATGATGCTAGCCTGAGGCTTAGCATAGATTGCTTTTACAATGTTGAGGTATGTTCCTGTTATCTTTAGTTTTTCTAGAGTTTTGAACATAAAGGGTTGCTGTACTTTGTCGAATGCTTTTTCTGCATCTATCGATATGATCATATGGTTCTTATCTTTAAGTCTATTGATGTGGTGAATAACATTGATTTCCGTATATTGAACCAGCCTTGTATCCCAGGGATGAATCCTACTTGATCATGGTGCACAATTTTTTTGATATGTTTTTGTATCCGATTCGCCAAAATTTTATTGAGGATTTTTGCATCTACGTTCATTAGAGATATTGGTCTGTAGTTTTCTTTCTTTGAAGTGTCTTTGTCTGGTTTAGGAATCAGGGTGATGTTGGCCTCGTAGAATGAATTTGGAAGTTCTCCCTCTTTTTCTATTTCTTGAAATAGCTTGAAAAGTATTGGTATTAGTTCCTGTTTAAAGGTTTTGTAAAACTCTGCTGTATACCCATCCAGTCCTGGGCTTTTCTTAGTTGGTAGTCTTTTGATGGTTTCTTCCATTTCCTCAATTGATATTGGTCTGTTTAGGTTGTCTATATCCTCCTGACTCAATCTGGGCAGATCATGTGACTTAAGAAATTTATCGATGCCTTCACTATCTTCTATTGTATTGGAGTATAAGGCTTCAAAATAATTTCTGATTATCTTCTGTATTTCTGAAGTATTTGTTGTGATATTGCCTTTTTCATCCCATATGCTTGTAATTTGAGTTATCTCTCCTCTTCGTTAGCATGGCTAAGGGTCTGTCAATTTTATTTATTTTTTCAAAGAAGCAACTTTTAGTTTTGTCAATTTTTTCAATTGTTTCTTTTGTTTTGATTTCATTAATTTCAGCTCTGATTTTAATTATTTCTTGCCTTCTACTTCTTTTGCTGTTGTTTTGCTCTTCTTTTTCTAAGATTTTGAGATGAAGTATGAGATCATTTATTTGTTGTTTTTTTCTTTTTTTAAGGAATGAACTCCAAGCAATGAATTTTCCTCTTAGAACTGCTTTCAATGTGTCCCATGGATTCCGATATGTTGTGTCTGTGTTTTCATTTATCTCTAAGAATTTTTTAATTTCCTCCTTGATGTCTTCTATAACCCATTGATCATTCAGTAACCTATTGTTCATTCTCCAAGTGATGCATGATTTTTCCTTACTTCTTTTATGGTTGATTTTCAGTTTCATTCCATTGTGATCAGATAAGATGCATGGTATTATCTCTACTCCTTTATATTGTCTAAGAGTTGCCCTGTGACATAATATATGATCTATTTTTGAGAAGGATCCATGTGCTGCTGAGAAAAAAGTGTAACTGCTTGATATTGGGTGGTATATTCTATATATGTAAATTAAGTCTAGGTTATTAATTGTGTTATTGAGTTCTATAGTTTCCTTATTCAACTTTCACTTGGAAGATCTGTCCAGTGGTGAGACAGGTGTGTTGAAGTCTCCCATGATTATTGTATGGTGGTCTATTAGACTCTTGAACTTGAGAAGAGTTTGTTTGATGAACATAGCTGCACCATTGTTTGGGACATATATATTTATGATTGTTATGTCTTGTTGGTGTATGGTTCCCTTGAACAGTATGTAGTGTCCCTCTTTATCCCTTTTGATTAACTTTGGCTTGAAATCTATTTTATTTGATATGAGTATGGACACTCCTGCTTGTTTCCGAAGTCCATATGAGTGGTATGATTTTTCCCAACCTCTCACCTTCAGTCTATGTATGTCTTTTCCTATCAAATGTGTCTCCTGAAGGTAGCATATTGTTGGGTCTTGTTTTGTCATCCATTCTACTAGCCTGTGTCTCTTAATAGGTGAGTTTAAGCCATTAACATTTAGGGTTATTATTGAGATATGGGTTGTTCTTCCAGCCGTATTTGTTTATTTATGTTACTAAACATGGTTTGTTTTCCTCTTTGATTATTTTCCCCCCTTTACTGTACTACCTCCTGCTGTTGGTTTTCATTGATATTTTCCATTTCCTCTTCCTATAATATTTTGCCGGGGATGTTTTGAAGTAATGGTTTTATAGCTGCAATTTCTTTTAACTTTTGTTTATCGTGGAAGGTTTTAATTTCATCTTCCATCCTGAAGCTTAATTTCGCTGGATACACAATTCTTGGTTGGAATCCATTTTCTTTCAGTGTTTGAAATATGTTATTCCAGGATCTTCTAGCTTTCAGAGTCTGTTTTGAAAGATCAGCTGTTATCCTGATTGGTTTACCCCTAAATGTAATCTGCTTCCTTTCTCTTGTAGCTTTTAAAATTCTCTCCTTATTCTGTATATTGGGCATCTTCATTATAATGTGTCTAGGTGTGGATCTCTTATGATTTTGCACATTTGGTGTCCTGTAGGCTTCTAGATTTCGGGATTCTGTCTCATTCTTCAATCTGGGAAGTTTTCTCGTATTATTTAATTGAATAGATTGCTCATTCCTTTAGTTTGGACCTCTATAGCTTCCTGTATCCCAATGACTCTTAAGTTTGGTCTCTTTATGTTATCCCATATTTCTTGGATATTCTGCTCATGGTTTCTTAACAGTCTTGCTGAGCTGTCTATGTTCTTTTCAAGTTGAAATACTTTGTCTTCATTGTCTGATGTTCTATCTTCTAAGTGTTGTACTCTGCTGGTAGTATTCTCAATTGAGTTTTTAAGTTGGTTCATTGCTTCCTGCATTTCTAGGATTTCTGTTTGTTTTTTATAACCTCTATCTCCCTGTATAGTTGATCTTTTGCTTCTTGGATTTGTTTATATAATTCATTGTCGAAGTGATCTTTCATTGTCTGATTTTGCTGTCTAATGTCTTCCTTGAGACTCCAGATCATCTGAAGCATGTATATCCTGAATTCTCTATCTGACATTCCATGTGCTACAGCTATTACGTCTTCTAAAGTTGAGTTGACCTACATTGCTTGTGGTCCTTTCTTTCCTTGTCTTTTCATACTGCTTGTGTTTCTTTCTGCTTGGTGAAACTGTTGTGTTATTGAATTTTCCACCTGTATATTTATATTTCTCTTGTATAGTTGAAAAGTCTCCCTTGCAGGGGCGGGCGGTGGCTGTGCTCCTCCTCCAATTGTCGTGATCTGTCTATCATGCTGACCGGCCTCTGGGCCTGTTCTGCCAGTCGGTCGCAGGTCTGCCTACCTTGCAGGCACAGGCCGCGGCTCTGCTCTGCCCTTACATGAATTGGGGTGACATGTCTACTACGCCAGCGGGTCACTGGGCCTTTCCCGGGTGTGGGAGGCGGCTCTGCTCTGCCCCTACTCCAATTGGGGTGACGTGACTACCACGCCGGAGGGTCGCTGGGCCTTTTCCAGGCGCGGGCGGCGGCTCTGCTCTGCCCCTACTCCGACTGGGGTGACGTGTCTACGATGCTGGCAGGCCTCTGGGCCTGTTCTGCTGGTCGGTTGCAGGTCTGCCTACCTTGCAGGTGCGGGCAGCGGCTCTGCTCTGCCCCTACTCCAATTGGGGTGACGTGGCTACCACTCCGTTGGGTCGCTGGGACTCAATAAATTCTTAATAAACATTGAGTTATTTTGAAGGGACCACTCTCTTTTTTCACTCATTATCGTATCTTTTGTCCTTCAGTAAACAGAAATCCTTTCTCAAATTATTGTGACTTACCAGAAGAGTCAACAAAACATTGTGAAGTGGCTGTTTCTATGTATGAGGGCTGCTGTGGGCAAGGGGCATCTTTGACTTGAAGGACCTGACACAAGTTGATAGTTTTCCTACTATTGAAAATAAGCCCTTCTTTAAATAACTGATAATAAATAAAGCTATACAGAAGCTATAACAACAATTAAACTATATTATTGTAGCATGAAAAGAGCCACATATAATAGGCAAGCAAAACTTAACAGATAAAAACAGGTAGTGGGTCCCACTTGGCCCTGGGGTTACAGTTGGCTGACTTTTGCCACAGATAATGATGGGCACAGTGCTCCCATGATGCCCACACAGCTGGGACTGCTGCTTCCCAAGTACAGATTGAATATTCCTGTTTGATCAGGGATGTGCCATTTAACCCCTCTAAGCTTCCTCATTTGTGAGTTAGAAGAAATGTTCCATGCAGCTTCTTTGAGACTTTTGACACTTATAACTCTTAGTCTACAAACGCCTAGAAATCATAGGTAGCAAAACTAAAATTATTATTCTATTCAGACTCATAAACTTTTCCCTTTTTCAAATAGGACCCTGCTTTACCTACTTAGATTTCCTCTTTCATTTTGCCTGACTGATGATTTTGAGACTTATAATGCAGAGTAAGTAGAAAAGGATCAGGTAGGAGGGAAACATGAACATGTTTGCTAGGACTGCAGAAAAAAGTTCTGTTAAAAGTTCCAAAGTGAGACCACGCAGCATGGTGACACACACCCCTAAGCCCAGTGACACAGGAGCCTGAGGCAGTAGGATTGAAAGGAAGAGGCCGACCTCAGCAATTTAGCGAGATCTTGTATCAAAATAAAGAGTTGGGGATATAGATCAGTGGTAAAGCATCCCTAGGTTCCATCCCCAGTATCTCTCTCTAACACACACACATACACACACACACACACACACACACACACACACTGAGTTCCAATGGAGAAATGAGGGAACATTCACAATGTGTGAGTAAAGCAGAAGGAAAGTAAATTAGTAATGCTGTGGCATTTTATTCTTTCACTGTGTCTGAGAAATGCAAGATGAAGATTTATTTTGAAATAGTTGTTGATTATGTCTTTAATCAGAACACTACTCTGAGTTGGGACCATGAGATGCCTTCTTGAATATTATATGTTTATAATGATGATAGTACTTTCCTAGGTTGAGCAGTGAATTTCAATGTTATTGAGTTTTGTAGTGGCCATATTGTGATTTTTATTGGTCCACTATTGGTGGCAGGGCAGCAGCTTCAGATAAAACAAAAAGAGTTGATAGGATGGCACTCTTATAACCTGAAATACATTTCCACCTTTTGAGGTGGGTTAATACCAGTGACAGGTCTTGAATAGAGACCATGTTCTTACTCAAATCATGTAAATGACTTCAAGTTGTGTCTCCCTCAGTTGAGTTGCTGCATTCTTGAAATAACTCCTAATGATAATTCAAGTATTATCTTAGTTTATTGGTGGCTTGAAAGTCAAAAATTATATTTTCTAATTAGTATCTGTATATTTTTCTGGAAATGTAGATTTATGATAAATCTCTTCATCACCATAGGAGTCTGTTTTTTATAAAAGTTTTATTCCTTATAACATATATTGTTAGTCTTGCAATTCTTTCCAAGACTTCAGCAGGTTTATAGAAATTCTAGATAGTTTCACTATGGTAGTTTTACTAAGTAGTTTTCTACAATGATTGATAGTGGTTCCCAAGTCTAGTATCAACTCTTTAAAACTTCTTTTCATAGAAAGATGCCTATTCAGCATTTCATATAGTGCCTTACACACCCTATAAATATTTGTGGAATAAATAACTATATAAATGGTCACAGAAAATGACACAGATATATATCTCCATGTAACAAGTACTAAATTTGCACAAATTCCCAGTCACAAAGAAACAAAACAAAATCTCATAGACCCAGCCAATTGAGTAAATTCTATGATCCATTGCAGAACTGGGCTTTCTTTTAGGTTTGGGGCAAACAGGATATTGCTCACTTTCAGAATTAATCTAGGTATTATTTACCATCATGCTTGAAATTAAATGGGTTTTGTATAGAATGCAGGAATAAGACCCATTGAAAACCTCAATTAAAAAGAAATTCTTATCACTTTAATGTCACCCTCTTTGTATCTTCCAGAATTACACAATGATTGCTGAGTACCTTTGAAAGCTTCTTTTCTTTCAGTTCACCTTTGATATTCTTTTTCAGCTCAGAAATTAAGCCTCTTTAGAACATTTACTCTTAAATATTATTTTTTATTTGACATGGGTTGGTTAATGGTGTTTTGCATGAAAACAAAATACTGGACTCACTATTGTTATAAACATGCTAGTGTTAATCCATTACCATGCTCTTCTGCATGTCAGAAACAATACAACTTCTTCTCCACAGCTAAGGATACTGGGAATTAAAGCTGGCACAGATATTGAAATGGTGGTTATTTATTCATGACTGTATGCTGCCATTGATTTCTGCACCAATGTATTCATAAATGTATGCAATTTTTTCTTTTTAAATGACTCATGCTAATATCATTAAAAGTATAACATGTTATAATCATGTGAATGATAAATGGTATAATACAGATTTGTCTATTCGACAGCTACTGTATTACTTTTATCCTGAATGTGAACAAGGAAAATGGGTTCATAAAGTAAATGAATAAAATGTGATTTAGAAATTAAGTATAATGACTATTCTATTCAATTATAATTTATATGAGAAAGTATGATTTGAAAATATTAGAGATTATATTTACAACAAATTCATAGTAAAGAAAAAAGACAATGGATAATAAAGCATTATTATTTAAGATACATAAACTTAATAAACATTTATGAGTTCATATTATAAGTTTTGTGCTTTCAATATAAAGATGTTTTGTACTTTATAAGTTTAGGGAGACAAACATTATTATGATCACTAGCCACACCAATAATTTCCTCAAATATATATGTTCTAAACATGCCAATTAAACTTCAGAAAATTCAGATTGGATTTAAAAAGCCCCAAGACCATACCATATGCTGTTGACAAGAAATTCACTTTAACATAAGGACATAGCTATGTTCAAATTAAAAGTACAAAAATCACCAATGCAAAGCAAATAAATTGCAAATACCAATCAAAAGAATGCTGAAGTGACTATGTTAACATCAGAAAAAATAAACTTCAGAAAAGGGATGAAGAGGGGCATTGCATAGTGTTAATTGAGCCAACCTACACCTAACAACAGAACTTCACAATACCTGAAGTGAAATATAATAGTACTAAAAGGAAAAGAAAACAAATCTACAATTGTAGTTGGAGACTTCAATACTCTTTCTTCAGCAGTTGATAAAATAAGTAGATGAAATCAGTAAGGACACAAGAAATTGAACGATACTATTTATTAACTTAACCTAATTGGTATTTATAGAACATTCTGCCTAATATCAGCAGAATACATATTCTTTTCAAATGCAAAAGGAATATTCACCACAAAAAAACAGATTCTGAGTCATAAAATAAGTCTTAAGAAATTAAAGGAATTAATATTATATGAACAATGTTTTCTGACCATAACATGTTCAAGCAAACATTAATCGTTTGAAAGATATCTAGAAAAGTTAACAATATCTGAAATTAAAAAAACACATTTTATAGTAAGCCCTGGCCTAAATAAGAAATTACAAGGGAAATTAGAAGCATTTTGAATTAGACAGAAATGGAAATACATCATCTAAAAATTAGTGGGAGTAGCTAAAGAAACATGTAGGCTGAAATTTATAGCATTAAATGCTTATATTAGAAAAGAAGAAACATCCTAAGTCTATGATCCTTCCATCTTAAGATATTAGAAAGAGAACACACATAAAAAGGAAATAATAAATATTAAAGCAGAAATAAATGGTATTAAAAATAGAAGAACAATACAGAAACCAATGAATCCAAAAGCCAGTTTTATAAAAAGATCAATAAAATTAAAAGATCTCTAGCCAGGGTAATCAGGCATCAGGGTGGGGAGGGAAAGGCACAATTCTAGAATTAAAAGGGAGCATGACCTGAGCCTATAGATATTAAAAAGAGAACAAGAGACTAGTAAGCATAACTTATTATCCATACATTTAATGACTTATATTAAATAGACTCATTCTTTTGAAGACACAGTGTACCAAGCCTCACTCCAGAGAAATAGATCACCAGAATGGTCCTATGTTAAAAGAAATGGAATTAGAAGTTGAAGCCTTCAAACACAGAAAATGTCAAGACCAGATGGCTTCCCTAGTAAATTAAATAAACATTTCACAAATAAATAATACCAATTTCAAAAGCTTTTCAAACTTATAGGAGAAGAGGAAAACTTTTCAATTCATGCAACTCGGTTAGCATTATCTTGGTGCCCAAATCAAGCAGACATTACTGGAAAAGGAAAATATAAATCAATATCCTTATTAATATAGATACAAAAATTCTCAGCAAAATGATAGCAAAATAATTCTAGCAAATATATAAAAGTGACACTATATCATGGCCAAATGGGGATAATCTCAAGAATGCAAGCCTAATGTAGCTCAGTGTCTCTCATCCAATCCTAACATACATCCCAACACACACACACACACACACACACACACACACACACACACACACACCAAGATCGTCCTAATGTTTAAGCATCAACAAGCAATTGATAACATTTATTTATGATAAAAATCTGCAGCAAACTAGGCATAGAAAGGAATATCTTTGTTAATAAATGTATTTGCAAAAGATTTTAGTTAACTTTATACTTAATGTTGAAAGACTGAAGGTTTTCTTCCTTAGATCAGGAATGAGGTAAGATGTCTGCATTAACCCTCATTTTCAACATGCTACAAGTTTTAGCTTGTATAACAACAAAAAAAGGCATATAGGTAGAAGAGATGAAAAGAATGGCCTTTATTCATAATGTGACTGTCTACATAAAAAGTCTGAAGAGATCTATAAAAGGGCTACTTGAACTAAGGTTGCAGAATACAAGGTTGCCATATAATAAGCAAATGCATTTCTGTTCTTAAGATGTCAGCTCTCCCCAAACTGATATAAAAGAGTCAACATCCTTGTGGTATACTTAAAAAAAATATCCGTTGAAGTCAAAGTCAGTGAAGTTTGCTGGGTCTTCCTAATGCAGACACCCAGGAAGTTCTGATCCTTCCAACCATGAGCTTCTTCTAAAGATAGTCTTTAATCAATTGGTAGTGAGAACATAGATAGGGACAACTATTATGGAAAATATTATGGAAGTTTCTAAAGAAATTAAAAATAGAACTACTATGTGACCCAGCATTCCCTTTTCTGGGTATATGCCCAAAGGTAATAAAATCATCACCTTGTAAAGATACCTGCCCTGTCTTGATAATTTCAGCATTATCCATTATCCAAGATATGGAAACAGCTTAAATGTCTGTTGATGAAGAAATCAATAAAGAAACTGGGGTATATATCTATAACCAAATATTACTCAACCTTAAAAACAACCAAAGAACAGATTTTGCCATTTGCCACAACATGGATGAACACAGAGGACATTATGCCAAAGAAATAAAAATATTGCACAATCTCACTTATCTGTGTAATGTTTTCTTTTTAAATGAATCATGCAGAGATATAGATCAAAACAGTAGTTATCAGGGGTGGGGGCATGTGGAGAGGGCACAAAATGGGGCAAAGTAGATCAGAGCACACTAAAAAGCAGATATTTTGGATGAACAACTCTACAGATGTAATGTGCACGACGAAGAGTGTAGGTGATAAAATTGTACTCCGTGGGAATTCATGTTAAACAAGCAGATTTTAGCTGTGCTTCATACAAAAATAACAAAAAAAGGGGTCACTGTGGGATGATGGATATGTTCATTTGCTTCACTATACTAACCTTTTTACTATATAAATATATCCTATAACAATGTGTTGTATACCTTAAATATACAAGTAAAATTTATTAAAGCAAACACTCCCCAAGAGACAACTGTGGGAGTTGTCTCATGAATGGCATGAGACACTATAGTTCAACTCGAAGTATTGAAAATTACATCCAAACACTAATTTCTATACTGTGTGCTATGACTTTTTACAATAAGATGTTAACTTGTAGAAAACTATAAAATACAAATCATATTTTTCAGGTAAAGATACAAATAATTTCTGTTTGGTATAGAGGTCTTATTCCAAAGGTTTGAGTTTAATTGCTTCTAGATCAGTAAATATGTTTATATATATATATATATATATATATATATATATATATATATATTTACTAAAAATTTTATTTTAAATCAATGTGATGTATTTTGGTCAGGAGGTAAATTAAATGCTATGGAAGCTTTGTAATTGAGGCCATAATTGGGGTGTAGGAGGGCATGTGAGGTATACCTTCTTCATAAGACATCTGAGATGACTTTGAAGAGTGAGGTCACCATCTTCTTAATGCTGAAACTACTGTTCCTGACACAGTCCCTATACTTTTTCTGTTTCATTTCATATTGTGAAAATTATGATCAACTTAAATTATTACAGCAAAATTTGAAATCTGGGTGCTTTCTCATTTTTATGGTTTGGATCTGAAATATCTCCCCAAAACTTGTGTGTCCTCAGTACAGAAGGTTCAGAGACGGGCTTTTAGGCAATGAGTGGATCATGAGGGCTCTGACTTCTTCAGTGGATTAATCCATTTGATGAATTAATGAAATGAATGGATTTATTAGGAGGTAGTGACAACTATAAGCAGGTAGGGCATGGTTGGATGAAGTAGTTCACTGGGGGGTGTGGCCTTGGGGAATTCATCTTCTCCCTGGCTCCTTCCCCCCTCCTTTCCTATTGTCATGAGCTGAGACACTTTCTTGAGCTCTTCTCTTCTGCTGCAATGTTTCTGCCTTGGAGTCAGCTGATCCTGGACTAAATTCTCTAAGATAGGTTTTAGGGGAATCAAAATAAACTTTTCTCCTCTAAGTTGCTTTTCTCAGGTATTTGTCATAGCAACAAAAAAACTGATTATCACATGTGTTTTTAAGTATGGATTCTCAGAAATATAAGGGTAAATACAAAAAGCAAGTGAAAAATAATACTGAGTATGATGGCATTTTAATTAACAATATCAAAATTGTGTGTGTATAAATGTGATAAAACTCTTAAAAATATAATGTAATGGTAAACACAAAGAATATTATGTAAATATTTGTTGGGAAACACATGATGGTAGAAATAAAGAGTAGAACAAATAGATCATAGCTTTGTTGGTGACACTCTAGTTCTCTGTTGGGTGCTGGTTCATGATTATCATTTTATTATTTCTTTCATAATTGACATATATATTCTTTCATATGTGTTAAAATATTACAGACTAAAAAATTGTGAAAAACGCCTTACATATCATCTGCCACCTTTGTAATGGATGTAGTCTATGGACTGTATCTGTCTTAAGACTTAGAGGTTGCTTTGTGAGGCAATACCTACTTGTGTCTTCCTGGTGGCTTTTGGAGATAAGTAGCATCATTTTCTTCTCTTCTGAGCCTGTTGGGCTAAGTGCAAATCATGAGGACAATGCCTATATGAGCTACTATTGGGCAGGTAGCGTATATTTGCTTATAGGATGTGTTTCTCCAATAGTAATTATGTTTTAAAGAACAAAAATATTTCATACTAGGAAACAACATAGGTGTTAGTGGAAGCTGCATGCTGTGTAATGGAAGTGAGGATTACTTTTTTATGGCCCATGGTTTCTATGAATAGAATTAACCAGACACCAATTATCACCTCATTGAAAGGATAAGTCACTGTGACATCTACAGCTGAGATCAAACTCATTGCTTTTGCAATGCAAATTAATTAGAGTTGGAGAGAGCTATACTGAAGGGTTAGGAAGCACTGAAAATTTGAAAACTCTATATTTTAAGCAACTCAGGGGAAAATATGTTCCAATTAGTGTATAGTGTTAATATGCAATAATCTTATTTATTTAAAAGTGCTTTAAGAAATATTTTTTAAGGAAAACACTTAAAAAGTCATAAATTATCCTCTTTTTGTGTTGATTATAATTAAAGAGATAAAAATTCAGAAAGTATATTATTTATTTATTTGTAACTGGCACAGAGGTTAGACAGAAATGGTTATCTTTACTTGAAAGCATGTGTTCCTGGGTGGTGAATAAAGAGAGATGGTTGGCTTTTTACCACAGCTCAAAAACATATCAGATAAATATGCCTACCAGCCTATTTGGACCCAGCAGTAGGTATTACCATCTGCTCCCAAATATGCCTGCAACCCTGTAGCTCTTCCATTTTGGCATCAGAATTTATGGGGAAGAGCATAATGTCCTAAGATACACTGTTTCTGAAAAGTGCCTTTAAAATGTATCTGTAGTGACACAGAAGTTATATAAATAGCTGGGCTTGCTTCAACCACTACTGTTCCCTTTGGGGATACCACCCCCATCTTCTTTAGGACAGGATGACATGACCCAGAAAACTTAACATCCCATTGGAATGAGCAGGTAGACAGAACATGGCTCGGGAAGATGATCAACACATTTGTCATTTATTTGTATGTACTAGAAAATGAAAAGAATAAAACAACACAAATCTGATGATAAAAACCAACAACACAACTAGCATCATTGCAGGTAACATACAAAGTCCTGTGAAAACAGTAGTCACATTTGGAAGGGAATGTTCCTTCCCGGGGACATTTCTAGAAGGTAGATCCATTCCCATCTTCAACATTATATACTAGCAGTCTTAGATCTAAGAATCTGTAGTGGATTCAGTGATGCAATGTATAGTCCCTAATCTCAACCTGTTGTTGATCTCATAGTACTAACTTAGAGTTCTAAATCTTCATTTCCACTGTGTTTATAACTATTTACAGAAATTTTATTGCTTAAAAATTCACAATGCCTGAATTGGATTTTTATGTAAATATAACATTCTTGATTTGAAAGAAGGTTGATTTTGTTAGTTTTTAGAAGTAAAAAAAAAACCTAAATAAACTGGTTATTTAGGAAGAATAAAGATCAACTGGTGATCAGAAAATAAAGGAGAGTAAGAGCAAGAGAACAGAGACTTCAACAAATGAACAATGATGTCTAGCACATAAACAATGAGCACTATAGACCTAAGAAGATAGCTTTCTGAAAGCCCTGAGCTTAAAGGGATGCTTGAGAATTCATTGCTGGGTAGAATCTGTGATGTTAGGTAAATTCTTATTTCTTATTTTTATGAAGACAGAACATTAATTATAAACAGATGATATTCTTGAATGAACAGAAGGATTTTGCTGTTAGCTCTATAAAAATACACCTGTTAGATATGATTAGCATTCTTGCTTCCCATGAAATCAAGCATGGGAATGGGAGGTGATGCTCCAGATATTCTTGATGCATTAGTGAAGTAGCAGAGCAGGGTACACTGATAAAACCAAAGTGCTTGCACAAGACTGTCATGACTGACATGTACAAAATAGGGAAAATGGTAGGAGTATCATTATCTTTTGTAGCACCTGATTAAAAAAATTCTGAAGCATATAAACAATGTCATTATCCACAAACAACTTGAAGTGAAACATGACATGTGCCTGTCACTTATGCATGCTTCCTTTTTGAGTTATTCCTAACTAACCATGATTAGCCCACATACATAGTGAGTAGGAACATTTTTACTTTGAAACCTGATGCAGGAAGAAATTATTCCCTAACTATCTGTATAGAAAATCTGTTTCAACTATACCAGAATACTAGAATTAATTAAATTTTTTTTTCTAAGTCCACTATCCTGAGTGATTGCTGTAAGTTAAGTACTATTACTCTCTAACACCAGCATGTAAGCCAGATCTGCTCCAAGAGCCTAATCACCATCAATCAGGAAGATAACAACTCACCCTCTGACTGAATTGGAACTGAAACATTCCCTTCATAATGATATTTTAGGCTATACTTGCATGGTATTTGAAGAAGGATATACTACTCTTTTGGGATTGATTTGACTCAGAGCTTATCATAAATGATCAAAAATAAGTCATTTGTCAGGATAAAAATGTACTACTCAGTGTTTCACAGGTAAGCATACAGAATTCCCTTTTAAAGTTAAATATTTGCCTGGACTTTCATGCAAATATTGAAGAGCACATCAGAGTTTTTATTGCAGCTATTTTATAAATATATAGATTATAATTGCTGTTTAAATTTTAATAGCTTTTTATTTTTAAGATAGTCTTATAAAGGAATACTTCTTGTCATCTAGATATGAGAGCAAGAAAGAAGAAATCATGATGTGTCTGTATATCCTTCTGAATTCACCATTCTAGGACCACCAACAGGTAGTGCCTGGGTAGGGCAACGATCTAAGCAGAAGGAAATGGCCAATTTGAGCCAGTGAACCAGAATCATGCTGCTGTAACTGTGGCTTCTTCCAAGTCATTCAAAGATAGCTGCCAGCAAAGGGGTGTAGAGAGAGGTGGCCTTCAGCCATTTGGCGTTCACCACCATGTAAGCCAGATCTGCTCCAAGAGCCTAATCACCATCAATCAGGAAGATAACAACTCACCCTCTGACTGAATTGGAGCCGAAACATTCCCTCTCACACCATGGTCGCTCATTATATAGATAATTTAGCCTGTGTAGAAAAACATTTACCAATGACAGTATTTTCTTAAGCATACAGACTAAAATTGTTTTTGCTATGGTCATTTTTGGAAATTGCTTATTATAATTAAATCTAATCCCATAGAATAAATTAATGTTTTGAGAAAATTAAGTTGGTGGAGATTCTTTTCACAATTATGGGACAAAAAAATCTGAGGGGGGGAAAAAGACACAAACAATCTGACAGCGAAAGAGAATTTGCAAATTGCTAGTTTGAATTCCAAAGAGTTAATGTTATGATTAAAGCAAAGTGATTTTTTTCCCTCCCAAATTGAAAATAAAAGCAGGTAATAATTGATTTGTATCTTCTTTCAATTCTTATGGTCACCGTGTCCTTTATACTGTTTTTGTCCTGGCTCTTCATTGTGGAATCATCTAGTAATCAGACAGCTCTAAAATAAATTTTCCTTTTCAGTAGTGACTGTCCTATCCAGAACCTCCTACTTCTTTCGTATTTGCTGATGACTGGTATTCCAAGTTGTAACTTTTTATTCGGTGGGGTTACCTAAGTTTTTAAATCAAATCAATAATATTTTCTAGTGGTATATCCCCAGATTCCATTTGAGGAAAGGGCTTAAGGGAATTCAGTTAACTAATTTCATTAGGAAATAGATGTTTTGGCATTTGTGGGCTTATCTCTATCTCAATCATTCAGCTCTGCTGCTGTGGCATCAAAGCATGAAGCAAATGTGAACGCTCCTGTTCCCAAAGAAACTTTCTTTGTGGGCACTGAAATTTGAAATTCAGCTAATTCTCATGTGTCATGAAATATTACTATTCTTTTGAAAATTTTCCTCAAGCATTTAAAAATGTAAAGCCGTCTTTAGATTACAGGCTCTACAAAACCAGAGGACAAGGTCAGGTAAGCAAATGATAAGGTGGATTTTGCCAATAGACAATAGTCACTCCACTGCTGCTCAGGTAAGTGTTTTGTAAAGGCTGTCCAATGGTAATAAGTTAGTAAAACATTTATTTATAAAGAGACTCCATCCCATGGTCATTTGCACTGAATGCCAGGGCTGTCTGACAAAATGAGTGCTGTCAGAACCATGTTGGACAGGATCTTGCTCGGGCCTCCTGAAACAGGAGCTTGGAGGTAAGTTTTCATGGCGAATTGTGTGGAAGTGGTTGGTGCTCAGTGTCGCTTTGTTTACTTCCCGTCTCTCTGATATGAAACCACTCATTCACCCTTTTATTCACTTGGTCATTCCTTTGTTCTGCCCATCATTCCACGTTAAATGCCAGGCACTTTCCCAAGCACTGGGGAAACAGGTGAGTTAGATGTGATTCCTGAATTTCAAGAACTGATAATAGCTGTGAGACAAACAAACTACTGGCTGGATTCCAGGATAGTAAGTGTGAGATATGAGAAGAGAACTGCAGGACACCAGGGGAGAGAAAGTATGCTTTGAGCAATATAGAAAGTACCATGAAGACTTCTGGAAAAAAAAAAGTCTCTGTAAGACATTTTAAAAAGAGATAACTTTAATGCTGATAACCTCAGATAATACATGTAATACCTATTTATACAATGGTGCAGCAATTTTCTGCTTCTTCTACAATCATAGAATTTTAGGGATGAAAAATATCTCAGTGGAACTTGTTTGGGTTCTCAATTTTAACAAATGATGAAAAAGTGGTCCCGAGAGGAAAAGGTTTTTTCAAGGTCACCCAACTCTTTAAGGTGGCCTTATCCAATGCCAACGCTCTCTGTGCCAATTCAGCCTTGTTCCCACCACACTAAGTCTTCCTTGCCTCTTCTAAAGCTTTTTTGCTCATTACACAATGTTTATTCTCTCTTTTCTATGCAGATTCTTTAAGTCAACTTGCAGAACTCTTATCTTTTCTTCAGTGATTCCTTAATGCCTGTAGTTGGTAAAATTGAGAAAATGCAATTGGAAATAATGCTCGAAAGATGTTCCCATTTTTGAATTTTCTGCTGATCTCAAGTAAAAACACAATTACCTCAGCTCTCAGACTCAGCATATTGTGTTCTTCATTCCAGGTTACTCCATAAATTGCAATTATCTTCATTTGTGGCTCTCGCAAGATTATAGGTGACTGAATACTTCATCAACTAAGATCAAAATTTCCCATGGTACAAAACAAAACACTTGTATAATGATCTAGGAGAGTGGATTAAACATACTGAATGAGAGAGCTACACACTGAAAATGTTCAGGGGATTATCAGTTTAGCTTTTCAAATCCACTCAACTAAAGTGAAATTGATGTGGCTCTTGCTTGAGTTTCAGTACCATTTTCGGGTTTAAACTTTAACATTTCTGACTTCTTGCTACTTAAAGCCTCTGTCGCTTCTAATGATGAAAAGCAGAATCCAAACTCTTCCCTGGGTCTGCCCATGTTCTATTTGTACACTTGGAGTGGGTAGCCATGGGAGGCGTGCAGATACTGGGCCATAATCTCTGTGGACCAACACAGTGTGAGAGGTATAGTGAGTTTTTTTAGGAGTCTGAGGATGGGATTCCTGGAAGAATTTCCAGATACTGGACATAGTAAGTGAAACTTAAATAGCTTCTTAGAAACCTTACTTGGCATCAGTTACAGTAATTAATGGGTCACTGTATTCTAGAAATTCAGATACAGCGTTTCATTTAATCTGCACTAAATCCAACAAAACAGTCATTTTATTCCAATGCTTCTCAATCACATCTGTAGTGAAGGGAAGTATACAGAATTTGGATGCTGAGATAATAATAATCATAACAATAACAATCAATCATAATAATAACAACAACTGGTGTATATTAAAGAGATTCTTCTAAATACTTTTCACAGGTTCATTTCTTTAATCTTCCCCAAATATAAGGCAGTTATAATCTCCATTTTGAAAGTATAAACTACAGTTAAGTACTATGCCCAAAGTCACAACTAGTAAGAGTAGAACCAAAGTTTGAACCCAGGAAATCTGACTCTGAAGTTCATATAAATATAGGACTATATGACTTCTCATATCAGGCAGCCAGTGGAGGGCAGTCATCTCCATTCTCAACCTATATTCCATGACAATACAAGTCCTACCTGCAAGACACTATCCAAACTTAAGGCTATCATTTGCCAATAGAATTCAAGAAATACTGAGAAAACATTGGTTGGTGATTTAAAAATCCTTTCTCCATGTTTTTTTTTTCCCTGAAATATATCTTTTATCCATCTCCATAGATTAGAATTATAATGTTGATTCTCTTGTTATCTTTAAAAATACTTCAGCATAGGCAGTGGCAGTGGTGTGTGTTTGTGTGTGTGTGTGTCCCCAATCTGGAGACTATGGGAAAGATCAGTTGGCCTAATTGAGAGAACATATTCTATGGAACAGCTAGCATTTTAAAACTTCTTATCAGAAGTCCATTTTCTAATGTTATGCACTTTAGCTATCTATATCTCTAGTATTCTTATATTTGACTAACATCTGAGATTATGCTGATTAGCCTAGTGGATATTAGAAACTATTTTTTGTTATTGATGTGACTGATACAAGTATTATACATTCTTGCCCTTGTAGGAATGAGTGTAGGAATCCAGAGATTAGGCATCTATATCTTTTGGAAGGGAATTCAAGACAACCTTGAAATGGTTAGGTTAATACCCACTGATACTTGTTGCCACACTGAGCCCTGCTGTTTAAATATTGGTTACAGTTGCCTTAAGCAAATTTTTTACACACATGGGATTAAAACACTAAGGAAACCTCTCAGAATAAGTTACACACTTGTTTGCCAACAAATGTTTGCATGTGTAACTGTATTTTATCTCTTAGCTTTATTTTTAATGTGACTTGGTTGTAGGAAGAGACTTAAAACACTAGCCTTTACTATTAAAATTTTTGTTCATATGAAAACAACTAATTTGTGAATGATCAGTTGCCTTAGATCTGCTGGCAACAGGAGTCTGTGTGTGCATGTACACATATGTGTGTGTGCTGGTGCCTGCATAAAACACACACAAATGAATACATGGCACAGTGGTGAAGGATGGAGGGGGGAGACAGAATGGGGCTGTCTATATATATGTTTATATATGGGCTTACTTGTCTTTGTCCCTTAGGTTGGAAAGCTTTTCATCCACAAATTCTCCTGAATTTCTTATAGGTGTTCAGGCCATTTGTCTTTGGCTCCAGAGATGGTAACATGTTCTTTATGAGACACACTTAACTACAGTTGTTCATAGCCCTGTCACCTTCAGGATGCATGGCTGAAATGCACTCTCCTGCAGTCTACCTCTCCAGCTGACAGGCTTTTGTTTGCTCTTTGAAAGCAAAGAGTGTGTGTGTTTCATGGAAGAATCTCTCGTCTAAATGCTATTCCTTTTACTTTTAATGTGTCACATATGTTCGAGCCACTTTTTCCCCTTGAAATTTCCATCTTGAAGTTTTTTTCCTGTTTCTTCTCATATTGCCATGCTTGTTCCTTATGGGTTTAAAATAAGAACCCACTCAGTAAATAATGTAATAAGTAGGTCTCTAAATGCTTACGATTACATTATCTAATATAGCTTTCAAGCTTGGGTTTATCCCAAGTTATAGTTTTCTAAAATTTATGCATCTTACTATATGAATTAAACATTTTTTTTTCTCCTCAGAATAGTATTCCTTGAATTTTTTTCCTTCTGACTTTTTGTTTCTATTTTCTTATCTGGACTTAGCTACAATCTCTTTCAAAGAGGAGTGAAGATATATTGTGAAACTAATTGAAAACTTCATTTGATCCAGAACTGTAAATAAATTTAATATTAATGAGTGTTTGCTCTAGAGAGGGTTTAGATAGGCTGTGCTATACCTACAATAATAAATAATTCATAGTAACAAGTAACAACAAGTTACATCTTTCTCATACAAAGTCTAGCCAAGGATAAGGAACTCTCCAGCACAGTTCCTTCTATGTGGTGACTCAGGGATCCAGGCTACTTTTATATCGAGGTTATGCCACTTAAAACACTTGACTTTTATGGTTATCTAGGCAATGGAAGAGCTGCTGAAAGTTTATCTAGCTGATCTTAAATGTTTTACCCAGAAATGATACAAATTACTTTTCACAGAACATTGTGGGACCAAATCTCCAAGGCCTGCCTGTCAATGACAGGACAATAAATGCTAGTGAGCAGTCATTGTCTCTGACTAGTTTTTCATAGAGGAAGAGTTATGTACTTGTTGAGGATCTCTGGTCACTCAAGTCTTGGTTGGGGAGTGCTGAAACTCTAATATAAACACGTAAGATGAACTCTGTATTCAGTGTTTAGAGTTATCCTTGTAACTATTTGGGATCTCTGTAGAAATATGACTGGCATTCCATCAAAACGAACTCAGTTCCTCTTTCTGCACACTAACTCTTTATGAAGTAGTAAGTCAAAGCCTCTTGTTTACGAAGTAGTCAGCCTGCTTCTCTCCTTTAGGAAGTTTTGGTGAGGTTCTTCATTAGCAATAAACTATGAGAAAAGTTTTCCAAGTAGACCTCCCTAACTCTAAGATTATATTCTGCTATGCATCAGGATTTTAAGAATTTTAAAATAGTTTCACAGTTTTTAAGCCTTGCTAACATTGTTATACCCTATCTCCATTCATGAACAGATTAACAGCAAAGTCCTTAGAAATCCAGCCCCTGCACAATTTCCTTTGAAGGCTGTAAAAAGAAGAAAGGAAATCTTGAGGAGCAATCATACATATAAAGTTACACCTTCAGTAGGCCAAATTCTGTCCTGGACTTTCTGTTTCAATTCACTCTCAGTCCTGATAACATCTAGATAAAAACCTTGGGCATTTCTCTAGCATGGTGTTCTCAAAGTGTGACCTCAGATTGGCCTCTGCAACATCATCTGGAACATGATAGAAATGCAGATTCTTGAGCCTTACCCCAAAAGCTGAAACTCTAAAAAGGAGGCCCAGGAATCCATCTTATTAGAAGTACTCTAAGTGATTGTGGTCCATACAAAGTTTAAAAGTCATTGTTAGAGAATATATCACAGATTCCTCATGTTTTGTAAGCTTCAACTATAACTCAACAGTTCCTTTCACTCTGCTAACCTTCCCATTCCCACTCTTTTTACATAATGGTCTGCTCCTTATGATCAGTTGTGTGAATCAGAAACTTGGACTTGTCTTCTGCCCCTTATCTACTCATCATATCAAACTGGCAAATCAGTTATCACCAGAGATCTTTAAAACACATCCTCTCCCCTCTCTCTCAACAGACCACCATCAAATCAGCATGTGCATTTGAAAGGCCTTCTCACTGAAGCATAGTTTTGCTCCAGACCACAGCCAGCAAACTAGAAACTGCAGGACAAGTCCTGTACAAACAAGGTGTATGTTTTTATAAATGAGGTTTTACTAGAATATAACCATACTCACTCATTTATATTTTGTATCTGGCTTCCTTTGCATTCAACAAGTAGAACACTTGAGAGACACACCGCGTATATCCTGCAAACTCTAATGTATTTACTACCCGAGCCTATAAAGAAGAGGGTTGCTGACCCCTGTGCTAGGTACTGGAATACACGGAGAGAAAGATACTGTTTTTGTCCTCATGGTATTTTTGATCCAGTAGGGAAGATCAGCAGATAAAGTGAGCTATCTAGTTATCCAGGTTTGGAGCATGTAACCTGTGGGGAACACAGAAGGCTTTCCTGGGAAAGTGAAATGGATTTGAGTTTCGAAGGATAAGTAGGAATTCACCAGACAAAAATGGAGAAAAGTGTTCTATCAGAGGAACTAAGTGACTAGGTTCTCTCTCTCTCTCTCTCTCTCTCTCTCTCTCTCTCTCTCTCTCTTTATTTCTTACTGAATTTCTTCAATATACTTTTGTGTTGACTATATAATAATAATTTCATGAAATCCACTAGGTCTTTACAGAAGGAACTTTAGATTACTGCCCTCACAGATGACTTCCCTTTGCCCGTGAGTCCTCCTTCTAGAAGTGGTTAGCCATGATCCAGAGTAGCACTGGCAACATCATTTTTGAGCAACAGAAACACTCCATATTAAGATTCTTAAACAGATTTCTTTCTGAAAGCCCAATACACACTTTGGAAATTGCCCAAAATAGTAACTATCTGATTGCATCTTGCATCTGCCGACAAGTGACCTGGATAGAGGAGTATTGGTGTAACAATGTTGCTTCAGGGGTCTGTTGCCTATTTCTCAAATGTCTTCAAAGGCAAATTGCTCGCAAGTTCTTAAATAATTTTGAAGATGTGTTCCTCTTTTCCCAGTGAAAATTATTTCCCTGTTTGTGAAGATACTTAAGGGAATAGTTTTGAAAATCCCACCAGCACAAGAAAATATATCTGAAATAATTCCAGAAGCATTTGTTTCTTTTACTACCCACCCCTGCTAAATTGCATGACCCTAAACAGAACAAACCTTTCTCCTTTCTGCAAAGGCAGTTACTTTCAGAAATACTTTCAGAAATACTTTCCTTATTTCTTCCTGGAGGAAAGAAGGTGCAAAAATGTGGGTGCAGGCCACTGCTGCTGAGAGGCCAGTTCCAACAATTTGTGGCTGGGGATATTTCTCTCCTCATTTTGCTGTAACCTTATCTGCTTTTACTGCTGCCCCACCATCTTAAGTAAAACATATATCCCATTCTCTTCTCTGCCTACAAAGCCATGCTAGAATAATTTCACCTGTTTTGTAGCTGGCACTGATCCTTTTTTGGCATGAAAAATGGAAACACCGAGAAAGTTAAAGCACCGTCTACATTTGCAGCATCTTGATGGGTGCCCTCCTCTGGCTAATAACTCGTTCCTGTCCAAATGGTACATTTTCACTTCAGGAAGAGATGGCGTTGGATGGCTGTTTTAGAGCTGGAAGTAGTTAGGGGATCCCAGAGACTTCTTAATTTCCCACTCCTCTCCAGTCTCTAACATTCTTCATGAATCAGATCATTGACTCTAGCTGCTTTTTCTCCCTCACAGCCCGTTTCCGTTATCGCCAGCATTACTTTCAATCTTGTTGCAGATCTAGCTGATTAAAAATACTGGCCTTGAGAAAATTCCCTTTCTTGAAAGTCAATGCTTGAAGGAGATTAGGACTATTTATATTGTAAGGCACTCCCTTAAAACCTCTGGTGGCTTTACTCTCTTGACTGATGCAAACCTCAACTAATTCTCTTTATCCAGATAATCCACTCGCTTCCAATATTCATCAAATGGCAAAATGAAAAGCTTTTAAGAAAGAGAATAAATGTGCAGGCTTAAAATCACATAGAATTTTAGTCTTAGTAAAAATTGTGAAAGAAATTATGAGGAAATCAGGGGTTTTGAGTTCTATTTCCCATGAGATAACTTGAAAGCAGATAAAATCCATGGGGCCGTTATAAATATGTTTTGTACTTCTTGAGTTACTTCAGCAGGTGTTTGGATCACAAACCTTTGATGAGGAAAAAGAAATGTGTTTTTGTTCTTTGATAAGATCACCACAGGACAAACCTTCTCTATTGGAGCTCCTACTTCTTCCCTTTCATATGTAGAATTCTCCATTGTACCCATCTCCCTGTTTGATATCTATATTAAAATTTTTAGATATTTAATGTGCAGTGACTGCACACAAAGTGCTAATGAATGTCAATTGTAAAGAGGAAAGTTCTATTCTGAACGAGTTTCCAGTATTGTAGTGAAAATACAGAGAGCTGTTCTGAAGTAGGACCCGGAAACTAGGGAATGCTAAGTGAGTTCAAGTGAGTCTAAGTCAGTCTTTTTCCTGATGCATTAATTCTGATGGGGAAAAGAAAACATGGTAAGAAAAGTGATATGTTTTGAAGTAGTAGCATCTAGAACACTAGTCCTAGAGTCATACAATTAGCAGTTGACCAGGCTTCTATGAATTGGAAGTGTTGTAAACCATCCCTCTTGAATACGTCATGTTAGAAGTAACATACAGAATGATATCAAACCTTAGAAATGATGTGAGTGAGGAACAATGAAGCATTTTTCAAGCATATTCACAAGGTATGGTAAACCCTGCATTTTATACTTTGGAGAATTCTGTCCAAGAATAAAATAAAACAAAGCCTCAAATTTCTTTAAGATATTGAATGTGTTATGATCAGGTATCAGGTTTCCATTAATGTTCACACACACACAAAGTCTGGTATTTGGAATAAGCGAATAAGAGACTGAAAAGAAAGGACTATTCATGGTGAGAGCTAGCAAATCCGCCCTCACCCCCACCCCAGGTTTACTCTGTGAATGGGCTCTTCCAGGCAAGTAGAATAACATGGGGAAGATTCTTGTAAACAAAGCAACAGGAGAGCTACAAACCACACCCCTTTGACCTAAATTTTCAAACATTAAAAACTCTCACTTAGAGCTTAGTCAATGCAACCAAAACAAAAAGACTGGGCTAATCATGTCACCCAGTAAGGTCTGGGGCAGATTACTTGGGTGCCACAGAGTAATTCTGGGTTCAAACAGGGATGGGTATTGATGGTCAAACAGGTGAAATGAATGCTTGTGTCTGCCCGTGTGTCCTTGTTAGTTTGTTGATAGCTCCATAATGGAACAATGAATGTGCTGAGTTATAAAATGATAAGGATTGCCTTTAGAAAGCTTAGCCTGGGAAAGGCCACTTCCACAGGAGCCTATTCAGTACTTGTGGGACATGGGAAGCCTCAGTGAGCCTCTTATTGATTTTTTTTTTTGCATTACAATTCTTAATACACCTTTATACCACAATTTATTAAATCTCTGTATATAAGGTATGTTGACACCAAATTCACATCTTCATACATGTAATGGCATAAAAAAAAGAAAGGCACAATCCAAAGTTATTTGAATATAGGAGGGGAGATAAACTGATTTCATTGTGGTAAATATTTCTTAATCAAATCAACAACATGCATTATTGACACTTCCCAAACCTCAGTGGACAATTTAAGAGTATGTGTTAGAGCAACCTGTCATCATCCATTCCTTGGGATGACAAGGGCATGAGAGAAAGATGCTTCCCTTCTTTCCACAAAGATTCCAAGGTATTCCCTGGTCAAGAAGGTGACCT
The DNA here is from genome assembly GCF_045843805.1 of Urocitellus parryii. Taxonomy (NCBI): domain Eukaryota; kingdom Metazoa; phylum Chordata; class Mammalia; order Rodentia; family Sciuridae; genus Urocitellus; species Urocitellus parryii. Next base: position 152,107,870 of record NC_135534.1, read on the forward strand.
GCTCTAAAATAAATAAGGGGCAATCAATAAAGAGATCTTGCCTCATCTTTCTAAATTTAGGCAGCGGTTGGTTTTAGGGGACATGGTTTTGACCTGGATTTTAATTCTTGTCTATCCCCAGTTCTTGGGGACAACCCAGAATCTGTGCTCTGAATGAATATGTGAAGTGCTGCTTCTGTTCTGGTTGGAGTATCTTGTGTGCAGATTATGGGACATTTAAGGAAATTTTCTCTTCATGAATTTGAATTTAAAAGGTACAAGCTGGGAAATCAGTGTTGTTCTTAGGAGTCTCTGTACATGAAACTGTCTATTGACATCTCATCCTGGTGGATGGACTTTAAAGAACCAGATTTAAGGTGACTTCATTGTTGTCCTGGATGGAGGAGTGCAGTGATCACTCCACATACTCACAGGCTTTGATATTGTTGCTGGTAGTTAATCCATTCTGCAGACGCCATGAAGGCAAGAGGCCTGCTGGCTATGGTACTTGAGGAAGGAGGTCTTCAGGGGAGAGAAGCCAGTATAGAAATCAGCATGTGTTCCTCTGCATACACAGATTCATTTGACACTTTTCCTTTAGATTTTGAGGGGAAATCTTATATTAAGGATAACCATTTCTGTATTTAAGTGCTTTTAAAAGTCTGATAAATCTGAAAACCTTCACTTAAAAGTCTTTTTGGGGAGTGATTATTTTCAAGTCACCTTTCTGATTTCACCTTACTTGTTAACGGCACAGAAATAGCTTCTCTCCACCAGGGGGGTCAAGTGTTGCACCTTCACCTAGTCCATTGTCCTTTTCATTCATAGCACTTGCCACAGTTTGTCATGATGCATTTGTGATTTTCTTCACTAACTCAGAAGCATAGTTTGCTCACTCTTGGCTCCCCATTGCTTACCTCATTGCCTCATGGATAGCAGGGATTCACTCAATATCTGTGAAGCAAATATTTGTCAAATAAATGATAAGTGCCCTAGGAGAGATGTGAGAGTGGCAGAGAAGAGCTTGGGACAGGAGGAACAGGACAGACAAGGGTCTAAATTTCTCCTTTCCAAATATATTAATGACAGTTGGTTCCAGAAAAAAAGAAAGATGATGTCCAGGCTACTGAATAGAACCTTTGAAGTAATTTTTATGCTTTGTGAATTTTTACTTGTAAGTGGAATCTGATCTAAAATTAGTATCTTTTTTCAAATGAGAGCTTAGGTTCCCTCACCCCCACCCCTTTCTTTCAGGGTATGCTCAACTTATACTCAAGTAATTAATTCTTAAGTATAAAAAGACTGTTAGATTTGTAAAACTCAGCTCCATTGTGCTGTAGCACTTTCATTAACATCTTGTTTTACTTATTAACTTACCATTTTAATAACTTAGAGTACGTATTGTACTTAAGCATAATAAAATGATTCAAATGAGATAATGTTCATGAAATGGCTATACCCCACAAGACACTATGCACTGCAAGCTATTTTTAAATTATTTTGTAATTGAGAAATTCCCTAAGTACTTTGCATATTCAAAATGCAGAGTTGATCAAACTGAGGAACAAGATATTTTCTTATTCAAACCTACTTTATCTGAGTGCATGCAAAAAGCTCTGCTGCAACACCATTAATGAATAAAGTTTGTGAAATAAATAGATGAATAAATGAAAGCATGGAATTCCAGGCTTTCCTAAAATAAAGCAAACATGGGAAACTTTATTTATTCATTTATTTGCACTACTGGGGATCAAACCCAGGGCCGTGTACATGGTAGGCAAGTGCTTGACCACTGAGCTACATCTCCACTCCAAAAGCTTTATTTTAATGTTAGTGTATCAAGAATAAGGTTGAGACTAACTGCAATACCATAGGTAATGATGCTTTTGAAAATAATGAAGCTCTCATTTATCTAATTGCCTGAAAAACTAGATCGATGTATCCCTTTGTATATATGGTAGTGTGTCACCATGCTCATACAATGCTCTTTTTTCAGAAAAATAATTTTAAAGCTCAAAAGCTATAAACTTAGGTACAAGTCCTTATGTGGGACATGCAAGAGAGGTACCTGAAGCATACAATTTATTAGCTCTGGACCAGGTCTACTTCCAAATCTGATAACTTCCAAATCTGATAAAGAATTGTCCATACTCGGATCTTTGGGTCATTTCAGAATCTAAACAATAGTTGTTATAACACTCAAAGTTGGTTGTCAGTCTTTGAAAGCTGAGTTACATAATTAAAGTATTTAAATATGCTTTTAGGAGTTATGAATTTCAGAAAAATAACATGCAAATTAAAATGTTGTCTTAATTATTAGCATGCTCCACTTGAGAATTTGTGGTAAACTTGATCCTAAAACTATAAAGATTCACAAGTTAAGTGAACACATACAATCCATTTAGTCCCACTTAGCTGACCATTTTCTGCAGAAGTTAAAATGGGAATAGAAAAATCCTGCCCAATTTCACAGTACCTGCACAGTGATTTAGTACCCAGCAACTTTTCAGTCATGCCCTGGTTTCTTATCTACTTTCTAGGAAGGTTTGTTTTTATTGTCTGTGTCCAGAATCTAAACAACTAATCTACTAGCCTGCACAAAGGAAATATACTAGACTATTCTAGCTTTGTACATACCCTATTCTCTTTTTTAACACTGAAAATAAAGTTATTAAATGCATAAAGATACAGCTTTGCTCTTTTAAGATGATAGGATTTTGCTGTTGGCCTACAAGTTGCTTGCAAGTATGAATAGCTGATAGTTGAACCAAGTGGTTAGAAAGCAGTGAATTTAATATATGATGTCTTTTTAAAATAATTTCAATTCCTATGATCAATGAAGGATGAAGCTATCATTCTACCTTAAATTATTAGAATGCTTCATTTTATTTGTTTTTTATTTATTTGAGCATTATAGTTATACATAATAGTTGGGTTCATTTGGAAAAATCATACATGCATGAAGAATATTTTTTAATAAAGTAAAAACCCAACATTATTTCTGATGAAAATTATCCACATTAAATCACACTGTGTTTTATTACACAATTACAAAGGAAACTTATAGGGTCTAAAACTATAGTAGGGAATGTGGATATTATTCATCTAAAAAGTTTCATATATTTCTACGTCATATAGAAAGACCATGATACCCAAATTACTGGGGATGTGTGTATCTGTTCTTCAGCAACAGGAAAAATATTCACCAAACCTTACATTCTTTTTAAGGTATCTTGGGTTCTCTACAGAAGTGAAGTAGAATGGTCTAACATTTTTTATTTATCTTATTATGACTGCTCATCATTTCATAGGCTAACTGTGCTCATCACTAGACTATAAATTACTGCAGAGACCAATAAATTGTCTTTCTAAAACCAGTAGGCCTTGGCTGTATATTACTTCTTAACAATAATAATAATAAAAAAATGAGCTTCCCTTCCAATGCATCAGAAACTTAATTTGTAAAAATGGTGAAAATATGACTCTCTGGGTGGTGATATAGTTATAAAAAATATTTAGGAGAAAATTGAAGAAATTTCTATTGATACTCAGACATAGGTCTAGAATTTCAGACATAATCCTGTAAAATTTACTTTGCAGGGTTAAATGACTACTGAATCAATATCTATAATGCTTTGTATCTCAAACCATACAACATTTAAAATTTGTGTTTGGAATATAATGATTGAAGTCATAGTTTTCCAAATTATGTTCTGTTGAAATATTTTCCTTGAAGGATTCCAATAGGTAGATGCCAAGTGAAGGGCCTGGGTCTAATGAGCTTCCATATACCTAGTTATATCTCTATCTGGAGACTCAGTGTACACTGGCATCTTGAAGGCTTTGGGAAATAGTAGATTAGAGAAGTGCTAGACTGAAGAAGAAATATAAATATAAATGTTTCTGAATAACATCTTGCTGACCGGTGCACATCACTGCTCAGAAATACTGAATCAGTCATTACATGAACACCATGATGATACATGCCATTAGGCACTTGTGATTCTTTAGAAGCCTTTTGAAAACATCTCCAAAGAACCTCAACAGCACTTAGGCAATCTGTCTCATTACTATCAATGATCATTTGCTGTTGTATAGATGTATGACAATTGGGGCAATGTGAAAGTTTGTCAAATACAAAAGCTACACATGCCTCTATACCCTATAAAAGTTACCTCTTTGGATTTAGACACAGATTCAGTCTCTGAATTGGTGGTATTTTAGAAATTATTTTTATAGGTGATTCTAAATCATGAAACAGACACCTGTAGAGAATGATAAAATGTATATTCTCAGGTCCTATCCTGGAGAATCTAATGAAGTAGGAAGGCTTGAAGTAACAACTTGATTTAATAGTTTACAATTTCCTTCAGAATTTTTTTTTATATAGCAAAATTTGGGGATTACTGATGTAGTTCAACTTGTCCAGGGATCTTGTCTATACCATTTCAATAGATGGTGACATCTAAGTCTAAACACTTCCTGGCACCTATATTATCAATCACTTTTTCCATGCTAACTATCAACTGGTATGCTAACTAGCCTTACAAATGATTTAGTTCAATTGTCACAACAATGCTATAAAGTAGAACCTGCTATCACTTGCTTTTATTGGAGAGGAAAATGAAACTTATTAAGGTTATACAAAAACTCCAAGAATCAAATTTTCAGTGCATATATTGGTTAAGAAGTCTAGATAATTTCTCTTATACTAAATAGAGCACAAAGAAAATGGTATAGATGCTATTGCAATCACCAACCACATATTAAAATATAATATTTTTTATTTATCTGAAAATTTCCTCCCTATGAAGACTTGACTAGATATATTATGGTTCATGTACAGAACAATATTACTGAATCTATGAATGGTTCTAAAGATTTTTGTAGTCTGTACACTAAAGAAATGTTTAATGAACATCAAAATATTACTATCAGCATTTATTTAATATTCCCCCAATTTTTTAAATCAGGGGAGACCCTTCCCTTTAACTCCTCCATTAGTTGCTATCCATCTATTTAAAAAACAAAAAGTATATGTTTAGAAGAAGCTCTCACTATGAACATGAACAGACTATATATCACTTAGTTTTTAGGTCTCCTGAGAGCCTGCAGTGAATGACATGTTGATGTGTTACATAAGAGTTATTGTTAGCTTATCTATCAGGTATTATTTCTAGATTTGCTAATAGAACTAACAACTTACAGAATTTAGTCCACAAGATGTTAGTTAGCATTTTAAAACAAGATTTTTAATTTTTTAAAAATTTCTATTCGCTTAACCAAAAACATAAATCAATGAAAAATCTTAATGTATAATAAGTATTGTTGAGTCAATAAATGTCCCAAAATTATGAATGCAGACTTAGTTTAATGTTGCAAAACATCAAGAGGCATTGCTCTATTTTTAATTTTTTTTCTGTTTTGTCAGATCTCTATCTTTGGTTTTATATTGGGCTCCGTGGTACCCTAAACATAGTTTTAGCTAAATGTTTAAGAGGATTTTAAGCTTCATGATCTCTAAGTGCTGTCCCATCTTGAAATGCTACAGTACTTGCTACAGTACATGGCATGAACATATGGTTACTTGGCTCAGCTGTCCAGAGAAACTTGGATTGAAATCTGTGTTTCCCATTTAGCTACATTCTGTTTCATAGACAGAGACTACACCCATATTCCCAATTAATGTTTATGCCAATGCATGTGGTAATGTGCAGGAAAGAGTATGAACAACTCTGGGAAAAGTCATCACCCCCTTCCTCCCAGCCATAAAAAAAAATAGAAACCCAATTACCTTCCCCGTAAGGATATATATTTTTTTTTTGCATGAAAGGCTAATATAATCATCAATATAGTTGTTACCATTTATTTTTTAAAAAATCATACGGCAGATGTGGTAACACATGAACAATGGCATCTATAAGACACTTAAACTCACTTTATTTATTTTTAAACAAGCTTAAGATCCTTGGAGAGGAGAATTGAGAGCCGAAGTAAAACTGTTCTGTTTGTGAAGGCAATTCTCCTTTTTTTAGTAGAAAAGAGTTTGCCATTTTGTGAACACTGAAACATTATTTTCATTTGCAGTTAGATTTAGGGATAATAATATAGTCATGGCCTCATGCTGTCTGTGCCAAATAGCTCCAATTTAGGCATAAAAATACAATTCTGAGTAGACCTGGATGTGGGTTCCAGGGCATCTTCCTGAAACACTAGCACAGCTTCCTCTTCAGCAGGCTGGCAGGCTATATGTGTCTTTTCCAGGGCTCTTCAGGCATGACATAAAGGGCATCATAATTCCTCAGTAAAGCAAGGCATATATCAACTATCAAATTGAAAGAGACTGCCAGCTACATGCCAAGCAAAATCAAAAGACTTATCTTAGTCCAGATTAGAAAGCTGATATGCAAATCTGCTGCCTTTCCCACATACAATCAACCATCCTGAGAGATAAAAACTTATCCAATAGCATCAAGAAAGCAAGATTTTGTTTGCTGAGTAATCAGTCTGCAAACTGATAAAAATGAAACATATCATTTCTTATGAAAACAAAGTGTTAAAAAGTAATTACACTTTCTAGAGTGAAACCTGGGTTATGTCACAACGAAAGAATAGGGCTTGTTTTATTTTATGCCCAATTATACCAGAGAATATTTCCAGCATGTAAGGATTTGTTGAAGGGTAGCCTCCAAAGCCATGCAATGCAAGTTTAGAACAAATCAAACATTATTTCAACAAGGTTTAATAGGAATATCTTCAATGAATCAGGGTCAATCAAATTGTGTGAGAAGGGGATGGTGTGGGGGATGGTGATATAAAATTAGACAAATTAGACAAATAGAAGAAATGGAGTCTAAGTTGAAGTACATCTTAGAAAAAGGAAATTGACCAACAGATAGATGATATATGTAGGTATGTTGTCCGAAAGGTAGGTTGTGGGAAGAAGAATAAAAAAGTTTTTATGCATAGGAAGAAGTTTATCATGACTAGAAATCAGAGCATAAAGCAAGTGTGGAGAAAATGATCTTTTGTGCATATATCTATGAATCCAGAACCAAGGACATAAGTTGTACCATGTTTAAATGTGCATTAGGCTGTCTAAAATATTATGGTATAGCTATCTTTGATGGCACAGAAGACAACTTCTTGGGTAAGGTATCGGATAGTAATGAATACTGAGGAAATCTGAATGAAAGGGGTGGACTCTTATCACAGTCTTCATTGAATGTTATTTATACCCATCAGTTACATTCTATCCATTTCTCTCTCTAGTCTGCTTCCTTGTGCCAAAATAAGAATGCCTCCATTTTTCCAAATAACAATCTTAGAATAGATACAGAAAATACCACCATATAATCAATATATTTATTGATGCATTTCTAGCATGATTGGTCAATTGTAGACTGAAATTAGACCAGAGCAGAAATTACAAAATGGCTGTAATTGCTTTCAAGACAATTATAAGACTAAAAAAAAAATCAAGCAATTATAGAATCTCTGCTCTAAAATTGCCTTTTCTTAAAAAAAAATTACAAAGAACTAACAAAATCAAACTATTCAGCTTCTACCAAATCTGATTCATTTGATTCCTGGTGAGTTCAGACCTGGTGGCTGCTATTTCAAGCCTCATTTCTTTTTGACCTCAAATAATAAACTTGAAATCAGCCAGTTTCCATTCAGCCTTGTTGCATCGTTTGCCAGTTTATAAGACTTTATGTTTGCATCAAAAATGTTATAGGAGGCAAACCACAAAGAAATCATAAATCTGGGCAGTTTTCCCTGTTTTACACAGATTTCAAAATTGTTGCAAAAGTTGCCAACCACCGGACATAGTTGATAGCAGAAAATAACCCAAACACTGAAAATCCCTGTCACTATTTTGTTAACTCCTTATAATAAAACACTGATGTACTGAGCAGCTGGTTCTCCTTCTCTTCTTTCCTTGTTTCCTCCCTCCCTCCCATCCATCCATACAGCATCTTTTCTAGTTCCTTTTGTGGGCCAGCCTCTCTTAAGCTTCTCACAGTAGAACCGAAGAAGACACATCAAAAGGTACCATTAATGGCCGTATGAACTCGCCTGAGACTAGGTGTCTCAATATATGGCAGCTATCATTAGCAGAACTGATTTTGTCCTTAGATAAAGTGGTCTGAGAGTGTCACAAAGCCCTGCTTGACTATAGGTGACCCAATCCAATAGCCTGTCATGGTAGTACCTTTCTGTCAGAGAAGGGCTGATAACTTCTACCAATAGAGCCACCCCTATTTGACTAACAGTACTCACTGGAGGAATTACCTTACACAGAAGCTCTTTCTAATTTGCTCTTCCACTCCATTACCATTCTGGTTTAGTTTGACTTTCTTTTTTCCCATAGCACCTGTGCTTACTACTAAGTTAACATTTCCTTCACAGTGCTATAAATGATAAAGGAGATATCTCCCACTTTAGATTCTGAGAGTCTTCCTGGAAAAGATTTTGCCTTTTATTATTTTTTTTTGTTTTTTTTTCAGTATTAGAGATCAAGCTCAGGGTCACTTGACCACATCATAGCCCTATTTTGTATTTTATTTAGAGACAGGGTCTCACTGAGGCTGGCTTTGAACTCATGATTCTCCTGTATCAGTCTCCTGAGCTGTTGGGATTATAGGCGTGCACCACCATGCTTGGCTTGCCTTTTGTTTTCTGTTTCAACTCAAATATTTCTCAGCAGGTAGCAAAATACCTGGTATACAATATGTGCTTGAGAAGAAAATGCTTTTTGTTTGATCATGAGCAAATATATCCCCCAAGTGAAAATCACTGATCTAAAGGATTCAACCAACACTATTTACTGTGTTCCAAGCATAGGTGATAATTACTGATAGGTTTGTTATTTACTGAGCACATGCTATGTTCAAAACATTAGATACAGTGCTGTATAGCAGGAATAAAATTCCATGTCCTTATAGAACTAGGCTCCAAGCAAGGAGACACACAATAAATATAACAAATAAATGGAGATAATGACAATTAAAAAATAAGAAAATAACCAAAGATTGATGGTGGTGTGGCTGTTTTAGAGTATGTAGGCTTTTCTGAGAAGGTGACATTAGAATTGAAACTTGAAAGAGACAGAGGGAGTCAAGTGAACAGTAAGGGGAAATGGTCCAGGCAAAAAAAGACAGTTGTGTTAAGATGGGTAGAAACTTGGAGTGCTCTAGGCATAGAAAGGAGGGTATGAGGTCTACAGCATTGTGGCTGAGGGGAGAGTAGTAAGAGGTAAGATTTACAATGCAGGCAGTGCCAGATTATACAGGGCTTTAAAACCCAAACTAGGAGATATGCTTTTATTCAAGGAGCAAAGGAGACTTTGCAGTGCTTTATATAGGGAGTGATATAAGTCACTGTCTACTTTAAGTAGGTAATTTCTTTTTCAGTGATACAGAACATAAATTGAAGATAGTAATAGAAGAATCAGGGAAAGTAGTTTATGACAATATTAAAAACATTTAACAATTTCGATAGCTTTTGGCACTTATCAATCAGAAAAGTGCCAACCAATCAGAATGGACACTGGTCCATAGGCCTCAATATTTGTAGATGAGCTGAATAGTTGGTTAACCTCATAGCATACAGCGAGAGATAATGGGGGCATGAACTAAGTGGGCAGTGTAAGCATGAAAGAAGTGAATTGATAGGAAATGTATTTGTTAAGAATAACTGGAAGACGTTCAGACAGTTTGGATGTAAGAGGTTCTTAGACGAGGCAGCAATTATTGGTAGACCAAATTGAAAGGTTTGAGTAATCATTGAGATGCTTATATATTCCATTTTAATAAAGAACAGTCAGAAGTTCTGTTTCAGACTAGATAAATTTAGATTTATTTATGAAAATCATCTGCATCTCTTAAATAAGTGACTGGGCTTCCATATTTGAGAGGGAGGTAGTGGTCAAGGCTGGAGATTTGTATTTAGATGTACATTTATCAGACTTCATACAGTGTCTGATAAGAGTACTTGGGAAAAGAACAAAGAAAGTAAGCTCAGAGACAATGAACCAAAATCAGCAATGAAAGGGAATGTCTGAGACCAGGGGCAGGAATTTAAGAATAGAAAGCATCCTGGTCAAATGGCATCTGTTTCTTAACTTTGCCAGAATTTGATCCTGCCAGCAAATCTATGTGGTTAACAAGATACCCCAAGCTCCCCATTCATTTATTCCTCTCTACCTTCCAAATTGGCTGCTAGTTTTATTCCAGATCTAAAATAAATCCATAAACTCATCAATACAGCACATTATTCAAAGATGTTGGCATGACAAATAATTTATGGGTTTATTCACCACTAAATGCTTTTACTATAAGGACAAAATAGAAACTGGATCATCATCAGCTCAAAGCATGTGCTCAACCATGATGCTTTGGCTATTTCAATTTTTTTAAATGAAATTTGTAAATGATAACCATTGCTAATAGATCTTTCTGAATAGGAGATATGTCTATATTTCAAAATATTTCTGCTCATTAGACTCCCTTTAACCTTCCCAACCCATACAACCATACAGAGACATGAATACACATATAAACAGCACACGTGGTGCAATTAGTAGTAAACAGATTATTTAGGGTTCCTAATTCAGGGTTATATGTCAAATATCTATATTCAAAATAAACATCTCATTACATATGTATGTACAACAGCATAATGGCCATTCTCTCACTTATTTTGATGCCAAATTGTGCAATTCTTTGTAAAGGCTAGTGTGTTCAGGACTCTAGTTAGACTGAACAGATCTTGAGGTTCTAATTTTGTCTATACATGTAGCTGCTTTTAAAAACAAAATGGGGTGTAGCTCAGTGCTTGCTCAGTTAAAATGCTTGCCTAGCATGCCTGAGCCCCCACTGAAAAAAATATCAAATTAAATTAAAAACTAATCCCTAGCACTAAAAAATTAAAAATTATGAATGTGCATTTTCTGAATATTATGTGGCTTGATTGTTCATGTATGTAATGTATGTGATGAGATTTGTCTTAATGTGTTGAAGAACTCAGTTCAGTTAGATAAAAGGGTTCAAGTTTCATGTAAAAGAGAAGACTAAATTATAGCTGCAGCTATGTTCCTGTGGAGAATGCTGCCTATATCAGAGCAGAGAACTTAGCAGGGTTCACAGTTTAAGTAAAGCAGTATTTCTCACTGTGGTCAGAAACATAATTTAAAAATTATAACTCTTAAGTTTAAAATAATGATAATGTAATATCATTTCTTTAACCTCACATTTAGAAAGTTATGCTGGGCGTGGTGATGCATGCCTGTAATCCCAGAGGCTCAGAAGCAGGAGGTAGGTGGATCTCAAGTTCAAAGCCAGCCTCATTGAAAAAGCAAGCAAGCAACTCACTAAGCAATTCTATGAGACCCTGTCTCTAAATAAAATACAAAATAGGGCTGTAGCTCAGGGCTCGAGTGCCCATGAGTTCCATCCCTGGTACCTCTACTCCCACAAAAAAGAAAGTCACAATAATGAATATTTAGCACATAGACAATAAAACAGTCTACTTAGGAAATTTCCCCAGCTTTATTTCGTCCTTCAACTCACGTTCACATTAACCACATTTAGTGAGCCTATTGCTCTTACAAATAGTCATAATACAAGGCTTTATTTATTAATGACCTAAATATTCAATTCTTGTAACTTAATTAATTGATTTCTCTTATTCTTTTCTTATTTACATAATGAATTATTTAATTCCCTAGTTATCATCCTTTACGCTTCCCTTCCCATAGAACCACAGAAAGTCTCAGTGCTTTAGGCTTCTGAGGGCTGATATGTCTTTTAATTGTTTCTAGTATTTTAAAAATTTATATTTCACTTTGGGTATTATTTCGCCTCCCAAAGGGTGGCTGTACCACCCCAATAAAGCCAAAAGATATCTCACACTTAACAAATACCTTATCTCAAAATCAATTGTCTGAATTGGTCTTTAGCCTGATTTCCCTCTTCTATTGTTTAATTGAGATTGACAGTTTGACTACATTCTACATACACATCAAAACTGCAGATACTTGTCCAATCAGTAAATACTTATTATGGGTCTATTTATACTCCCATGCTTGTGACATAGTGTTTAGGAGTACAGACTCACCAGGTGGGACATCAGCTTTGCTTTACTCTGGGAAAATTATTTATCTTTTCTCTGCTTCAATTTGTTCATTTCTAAAATGGATATATTGATAGTGTCAGATATTGATCTGAGGATTAGTATGAATTAAGATATATTAAACACTTAAAAGGTATCAGGTACATAGTAGGCTTTAATGTTATCTATTGTTATCATTTTAATTATTAAGAGAATGGTGTCGACCTTATATTAAATATTAGGAATATATTGATGAAAAAGACAATTTTACCTTGAACATATTTTGAAGCTTGCTAGGGGAACAAATAAACAAAATAGGTGATTCTAGTATAATAAGTGCTTTTGTAAGAGTAAGTCCGGAGCTTGAAATGTTTACCCTAAACATAGGGAAACTGGTTTAACAATAGATGTTGAATGGAAATGATTACTATGAAAAACTGGGCATTTACTTTTCATGTAAATTTTTATGTTGACAATAAAACAAAAATTTTCATTAAAATTAAGAGTGTCTCTAATTTACATTAGAATTTCAAGAAACCTAGTGGTCAGAATTATTTAAATTAATGTAGAGCCCATCTTTCCTTTTCAGTGTTTTGCAATTCAAGCAAAACAGAGGTCACATGTTCTTTGTGGGGACAGAGTGTTCTAGTAAATTCCAGAAAAATCAAAATTTTTCTGATTCTAAGAGAACAATGCTTATCGTTCTCCGATTCAGAGGTACCCCAGGGCTGGGGATGTGGCTCAAGCGGTAGTGTGCTCACCTGGCATGCACGCGGTGCTGGGTTCGATCCTCAGCACCACATACAAATAAAGATGTTGTGACTGCCGAAAACTAAAAAATGAATATTAAAAAATTCTCATTCTTTCTTTCTGTCTCTCTGTCTCTCTCTCTCTAAAAAAAGAGGTACCCTAAAATAAGGGAATCTTTTTAAAGATTGAATTTTTATGTATGCACCCAGTATTATTTGATTGGGCATGTTTTTCTTACTGACCTCATCTATGGTGATCACCTGGCTGATGGGGATTGAAAATAACTGATGGTGAATGTTTGGTGTATTTGTTGGCTTGCTGTTTTTGGGATATTCATTGTAACTTGCCTCAGTAGGTGCCAGTTTGATGATGATTTAAGTTACACTATATGTATCTGGAGTAGGCTCCAAAATTTCATGTAAATCAAATACTTACTTAAAAAACAGTTGTTTTAATGAACTCTATCATGAATACATTTGTAAAATAATTCTATTTTCATTTTTTGCTGCAAATTTTGTCTTTTTTCTCTAATACAAGATAATTTTTTTATTTTAAAAAATTCAGAAGTTTTCAAAGACAGAAGAAAAACTTGAAAAAGACAGGGGAAATGAGAAGGGAAATAAATAGACTGAGATAAGGAATAGAAAAATTGAGAAAATAAAACTTATACATAGGGTAAATCCTACCTATACCAGTCTTTTTAATGTTTTCTATTCCTTTACATTGAATTCTGATATTTACATTTGAATACAATTTATTTGTTATTTCTATTTATGAAAGAATAAAAATAGATTAAAATAATGTTAATCCTTGTGAGAGAACAAAAATATCTTTCTAAAGAAAATATGTTTGTTATAACTTAAGGATAACCTATAACTAGAAACAATTGCCTTTCCATGGCTCATACAAATGTATGTCAAGGGAATCAGCTAATGGGACTGAAATATAATTGGTAAATAGAGCTCAAACAGTAAAATCCCTTCAAAAGAATTGTAGGGGTTGGTTATTACCATTGTAAAAATGTTGTCCCATGTTATATACATTATGTATTCTACCTGTAATAGACTTGATGAGGAACTTTGTATGCAGAAAACTTGATTTTCTGATAGTCACTTAGATTTTGCTAAAGAACTGCTGTGCTATTTGAAATTAATGTAAGTATTAGTTTATACCCCAAAAGTTTCTTTGTAAAAATTCTCTCTGATATAAATATCACATATGAATAGCCAATTCAAATATTTGCCAGAACAGATGAATAATTTAAATTATCAGAGTTTGATAGGGTAAGGACAAATGTATGCATGCTTCTTAGAAAGTGTATTACTTATTATGACATTAAACACTTTAAAACTCAGCAAAAGCACTGGCCAGATAAATGCTTTGTGACATTTGCTTTAATTAATTTGAAAGGCTGCTTGCTGCACTGTTTCTCTCATTCAGGCAGGATATGTTTAGTCTACCAAGCTTAAGTAAGGGCCAATAGTTTTGAAGGTTGGGAGTTTTCTTAATCCTTCAAGATTTGAGTAAAGCCCATTTGTACCATCTGCAAGTATGCAGATTACCACACACAATATCAGTAACAATAACAATTTGTTTGGCATTCCATGCTTTGAAAGTCTTTTCCAAAAAATATTAAACTACATGAGATGTGGATCAGACTCAAACTGATAGTGTGGCTGGATGGAAGTATCTTTATTTCAGAGGAATGATGATACTTCTTTGGAGACATAGTATTCTCATTCTATTAATAAAAATAAACAATATCTAAGACAAAGTCAGTCTCTTTTCCAGTTTAATTAAAGGGATGTTTGATTTTAATGCTTCATTGAATTTACTTTGTCCCTAACCAAATATGCAGTCATAATTAAATGAACTGTAAGCAACACTGCCAATTCCAAATCCTTCATTATTCAGGGAACAAATGCACTACAGAATATTTGTATTTGTGGGCAAATACATAAGGCTAAATAGCCACTTTTTAAAACCACATAGTGATATATGATTAAAAATACTTCATTTCTTGTGAGAATAGATTGCATATATAATATAAACTAGGTTCATTTACTTCTATGTCAAATAAAGTCCAATAGAAGAAACAATGGCACTAGTTCTTTTGGATTTCTCTTAACATTACCCTAAGAGCAGTGATTTCAGCAGAATATATTTTACTAATTAATTTAATACTAGTCCATTTCATAATAAGCAACTGAGGATATTTTGGGGACACAGAGGATTTTTTCCTAATGTTTCCTGTATTTAGCTTATTAGAACAAATTTGAGAATATATGTTAAATAAGGATTCCAGGGCCTATTCTAGAACCACCAAAAGAGAATTACACAGAGTACTAATGGGGGTTGGCTGGCAGATAGAAAAGGATGGGGTATGAATATTTAAAGACTACTTCTTAGGTTATTCTGATGAAGTTCCAGGCTTGGCAAGTTTCCTCAAATTTATTTCACTAATAACCTTCTCTCTAGGGATGTTTATTTTTTATTACATGGAGCTCTCTAAATACTAAGCAACATTATCTTCAAATGAATAATATTGATTTAGTATCCATTTAACATAGGATAATCAATTCACTCTCAGGAATTAAGAATAAAAGTATATATACTAAAAGCAAAGCAGTGGAGACTTCTTAAAAATATTCTTGAACATCAACAATAAAAAAGAACAATATGTGTGTGCAAAAGGAAGCTTTTTATTTTAAATAATAAATTGTTATAAAAACTCATTTTTTTTAGTATGTGAGAATTTTGAGATGTATTACTGTGTTGAAGTCATTATTGGAGTACACTAGATAGCGAAAAGAATTATTGTTCTGTTACTGGACAATCTCGGTATGTGTGGTCACTAAGTCTGCAATGATAGTGCCAGCAGACTTTCCAATTGTTTCTTATCAACAGCACAGCAGCTAGGATACCTGTGCACATGCAAAATCAGACAGGGTCCCACACACACCTGAGTACATTGGTGTGGTCCCAACCCACCCAAAATGGATGAGGCTATGAACTACTTAGGTAAGGAGGAGATTTTCATACACCAACAGGACTCACAAACTTAGTAAAGTCCCACTCCTCATCTCTGCCTTCATATGACTCCCATTGTCTTTGGCAATTGCAGTTTCTAATGGTCCATATAAAGCCATTCTTGTGTCTCCTCTGCAGTATCATCAGTTCACCCATCAACAATTTGTTGGCTTTACTTTCCAAACATTTACCTACTACTTCTCACACCTGTAGTTGGCTCAAGCTTGCTCACTTGGACAATGGCTGATAACAGCCACCAAACAGGTCTCTGATTCTGACCTAGTAAAGTGATAGATTGCCATCCCTTGCCACACAGAACTCATTGATTTTTCCAAATTATTGAGATTAAAACTTAGGCATTTGAGATGGCCCACGAGGCTCAACAGCAACCCACCTCTCTTCTTCCAGGGCACCCCTGTCTTCCTCTGTCTCCTTTGTTTTTATTTATAGCATGTTTTATCATGAGGTTTTCTGTGTTTTGCTTATTTCTTTATTGTTTGGTTCTCTCCCTGTAAACATAGACTATGTGGTTCCATGAAATCAGGATGGGTGGATGCGGATGTGTTCATTCTTGATTTCTTTTTCTTTTTAAAATTTATTTGTTTTTTTAAAATTTATATATGACAGTGGAATGCATTATAATTCTTATTAACACAATTTTTCATATCTCTGGTTGTATACACAGTATATACTGTGTATTATTAATCTCAATAATTTGGAAGAATCAATGGGTTCTGTGTGGCAAGGGATGGCAAACTATCATTTTACTAGGTTGTGTCTTCATACATGTACTTTGGATAATAATGATCATCACATTCCACCATCATTAATAACCCCATGCCCCCTCCCTTCCCCTCCATCCCCTCTGCCCTATCTAGAGTTTGTCTATTCCTCCCAAGCTCCTGCTCCCTACCCACTATTGATCAGCTTTCTTATATCAAAGAAAACATTCAGCATTTGTTTTTTTTTTTTTGGGGGGGGGAGATTGGCTGACTTCACTTAGCATTATCTTCTCCACTCCATCCATTTACCTGCAAATGCCATGATTTTATTTTCTCTTATTGCTGAGTAATATTCCATTGTGTATATATGCCACATTTTCTTAATCCATTCATCTATTGAAGCATCTAGGTTGTTTCCACAGTTTAGCTATTATGAATTGGGTGCTGCTATAAACATTGATGTGGTTGTGTCCCTGTGGTATGCTGTTTTTAAGTCCTTTGGGTATAGACCGAGGAGAAGGATAGCTGGGTCAAATGGTGATTCCATTCCCAATTTTCCAAGAAATCTCTATACTGCTTTCATTTTTAACACCTCAAAGTGTGTTGCCAGTTTTCAATAATTTATAAGCTTTTAGATGTAAATCTGTAGGATTTATCATAGGCTGTTATCTCAGAAGATAGAGATAAGGAATATGCCCACAATATAACCAAGTATTTTAAGTTCTTTGTGCATCATGACTTGACAATAACACACACATAGACCTTATAATACTGACCTTGAACTATTTTAACTTGAGATCACAGGTCTGTGCTAAAGCCTTGGCTGGGCACAAGATCAGGAGGCACTCACACTTTGTAGATTCAAACAGCAATTCTTTATTCCCAAACTCACACCGACCGTCTACAAACACGTTCTGGGGAAATCTAAAATCTGCCCGCACAATTCACGTCCCAAATACTTTCTCAATTCCACGAGAACTCAACGGGAACTCAGGCAGCAGGAACACCCTATTCCCAGCAGCAATAATCTTCAATCTCGAACTTCCCTAAAACCCATATAGTCTTAAACCAGGAACGCCTTAAACCCAAGGACGGAATACTCCCTAAAACCTGATCAGCTCTAAACCCGGATCCGCCCTGGTCCTTGAGCAAGGTCACCTTACTAAAGCATACATGCAATGTCCCAGCGAATGTCCTCTAAGCAACATGGGGTACACTGGCAAGGAAATTTCGATGCGTCAATCCTACTTGGCAATGGCCCTCAGCAGGTCTGTGTTAATGAGATCACTAATTTATTGAGAGTAAAGGGAGTGAATGATGTCTGAATTATAATTTTATCCAAGTTTGAAGAGGTATCCTGCTTTGCCCAAACTCATAGCACAGCTGAGAGGATCCATGTCTCCACTTGCTTTTATACTTCGGACTCAGATTTCACACTTCACATCACCCCTCTGGCACCTAGTGCAATGCTTGCTATATAGTAAAAAAAATACATTAAATATTTCTTGATTTATTGCTTGCTATGTAATCCTTTGGTTCAGAGAAACATTTGACTTCCTTCATTTTGGATTGAATTGTTTGAGAAAAACAGCCAAAATCAATGTGTGTTCACAGAGACGAACAGCACTCAGGATGACGGACTCATTTTCCCTGCTATGGCTGACTTCCTGACTTCTTCATGTTACTGGTGACTAATTCTCATTGCAAGAGACAATGCTCGAACAGAAAAAGGCTTCCAACGCTTTAATTCTCTGTTGCATGCCCAGAAGGAGGCTAAGCATAACAAGAGATACTAAACGGGGAAACAATTGTGTCTGAATCTAATTACCAAGGAAAATCACTGACATTAATCCATTTCTGAAGTCATTTTATGTAGATTTGGATCAAACTATTGTGACCATATGTCATATGTTAGAACTTTGGCTGTTAACAAGTTGCATTGTTTGAAATTATTAGATTAAATACTTTTTAACAGAGTATTAGCTATACTTGGTCATGATTAGAAATATTCAGACAAAAAAGAATTTCCTATCTTACCTCTTATTTCCAAAGGTTGAGTAGGTATTTTGGAATAAATTAATTTATGACAGACTTTCAAATGCTAAGGTGAAATGATGAATTTAATTTTTTTAATGTGAAATTGTTTCACATATGATCTTAACAGGCTGTGTCCATGCATACACAAAGATACACCACACACACAGCCACACATTCATAGCAATTTGAGAAAACATTTTTTTTTTTTGCTAATGAAACATCTCTAATTAACCTATGAAGGTAATGTTGTGATATTTGAAGGTAAATTCTTAGCTTTCACACACTCATCAACTGTTGAATAGAGAATAATTTACTGTGGCAAAGAGTTTATGTTCATATTAAGGAGAAACAAATGGCAAAGCACTAGGAGCTCAAGTATTTTAGTTCCTACTTGATTTTTACGTCTCTAATTAACATCTTTCAGTCACAGTAGTTTTTAGATAAAAATGACCTACTTTGTTATGAAATGTTGGCAGCATTCTATTTTTCCTGATTATTTACTTATATAAATTAATAACAAAGCAATAAATTATCACAGAATGAAATACAAACACCTTAAAAATCATCTCCTAAACTCTTTTGCAGAAATGTAGATAAAGGTAATGAAAACTCAATTAATGGATTACCCCCAATATAATCACTAGTTGGATTCTAGGGGAAAAAAATCATAAAGAAGAAGACTAGCAAGTCAAAAAATCCTAAGTGAAATCCAGAGTGATTTAATTTTACAGAAAATAATTCTCCTTTGGTAAAACAAATAGTTAAGAGTTTAAAAAAATTACAACTTTTGTTCCACCATTTAATAGTCTAAGATTTTCAGAAACAGCTGGTTAAATACTATATGTGTTTTCTCCTCTGAATAATTTCCTTAAAAAATGACCATAAAAATCAATGCTCATGGTCATTTTCTATATGACAAATTTGATATAAATGTGAAAAGAAAATGGAACTATGGAAAAAATTTGGAAGTAAAATAAACAATGTTATCAGTATTGGAGTTGTATATTTCCAATTTGTGAACTGCCCATTTTTGGTTTCTGTTAGAGTTTGTCACTTGATAGGGGATTTATTTTCTCTCTGGTTGGCTGAGGGATAAACTTGATCTCCACTAGTAATGCAGTGAGAGGAAAGTTATATTTTCTTCTTGTTTATTATTTAATCTTTAAGTATACAACATCAGCTTTTTCAACAAACAATCTCCAAAGTCCAATTACATGATTTCACTGGCTCAAAATGTAATTTATTGCTAATGGAATCACAGAAAAATGCTTCCACAGTGTATGGAATGTGGAGTCAAGTAAGTAAGGCAAATTGCTATTGAAGAGGAATTATTGATTTTCCTGTTACTATAGGTGCATTTCAGCTTTAATAAATGAAATTTTATTTCTATTGTAACAATAATTTTAATTTAAATCTTGAGTTTTCTGCATGACCTTCCTTAGGCTATGTTGTTTAAAGTCAGCTCTGACAATTTTGCCTGAACTTCCCATTCTCTTGCTCCCTGTTGAAAGCCTTAATAGAGTAGGTGCTATCAAATCTGGGTTTTAGAATTTATAAAAACACCAATAACTTGCTTGGAAAACTTCTAGAAGAATTTTTATTCTTTCCTCTGTTTTCCTGTATGAATATGTAGAAAACAGAATGCTCCTAATTTTTCTGAGCACTTCTGAGGTTATAAAATTATTTTAACTCACTATAGAATAATCAGGGTGTATGTTGAAATTCACAGATGATTTTCCTCTTAAAATGCAATGGGACTATTTTTTAACCTGTTTAGTTTATTTTCTAAACAGAAATGTTGATCAAATCAGATCTAATCTTTCCTTCTTCATGCTCTAACAGTTTACTATGTTTCTATTAGAAATGCTTCTTTGACAATTGGGTATTATGACCAAATTTCTGGTGCATCAGACTATCTCATGAGATTGAAAAGTCATGAAGAGGGGGAAATTAAGAAACTGTTCTTTATCTCTTTTATGTTCAACTCCAATGAGGTCTAAACAGCATCTTTTTTCATTTCCTACATATTACCTTGGTACAAAATAAATTGACCCATCCCCAAAGAATTCATAAAGTAGCTATTATTATGTAATTTTGCCATTGAGAAAACAGAGGCGCAGAGATATTTAGATAGTTGCTGAAACTGGCAGAGTTGGTAAGCTGTGGAGCTGTTATATCTAATAGTTCTGCTGATGCTCAAGTTCAAGACCCTTCTCCTAAGATAAGCTTTGATACCCATTGAATCAAAGACATAAAAAAAAATTTTATGGAAACAATATGCACAAAAATTTTTCCAAATGTAACTATTTACATTAGGACCATAAAAAATAAGAAAAAGCAATTAAATTATCCACTTTGAGCTTCAGCTTTATCGAATGGGGAATCTCACTGAATTGTGGTGAGTTAAGTGCAATGATTTATGTGACATGATGTGTCCTGGCACAGAGACATTCTCAATGGTTTTTATATGAAGTTGTTGCTGTTATTATTATTATTTTGTACTATTTATATGCAAAACTCAAACATACCTTGAAGTAGTTTGTAATTTTGGGCTGGTTCTACCAGAATTTATAAACATCAAACAACATTTCTTTGTAATTATTTTTAAAGTGACTTATGATCATTTACAAATCTTTTGATAAATTCATTAATTTAGAATTACGGTGTATTTCCTATGCTAAGAAAAGATGGTATCTGCATTTGGGGAGGGGAATGTAGAGACCATAGATTTAAGATATATTACCTCTCTTTTTCTTTTTCTTTTCTTTTTTTTTTGACCATCAGAGCATTATAAGGAGCAATTGAATTCATGCTACATATTTTAATATAAAATCATATTAAACTGTTTTATATTGTAATCTTCTAAATTTGGAACTTCAAACAATATTTGGTAGGATTAAGCATGATAAATATTTGTTGAAAAGGAATAAATTAGGTCCCTTTATGTTTAATATAATGGTATCATTCCAGGGTGAAGTTATAGTTCTTAAATATTCAATACAATACTTGGTTATTCTAACAACCTTAGGCATTAATAGTAGAATAATAATAAGAGGATAATCTTCCTCAAGTTATTATATTGATTTACATACTTAGTAGCATAGGGCAGTAAATAGCAGAGCCAGGACTGGTGCCCACAGATCTCAAATTCAAATGTGGTATTTTTCCATTTTCACCCGACTACCCTGTCTGCAGTGGTTTTCTGTGAGACTTTGATAAACTATTCTACACTTCAGGAGACGCATGTTGGATAATTCAGACTAACTCATGTAACAAGATGAAAAGGATAAATCTGTAGGGCCCCAATTCTCTGGTTATCCTGTGATTTTTATTTGAAAGGAAATCATAGAAACATCTGGTGCAGCTGTATGTATATCTTTGGCTGCTCTTGATCAAGAGTGGATTTGTGTGTGTGTGTGTGTGTGTGTGTGTATGTGTGTGTGTGTGTGTGTGTGTGTGAGAGAGAGAGAGAGAGAGAGAGAGAGAGAGAGAGAGAGAGAGATTTATGACAGCTATGAACCAAGGTCAAGAAGTGGTGTGTAAGAATGACAAAGTCTAACATTTTCTAGATTGAAGTTGCTATTGGAA
The DNA here is from genome assembly GCF_045843805.1 of Urocitellus parryii. Classification (NCBI taxonomy): domain Eukaryota; kingdom Metazoa; phylum Chordata; class Mammalia; order Rodentia; family Sciuridae; genus Urocitellus; species Urocitellus parryii. Next base: position 152,130,090 of record NC_135534.1, read on the forward strand.
GCTGAAAAATAGAAAGTCCCTACTTAGATGTTGAGTCACTGTGTAATTCCAATTCTGAATATGAGAAATAAAAACTCTCTTTTACTGTTTCCAGCATGTGGCTGAATGCAGAATTTTACCATGATCGATTGCATCCCACCTTATTTTTTCCTGTATAGCTAACCCCATATATATATATATATATTTTTCTCTCTTTTATAGATGACCTAACCAGTGTTGAAAATACTGTGCCACAAAGTTAATTTATTACACTTCTAGTATATTACAGTATGGTTCCAGATGAAGAATAAAATGCAATATATTGTATAGTTTTCCCTTAGCTACTTGTTTTATCTTCATGTAATTAAGAGACCAAACTTTCTGCTTTGACCAATGGGAAGCAGTGCACAAAAACAAGAATGAAGAAACACTAGATATAGTTTTTTAGAAAGTTTCTTGGAAAGTACAATTATTATATGTAATATCTACTTAGTGGTTGCAGGTGGGCCATGAGCATCATGTAAGTTTATCATTAATAGCTGGGACTTTCTTATGTCTCCTTTCTCCCAATAATAACGCCTGCAAAGTACATGATTTGACACCTGCCTATACACATCCACCTGTAACATACAGTGATTATTTCAGTGGAGCTCCATTAGGAAATGAAAACTGAGTTCTGATGAAACTGAGTAATCTAATATTTGAAACTTTCCCTGGTGTTTGGGAAGGGTGTTAGAGGGGAAACAACCATTTGCACTTCCAAAAAACAAGTGTGGGCTTTGGACAGGTGCTCTTTGAATGCAGGCTCATTACCATTTAAGCTCCATAGACACAAACCCAAAGAAGACTTAGAAGATTGACACAGCAGGTGTTCTGCCACCATCCTCAGAGAACTCTGCAACCTCCTGCCTTAGGCACTTAACATTAAGGGACCAGCAGAATGATTGGCGTAACAGGCAGGCTACTTGGGTCAGCGGGCAGTAGTTTATAATCTTTCCACTGAGGTGTTATAATGAATTCAGGAATTTCATTTTTAAGAATACTCTTCTTGAAGTTGGTAATATTGTCAAGGTAAGGATAAGTAAGTGGTTACATCAGCAACTTCAAAAAATATATTTACTTTTTTGGCTGTGAAATCAGTAGCCAGAAATTTTGACTAAGTTAACAAGAGCTTCTCTGTACCAAGTAGTTCCTAAACTGGCTGTTGTATTTTAACATTTTCTAATAATGTTCATCACATGTTTTAAGCTTAACTAAAGATGTTTGTAGTTTCTAATCAGCACTTGATATAAAAAGGAACTGTGACATTTATCTGAAGATACAAAGTAGCAGAGGAAAGGAGAGGATTCAGAATTTCTGAATTCTATAATTCTATTTTTCTGGTGGTTTGTAGTTTTAAAAAGTCTTTTTCATACCCCATCTGTCTAGGATATCTTCTTTGATTCTCTAGGTTCATTTCCCTTCTTTTGCTCTGTGTCCTAAGAAGTTGACCTATAGGGCCCATGTTATTGGACCTCTCTACATTCTGGCTTTTTGTCAAACTCAGCTACTGGGAAGCACTGGTACAAGCAGAGGGAGCCAGTGTTTGCCAGGGACCAGCTGTGTGTTCTTAAGGAAGCCCAGAACTCTGGACATTTGCCCTTTCTGCACAGCTCGGTCTGTCTCTGGGTTGCAGTATCATTTCTTCTCCTCATCAATCCAGGTGGTAACTCTTCACTACCCCTAGGTCTCCTCTCACCTTCTAAAATAGATTATTAAATTCTTCTGAAATTACTAATGGAGCATGCTATTTTTTTTTTTTTTTGGCTTTTGAGACCCTGCCAGATCAACCATCTCATTTGATGTTATGCTGATTCTATAAAATATTTGCTCCATTTTATAATGGAAGGATTTGATACATAGAAAAAGAAAATGATTTGCTTAAGGTCACAAAACTAGTCAGTCAGTGGTTAGAATTCAGCAATTTTGACTCTTATTATAGTGTTTCTTCCACACCCCTGCTCTGCCTCCATTTACTACAATTATTTAATCATGTTAGCCACATTATACTGAATAAACGTTGAACTCATTATCACCTTCTATTATATTTTCCAAGTAAAGATCAGGCATTGAAAGGGAGCCCTTTTAAATGAGAATCATTGATGCAAATCATTTATGGTAATGCAGATGTTAATCACAGTAATTTTTAAAAGAGTGAATGTTTTATAATGGCATAATTAACAATCACAGGAGATCAACACAACATGGGTCTCTTCAAATATCCTTGATATTAAAAGTTTAGTAAATCAGGCATTCACAAACATTGTATGTGACAGGAAAATAATTTGCCCAATAATTTGGTCAAATTTTGAATGACAATTGACCCTTCCATCCTCAAGAGAAGAAAAGGTTTGATACTGTCAGTCCTTGTGTGGAAAATTATAATGGTTTGAACAATAACATGTTCAATTATAAAAAGTATTTAACTTGGCTAGTTGTCCCAAGGGTTCTGAAATGACGTCTTTCATGATGTTCTGTGTTTTTTCCTCACACAGTCATTCATTGGGAAATGTTAAGACATCTCCTATTCTAGGAGCAGATGTTCTGTGCACGGAGCCCTAGGACCCACTTGCTCTGAGGTCAACCTTTCTTCCCAACAATGGTACACTGGCAGCCCAGCCACATGTCTGATAGATGAATGTAGGGAGTGTTTTCCTTTTTCCATTATAAAACTATATAATGTGTCAGCATTAAAAAAAAAAAGTTAAAGAATTCGGAAAGGCAACATCCCATCCTGATAGATTCTTATTTGCCACATCTTTTCTGAGTCAGAACCCTGAGTAGAGATGTGATTGTGATTCACAAAGTCCAGAATTCTACCTTGTGGTGGCTACAGTGGTGTTCAGCTGTCTGCGGATGACTTACTGCAATTTGTCACTTTTTGAAACTGTTCCTAAATAGTCTGCTGACGTGTGCTAAAAAGCTTTCAAGGAAATCTGAAATAGTTCATTTGTTATGTCAACTAGGAACATTAAGTGATATCTGAAAATCACTTTAAGATTTATTGAAGTGATTTCAAATATCCTTTAATGGCAATTTGGTATACCACAAAAGCAATAGTGTCATTAAAAGCACAAGAAAATCTTTCCATCCCATCTTTAAAGAATTCATATCATGTTCTAATTTAATTGCATAACTCTACCACTAGAGAAATTTATCACTTTAAAGATATTCTGAAAAGTTTAAGAAACTTTAAACAAATATTATTAAACTGAAGAGGATGATTGTAAGTTGCATCACTGAATGTCATTGAAAATCATGGGTCTGATAGCTTAAATACCAGAATGCATTGCTAGTGAAATTGAAGAGGTTGCTTATATACTGTGTTTCCTTAAGAAACTAAGCATGTGTTGCTATGAGACACATCTATGTTGGTCATTGTGAATCACTTTCCAATTTAGTTAACATACAACTTAACTAAACTAGATAATTTATGTGTGCTCTTAAATATGGATAGTGGTTTCTTAAAGTTCTTTTTGGAACCACTCTCTCTAGAAAGATGACAAGCTGTGCAGAGAACTTGCTATGGTTATTTCTTAACATCATTCTCCTTGGGGCACAAAAGAAAGGTCTACTATGTAGTGTATTTGTAATTTAGATATGTCAATGAATAAAGATGTTTTGGGATTAGTCAACAAGACCAAGTCTTCATGATGCTTTAACATCTAAGTTAAACCTAAGTATAGTAAAGCACCAATTCAAGACTAGCCACCACCACTATTTCCAATTTGAAAAAGTTACTGGGCCAATGGTAACAAGAATCTGACTTCTTGCAGTGAATTTAAGAAGGAAATTAGGTTAAGAGGAATTTGCCTCTAGGTCTGATCTGGGATGGGTGAAGCTAGCTTTGTCCTAGCATGGAAGCAAGGTGGTGGGGGAGTGGGTGAGTAAGGAATGATAATGAATATGGGCATGCATCACCAATCAATAAAATCCAAGAAGAAATGCATTATGGCATTATGATGTCCTGGGAACAGCACGGAGAACAGGGTAACAAGTGCTGGATTGCTTACTTCACCTAACTACGTTTGCTACACCCAGTAAACAGACTCACCTTATAAAAGACACTGGTGATTACAAGTATTCAGTTAAATCACACCACAATTGTGGCTTAAAGGGACGTTTGATAGGCAATTTCTATCTGTCATAATTCCTTGTGCTGAACAGAAGAAGTGATCCAGAACATCCTGCTATAGAAATTTATGATTTAGATTGGTTATTCTGCAGTAGCCATATTAGACCACTGCTGTGCATGGCCAAAAGCGAATTTATTAATTTTCCTTTTATTTAATTCTACTGTCAAATTTGATTATATATTTGTAGGAAGTCAGTGTTTCTCAAAGTATGATTTATGGGCCATCTATGGCAGAATCACCCAGGGAATTGTCTTAAATGCAAAGTTTGGGGCATTAAACCTCTTGAATTGGCATCTCTGAAGTGAGATTCAGGAGTCTGCATTTTTAATAGGAACCCCAGGTGATTCTTATGTACACGGAAATTAGAGCACCACTGTAATAATACATTTTTCTTTGATTAGGGTTTATAGTCACCATGAACAGATCCTCACAACTAATTTATTTTAGAGCTCAAAGGGACCATGGAGATCACCTCATTCATCATCTACATGATTAAATGAAGATGTGTTTGAAATTCCAAAAAATATTTGAAACTATTTCTGACATAAAAATAAAAACTGTCGTTTATAAGGGCCCCAAACTATGATTAGTAATTAATATGGCATTTTTATTAATGAAAGAGATCCTTAAACATAAAAGGGTGATTTAGGAAACAGTTCTTAGCAGATGGACCATTTCTACCTCTGTGGCCACTAACCCCAGGCAGTCTTCAGAGCAACAACCAAACACACATGTGGAACAGATGCAATGATAATAAGGTCATCCAAACACATTTTGAGTTAGCTTTTAAAAAATATTTTCTGATTGATTTTTTAAAAATGGACTTTGAATTTTTTAAATACAAATTTTAAAAATAGGTATACACGTAACTATCACCAAACTGGAATATTATATAAAATGAGTACAGGACTAGACTTTCTTAATCAGCACAATCCTTATTATCTGACATTTGATCTTATAAACTTCAAAACTGGTTTCTGAACCTAATAAATATTCTTCAATTCTATAATTTACAGAAATCTGAAAATTTGAAAGATGATAAATGACCCAATCCATCAACCTGCAAAATTATTCTTTGAAGTAATCTCTGTGACTCTGGAATTTCCAATTGTTTCTTTTGCCATAGAAATGAGCCACCTGGGGGAATTAATATTGTTATCAATCTCATTTTAGTGAGAGACCCTTGTTTGGGACTTGCCCTGAATTTTGCTACTGATGATTTGCTCATTTTTACCTTCTAGGGCTAGTGTTGGCAAATGACATACAGAGGAAGAAATCCAGCCATCTGTCAGAAGTTTGACACTAGGTCATGCAAGTTAAGAATTTTTTTTTTAATGGTTGAAAAAAATGTGTGTTTAAAAAAAAAGGAAAGAAAGAAAAACTGTGTGTAATGTAAAAATTATGTGAAATTAAAAAGAGCACATATGTAAAGTATTATTGGAACACAGCCAAGCTGTGTGGAACAGTAGCCATTGTCTGTGGCTACTTTCATGCTACAACTACAGAGTTCAGCAACAGCTTGCAATAGAGACCATATGTCCTACAAAGTCTAAAATATCTAGTATCTTACCCTTTATAGGAAATGTTTGTGGATCTGTTTTCTAGAGCAGTGGTTTTCAAAGTATATTCCTTAGCCCAGCAATACCAGTGTCAGCAAGCAATTTGTTGTTAGAAATTTGGACCCCAACCCCCAGCCACCAGACACTTGGAATCAGAAATTATATAGGGAGGCAGTTGTGGGAGATGGACTCAGCAATCTGTGCTTTAATGAGCTTTCTAGTTATTCTGATGCCTGCTATAGTTTGAGAACCGATATCACTTGAAGGGTTTGTTTTAAGGATATGATAAGAAAAAAATGACTTGAAAATGTAACTTAATATACATATGTAAGGATAATGATTTATTTAGCTTTTGCACTGCATTTGCAAAGAAAACATACCAAAGAATATGGAAGAAAATGATGAGCATTGGTGAATACTCTTTGCTGCCAGAGAGAAAGCTTATGACAGAGAAAAAATTTGCATGTCTTGCTTTTAGGGGGTTACTTTAATTTTAACAGGCTTTATAAAATTACTCCAGGGTAGCTTTGATATATCATGAAAATGAGATAGTAACCTTTCTGGAAGCCAGATCTCAGTGGTACTTAAAAGGGCTTACCACTAGGTTTATAAAAAAGAAAATACAATATGCTTCAATTATTTACATATGAAGATAAAGATTCCAACTTGTAATTATATGTGGAAATAAAGCTGACTTATAACAGAAGGGAGGGGGAAAATACAGCTTCTTTTTATAGAAGAACCTGGTCCTGATGTCCTGTCATTTGATGTATCCATGTCATGAACACCAAGTACTCAACCCCATATGGCTGACATTTTTGCATCTACTATTGATGATGAGACTGCTTGGTTCCAATCAGAAATGAAACTGTGGGGACAGATGAGGATGAAAGGAGGCATGAAGACTGATCATTTGAAAATAAAATGAAATAATCCAGCTTAACTGAGGCTATTGCTTTAAAAAGCACACTAAAGAAAACCCTTTAAAAATGGCTCTTAACATTCCGCTCTATGGCAATGAATGGCTCAATATACCATTCCATTCTCATTCAGTGATATTTATTTCAGGATATTAATGAATATTTAATTTCAGTTCTGTTTACCAGTACAATAAAACCTGAGGTAATAAAAAATAAGAAAATGATATGGTTACTAAAGCCAGAACAAAATTTTACAGTTAAAAATGGAGAATATAATTGAGGGGTATGGTCTCAAAGCTAACTAACACTGCCTGTGGAGATTGTACGAAAATTAGACTACAGATTCAGTTCTCCAAAGAGCATTGCAAACTTATAGAAGAGGCTTCATTTTCAGTTATGAGACATGCAAACATGGTCTCAGCTGGAGGAGTTAAGAGCTCAGTTTCTGTGTCTGTTTACAGTAGAGTCCCAGTGTTACCTGGTACTGTCTGGGTAACCTTGGGCAAGTTGTAAAGTCATCTCCTGCCTCTGTTTCCCGTCTATCAAATGGAGATGTTGACATTATCTACTTCATAGATTTCCAGTGAGGATGACATGGAGATAATTGATATAAATATGTGAGACCTGTGCTTGATAAATAGTGAACACTCAAAAGTATCAGCTATTGTTATTATCATTAATATTTATTTATTTATGAGAGAGAGAGAGAGAGAGAGAGAGAGAGAGAGAGAGAGAGAGAGAGAGAGAGAGAGAATTTTTAAAATATTTTTTAGTTTTCGGCGGACACAACACTTTATTTGTATGTGGTGCTGAGGATGGAACCCAAGCCGCACGCATGCCAGGCGAGTGCGCTACCACTTGAGCCACATCCACAGCCCCTAATTATTTAATTATATATTTGCAAGGTAAGGGAGGGGATAAGGCAGCAGAGATATGCAGACAAAGGTGATTTGGTTTACCCATACACTTAGAACTCTCGCATAAGTCAGATCAGGTTATTCATTAGAATTGCCTTCTGGATCAGCTTTGAAACAATTTAGTGGTGGCCTTCTATAGAAGCTGTTTTGGCAATGCATACATGGTGACTCCACAGTGCTAAACCTGGAAAATTGCTTCAGAAACATATTCATCAAATACTGAAGTCAACCAAATATAAAATTCAGGCTCTATCTCAACCTTAGTGGGGAAACAACTTTAACTTTTCTTTGGGAAGTAAAGTTCTCTATTTAAGATTACTTACTAAAATTTACGAGTGAAAACATTGTCAGTATAAGGACTCTTGTCCTTACGCCTTGACCTGTAAATTCCAAATCTGTTTCTTTCACCCTGGGGTGAGAGACATCTGGGTGTTGGCAGCTGTCTGACTGTGCTGTTCCTTCGGGTGGATCACTGAGCTCTAAGGCCTGATCCCCGTCCACATGTGTGAGATGGTATTTCCATTTAAGTGTCTGAGGACATATGGCTTAGTATAAAAAATAAGTACCAGCAAAACTTTATATACAGGCAGGTTGCTTCACAGGAAGGCCCATTTTATAAATATGAGTGATAACTCCTTTGCTTTGGAGCATGTGCTGATGCCCATCACAAGAGTGATTGCCACAAGAACCCCCAATTCAAGACACTTTTGAAGTGATAGATCCAGAAGGCTACCATGAGTTCTGAAAACATAAAACTTAGCTATTCTTTATGCCTAACAGTAAGAAGTTATTTTGACCACACCTATGCCCCATCATGTACTTCTCGGCAAGAAAGGGTATAGTTAATGTTTCAGGGAATATATGTAAAAAAACCACAGTGTAATCATTCTGCATCTTCTTCAAATCTCAACTTAGATACAGCAAATATTTACTCAGGGGATGTACTTTCTGCTAAAGTAGGTGTGGGCAATCCAATAATAAATAAGCATGGAGCTTCATATCTAATTGAAACCATATATTATATTAAAGTAAACATTGGTAGATATGCTATGACACAGAATAAAGTTTTGAATACATGCTTCTGATAAGAAAATACAATTGAATTCTTCATGGGGGAACCTGTTCATGCCCCTCTGATATTGAAATACCCTACTGGTAAAAACTGAAAAGTAGAACTTTACTGAGATGAAAGCAACCTGCTTATACACTTTGCAAACATGATACATGTTTTAAATGTTATTTCTAGAGTTACATTTTGCTCTGGTACACCCATTATCAGTAAATGTTTTCCCCCAAATCAAAGACAGTTTGGTATAGGAATGTTTTTTTTAATATAGGAATGATTTCAGTCTCCATTCCCACCATTCCCTTCAAACTCTCACACTCTTTCTCCTTATTACCTTGGATGCCAATGAAATGAAATCTAATCCTTTAGAGATGTGGTATTTTGGGGAACCTGTGGCTTTTGTTTGGACATCACTTAATGTCATTTTGTCTGCTTTGCCTCCCCCACCCCTGGATTTAGCAATTCAAATCAGATGCTCTCTCAATCCATTGGCTTCCCAGGCACTGGTGACTGGACTTGGGTCTCTAAATTATATATACCCCGACATAGAGTTTTGAGACTCACAATCTTGGGTGGGAACAGATTCCTGATGTATGAGGAATCTGCCTATGAGGCCTGCACTGCAGGCAGGCATCTAGAGATGGGTGCAAAATGTCTTAAAAAGAACTTGTACTTCAACTGGATTCTAAAGAATCTGGGATGAAAGAGATTACATAGTTTGGTTTATTTAAATGAGATAGCCTTCAAAATCTTACAGGTCTAATATCAACTAGCAAATTCTTTGAAAAATATTTTCCATTTTTATTTCCTTTAAGGAAATCACCCTGGAAGATTAATTTTAGAGGCTATTAGAGAATAGTTTTTAATGTGAAATTCTTTAGTTGCAGATGGGACAGGATTTATTGTGCAGTTCATCAGCAAGATGGCACTTTGATAAATCACAGATTGCTCAGTGCCTAAAGAGGCACATTGTGACAGTTTTCATCACAATGTGATATAAAGTGGCAAATGAAGCGGTACTGCAGGTCATGCTAGTGCTGGTTTGGTGATGGTGCCCATTGTGTCACTAAGAACCAGGAAGTCTGTCATTTCTAACAACTTGTTTTCTGATCCATCTGTTAGAGTAACTTTTTCATCAGTCATGTAAGAACTGGTTTGATTTTGAACTTATTACTTATAAATAGTTGAATGACTGAGAGGTAACCTGGACTATCAGAGAGCCGCTTAAAAAGGAAATGAACTGCAATTATTTTTTCTGCCTTGATAACTTAGGTTGATTCTTCTGTGTGAAAGCACTGGGTATAAATGAAGAACTGGTCACTGACTTGCCATTTCAATTTACATTTACTACCTAATACTAAACAGCTCCATGTCTAATCCTTTAATCAAGCTTTCTGGCAAATCAAAGCCATGGCATCTTCCATGGGTATCTGATTTAAATGCAGAGGTAAAGTCTTCACCCTTGACTTTAGATTTCCTTGCTGATGATCTGCTTGTCTTCATTTATTGTGCATAACACAATACTCTGTCCTGTATATCTAGGTAAAAATTTCCCCCTTCTATAACTGAAAGCAAATTCTAAAGTAACTATTGAGTACCTCACTCCTCAATTTGCTTCTGATTCTCAAGGTGAAAATTATGATGCTCATGTACTGATTCTGGCAGACTCTAGGATCCCAAAAGGAGTGATTGTAAAATATTAATGGTAAAGACAAATACATAAACACAGAATTTAGCTAAAAAATATATTTATACATATAACTTTCAACCAAGTTTATCACTGAGTGGTGGTGATGGTGGTAGAGCTCTAAATGGCACCAAATGAATGGCATGATGGTAATTTTGATTATGTTGCTAGTACAAAAAAAAAAAAAGGCTGATCTCATTTGTCTCATCCTGGTTTCTTTTGGGCTTTGGGCGAATGGGCCAACACTTATTTTCAAGGCTGACCTCATCTTTTCTGGCTGTTGAGTAGACTTTGCACTTCAGTTGATGAGGGCATATGAGAAATGAACCAGATAAATTGCTTGATTAGAATCTTCATGAACCAGAACTGATGAGAGGGGCACACATTTACTTGTGAATTAAGAATCAAATACATCTTTCTGGGGCCCAATGCTGACACACACATTTATATCCTCCCCACTGTGTGCTGTGTACTAATTGCAAACCCTAGGTTACTCTGTCTCAGAATTTTCTCAAGAATATATGGTGCTTGAATATTGACCAGGATTCTCTTGCAAGGCTCATCTTAGTCTATAGAAGGTGTTCTGTGGAGGAGAACGCTGACATTCCTCCTGTGCTTTCCTTAAATGTGATAGAGGGAATTAAAACTATAGTTCAAGTTGACTATAATTAACCAATAAAAAATTGAGTAAACCTAACTTCTTCTCAATCACTATGTGGGATTAAAAAAATAAAAAAAAAAATAAACTCCATAGTCTTTTGTTACATATAGCCCAAATGGAATAAGATTACATTCTCTGCATTACAGAAGCGTAACAGGTATGTGTGGGTGTGTATGTGTGTATTTTTGTCTGAACGATGTTTTGAGAGTGATAAATTGAAAACTTTCATGCCTTTTCTGATGTTGCAGAGCTTGAGTTAAAAATATAAATTACCAAAATTTAAAAATATGGTTTAGTTTTTCCATGTGATATAGCTACATAAATCAATGGCAATTAGTTTTGGTAAATAATGTGATTTGATTAACCTATTAATGGAAACAGGGATATCAGATATACACTTAAAGTTTTGTATTTTGGGGGCTGTGGTTGTAGCTCAGTGGTAGAGTGCCTAGCATGTGTGAGGCACTGGGTTTGATCCTCAGCACCACATAGAAATAAATAAAATAAAGGTATTGTATCCATCTACAACCAAAAAAAATTTTTTTAAACTTTATAATTTGTTAATTTTAATGAAAGTATCTAGGATTTTCACAAAACTATTCTTCCTAATATGAAATACATTTGGTAAGTAGGTGGCTGATTTTTAATACACTTTAGTGACCAATCATATTGTAGAAAAGTCAACATTTATTTACTAGTTTACAAAGCTAAAATACAATGCAATTAGGGCCAGAGGAGATATAAATCTCCCTCCTCAGATCACATCTTCCCATGTAATATTAAAGGGCCAGGAATAATTAAACAAAGACTCATCTGATTTAAGTTTCTGACTATCACAGCAGAAAGCTTTATTGTTCAGCAAATATTCACTTCTCCCTACCTATTCTCCATAGAGAAATATACTTTCCTGCCACACTGATACTGATTTTAATGTAATTTCTTTGGCCAATGGAATGTGAGTACATGTGATGTAGGTATCTCTGAAGAGAATTCTGTGAAGCTGATTTCTCTGCTTGTACTCTTGCCCTTAGACCTGAGAAAAGTCTGATACTCACAGGTGCTGATCTTTCAGACTAGAAAAAAGACCTAAACCTGTTGATGAGCATGGCACATCAGTGCCAAAATGGATCATAGACATGTGAGAATTAAATATTTTTATTGTAATATGCTAAGATTTTGTGGTTATTTGTTACTGTCTTAGTCTGCTTAGGCTGTCATAATAAAATGCCATATACAGGGTAGCTTAAGCTACCACCCCCCCCCCCAAACCAAAAAAAAAAAAAAAAAACAAAAAACAACCCTTATTTTCTCATAATTTTGGAGGCTGGGAAGTCTTAAGGTCAAGTTTCCACCAGGGTTTGGTTCCTGGTGGAGGGAGACTCCTTCCTGGCTTGCAGATAGCTGCTTTCTTTGCTGTATCCTTCCACCATTGAGTGGGGCTAGAGTGGAGGTAGAGGTAGTGAGGGAGGGAGGGGGAGGGAGAGAGAGAGAGAGAGAGAGCGAGTGAGCGCACACTGGTTCCTGCTGCTATTTTTTATAAAGGTACTAACCCTACTGGTCAGAGCATCCTGACAAACTCCACTTAACCCCAATTTACCTCTCTAAATTTCATGTTTTAGCTGGTTATTGTGTGGCACATGCCTGTATTCCCACCTACCCAGAAGGCTGAGGTAGGAAGATCACATTTTCAAGGCCAACCTGGGCAACTTAGACACTGTCAAGAGAAAACATAAAAAGGACTAGGGTAGACCAGTGGTAGAGCTCTTGCATAACATGTGCAAGGCCCTTGCACAAAACAAAAAAGCAAACAAATCCCATCTTTAAATCACCAGATAACTTTTAGGGAAACACAAATAGTTAATAAGAGTTACATAGTATTATTATAGCACAACCTCATTAATATACCTATGTTACTAAAACCTACCCTAGTTCTTTACATTATTTCTTTCCTAAAGAAGCAACACATATATCAAAATAATAATAATAATAATAATAATAATAGGAGAGTGTATTCTGGTGTGGTCAATGAAAATTGCAGAAATGCTTTTAATTTATGTGGTTATTTTTGTTTTATTATTTTCTATCTTTTCTGTCAACATAAACATTTTTTACTAGTAAACATGTGTTGTAATAGATAAAATTATTAGATTTGCTACACTTGGATGCATATACTATCTTTACTGTTGAAAAGACAAAGTTTAATTTTCTGTCTTGTATGTTTGTATCTAGTTGCAATATGAAATTTCATAGATTTTCCAAAAGTCTGCCTTGTTGGTTACTATCTGATAAATGTAGAAATGCAATTGGGTGATAGTCAAAATCAAATAAAAGGATCAAGAAACATAAGCAATTTCGGTTTATTCCATAGTCTGGAATAATGATGGTTTTAGCCTATCTGACTACGGGAAGATGCATTGAAGGCTGCTTTTCTGTTTTGATTTTAGAATCAGATAATATATTGGTCCTTTTATTTTTACTGTAGAAATATGGTAACTGGAATGCCATTTAAAAAAAATAAAATTATATGTTACCATCACAGGTTGTCTTTTTTGTACAGAAATTAGATCTCAATATGATGAATAATCAATTCATGCTGACATGCCATCCAAATGGGGATGCTTATACTTTTTGAGGGAGAGCAGGTAAAGGCCAAAGAAAGATTACTGGAAACTAATGTTCTCAGAAGTAAGTCTCTGGCCTACCAAAGTGGTTACATTGGTAACTGGAATCATGATAGTGATTGTGATGTCTGAGACATCAGCCTGGAGTCAAGCAAGATCAGGGTTGTGCATTAGCGTAGGGCATACACATTCTATGTGTATGGTGTATGTCTAATTCCAAATGCTTGATACAATGACATTACTCTTGTGGCTGCTTTCTTCCTATGAAGAAATAGTCTGTTTTTTTTCCCTCCTCCTATATGCATTAGAAGAAAGATAGCCTTTTAAAAAAAATGTGTAGGAAAAACTTGTTATCCAAATGTGGAAAAATGAGGCTAGATCTTTTTCTCTCACCATCAACAAAAGTCAAATCAAAAGGGATCAAAGACCTAGTAATTAAACCCAAAACTATGCAACTTAGAGAAGAAAACATAGAGTCAACATTCAAACATATATTCACAGGCAATAACTTCCTCAACAGGACTCCTAAAGTTCAGGAAATAATACCAAAAGTTAATAAATGGGATGGTGTCAAATTAAAAAGCTTTTATACAACCAAAGAAACAATAAATCATGTGAAGAGAGAACCTACAGACTGAGAGAAAAATCTTTACTACTCTTTTGATAGAGAATTGGTATCCAGACTATATGAAGAACTCAAGACTTAGCATAAAAAAACTAATTAATAAATGGGAAAATGAACTAAAAAGACAATTCCAAAAGAAAAAATACAATTGGCTGACAAATATATAAAAAATGTTCAACATCATTAGCAACTAGGAAAATGCAAATCAAAACTACACTGAGATTTCATCTCACAGCACTCAGAATGTCAGTCATCAAGAATATAAGTAGTAATAAATGCTGGGGAGGATGTGGAGAAAAAGGAACACCTTTTTGATGGAATTATAAATTAGTACAACCACTATGGAAATTAGTGTGTATGTTCCTAAAAAGACCAGGAATGGAATTACCCTATGACCCAGCTATACTACTCCCCAGTATTTATCCTAAAGAATTAAAGTCATTTTTAATGTCATCATACTATAGTGACACATGCATACCCATGTTTATAGCAACAAAATCCATAATAGCCAAACTACGGAACCAGCCAAAGTGTTTATTAGAGGATGAATGGATAAAGGCAATCCATATATACATATACATATATACATATATATATATATATTCATATATATTCATATATATATATATATATTCACACACACACAATGGGGTTTTATTTAGTCATTAAGAGGAATTAAATTATATCACTTGTAGAAAAATTCATGGAAATTGAGAACATTATGTTAAGTAAAATAAGCCAAACACAGAAAGTCAAGGTTCATGTTTTCTCTCATGTAAATGCCAGCAAGCAAAAAGGAAAAGTATGTGTATGTGTGTGTGTGTGTGTGTGTGTGTTTAATCACATAAAATCAAAGGGAGACTAGTGGAGTAGAGGAAATTCCAAGGGGAAGGAGGAAGGGAGGAAGAGAAGAAATACCAAGGAACATTATTGGCCAAATTATTTTATTATATTTTGTGGGTGAATGAGTATGTATAAACAAATCCCACCATTATATATAATTTTTAGGTACCAATTAAAATATGAAAAAAGAAATTTATGAAAAAACAATATACATATATCTCTCCAAAACTGAAAAAGAAAAAGAACCATCCTCACTATATATATATATATATATATATATATATATATATATATATATATATATATATATATATATTGGTCTCACATAAAGGTGCTGTTTGGGCTAGTGGTGGCTTTGGTTTATGGATAATCCTGAAACAGTATGGAAAGCTGGTTTGGGTAAGAGGTAACACTGTACTCCTAGTGGCATCCCTATGGTATAGTATAAAAACCACTAATTTATCTTACTGAGTATGATTTGAGTCAATTGGTTCAGAACTCTCTACCATTTGTACATTGCCTTTTGTCAGAACAATGCAGAACCACAATCCTCTGAACCCTGTCTTATGTCGTCTCCTTTAGCTTCTTTGAATAATGATTCCAGAGTTAGCTTCTGCTTTAGATTTTGTAACTGGGCCATTCTTATGTATTAAGACTGCCATAACTTCCCTACAAATGGATGAGGGATGTGCTTTCAGCCTTAGACTTCTGTTTCAGAGCAGAACAAAGTTTATCTACAGATCTTGATTATTCTTTACCCAAGGAACCTTGAGAATTAAATGCTTAATTTGAAAAGGCCTCTGAAAAAAGCAATCCTTGTGCCAGACATATGGGCATATGTTTTGTAATAGTGTTAAAAAATTACTACAGCTATTATCTCAAGCTTTTAGACTTATTTCCAAATAAAAATAGCTTCAGTCCCATTGTTTTTGGGGAAAACTGGTTATCCACATTCAGAAGAATAAAATTGGACCCTTGTCTCTTACCATCACAAAAGTCAACTTAAAATAGCTTAATGACTTACATGTAACCAAGAAGCTGTAAAATACTAAGAAAAAAAAAAACACCAGGGAAATGCCCTGTAACACTAATAATGATTTTGAAAGAAGGATCTTGAAAGTATAGGTAAAAATGTGAAAATGGGTTACTTCAAACCAAAAATCTTCTTTACAGGAAAGAAAACAATTCACAAAATGAAGAGACAATATAGAGAATGGATGAAAATAGTTCCAAACATACATCTGATAAGTGGTTAGTATTTAAAATATGTGAGAAATTCAAGCAACTCAATAGAAAACAACACCAATAACAGTAAAATCAAATAACTTCATTTAAAAAAAATGGACAAATGACTTGAATGAACATTTCTCAAAACCAGACATACCAATGGCCAACAGATACATGAAAAAAAAAATACCCAGAATTGCTAATGAAATGCAAAATAAAACCACATTGATGGAGCTGGGGTTGTATCTCAGTGGTAGAGCACACTTGCCTAGCACATATGAGGCACTGGGTTTGATCCTCAGCGCCACATAAAAATGTGTCCATCTACAAATAAAAATGATAATAATAAAAACAACATGAGATAACATTTCAAACACGTTAGAATGGCTTCAATAAAAAAGATGCAAGATTAGTATTGTTGGGGATGTAGAAAGAAGGCAACACTTTTACATTATTGGTAGGAATGTAAATTAGTTCAACTATTATGTAAAACAGCATGGAAATTCCTTAGAAAACTAAAAATAGAATTACCATATGATCCTGCTATCCCTCTTCTGGAGATATATATATATATATATATATATATATATATATATATATATATATATATATATATATATATCTATCTCCAAAGGAGTTGAAAACAATATATCAAATAGATATCTGAACTCTCAGGTTCACAGCAGCATAATTTACAATGGCCAAGACATAAAATTAATTTAAGTGTCCATTGACAGATGAATGTGGTACATATACACAATGGAATGCTATTTAGCCTTAAAAAGAAAGAAATTCTGTCATTCTGTCATTTGTTTCAAAGTGGATGAACCTGGAGGAATTTATGCCAAGTGAAAAAAAGCCATACAAGATTATCTCATTTATATGTTATAGGAGGCATCTAAAAAAAAAAGAGTTGAACTCATAGAAGTAGAGAGTAAGTACAGTGTTAGTTTCGAGGGGCTAAAATGGGGAATGGGGTGGTTTTTGGTCAAAGGGTACAAAGTTCCAATTACATAGAAAAAAGAAGTGTTGCACAGCGGGGTGGCTATGGTCAATAATAATGCATTATCTTATTCAAAATAACTAAGAAAGTAAATTTCAAATGTCTCACTATAAAAATGATAAATGTGAAAGGTGATTGATAGGTTAATTAGCTTAAATTAATCATTTCACATTGTATATATGCTATACATAAAAAATCTCATTGTAGCCCATAAATGTGTAAAATTGTGAGTTTTTAACTAAAAATAATATTAACAAAAAAGAATGAGTGGTCAGAAGATATAAGTGGAGCACTAACTCTCCTTCTTCATATGCTGGGCACTTTTCTCCTATTCATATTTAATTTGCTAAAGTGATCAGGAGATGGAGAGAAGAGAATGGTGTGGTTCTTATTTGGCTTCAAGCCAGGCAGCTTTGTAGTAGAGTTTAATTTTTAAATTTAATTTTAATTAAAATGAGAGACTAGAGATGTAAAAAAAAATTCAAGAAATGGAAATTAAAAAAAAAATAAAATAAAATCCTGGGGAAGCACATATTTAAAGATTCATGCAGGCATCTGAATGAGAATACCAGCACTCCACATCATTCTCCTCACGTTTCTTGGTGATAAAGACACAGCTGTACATTGACATCTGTGGCAAAATTATAGAGACATTTAAAATATGTTTTAGATAAATACATATACACTTGTGTATCGTACTATGCTTTTATCACTAAATGGCAAACTGTGTAATGCATTATATAACAGAAATGGCAGCATACTGCATAAGCTACACATCTATATATATACATATATCATAGTTTGCTAAATTTTTCAATTTTCCTATACCTTAACCAAATGGGACTCAGCTCATCAATTTTTAACAGAACCTAAAAGGCATTTTATTTTGAA
The DNA here is from genome assembly GCF_045843805.1 of Urocitellus parryii. NCBI lineage: Eukaryota > Metazoa > Chordata > Mammalia > Rodentia > Sciuridae > Urocitellus > Urocitellus parryii. The sequence goes on from NC_135534.1 coordinate 152,148,264, forward strand.
ATTTGTTATCTTGAATTCTAAAAAGAGTGGCAGGATAACATGAAAAGAGTCTCACTTAGTCTTGTCAAAGAAGGAAATGAGAAGGCTCAGAATTTAGAAGACGACCCTCAACTACCTTCCTGGCCAGTGACTATCCCATGCCTTATCGGATCTTGGCCATTAGCTTAGAAAATTCCCTTTGCTGAGATTTTTTTTTTTTTTCCTATGCATGCACGAAGTCTGCTAAACTTTGATGAACACTGCTATAGAATGTCACAAAAAGGGGCAGGCTGATACCAATGTACACTCATGATTGCTCATCTTACACTCAGGCTCTTGTCAGTGCCTGGGAATTCTATCATTTTTCCACTATAAAATGCAGTTTCCATTCCTTCATATACTATTTTAAACTTTCCCAATTCTACTCATCCATTTTTGCCCTCATATCCAGAAGATTACTTAAAGCCTTTGGGAAAAAACTTTTGGATTTCTCCCTGTCTGGCTTACAACCTGCATCCATTTTTCCCTTCATCTTGAAAGGAAGAGGAAAAACTGACTTTCCATCTACATAACTGACCTACCGTCTAGCTCTATTCTGAAATTCTTCCTCTCTGGATTCCTTAGAATCACAGTGATATCTCCATCCTGATATCTCCATTGTCAACCTGCTTGTATGTTGATTTTCTTCTTTACTTCTGGATGAGTCTCATGAGAATTTCATCATGCATGTTTTTTTAGCATTAAAAAAATGATAAGTAAACAAAAACAAAAACAAAATTCTCCTAAAACTCCCTCTGAAAATACTACTCTCTTCTAATCTTCACAGTCTAAATTTTTGAGAGTGTTACCTAGATTTTTTTTATCTCAATTTCCTAAACTCGTCAATGTTATTTTTTTCCCTTACAAAATACTACTGACCTTGCTCTTACACACATTATAAATGCTTACATATTGCAAACTATGGAAACATTTCACTGATCTTGCTTGACTTCTTGGAAACACCGGACACTGTTGAATCTTTTCTTTTTAAGCCTATCTTTCCTTGCCTGGTATAATTTTTCCCAGTTTGCCTCATTTTCCTCTAGACGACTTCCTCTTCTTCTTCTTCTCCTTCTCCTTCTCCTTCTCCACTACCTTTGCTATATTTTCACTTAAAATATTGGTGACCTCACTCTATATGAACTCCTTAAACAACCCAAGAAAATTTTGTTAAGTTCATCTATTCCCAAAGCTTTAAGTTCATCTATTCCCAAAGACTACTTATGAACTGATGACCCTTGTTATGGGTTGGATATGAGATGTCCCTACAAAAGTTCCTGTGTTGATGTAGGAATGTTTAGAGGTGAAATTATCAGATTATGCAGGTTGTAACCTAATCATTCCATCCTAATTTGAAAGAACTCACTGGGTGGTACCAGTAGGCAGGTGAGGCATGACTGGAGGAAGTAGTTCTCTGGGGACATGCCATTGGAAATTACCTCTCTCGTCCCTGGCTCTTCCCTCCTACCTGCCTTTCTCTTTCCTAGATGCATGAGTCAGGAAGATTTCCTTGGCTCTACCTTTGTACCAGATGTCCTACACTGCCTCATCTCAGGTATATAGTGATGGAGCCAGCCATTAATTTAACCCTTGAAATCATGAGCCAAAATGTGGGAGACTAACCTTGCATGTGACTGAGTCACACTCCCCAGCTGGGTGCTGAGGCACTCAGTCTCAGAAATGAGGCAGAGCTTTCCCCACCCTTCTTGGGTTCCAGGGTCAGTGTCTAGTGCATGGGTGTGTCTTGCTACAGCCCCTGGGTGAAGCTATGCGCACTTGTTCCTTTGTAATATAACCCCTTGCCCTGTTTATGATAGAATCTTCCGTGGAAGTGCCTTGTGTGTGTTCCCTTATCTTACTGTGCCCTTGGGTGTGGCCCACCCAGGTGTCAGTCAACCTGCTGACAGTGGACATCATGAAGATAGACTCAGCCCCCTGAAACCTGACCCCTTGCCTCATTTGAATACTTTCTCAATAAAAGGGGTCAGCGTGTGCTCTCTCTCTCTTTCTTCCTGCAGACCCTAAATGTTAGAGGAATCGTCACAGTGACCCCAAAGAAAAAGTTATTTGTGTCTCTTGTGTGGTTATTTTGCGTAGTCCAGTCAGCCCAGTTCCACTGGAGTAAACCCTGAGCCTTTTAGTCGCGAAAACAGAAACCTGGCACCAAAATAAACTTTTTCTCCTATAAATTGTTCTTATCTGGTGTTTTGGTCACGGTAATTAAAACATAACTCATACAACCCCAACTTTATTCCTCTAGCTTAGATTTCTTTACTAGACTACAGGTCTAAATATCCAACTGTTTACTAAATAGCCCACATCAGTATTTCAGACACCTTCAGTTTAACATGTTGAAAGATGCACTCAGGATCTTCTTATCTTTAACACTTCCACAATTATTTCTTCTCATGTTCTCTGTCTCAGAAATGGCATCATCAAATACCCAGAACACCTCTTACATCTAATACATCATCCACTCATTTAGATGCCATTGTCAAATTATTTGGTGGATTCTTCCCTTTCTTCCTACACCTGCCACCTAGGGTCAAGCAAATACCATTCTTTCTGAATGGCTGATATTTCTTCCTAATTGATTTTTCTTTCCTCACTATTACTCTCTTCCAATCTAGTCTCCACCTTTGAAAGTATGATTATAAAACATCCCTGGTTAAAATACTTTAGGGCCTTCCTATTATTGCTCTTATGATAAGGTTCAGATTCTAAATATGTCATAACTGACTACACCCTTCACAGTGTCACCTCAGTATACTCATCAACCTCATCATTTAACATCATCCTTAAGTTCTTTCCAGAAATATTGAATTTTGTCCAATTCTTCAAAATATAGCTTGCTCTTGTCTACCTCTAAGCCTTCACATAGTTTTCCTCCCTTGGAATTTAACTCAGCCCTCCTTTTTTCTTTTTGATCCTGTTCATCCATCAAATGTTAGATTATATATCACTTCCTCATGAAACCTGTCTCAGATTCTTGGATTATAGTAATAAATCCTACAGAAATGTAGCTTTGACATTTCTGTGCTTCCCCCACCATAGCGTCTATCACGCTTCATTATTGTTGTCGGTCATAGAAGTTTCCTATCACCATGTAACAAATTAGAAATTTTGTTGCTTAAAACAGCACAAATTTTTTATATTACATTCCGGAGGTGAGAAGTCTAAAATGGACTAACAATGCTGTATTTCTTCCGAAGACTCCCTTTGGCAGCTTCTAGAGGCTGCCTTGTATTCTTTGGCTTATGGTTCCTTCCTTTGCTTTCAAACCTAGCAGTGGAACACCTTTAAATTTATCTCTCTTCTCTCTGTTCCTTTTGTCACATCCCCTTCTCAGACCAGTTCTGCTGCTTCTATGTTTCCTTTTACAAAAAAAAAAAGACTCCTATGATTCCAATAGACCCACCTGAGTAATCCAGGAAAGTCTTCCCATAGGAAAGCATCTTTCTTATTCATATCTACAAGTTCCTTTTGACATGAAAATTAACACACTTACAGGTTCTATGAATTAGGATGCAGAGATACAAGAGGGTGCATTATATTGCTTTTTTTCTATTTGTTGAAAATTCTATCCTTCCTATTAGAGTGCCTGAAATCGTCTTTATTTTCAGTGCCTGGCACAGTGCCTTTCCAATGAGGAGTGTTTAATGTTTATTTATTATTAAAGAACAGAGTCTTAGTGGTGTTTTCAGTCCATAGATACAGATAGATGTACAGATAAAGATGTAGAAATAGAAGTAGTATAGCAAGCATGAGTACCGTTGAATATTATCAAATATAATCATAAACAAACTAATATAATCACAAATAAACATTCCCACATTCTATTGTCCCTTTAATTTTTTTCATAGTGACATTTCTTCTCCTATTACTGAATATAAATTAAGATAAGAAAAATTACTTGTTTGACTATATTTTTAGGTAGATGGACAATCCATGATGATTTTTAATATAAAATACAGTTTCAATCCTAGAGTTATCCCATGTCATGAGTATATCAAAACTCTGGGTTTGATTTTAAGTTATATTACTTCTCCAGCCCATCTTGATGACTATGAGGTTTTGACCCTTTCGGTGTTGGAATAGGGGAAATGGAGGAGAGTTAAGAGAAATGGAAAGACATTACTTGGCTGAGTCTATGGAGGTGATGTAATCTTAATACTCTCTGGACTTGGCAGATGTTCAGAGCAGAAGTTCCTTTGTTTTCTTCATGGAATACTGGGAGATATCCCTCCTGTTCCAACCCAGGAGAGCTCTCTTCTGCAGCCCCTGGGCTCTTAGCAATTAACCTCTACCTTCTGTTGAAGTACCCTCTCCCTTCCAGCTGACCTTCTTGGGAGCTTAACACCATTCCTCGGCCACTTCCTCTCCTGTGTGCCTCAAAATTGGTCCCAAGGGAATGCTCAGAAATCCATTTCCTTACAAATTCTTGGGGTATCATTAACATTCTCAAAGCAGCCCTCTCCTCTACTGCAGCAGACTACATCAGCAAGCTCAGATACCACTAGTCCATTATGTCCTCTGAAGTGAAGGGGCACATATTATGTTTCCTAAGTGGTTTTATTAAAAACCTTGGAGTATGTGTGTGTTGGGGGAAGGAAAACATTCATTAAAAAAAAAAAATCTCCCCAAAGAAACACAGTTCAAAACTCATCCTTAGGACAAAACAAAACAACAAAGAAAAACAAAAACTCAAGCACATTCAGGGCTCAGGGTTCTACCCCCCATATTGCAAAATACCCTCAAACAACAACAAACAAACAAAACAATAACAATAACAAACAAAAAACCCTTTGGTGGAGAGATTTATTAGTTGTATCATAGATCATAGTCACCTATATTTAAAAATTTTGGTTCCAGCCTAGATCTTCACTTTAGACTATATATCCTAGCTAAATAAAATATTAAGTACCGTGCATCATTGCCTTATTTAATCCTTTCAATTTCTTGTCTTATTCAATCATTTCAATTCAGTGATAAAGATGTTTATATCAACTCCATTTTAAAGAAGGAACTGAAATCCTGAGAGGTTAAAAATATGCTATAGAGCACATTGTTTGTTAATAAGTAGTGGATGTAATATTCAAACCCAAGAAGTCACATCTGAAACTTAAGTCTCTTCATAGCATAACCTTCATCACATTTCCCTTGCTTAAGTGTCCATCTTCCCTACCAGATAGTGATTTCTTCCTTGCTTGCGTCATAATGTCCATAGCAATGGTTACTTATGTTTTGACACATATGTGGTCTTGGCTTTTTATATTGCAACAAAAGATGGTGTATTGCTTCACATGCTCTGTGACAGGGGGTCAGTGGTCATCATTTTTATATTCCACGACAATGACAAACAAAACAAAGCAAAGCCAGTTTAAGAAGGAGGAGGAGGAGGAGGAGGAGGAGGAGAAGGAGGAGGAGGAGGAGGAGGAGGAGGAGGAGGAGGAGGAGGAGGAGGAGGAGGAGGAGGAGAAGGACGACGATGACAACGACGACGACAAGAAGAAGAACCAAAATATAAAATTTCTCTTCTAATGATATACTAAGCTTAAAGATATATCATAAATATTTAGCCAACAGCTTTAGGGAAACCCTTGTTCAATTAAAAAATAAAGGGATTAGTCCATTGTTTTTATCTACAAAATACCCAAATTAGGTGTTTTTAAAAATATGTATTTATTTTAGTTGTAGTTGGACACAATACCTTTATTTCACTTATTTATTTTTATGTGCTGAGGATCGAACCCAGGGTCTCACACATGTGAGGCTAGTACTCTACCGCTGAGCCAAAACCCCAGCCCAAAATTAGGTTTTTACTGAATTATAAGTTCATTACAGATGCTCACAGGGCTATGATCAGATGCTCCATGAAACATACCATTTAATGTATTAGAAATATGTTCCAACTAGTATTGTCCTACTACCCATCCTCCCTTACTAAGCCTCATGTCACATGTCAAGCCAAAGTGTCCTTCTGTGAAGTTCTGTGTAGTAGACTTTTGTTTTAAAATCAGCAAATGACTCTTTCAATTTTGCTTTAGTTTCTCAAAGAGACACTGCCTGTTTTGCAAATAAAGTTTTTCTGTAGTTTTTGGGATTGGCTTATTTCACTTAGCATGCTATTCTCCAGTTCTATCCATTTGAATGTTTTCTCTGATATGTGGATGCTAATTATAATAAGGGGGTGGTGGTTAGGAAAGGACAGAAATACTTTGGATTAGAAAAAAAGGAATGAAGGGAAGGAAAAGAAATGATAGGAAAGATAGTAGAATTAATCACACATTACTATCCTATGTACATATATGATTATAGGACCAATGTAATTCTATATCATGTACTACCAGATGAATGAGAAGTATTACTTCATGTATGTATAACATGTCAAAATTTGTTATACTATCCTGTATAACTAATTAGAACAAAAAATAAGTTTTTCTGGAAACAGCCATGTCCATTCATTTATGTTTTGTATATGGCTCTTTTGATGCTGATTTGGCAGAGTTGACCAGTAACCAAAGAGTTTATATAGCTCACTTGGTCTAAAGTATTTCTTTTCTTTTTTTAAAATATTTTATATTTATTTATTTTCTTTTAGTTGTAGATGGTCATAATACCTTTATTTATTTATTTTTATGTGGTGCTGAGGATTGAACCCAGTGCATCATATGTGGTAGGTAAGCACTCTACCACTGAGTTACAACCCCATTGACAAAGTATTTCTAATATGGATCTTTACATAAAAGATTGCTTACCCTTTCTCAAACAAGCTTTGATTGGCATTTGCCTTCATATATGACTCTAAGAAATGTGGTTACTTACTGTTTTGCCCCAATTTGTTTCTTTTTAACATTTACCCATTATTTTTTTTATCTCCTATATTTTTGTTTCTTTTTATTATTATCTTTTCCATGTATTCTTTAGTGATTTTAAATTTATATTTGAATGAATCTTCAAAAGCTACCTTACTTTGTTAAATAAATGGCATAAAATAAAATATCCCATTGTGTTTTTATTTTTTGTGTGTTGTCCTGAAGTGTTTTTGGTAAAATGAAGTTGAATATAAAGAAATAAACAAATATGCAAACTTAAAAGAAACCTCTGGTCTTTCTACATTGACTTGAATAACTTATTGTTTTGTTTTCATGAGAATCACCATGTGTTTCCCTTTCAACTGGGTAAGCCTTAGCAACACTAGTTGATTTTTTTAAAATAGAAAAAAAATTAACAAATGCAAAGAATAATAATTTCATTTCCAACTACATTTTTATCTTCTAAGAGAAAAATAAGAATATATCCACTACAGTGTAATGTTCAATAAGACCCCAAATTATTTTTCTATTAAAATTTTTAAGTGCCATCATTTAAATTTAATTTTTATTTTTTACTCATTTTTCATTTGTTCATGGATTTCATGTAGGCAACTGGAATGAAAATTAATACCATTCTTTGCCTCTGAATAATGAAAAATATACATTAAATTGAACATGAGCTCCTTCATAAAACTCCATTTATTTAAAAGAGTTTTGTTATGGAAACAATTGTTAGGGCCTAAGAAGTAATCTACTAATTCTTATCAGTGGAAGTCAACATGGATAAAATTATATTGGACGTTTTGGTTGCTTCCACAGTTTAGCTATTGTGAATTGTGGTGCTATAAACATTGATGTGGCTGTGTCCCTGTAGTATGATGTTTTTAAGTCCTTTGAGTATTGACCTAGGAGTGGAATAGCTGGGTCAAATTGTGGTTCTATTCCCAGTTTACCAAGGATTCTCCATATTGCTTTCCAGATTGGCTTCAACAATTTACAACCCATCAGCAATATGAGTGTACCTTTCTCCTCACATCCTCAGCAACACTTATTGTTGTTTGTATTCTTAATAGCTGCCACTCTGATTGGAGTGAAATGAAATCTTAGAGTAGTTTTGATTTGTATTTCTCTAAATGCTAGAGATGTTAAACATTTTTTCATATATTTGTTCATTAACTGTATATCTTCTTCTGAGAAGTGTCTATTCATTTCCTTGCCCCATTTATTGATTGGATTATTTGTTTTTTTATGTTAAGATTTTTGAATTCTGTATATATTCTAGAGATTAGTGCTCTATCTGATGTGCATAGATAAACTATATATATATATATATATATATATATATATCACATTTTGTAATATTATTCAGCATTAAAAGGGAATAAAATAATTATCTAATATTATGTAGCATTAAAAGAGAATAAAATCATTGCATTTTCAGGTAAATGGATGGAGCTGGAGAATATAATGCTAAGTGAAATTAGCCAATCCCAAAAAACCAAATGCTGAATGATTTCTCTGATTTAAGGATGCTGATCCATAATATGCTGTGCTAGTTGGGTTGGGAGGATTAAATGAACTCTAGATAGGGCAAAGGGGAAGAGGGGAAGGGAGGGGGCATAGGGATAGGAAAGATGGTGGAATGTGATGGTCATCATTACCCTAAGTACATGTATGAAGACATGAAGGATGTGACTACTTTGTGTACAACCAGAGATATGAAAAATTGTGCTCTATATGTGTAATATGAATTATAGTTTATCCTGTTGTCATATACAACAAATTAAAAATTAAAAATTATATTGGGCTTTTACTTCTAATTGAAAGTTCCCATTTTATCTAATATACTGCTTTCTTAGAAAATTAAACAGAGCCTCTTTTCTACCTTCACTTTTGCATTTCAAAATTGTCATGATATTTCTAAAGTTTAATTTCACTTTTAGGATCTGAAATACATCACAAATAATACATATAAAAATCATGCTATAAAGATCTCTATCTATCTTGACTTCAAACCAACTCTAGATCTTCCTAAAGTTGCTAAAATTCATCTCTGCCTCAGTGCTAAGAGGACTTTTATAGTTTCCATGCTATTTTGGGTATGAATAGAAGGCAAGTATTTAGAAAGAAAACATAAATCCCAGGATTGATGATATTTAAATTACTTTTTCTCAGTTTGCCACAATAACATGAGGAGATTAAAGTGAGATAACTCTGTTTTGGATTTTCCAATTTAATTTTTAAAAGTGGGGTGATCCCTTGTTATAAAGTGAGGCTCCCCTCATGAACTTCTTTATTCTGCTTGTCAAATTATCCCCAGATGTATATGATGGTACAAATGTGCATCTCTCTTACTTTCCTTTCCTATTTTGGTTGCATTTAAGGAGGATTCCTCTATATTTTTCTTTCTAGTGAAAAACAAAAACAAATCCACTTACAATGTTTAGCATCATAGCTGCCTTTTGAGATTAAAGAATGAGTCTACATTCTGGAAAGTTCTCTGCAGCTTGAGGCTCTAAGCCTAGGTATGGCTGGTGCAAAGAAAGCTGAAACAACAGCAGCAGCACTGTCAACACAGGAGACATATATATGCTAAGAGAATATATATATGCTATGGAGAACATAAGGCACTGACTTCCTGGTGCACTTAATGATACCCAATTGTCCAGTGGCTTTGAGAGACTACTGTCCTGTCCTATCAAAGAGCTGCGAGATTTGATGATCATGCTAGAAAGGACTGAGAGTTGATATTTGTTATCATTTGCAAGCACTGTAGATCCTGTGAGATTTTTTTCATTTTTATTTATTTAATTTTATTGTGGGATTAAAACAGATGAAAGCTCATAAAGATTTTTGAAAATTAGGTAGAACTTTCACAACTTAAAAGGTGTTCATTTTTCCAAACAATAAATACATTAACATTTAAATATATAAAATAGGATTAAAAAATGACCAAATCATAGCTGAAAAGCAATTTGAGGTTGGTAGGTTTAGATTTCTCAGCAGACTCTCACATTACACTGAATTATTTTCCCCAAAATCCGTTCCTAAAACGTTCATTAAGAGTTCTTATCCAAAATCACCATGATGGGTAACATTCTGAGTTCTTAAAATTCTTGCTTACATTATATTTCACTGTTGCAGCATTGAATAGGAAGAAAAATAACAAAACAGAGTGGGCGACTTGATTTTGGGTGAAAAAAGTCCTTAAATGAATCTTTGGCTTTCCTGCAGTTGCTACCTCATTAATCCTAAATGGTGTCAGTCAGTTGAGTCTAATAGCTGTGAGTGTTACTACCATGGTCAGTTCCAAATTATAGTATTGATTAATTGATTGTCTTCTTCCAGTTGTGAATTATATTAGTGCTGGCTCAGGCAGCCTGGCTTGGGGCCAAAGCCTAATTTCCAATGGAAGGCAACAAGCAGTTTCACTGTTTCACTGCTGTAGGAAAGTGGATGCTCAGAAAACTAAAAGCCTTGGAAAGATGATTTGACAGAAAGGAATGTACTAAATGTAATGAATATGCACTTATTGATTGATCCAATCTAGACAATCAAGGAAAAAGAGAGGAAGTCAAGAATTCCTCATTTCTCTATCTCAGATTTCCCAAACCATCTTAGAACAACTGACTGGAGGATGAGAGTAGTCCAGAAGGATCACAAGCCAGCTTCAGGTTCTGAGAAATTCAATGCATGCAGGATACAAGTGTGGTGACTGGGGTACTTTCAAACAAACTGGAACTTAAAGTGGGTTATGGGCTCCCCTCCCTGAAACCCAGTTGCCCACCAAAGCTTACAGCACCATCACATGGAGCTTCTCCAGAGCAGTGGTGCCATCTTTGCGGAAATACATAAACATTACCAGGTTGAAAGAGAAAACAAGAGGGGCTGGTTTCTTGTTAACTCTGCTTTAATGAGGAACATAAAATGGATGGGTGTGTTTATCATTGATTCTTGTGGAATGGGAAAAGCTAAATGGGGCATTGAGAGGTTAATAACTTTCACAGATCCATAGCTTTGAGTTTGTTTGCTGCCAGATCAATTCCTTTCCCCTACAAAATGTGAAGGGAAAATTGGTGTGAGATGGAGTAACTCTGATTATAAAATTTTATTCACATTAAAATATATTTATAATCATTATGGGTCTTTTCAATATGAACAAAATTACGTTTGATTTCACAGAGAATTAAAAAAGGGAGCATGAAATAAATGAGGGAAGTGGTTCAAGGGATCTAAAAGTTAAAAGTGATGATATCAAATATTTAGGTATGGATGGGAAATGGAAGGTTAAGAAGAAACAATTGTTTATAAAGTAGACACATGGTAAAATATCCTGGCAGGAATTAGAATTTTATGGTAATATTTGATATAAGAAAGAGGAGACTGCATATATACATATTGGTAAGAAAAAGAATCACTCTTTTATAAGTGGTACTAAGTTCAAGATTACTAAGAATGTTTTTAAATATATGAAAAATCCTTAACAAGAATAATGATGTAAGAGCCTCTTGCTATAGATTCTACAAAGAAAAGTTCATAAAATAAATGTCCATAAAATATGAACATATTAATTCCTTCATATGTCTTAACAATATTTAGCAAAAGTAATGTTAGAATTGGAGAACACATGCATTATTTAACAAGGGCCATTGTATGCCAGACCCTTTGATAGGCGCCAAGGATACAATGGGGTGGATAAGAACAAGGAGCATGACTTTAAGCTAACCTGTTGAGTAGCTAGTAATTTAGGTAATTCACACAGTGGAGATATTGCATATTCTAGAGTACCAGCAACTTGAAAAAAAATTTATGCATATCTTAGTGGACTTAAGTACCTTGGTCTTAATTTGGAAGATAAAACTATGTTCTTGGCTCCTTGTGAGCAGGATCTGGATATAATTCATCCTCGTTCACTCTGCATTCAGTGCACAGATCCTGCCACAAAATGACTGCTCTATGAATATTTTTTGAAAGAAGAAATTTATAAGAATATAGTCTAGGAACCAATTTCCTTCCAGTGGCAAAAACTATTTTGTCAGGAATATACTTTCCCTAGAGAGGAATAGTAGTAATATACCATCAATTAGCAAATTAATTGTAATTGAGATTCCACATACATAAATATGGGCTTCTCTTCTTTCCCTTTCTCGTATTCTCACCTGAATAAATATGATTAATCCCTTAGATTCAGATATCACTTTCATTTCTGGAGAAACAAGCCCTAAACTATTTGAACTAGATTAAGCACCTTTATATAAGCCCTTGTGCTTCCCTCTGAATGGGAAAATTTGTACTCTCCTGTAATTGCCTATTTAATTGGCTGTCTATGCAAGATGGCCCTTGTCTGTCCTACTTCCCTTTTTGTTCCCTTGGTATGTGCAAACAATTTGGCATCTAGATAGTCCTCTGTCCTTCAAGCCCATGTCATTCTAGACCCTGATCCGCTGCATTCCATCTGGTTATTCTGCACTTTCAGGCAGCTGTACCTCCCAGGAAATGACTATCCAGAGTTCAGCTACTTATCCCACCCTTGAAGTCATCATTTGGTCCATTTTTGCCTGGGCCTCCATCCCAGGATATCTATCACTGCCCTTCCTCTGATTACTCAGTTCTCAACCCAGAAGCCTAAGGCCTCCCTTAACATACATGTCTGTTCATGCCAGTGTTCTGTTCCAAACCTTCAGTGATTATCTTTCTCACATTAAAAACCAGAGTATTTCCAAGGAGCTTTAAGGGTCTTCTTGTTTACACAGAAATCTCTCCTGTCTCTCCTTGGACCTAACTCTCCAGCCACACTGGCTTTCTCACTGTTCCACACTTTAGGTAAGTTCCTTCCTCGGGCCTTTTCACCTACTACATCCTTATCTGAAATGTTCATCCCCTCATATCTATAGGGTTGACTACTTTCTTGAAAGTTTTATTCAAAAGTCACCTATTCATCTCAAAATGTCTCAATTTTCAATATACCCTTTACCTTACACTTTAATTTACCTTCTCCACTTAATTTTGTCCACAGCAGTGCTGATTACAAGTCTGATATTCAGCAAGTAGTTTGATTTCTATTCTGGTGGTTGGGTTCTATTCTGTTGAAGTGGCATCCATTTGTTGTAATTGTTACATATTTTAAACTTTACCTCTGCTCATTATGATGTAAGATATCCTATGTCTTTTTCCCATCTGCTTCCATGACTCAGTATTTTTAATCAATGTATCCCCAGCAGCCACAAAGGGTTGGCCCATGATAGATACTCTGCCTGCATGCTCTTATTTTAGTCTTTACCTAGTGTACTTCTCCTGTATTATTATTATTATTACTACTACTACTAGGGAGTGAACCCAGGGGCACATAACCACTGAGCCACATTCCCAGCCCCTTTTTCTATTTTATTTAGAGACAAGGTCTCTCTAAGTTGCTGAGGTAGGCCTTGAACTTGCAATCCCCATGCCTCAGCCTCCTGAGTTGCTGGGATTACAGATGTGTGCCACTGTGCCTGGCTACTTCTACTTTAAATATCATGTTGTGCATGCTAAATACAAACAACTTTGTCAATTAAAATACTTTTGAAGAAAGTACCACTTGGTCACCAGCTTATGGTGCTCTTGGGAAACAGTGGAACTTTAAGAGGTGGGGTCTACCCACAGGAAGTTAGGTCAGTGAATATGAGCTCTTGAAAGGGATATCGCAACAACCTCAGCCACTTCTTCCTGTCTTTGCTTTCTGTTCACCCTGGGGTAAACTACATGTTCCTGCCATGATGTAGTGTGGAGCAACAGGGTCAAGTGACTATGCCTTGAAACCTCTGAAACTGAGCCCAAATAAATCTTTCCTCCTTGTAAATTGATTATGTCAGGTACTTTATCACCGTAATGGAAAGCTAATCAACATAAATTCCACATAAGTTGTTAGCTTCTATATATTACTCTTTCTACATCAAATTGCTAGTAAAGAATTTTCACAATCTTCTTTAGTGTGAAAAATTTTTGTTTTTATTCTGCAATGAACAAATGTAACCCTCTCAAGCAGAAATGTTCAAAAAACATCCTGCTGAGCTTTCTTCTTCTGGCCATACACTCTGCATACACAATTAACCTTCCCTTAATTAGATTAACTTGTCCTTTACCTGGGATTGTCAAATTAATACTGTAATCAAAGATCTCCATTAGAGACCTGAATATGTCCCTGCTCTGTATAATGTTAATTACTTCTTTACTAAAAAATCACTGGCATCAGGCACATGTAGTGGGAAGCTTTAGTTAGCTGATCTGGTTTATGTCTCCAAAATAGTGCTAATCAGAACTTTATAAACAATTCTTAAAGTCATCTAAAGAAATCTTGGCATTACTGACTTTCTTAATTGATTAAATTCCAAGAATTAACAAAAATTCTAAAAAAATACTCCTAGTTGTGTGACAAATTTTATAGGCATTGGCATTGGTCCATATATCAAAACATGTACTGCACAGCATATAATCAAATGCTATCATTTATAACAAATTTAATTGCACTTGCCAAAATAAGCACAGCCCTTGGCTATAGAACCTACAATATTATATGTTCACCCCACATACTTGTGTACTTCCAAATTCAAACATTTTAACAGTTCCTGGCTAGTGTTAGCTTGATCCAATTATGAAAAGTGACACTGACAATTACATGAAGAAGAAAGCTCATTTAACCAAATTGACTCAACTTGGCCAGTGGCCCAACAGCAAAACGTTGTGAACCCTTTCACTATAGCATTCACCCTATTTTAAATATCCCATAATGTTCCCAATCAGCCATTGGTTAAATGTCCACGGAGTCAAGGCACTCTTTTCAAAATTGTGGGAAAACCAAAAATGAGTAAGGAACACAGACCCTAATTTCAAAAAGTTTCTAGTGGCAGACACTTAGGGAGGAACTGGCAGGAGAGTGGAAGCCTGCTGCTTTTGCCATCCCCTTAGATGGGTTTGTCTCACAGTTCAAAGCAGTCAGGGACCATCTCAAAACAAAGTGGTGACTGATGTCTTTGGCGTTCCCTCTGGATTTGAATTCTGATACTTCTATTTGTATGACTGGGCAAGATAATTTCTCAAGTTCACAAGCCCTTCATTCCAATATGGAGATAGCTAAAGATTTCTGCAAAGAACTAATGTCATATGTGTACAGTGTACATTGCACATAATATGCATATCAAAACTAAAGGTTAGGGGATCTGGGGCTTTGGCTCAGTGGTAGACCACCTTCCTAGCATGCTGGAGCTCCAGGTTTGAAATGCAGCACTGAAAACAAAAACTAATAAAATAAAATAAAATAAAAACAAAGGTAGTTAATGGATAAAGAATAGCTTAAACAAACAAGCTGTCTTTTCTTTGGCAAGAGTAAGAAGTGAAATATTTTGTTATATGTTAGAGTCAGTTGCCTGCATGCCTGCATTCAGGAATGATGTATAACATTCATGTGCTGCAAAGAAAAAGGCCCTAAAATAACACTAGCTAGTGAGCTTGAAATCTTACACAAATGGAAGAGAAGGCAAGTTGGGAACCACTGAACAAATATAATGCCCTAAATAAAATAAAATGTACTGGGTTTCAGGTTTCATCCAATTGTTTGAAAATATGTCTTATGCCTTAGGTTTTTGTTGTTATCATTTAGATGATATGAAGAAGACAAGATTAGAAAGAACTGTATAGATTTGTTTAGTGGTAGAACTATCACAAAATGACATGTAAATATTAATTGAAAAAGCCCTTTGGGGTATGGCTCAGAGCTCTGTCTTTGGTAGAAAGGAAATATCAGACAATTTGTTGTTCTAACCTTTTTCTCTGAGAGACGTTTGTCTCCACAGCCACCATTGCCTTCATCAAGTATGGGATCACATGAGCAGAATATCTAAGGCCATTCTTACATGCCAAGGACTCAACAAATGCTGCCAATGACAATCATGGTTGGTTTTACTTTAATTTCATTTGTGTGATGAGATGAAGGTGGTTGTGGAATTTTCTTTTTATTCACATTGGAAATGCAGGTAGATGAAAATTCATTTAATCTAGGAAGTTATTTTCTTTTGGAACCTCAAAGATTGTATTCTATGATTCAGGTGTCCATCCTAACTCCAGAAGGATAAATGCTAAAATGTACTGCTTATTTCCACTTTCAAATATGCCTATAAGTGGGAAGACAGTTCCCGATGCTCCAAGTTTCAATGAAAATAACAATGATTACATCCACAGACTAACTTATATACCTCCTTACCATATGGCAAGGACTGTCGTAAAGCACTTTTCATATATGAACTCTTTTAATCTTCACAACAGCCATAGAAGTACCTATTATTATCTCCATTTTACAGATGACAAATCTCAGACACATATTTGAGTAGATTGCTTAAGTTGATAAGCAGTAGAGAATCTGGGTAAATCTTGGTCTAGAATCTATGATATTTCCTCCTCATAATAGAATTTATTTGTCCTGAAGAAGCAGCATCATAAATGAAAGTATACTTGAAATATTTATATTAGCACTATGTGAGACGGAAATAGAAATAAAGGGAAAATAGGAATATCATTTGAATTATTAGTTCTATGGGAAGAAGTTCTTCAGAATCCCAAACAACTCTCTTTTAAATGAACTCTGGAACATAATGTGCTCAGAGAATGGGAACTGATTCTATACAAACTGCTGAACCATAAAGCAGAATGATCAGTATCATAAGACAGTCACGAACAAAGACACATAGGAGAGTTTAGAAGAAGACAGCAATTTTGACTGAGGGTATCCAAGGATGCTTTATGGAGAAAGTGAGCTGAATCTTAATATATAAAAGTGAAATAATGAGGAACTAAAAGGGAAACCGGCTGAAGGCCTGAAATAAATTTAATACAATTTTCATTTCTTATTTGTTTGATTTTCATTTTATTTGACTCCAAAATAACCTTGATTTTTGTCTTTGTCTCTCTTTTCTTTACTGATACATATTAATTATACAGAATTGAGGACTTCATGGTGGCATAATTGTAGATGCATATAACACAATTGGATCAATTACCCTCCCCCAGCCTCTTCTGCCACCCTGATGGTCTCCCTTCTACTTTTAGGACATCTGAAATAGTACATTGGTTTCTAAAGGACATGAATCCAAATGTTTTCATGCCTTCTTCATATGCAGATGTTTGCTTTTTCTTTCAGTCATAAGAAACATCAACCCCCAAATAAGGTAAACAATGATTTAGAAGGTGATATTCTTTTAAGCTAGCAATCTAAAATTTTAGCAGATAAAAGTATTGGAGCCTGCTAAGAAACTTTTAAACTTCATATAAAGTTTGTGTTTAGAAACACTGATTGAAAAATCATTTGAGTTTATTTTGTGATTCATCACAGGTTTATTACTAGATAATAATATTTAAACGGTAAGCCAATAGATCAAATAGTTTAGAGAAAGAGCATGGGAGTTATTTATGTCAAAGAATTATCTTTTTAAGATTAGAAGCACACCATTAAGCTGCAATGGGTGAGGAAAAAATGTACTTGACAGAGGATTTTAACAAAAAGTATTATTATGATAGATGAAATGTTTTTATTAGAGAAAGGGTATGTGAGGTAGTAAATCTGTGTTCATAATAAAAAAATTGTTGCAGCATAACAAGAATTGAAAGCATCAAATAATAACCTGTTATTGTTTAACAGAGATTAGACTTTTAAAAATTTGCTAATCTATTTGCTAATCTGTTTTCTCACTTTATTCCCTCATTAACAATAAATAGCTTTGTGGTTTCCAGAAGAACCAAAATAAAGTATGTAGGCGAGACCACTGCCAGGGGGCTAATAATTTCATAGCAGCAGCAGCTAAACTCAATCAACATTTAAATCTATAGGCATCTGGTGCTCCTATTCACAACTTTAACCCATTGTTAGATTTTCTCCATATTCATGCCTAACATCATCTGGGATTCAGAAATGGAAAGTAAATCTCTCCTAGTTCTATGTTGGAATTTTATTTACAAAGAAAAAGGTGGCAATGATAGTAAAGAATAAGTTTTACTACATTTTATAAAAGAAACATTTGTGAATAGAATAGAAGATTTGAATATTTTATTCACCCATCTAATTTCACTAAAATTTGCTGAGTGCCAATTATATACCAGGTACTATTAGGAAGTATTAGGACCCAGGGGAGAGAAGGAGTTAACAATGTGATGTGGACTCACCTTGTTTGGGCTGCCGTAGGTGTTTTCAGACACAGTCCCTGGCCTCAGCACGTTCAAAAGCTAGTTAGAAAGATAAAAACCAATGGTTATTTTAAAAAAATATTTTAAACCCTAAATTGTCTCTAAAATATCTCTATTTTAGGGGTGATTGAGGCAGAGGAGAAAAAACAAAAGAGTATCAATTTTATGAAATACAATCTTTATTGAAATTGTGAAATGCTGAACACCAACATGGAAATGTCTTTTGTCCACAGACTAGAAAGCAGTGAACATTGGCTAATCTTAACGAGAGTTGAGACTATCATGTTGTACATAAAATGGCTAGATTGCTTTCTTACAACATCTCTTTCATTAAGTCCACTGAATACCTTGTTTTTTTGCTTCCTCAAATTACATGATACATTTTGAAATGTCCATCCTTTGGTCCTTGTAACCTTGATGGGCCCTTAAGTTGTGAAGGGGATCACCTAACTCCTGGAAACCAAGTTTAAGTAAATCCTTGTCCTTCCTACTCATCTTGAGAAAAACTAGGAAGAAAGAATCTCAAATCTTATAATTATTCCATTGACGGAAAAGTTTCTCACACCTCTAAAATACATAAAAAGGTGCTTTGTCTAAATTCCACAACAGAACTATTTTACAAGATTTAAAGACTATCCTAATAATTCTTGTCAGTTTTGTGTATTTACAGCATTGCTGTCTTCTGTCTAGAACACTTCTAAGGTTTTTTTTAACATGCTCGGCTCTGATTCCTCCTTCAGTTCCAAGGAAAGCTGTCATCTTATGAAGAAAGTTTTCCTTGACATCCTGCCCTTCTGTTTCAGCTACATCTCCCCGATAGGGTAGCAGCTGTGTGCACTTTCCTATCACACATTTCTCTGTGTAACAGAGACTGGTTAGTTATTTATCAGACCATTTCTCTTTCAATGCTGCTACATAGCCAGACTACATTTTGCAGTTAGAAGTGGCAGTGACTGCATTTTTGGATTGGAGTAGTCTTAAAACCATCCCATACATGATACTTATGTTCCCTGACCACCTGTTGACTCCTTGAGGACCTAGAGGAAAGAAGACCTACAAGATAAAGTGGGCGGCATGATCCTTCAATGCAGTGTTTAGGATCACCCTCATTCCCACTAAAAAGGGTCTTTTCACACCAGAGTGTTACATAGATGACAAACCAATCCATCACCTCATCCTGATGAGGAACATCTACTGGCACTGGAGTTTTATGTAAATGAGAATTAAATTTCAGTTCTTGAAGTCATTAAAATGTTGGGTGTTTGTTGCAGCACTTAGCCTAAATGTGATTGCTAGATTTGTTTCATCTCCCCTATTGGATTTTATCTATAGTTCTCTCATAGCGGCTATTTTTGTCTTGTTCCAGCTTTTATCTGAGCCCTCGACATAGTATACAGCACGTAATGACCATCTCTCTTTATTTTTTTTAATAACTTGGATCTTGCATGATAAAATGTACCATGAAAATTTCATAGGAAATATTATTCTAAATACAGTTATTCCTTTGGGGGAAATGCAAGCTTCATTTAGCACAGACATCAAAATACTTTTGTTAAATGCCTTAAAGGTAAAAGTCTGATTTTGCTTAGGAGCTCAAAGCAAGTGGAAACATTGAAATAATTTTGCAAATCTGTGTTTGTAGGCTTCTGTTTGCAATATTTTTGTTAGACAGCGAGAGCATCTCACAGCCTTAGTCAGAAGTGAGGGTCTGCATTGCTGCAGTTGTGATGTTTTGGAATGTCCTTCCAACCTCCGCTGGGGATTTAACGTCAATGGAGAGAAAATGAAAGGTAATTTTCTTTCCTTTTCAAAACAATAACCAATCACGGAACCCAAGACCTTCTGCTCTTCACATATTACAATGAAATAGCTTTTGAAGTTTAGACAAAAATAGAGACATCTGACAAGCATCATCAAGTCTCAGTCAGTTTACCTCAAGATATTTATTACAGGTATATCTCTTTCTCCCCCTTGCTCCTACAGTCAAAAACTCTATATCCACTCTCTCCTTTTTGGCAACCACCTGTTTGAGGCCACTTCCAAAAGGGATCTTGATAAATCTCTCCAATCTGTTTCTTTACTACTACCCATTTTCTGGTTAAATTTTATTTTTTATTTTTGCAGAACTTTAAGAGATTCACTTCCTTTACTTTCACATCCCTGTGTAAGTTTGGAAAATATAGAAGAGATGGTCAAATCTCTTTGCTTTCTTTCAAAGGAATGCAGAGGAACTTTTGTTGTGTCATTCAGCTGATTTTATAAAATGCAGATATACATTTCGATCAACACATAGTAATTAAACACATTTATTGGGCATTATTGGCATTCTGATACATGAATATAATGCATAATGATCTAGCCATGGTAGCAGAATTTCTATTATTTCAGACCTATATCATTTTTCTGTGTTGGATCCAGTCAAAATTCTGTTTTCTAGCTACTTTGAAATATTCTTTTTTTTTTTAAAGAGAGAGTGAGAGAGAGAGAGAGAGAGAGAGAGAGAGAGAGAGAGAGAGAGAATTTTTAATATTTATTTTTTAGTTCTCGGCGGACACAACATCTTTGTTGGTATGTGGTGCTGAGGATCGAACCCGGGCCGCACGCATGCCAGGCGAGCGCACTACCGCTTGAGCCACATTCCCAGCCCCTACTTTGAAATATTCAATAAATTGTTGTCAACCATAGCTATCTTCCTGTGATATAGAAAGCCAGAAGTTATTTCTCCTATTCAGCTGCACATCTATACATATTACCCATCCTCTCGTCATTCCTGTGTCTCCCACACTCTTCTAACGTGGAGAAAATCCTCAACTTCTGCTTCAAGATCTCCTTAGATTATTGCTAAATGAAACCTTTAGACTACATTTTATGGTTGTTTTAATCTGTAGTTCACTCACATCAATGTTAATATATTATTTACTTTGGTAAAGCGTGTCTCTCTCAAGTGTCAGGCTAATGAATATTGGATTTGCCAGTTGAAGTTTTTTTCTTAGGAGTTTTTATAGAAATTTAGGGCAACTTCCTGCCTGTCAGTCAGAAAATTAATTCTCTTGCTTTTTATTTTTAAGTGACAAATAATGGTTGTACTTATTTATAGGCTAGACTATAGCTTATAATTCAATAATTTGTATACAGTTGTAATAATTCAATATTTTTATATAATGTGTAATGATCCAATGAGAGTAATTAATATTTCCATCTCTTTTAACATTTGTGTGTGTATGTTAGAAGACTTTGAATTCCTCTCTTTTAGTTCTTTATAAAATATATAACAAATTGTTGTAAACCACAGTCACCCAACTGTGCTATAGAACACCAGAGTGCATTCCTTCTAGCTAACTGTATTTTGGTGCTGGCTTTCCAATCTCTCTTGTGATCTCCTTCAAGCCCCCCTCTCCTCCAGTGACCAATATTCTATTGTCTTCTATGAGATCAACTTTATAAAAAGCTCCCTTTATTTCAGAGTGCAAATATCAGTCTCCTGACTGGTTAATCTGATAGAGGAGGCAACCAAAAATATTTTACAGCAGCCAAAAATACAAAAATTTAATCCTTCCTCAGTTGTGCTTAAAGATAGTTCAACTGAGCTTTTTACTATGAGCTAAATAACAAATCATTAAGCAGTCTCGTTTTTATTCCATTTTCTGTAGATTGAGGGAAAAATCATAAATTTTTATAAGCAGGTGAAAATGGACTATCAGCAATTGATTAGCCCATGTGGACAGACTTCAGCTCACAGAACATAGCCAATGTGGGTGAGAGAATGACACAAGAAGGAACTGTTTCAGTGGGAACTGTTCTTTCATTCCCCTGCTTTCTACACAGATTCTGATGGATAGTTGCGACTAAGGAAACTACAAGAACTAAAGTCCATAACACTCAAGGACAGTGTCCATACAGATCATGGAGAGGTATAATCTGGCTAGATAGACTTTACAGTATTCACACGTGTGCATGGGAACTCTTGAACTCTTCAGTTTACTTTGGTCATAAACTCAGTCCCCCTCACCTCACAGAAATAACAAATGACTCAGAAAAAAACTTTTCATTTCATGTATTTTGTGTCAAAACATCATCTTTTCTAAAAGTTGTATCATAGTCAAAAGTAATTTCTATTTTATATTATGACACAAAAATACCTTGGATTTGTCAATATAATTTTATAATTGCTATATAATTTTCTTCTGTTACAACTCAAGAATTTTGAGTTTCATTAGAGATTCATGACTTAATGATATGAATACACTTTTCACATGTGAAAAAGGTATATCAGTATAAATGCTGGTTTTCATTTTATGTGCTGTAGGTATGATGGTTTCCATGCTGCCATTTCAAACTAGAAAAAAACTTTACTTCCTATGAGGTTTCATTTCTAATGGTAACCTTATTCTATAGCATCAAAAATCTAGATTATCAAGACTGTGTAATTTTAAGACAGATTCTATATTGTACAGACAATTGTTACCTTTTAAAGTGGCTTAATATGTTAATATGTACTTAATATGTTAAAGAGATTCCATTAGGAAGCTTTCATTCTTTTTTATTTAGAATTGCTTGCACATATTTTCCTTCGTGATTGTTCTCACATTTTCACAGATTCAAATATAAAGATAACCCATTGCATTATCTTAAAAAATAGCTAAGAAAACTTCTGGTAAAAAATAAAATTTTAAATTTTAAATGACTTGCAAAATAGTCAAGTCCCAATTTCATGTGCAGATTTCTCCCTTTCTCCTTTTTCCTTCCTTTTCCTCCTCCTCCTCTTCTTCTTCCTTCTCTTTCCCTCTTTCTAATGTCATTCCTCATTCCCTTATTTCTTTCTTGCAAAAAAGACTGATGTGGATCTTGGTTAACATTGCAAATAACTTATTTCATACTAATAGCAAATTAAACAATCTTTAAAGTATAAGGCACGTATAGAACAGAATATAAACAATGAATCTTATGAAATAAAAAATTGGGGCAACCACTACACAGTCAAGATACAGATTTATTTCAGCACTACAGATCACACGTTCCCTCCCACTCCCAGTTTTCCATCCTCACTAAAGGCAAACAAATACTATCTCACTTATAAATCCTAGAGTTTACAACCACCTTGAGCATCACATAAATATAATCAAATATTACATGCTTTTTTGTTTCTGGTTTCTTTCCTTAATATTATGGTTGGTTACATTCATGTTATAATTTGTCAAATATTATTTAATATAGCACACTTTATATATCTACTCCACTGTTGATAGGCACTAGGTCATTTCCAATTTAGAGCAAATACAATTAATGCCATAATAAACATCCTTATAGATATTTCTTGGTACATATGTTGTACATAGTAAGGAGTAGAATTGCTGGATCATCTGGAATGCATATGTTTGGCTTCAATGTATAATGCCAAACTATTTTCCAAAGTGCTTGTAGCAATTATACTCCCCGGCAGTGAGTGTTCAGGTTGCATAATAATGTTGCCAGTAATTGGTAGAGGTTATTTGCTTTGAAAGTCAAGTGAGACTTCTGAAAGAGGAGAGAGGGAATGAAGACTTGGTATAGAAAAAGGATTCCTACCTAGGATCCAGTAGACTAGCAGGAGAATGATATGATGGTGAGCACATGAATTTTCCTGGAAAGAAGGAAGATCCATGGAGCACTGGGGAATCTAATGAGAAGTGTTTTATTCTGTGAAATGATGAGAGTACGGATCAATCTAGCCACAGAATTTCAGTGCAGAATAAATTGTGTATGTGCCCTAGAGTGTTTTCAAATAAGCAGAACCAACACATAAAATAGGAAGAGTCACTTTACATCTGAAGATCATTTGAAATCCCAGGGTGGTTGATTAAAGATGCTAAGGCCACAAAAATAGAAGCTTGCCATGAAGAACTATTTCATATCAGCCTATGTGAACCTATCAACATCATTTTGTGATTAACTTTGAATTCATCATGTCTAAGAAGGCAAGGAAGTACAATTTGCCATTTTCAGATATGAGGGATTTCCCATAGGTGTTTACTAAACTGTTGTATTAAGTGGTCATTTTATACAGTAGGTATTTATAACTATCATAATAGGAGGGGAACTTTTGAAAATATAACCCACAAAGTCAGGGAAAATCACAGAATTTTATAGTTGGAAGAGGTCTTGGACAACATCTAATTAAATATCATTTTGCAGGTGAGGAAGTCTATGTGCAGAGCTGTTTAGTTACTTGATAAGGTGGAGACTGTAGTAAATTACAGAAATAGAAGAATCTAGGCATTTTGATCCTGATGGCAATATTCATAAAATCATTTTATTAAAGAATATCTTTTCCATCACTTTCAATAATAAAGTGATGGGAAGTGGCCTTTTCTTCCATGTCTGCCTCAATACATCAGAAATCATGAATTTCAACACAACCTCTCTGATTCCTTCTCACCTTCAGTCTATGTTAGATGCCTCTATTGAATCTTAACATTTTATACTGGCTTCTGTTTTATAATTGTTAATCTTATCTCCTCGATCAGTGAAGGGAACTGTCTTTTTCTACTCTTATTCCTTAGCATTTTTCATGAATCTAACATATGATAATAAATGGTAAATATTTGTGAAATAAATAAACAAATCAAAATCTGGCCCTCCCAACAAATTTGTTATAAACTGCTTGACATCATCTGCTGTCAGGGAAATGCAAATCACAACCACAAATGAGATATCATCTTACCCCATTTAGAATAGTTTTCATCAAAAAAGATGAAAAATGACAAACAGTGGAGAGAATGTAGAGAAAAGGGAACTCTTATACATTGTTGGTATGAATGTAAATTAGTATAGTTACTAAGGAGAACAGCTTTGATGTTCCTTAAAAAAACTAAAAATAGATCTACCATATAATCCAGATATCCCACTTCTGGGTCTATATGCAAAGGAAATGATATCAGCATACCAAAGAGACATCTGCACACCCATGTTTTCTGCTGTGCAATTTACAAAGCCAAGATATGGAATTAAGCTCAATGCTCATCAATGGATGAATACATAAAGAAATGTGTTATATATACATAACAGAATATTATTCAGTCATAAAAAGAATGAGGTCCTGTAATTTACCGCAAAACAGATGGAACTGGAGGACATTATGTTAAGTGAAATAAGTCAGTCAAAGAGAGACAAATGCTGCATGCTCTCTCTTGTATGTGAATGCTGTAAGAAGAAAAGTCAATCTGAATGGAGAATAGTAATTACTAGGGGCTGGAAAGGAGGAGGAAGGAGAACAGAGGGAAGTTGAACAATGGGCACTAAAACACATACAGATAGAAGTAATAGGTTCTAGTATTCTACAACAAAGTGTGTTGACTATAGTTCACAATAACCTATAATATATTTTATCAATAACTAGAATGGAGGAACTCAAGGGCTCCAAACACAAAGTAATAATAGGTAAATGGAAATATTAATTACCCTGGCTTGATCTACACCTCATGAATATGTCTAATTATCATGTTAACAAGAATTTTTAAAAGATGTTTAAAGAGATTAAAATGTTAATTACCCTAATTTTTTATTACATACTGTCTACACGTATTAAATTATCACAATGACCCCATTGATATGTATAATGAAAATAGTAATAAATTGAAAAAAATCTGGCTCATGATCATTTTGGTTTATACTGAGTTAGATAAAATATATGAATTTATATATTACATTTGTCTTTGGGGCTGCTCACTGGTGTTTCTATTTTTTTATCCCTACAAACATGTACCAGTGAACTTCCTTGTTCTTTTGAAACTAGTGTAGCCACATGATTTGAACAAAGGAAACACATCATGTCACTTCCACATAGAAGCATAGAAGTCTATAATCACCAGTGATCAGTTCACTCTCCCTCCCTCCAGGACCAGTGAGGTTGGAGACTCCCTGAGGGTAGACAACATAAAAAGAGTCCACCAACCCATGATGGACATGCAGTATGACTGAGAAGTAGAAACATGTTGTTTAAGTTGCCAGGATTTTGCATTGTTACTGTCTTAAATCCTAGCTTATTCTGAGTTGAAGGGGACGAGACTTTGAGGACTGTGGAATATGGTGAGCCTATTTTGTATGTGGAAGGAACACGAACTCCTAGTGACCTTAGAGTGGACAGCTTCTAAAATAGATTCCATAGATTTCCATCTCCTGCATTCATGATTCCTTCCCCTTGAATGAGGATTGGAACTAATGACTTGATTGTTACAAAATGCTTCAAAAGTGATGGGAGGCTGCTTATGAGTTTAGATTATAAAAAGACTGTGGCTTTTCCTTGCTCGCCCTTTCTCTTTCTCACTTGGACCCTTTGGTTTGGGTAAAGTCAACTGCTATGTGTTGGGTAGCTCTACAGAAAGTTCTACATGACAAGAGATTAATTTCTCTAGTTTATATCAGAGAATAATGAAGGTTTATCAACAATCATGTGAATGAGCTTGGACATGGATATGCTAAGCCCAGACAAAAGACATGTGAATAAACTTGGAAGTAGATCCTCCTCCTTGAAATGACCCCAGGCCTGGCTGATACCTTCACTGTAGTCTTGTGAGAGATCTAGAGCCAGAGGCGCCTCCATTTTTGATCCACAGAAACTGTGAGTTTGTGGACTCAAGCTGCTATGTTTTGGAAAGTTTGTTATGTAGCAAAGATAACTAACACAATCATGAATATTTTCCTAAGTATACTGTACCAATAGGGAAAGTACATTTAACATTATGTTAGAGATACCTGATGATAACTCTATCTAAAATAGAAATCAATGTTTTAATTATTTACTGGGGCATTATAATGGAGTTACATTTTATTAGCAATAAATATATGAACCTAAAGTCACATAAGAATCAAATTCATACTTAAGTTCCTCACATAAGTTAATTACCTAAAGATATAGAGATGTGTGCAAGAATTTCTCAATGTAAAATATACAACATATAATAGTAATAAGTATTTGGGGTACTGGGAAGTTGGGTATTTTGGATCTCTTTGATTTTTTTTGCAGTTAACAGAAAACTTGATTTGCCCATTAAGGAGAAACATAGGTTTTTATTAGACTATTTTCAGTCACCCAAATATAAGCTGACTTATACTTAAATAGCTAACCCAATTCTAGTTCTGCTTCTGAAAAATTTATCAAAATATGATCATAGGAGTGCAGAGGCAGTGTGAGATGGGGCCTTTCAGGCTATTTTGAATCATCTGAATCTGAAAATGAGGGCATGACACCTACAGTTTTACAATAGTTGTTCAATATCAGGAATTCAGGACAATGTTTTCTAGTGAATCAGAGAGTTAACGTTAATTTGTATATAGAAGAGATGAAAAAGCTCTAAGAAAAAATTACAGTGTTTGGGAAGAAGCAGGAATGCAGTCCTTATAAAAAACATGGATAAGTAAACTCAGGAGCTAAAAATCTTGTACAATCTACCTTGGTACAATACAGTAAAGCTTAAGCCCCCAAGAGGGACATTGCTTAGGTGCTAGGCTATTGAGAAACTTCAAAGACAGGCATTTTAGTTATTAAAAGGTTTTTCATAGGTGAGTATAATTGTTTTCATGTGTTTGAAGTCAAAATGGTTTCAATCCCACCAGGAATTCCTAATGAATACTGCCTTTTCTGTGGAAGCAACAATTCATAATTTCCCTTTACTCTTGTTTGTTACTACAAAATACTCTGTCTCAGGGGACTTTGATTAAGATGATGAGACAAATAAAACAAACAGAGAGTCCATTAAATGTCTGCCTGAAACTAGAGCTGCTCTGCTTAATCTGAAAGTCTGCTCAAAACCAATAATGAAATAATCATCCTTTTCCACAACTGATAAGAAAATGAAGGCTAGATGTAGATTTGGGGAAACTAATTTACAGTGGAATTGGGAAGAAGGAGAAGAAGAGCAACCACAGAAAATCAACTTAATAAATATCGGAGACTGCAGAGAAGTCACAAGATAAGGACAGCATATGCTCCTCCAGCTAGAAAGTGGCAATCATTTCCCTCAGAAGAGACGCTGATAAGGCCCCCTCCTCCCCAACACGCAATCATTTTGCATTTTATATTATTTGAAAGGAGCTTGATTATTTTCCTTTGAATGAAGGCAGATTGGTTCACATTTACCTGTCAACAGAATGTTCCATTCCTCTGTTTTGCCTATCTATTTAAAGGCATATGACCTGACTATAAAATTCCATATACAAACTTTCAGTTAGATGTAAATAAATAATAACGGGTGACCAGCTTGTGTTTTTCAAAGAATTTTTTGGTGTCAAATTATGCTAAATTAAAGTCTAAGGACTGCTAAATATGACTGATATTTGCAGTAATGGATGGAGGTCTTGAATATTACTTTATTCAAGGTCAGATACAATCTTTGTAAATCACATCCAGAAGGAAAAGCCACACATGAAAATGATAATTATGCTATTTGAAGCCTAGTTTAAAGGAAGAAAAACATAACATGCAATCTCTTCTGATTTTGTAAATTTGTCTAAATGTTTAAATGTTGTTCGTGAAGAAGGTATAAAGATGAATAAGAAATGAGCAGCTATCAATTGACCTAGAAAGGTTGAAGTTCACTTAGTAAAGTAGGGGTCTGGGATCTAGAGCCATAGTGGGGAAGTCTCAGCATTTGTGTTGTTTTCTCCAATATCACACATGTATTGTCTATTACTGAAAGGAAATAGGGAACAAAATTCTTTACTAAACATCTAGACCCTTGTGTTCTAAGAGGGGTCCTGTAAGTTATAAAATTTGTATTGTTAATAAATCAGTGAGATTTTTGTTTTAGTTTCCTTAATCTACTAAGTGAAAGAGTTGAATGATATTATCAAGGATCAAGTCAACCTTATGAACCCTATGTATCATAACAACAGTATAAAATAATTTATATATGTATGTGTTGATATATACATATTATGTATATCGTTTTAGCATTTTAAAAAGAAACAACATACCATAAGACTGACATGGTGACATTCAGAGTTATGGAAACCTTAGCACAAATCTGGGATAAAGAAAGGTAACTTGCTCTGATGCTCAATTTCACAATGCCATTCAAATAATTCACAAAGAATGTTTAGTTTAAAATCTGTATTTGCCAAATGAATCAGAACTTTCTGATTTCTGGAATCAGAGCTAGTCTTTTGAAAGATGGGAATTGCTTTGGGTGATAGGAACTCAGTGTTTGTTATTGATAAAATATCTAGTTTGGTCTCTTGTAGGCCAATGGTGGGCTTCCTGGAGAGCCAATGGAAAGGCACATTTCTTTTTTCTTTTTCTTTGAGAGAGAGAGAGAGAGAGAGAGAGAGAGAGAGAGAGAGAGAGAGAGAGAATATGAATCTCTTTTTAATATTTATTTTTTAGTTTTCGGCAGACACAACATCTTTGTATGTGGTGCTGAGGATCGAACCTGGGCCGTACGCATTCGAGCGTGCTACCGCTTGAGCCACATCCCCAGCCCAAAAAGGCACGTTTCTTGAGAATTACATAAGAACAATGCTGGTATCTGTTTTAATATTATTCTCAGTGTGCTGATATGACCCTCAACTTTTGAGGTCTTGGCCTTTTTCAAATAAAATGTTTTTCTTTTTGTCCTTAATTTATCATATAACTTGCAACCCTTCATCTGAATGGAGCACTATGCCTTTCAAAAAGGCTATGGTATCACTGATTTTAGACAGATATTAGAAATTTTCTTTAGCCATGAACTTTCCTTAGTTGCAAAAAAATGTGTACATAAAGATGATTTTAAAGTGTATTCTGTACGATAAACTATTTACATTGCTTAAAGGAATTGAAAGAACTAAAGGCATCAAGAAAGAGTAGAATTACCAGAGAGATGTTGTTGTAAAGAGAGATAGAGGTTAGTTATAGTTTCATCATGATTAATTACAAATGTCATAAATCTTGAAAAATTCAGAAATGAACAATACAACATCTCTGTCCTTATGTACCTTATAATTTAATGGAAAAGCTCATCTCTTAAAGCACCAATTTTTTTGCTAATAGTTACCTTCTTTTATAAGAACTGATTAAATATTTGCTTTAAAGTCAGACAGGTCTAGGTTTCTAATCCATAGTCTTCTTTTGAGAGCTTATATTATTTTAGATAAATAATTTTTCTAAACCCTGTTTTCCTTGCTGATAACATGTATACTAAAATAGTTCTTAATTCACAGGGCTGTTATGAATATTAAGTGAAATTGTTCACATAAAACATTTGGCATAGTTTCTGACATATGTTATGTGTGTAATGAATAACTCTTATTTTTCTTTGTGTTTTTCTTACCCTGATCTTTTTGTGCCCCAACCTAAAGAAAGATAAAGCATCACCTGCAATCCAGGAATCAACTATTATGAAGGTCTTGGTACCAGCAGCTTGCTCCTTACAACCAGGTCTAAGTATTTCTTTGTTGAATATAAACAATTTCATAGGACATCAACATCAGGCAAGGCCAATTGTTGATCACATAGGATCTTGGAAAAAATAATCACTCCATAATGATGTATGAAAATAGAGAAAAAAAAAACAGCATTGTCAAGACTGAAAAGTTACCTAACATCTCCCATCTCAGCCAATATTAGCAATTAATTGCTCTTTTCTGGCAACAGTTTTAAGCCCACTGTTTTTCCTCCTAGATAAGATTACAGTCCTTAACTGTACAATCACAACACTATTTCCTGGCAGAATCTAGTTCAAGGCAAAGCCATGTTTTATACTTTTATTAAAATCACTTAACACAACTCCAGATTTGTTATTACTCTTACCACCATCTCACTGAGATCCCCACACCTCCCCATGGTGTATGTTCTCCAGTGCTGCAACTTGCAATAAACCCAGCTTCAACTACTGGTGGTCCTTGACTGGAGTGCAATGACACTCCTAGCCACATGCTGTCTATTGTCTCCGCATGTCACTATTTTTCTTTTCTGCTGAACTAATTTTTCAGTTTACTCTGGCTTTCTCTTCCTGTCACCACCCCTTGCATATTTCAGATACTCAGTAAATGGTTTTTGAATGAGTAATTCCCCCTTTCTGCACTTTTTATCTTTCTTCTTTTCATAGCTCCAGTCTAGGGAAACTTTAGGAAAAAAAAAAAGTGAGTTTACCACTCTGTCAGAGAGCAAGCAAGGAATTGCTTCAATCTTTCTCATACTACAGTCTCTCAGGACCTGGATAGAGCTAAATTAAGGGGGAAAAATTTCAACTAGGTGTTGCATAGTGGAAAAACACAGGGTGATTAGTAGGAATTTCTGACTTTGCACAAAGGAGTGAAAATATGCAATTAGGTTTACTTACATTTTTAGTAATAAGATGTTTTATATTTTAGTCTTGTTTTCCTTTTATCTGGTTGAGATCAGTTATTATTTTAATTTCACTGAGCTCTGTGGCTTTGTGTTTCTTCACTCTTCCATAGTTTCCACTGGGAGAGTTTTAGGTTATAAATGCACACATGCAATTAACTGGGTTAAAAACATAACACCATAAAATTAAAGCAAACTTAAAACACAAATTTTGTTAATTCTTCTTAGTCCCCACTTAACATTTCACTGCAAATTAGCCCCCATGTGGGCAGTTTTGTAGTCCTCTGTCAAATGGGTTTAAATTATTTTTTTTCTTTTGTTGTTCTTCTATTCCTCACTCAACATGGAAACATTTAAAATTTAGACATCTTTTAAGATAGACAAAACTGCTTGGTGGACACATAGGATATGGAAGCACACCATTTTATTTTATTTTTTAATTATCAGACTTGAGAATTTCAGTTAATTTCTTCTCCATAGGTAGTGTCAGTGATTCAATTTTGGATGTCAAAGATTTTACATTTCAATGGGACAGAGTTCCCAAAAGACATCAGCACAAATGCAAATATATGGAGTTAGTTTTAACCTGGTTTCAAATTCTTACGTGTTCTAAAATAAAAATAAACTGGACAGATACCTTAAGGTTCTGTTGAGATAAGGATGTCCACAATCAGTTTCTTATCTTACTGGAAAATATCTGAGTTTTTCCTTAGAAAAAACAACTGGACATAATATAGCTTCAAATAAGTGGAGGTAAATTGATGGAACATCTCAATTGGATCTTATGTTTCCTCCATTATAGGAAGTCTGCCTTTGATTCTCCAGTCAGGCCTCTGGCTTCTAGATTTATCATAAATTTTTTAAAATTTTTTTTTAAAGAGGATTTCCCAGCTGTGGAAGAAGGTATCATTTATGATTAATAATTTATGGAACACCAAAGATTTGTGGGCAATAGGTCAAGTATAATGTACAAGGCTTAGTTTGAAAGATAGTTAAGACCTGAAAGACTTCCCTGATAATGAGTGCACAGGGAGATGCAGTATTTTTCCTCTAGGTAAGAACAGAAAAAGCAGGGAATGATTGGCAGCTGTACCTGGAATACTGTACAATGTATGTAAAACTTAAGTTTTGATTTTTTTTTTTTAGGTAAGCTGTGTATGTATTATGCTGTGATAGAACTGGTTGTAAAAAGCATGTAAGACTTTAAAGGACATTTCTTTACTCAGGATTCTAATATAAACCCCTGTTATGAAAAATACCCCTTAGTTCATGTAAGTAAAATCACAAACACAATTGCCATCTTAAATACCTATGGATCCCTACCCAGAAAATTCAAAGGATACAAAACACAAACTTTGCTTGTGGAATTTACCTGCAGCCTTTGGCTGCTATAAAGCATTAATTAGAGGAATGAAGACAAGACCAAATCAAAATACAAATGGCCAGAATTGATGAATACTATAATGAATATCCAGGTCAATTTAAACCTAAAAAAAGTTTTAGCCACACATTACCATGTTTCTAAAAGTTAGTATAAATGGGCGAAAGAGCATTGAAAAAATTCAGAAGTATGTCAAAACCAGTGACAGAACTTTTAAAATATACAAGTCCAACTCCTTAAAGAAAGGTAAAATTAATTAAAATTTAACTTAAGTTCCCCAAAATGATTTTTTAAAAAAATGAAACTAATTTAATATTAATAAAACAAAGTATCAATATTTTTATCTATATATGCCATTCTGATGTAGTTCTTCTGCTTCCTAGCAAGTTTGAATCTAGTTTATGATTGAAAACTGGAAATACCTGTTTATATACACAGGTTGTTACTGGACCAGGGATGGGCATAACATTGAACTTCTCTAAGAGATATATTTTAAAATATATATTTTTGTGAAAAGAATTAACAAGGGTTCTATAAAATTTGCAATGCATTTCAAAGGAAAAAATAATATTCTATCATTAGTCAGACCAAAGAGACAGGCTCATTAGGCCATGATTAAGGGACAGTTTTGATCCCACTGTTCATGAGCAACAAAGTGAGTCTTTAGTTCTTCTGGTTAGTATCTTATGACTGTGAGAAAGGGCACTTGGCCAAAAAAATACAACATGAAGAGGAGGAGGGAGGGAACGAATCATGGAAAACTTAAGTGGGAACCCTAATATCCCACACTGGAAGTCTTGCTGGCTTATGAACTTTTTGTTAACACAAGATAAAACATCTCTAACACAGTCCAATAGGAGAAGGACCCATTTTATTTGTAGCATCTCCTTACATTTCCACAGTGAATGCTTCAGGAAATTTCTTCTCCTTCTCTGAATCACAGTTTATACCTTTTGAGTACATTTACAGGCAAAATGTTGATATTTTATATATGTAATCTTATTTCACCCTGAAAACCCCTCACTTTACAGACGAGGGGCTCCAAGCACAGAGAACGAAGCAATTTGCTTAAAGTAATTCAGGATTCCAACTAGTGCTGTTTAGTGGCAGATTTCATGAATTTTTTTCATTAGGCCACTCAGTGAAGAATTGTAAAACATTATAGAAGATTCCCTGGTTGGCAGAGATGTGCTAAAAATGGATTCTTTAAAAGGTATCAAGAAATACCCTGGGTAATCACCAATGCTTTTGCAATGAATAAAATACTCGCTGGATAGTGGGGGTAACTTCTTTATCCTGCCAACCCCAAAATGCAAAAACCTTTGGAACAAAGAAATTATTAAAGCCTACACAATACCATCATTGATTACATTTCCCCATGTGGTTTTCCTCTCTATTGTAGAAATCCTTTCCTAATTCAAAAGAAGCTATTATTAAAAAGCTAATCTCTTCTCATGTGAAGAAGAGCGTATGCTGCAAATATCTCAAATTGTGTTCCAAACACGGTTTCACTGAAGGGTTAGAATAGCAGGACGATTATCGAGTCATAAGGGAAAAGAATGGACACCTCTGAATAAATATAGGGGGATTCTTATCATGAAAAGTGGCTTATTTGACTACAAACAGTGATACCTTCAGAAAAGTATTTTTCTCTTTTCTATAAGCAACATATAAAATTGCCAGAGTCTACCACACACATGTCAAGAGCAAGAAAACTAAAATAAGTGTTGAAAAAAGAAAGCATTAAGAAGCAGTGCTTACTTAACTGGAAGAAAATAGGAAGAGAGGAAATATAAACAAACTCCCGTGTTTGCATTTGAGTGGCAAGATCTTTCTTATTTTTCTTAAATTGAAGAAAACCGTGGCATGTTTGTTTAAACAACATGTATTCAGTAAAAGTGAGTGCAGCAAAGTTCTGTTGATCACAAGTTTATTTTGATCAGTCTTCTTAAGACCAATGTAAATATTAGCTAGTATGTCTTTAATAGGATAGAAAATTCAATAGAGTGAATAAATATAGAGTATAAAATTGCAGACTTTCTGATTTAAAAAAGCATTGATTTTCTACTATAGGATAATGATTGCACCCAAACATTGAACTTCTCTAAATGATATATTTTAAAATATACTTTTTTGTGTAAAAAGAATTAACAAGGGTTCTATAAAATTTGCGATGCATTTCAAAGGAGAAAATAATGTTCTATCATTTATAAAACAGTAGGCAAAAGAATTCTTATTAATTCAATATAAAGATGGGTGACTAACTTTAAGGTGATAATAGTTGGTAAATCATTTTAATAATTGTAACCAAATGTTTACTCTGCATTAACTGTGAAAGCATAAAACTGGAAGTTGTGGAGCATAGCAAAAAGACCATAGTGAGGTTTGATCTTTACTCTTAAGGAGTTTTTAGACTATAAAGCTAATAGACATAAAGGGAAACAAAGCATGTTGAAATACTCTAAGAGATAAGAACACAGATTTTTGACTTTCAGTGCAGGAAGAGTTATACCCATAGAGTCTCATGATCTAATTTATACATTATCATCTATCAATTCTCTCAAATTAGAAAACTTAGAATCATTTCTTTCTTTCCCTCCATCATTCATTAACTCAGTCCCCTAAGTACCATTGTCATCTCTTTCATCCCATTGTTACATTTCAGGATCTGATTTCGTCTTTCCTGGAATCCTACAAAAAATTTCCTATTTTTTTTCTACTCACAAATTTTTCTCTTTTTAATCCATTCTCTCCATCTCTGACATGTGCATATTCACAACAAAGCAAAACAAAACATTGGATTACAGATCATTTTCACTTTCTTCTTTACATGTGTTTGCAGTTTCTGTTGCAGCAAGCAGATACTCTTATGGATTTAAACAAACAAACTTTAAGTGGGGAAATTTGAAAATATTAAAAATTTTATGTAGAAAGATGTCTGTTTCAGAGATGGGATTTTGAAAGATTAATTTGGATGCAGAGTACAAGAAGGATTAGAAGAAGAAAATAAAGCAACAGAACCTGGCTTTTTCTGCTCTCTGTACTCTTAGTTTTTGCAGTTTGGATAAAGATGGAGACGATATGTCTCTGATTTGGGGATCAGATTAAATTTGGAACACTGAGAATTTTGCCCTGAGTGATCCAGTGCGTTTCTGGGTCAACTCAGACTAATACTGGTTGCATTACCACTAAAATTAATGCTGTTCACCAGGGAACAGATGTGAGTTCATCATGTGAGTTCAAGAATAGGGACTTCTGATTTCTAATCCAGCCTGATACCCTCTTTAGCTTTGGGGAATTGAGTTGGTAAAGCTGCTTTGCTGAAATGTGGTTATTAAATATGCACAGGCCTTCTTTCATTGGTTAATATGTCTGATGCCTTCAGTAACCACATTTTTCAGTGCAAAAATATCTCTTCATATACAGTTATTAAATTTTGCTCTCTTTGGAGTTAATTATCACCAACAAAATAAAGTTCATAAATTAAATGATGATATTAATCTACTAGTAAGAAGACCAAACCAGCTAATTCATTCATGTTTGAACAAAGCCTAGATTATAGACACTGAAAAAACATTCAGTCTTTTAGCATTACTGTGGTATCAGATTGTACAGGCAATATCCACAAGCTCCTTGCTTCCAGTTATAAAGTAGGGAAACCCTATATATTTTGGTCTCGATTTTTGTAAGATTCACAGATGAACTGTGTAGATTGCACATGTTTACGTAAGATATTTAAAACCAAATATTAAAGCAGTCAATTAGAAGCTCATTTCAAATTGATGGCCTTGTTAAATGCAATTAGAAAATCAATAAAGATTCTGCTCTGGTGTGGTTTAGTAAAAGAGAATTTTGACTTGGACTATTCAGAAATTATGTGCATTTATATGTATATATTACATGTATGTGTGTATATAGATGTATGTGTGCATAAATATGCATATGTATATGATATACATATGCATATTTATGTATATATATCAAACAAAATAAACCCTTAAAAATCATCTCTATAGGTTTCAATTTATTATCATTATTGCAAACAACGTAAGACCTAGGAATTTCAGAATTCCTGGGATGTCTTATTGTTTTGGGAGGAATTTGTTAAATATACATCCTAAAATATCTGTCATTTAAGAAAAGGTGAAATGTATGGCTACTGAAGAATGCAAATTAATTCAGAGTAGCTTTGCAGATCTCTAGGGGAGGTAATTTTGTCTAATGGGAACTTAATAACTCATATTAAACACGTTGCTAATCTGATGCTTTGCTTACAGTAAATTAGAACCAGTGAAATTACAAATCGCTTATTAAAGTAAAAAGAATATCTCTTGAATTAAATTTGAATCTTCTTCTAACTAAGAAACAGCAGGTAGAAAGAATCCTTGTTGTTTCCAAATGAATTCCAATCAAGTTTTGTATTCATGTTGGAATGTTAAGTAAACATGTTTAATCTAGACAACACAAACTAATATCTGTCATGTGATCACATAATTCTGTAAAAAAATACAAAATATATATTTCGCCAGTCACACTGAACTGCATTGTCCTCCATTTCATATTCTTGATGGGTGGGACCCTGATCATATGTATCTAATTCTAAATATGTGGCAATGTATTGCAAAGGATTCAAGCTCAGTTATTGCTAAATAATAACAACATTAATAATGAAACTGACCCCAAATTAAGATTCTGCAATAAAACATTGTTTCACAGAAACTGGAAAAACAGAGCACCATTAAAATGTTTTCTTTTCTTTACATTATCCAGGTGACATGGACTGAAGTTTTCCAAACACTAAGAATACATTATTCTATCTTTTTTGTAGTCTTTAGTTTTTATCATTACACTGGTTCACAGGTATTTCTGTCTGTAATTGCCAAGTCAATACAATATAACTATATACTCATCCATTCATTTACTCATTCACTCACTTATCCAAACTTAAGAGTACCTACGGTATACCAGGCACTGCTCTAAAAGTGCATAAAAAGCTGGGAACTAAATAAAGTCCACACTCTCATGGCCATACTCTGGTATGGGAAGCAAACTCTCAACACATTCAACAATTTCTATGTCAGTTGGTTACAAGTGCCTGGAAGGGAAGGCATGATAAAGTGAAGTGGGGAATGAAGCAGAGGAGGGTTTGTTATTTTATCTTGCACTTTCAGGGAAGGCTTAATGATGTAATCAATCTCTCTCTCTCTCTCTCTCTCTCTCTCTCTCTCTCTCTCTCTCTCTCTCACACACACACACACACACACACACACACAATAAGCACAGATTAGAATAACATGAAGGGGTGAACCATGAAGGCATCTAAGATGTCTTCCAAATATAGGTGTTGGCAAATTACAAACCTTGTAGCTAAAACAAGATGAGTTTGTTCAAAGAATAATGAGCTTACTGGTGTTGGAGCTGAGTGAGAGCAAAGGAAAGTTGAAGCTAGGGGTAGTGGGAGATGACACACAGTTTTATAGGCCATTGAAGGGTGACATATTTTATAATAGGGGAAGCATTAAAGAATTGCATGCAGAAGTCTGAGATGATCTATACTGATGGTTTTATTGTTGTTGTTGTTGTTTTTGGTACTGAGGATTGAACCCAGGGGTACTCAACCACTGAGCCACATCCTCAGTCCCTCGCCTTTTTTTTTTTTTTTTTAAATTTAGAGACAGTGTCTTGCTTAGTTGCTGAGACTGGCTTTGAACTTGCAATCCTCCTGCCTTTGCCTCTTGAGCCACTGGGATTACAGGTATGTGCCCCAGAGCTCAGCTATCCTGTTTTTTAAAGAATACAGTGGCTACTATTTGAAGGCTATAGTGGGGAATGAGTTGGGGGGGGGGTGAGCAAGAAAGACCAATTTAGGAGGCTAAATTAATAATCCAGGTGAGAGATGATAATGATTCATATCAGAAGTCGAATAATGGATCTGAAAAGAAGTAAAAAATTCTGGATGTATTTTGAAAGTAGAACCAATAGGAGTTGCTGATGGAGTCAAGGGGATCTCTGAAAAAAGAAGAGCCAAGAATAATTCTTAAGCATTTTTTGTCTGAAAAGCCTGGAGTAATGGGGGCAGGGAGGGCTGTTAGTGAGTTGGGAGAAGAAGGGGAAGAGTAGTGTGTGGTGAAAAATCAGTAGCACCTCTCTGAAGTTGTTCAGTCCTAGATACCTGATGTACACCCACGTGGACTTGTGAAGTAGAGAGCTGCAAGTATTTTTGAGTTACACATAGAAGACAGGCTTAAGGGTATTAATCTGAGAGATTCCAGTATATAGATTGCATTTTCTTAAAATATAAAAAAACTTCTTAGTTTAGGGGAGAAATCAACCTTCTTATGGAATAAAATGGATTAGAATAATGAACAATTCACAGACAAAAGAAATGCAAAGGCTCTTTACCATACACAAAGATGCTCAACATGGTAAGGAAAAATGCAAACTGAAGCTGTTAGATGGACAATTATTTTGGTGGAGTTTTGCAAAGACCAACTCTGAAGAAATGTGCTGTATTGTTGGTAGTTATGCAAAATGGCACAACTACTACAGAGGACAATTTGCAACTATGTATGCAACTTGCAACTTGACTAAAAAATACCAATTCCAGAAATCAGTCTAAAAATATACTGATAAAATATATCATGTAATAGTAATACATGCAAAAATCTGTTCAGTGTAAGAATATTTGTAAGAGCTAACAATTTGAAGCAACTAAAATGTCCATCAATAGAAAATTGGTTCAATAAATTATGGTGCATCCATCCAATAGAGAACCATGTAACTGTGATAAGTGATGAGGACTATCTCTAAAGACTTTTATGGAGCCATATTAATGATACAATTTTTAGTAGAAAGGGCAAAGAGGAGACAAGTACATAGTATGCCATTATTCATGAAGAAAGAGTTTTGTTTGACTATATGTATTTTCTTATATTAAAAAATCAGAGTCCCAACAATAATTCAAATTTTAAAAAGTATTTATAGAGGAAAATAGGGTATGGTGTAGAAAAGTAGAAGATCAGATTTTGTTTTTTACACTTGAATACCTGTAGATCAGATAGGATAAATATTTGATCTGCACTTTATTTGGTGGCTTATAGGTTTTACTTGGGAATTATGTAAATATTTCACACAATTATGAAAGTAAATTAAATCTAATGATCCCTGAAATTATTCTGGATACTGGAAAATATAGGGAACATATTATCATTTATCCCATCTTTCTTATATGAACCAATTACCATTGAGAAAAAGTTTTTGTACACAGAACTATTACAGGAATTAAATGAAGAAGAAATGGTAATATTGAAATACTATTACTTTATACATCTTGATGAAATAATAGATCTAGAAATTATGCATTAATGGCCCCAAACCACAGGAGCTAGAGATGTAGCTCAGTGGTAGAGCATTTGCCTACCTGGGCTCAATCCCCAACCTTGCAAAGAAAAAAATAAAAGGCCCCAAATTACAAAAAGGAGAGAAATCCATTGGCAATATAATTCTTGATTAAAGAATATCTGTATCTATGATGTAGTTTGAAGAGAAAGAAAATAATTTGAATCTGGTTAAGTCTGTATTTGAAATTAGCAATTTACGAAAAACAGGGAGGATTAAAATACACCTCAAAGGACTCAATTAGAAAGCAACTGGCAAAATCCAGACTGTAGGCAAGCAAATGTGTTTCTTCAAAAAATAAAAAAATTGCAAAGGATATATAAAAAAAGAAAAATTATAGGCAGATCATAAAGATGAGAAAAGGGACACATCAATCAATCTCAGTCTGGACTTCATCCGAATTCAGAAACAATTTTTTAAAAAAACATTTATGAGGTAATTAGAAATTAGATATAGGACTGGTTATTTGGTTTTATGAAAGAATAATTGTTATTTAATTTTAGGTATGTTAATAGTATTGTGATAGATTTTTAAATTTTAGAATTATCCACTAAAATATTTGTGTATCAAATGAAATGTTTGGAATTTGCTTAAAAATAATAGGGATAGATGAGAATGAGAGAGGGCTATAAATAAAACAAGACTGTTCATGTGGTGATTATTGTTGAAGTGGGTGATGCCATCAGAGGGGATTTATTGCAGTATTCTGTTGACTTTTACAGAGGTTTAAATTTTTCAATAGCAAAAAGTGAAAAGTATACCATGTTTGAAATTTTACCCTGTTACAACTAATCAGTTAGCCTACCATGGATACAGAAAGGAGACAGAAGATTCCTGAATCAGATACAAAGACTATGTTACTCCCAGCACAGCAGGCAGCATAGACTTTAGAATATATGCATTGGTTTATTTTGACCATCAAATTCCATGGGTAATGCAAAATGGCTCAGGTAATGACTTGTCTTCTAAGGTTAGGGAACACAATTTTTTTTTTATAAGTAGCCTATCTAACTTTTTCCTCAGGGGAAGATATTCTTATTATTATACTAGAGAATGAACAAACTTGTCTTTTGTTCCAGAGGGACAAATGATTTCCATCTTCTAAGGTTGCCTACAGCCTTAAAAAGATAGTATAGAAAAGAGAGCCAGTTCCCCTGCTCACAAGACATGCAGAAATAGAAGATACACATGAAGAACTGTCTCCTGATAATATATGAAAAATCCCAACAAAACAAATCTGCTTTTCAGGAATTGGGTGTTTAAAAAATATCCCAGGTGAATCTGATTCATATATAGAATTGAGAACCAATGTATTTTCTTTCTTTTTTTTAAAAAAAATTTTAAGTTGCAGATGGACACAATACCTTTATTTTATTTATTCATTTTTTATGTGGTGCTGAGAACAGAAACCAGTGCCTCACACGTATAAGGCAAATGCTCTACCACTGAACCACAACCCCAGCCTGAGAACCAACGTGTTTTCTACATTTTATTTTGTAATTGATTCATCCATTTCAAATATTTTGGAGTTGATAATTTCTTAATGTACCTTGACATATTTATATAACTAATTCATTTCAACGCTCACTCTTATTTTCTTGAGAGGTAAAACTTTTGAGCTTTATAATACAGTAGTCCCACTTTTGCTCTTGCTGCCTCCTTCTGGAATAGTGTTTAAAATATCTCTTACTTATTATTATTTTTGCTTGAGAATTTCTGCCAAATGTTTCTAGAATTTATTAGTATGAACTTGGATTATTTCTTAGGTACAAACGATTTGCTACATATTAGAGGAGTGATTGTTCCTTTTCTTGGGAAGTATTTTCAGCTTTGGGGGTATTTGCTGTACCCACTCTTTCTTTCTTTGGAAAATAGAACAGCTATTTTTTTTCTAACCCTACTATTTTTGTTCTCTGCACAAATCTTTGGTTTTAAGGTGCACAGGTGGGTAATTTTGTTTCTTTTTCTTTTCTGTTCAGTAGAATCAGACTTTTATTGCTTCTTATAGGATCTATTTTCCTACTAATTATTATTTTCTTGAGTTTCTTATTTTTCTTATTTTGAACTGGAGAAAAAACATAAACATAATTCCATGTTAATAGTTGTTTAAAGCATACTATTTTTTAATTCTTAGAGATACCATGCAAGACTTATGTGTGAATGTGGATGTGTGTTTGTGTTTGAGTAAATTCTAGTGCTTTCTGTATCACTCATAAGTAATCCATAGACAGACCCACCTTTGTCTCCATTTATTTATAAATGGCTGCATTGCCCATTATTTACTCACATAAACTCTAAAGCCCATCTCAGTTCAACCTGGCTATGTTATTTATTAGTTCTAAGACTTTAGCTCTATTACCTGGCCTTTTTAAAACCTCAATTTTCTTATCTTTAAAGAAGATAACAATACTTCTCTCCTGTGTATCTCATTGGAATGTAGGAGTTAAGACAAGCAAACCACTTAGAAGAGTATTTGGCATATTTTGAACACAATGTAAATATTAGCATTTGTGGTTGTTTTCCTTCTTTCTTTCTTTTATTCCCTTCTCTCTCCTCCCCTCCCATCCTCCCTCTCCTCCTTATACACATATGCAGACACATGCTAACAAATCATTTACACTCTTGACTCCTAAATCTCCTCATCAATGATATCAAGCAGTTGAATTATATGTCCTTTAAGGTACAAAATATTTGGTAGGTACCAAAGAGCCTTAAGACTTAATATTCTTTTTCTATATTTTGGTACTAATATTTGAATCCAGGGATGTTTTACCACTGGGCCACATTCCAAATCGCCTCCCCTTTAATTTTTTTTTTAAGAGAGTGAGAGAGATAGAGCGATAGAGAGAGAGAGAGAGAGAGAATTTTTAATATTTATTTTTATTTATTTATTTATTTATTTTGGCGGACACAACATCTTTGTTGGTATGTGGTGTTGAGGATCGAACCTGGGCCGCTCGCATGTCAGGCGAGCGCGCTATCCCTAGAGCCACATCCCCAGCCACTCCCCTTTAATTTTTTTTTTTTAATTTTTGACATTGCCTAGGCTAGCCCTGAACTTGTAATATTTCTGCTTCAGCTACCTGATTTCCTGGGATTAGAGGTATGCTTTGAACACAAAGCATGCTTTGCGTATGTTTTTTTACACTCTTAATGAACAATTGCTAGTAAGATGTTTTATACAAGAATAACCAAAAACTATGTGGTAGTTACTTTGTCAAAATAACTGCTTCTTTGCATATATTATCTCATTTAATCCCCATGATTATCCTAAGAAGCAGGTATTAATTTTTGCATTTTGAAATTAAAGAATCTTACTCTGAGAGAGGTTAAATAAACTTACCCTGGGGCCTGTAGCTATTTCCGTATTGCCACCAGCCGGGATTTGAAGCCAGCTCTATAAAGCTTCAATACCTGAACTCTTTTTAGTGTCCTATATTACCTCCCAAGGTTAATGATTCATAAACTTTAAAAAGTAAACATTTATATTTCTTGAATATACTAGCCAATTCTGATTCTTTATAAAAATAACATCACTAAAGTTGGATTCAATCTGGAAAATAAATATTCTGCTGATTTTAACTTATAAGGACAATAACCACCATTAAGAGTGATGAAGATGTTTGCACTTAGGTGATACCTATCAAGTCTTTGGTGAATTCCATGTTCTTAGCAATGTTCTTATTGTTTAAAAAATCCTATGAGACCATGTGTAGAAGGAAAACATGTAAAGTTAAAGACTCATAAAATCATTGCCATAAGACTAAGGAAAATAATAGCAGCATCACTAATACAAATCAAATGTCCCCTGGCACCCCAGGTCTCTTTGTGACTCCCTCTAGCCTGGAATAGCTATTTTATGCAAGTTTATTGTTCCTTCCAGCCACTTTCTATACATTCCTATTGTTGCCTCATGGTTTAGTCTGTTTACAATTTGTGATTTTTAATGTTATTGATGGTATTTTCCTGCAAAAGTACTTGGGCCAAATCAATTGAACAGCAAAGCAAATTAACTTGTTTAAATGCTCACTTATTCCATTTTTAAAATACCCTACATATCCAATCAATAGCAAGTTGGGAGAAAAATGTAAGAAGAAGCAAGAAATTCGGCATGTTGAGATAGAAGTGTTTTGCATATACGGCCAAGAGCTGTAATAGATTTCATGAGCACAATTTGACTATCACTTAAGGAACTGATACAGGTATGAGAGTCATTGGACTCCACATCAGTCCTACTGAGAAAACAGTTGGGGTGTCAACTCCTCTGTGACACATTTCAACCATTACCTTCTGACATATTTTCTGCTTCAGTGTGTGTAGTGAAAAGAATGATTAAGCTGATTAAAATTCTAAAAGTATTATAAGAATATTACTTAGTAGATGAAGATGAAATAATGCACATAAAGTCACAAAGTAGCCTGTTGAAGTTCTAAAATGCACTTTCTCAGGAGGTTTAACAAAACTACTGTACTTAGTGGTTTCTTTAGAGATCTTATTACAGAGGATTAGCTCCACATCTCTGTAGCTGAACTCATTAGCTGAGAGGGGTAAATACTTTAAAATGTGATTAACTAAGAAACGTTTTGGGAGGATTTTGAGAAGCCTAGTGGTTTTAA
Source organism: Urocitellus parryii (assembly GCF_045843805.1). Lineage (NCBI taxonomy): Eukaryota > Metazoa > Chordata > Mammalia > Rodentia > Sciuridae > Urocitellus > Urocitellus parryii. The sequence goes on from NC_135534.1 coordinate 152,193,000, forward strand.
AGCAACAGGAAAAATTCCTCCATTTTGATGCACAGATGTGGACAAAAGTTAACATAAAACAGAGTTTCCCTGTTATTGTGCATAGTTTTGGTTATGTGGAAGTTCTGTGCTAAATCAAATGCATTACATACTAATTATACATAAAATTATTTAAAGTCACACTTGAAAAACCAAATGCCCCTGTTTTCCTTTCTTTTGTATAAGAGAACATTGTTGGTCAAGTTCACATGATTCGGGGAATTCAGTGCATTTATTACAAACAATGTCCTAAAGGTATATATATTAGTACCTTCACATTCAAATACACTGAAACATCATGCTAAAAAGGCACATTTAACTTCAGATGGAGTGTCCCTGGTGTTCCTGAATCATAAGGCCACAGTCAAGCCAAACAAGAGATGAAAGTGAAGAGCAAGGCCAGAAGACAATAAAGGAGAGCTGATGGTTCTTCTCTCCACAGCATACCTCTAGAATAAAATGTACATAAGACAAACCGTCAGGAAAAACTCAACAGATTCTTTTTCCTTTTCTAAAGCAGAGCTCATCCTTTATTTGGCTTTGATTTTTTTTTTTTTTTTTGAACAGGTGTCGTTTTGTTGGCATTTTGTTTGGTAAAGGGCTGGTACTTTCCTGGATGGTCTTCATCTTCCTTTATTTCTCACCTCATATTATCTTAAGGTTGGTGGCAAATGTCTGGCAGAACAAGAGATCAACAAGAACATACTCCAGGGTGTAACACCTCCTCTCTTACACCCAAAGAAAATGGTAACCACAAAACACGTCTCATTTCCAAACCACCAGAGCATTGCCTGCCCCCCTGCTAACTAAGGAGAAGAGCAAGGTATCTAGAATATTTGTTGATGGACATCAGCCCTGCTCCAGCTGTCAAAAACACAGCTGTTGGGTTTCCTTCTGAGTGATCAGTGACACAGATGCCCTCCAGCTCGTGTGTTCCCTGATAAGGTCCAGTGGAGAGCTGCAAAAGAGCTGAACACTTGGCTTCTAATAGCAAATGCAAAAACAAATTTCACAACAAATTGCATTTTCAGCGCTGCCTGATGCCATACGATTAAACGGGCTGAATTTGTTCTAGTCCACTAACTCGGAAGACATCACGATGGAACAGTTTCTCTCGGTGACTGTTAAATGTTAAAGCAGTTAAGGGAAAAGGATTTTTTTTTAACTTTTCAACTTTTACTACAAAGCAGGAGTGGGGGTGGGTAGGGAAAGCTGACCAAGCTTATTAGGGTTACCCAATTAGGAGAAAGCAAATAAGACCATTTAGCCTCTTCATCAGGATTAAAAACTGTCAATGAGACCTCTGCATAACTTCTTTGTACAAATTTTTAAAAAACTTTAAACCTGGAGAGCAGGACATGAAAAAGACAATATTTTTTCTATCACTTTTGATGTTTTCAGAGATATACTATAAACTAAATATATATATATTTTTAATCTTATTTCTTCTAGTGCCTACTGTGTGGCTGGCACTATATATGTTTGTTAACTTACTTAATCCTCTAATTATGCTTTTGTGATATGTCATATTTTTTATTTCCTATTTTTATTTTTAACAGATGAAGGAACTAAGGCCCAGAGAGGTTAAGTAACTTACTCAGAAACAGAGAGGCAGGAAATGATAGGAACAAAACTGTATGAGCCCAGTAGGTTCAGACTCTGTGCTGTTAATCATGATATTCTGCTACCTCTTGAACACACACTACTTTGATATTTGTTCACATGCAGTGCTACTATTTGGCTTGCTTCCTTGAGAACAATAATTTCAGTGCAGAATCTAATCAATGACTCATTTGTGTATTAATAAGTGCAAACTACAATCTAGTAAATTGGTCCATTTATACTCATGGAGGGAGTTGTCCCTCTTGCAGAAAGTGTTCAATTCCTGCTTTCCTCTGTCTTATCATTGACTTGCTAGTTGTGGAAGTCATGCTTCATGATGCTCAATCTAGGATATTCACTGGAGTAGCCCTACATTTATAATTACTCAGTAGGAAAGTTATGGAGCTTTAAGGGAACTAGAGTTACCATACTGTCACTTACTAAAAATCTTTTAACGGAGTTCTTTAGAGAAAACCAAAATACCCTGTCAACAACACAGAGTTGATAGGATCAAATATGACAACATGCAGAAATACATTACAAAATACAAGGCGTCCCTGTGGGTGGGAAATCTAATGGCTTTCTGGACTAGGCAGGTGAGGGGGATGTGGGAGTGCTGGGGCCTCATCTTTGGTGGAAACTTCCTCACTATTGCAGGAACTGGGTACCAGAGTGTGGAGCAGAGACACAGTGAGGCAGAGTAGGACGAAATGAGTTGCTCCTCTGGAGCTTGCAAAACTCAGGGGATGAGTTTAATACAAAAATATTAAACCTTTCTTTACAACCAATACATGTAGCTGCTCATGACTTCATTCACAAAAATCATTCAAGAACCATTGATGAAATCCTCTGTATATCCAGAAATTTGTAAGGTAGTCAGAACATCACAACAGGAAGACTACACACTGTCTGCTCTGAAGGAGCCAACAGCCTGGTGGAGGAGACAAAGTATTAAGAGGACAAAGACTGTGCACACTGCCTGGTTCCGAGCAAGCACATTCACAGTGGGTTTTAGAATTGACCTGGTAATACTCACATTCGTTAGAGCCTCCATCAGGCCTTTTCTTGGCTCAGCCACCATCCTTCCATCTTGGAATATGTTGACTACTTCTTATTTTCTTTTATCCATTCAGGGTTCCATCTACATAGTTATCTTTCTAAAATGATGACTTTAATGTATTATTCCCTTTCCTAAAAAAAGTTTCTGTGGTTTCTATTCCTAATAGAATAAAGCCCAAGCTTCCTATTTTATATTCAAAGATCTACACCTTGCAGCCCCTGCCAATCTTGGGATAACCTTCCCTGGAGCCATTCCTACTTCTCCATGAAACCTGCTCTCTGCAAGAACTGCTCACCAGCATTCCAGCCTAACTCCTCTTTGCCTTTGTCTTCTCTCGTGTTTCCAGATGAAACATTTTCAGAAATGAATTCCATTCTGAAGCCTTCGCTGGTTTCTTCTTCTCTTACAAAATTACTACATAAATGTATGTTCATCTCTTGAGTGCAAAACTCTTTCTCCACATTTCTAACAAAGCATGAATTCCATCATATGACAGTTTCTCCCTGTGTGTCTGCTGGGTCTGTAGCTGAAAGCCCTCTGGGGTCAGGGAAGGAAACACACGGGGACTGTGTGTGTTATGGAACACCTGACTTCAGGCCTGGAACACAGAGTTTGATAAATATTGCATTATATTAAACAAAGAAAATCAGCATCTTTGGGAAATTGCTTGTTTCATTTTCAAGCTCAACTGACTAGCCTCAATATTCTTCTCACAATGTCAAATTTGTGTTGCATTTGGCTCCAATTTTTCTACTTATTTTTTAAGATCACATAGATGTGACTCATAGATCCAGGTGTAGATAGGCCTTGAATGTTGCTTGATGCTCATTTCTTTCTCCCTGTCATACTTCATTTTGGAAGATATTTCAATGCTAAGACAAGAGTAGCGGCCATCAGTTTAAAATCTCATCATGGCATTTAATCGTGTACCTCTCTCCCTCAGTAATGAAATATATTTCTGTCTCATTCTGACAAGAAATATCAGATGAAGTGCCTTTCCATATGAACAGGTCTGATAATCTTAAGTAGAAAAATGACTTTGGTGTCTTGTCTTTCTCTATGGCATGCTGTTAGACAAACTAAAGCCACATCCTCCGGTAACATGCATACTGGGACAGGCAAGATTGGCTAGCCTGGTGAATAAATAGGACTTCTGTCTGCACTGGCGTTATCAGCATTGCTCTTCTGGTCTGGGAATACAAGCAAAGAGCAGCTTTCTCCACTATCGTGAAAGCCAGCTGATCACAGCTGAGGTGGTAAGAAACACCACCAGACTATCACACCCCACATTCTCCAGAGGCAATAGTGCAGCCTCCCAGGGGCATCTTCTTGGCATACCCTGAATACCAGGAGCCAAATAGGCCTTTTAGCTATGTTTCATTTGTGTAGCCCAGCTGTTAAGCAGCAAAAGGAAAAAAAAAAAACATAAACGTCAAATAAAAATACTATGGAGAAAGGAAGAGGTATTTTGGTACACAGATTTTCCACCTAACAGAATTTCCCTTTTCCTATCTTGTGTTCCCATTAAAATATATTACATTATTTCATATGCATACACTTGTGTGAATATCCTCTTAGATTTCAATGCACAGATATTTAAATATGGGAAAACAGAATGGATAAAACTTCCTGAGCTGATATAAGGCATTTACAAACATCTACAGATTTTAAAGCACAGTTAGAAAATTTTTAGAAAAAAAATGACTTTATATATACAGCTTGATATAGTACAGCTGATTATGTTTTCAGAGATTATTCTGGTTTAAAAAGAAATAGAAATGATTACATTTCAGGAATGTCTTGTTCAATATATCAAGTTTCACAAGTGATTTATTCCATAAAGACAATGCATACTTTATTATGTAATGATAATGCATCTTCTGATGTGTATTAAACCAAAAAATCTGATAAGCAGGAAACTAATACCAAAAACATGTCCTGAAACATTTGGCCAAAAGCCAAATTCCTTACAATTGAAAGCAGTCATGAAGTTTTAATTCAAAGATATCATAGAGAGGATTCTAAAAATCCTTCCTAATGATTTTTTTCCACTGTAGGACAAGCTGCTTTACATTAAATAAGGCAAAAGACATGAACTACCAAGCCATGGACATCCCTTTGAATATATCAATGACAAAACCTATATCTATATAGAATTTAATTCTGTAATGGGAATATTGGGCACTGAGCACAAGTCAACCTTTGGGGATGTTTTCGTTGAGTGAAGGTAAATGAAAAGTGGACTAGAATTCTAACCTCCACACCAAGAGATGTAACAGTTCTGCACATGGCAGAGAGTCAAAACTGGCAGCTGTGTGTTCCAGTTCTGCAGTTCTCTGCAGGAAATGGGCATCTGCCCTAATTTCAGCAAAAGATTGGGACTGTGGTAAAAGGAAACTTGTTCTTAACTCAATAAAATATGCATTCTTTAGTTCTTTTTCACTCATTTGGTTTGGATTTTCCAAAGTGATATACAAATATAGTAAAATAAAAGGAATCACTGTTGTCATGCTCTTGAAAAGCTTAGAATTTGAAGGACTTGCTCTAAGAAAATCAAATAAGAAATCAAGAAAAAAAAATCATGCTTTGTACCTTTTTCTTTAGGTAACTCAAATTTCATATTTAGGAAAAGAAAAATCAGTGGAGAGTCATATACACTCATGCTTATTTTTTTAAAAAAGTATTCCAAGAAATGTCCATACACAATTAATTCCTGTATTTGTTGTTGAGAACACTATTCAAAGGCTACATATTCCAGCATGACAAATTCTTTTGTTTAGAGCTAGGAAATGCTATTGGTAAATCTTGCCAAGTGGGGGCCAATATAGCAACTCAATTAGCCCTTGTGGTTAGCATATTTGGTCTCAATAGCCCTGTTTTAATTTGCCTGCTTTGTGCATTGTGCATATGTTCCTTGTAAAGCTGTTTCTGGAACTTTCTGAAAATAGATTTTTTTTTTTGAAAAAAAAAAAGAGTGAAATACTCCATGATCAAACATAACAGCAAATCTTTCCACAATGTAAAAGAAGTGTTTTGAATTAGGCATTGGTATCCATTCATTTACATGTTTGGTAATCCTCAAATATTGATGTATTTAATATTCCTTGAGCAGAGTCAACTACATTTGACATACACTGCAAAATAGTCTAACTGTATTAACAACATGGGTAACTTAAGGAAATGTCTATTTCATAAAATAAGCTTGTTCCCATGACCATTTTTTGTACCTTTATAATTCATAAGATATTCTTCATAGTCATATTATTTAATAGATCTCTCCAACTTGCTTTAAGGCACTGCTACAATATATTTCCCTGACACTTGCAGATTCATGACCTGATCTATGAGAAGAGAAGCAGGTGAAGGCTAACTGACTGGCAGCAGTTAGGGTGGCTACCTCCATATTTCAAGAGGTGAGAAAGCCAGTAATGTTGCCTCTAATTATATCCCCCTCCCTGGTCAAAATATGTGAGGACATAGCTGTTGCCCTGAAATCATTCAGTTGGAACTTTTCAGTGAATCTGCCTGGAATCCCTTCTCTAGAACTTTAAGAAGCTATCTCAGCTATTTGTTAACAGGAATAAAGTAGTAACTAAAGAAAATTAAATGCCTTCTTTGGCAAGATTTTAAAAAAGTGTCATGCTTCTTTGTACAATCAATGTTGATACATGATATAGTCAAGTTAGGATTTAAAGAAACATTTGAAAACTTGCTTTTGATTATTCCTAATGTGGTTAACTCTACTTCCTCAAGTATCATGTAGAATGGAGAAAACAAAACAGGGCAAAGCTAAGCAGCAACAACTGTATTGCTTGGCCTGCCACAACAAAATATATAATGAGTGATTTAAACAGCAGAAATTAATATTTTTATATACCTGTCATCTAGGGAGCCCAAGATCAAGGTGTTGGCTACTAGTTTTCTGGTGAGGGCTCTCATCCTGACCTGTAAACAATGTCTTCTCATGTGTCTTCAGTGTTGGAGAACAAAGAATGAACACTCTGGTGCCTCTCCTTATAAGGACCCTAACCTTGAAAGGCACTTTTTGGCCTCATTTTACTGTAATTATATAGATGAAGGTCATATGTAGGCTTCAACATATGAATTTTGGAGAAACATAATTCAGTCCCTAGTCACAACCAAAACCTATAACCAATCTGTCTGTGTAACAGTAAAAGGTGAATCAAAGGAATGATGTGAGTCCTGCATAATGCTGCACAAAGGCATTCCTTGAACCAGATATATTGTTGTCACTTGGGAATTTGTTAGAAATCCAGACTCTTAAGCTTCACCCTAGACCTACTGAATCAAAATTTGCATTTAACAAAATCCCTAAATAATTTGTATTAACATTAAAGTTTGAAAAATACTGTTGTACAATTTATAATATACAAGGGTGAATTCTGATCATGGTGTTGAAACAATCTTCTCTTATAATTAGAGTTGCCAACATTGTTCCTTGTAACAATATTAACATTCTTAGTAAAAAGTAGGTTAGAAAATTCATTAATATTATTTTTGCCATTGTAGGCAAAAGTAATCTATTGATTGAATTTCATACCTTGACACTTTGTTAATGTATTCTATGCTAGACCATTAGATTCCCTGCCCAGAAAGTTTAAGGAAAAAAAATCTAACCCTGGACATAAAATAAAACTTTGGTTAATTATACCATTAGCTTAAAACATGCTATTTATCTTTTATAAGTGTTCTGTGGTTAAAAATGGCATTATTTTTGAAATAAATAACACTTTAAAGTAGGCATATATTTTCCACAACACAGGGAGTACAACATTACTTATAATGAAATTTTCAATTATGTAGCATTTCAAAGCAAGTTTAAAAAATTTATTCCATAATGTCAAAAACTTAGAATTATGCCCACAAAGCTTAATATTTTGGCACAGTCCTAGAAAAGTGTTTAATAAATCAAAAACCCTTCTTATAACTGACATTTATAGGTCCCTACCATATATTTCCTTAATATTCTGTCAAAACACTAAAACAGATGAAATATACAAGAGAATATAATTTTCTTTGCCAACGAGAAACAAAAGATACACCCTACTATCAGCCTTTAAAATATCAGCTTTAGGAGGTCCCTGAAAAATATCGGCAAATGTTTTTTTCAGATTATAGTTTGAGATGAACTGCAAATAAAAGTGACATAGTCTCCACATTATAATGTGTGAGAATTTGAAGGAATACAATTTGATGTAAGCATATATTCTGGTTGGCTTTATAGTACAATATTCAAATTTATGTTTGAGCTCTTAATGAATGCTTCATTAAAAAAGGCATGTAGATTAATAATGGCATGACTTAAATAAGTATTAGCTAAATAGCCACAACTATATTGTCCATGTTGCTAAATTATGAGGTTTTCTTAGTCTAACTACATTTTTGGCTTGTGTTTTCAATCTGAGATAGAGTGAAACACTATAATAATTTCTATTTATAAGAAACAGAGAATACTGTGATGTGATAAAGCATTAGCAATGGATTATAGGCTCTGAGCTTATTTGTAATGCAGATCTAAGTAGGCAGATATTTTTGGAAGGGCCCATTGAATAACTGAGGAATAGAGCTGTGTGGAGAGGTGGCACCAACATGTCATCCCATATTTGAGGAGATTGCAAGCACAAGGCATAATGTCTAATCCCTCCAAAGTGTGGTTATTTCATGAAAACCACACCCCACTGAGCTGCCTTATTGCCATTATAAAAAAATCTTTATTATAGGAAGCTCTTTTGTGTTGTAAGAAGATGAATTCTACACTTTAGAATGTTAAACAGCAGTTTCAGCAGAGTTCTGTAGTTCACACAGATTAATCTACCCCTTTGGAATATTCATGATTCAATCAGAATGCTCTCTAAGTCTCAGCAATTTTACCATTGTAAAATAAACTAGGTACATTCTGAAGAAACAGCCTGTGCCTCTCAAATGCCTTCATTAATTTTTTTAAAGTATTTTATGGATTCTGTTACCATCAAAGAACTTCTCTCTGTGAAAGAGGGCACCATCCCACTAAAGGAAAATTGGTATTATTGAAAAACTTGGTACTTGAGAAAAACAGGAGAAAGCCAAAACATTATCAGGCAAAGTGCATTGACAATGCAAATCAAATGCACATGGTTTAATTATAATTGTGTATTAACTGAAGAACTGGGGATTATAAATGATGTGTCTCTGGTGAAGAGTTCAGTTGAGTACATTACATATTCATTAACTCTCCATTTTTATTCACCGAATGTCCAGTTCTCTCTCCTACACACCAGGCACTACGCCTCCATGATAGAGAGGAATATTTTAAATTCAGAAGACCATGTTCATATATAAAAAGTCAAAAACCATACTCAAAAACTCAAGGGTCGGATTTTTTTTCCCCTCATATGTGGAAGCTAGAGAAAATAAAGGGGAAAAAATGGGAGGATAAATCCCATGAAAATAAAAAGAGATCAGTAGAGTCGAAGGGGATTTAGGGAAGGGAGGAGGAAGGGAAAAAGGAAGGACATTGACCAAATTATGCTAAGTACATATATAAATATATCACAATCATTTCTACCTTTATGTGTGTCTATAAATCACCAATTAAAAAATAAATAAATGGAAAGATACCAGTACAATAGAGGAAGAGGATTGGGGAGAGGGGAAGAGGATGTACTGGGGACTGAAAGGGAGCAAATTTTATTTTATGCATGTATAATTATGTCAAAATGAACCCCACTATTATGTATAACTAGAATGCATGAATAGAAACATTTTTAAAAGGCAACAAAATTAACTATTAAATATAACAAATGTTTTTCCACTAAGCTGCATACTTTCATCTGTTCAGCAGATTGTATTGGTTTTGTATAAGGCCAGAACATTCTATAAAGACTGTTCAAAGGCCAGATTTAGAGACAGTATACAAGAGTCCCTGAAGATGCTCATTTTTACTGATAACAAAGTGAGGAAGGGGGTTGGATAGCTGACAGTGATTTCCCCAGATTATACACTTAAACTGACTTACCTGAGTTATTATATTTGCCAATGACTATTTTAACAGATATTATACTTAACATTTTCAAAGTATGTACTAACTAATTTTTCTTTTTTTTTCTGAAGAAAGCTCATAATTTTTATAGTGTAATAGTTTTCTGGCTTGCACAAGATGTTATTAACCTAAGAGGCAATCATCCTACATAAATTCACAGGAGAGTCAACATTTGCTCATTGTTGATGCCTATGCATTGGCTATGAACTGAGGTTCCACAGAGACAGTTCTTCCTAAAAATATCACTTTGATAATCTGACTGCCTGTTAATTTGTTTAATATTGATGTGATCTAGTGAGTCAGTTAAATCCATTTTTATAAGTATATTGACCTCCATGGAAACACAAGTCCACAGGGAATAATTGTTCATGCTTCACCTTTTTTCTAGGAATGGTCATGATTAATATAATAAAACTTTTTGATGTGAAACAGATAGTTTTACTAAGTTATTATTAGACAGAAAAATAAAGGAAAAAGTGGAATGATGGAATTTTCCAGAATCCTTGCAAATACTTTCTAGGGAATCATTTTTAAATTATGTCTATGATTAGCTGGCTTGCCTGATTAACTTACACACCAACTTTAAATAATGGTAAGTATATCAAGGACAACCAGAGAAAAATCACTTGAACATATTTAATAAAATACACCCTAGACCTTATCACAAGAAGCACTTTAAAAAACAGAGTGCTTCTTACAAGGGACTCTTTGGAAGAGGACGAATATGATGAGTGGAAAATCCTGATACTTAGGAGAACAAAAACAACTCATGCTGTTTGCTTTATGGCAGGTACACCCATGCAAATGCTGTCGCCTAACCACAGAGACCCCTTTCCACACATCATGCAATGCTGTCAGTATCCTGAATGTGGTGCTTTCTACAAACTAAAATCTCTATTCAGGTATCATTAGTTCAGAAATTTACACTGGGAAATAGTCTTCTTATTTGAACATTGGAGCTTATTTAAGAATTCTAGATTCTGGGCTTCAAATAATTTTTGCAAAAGGAAAACAGAGAAAAGAAGAGCCTGAAGAAAAGGCAACAAATTTTGCTCTACATACCAGTTAATGCAGATCACAAAAGGTGGAAAGAACTAGTCTTACTAGTGGGTGACCAGGGAGGTCACGATATAGCAACATAATGGAGTGTCTCACCCAGGTTTGCCCTGTTAAGATGGGTTGTTAGTCCTGTCTTTCAAAGGCCCAGGCAGCAGCAAGTATGCCTGACATTTCCTTCTACCTCTGTGGCTTATTACTAAGAGCAACGTATGGTTCTCTCTTCTGGAATTCTAGGATATTATCCTACATAAGAATGAAAAATCCTTTGGGTCAAATTTATCTATATCCAAAATAAATGACACTACTTCCCCCAGATATTATTTGCATTTTATTGAAAGCTTAATATGAGATAATTCTAGTACAGGAAGAATGCTAGACATGTTAGGTGTGTAGTCAGTTCCAGTTTGAGATTATAGTCTTTAGAGAAATCTAGGAGGTAACAGTGTGTCTTTCCGTGCAAAGTACAAGTCTAGTGGTGAGTGCTTTTGGTCTCAGATAAAAGTTGTGATTTGGATAAAAATCTAGCATCAGGGCATTAAGGCACATTTTACTTTTACTTAAGCTAAGAGCTAATCATTCCACATAATAAAAGACACATGGGACTCACCATTTTCTAATCATAGATGACTGTGCATTAGTTATGAACTAAAATTCCACAGACATTTCTTCCTAAAAATATCAGTTTGATAATTTAGATTGACTTTCTGTCAATTTATTCACTATTAACTTGATCTAGCTAATCAGTTAAACCCATTAAAACATATGGTAACTCCATGGTAACATCTACAATAATCTTCTTACTGAATAACAATATCTCTACTGGCATCCCTAGCTCTCTCCAAAGACTCATGTTTTTTGATTTAGTGTTATATTTGTCTACTCTTACATTATTGATAATACCTAATAGGATTATTAAACTTGTTAGAGTTATAGGGAGTTATGGGGAGGGGCAGAGGATTAAAAGTAGGAGAGGGAGTGTCAAATAAGAATGGAGGTAAGAAAGGAAAAAGTCTTTACCAGAGGAGAGAGCACTGTACTGTTTCAAGGCTTCATCTTCCATCTAAAGTGAGTAATTAGACCTTTATCTTGGGTAAGCTGATTGGAACAAGCCTCAAGTTGCTCCCCATGAAGATAAGCACATTGACCAACACAAAGTTGTCACACAGGACAGTTGAACTCTAAGCTCCAGGATCTGGGTAACTCTTTTTCTGTCCTAGTTACCACTGTATCTTCCACTTAGCATGAATTTCATATTTTAGACTTTTAAGTGTGTAGTGAACTAAAGACACATTTCACAATCATATGAAGGTATAGTTAGCAACGATTTTGCATTGAGAGCAATACTGGATAATTCATGTATGTAAGATTTGTCTCCAAGATACTAAAAGAAGATGCCATCTTGCAATCCAAAAGATGATGGACATCCTTAAACATTTATTGTACTTCATATTTGTACAGAATTTTATATTTTGTACCCATTCTGAAATGCTGGGGTCAAACCTAGTGCCTCATGCATATGAGGCATGTGCTCTCCCATTAAGCTGCATCCCCAGTCCCTCATATGCCTATATTTCTAATGCATCATTTTCTTATATTAAACAACTGTTACTCATAACATCCCTGAGAGTATGAAATAATGCACTGATTCTTCATGCAAGAAGATTCATATATATTGAATCTCATTAAGAGGATATGACCAAAATTTATTCAAAAAGTAATCTCCAGATGGGAAATAATTGAGAAAAAATTAACCTCATTCTTCTTTATAAATACATCTTATTGAATTACCATATACACATGCATATACATAAACACATTGCAAACATATAGAAAAATAATACATATGTCTGTGTAGTATGTACATATATCTACATACATACATGTGTGTATATGTAGAGTTGTACTATATATATGTGTGTATAAACACACATATTTACACATATTTTACATGTATAGATATCATGTATCTATACATGATATATATGTATATAAAATTAATCTATTGTTGTGTCAATTTTTTTCTTACATGGCAAAAGTACAAGGGCTCAGGTGTAAATAAGTTTGATTCTTATTCAGATGTCTTCCAGCTATATAATCTTGAAAAAGCTTACTTGATCATTTCCATTCCTGCATTTGTAAATGAATAAAACATTACTATCTTGCAATTATTATGAAGATTAAATGTCATTGTGTGTGTCAAATGCTGCTATGGTTTGAATGTGGTTTGCCCTTCAAGTATTATGTGTTGGAAGCTTGATCCTTACTTTAGTGATGTAGAGGTGGTACGGAGCCTTTAAGAGGTGGAGCCTCATAGAAAGTCTGTGTTCAGCTCCTGGGGGAGCAATCTTGGGGGAGCAGTCATCAAAAGGGATTAAAGTAGTTCTCACTGTATCCCTGAATTCTCATGAGAAAAGAATGAGCTGTCGGGCTGGGGAGGTAACTCAGTAGTAGACTGCTTGCCTAGTATGCATGAAGCTTTGGATTGAATATTCTGTACAGGGGTAGAGGTGGAGAGAGAGGACAGAATGGGCAAATTCAAACTCTGACTTGTTCTTTGGCTTCTTGATTTAGTTGTCCTGCGTTTGCTCCCAGTACAATGAGAGAATCCTACTGTGATATGACACACAGCCAAGAAGTCCTTCACCAGAACCCAAATCAATGGGGCTGCCTGATCTTAGACTTTCAGCCAACAAAACTGTAAAACTAAGTATACCTCTTTTCTTTATAAGGTTACCCTTCCTCAGGTATTTCATTATTAACAAAAAACTAACACAGATGCCTCACATAATGTCTGGCTCACAAAAAGTACTCATAAATATTAATTTCCTTTTATTTTCCCTCGCCCTATCGTTTTTTTCAAAAGTTCTTATTTATAGTTACTAAAATTCTACATTGCAAATTGAAAAGGTACATAAAAGGAGCTGAACACAGAATTTGAAGGGTAGATAGTTTATATGTGCACATTATCACAGACTCTTTTTTTTTTTTTTTTTTTTTTAGGAGAAAGCACAGAAAGTTTTATCTTTAAATGCAAGGCTGATCTTTAATCATGCATATTTTCTTTCTTGAGAGAAATACCTTAATAATGTAGGTCATCAAGGCTAGAAATGAAATGTTAACATGGGTTGACCTTTCTGTTTCCCTGTAACATTCATATCCCACACAATTGTTCCATTAGGATGATATGATATTTTATGCGATATTCTTGGTTCAAACATAGACTTTAAAAAAATGGATACTATTCAACTTGATGGTACTGTTCTTTTATTTTTAAAGTTACATTTTCTTATGTTGGATTAATCAAAGAAATAGTTCTATAACTGATAACATTTTGAATTACAAATAATAATCTCTAGAAGTCTAAAGTCAAAGAAAAATATTCAAAGGCTATTAGAGAATTAATATAGATAGACCTTGTGAGATGAGACCAAGAAGAAAAGCAATATTTCATAGATGAAAGTCTGGTCAGCATATTCCTGCAGGATGAATGATCTGTAGTCTGTCTTTCTTTTTTTAATTGATTCTATTTTTTTAAATACATGACAGTGGAATGCATTATAATTCTTATCACACATATAGAGCACAATTTTTCATATTTCTGTTTGTATATAAAGTATGTTCACACCAATTCATGTCTTCATACATGTACTTGTAGTCCTTTTGTCGCTGCACCTCAAACTCAATCCTCGGAGCCCAAGAATAGCATCAGACTAAGCAAGCTTAGGTCATGTTTCATCTCTCGGTTGACCCAGTATGGTGAGAGAAAGCACCTGACCTCTTTGTTTATTGTGATGGCTGGCAAATAGTGGAGTTTACCCTCACACCAAACTTATACAGAATAGAGAGTTGCAATTCCCCCAAAGCAAATGGCACTGCATTAGGAAAGACAAAGGCTGACAAAAATGATATTTTTCAACTGGTAAAGTCTTGACTGACTTATTTGAAGAGAAGAGAAAGTACAACGAGGCTAGTGAATTGGAAAGGGAGTATGATGAAATTTGAGAATTAAATTTTATTACATGAATATTGACATATTGATTAAGAACTCTGAAAGTAGTGTTAAATATAGAAATCAGAAATTTTTGGATTATGACAAAGAATGTATATGTCAAGAAACTATTTGAATCTTTGTTGATATACTTTATCTTATTAAAAAGTTATCCTTGAAATATAAATCAAAATATTTAAAAAATAATAGCAATGTAAACATCCCTTGTTATCTGAGAGGGATTGGTCCTAGAACCCCTTCTAATTCCAAAATCTTCCATGGACAAGTCTCTTATATGAAGTGCTATAGTATTTGCCCACAACCTAGGTATATCCTTGTATTTACTTAAAATCAGCTCTAGTTTACTTACTATATGTAATATAATGCAAATGCTATAAAATGATATATAAGTAATTTTTATACTGTATTCTCCAGAAAATACTGCAAGGAGATGAAATTTCAGTATAGATCAAAAAATGCTTTTCAAATATTTTCTATTTTTGGTGGTTTGAATCTAGGAATGTGGAACCCACTGATAACAAGGGCCGATTGTATATTCATCTCCATTGCATGTTAAGCCATAATTATCCAAGTGTGGTATGATCCTGGCACAAAGCTCCTAAATCCCTTGGAATTTCTTAGTGATAGAATTGTCTTCTTATTCATAAGAACCACCTTTTGCTCAAACTTGAGTTTATGCTATTGAGGCAATGGTGGAGGCCTTATAGTTCAGATTGAGGCTGCTCTCCAGAAAGAACAGGTGATTAGAGGGTTGCTGAAGGGGAAAGAACGTAGGGGATAGAGATTAAGTTCTATAAAACTTTGAACAAGATTTGATGAACTTCTAGGTTGGTGACCACACTGAAGTGTTGAGAGGCAGCACATCCAGACACAGCATGGAAGCTATGTGCTCATTCACTCATACACACACATTGTCCTAAGCATCTCTTTTCCTGGCTGTTTTGCGTTGTATCCTTTGTAATAAACTGGACAAAGTAAGGTCAGTATTTCTGTGAGCCATTCTAGCATATTATTGAAATTGAGGAAGGGGTCATAGGAACTCGCAATTATAATCTTCTGTCAGAAGGACAGGAAGCCCTGACTTGCAAATAGCATCTGAAGTAGGAGCTGTCTTGTGGAACTGAGCCCTTTATTTTGTGAAATCTGACACTAAAATGCTAGGTAGTATTCAAACTGTATTGAATAGTAGGAGCCCCAGCTAGTGTCAGGAGAGTTGGAGAATTGCATGGTGTAGAAGAAATTCACACCTTCTATATCAGAAGGGTATGTATGGAGAAAGTGTTTTCCAGAGTAGAAGGTGATATAATCAAATAACTGAAATTAATAAAGAAACAAATCTGTATCTTTTCTTTTAAAAATAACTATCACCTGAGAAATTTTGCCTAAGATTACTATCTTTTGTTGGGTAATCTAATTAAAAACAGCTCGTTTCCAAACAATTAATCTTGGGAGCTAAGGCAAACAGATTTTTATCACTTTATACTGTGCAGCCCCAAATGTGAATACTTCAAATAGTCAATCTCACACTGCCTTAATCTACCAAGTGAGATGAAGCTTGAAAATCCATATCTTCCAATCCTTATCTCCGGGGAAGGTTGGTGTTCTAACCAGTTAGAAACATGGTTAAAACACCTGATTTTCTTGTTGCTTTGTTAATAGGCTTTCATATGCACACTCTGTTAATATTGATGATAAAATGAGTTATATACATATATATGTATATCTATAGATAGATAGATACACATATATACTAATAACATACATCTATATCAGTATAGATGTTAATTAGATTAACTTGAATCCATAAACACAGAATTCTGTTCCTCTTGCCCCAGAAAAACATTTCTACAAATGAGACTGAAATTCTTATTGTTTTGCATACTGAACTCCTTCACCAAATTAGAAATAGAATACTTTTAGAAATAACTAGCTAGACTACATTATTAACTGTGAAGTGGAATTTAGGCATAACCAGAACTTTACACATAAAACTCCTGGAAGTGATACATTAGATAGATGAATAAAGGGTCTAATAAAATTGTATTTTGTTACTTATATAGACAAATTATTTATGTTATTTTATATATTTATTTACACAAATTATGCAATTATACATTATCTAAACACTAGGGCTTTCTATCTACATATGCCTAAGCATTTTTGGAATGATATAATATGCCAAGCAATAATACTCTATGCAATATATGCAATTTGGTATGTACTCAAGCTAGCTTTGTGTTGCTTAACTTGGGTGCCATTTGTGTTACTTGTTATCTCTTTTAAATTTATAGAATAATAAGACATATGACACTTAAATGAATATCTAAGATATATTTCCTTTTTTGATTCTCAAATATTACTTCTTTCTTGTTTTGTCTCTTCCCCACTCTCTGTCCAGAAATATGTGATTGTCCAAAGATCCATTTCCGCTTTTCATAATTTCACACTATTTACAATTCTATTTCACACCATTTAAAAAAATGTATTGTTCCTGCAATATCACTATTTACTTGTACATTATTGGATAGTGGAACAAATTTTGCTTGGTAGAAGAAAGAAGTTGAGACTCTTTTGTATGCTGAGTTTACAAAACTAAATTTTTTAGCATATGTAGTGTATTATGTTCCTTTGCCTTTAAGCTACTGAAAAAAGAGGTGTTAGAAGAACTGCAAAACTAAACTACTACTAAATCAACTCATAGAACACCAAAGATTGTTTCTGTATTACATATTATAAGAAATATCAAATACCCAAGTACTGTAAGACTATCAGTCTTCTGCTGCTATGTACCATCATTATAATAATTTCCATTCAAGCTAATGATATTCAATTAGCTCACAGGTAAATCTACTCAATTTTATTAAGTTATAACCAACTCATTAGAATGAAGCCCACAATTATCTTTTAAAGAGTTCTATCAATTGGGAAAACATCATTATGTAAAAAAAATGAATATTTTATTACATTATGAGGTTTATTCTGGGAGCAATACTAACACAAGTTCTCTTTGAACAGATATATAATACGGATACACTGGCCAATGAATTACATTTTTCTTATGTGTGAGTTTGTGTTTTCACAATTCCTTTTGTGTAGTTATATATTTTATTATTGATATAGCTAGATTAATAAAAATGAATTAAAATGTTTTTCTATATTCAGCTACTCATCTTTCTTCCTAGAATGCCCCAATCCAACTTTACAATGTCAGGTCATCTACAATGCAATGTCTAACTCAAATGCTGTCTCTTCTTGGAAGTCTTTTGATCTCCGGCAGGAAGTCACCTCTACCAACCCTGAATCCCACACAATAGTAGTTCTCCATCTTTGGTTAAAAATATAGATATCAAATACATTCTTGATCTACTGAATCATAGTCAAGGAGGGCAGCTATTTTTTTTTATAATTTCTCAAAGAGATTATGATGCTCTGGAGTTCGAGAGCGATTGCCATACATTTTGTTTGCATTTTTGCTCTTTCACTTATTACTCTTAGATTTGTTTGTTTTGCAAGTTATTCATATTAACTATCTTTTATCTCCTTTTAGAGGTGACTCTCAAGGGTAAAATCTATGTTTACTATTTTCTTTTTTTCTCATGCAATATACAGTGGGATTTTGAGTAAATATTTTAACTAAAGCCAATGAATGATGAGAGGAGAAAATGAGCTCCTAGGTGATTTCAACAACATCAAAGTTACATTTCATAATTTTTATCTTGCTAACAATGATTTTATATATTGCCTAGAAGTTTTCTAATATTAGGGAAGCAGTTGGTAAATATAGACAGATGAGTTACCATCCACCTAATAGCCAATGCTACTAATAGTATAATTTGATTCTACATCATGGATCACAAGATGTGAGAGTTTGTCTCAAGTGTGATCTTAGATTACCAGTTGCCCCCTGGTGCTCAGTGTTGAGAATTATTCTGAGGCTGAATAAAATTGTCCTGTGCTCTATGATCCTTGTATACTATCGCTAAGGGAATGAGAAGTTGGGGGATGTGGGCTGGGAAAGTGCTATCTCTGCCCGTTTTTGAAAGATCAGACTATCATTTAGGTGTTATAAAAATACACAATTCCACCAGAAATTTAATGCCTGCAAGGACCATATAGGTGACCATATAGGTGAACATTCCCTTAGGAGGGAATATGCCAAGTGAAGAGATATCTGCTCTAGAGCACCACCAAATACCCAGCCCTGGCTGGACAACCGTATTGGTGTTCTGCAAGTCCAGTGTTATCAGGTCATTCAGTTTTTCAATACAATTCAGAAAGCAAAATTTCCTGGGGTAAATCTGATTTCTAAATGTTGACAACCAAATTAATTTAAAAAAAAAATATTGTCAAGGCCAAATTAAAAAATGACTGCATTTTTTATTCTATAAACTTATTTGGATTCTTGTTCTGTCTCTTCTCCCTCCTCTTCCTTTCCTCTTCTCACTATTCCCTGGGTTGTCCAAATTGATTTGCTAGTTTAAAGAGTTAAAATTAATTACTAAATTTTCAGTTATGCATGCTACGTATATGCATGGTAGATTATTGTCATTATCTGTGTCACAGAAATGGCAGTTTAAAAAGCACTTTGCTGGCTATTTTTTTAAAGATTATATGTTATATGGACCTTATGGTGATTTTTGTTTAAAGATAATATGTTATATGGACTTTATGGTGAAATATTGGATTGGAGAATCAAAGGAACGGATTGAATATTCTTTTTAACTTCAGAATTCTCAGGTAATAAGCTATAGTTTGTTGGAATTTGAAACATACATTGTTTCAACAAATGAGAAAACATTGGGGGTAAAATCATATCAGAAAAAACTCCTCTAAATATTTTGGTTTCACTTTAAATTTGGTAGTATTTGATAAATATAGTTCAGTAAAAGAATACCAGTTTTATTATTTGCAATGTTTTGTCTAAGAACTTCTCTGCTTCCAGAAGAATTCCCAAGCACATGGTTAACAATTGTATAAACAAATTCTTTAATACATGTTGTTTTGGTTGAAATATGAGATATCCTCCCAAAACTCATGTGCAAGATAATGCAAGAAAGTTCAGAGGTGGAATGATTAGATGATGAGAGTTATAACTCAATCAGTGTGTTAATCCACCGATATAGATTAACTGGATGGTAAGTGAAGGCAGATAGGGTATGGCTAGAGGAGACAGGTCACTGGGGCAGCCTTTTGGTTTATATTTTTGTCCCTGGTAAGTGGAGTTCTCCCTCTTCTTCCTCGTTGTCATGAGCAGCTTTCGTCCACCATGCTCTTCCACCTTGATGTTCTGCCTTATCTCAGGCCCAGAGCTATGGACTGAGCCCTCTGAAATGGTGAGTCCTAAATCAACATTTTCTCCCCTAAAATTGTGCTTGTCAGGTCTTTGGTTACAGTGTCACCCCCCAAAAAAAATAAAAACAAAAACAAAAACAAAAAAAATCTGACTAAAACACATGGCCACAATATTTGGTTGACATTTTCCATGGTTTGACTATCACCTCTGAAACTCAAATTAAAATTTAATTGCCAGTGTAACATTATTAAGAAGTAAGGCCTTTAAGAAGTGATTAGGCCATAAGGGCTCTGTCCTCATGAACAGATTAGTGCTTCTCTCTCAGGAATGGGTCAAATACTACAGGTGTTTATTCCATTTTTCTATCTCTTGGGCATGGGCTATAAAAAAATGGTCTTTTATTTTTATTTTTCTTGAAAGGCTATTTGCATGTACTGCTACTAACAGAGCCTTCTAACCTCAGAGCAAGAACATCTCACCTGTGAAGGAGTATAGGTGTTGCTTGAACGGTTTGCATATAAATACTAATATCTGTCCTACCTTATTTAGGTCAGTATATCTCAGAGGTTATAAGTCAGGCAGTTTGACCACAAGCTGTTATAATTAGGTCAGACAAGAAATGCAAACACTCTGCCATTAACCATGTGTCTCAACTCTTCCGATTTTAACACATACCCACAACTGACTGAAGGTTAACATTTATGACCCAGTGTCTCTACCACAGCAGGTGGAGGTGATTTTCATTTTACTTGAGTTTATTTAAAATCTTTTTAATATATTCGAAACTAGAAACATGATTTGCATTTCAATGTTAGAAAATTAAGCCTGCCTCTTGGATTGAATCAGGAGTCTCTAGCCTTTTGGGGTTCTGTATTGGGGAAACGGAAATTTTTAAAAATAGCAAAACCCAAATCAAAAGCTAAACAAAAATAGAAATACAAAAGGTAACAGCAATAACAACAAATACATTATTGATAATTACTTCCAATGAAAGTATTTTCCTTGTATCTTTTCTATGATGAAAATCTGAGAAAAGTCAATTTATTTATTTATTTATTTTAATCCTTGAATTTTATTATTGGACCACACACAGGTGCAAACGCTGCAGGGTAGGAGAGAGAGATGTGCGGCTTTCCTGGTCAGTAAAGTGTGAATCACTTTAAGAGATGAGTTTACATTTGAGATTGATCTCCAGTCCCTCACTGTATTCACATACTTATGATGTTCTTTTCTACCCTTTGTAGTATATGGGAAAGAAAAAGAAATGGGCATCCCAAATTAGTAAACCAAGCCCAGATTTGGGATTGTGTGATGTCAGAGATGTATCAAAATCGAATCTGAATTTTTTCAGCTGTGGATTGTGGGGTTGTGGTTCCATTCTGTATCCATTTTAGGTTGCTAGGCTGAACTTTTCTATGAGAGAGATCTCTATCTGAATCCAGCAGCATGTAAAAAAAAACTTCTAATTCTTAACCCATTAGCCACATCATAGAGTTAAAATTCTTCTGAAAACATAACATTCTCTTATGATTTAACCTCAGTCAACTTTTCTGGCAATATCTTCCCTAAAGTCCTTGTACACATATTCACATATCCTCAAGGCACGAACAACTACTTGCTAGTAAATCCTATAACTCTATGCCTTTCTATATCCTGTTCCTTCTATTTGGTAATTCCTTCTTTTCTTTCCTTTGAGAATGGCTACTCATTAATTTTTAAGATTCATTTCAAGGATCTGTTTCTTTGTGAAGTGAATGTCAGTTGGATGTACTTTCCTTTGGGCAAACATTGTATCTTCTGTATTCTGTCATTATAAACTTTGTCATATTATATTTTTATTTGCTATTATGGTTTGGCTATAAGGTCCCCCAATATCCTCTGTGTTAATACAGAAGGTGAAATGATTAGATTATGAGAGCCACAACCTTATCAGTGGGCTCATCCATTTGATGATTAAGAATTTCAATGTATTAATTGGGTAGTATTATGAGCATAAAATAATAATAATATAATAATTATCTAATATATATAATTACATATTATATATAGTATAATAATAATGGGACAAGGCATGGCTGGAGGAGGTAGGTCACTAGGGATGTGCCTTGGGCTTTTCCCTGGTTCCTCCTGCTCACTGTCTGCTTTCTGGCTACCATGCGGTGAGAAGATTTTATTTACCATGCCCTTGTGCTGTGATCTCTACCTCACCTCAGGCCCAAAGCAATAGAATTGGTCCACCATGGACTGAACTTTTTAAACCATGAACTCAAAATAAAAATTTCCTCCTTTAAGTTATTGGTTCACAGTGACAAAACCTAACTAATATGGAAATTGGTATTGAGAAGTGGATGGTTGCTGTGACAAGACTGAATGTCTGGTTCAGAAGCCTTTGGAACTGGTTTGTGGGAAGACTTTGAAAAATTTGAAGATGCAGGATGAAGCAGTGTTAGAATACTGTAAGCAAAGCTTAATGGGTGATTCTGGTGGGAGCTTGGAAGACTAGAATGCAATAAAAAAACAAATGCCGAATGTTTCCTCTGATATGAGGAGGCTACTCATAGTGGGGTAAGGAGAGGGAGCATGGGAGGAATAGATGAATTCTAGATAGGGCAGAGGGAAGGGAGAAAAAGGGAGGGGCCAGGGGATTAGCAAGGATGGTAGAATATGATGGACATCATTATCCAAAGTACATGTATGAAGACACAAATTGGGTGTCAACATACTTCTTATACAACCAGAGATATGAAAAATTGTGCTCTATATGTGTAATAAGAATTGTGATGCATTCTGCTGTCGTGTATTTAAAAAAATAAAATCAATTAAAAAAGAAATGCAAATATTAAGATTGTGCTCATGAGGTTTCATGGGGAACAGAGACTCTATTGGAAATTGGACTAGAGGTCATATGTATAACATTCTGACAAAGAACTTGTCTACATTTTGCCCAGGTCATGAGACTTTTTGTGAGGCTGAACTTAAAAGTGATGGGCTAATTAATCTGGCAGAGAAAATATCAAGGTGATACCGCATGCAGGAAGTGGCATAGGTGTTTCTGGCAGATTTTAGCCAGGTGTACTATGAGAATCAGTGGCAAAAAGAAGACAGAAAATGTTGAAAATTTTTTATTTTGGCTAGATAAGAAGCACAGGTAATATTGTGGCCAAAGAAGTTGATCATACTCATTGTATGCTCAAGGGTGCAGAAGTGAAAACTTACAAGGTTGCCTGGGAAGCTGTTTGCCCAGGATTTGTTTCCACATGCTCTGTCACCAGTCAGAGGACACTGCAGCCATGACTCAAAAGGGTCTGGCTACCGTTAGAGTCAGGAACAGACCTTAGCATTGTCTACATGGTGCTGGTTCTGCAGAAATGCAGGATGATGGAATTTAGGGGTCATGGAAATTTCCACTGAGATTTCAAAGAAAGGCCTGGCAATTCCTGCACATTGTAGCAGAGGTAGAATCCCTGCAGGCAGCTCTTGAAGGAAGCTATGAAGCTATAAGAAGGAAGCATGAAGCTATGAGAAGGAAGCTGATGTTGTGTTGGAGACCCCTGGAATTAAGAGATGTCATTAACATGGAAAGTCTGCAGAAAAAAACTGCTGGATGCAGACAGAGCTAGCCTGAGAGATAGGCCATGTGGGCTGCAACTACCAAGATCATAGGGGTGGAACCACCCAAGTCCTTTGGGGATCACTTCTCACCACCATATGTTTGTGTACAATGGAGCTACAGGACCTCGTTAATGTTTGCCCGACTGGGTTTCAGTCTTCTTTTGGTCCCAGCCATTCTTTCTCTGCCCCTTCCTTTCTTTTGGGAAATGTTTATTCTGTACCATTGTATATTGATACATGTAACTTGCTTTTGATCTGTATAGGGGCTCACACCAAGGGTTTGCCTTGAGTGTGAGAGACTGTGAAGTAGGACTTTTGGGCAATGTTGGAACTGTTAGGACTATAGGGACTCTTGCAAATGGCCTAAATGCATTTCATATTGTGAGATGGACACGAGCTCTGCGGGGGTACCAATGGTAGACTATTATGATTTGGATATGAACTGTCCCCCCAAAGCTCATGATTAGATGATGGGAGCTATAACTTAATCAATGGATTGATCCACTTGATAGATTAATAACTTCAAAGGACAGCTGTAGTGAGTGGTAACTGAAGGCAGGTGGGGTGTGGCTGGAGGATGTGGGTCACTGAAGGTATGTTTTGGGGACTGTATCTTGTCCCTCTGCCTCCTCCTTCTCTCTCCTTGCTTCTTGGCTAACATGCAGTGAGCAACTTTCATCTGCCATACCTTTCTGCCATGATTCTTTACATCACTTTGGGCCTAGAGAAATGGAGCTGGCTAACCACAGACTGCACTTCTGAAACCATGAGTTCAAAATGAAGGTTTCCTCCTCCACATTGTTTTCATTGAGTATTTGGTCAAAACAATGAAAAGCTAACACAGTATCCTTGAGTAAAACATAATGGGGAATTTGAAATTCTCAAGAAGTAATAGTTGAATAAATGTTTAAATAAATGAATGAATTGTTTGGCCAGTAACTGTTCTGCAAGTATTATTTACAATACCTGTGTCATTATTGTTAGGTTTGAATGCTGCTGCAGCCTCAAGCATGCTTTAGGTCACCCTGATGCCATCCCTTATATTTTTTTTTTTCTCCAAGGAAGTACAAAATTCTACTCAGAATGTCTTCACCAAAATCTACCAGTCTGTCTTTTTGTGTTTTCAAAACGTAATGCTTGTCACTCCCTTAGCTGAACTTCATTTCCTGGCAGCTGTATTTTCAACGAGATTCTTTACTTGCCCAGGATATTTCACATTTCTTTTGGGCTACTCTTTTGTAAGAAACCAGAATATGCCACTCTAATGTAAGACCACAGGATAATAAAATATGCTACCCCCAAATCTTGCTCCTTGAACTTATATTAGTTTGACCTGATTATTTTGTGAAATAGCAGAAATAAGGAGATACTCCAAAATCAACATAAGTTCCCCCCTTTTTAAAGAGAAATTTATATTTTAAAGGAAATCTCTAATTCTGTTTGTACCAGGAAAAGGATAACTCTCAACCACACAAGGTTGGAAGTGATAAAGGATGAATCTGCAAAGAACATTTGCCCTTGTTTACTTTTCCTAATCACTTGTCACCCCTAAACCCCCTTCCTTTGTTTTAGTTGAACATGGTATATATGCCCAAGTCCTAACCACCCCTTTGAATTATTTATCCTTGGGTACTCTCATGTGTTACATTTTTCCTCACATGTTAATAAATTGTTTTTCTATTGTTCATCTGTATTTTTATGCATATGCAGTCCAGAACTTACAAGATGAGAAGGAAAAAATGATTTTACCACTTCTATATGATCTGTTAACCAAATTTGAAGTCATTTATAAAATAAACACAAGGATATTAAACCAAAAAAAAATCACTGACAAAATTTTCTTACTCAAGAAAAATTGAACTTTTTTCTAACAGAGAAGCGAAATCATTGTGAAATTTATAAAAAGGAACTATTTTCAGGTTTTCGAAGTAAGACAGATTGAATAATTTCAGAACTTGTACTTCTTATTTCACTTTTTGAAGTCCATCTTGATTTAATAATATTCAAGTCTGAATCCTCCAGAAGTAAATGCTTTTAGAAAGTCAGGATCAAGACATAGCACTTTTCCTGGAGATCCTAAAGTATCTATGAATTCCATGGACACTCAGTATAAACTTATTAACTGATAAATATTGGAGTCTTAATTGGCTATTTTTAAAGTTCAAAGTTACTGGAATTAAATCTAGGAATTACTAAAGAAATGCCATTTTAATAATATGTTTTTATTAGAGGATTATAGCTATACACAATAATTGGGTTCATTTTTACAACACCATGCATGCAAATAATTTGATTTCAATCCCTGACCTCCCCACCACCACCACTTTCCTATCCCTCTTCCCTCCCTCTATTCTCTTTCCTCTATTCTACTGATCCTCCTTTCACTCATTTATTCATTTATTTATGATTGGTACTTTCCACATATACATAAAGGTGAAATTCCCTGTGTTATGTTCATATTGGCATATAATGTGATTTTGTTAAATTAATTCCATATTTCCTTGCCTTTCCCAACCCTTCTCCTCCCTCTCAATCTCCTTCTACTCTACTGGTATTCACCCCGCTTCCTTCCTTCATTTTGCTCTAGTTTCCAAATAGGAGAGAAAATACTGGACCCTTCATTTTCTGAGTCTGGCTTATTTCATGTAGCATGTTTTCTCCATTTTCATCCATTTACCAGCAAATGTCATATTTTCATCTTTATTATGGCTGAATCAAACTCCATTGTGTGTGTGTATATAACTCTATAGTGTGTGTGTGTGTGTGTGTGTGTGTGTGTGTGTGTGTGTATTATAACATTTTCTTTATCCATTCATATATTGATGGGCATCTGGGCCATCAATACATGAATCCATAAAGTGACTATTCTGAATTGTGCTGCTATAAACATTGAAGTGGCTATATTGCTATAGTATGCTGATTTAATTCTTTTGGAAAAATACCAAGGAGTGGGTAGTTGGCATAAGGTGGTTCCATTAGGAGTTTTTTGAGGGATCTCCATACTCCTTTCAAAATGGTTGTACTAATTTGCAGTTTCACCAAGAATGTGAGTGTACCTTTATCTTCACATACTCAGCAGCATTTACTATTATTTGTATTCTTGATAATTGCTATTCTGACGGGGTGAGGTGAAATCTTAGTGTTGTTTTGATCTGCATTTTTCTGATTGCTAGAGATGTTAATTTTTTTTTCATATATTTGTTGGCCATTTGTGTTTTTTCTTTTGACAAATGTCTATTTAGTTCTTTTGACCATTTTTTATATTCTGGATATTAATCCCTTGTTAGAAAAGTAACTGGCAAAGATTTTCTCCCATTGTTTAGGCTCTCTTCATGCCCTTAATTATTTCATTTGCTATGTAGCAAATTTTTAATTATTGATTAATTAATTATTGATTCTTGGTTTTATTTCTTGAGTTTTAGAGGTCTTGTTGAAGAAGTTGGTGTCTGCATTTGATGATGGAATGTTGACTATGTTTTCTAATAATACTTAATTACTCTTATTAAAATTAGCTTTTAAAATCTGACACATTCATTATTATTTGGTTACATCTTTTAGTATGACTGCTTATTTTTGAAATTATACATGTATGTATGTCCATATGTACACACTCCTATTTCCTTCTTTCTTCACCTAAACACCTCAAAGTAATTAATTTTGAAAAACACTCAGAAAAATGAGAAATTATTACCCTTTTGATTCAAATGTATAATATGTCAAGATCATTGTACTGTCATGTGTAGCTAATAAAAAAATGGAAAAAAAGGAAAAATTAATCAAAGTGAGTAATTTTGATGTGCTTAAAAGTTCACTTGGGTTTAAGGTCCACTGGAATCCCAACATATGTCAAAGCATGAAGAATGGTTTGAGTGATTTTGCATGAATAACTATAATTTTCATAGTCCTTTTTCATTTTGGAAAATATTCTTGCTTTTGTTAAGCTTCAGAAACTTGTTGAAATCATATTATTTTTATTTCCTAGGTCTGCTATAACGAATTACCACATACTTGATAGTTTAAAACAATAGAACTTCATTCTTTCACAATTCTAGAGGCCAACCATCCAAAATCAAGGTGTCATTAGGACTTCATTTCTTAGAGACGCTTTTCAGAACTATCCCAAGACTCTGAGCTTCTGGTGGTTGTTGACCTTCTTGGTTTGTAAGCACATCACTCAAATCTTTGCTACTGTCTTCATATCACCTTTGTGTCTCTTTTCACTTGTGTGTATCTTTTATGAGGATACTTGACACAGGATTTAGGACCACCTTGAAAAATCTAGAACTACCTGCTATCTCTCAAGACCTTTAACTTAATTAAAGTTCCCTTTCTTCAAATGAAGTAATATTCACAGAGTTCAGGGATGAGCATATGAGCACATCTTTTGGGAGGACATGTTCTGCCAATGTGAATGCCTTTCTTTTTCTTCCTCTTCTTCTTTTTTGTAACTGTATGGGGATGAAAGATCCTTCTTTGAATTAAATAAGTATGCATATATTACATTTCCTTCATATTTTTATCTGGTTGGAATTTGCAGTTATAAATTATATGGGAACATTCATGGGGTTCCATGTGAGATTGGTTTCAGAAATAAATTAATTTTAGTGAGAAGATTTTTATTTATTTATTTATTGGTGAGGTTTTGGTTAACTACTTAAGGAAGAATTATAGTTTTATTTATGAGTAATTGTATTATTTACAGATAGGCATGCTTTTAACATGTAAGGGTGATCATAATGGAAGTTTCTTTTTTCCTTTCTGTAATAAATTATGTCAGTTTATATAATATATCTTTCGATTGTGAAAGGAAAGAATCCCAAGGATGGAGAGGATTTGGAGCTGGTTTCACTAACATTCAAGATTAACATCTGGAAGCCTTAGAAGTGATTTAGGACAAATATCAGCACATGTTTCTTGTTGGATAAATCTCAATGGAAGAGGCATATAAACATTTGAAAATAATTCATGGCTTATTTTTAAAAACAGTATTGTAAAATCCTTCACATTCTTATTTCTTCCAGTTTTTGTTCCTGTATACAGTTCCTAAATTTGAATTCCTCTTGTTGTAGAATCCCAAGTCACCAAATATTTCTGAGAATACAATTTCCACACTTTCCATGTCTGTTAGAACGTTTGTGATTTACTACAGTTTTATATCTACTCTAAAATATCTATTACTCAAAAACAGGTTGTAAAATTCCGACAAAGATCTCTTTCATCATAATGCTTCCATGATATAGATGAGCTTTTGTAGCTCCATAAAGATGAAAACACAGTTCAGCTAACTAATGCAACTGAACTAAGTAAATAAACAAAGCTCAAGTCAAATATAGACTAGGCTTTGCTGTGTGCAAACAGACCCAGAAGAAAAACAATGAACATCTGTAGTTCAATGCCACTGGAGCATTAATTTGCTGTTAGGTGTTCAAGAAGAATAAAAATATGTTTGCTTTGATCATAGAGATGATTTCATTTAAATTTAGTTCTCATTATTGCTGATATATTTTGACTTATTCCAAGGACTTAGTTTGTATCAATCCTTTCTTTCAGAAACCATTTGATTTTAAACCTGACCAGAAAATTACTCATTTTTCTCCTCCTGAATATAGCTCAGTTTAAAGTAGGTATAGATAATAAAAATTTCTTTGTTTATTTGAAGAATTAAGATCTATTTTTGATACACTAACAAAATTCCAACCCTAAAACTATCCCACTGCACTGAAAACCCACATGTGATTCTCATAAAGAGAACGCATGTAACATTGGGCAACTGCTTTTCCTTCAAGTGATCACATAAATGTAATGGTTTGTTCACACTGCCTCTCAGCACTTAGGGGCTAATAAAAAGAAGCTAAGAATAATTAGCCCAACGGGCTTTCTTGGCACAGGACTGCAAAACACTGTAAAACAGCACCAAAAAGTTTTACAACTCTTTGTTATAAGAGGGAAACATGATGGTTGATCATAAAATGTAGTCAATTGTTCACCATTGGCATAAAACTACCACAAGCAGAGGAACTTTGTCCAGTTTGACCGGAATTGTATCCTTAGTATCTAGAACAATTCTGGACACCTGCCTGACTCCAGGATACAAAGCTAATGTTCAAAGCATCTGATTCTAAGACCTTTGTACTTTTAACAATGTTTGAGGAAGGCATGCATGCTTAACTCCTTTAGTTTGTATATTGCAAAGTTTGAAGAAATTTTACCTCGGGCAAGATCTCCCTAGGCAAAAGCACAGTTTCACTTGAACTTTGAGAAAGAATCTCAAATTTCACCCAATTAATTTTTTTTCAATGAGAGAAAAAAAATGGGTCTGAATCAGAAAGGTAACAAATGTCTAGACATTCTGGGAATGAGGCAAGACTAAAATCTCTCTCCCTTACTACTTGCGATCTTAGATACACAAAATCACAAACTGGAGTGACAATGACATTATTGCCTTTGAAGTCATTGAGGAAAGATCTCAAGGTTTTCTGCCTTTGGGGCTGAACAAACTGTCTCAAAGGACTGAAAATGTCTGTGTCCAAGATACATTATCCTTCCTACACACTTCTTTTACTTCTCCCCTTCTGGTCTCTTCTCTCTGGTAACATATGCATTCAGGCTCATATCTTTTTCTTCTCTTTTTTCCACTTTTCTTTTCTCCTCCTCCCCACGATTTGATTCTATCTTTGCCTAAAATATTCATGCCATTCTAATCCAATTCCAAAACTCACCTAATAAAAATTCCTCATTTTTTCTTAAGTACCCTTAAGAGTGAAAATGACTTGCCAAAATACTTCAGTCAATGATTGGCAGATCCGGAACTAGACCACTTGCTTGTGTCTAATCTAGTTTCTTTCTTTTATAAGATGGTATGGAAGAAGTAGGAATGCCGTAATTATATGAATCTCAAATATATAATGATACTTTCAAAATATTCTTCTTCTATAAGAAAATCAATAATCTTACTGCAAACCCTACCTTGCTGCCTCCCTATTTATAGGTAAATTTCCCAAATTGCAAATTCTCTTTGTCTAGGTTTGGTTAAGCTCCACCCTCAGTGGGTCTTGTGTATTCTCTTTTCAGTACATGTGCTGTTTTATTTATCATTGCCAGTATAAAGCTCTTCATCTTGTTTATTCCCCACTTTACTGAGATAATTCATCTTTTAAAGATTCTCCCTTTCTTCTCTCTCCCATAATACATAAGATGTATAAAATACCCAATAAATAAATTTATTCATGTCTTCATTTTGGACTATGTATTGTGATATGGAAAGGGCACCTGGAGATGACCTAGTAAAATCCCCTCTTTGAAGGCATAGAAAATAAAATTCTGGAAAAGTTAAATGACTTTTCCTGGCTTGGCTTCCAAGTGCTAAGGGAAGCTCTGAGTAAAAGGGAGAAAGAGAAGGAAAACGTTTTCTTTGTATGGCCAGGAAATTACAGGGAGTATGTTATTGTGTCCATTTTACACATGAGGCTGTTGAGGATGTCATATTTACAAAATATGTAGGAGACATAATTTGAGGCTGTAATATGTTTGCATCCCAAATTCTTAGCCATTTAATACAATTGCCTCTTGATTTGATGAGTAATAGCTTGTAAAAAGTTTGAATTTTATATATAATATTTAAAAATCTTTGTGCCTGGGCAGTTATCAACTGTATCCAAACTAGCAAGGACATTGAATACAAATGGTCTTAAGAAGGGTTTTTCTGAGTGACCTTTTTGGAAATAGAGGGACTTCTGGAATAGACAAAAATGACAAACAATGCAATTATAGAAACATTTTCTCTTACCCTTAAAAAATAGGAACACTGGCTCAATTTAAAATAATTTGACTTTTCACTTCAGTGGTAATGAAAGAATTTAAAAATAAGAGAATATGAGAAAATTAACATAAATATTTATATATATTTAAATGATAACTGTATCAGGCTTCCAGATAAACAAACAGCCATAAACATTACAATGCTTGACAGCTGCAAAAATAACTGAATGTGACAGTAGCCAATACTATACAAGGCTGAAGCATGTAATTTACATCTTAGTGAAATTAAACATACTATAATAGTTTAGCTTCCAGGCAACAATACTATTAAATTTGCAGCAGTAGATTATGACATCATATGAAACCCCAGGATACACATTTGGAGCTGGCTATTATGGTTTGTAATCTGAATTGCTGTTCTGGTTAGTTTTTCATTTAATTCATTGCAGGCTTCTTTTTTTTTAAAAAAAAGACAAATAACAGCAATTGAGGATGCTGCTTTTTGCAAAAGCTGTGAAGCCTCAGGTTTCAGTGATGTCACATCTTAGAACTAGTAATGATAGCTTAAATCTGAGCAGCATTAAGAGGTCAGAATTATATTGAAAAATATAATAATGTTAGCCTCTTTTATGGCCAGGAAGTATCATTTTTGAAGGGTTTCTAACCCACCTTTCTTTTCCAAAATATTGCTTAGCTTATGAAGACTATACAATTGTGGAGTGATAATTAAACCTACTGCTTTTAGCAGAGGGTTTATACTATACAGCAGCGATTTCAACCAAATATATTATGTTAAGACCACTGGAAGTTCAGATTTCTTGTGGAGGGTAAAGAAGGAGGAGCTAAATATCTGTGAACCTCTAAAAATGTTTTCAGTGTTTTGTGAGTAAATGAATTTCTCTGGAGAAGGAGTTTATCACTCACATCTAATTTTTCAAAAGATCCCATTTTCCAAAAATTGTGTGGACTTTGTTTCATTTGAACAACGATTCTCAAGGGTTTGGTTAGGTTTATTAAAATCTCCTGATGTGGGTGTGAGAAAGGATCATATAGCTTGAAAAATCCCCTCTCCTTTTACCAGATGATTTTAATGTTCTTGTTTAAGGGATTTGTGCCTTTCATACTCGATCCCAAACACTGAAAGAGTAAAAATTCCTCATTTATTGCAAGAGGACACTTGGGGATCATGGAGATGAAAATGGCTTGGCAAAGTTCCTTCAAGTAATGATTGCCAGTTCTGTGACTACGATGGAGGATTCTTGTCTCACAGCTCAGGATTCTATTATAAGGAGCTATGTGAGTATGAGAAAGGCCCACAGAGACTATTCATTTAGACATATCAGGAAAAGACATCTGCTATATGAGAATATAGGGCAGAGGACTACATAGCTCTGGCTTCAAGATGATTTCAACAGGGGCTTAACAGGACATTTTTCTGGAAATTAGTCTCTCTTGGTATGTTTAGTCCCTTCCCACCCTTGACCCTATATGTGTCTATATGTGCCAGTGTGAATCTTAGAAAATTGGAAGTTCAAGTGGAAAACTTGGATCACATATTCAGAGTCAGTTGGCCTGAACAAGGTGACGTCTTACATGACCAAAAGGAAGGTTGTGTGCCTGACCCAAAGCATCTTGTTAAACAACACAAGAGCTTGAAAGCTCTTAGGAAAGTGTCATCATCACCAGCCTTCCTGAAAGCTTAATGGTTCTATCACTGGAGTCTCTCTCTCTCTGAGACAAGGGATAAACTCCAGATGATTATCACCCATAGTATGCAGTGAGAGTAAATTTAGATAAGGGAGGATGGAGAAGGAAGGCTTAGAGAACTGTATATTTACTAGCACACTTGAACTTTAGGGTGATGGAGCTCTGAGGAGAATAGTAAATTAGAGGTTATGGAGCATCTAGGGAAGATGGATTTAGGAAACACGATATAAGGAAAAAAATGACTTCATCCTATAGCCCTGGCTATACCATGCTTGCCTTAGTGACTTTCAAAGGATGAGCAGGAGTCAATCACAAATGGTACCTGGAGATTTGCCCCAAATATTGAGGATTTAACAGCCAGAAAATGGAGAAAATGTCAGAAAAGTCTGCGAGAAGCACTATTTTCTGAGTCTGAGATGACATTATAGGACATATTTTATGTAAATGCTATACATGCAAATTAGGTAACTAGGAAAATTTCACAGAACCCTAATTTTCAAAAGGGATAAAAGTAAAAGGAATTAGCAAGTTAACCCAGACCACATGGCTGACAAATAAAACATTCCATCAACTGAGTCGTGAGCTTGAAATATAGTAATATTAAGACCATTAGAGAGTTACACACTTCTGCCCTTAGAAGCTACTGTATAGGGAATTAATTAAAAGTGATGATTCAAACAGAAAAAAAATGTATCTATTAAAAATACCCATTCTTCCTTCTATGAATACATGTTTTTCCATCTGTGGCCTGAGAAGAATATAGTTTGGGATAATTTGGGCCCAAAATGCCAATATGTACTCTGCCATACGAGGGAAACTGTTTCTTGTTTTAATGTTTGTCTTCCTAAATTAGTTTCTCTCTCCTCCTTCCTATGACCTGCTTTTTTTCCTCCTAATTTTATTTTTCCTTTGTTTGTATTTGAAAGGATTGAATAGAATAGGATATTAGAACTGGGAAATATTTGTTTTAATGGTATTATAAAGCGCCAACCCTATATACTACAGTTCCAAACTATGATAGACAAGGGAGAATTTATTGTAAATGTCAATGAATAAAATAGATTACAGTGGGTGAAACTGGATGGTAGACTACACTAATCATATGCCCAGTGACAGTCACTCTTTCTTTTTCCTTTTGTCCTTACATTAGGACAAATGTTGCAGAAATACTGATCATGATGGTCATAAGTCTTTCCTCAAGTTGTCCAAAGCAATGATTATATTGCCCCATATTGCAATCAATAGAAACTCAGAAGCAGCCCACAGATGAATCACTTAGCTAATTCTTTGGTATTTTTTTTCCAATTCTCTTTTCCATTGCAGAATTTATTCTTTAATAGCCATTGGTACTGAAACTTATGTTTGCAAAAGCAAGAGAGTTGATTAATAGGTATTTTATACATCTGGTATTTTCTCATAAAAGACTGGAAAACTTATTTCAATTATCATACCACCAGCAAGGATGCAATCTGTTCACAAGGCCTGTTTACGAGTGGCTGCTTTGGGTAATGGCTGTTTTCTTAGCACGGGAAATGAAATATAATATTATTAAACAGAGATATGCAGAATGAGGTGTCAACTTATCCATCTTCCTGATGTTTATAGGCTTCATTTTTTAGAATGTTTATTTTATTTTATGGGACCACACGTTAAAATATCTCCTATTTGCAAGGATGCAATTTCTTTTATTCTAGTTTTAATGTTCTTGAATATTAACATTCCCAAACATATAAGCAATCAGCTAAGGAAACCTGTGGTAGGTACTCTATTAATTCCGTTTAGATAAATGTGGCATAATGAGAGAGACAATAAAAGTGAACACTTTATCTTTGCATGAGGAAAAGAACTGGTCTTTGCCAGAGGATAGGATAAATGATTTTAATTTTTAGAGACCACCTGTGATAATGTGGGGGAAGTGGGTGGAGGTTGGTATAATATAAACCTCAAAAAATGAGTTCGTGTGTGTGTGTGTGTGTGTGTGTGTGTATGTGTGTGTTTGAGAGAACTCCCACACATGTACAGAAAGGAGGGAGTAAAAAATAGATATTATAAAGAAAGTAATATATTAAATTCAATTCTGAGGACCTTTGGTAAAATCATTAGAGAATCAGTCATATCTATTTTTAGCAAAGTGTGACTCTTTCATTATTTTATTTCACTCACTTTCATTATTTCTTTGAGGAGTTAGAAATGAGAAATAATATATTTTTTAAAAAGGTAAATGTTGCTGCTCATTTAACTATAATTATTTCTAATTCCAGAAGAAAAATAATAAAGAGTCATAAGTCCACTTTAAAATTTTCTAGTGGGCACATTATAAAAAAGAGTGAAAATATAAGGTTAACTAATTTTAATAATATATTTTATAATAATATTTTTTTATATTTTGTAGTTTATCAAAAGACAGTATCATTTCAATGTAATCAACATAAACATCATTATGTTATATTTAAATGCTTTGTTTTTAAAACTAAGTCTTCAAAATCTGATGTTTACTTTATGTATACTATGGGACATCTCCAGTTGGACCAGTCATAGTTTGGGTGTTCAGTGGTCACTTGTAGATAGCAGATACCTATTGGACACTATTGCTCTTGACTATCCAAATTAGTCTCAAAATAGGAAATGAGCAGTGAATTTGGCCTCAAACTAACTTAGTGAAAAGTTGCTCTGGTGTAGAAATCAGCAAATCATATTATCATCACTTAGCCCATGACTTCCAGAGCTAGAATACACACAGAAAACTCAGAGGGTTTTTATAACAGAAAATAAGTTTGTTTGCTTGTTTTTAATGGCATGTTTCTTATTGGAACTTTTTTCAAGTAGAACACAGAAAAAATCCATTTTAAGCATTGACTAGG
Source organism: Urocitellus parryii (assembly GCF_045843805.1). Taxonomy (NCBI): domain Eukaryota; kingdom Metazoa; phylum Chordata; class Mammalia; order Rodentia; family Sciuridae; genus Urocitellus; species Urocitellus parryii. The sequence goes on from NC_135534.1 coordinate 152,229,018, forward strand.
ACAGATACTGTTTTGATTTAATGAAATGAAACCTGTCCATTGATTAATTTCTTCAACATTACATTGAAAAAGTTGTCCAGCTTAATCACAACTCTTTAACAATTTTGGTGTCAGAGACTTAACATCACTTATACTCTTCCCAGAAAATTAAAATACACACAATATAAAAATTTATATGCAATTTCACTTTTATGTAATTCCAGAGATTTCAAAGAAACTTTAATGTTCAGGTTTAAAGGACTGATTTATCTTGAGGTACATGTAAAAGAAAAAACATTTATAGTTATTTTTTGAAAACTGAACTTGGATAGAATACAGTCAAAAGTTCTTGAGACTCTGTTAGATTTTGATGGACTTAATGATATTTTACTGTCTATATGAAACAAATAATTCACTCTAATTACTTATTAGAGTTTCATCCTTTTTTTCATTGTATACTTTGATACAAATTATTTTGCCTTTTTTATGGTCATCTTTTTGCATATGTATCTCTCATAGGAGGCTAAAGGGAAGGGATCATATCTTTTTCATACACCATTCATTTAAAACACAGCACAGCTTCTTATTAGTTGAGGTCAACTTAATGAATATAAATGAATAATTGTAATACACTTCTCTGCCTCCAGATAACTGCATATTCTATTCCTGAAACACTTAGAAAGCACTAATGTATATAGTAGTTCATGAAAGCATTATATGGCTCACAGTAAATATTCAATTTTTGTTGAATTAATTAATAAACATTGTCCTTAAAATAATGTCCATTTCTATGTAAAGCTGTTATACTGAACTCCTCATCTACCAGCTACAAATCAGTAAATATGCAGTTTATTTTTCTCAAGGACCCTACACTAATTTTGAAGAATTCGTCAACAAATATAAATTCATTACCTACTATTTAAAATTCTTTGTTTAGGTACTGGAGATATAATAATGAATTTATTAAATCTTACGTATACATATTCTATATTATCTGTATTAGATATTTGTATTCTACTGTGAGAAATGTATGAATAAGTAGAGGAGAGGAAAAGGAAGAGGGTCATGATTCATGAGCCATGGTTGAGACATGATCAACAGCCTCCAGATCCTAGAGGGTCTTGGAGGCCATATCAAGGAATTTATATTTTATTCTGTTTGAAATGAAAATTATTGAAAGGTTTCCAGCAGGAAAGTGGCTGATTAACTACTGCATGAAAAGATTGCTCTGGAACAAGATGGTGGAATGGGAGCATTCTACTTACATATGCCTGCAGAAACATCAATTTTGACAACTTCCTGTAAGTGAAAGAACCTTTGTAGGAGGCAGAAGCCCAGCAGAGAACTTCCACCACATTGTAGAAGCAAACAAATGACAAGTGACTAACTAAAGAAGGTAAAGGCAGCTTTACCTTATCTACACCAACCTTCCCACACATAGCACAGCTCAATGTTATAAGAGACCCCCTTGACCTATGGTTTCTGCCCTAGAGGAGAGTGAGAGCATGTGAGTGAGTGTCTGGCACCTACAGTCATATGGGATGATAACTAATTGGCCCACTTCTTTCTCACTCCATCACAATACTGAGATGATCTGCATGACTGAGTGGTTGGGAGATGCTGGGAGCAGAAAAGGTGTCTTCTAACCCTGTCTAACTGTTCCAATGAACTCCATCAGGAAATCTGCCAATACGCCACTCAGGAAAGCTCCCCCTTGGATCCCCTCAACTAGCACATGAGTACCCCAAATACTCCATGTGCCTACCCTTGTAGGATTGCCCCCAGAACATGACCCTGTGAAAAGTGGGTGCAAGCATCTTGCACAAACAGGTAGCTTGACTCTATAGGATCAGGAGAAGGCAAACAAACTTAAATATTATAGAGCAACTCTCTAGGGAAGACAACTAGGAGGCTCTCAGCACCTGCCTTGACTTTGCCTAAAGGAGAGAAAGCACACAATCTTAAGAATAGCTTCCCATATGTGAAGGAACAAGAAGTATAGAGTGGGAACATCCATAGGAAAGCTGTGAGAGAGACTCAGAAACCTGAGCCAGGCTGTTTGGTGAAAGAGTTTCTCCCCTGAAGCCAGTCAGTGAAGACTGAAGGAAGTGATTGCTTCATAAAATGCCAACAGAAAAGCAAGACTTCGAGGAACACCAAAAAATCAAGGAAATGCGACACCATCTAAGGAGTATAATAATATCTCAGGATCCACCTCTAAAGAATTGAAGATCTACAAATTGCCTGACAATTCAAAACAGCCATTCCAAGAAAACACAGTAAATAACTCAGTGAAATTGAAGTTCAATAAAGAGATATAAATCATAAAATGATACCACAGAGAAATTCTGGAGCTGATGTACCCAATGAATGAAATGAAATAAAAAATGCAGTCTGTAAATGCAAAGAGAGGTCATTTGAAAATATTGAGTCAGAGAAGAAAAATAAAATTGTGTAACAAGGAATGAAGAAAGTCTATGGGATTTATGAGGCACTGTTGAGAGAGCTAATGTTCATATCCTGGGGTCCATGAAAGAGGAGAGAGAAAGACACAAAAAGCATATTTAAATAAATAAAGTCTGAAACCTTCCAAATCTAGGGACAATTATGAGCATCCAGGTACATGCAGCTCAAAGGTATACAGTGCAAAGAAGACTTCACCAAGACACATTATAATCAAACTGTCAAAAATCAAAGACAGGGGATTTTGAAAGCAGCAAGAGAAAAGTGACATATCACACCTAAGTCTCTCTTTCCCAATAAGGCTGTCAGGAGATTTCTTAGCAGAAACCTTGCTGGACAGGAGAGGGTGGGAAGAGGTAGTCAAAGTACTGAAAGGAAAAAAAAGCCATTAATTTCTCAAAACCATCTTTTAGAAATGGAGGAAAATTTTTCCTAGATAAAAATGAAAGGAGTTCATCACCACTACACCTACTTTATAAGAAATACTAAGGCGAGTTCCTCAAACTGAAAATAAATGAAACTATAAAACTCACTGGCAAAGGTAAGAGTACATGGTAAAATACAGAATAGTTTAATACTATAATGGTATAAAAACTTAAAGACAAGAATATTAAGTGTAGTTAAAATAGTTAATGAGAAAAATATTAAAAATAGGTGCCATTAAATAGTTAATGAATATACAATATACAAAATAAAATATACAATATATTAAAAAATGTAAATTATGACATCAAAAACACAAAATATTGGGGGAGTGGTGGAATTGTATAGTTTTTGTATACAAGTAAAGTTATTATCAGCTTAAAATGACTGTTATAACCATAAAATGTTTTATGTTAGCTCATGATAACCACAAAGCAAAAATCTATAATATATATATGCTAAAGATAAAGAGAAAAGGAAAATCATCTTATTATAAGGGAAAAGTGCAAGAAAGGAACAAAGGATATACAAAATAACCAGGAATAACAAGTGAAATGGGAATTTTGTTTACTTATCAATAATAACTTTAAATGTAACTTTTGATTAAGTTCCCCAGAGTTGCTGAATGGATAAATGCTGTATGTTGCTCATACAAAACTCACCTCAGCTTTAAGCACATACATAAAAAAAAGGCTATAATGAATGTTTTGAGGAATTTCTATGCAAATGAAAAGCAAACACAGTAGGGATAGCTATATTTACATCAGATAAAATAGACTTTGTGTCAAAAACTGTAGACAAAAATCATTATGTAATGTTAAAGGATTCAATTCATCAGGCAGATATAATAATTTTAAATATGCAAATAACCAATATTATAGCATCTAAATATATAAAGAAAATATTAGACAGCAATACAATAACACTAGAAAAGTTTAATATCCCACCTTGAGCAGTGAATGTTTCCTCCAGACAGAAAGTCAATAAGAAAATATTGAATGTAAATATACTTTAAATCAACTGGACCTAACAGCATATACAGAACATTCCAACCAATAGCTACAGAAGATATATTTTTCTCTCAAGAGTAACTGGAACATTCTCCAGGATATATCATATGTTAGGTCACAAAAAATTTTAACAGATTTAAGAGGAATAAAATTATGTCAAATATACTCTCTGATCACATTTTATAAAACTAGGAGTCAAAAAAGAAACTGGGAAATTCACAAATAAGGTGAAATGAACACACTTCTGAACCACCAACAATACTTATTCTAGTGGATCATAATGGAATGAGATTAGAAATCAATGAAAAGGCAAAAAAAAAAAGTATTCTAGCATCTGGAGTTTAAATAATATACTTTTGAATGATGAATGGATAGCAGAGGAAATCAGTAGAGAAATTAATAATAGATCTTAGAAGTAAATGAGTATAATGATACAACATATCAAAATCTCTGGGACAGTATGAAAGTCCATAGAATTGAGTTCATACATCAAAGAAAAAATAGAGATATATCAAATAAATAATACAACATTAGGTAGATGGGAGTGAAGGGAGGGCAGGGGTAACTGGCATAGGAAGGATAGTAGAATGAATCAGACATTAGTACCCTATGTACATACATGACTGCATGACAGGTGTGATTCTACATCATATACAACTAGAAGAAAGAGAAGTTATATTTGATTCATGTATGATGTATCAAAATACATTCTACTCTCATGTATAACTAATTAGAACAAATAATAATTTAGACAAATTAAAAAAAGAAGAAAACCAACACTGAAATTATTAGAAGAAATGAAATAATTAAAATCAGAGCCAAAAATCAATGAAATTGAGAATTTAAAAAATTGATGAAACAAAGATTATTTTTGTTGTTTGTTTGATTTTTGGCACTGGGGATGTAACCTAGAGGTGCTTAATGATTAAGTCACATCTCAATCCCCGCCCCCCGCCTTTTAAAAAAATTTGAGTCAGGGTCTCACTAAGTTTCTTAGGGACTTGCTAAGTTACTGAGGGTTTTGAACTTGTGATTCTCCTGCCTCAGCCTCCTGGATCACTGGGATTATAGGTGTGTGCCACCATGCCCAATGAGAGTTGTTTTTTTTTAAAGGGTAAACAAGAGTGATAAACCTTTAAACCAAACTAACCAAAAGAAAAAGAAAAAATTCAAATTAACAAAATTAGAGTTGAAAAAGAAATATCTTTACAGACACTCCTGAAATCCAGAGGATCATCGGAAACAATTTTGAAAATTTATACTCTAATGAGATAGAAAATCTTGAAGACATTGAGAAGTTTCTAGATACATATGACTTATACAAATTGAACCATGAAGATATGAAAAATTTAAGCAGATTAATATCAAGTAATGAAATTGAAACAGATATCAACAGCTATCCCACAGAGAAAAGTCTAGTACCTTTCCTATCCCCCTTACTCCTTCCCTCCTCTCCCATCATTTAGGAAGGACAGCAGAATAGACATTATGATTGATGTATATATATAGGTGACTCTATGACCAGTGTGATTCTGCAATCTGTACAAGTAGAAAAATGAGAAATTATACCCCAATGATACAAATGTATGAATTGCCAAGATCATTGTAATTTCATGTGTAGATAATAAAAAAATACAAAAAAAAGAAAAGTCCAGTACCATATGGATTCTTAGTCAAGTTCTACTAGACCGTTAGCAAAGAACTAACACCAATACTCCTCAAATTAGTCCATGAAATAAAACACTGCTAAACTCATTCTCTGTAGATAATATCATACTGATACCAAAACAGACAAAGACATATCAAGGAAAGAAAACTTTAGGTCAATATACTTGATGAACATAGGCGCAAAAATTCTTAATACTGGCGAACCACATACAAAAACACATTAAAAAAGATAGTGTACCCTGATCAAGTGGGTTTCAGCCGAGGAATGCAAGGTTGGTTCAACATAAAGAAATCAATAAATGTAATACACCACATATGATCTTCCAAATAAATACAGAAAAAAACCATTGGAATAAATTAACCATTCTTTTGTAATAAAATCTCCTGACAAAGTAGGAATGCATTTTAATATTAAATAAGGCCAGATATGTATGACAAGACTATAGCTAACATCAGACTTGGTTGTAAAAAATTGAATGCTTGCCCTTTAAGATCAAGAACAAGGGCTGGGGATGTGGCTCAAGTCTTATTGTACAACACTGATGGATGAATGTATAAAGAAGGATGATGAGTCTATATCCATTATCTAGGTATAGACATATCATCTTTATCAGCCTTAAGGAAAGGACATCCTACCATTGCAATAACATGAATGAGTCTAGAGGATGTTATAATAAGTTAAATAATCCAGACACAGTCAGACAAATGCCATTAACCTAATTCATATTTGGACTCTAAAAAAGTTAAAGTAGAAGGGTTGTTATCTGGGGTTGGGGTAGTGGGGAAAATGGGAAGATGTTGTTCAAAGGGTACAAACATTCATGTGTAAGTATAATGATTTCTGGAGAATTAATGTACAACATGGTGACCACTGTTAATGATAATATATTGTGTGCTTGAAATTTGATAAGAGATTGATTGAATCTTATGGGTTCTCATCATGCACACCACTGAAAGGTAACTATATGAGACAATGGATATATTAATTATCTTAACTGTGGTAATCACTTCACATATGCATATCAAAACATCAGGTTGTACACCTTACAATTATACCTCTCGGAAACTGGGAGGGGGAATGAAGAAATAAGCAAGATAACTACAATTTGTGATAACTATTACGGAATCACTTTGAGATAATGGTGTCTTGATCTAGGTAGGTGGTAGAAAAGATGGAGAGAAGTAAACAGACTTTACATATATTTCTTTTCAGGCAGAATCAATAGAAGTCACTCATAGAATAGCTATAGGGGATTCAGGGAAAGGAGGAATCAAAAACTACCCTTGGGTTATTGATTTGAGTACTTGTATAGACACTGGAGACATTTATTAATGTAAGGAAAACTGTGAGGTAAAGGCTTTGAGGCTTGGGGATAAAGATTTCATTTTGATAGAAGAGAGAACAGTGGAACAGGGGAAGGCAACTGAGTGGGAGGAAGGAGGTGAGGGAAAGGAGAGTAACTGCAGAATAAAATCAAACAAATTCTGCTATATATATATATATATATATATATATATATATAATGTAATAAATCCTATTTATATGTATTAATTATAATGTAACAGTTCAAAAAATAAACAGAAGGAAAACCAGTAAAGTAGCAGAAAGGGATCATGGGGAGGGAGGAGGTGAGAAAATGGTGAAGTACTGGGAAATGAAATGAAGCAAATTATTTTAAATGCACTTATGAATCTATCACACGGAACCCTGCTATCATCTATAGCTATACTGCACTAATGAAAACGAAAAGATTCCATTTTGACCATGTGCTGTTTAAACTTCTGAGAATTTAGGAGGAAACCTGAAGTTTAGAGCAGCTACTAAGATATGCTGCTAATATGAATCCCAGAACCATAAATTTCTGAGTACTATAAACATATTAAAATTAAAAGAAAAAAAATCTTCAAAGACTAATCAGATGTTTCAATTTTTATTCTCTAATGGAATACTTCATGTAAGCAACTTTAATAACTTTATTATAAAGGACTGACAGAATTTTTTTCCTCAAATTTATTTTTTTTTCACCAAAAAAAAAGGGAAGAACCCCATCTGTGAACTTTCTCAATTTTCTGAACATGGTGTAACTTTGAAGAGTGTGTCCATCATTTCCAAATTTCTAATTGCCTCTTTCTCTTTCAGTTCAGAAGACTAGTTATATCTAAAGAAAAATATTTTCACTGCCATATTACATCTGAATAGAAGATAAATACACTTCATACTGAGTTTCACAGCAATATGTGAAAAAAGTCTTTTATAACATTCTATGAATTGAATTCATTAAATCTATTGGGTGTAGCAATTTAATGAAACAAAAAATACTAATTAAATTATTAAAATCTGGATAGCAAGTAGTAATTAAAAAGACTGTTGCTATGCAACTCAGAGAATTTCTATAAACAGTCTGCAAAATTGTATTGGTTAAATATGTTGGTATTTTGCTTTGACCTTTTGTAATCAAATACCTCCTCAAACTGTGAAAATGTGTTTCTGAGACTAGCATTAAGTAGAATTAATAGTTTAGAAAAAAGAGGAAATTTGGGGATTGATTGGGTTACTTCTTTTTATTATTGACAAATGATAGGTGTGAAGAGTTTAAAACTTCAACAATAAAACATATGGAATATACATGGAAAACAACAGCAGTGATTTAAAGGGTTCTTCATGACTAAATATAGAGATGCAAATCAGCTATGTGCTTATTTATTTCATCAGTATGGTAGTACTTCATGTTAGAGGCAGGTTAACACAGGTGAATTTTTTTATGAAGGTAATAAATGTAGATTTTTTCTGATCAAAAACTATTTTGATAGTAAATTTATTTTCCCAAACTGTCAGAAAATAAAAAGTTGGTCACAGGTTCCAAAAGTCTGCAAAAGGCTTAGGAAAACTATATTTGAAATTATATATAACCCAGAGGGTCATTTTTGCAAATGGAAGAAATTATCCTAATATGTAGGCTTTCAAGAATCATTTTCTTCAGGCAGATCCTGGAGGCACTGAGAGGCTGATAGGCAGGCACAGTTTAATTCCAAATTTTTGAGTATGGACTGAAAGAAAATTAACCTCTCATAGGAAAATTAAGGATGAGGGTCAAACTCTTCTCTTGTGCAAACTGAAATATTTCCAATATTTCAAAACTACCACTTAAATACAAGCAGTATTATTGGGTACTGATTTAATAATATTGGAATTTTACAAAGACTTCTTAATCAAAGATACCCGAATCCTTGTCACAACTTGGTGGGATACGAAAAGGATTTGAGGACAACCATAAATGGGGGAAAGAGTGCGATGTCACCAACTTTTCTATAATGGTCAGTTGGCCATAAATAAATAAGTAAATAAATAAATAAATAAAAATTAAAAACCATGGACCTCTTATAACTACCTACAAACTTTCCATTTTTTCTCCAAACATTGTGTAATTTGGAAAAGCATTTTGTGTTCTCCAAATTTCTAACTTACTCTTTCTCTTGAAAGATCACAGGCCTATTTTTTGATGTGTAAATGGCTCAAATATTTTTACTGTGACTTTTTTAAGCCTCTGCCTTATCTGGCTGCCTCTTTTTGTCACTGCTGTTCAGAAGTCATTTTCTGGAATTTTGAAACACATGTCATTCCCTTCATCACCTCTATCACCTGCCACTTTCATGTTGTGGTCAGGTGTTTGAAAGTAAGCACTATGGTCATGGTCAAGGTCACCATACTCTGTGCCAAGATGCCTTGCAGGGCTTAATGAGCTTACAGAGATGTCCTGACATATTTAACATCTTCAAGGACAAACACACTAATCTGGCACAAACTAACAAACTTGGGGTAATTCACTGTTACCACATCAGACAGCGCTACATGACTTTTGATAGTGTTAATATTTTTTGTGAAGCTGAATCTTTTGTGACTAACATGATAAAAAGAAATACTGCCCAGAGATCAGTGTGGAACAGGACATATGAGCAGAGTGCCAAATTTGAATCCAACTTCGGTGTACTCCAGTACGTGCCATATCTAACAGGTGCACACAACCCATGGTGATTGTTTAAAAATAAAATAGAAAAATTATTCTTTAAACATCAGGGTATTATTTTTGCCAACAGTTTCAGGGAGTAAATACTTATTGAGTCGTTGGGACCTAACTACTAAATCAATAGAACTATTAGGTATTTCTTTTGGCCCAGCAATACTATAAAACAGTCACTAAGACATGAATGAAAGAAGTTTGCAATCTTCTGCAAACTTATGGTTATGGTACAGCAAAAAGAATTATTAAAATTGTGTAGTTATGCAATATTTTTTGAGATAGTTGAATGTATGCATATTTAAAAAACCTTAAAATACACAATATATTTTTTAATCTTTTAAAGATAGTATCCATTGAATATAGAAGAGAAAGCCAGGGTTTATTTACTATGCAGATATGACTTTGAAAACATAATTGTGCAGACACTTCATATTTTTACCAATGCAGATACAGAATTCTTCAAAAGTGTAGCACATTAAAAAGACTGTCTACCCAGGCTGATTCTATTTCATATAAATAAATATTTCTCTATCACCCAGTAGCTTAATATTTCTCTGAGTGATCCAACAGATCAGCACTTGAGGTCGCTAAGGATTCAGACAGGCAGAAGACAGGTGGTAATGTAGCCTCATTTTCCCTTCCAAATCTTACCAGAAAAGTTCTGTTCTAGTCCTGTTCATGTCTACCCAAAGCCTCCTTATTTTATTTCTTACAGGAACATTCCCCAAACCTCAGAAGTTTGTCAATGCCTGTAAAACAAAGACATCTCTTTCACCTAGGATATTATTTTGTAAATGTCTTCCCACTTCTTCAAAGTGCTTGAATCCTAATGCTTCTACCTTGGATGTGGTATCCCATACATGCGGTCTTTTTTTTTTTTTTTTTTTTTTTGTATTTGCTTCACCATGTGTCTTTCTCCATACTGTTTCTTTGATGCTTTATGCTAGTGTTTTCAAACCTCACCACAACTAGTATAACAGGAATTCATACCCTCCACAATCAGCAACTGTTCACTATTCAGAAGTCTGCATAAACTAGATGCTCAATTAATTCTTATTAGCTTGAATTGCAACAGATTTTGCTATGCCTAAGATAGTAAATCATGAAGTCTTCAGGTGTTCGAATTCCAAGGAGAATACTCATTTAACAGGGATCCTTAAGGAGCTTATCTATTCATCCCCATCTTGGTCACTATTCTGTTTTTTCTTCCATTGAGGTTTGGGGGATGTCTACAAATTTCCTTGTCCAACTTTTCTCTTTCTACCCTCTGTCCATAATTTGAAAAAAAATGCAAATAAATCATTTAGTTGAAGAGGATACTCTTAGTTTGGATTTGTAATTTGTGCAAGAATAGTTGGCGAATGTCATCGAATACATGTTCCTGAGACTGACTCAAGACATAGAATCTGAACCCTGTGAATAAATAAAAGCTACTATCAGTGTTATTAAACCAGTATTTCTCCATCTGCAGAACACCGATCTCTAGTGAGATGTTCATATAGGTTCCTAGAGAAAAATTATACTTTTAAATAGTTTCAGAAATATTCATTATTAAATATCTTTCATCAAGATCCAGAATTCATCTAAACATATGAAAGTCTTTGAGAAATCCTACCATCTAACTTATTCAATTTGTTAACCTAAAACTTTCTTCAAACTTATTGGACCACTGAAATACCTTCTTTTTTTTTTCTTTTCTTTTCTTTTTCCTTTTTTGGTGCCACGGATTGAACCCAGGAGCACTCAGCCACTGAGACACATCCCCATAGCTTTTTATTTATTTATTTTTATTTTGAGACAGGGTCTTGGTAAGTTGCTTAGGACCTTGCTAAGATGCTGAGGCTGGCCCTGAACTTGTGATCCTCTTGCCTCACCCAGTTGGTGACCCTTTTAACCATTGATTTTGTCAATTTCAAATAGTGAGGGAAAGTTCTTTGAAAGGAGTTCTCAGGAGAAACTTTTCTTGTATAATGTGCAGTGTGTATGTGTGTGTGTGTGTGGGGGGGGGCTCTGAGTCACATGAGGGGTGACCTAGGGGTTATGAGAATGAAAATATCTCTGGGCTTACCCTGGAGAATAGAAAACTGTTCTCCTCCCAGCCCACCCACATTCTTTGGCTCTAGTACCCATGTCTGTGGGTTCTACACTGGATTCCATGAGCCAACAAAGGCTATCAGGAGCCCAGGTTAGCTGTTCTTGGCTGGGTTGGTCTAGCTGAAGGTCCCCAGGAGTAGAAAGGATATGTTCTCCAAGAAAAGAGCTACTGCCCCTGGGAATATTGTCTTCCTGCTCCTGGGGTATGCTGACATTTGAAGGTCAATCCTAATATGTAATCAAATGACCCATCTGCATCCTCTTTAAAGTGGAAATTAGCATGGGCACTCCTTTCTCACCGCCCTCCCTTCAGAACAAATTGCTTCTGACAACAGTGAAGAATCAGCTGTGCATGTACAGGTGTGTGCGGTGTGCGCAGGTGTCCCTGTATATGTGTTTCCATAGAAGAAGGCTTCTCCTACCACACTGCAGCATCCCCAGGCCATGAAGGAGATTGAACTGTGTAAATCAAACATGCCTCGTGCTCCATGGGGGAGGAAAGAAATGGGGAAGAGAACATCTCAGTTGAATTTGTGATAACAAATTCCTTGGGATAATAAAAGACATCAACTCAGTCCTAGAGGGCAAGTAGGTTATAGCTAGCTCAGTTAAATGTCCTTGTCTAATGTTGCTTGACCCTTGCTAACATTTCAAACCTAAGTGAAGTTCTGTCAGTGGCACATTTCAGCCTGTTTAGTAATTTCATCAGGGGCATTGATTTAAATGTATTTTTGAGCTTATCTGATGAATACTCACATCAGTCATTTTCAGATCACATGCCCCTGATGTGCTCATCTCTTCTATTTTTTTAAATTCTTCAGCTAAGACAATATATATATATATATTTGGTCAAAACTGAGAATAAAACTAGCACTAAATTTCATTGGTTCAGGGCAGAAGACCAATATGAGCCATTCTGGTATGAGCAAGACATGTCTCTCAGAAGGGATCTTGGTGATTGGATGGTGGTAGAATTGCAGACCTGTTGAGAGACAAGCTACAAACAGCAGTATGCTTTTAAACATACACCAGCTTCCCTGGCTTCCTGTGTTCCAGCCAGGGCTTGTGGTTTACTTGGACCTCTGCCTCTTCTTTCTTCTTTTGTGCTTTTGCCTGTGCTTAGCTCAGGAGCAGAGGTTTATAAGAAAACAGCTATAGTTTTCCCTTCCACAGTGTAAGGAGGATACGATATTATTATTATTATTATTATTTTACTTTTAATTCTATATTTTGTTAAATAGGTAGGGAGAAGTAGATAAGCTAATATTTTATGTCCAGTGTAAAGAAGAAAAGACAACTTACATGTTTCTGTATGTGCATGTTTACTTTCCACTCACATAGTGCCTTTGGCCTGGGATATTCTTCTTTTCACATATGGCAGGGTGCATTTTTAGCCTCTTTGCCTCTGTTGAGCTTTTTGCAGTATCCAAGGAGAGTTGACCATTCCTGCATTGGCTAATTCTGTCTCTAGTGCATGCCTTTTTATCTCACTTATCAAATTATAATTCAATTCCTTTCCCATATTTTTATCTCCCCTTCTGGGGTATCATTTATATCTTACACATTTTATATTTATTTTTAATATCTGTGACAATGTCTATCATAAAATATTCACAAACATTTGTCAAATTTAATTGAATAAATATTTAAAATGTATTTTATATATATATATATATATATTTTTTTTTTTTTTTTTTTCCAAAAATTTTTTTTTCCTACCAGTCAATTCAGCATGGGTAGGTATATATCTTAAAAAGCTAGTTTGTAAGAGTTTAAACATTTTCAGAAAACTTTATATAATCAGGATGCTACTTTTCACTCTCAGGTATTGGTGGAGGTGACAAAGTAAAATTAAAGATTGAATAGTCTTTAAAAATGGGTAATCACATTTTTAAACACTTGAATTTTTAAAAATTCTTGTATTTCTCTGAATCATACTAACAGAATAAAAAAGTCTGTATTCAGTCAGACTTATCAGAAATACATTCCTTAAACTTTTTAATGTGGGTATAGAGAAAGATATTTTGAATGAACATTAAACAACTATGTTACTTTATTTATGTACACATCTATCTGCAACCCTCCCAGAATAAAACTATACCTATAATAAACCATGAAAAATGATGAGCTGTAATGAAAGTTTCCCATCTGGAAAAGACCCTGGTCCAGATGGATTTGCTAATGAATTTTATAAGATGTTTAACCAACCTTTGAAGAATATCCTAGACATGTTTGATTACTTTAAATTACCAACATTTTTGAAACTACTGCTCTGGGTTCTCAAACTAATCTTTATAAACTGCCAAGAAATGCTAAAATCCCCAAATGCATGTTTCTTCTTTCACAAAAACGCTAATAACACATCCCTTCAAACTTGATCCCGGCACCAAAATGTCTTCCCATTGAAAGGGTATTTTTTCATTAACAAGGTGGGAGAAATATCTTAGCCAAAATTCATGTTAAATTTCACTCAAATGCTAATAAATAATAATTTTATATAGATTTTATGCTATAATTTGTGCCAATGAAGTTTTATACTTTGGCACAGAATTAGGTTTTAGACATATAATAAATAAATGATATACATTAAATAATAACCAATACAATATGATCCAAACTAAGATATCATGGCCTAAATTATTTGTTCAAGCAATTTGCTCTCATGTCTGAAATCTTGCAATTAGGGATTTATTCCTTTCAAAAGGCTTTGGCATCTTTAGAATTTCATTTTTATTATTATGACTGTTCAGTTGAATGAATGGTACACTAATTTTAGGGATGTGGCTGACTATATTTTATTTATTAAATTTTATTTATGAAAAATAAAATAACCATAGAATGATAGAATGATAGCATGAGGAAGTAATGTCATTTGTAAATCACTTCTAAAAGTTTATTAGAATTTAGTACCCAGTACAATTGGAACTAACTCAAAGATATGTATATTTTAATACAGGATAGGAGTATTATTATAAAGCAGGACCCCACCTAGGGTAGAGACTGGGATGTCAGCAGGTAGAGGACAGCATAAGGTAAGCTATGCTTTGCAGAAGCTGCCCACACAAAACCATGAAAAGTACCAGGTGCTTGAGTGTCAGCCACACCTGGGACTTCTGTGAATTTACATTTCCTCATTTGACACACGAAGATGATAACATTCACTTTAAGGATTATCGTGAATAGAACTTCTTGGGATGTAGTAGGTCCATCTAATATTGAGCTTTCCTCCTCACTGTCAAATACACACTCCTGCATACACACACACACACACACACACACACACACACACACACACTGTTCTTATTAGAACAGAGAAAGAGAACAGTATTTGCAAAATAATCTTCTAGGTAATAGGATCTTCATTACATCTATTTGATTTTTCATAGTTTGTATGCCACAAAATAAACTCATGTCTGAACAACAACACGGCAGGAAAAAATACATATTCATCATTTATAAAGGTAAGGGGATGCAGGACACCAGAAGTGAATGTTTAAGGCAAAGTTACTGAAGAAGTGAATGTTTGAAGAAAAGTTCACTTCTGGTCATTTTTTTTAAAAAACCATGTTTAAAAGGGCAGAGCTAAATGTTCCATTTTCAATAATAGGCTGGTGCTCAGATCATTGTGTTTGTGTGTGTGTGTGTGTGTGTGTGTACATTCATGTGTAGATGATTAAATACATGCTACTAGCAAGACAGGCAGATGAGAAATGAACAGGGGCAGTAATTTGTTCTAAAGAGTATCTATACTACCTGTGTGATGCTAGAAGAAAAATCCAGCTGCATATCCTCTTTTTTCCTTTATTAATGATTTAGAAAACAATTTAAAAAGCACAATACTCAAACTTCATTCACACATTCTTTTTTAAGACTCTTCTTTTATAAAAGTCAATATTTCTCTTAAAGAAAATATCACAAAGAATGGGAAGTGTAAATGAAAGGATGCTTAATATTTTCTTCATCCTTATAAGAGCAGAATGCTTAAAAATCTAACCGTTACTACTTTATATAACAATAAAAATTCCCCTAATCTCTCTATTTGCCCTCTACCTACTCCTGTCTAACCCTGAAGTAATCATATGCATTAGAATGCTATGCTCTTCTCCTAATATTTTTTATGCAATTTGATATATGTAAATATACTACTCTTTTTCTTTTCAAAATGTGGTCATAATATACATTCAGTATGAGTTACAATTAATCTTTGCCTTTCCATTTTACAATAATATACAGAGTATATAGATTTGCCTAATTTTTAAATATTAAGTATTTTCTCCATGGTGTGGATGCTCAGGGATTTAATTGACACTATTTATTGTTTCCAATGTGCCATTATTACAATGCTTTTTAATGGCCAAAGCTCTTTTGGGGAGGATAATACTGTCCTGGACTTTGTGAATCGGGATAGTATGCTTTTAATTGGGGTCTGAGGAAACTTAAACATGAGACACTCATGAGACTTATAAGTGTCAGTTATATCTGCAGGAATGACTCTGAGAGTTAAGCATAGAATCCATGCTGTGGATATGTGTACTGGGAGAGGGTGACTTGTAGAGTGTGACCCTGGTACCCAACAAGCTACTTTCTGACACTGATTGAATTGTATAGATGAGAGGAATAAGGGATAGGGACAGATATGAATATAAAACCTAATAGCTAAAATGGATAATACATAAAATTATTTTTACAATTATAAGAAAATCCACCTTTCCTGGAACTAATAAGTTTTAGCAAGGTTGCAGGATATAGTTTGAATATACAAAAGTCAATTACCTTTATGTATACTAGCAATGAACAAGTGGAATTTGAAATTGAAAACATATTATCATTTACATTAGCACCCCCCAAAAAATAAGTAGTTAAGTATAAATTTTACAAAACACATACATATGAGAAGAATTACAAAACTCAAATGAAAGCTAACAAAGAAGGACTAGAGGAATAGAGTGATGTTCTGTGTTCTTAGATAGGAAGACTCAATATTAACAATATTGAGACTTTTCTCTATTAGACCTATATGTTTGCTACAACCTTAATCAAAATATTAGCAAGTTATTGTAAGCATATTGATAAATTGGTTTCAATTTTATATGAAGAAGCCAAAGACTCAAAATATCCAATATTATCTGAAGGAGGACAAAATTGGAGGGTTGACAGTCCCTGCCTTCAAGGCTTACTATAAAGCTATGATGATCAAGACAGTGTGGTGTTAACCAAAGAATCAATAGAACAGAATAGGAAGCACATACATAGAAGCCACTGATCTTTGACAAAGGAGAAAGGCAATACACTGGAATAAAGGTAGAGTCCCCGGTGTTAGAACAGCTGGACATCCACATGAAAAAAAAAAATGAATGTAGACAGAGACCTTATACTGCTCACAAAAATTAACTCACAATGGATCACAGACCTAAATGTAAAAGGCAGAATTATATAAAACCTAGATGATCACAGGAGAAAATCTAGGTGATTTTAAATATGCAATGACTCTTTCCAGACAATGCCAAAGGCATGATTCATGGAAGAAATACTTGATAAAATAGACTTCATTAAAATTATAATTTTTCTGCTCTACAAGAAAATAATGTTCTCTTCTAGAAAAAAAAATGACATTTTGTTCTGGGCAAGTTGGTGCATGCCTGTTATCTTAGCTACTTGGGAGGCTGAGGCAGGAGGGATCAAAAGCAAGCTCAAGGCTAGCCTCAGAAACTTGTTGAGACCCTCAGAATTTTAGCAAGACTTTGTCTTAAAATAGAAAATAAAAAGGACTGGGGATATATCTCAGGTAAAATGCCCCCGAGTTCAGTCCCTAGTATAAAAATTATTTTAAAAAGATATATCTGATAAACAACTATTACTCAAAATATACAAAGAACTCTCAAAACTCATCAATAAGAAAATTAACAATGTGACTTAAAAAAAATGGACAAAAGATCTGAAGAGATACCTTACCAAAGCAGATATGCAGGCAGATAATAAGCATATAAAAATTTAAAAAAGATTTCCAATATCATGTCTTTAGGAAATTGCAAATTAAAACAATAGTAGGATATTGCATACTTATTAGAGTAGCCAAAATTCCAAATATGACCAATGTCAAATGCTGATGAGCATATGGAACAACAGGAATTCTCTTTCATTACTGTGGGAACACAAATCACATAACCACTCAGAAGAAAACATTTTGAAAGTTTTTTTTTTTAACTCTTACCCTAGCATATAATAGTCACGCTCCTTGGCATTTACCCAAGTGGAAAACTTAAACTTATGTCTATGAAATAATGTGTGCATTAATAATATTTATTAAGAACTTGGAAGCAACCAAGACTTAGATGAATGGAAAACTTCAGTAGGTGAATGGATAAATAAGCCGTGGTACATTCAGGCAATGGAATATTATTTGGTAATATAAAAGAAATAAGCTATTAAGTCATGGAAAAAAACTTGTAGAAAGCTTAAATGCATATTACTTAGTGAAAGAAGTCTATCTAAAAAGGCTCTATACTATGTATTCCAGATATATGACCTTGTGGAAAAGGCAAAATTATGGAAATAGTAAAAGTATCAGTGATTATCAGGGGTTAAGAGGGAGAGATGAACAGATGGAGTATAAAAGACTTTAAAGCTAGTGAAAATACTCTGTGATACAGTGATGGTAGATGCCTTTCATACATTTGCTCACATTCAGAGAATGAACAAAACCAAGAGTGATCCCCAATGTAAACCATGGGCTTGGAAAACAATGATATGCCAATGTAGGTCCATCAGTGCTAGCAAGTATATCAATATGTGTAATTTATCCTCTTCTTCATTTTTTCTATGAACCTAAAACTGATCTATGAAGTAAAGACTAAAAAAATTCAAAAATTTTAAATTCAGAAATATATTAGATACTAAATTTATTTAAATGGTTTATATTTTTCTGCTTAAATGTGACTATCCTTAAATGTGACTATTTAAATGTGTGTGAATTTAGAACTTAGATTTGATTCTGACTGTATAAATGACTCCAAAGTTTGTTTCCTGATAATATGGTATTACAAAATACTATTTTAACCTGATAATATGGTATTACAAAATACTATTTTAACCCACTGATACTGGTATTTTAGAGTAAGTTAACTTGCTACTTAAGGTTCAAAGAAAGAATAAAAATGCCAATTAATTATTTGCTTTTCTTTAGAAATAGCTGAAGGCTAAATGTTAAAGCTGAGTTTGGGGCCAAGATAGAGTCAATAATTATGGTCAAAGCCCAAATAAACTGTTTAAGAGGAAGTGGCATACAGACTCTAGCAAGGCAATTCTCAAATGTCTCTTTAGACAGCATTCAAATGATTTGTCATTTTAGTAGAGACAACTATGTGTACCTCTCATTATTTTGGACTACCTACTCTATTACAAATCTGAATCGGAAGCCATGTTCTTCCACAGGAAAGAATATCTACTCTCATCTGACTCTTATCTTGAGGTCAAAATTAATGGAGTGGAGGTATCTTAATCTTCCCCTAAACTTGGTGTGATAACCAAAAAAGCTCATGTCATGGAAGAATACATAGGAAAGCTGTTCCTTCTTTGCTTCATTTCCTTTTTATAATTGGACCTCTGGGCAGTGAAATAAGACAGGATGGCTTGATCTATGCTTTCATTGTGAAGATGAGGTACAAAACTTCTCTTTCTGCTAAGGTTATGCTAATTTTACTTCCAAGACCCTGATAATTCCATTGTACAATTCATCTTCTATAGTGAGCAATGTGGTAGATAACCCACATGCAGAATTAATTACCATAAATCAGAAGTATATTCATTGTATTACTGTGAGAGCTTTCATTTCCAGGAGGAAATGTCCCATCTACAAATGAACTCTTTACAGGTTCAATTATATCTTCTCATTTCTTTTCTCTCTCAGGCTCAACATACATCTGTAATTTAGTTTTATATTTTCTTTTATTCAGAAAGTATCCAACTGCTAGGAAGTAAGTTCAATTATCACTAGTGATAGAACAAACAGGAGAAAAAGACAGTGTTCCTCCAAACTGTCTGCTCAGTGTAAGTCTGCAGATGCCTTTTTCTCGTGACCATTTGGTTCAATTAAGTGAACTCCACTTGAAACCTGTTATTGGATGAAGAAAAAAAAGTGATACTGAGGTCAGAAAAAAAATTAAAAATGGGTAATTTTTCCATAAAAGAGTCTGCCTCTGCTTAAATAGATCTTCCTAATTGTACTGCATTAATCATAGTGAATTTACTGGAAGTGTATTGACCCTGTGTGAAATATGGTCCACACTGAAAAATTCTGAGAACCTAATGTTTCTGTATTTCATATACTTATGTACAGGGAAACTGATAATCAAACAATAATTATAATTTCCTTTCCTATACTCAATCTTTCTTAGATTTTTATAACTTTTCATAAACAAGTGGAGATTGCATGTAGAAAGTAATTCATCTATGATATAATCTCAACCAGGATGTTATGTTATTGGTAATGCCTTACCAGATGTCTTGGCATTTTGAAAATCAATGTAATATCTCTGACAGTAACTGACATAAACATTATTGGTATTCTTAATTATTCAAGAAATGTTCAGGATTAGTTAGAAGAACTAAATATTCAATATAATTAAACATAAGGTTCTCCTCTTAATGTCCCATTTCCAAGTTCAGGCCTTGCCTCCTTTTGTTCCATACAGCTGGGGCTGCACTTGACCTATGGTCCCACATGGCCAGTGCATCACAGTTGAGGTAATAATGTTAATTGGCTCTAGTCTCCCTATCTTCTGGATTTCAAGTTATCTTTAAAGCCTTTTGCTCCTAAAATGATTCTAGAGTCATAGATTACTGCCATTGTTACAAGTTCTATTTTTACCACTCTTCTTTAATGCACTGGTGTTTTATAGTCAGATCTCTTTAGAACTGATCACACTGAGAGGGCAAATGGAACAATATTAGCTGCCGACGTTTGTTAGCCCCTCGCTCTCTGATGAAGACATAAATGTCTCAGATTAATTCCTTCAACAACTTCTTCAATCATTAATCATAGGCAAGTTTTTGAAAATAAAACTGCTGAAGTGATACTTTTAATCATTCTTTAGGAAGATATTTTTTTAGAATTCCAACTTAAAGATGATATTGAAAATGAAGAACTTTGTAGAGAAAGATGGTGTGGTAAATGGAAAGTTCACAGATACTAATGTTAGGATCTTGGCTATTATTAACCAGTTATTTGACCACTTAACCTTAGCCTCTGTGAGCCTTGATTTTATTTTCTACAAAGTGTGGCTAATCATGCTTTTATCAAAGAGCTTTTGGAGAGCATGACAAACAGTATCTGGCATGAAATAGAAGCTCATTAAGTGTTAGTTCTTTGTTCTGTATTACAAGCATTAGACAACAATAAGCTAATGTAGAACAATATCTGATCCTTGGGCAGATGAGAAAATAATTTTTCACTGATAGTCATATAAGTAATATATTCAATCTCCATTTCTTATCACACATTTTCCATGAGTAGTTTTAAATTTATTTAGTGAATAATGTTGTTTATTCATTGCTTACTTTTACTCTTTTGCTCTGGAGATCTTTCATCTTTTTTCATTTTTGTTTCTCTATTCCTCTGTGTTTCTTGAAAATAATACTTGTCTTGTTGTATTCCCTTCAGTCTCAAAGGTGGATGAATCACTTTTCCTCAAGTAAAATCCTACCTTACATGCTTTATATCCCAAATGATTTCCTTTTATTCCATATAATGCTAAATAATTTCTTTTCCTCTGAAGTCTCTTTGGTCTGCAAAAGGATGAAGACTTGCCTATTCTGCAAATATTTTTTTTCTTCAACTACCACACAATTTTTCTTATTTTTCTCCTTCTTCACCAACTGACTGGAAGAATGATGAATTGATGCTTCATTTCCTTGCTATCTCCAGATATTCTTTAATTTTAATAAATTCGGCTTCTGTCCCACCCACTCTACATCTGCCCCTGGAAAGATACTGGTAATTGTGCAAGTGCTAAGTTCAGTGTCATTCTCACTCAGACCTCATTCCATTTATCTCAGACCCACTTGACCCTTGCCTGTAGTGCCCTGTATTACAGGATGGCCCAGAGGGCTGACTCTCTAAAATTGTGGTTATTTCCTCTGTCTTCCTCACAAGCTTCTCTTAGGGAGCACTACTAAATGTTAGTGTTTCTTATGGTACTAGTTTTGGTCATCTGTTCTTACTACATACCAGGAGAAGGGATGGTTGGTCTTATTACTCTCATGGCCTCAACTAATCTTTGTAAGTGGATAGCTCTGAAAGTATTGTATATCTGTATATTAACCTGTCTTCTTAATATAAATTTCGAAGTTTTTGCACTGCCACAATTATTTCAGACTTATCATGTTCAAAGCTGAACTCAGTAATGGTTTCACTTACATTCTTATTCTTCATAAAATTTTCCCCTCCTGTAGGCTTCTCTGACCTAAATAATGTTGTCAATGTATACATTTTCTATGGGAAATTTTTTTGAGAGCCCAGACATCCCTTTCTACTTTTTATTTTTCTCTCTACAGTGAATAAGTCACAGCAGACTTTTAATTCTATTTCAAAAATAAATCCTAAATTCATGGTTTTCTTATCATTTTCAGTGTTATAGATTTACAACATCACCAAAACTATTATAATAGACTCCGGAAAGTCTTTTATTCCAGATCTCCCTAGTATAACTATGATTTTTTTCTTTTTTACAAATAAACACATTATAAGAATCTTGCCCTAACCAAATATTTCTTCTCTTTATAGCCTAGGTGAATATATACTCTGGTTTATTCAAGATAGTCTTGTGGTAGACCTGTTGTCTCAGCTATTATACTTTCTTTTGTTATCAGATTTGTCCTGTCTGGACTATAAATTTTGTCACCAACAATAAGGCAAAGATGAAAGATGTTTGTGTCATCTGTGTGGCCCTATCTTCATGATGTTGTCACTACCAGCATTTCAATTTAATTTTTGTCTCTTTCCATCACATTTTCCATCATCAAGTTCTATTGGAATTAACACAGAGCTCATAATGCCCATTCACAATTCCAAGTCATAGCATTTCCTTTTATGAACATGTATTTTTCTTATTATCTTATTCACTTGAAACATTTATTTCTTCATATCATACTCCATTTAATGTCCCTGATACCTCCAGGTATATTTTTTGTTCTGTTCTGTTTTTTTTTTAAGATACATTGGCTCCTTGTTTATTCTTTTATTTTAATACTAATAATACCTTATGTCATTTTGTATATCTGCATCATATACTGACCCTCTGATTTTTCACTAATGTCTCTGTATCTCACACATTGCTTGACAAAGCCATACTCCAGAAACTGTGAATGAATGAATAAACTAAGGGGCTCAACATAGTCTTGAAGCTACTAAATGTTTTCTGATATTTAAAAAAATTCATTGGTATAGAAATTTTGGCAAAAATGTTTATGTGCCATTTTTATTTAAAAATGAACCAGTTGCTATGTTTCTAACTACCATTTCATCCTCACCTTTTCCTCTCCAGTAATTGCTAAACTATTTATAATCAGTATTATAAAATTTAGTGCTAGATTATATAATGTATCTAAAGTTTGCAGCTTGACTGATTGTAGGCAGTCTGATAATTTCTCCATTCAGCCAAACTTCATAGAGATTATTGTGGACACACAGGAGGCAATTATTTAATACAATATTTGTGGAAGAATTACCTTTAAAATTGACCTTGAAAGATTTCTCAGTAATTCTGTGAGTCTAAATGATGGTGAACAGGCATGGAAGGCTAAGCATAAGTCATATTAATGAAATGTGTAAACAAAGGGCCTAATGTAGAATAATTTATATCTGAAAGGATTCTTAGAGTAATTTTGAGATGTGTCAATAGAATAAGATATAGTATAGAAGATATTCCTGATAATCATATTTGTATAAATATGTTTTTCACAGGAAGGCATAGGTAAAATTAGTAGTTCATGTTTATCCAGTAAACTATAGTGTAGGATACAACCTTGACACTTTGCTCAGGTAAGAAGGGCGTTAATGCAACAGTGAAAATGAGTCCATTTATTTTTTCTCAGATGCTTTTGAAAGCATGAATTTTTTCCCCAATTTTAACTTTTCCATATGCTTTCCAAACTCTGAAACAAAATGTTGGGAGACAAAGTGAGATTGCCTAGCAGGGACCTGTAATGTTTAAATGCAGCACAGGATTTCCTGTTAAGATTTTAGTTCCTTCACCACACATAGCTTTATGTGAGCAAACATGAGAAATGATGAGTGCAGTCAAATCAATTTCTTTCTTCCTATTCTAGCATTCTGTCACATAAAAGGGATATTTCATGAAGTTATATAATTGTCCTCATTATTTATTTAAAGGTTGTACATATACTCCAAAATTTGATTATTGGATGTGACTTCTAAACATTTTAAACTTGTTTACTTACTAAGCTACACTATTTTTATTTATATTGTAGTATGTTATGCAAGTTATTTATAAAAGTCATTGACCTCCATCCTCCTTTTTGAAACTTCATCATTTATAATATCTCTATTTCATGCTTTGCTAAGCATTTGATACAGGTTTTTCTTGTACTACTATTTTTCTATTACTACTACCATAGTGAATACTTTAAAATACCATGTACAAATTTGAGTGTCTCCATAACCATTAACTAGCACTTGGTGTTTACTATATGTGTGTATGCCATATAAAATTAGAGAATATATTTATTGACAAGGAAGGTATCAAGTTACACAATGTTAATAGTTTCATCTCTAATTATAATTAAGTTGTCATTATTGCTAAAATTATCTGACAGTAAAACATACTGTACTTGAATGTCATTGGTAAGTTAAATGGATGTCTTATATTTCTTGGTAGTCACTGTCATGGAAATAGAGTTCACAAGAAGTACAGTGGGCTAGCAAATAGTTACCCTGTGGATGACAAATACACATGGAATTTTAATTTTCATATGATAGGTATTTTCTTTTATTGAGTAGACCAACATTTTCCTTTGGCAATTTATAAAATTTTCAGGCAATATATACTCAGATACATGAACATGGTAAAAATAATTCGTTTGATAGCCTAAATTAAACAACATCTTATTTTCCATATGTGAAGCAAAAAAAAAAAAAAGATCTTTTTCTTTCAGGTATTTTGTTGAAAGTAGGAATTATATATATTCAGGTTATACAATGTGACAATTTTATATAAATATATATTTTATTACAATTACTGCAATCAAATTAATTAACATCATCTATAGTTGCTATTTATGTATATAGGGGCAGGGACACTTAAAATTTGCTCTCATATCAAATGTTAAGTAAAAAATACACTATAATTAACTATGATCACCATGCTGTACAGTAGATCCCAAAATGTACTCATTTATAACTAAAAGTTTATAACCTTTGAACAACATTTTTCCATTTTTCTGTCCAATTTTTAGCAACCAACTTCTTTATACTCCTTGCTTTTACAAGTTTGAGTTTTTAGATCCATTTAAAATGAGATCACACAGTATATATATCTTTCTGCAGCTGGCTTATTCCACTTAGCATAATGTCTCCCAAGTTTGTCCCTATTGCTGGAAATGGCAGGATACCTTCTCTTCCCTCTTTTTAAGGCTGAATAGTATTCTGCTCTCTTTGTATGTGTTTGTGCTGGGGAACCAAATTTCCTTAATGATTTTTGTATCAAGGCACCTTGAATCAAAGCATCATGAATAGCTTAAGCAATGAAAGTTAATACTTAGGTATAATTTATAATCACAGGAATCTGTTTTCTGGTGCTGTAAGAAAATACCTCAGACTGGATAATTTATAAAAAAAAAAAAGAAAGAAATTATCTGGCTCACAGTCCTGGAGGCTGGGCAGTATAAATTGGCATATGGTTAAGGCCTTCTTGCAGCATTGTAACACAGCAGAGGGTTCCACATGGCAAGACAGAGCAAGAGTGTTGGCTTGGGTTTCTCTTCCTCATTTTATGAAGCCACTGATGACATCATGGGGTCCTATCCTCATGACCTCATCTAATCCCAGTGACCTCCCCATTATTCTACCTTCTAATGCCAATAACATGAATTTGGGAATTAGATGTCCATCACATGTACTTCAGGGGGCACATTCAAGCCATAGCATCAAGTAATTCATTCAGGTTGTCAAGAAACATTTACTCTCTATGTCAAGCACTCTTTTATTCTACAGCTATAGCAATGAGCTTACATGAGAAAAATTTTAAACATGAAGTGGTTATAAATATCATATATTGCATTGTGTGTGTTTCACATTGAAAAATTTGAAAATCAAGACCTTAGTCATGTAAGAACACACAAATAGTATAGATGACTCAATATATCCTAATGTTCCCTTCAGCTACAAAATATCTATTTTCTTAAAAATCTTGTTGGTACCAAGTCTTAAAAAATTTATAAATAACATAAAATGATGATATGTCTTATTACAATATTTCTGAGGAATATTCATTAACTTGTGAGTATAGATAATTGCTTGTCATGACAGTATTAGCATAACAGTGAATTAAGGCTAGTAGTGATTTTTCATAAATAGTAACAGCTTTAAGGAGAGAATCCTTACACTTTTCTCCAAAATGTAGAACCACGAATAAGATGGTATTTTCAATGGAAGATTTGAGTGACTGTTTCCTTGTAAATAAATGCAGATATAAAGAAATTGTGGGATTACATGTCCTTGATGGAGATGCCCCCCAACTGAGGAACAAATAACTTGGTTCCTTGAATAATTATTGGAAAACATCTTAACATTTAGCTCTGAAAATTCATTAGAAATTTTGATTAGATTTTAACATACCAATAATATAAGCCAGCATTTCCCAGACAGTGTTCTCTGGAAGATCTGATTTTGTAATATGTTATTAGTTTGCTAATATCATTTTATTAAATTTGGATTATACTACACTAAGTGACTGTGCAGTTTACATATAACTTACTCTTTTCATTTGAACTTTCTCTTCAATTGGTTTGCTATCTTAAGCATAATTTGGAATCAAAGTTTATTTACTTTAGTTGCTTTTTCCAAATGTCAGAAAATGTTTTTTTTTCCTTCGGAAAAATTAATTCATTGAAAGATTCCTATAAATGTTCCCCCTCAGTTTTTATATTATATTTATTTTAGGTTTTCTAGTGAAAAAGTTTTACTTAAATGGGTTATTATGTGTGTGTACATCTGTTTGTGTGTAATGTATATCTATGTATGTATATGATATGTATACATACATATAAAAAGCTAGTCATATATCATAAAGTTCTTGAATTTACATTTATTTAATCTAAACTTCTCTCTGTGATTACTTTATGAATTGACATATCCTCTTTTCCTGAGAGGTTTTCCAGGTCAGTAAAATGTCTGACTAGTATTTCCACTCCAAGTTCTCCACGTAGAACTCAAGGAGTTTTGTATTATCTATGGGATGAGGGTCCTATTTCCAGGTCAGAATAGATTAAGGAAAACAGTGACATGGAGAGATTTTTTAAAAACATCCATTTACATAGAAACTGTGTAATGAGCACTTATTGTTTATTTTCTTTCCCATATTGCATTCAATATCACCTTTTTACTTATAAATGAACTTAACTGATATATAATTTGTCTTTTATATCTGTTCTGTAATAGAAGCTTTCATGGTCAAAAAATTAAAATTGTCCAGGATCAACTTTGCTGCTTTCTTCAGGATGCAAGAAGCTTTACAATTTACCATTTGGTTTATTAAGGGAATGTTTTAAAATAATAAACTTTATGTTTTAGAATAACATCTACCTTACAGAAAATTATGAAGATCATACAAAAAGTATTCATATGCTCTACAATGATTTTCCTATTATTAATATCTTATATTAATATGGTAAATTTCTCATAATTAATGAGCCAATCTTGATAGATTATTAGCTAAACTCCATACTCTATTCAGATTACCCATGTATCACCTAATGTCCTTTTTCTATTTCAGGATTCTATCCAAGATATCACATTATGCTTAGCAGTGGTTTCTCCTTTGTTTCTTCTTGGCTGAATAACTTCTTAGCCTAACCTCGTTTCTAAAGACCTTGACAATTTTGAAGAGTACTGATCAGGTGTAATGTAAGATGCACCTTATTGTTATTATTATTAGTAGTAGTAGTAGTGCTAGGAACTAAACTCAGGGCCTTGTGTGAGGGAAGAAGGCACTCTACCACTGTACTGTACATTCAACTTCACATGAATTATTTAAAATTCTTATGCAGGGTATATTTGTCTATTCTTCACTTATTTCTTTAATTATATTAGTATGCACTCATGAATATATATTTCATGCTTTGGTTTATAGTTTAATACTTTATTTATTTTGCTGAAATACTGTTCTGGCTTTGGCCATTGGGGTCTCTTGCAATTGTCTCTTGTGTTTCTTTGACACTCTCCATCACTGTGGGTTATTTTGTTCTCCTTTATTCTTGCACTATAAGATTCCCCAGGCTCATCTTGCCTATTTCCCAGCTCATTCTAGAATCACCTATCTCTTTAAGGAGATTTTTTTTTTTAATTGAAGAATGCAGATAGAAACTGGATATGGAAGCTTGGTGTGCTCATTTCTTTTGGGGGCTGTTGTTTCTAGGCCCTCTCAGTCAACAAAGAAAAATATATTTATATACACACATTTCTTTACGTAATCATGTATATTGATATGTAAATTAAATGTAAGCTAAATGTAAATTAAATGTAAGTTAAATATAAATTCAGATTTGAAAAAGTAACTTTTATGTGGCTTCTTGTTATAGACTAAATGTTAGTTTCCCTCCAGTATCCGTACATTGTAGCTTTAACATGTAGTGTGCCTGTATTAGGTCATGAGGCTGCCAAGGAAATAGTTCAGTTTGAATGAGGTCCTGATCTGACAGGATTACTGTCCTTATAAGTAAAGATACCAGAGAGGGGCTAGGAATATAGCTCAGTTGGTAGAGTGCTTGCCTCACATGTACAAGGCCCTGGATTCAGTCTCCAGCAAAACACACACACACACACACACACACACACACACACACACACACACACACTCATGAGCATGCAAAGGCACCAGAGACATGTTCTTTCTTTCTGTGTGCATACAACCAAGAGGCCACATGAACATTGAGCAGAATGAAGGCTGCCTACAGACCAAGAGAAACAGCTTCAGAATGAAACCAACCTTGTGGATACCCTGATCTTAATTTCTTAGCCTCCAGGACTGTGAAAAGGTGAATTTACCTTGTTTAAACTGTCCAGTTTGGGTATTTTGTTATGTCGGCTTGGAAAGACTCTTAGGCTCCATATATACTTTATTGGGAGAGTAAGTTTAAGGTTTAAAATTATAATAAAATAAGGCTGTCATGAATCTAAACATTCATTTTTAAAAATATTCACCAAACAACAGTTTAAATGAAATGTTAGGCCATAAAGAAAATTAAAGGCTAATTAGAAGTACATGTATAATTTAAGGAGGTAAATAATGTTATTCAAATTCAATTTGATTTCTTTATTATCCTAACCAAGAACAGTGTTCCAAAATTTTCAATTCCTAAGTATAAATGTTATGGTTTGGATATGACATGTCCTTCAAAAGTTCCCATGTGAGACAATGCAATAAAGTTTAGAGGTGAAATGATTGGGTTATGAGAGCCTTAATCTAATGGGCACCTTAATCCACTGATATGGATTAACTTGGAGGTAACTGTAGGCTGGTAGGCTGTGGCTGGAGGAGGTGGGTCCCTGGGAGTGTGCCTTTGGGATATATATGTTTTGTCCCTGGTCTGCAGTGTATTTCTCTGCTTCCTGGTGTCCTGTTCTGAACTGCTTTCTGAAGCCACTTCCTTCCGCCATGTTGTTCTGCCTTACTTTAGGCCCTAAGGAATAGGGCCAACTGTCTATGGCCTGAGGTCTCCTCTGAAACTATGAGCATTAGATAAACTTTTACTCCTCTACACTGTTCTTGTCAGATCTTTTGGTCACAGCAGTGAAAAGAACGAACGAAAACATTAAGTATTGTGATTCACAATGAAACACTGAATAAGCAGAAAAATAAAATATACTGTTCAAAGCAAATTTTGGGAAAAACTTCCAAATTTCATTTAAGCAAATAAGGCAAAAGCAGCTCTCATTCTAATCAATATCTTCTATTAAAAATGTACACATCCTTTTGTAAACATATTTATATAACTAGAAGTGAAATTTTAACAGAAGTATAGTATGCATTCAAGAAATAACATGAGGGGGAAAAAATGAGTGTATCTTTTAAGCTTACTTCATTGTTTTTCCTGGAGTAATTTCTTCCTGAATATCAAATGAAACTGTCAGTTCTCTCAAGCAAGGATTTATCATTATTACTTAAAGAAATATACAATGAAATTCTAGGTATTGTAAAATGGTAGTTGTTGAGGACAAAACAGCTGTTTTAGAAGTATATAAACAAATAACTCTTTGAAATACATGCTTTTATGCAGGAATAGCTATGTCCAAACACCAAAGATTGATTTCAAGACACTGATGGCACATTCTTTGTCTTTCTTTGACTCTTATAAAGAGAAAAAAAAATGACTTTTCTCTTAAGAGTAGTTATATTTTATTGTACATCCAGATGGTATTATGTGTCATGACATAAAATGTAGAAAAGCACTAGGTATACTTCAGGTAGATGTTTATTCTCTGAAATATTTCCTCACCACCAAAGCCTGGAATCCTGGGACTTGTCTGCAGTTCCTGTGCATCAGAACTCTGATCATGGCTGCAGAGGTAACAAGGGCCCTATCTCTGGCCCTGACCTTCTGTTGTGAAGTCTCTCTTAGTAGGGTGTTGAGGGTCAAAGCTTTACTACTTATGAGATTGGATTAAGATTACAAAAATTAAATTTCAAAAAGTTTACTAATATTAATCTAATAGAACCTCAGGCTTTTGTTTGTTTGTTTTGTTTTGCTTGGGTAATGAGGACTCAGATGATCTCATCAGCACATTCTCAGCCTTGAGTTCAATACCGACATTATTAGACTACCAATCATGGCCAGTTAATGGAGTTTAGAGTTATGAAATAGAATAAATTCTATGATTAACACAAAGGCTATAAAATCTCTAGACTGCTGGTTCTGCACCATGAACTTGTACTCATATTAGACTTCAGGTTTATATTCTGAGTTTACCATTTTGACTTTATGTCTCCTTGGGACAAATGTTCTCTCATGACCTTTAATTATTGGTTGGCCAATGGAACCTAGGAAGCAGACATCATTAGCAATCTTGCCTGGATAATTAAGGAATAAGTTCAGAGGGATAATTGCTCCATCATTATTTCTCTTTATCTTCTGACAAGTTAGATTTTTTTTTTAAAATTGAGTCGACCATATGTTCAAATTTATGCACTTGACAATTCATTATTTCAATTTAAAATTTTATATGCACACAAAAAAATTGTGGTCATTCTCTCCTCCTCCACCTTGAATAGGTGATTGGGATGTGGTAAAGGTGGAATATGGGTTAAGTCATTTTCAGATTGTTATGGATCTATTTTGTATTCATCTTCTACAATTTATGCCTATGTCAGTGAATTGAGAGAATGTGGAAGAGAGAGGATTAGGCCTTTCAAATATGGTTCTGATTGCCTTTGACAGTTTAAATAAAGAAGTTTTTTTGCTATCCTGCTGCTCCCTAACAGACTCATGTAGATGAATCAAGACAATGCAGAAATTAATTTGAACACATTTTGCATTACCTTTGATTGTCCTAGTGGGAGCCCTAAAGCAAAGCCTAGACTAAGTGATGTGGGAGGTTCTAGAAGATATTAAAGTAGAGCATGAGACAGCTCCATCTAAAGCAATTAGTGTGAAGATCTGAAATCAGTAGCAGTTGAAAGAGTTTCATAACTGCTCAAACCTCTGCACCTTGAAGCAGGCTGACTTTGAGAATGTATTTCTTCCTGAAATAATTCTGTAAAAGGTAAAGTGCACAGCATGTTAAATAGCTCCTTTTGGCTTCAGACTATAATGGTGGCTAAGAGTCAGCTGCCACAGTCTCTCCAAATTTCTCCAGAAATTGCTTCTTATCTCCAAAGTTCCCTTATCTTACCCAAGATTCAGAAAATAAACAACCAACTTTAAGCCTTGAGCCAGACTAGAATTTTTGGTTGGGGGAAAAAAAACAATAAAAATAATTATTTCCATCTTTTGGCATTCCTTGCTGGAGATAACATGCAGAAATAGGCCAGGTGGGTTTGAGTGTTATAAGCATGATGAAATAAAATGAAAACTCAGAAAAGTGGCCAGGCCTTTCCTTGTTCCATCTCAGGATAACCCCTTTCAGTCCATTATATGAGCTACAAAGGTCAAACAAGAGAGGTACACAAAATTCCAACATATAGGCCAAAACTAATTGACTATAAGTATTCATTAAATGTTAAGTGTCTATCCAAAAAGGCTTATACATTGGGATACGAAATAATTTGGGGTTGTTTCCCAGAAATATATAAAAATAATCCTGGTAATAGTTTTTTTGGGTTAGAGTTAGAAAGTCTTACTACTAGTTTCAAACCACCAGAATGCTTCATTATCTTAAAATATAATAAAACTAAATGTTGATCACTAGGAAGTGAATTTTCTTTATTTTCAACTGTAACTTTTATTTTGAATTGACAAATGACAGTTGTATACATTTATGGGTTGCAATGTTATATTTTGACATTATTATACCTTGTATAATGACCAATTCAGAGTATTTGGCATATCACTTGACACATTTATAATTTCTTTGTGGCAAGAACATTAAAAATCCTCTCTTATAGCTATTTTGAAATATACCATACATTAATTTTAACTATATCAACCCTCCTTTGCAATAGAATATTAAAAAATCTTTCCCCTATGTGTCACTTTGTACTCATTGAACCACCTCTTCCTATTCCTCTTCTTTCTCCAACCTCCTCAGACTCTGACAACCGCTATGCTTCTCTCTACTTCTATGAGCTCAACATTTTTGTATTTCACATGTGAGAACATACAATAATTGTCTTTCTGTGCCTTTCCTATTTAACTTAACATACTGTCCTCTAGATTCATCCATGTTGTTGCAATTGGATTTCTTTCTTTTCAGTGTCTGAATAGCATTCCATTGTGTGTCTATATGTAGACATACATGCATACCACAATTTTAAAAAATTATTGCATTGAAAAGGAGGGGAGGGGGCATGGAGACAGAAAAGATGGTGGAATGAGATGGACATCATTACCCTAGGTACATGTGTGACTGCACATATGGCGTGACACTACATTGTGTACAAGGAGAGAAATGAAAAGTTGTGCTGCAATTGTGTACAATGAATCAAAATTCATTCTGCTGTCATATACCTAATTAGAATAAAAAATTAATAAAATTTTAAAAAGAAGGTTAAGAAATAAAATACAAAATCCATTTATCCACTGACAGATACATAGGTTGATTCCACACTTTGGTTACTGTCCCTACTGCCATAATAAATATGGGAGTGCAGATGTCTCTTCAACAAACTAGTTTTGTGTCCTTTAGATATACACCCAGTATGTTCAATATTATTACATCATATGGTAGTTTTATTTTTAACTTTTTGAAGACTATCTACAGTCTTCTCCATGTTACTATACTAATTTATATTCCCATAAACGATGTACAAAGATTCCTTTTTCTCCACATCTGTGCCAACACTTACTGTTTTTCCATTTCATGGTAGTAATTCTAATAGGTTGAACTGATATTTCATTGGGATATTGATTTATATTTCCTGGTGATTATGATTTTGAGCACTTTTTTTCAATGTACTTGTTGGCCATTGGTATGTTTTAAGAAATATATATACAAGTTCATTGTCACATTTTAATGGAGTTATTTGTTTTCTTATTATTGAATAGCTTGAGTTCTTGGTATATTTTGGATATTGGCCCTGTATCTAATGTATGATTTGTAAATATTTTGGTCAGTTCTGTAGATTATCTCTTTAACTTGATCATTTCCTTTATGGTGTTGAATTTTTAGTTTGATACAATCCAATTTTTCTGGGTTTTTTTTTTTTTGTTGTTGTTGTCTGTGCTACTGAGGTCTTATCTAAAAATTTCTTGCTGAGACCTATGCCATGAAGCTCTTCCCTATATTTTCTTTCTGAAAGTTTCAGGTCTTAAATTTAAGTCTCTAATCCATTTTGAGCTAGTTTTTATATACAGTGAGATATTAGTTTTCCTCTTTTGTGTGTGGTTATTCAGTTTTTCCAATACCTTTAATTAAAAAGACTGTCTTATCTTTATTGTTCATTGTTATTATTTATTGTTCATTGTTTATTGTTTATTGTTCATTTATTGTACATTCTCAGCACTTTTGTTGAAAATTATTTGGCTGCAAATATACAGATTTATTTCTGGGCTCTCTATTATGTTCCACTTTTTGCATTTTTATGCCAATGCCATGCTCTTTGGTTGGCTATACCACTGAGGTTATATTTTTAACTAATAAAATTTAAAATTTTATTAGCTAAAAATAAAATTTAAAATACCATAATAGTGGTATTCATTTTGACATATTCATAATTTCATATTTCATAGTTTTCTCTACTTCAATCCCCAGAATATTGTCCTCTTCTCTTCCCACTTCCTGATCCCCTTCCTCTACTCTATTGGTCTTCTTTATATTTATTTATATTTAATTGGTTTATTATGGTTATATATAAAATTGTGATGCATTGTGATATATTCATACATGCACATAGCATAATTTGCTCAAAATTATTCTCTGATTCTTCCTGTTTGCCTAGCTTCTTCCCTTATTCTTCATTGCTTGCTTCTACTCTATAGTTCTAATTTTATGGTTTTTTTGAAGTCAAGTAGCTTGCTGCTTTCCAATGTTATTCTTTTTTTGCTCAATACTGCTATAGCTATTCATGATATTTTGTGGTTCCATATAAATTTTATGTTTGCTTTTTCTATTTCTGTGTAGATTTCCATTGTATCTTGATAGGGATTGTACTGAATCTGTAGATTTTATTGGTAGTGTGGACAGTTTAATGACTATCAATTCTTCCAAACCATGATATGAAAGAATATCTTTCCATTTATTTATGACTTCTTCACTTTTTTTAATCAATGCTTTATAGAGTTTTTACTTCCTCGGTTAAATTTTTCCCTAAGTAGTTTTTTTTTTTAATTTAATGAGACTGCAAATGAGATTATTTTCTGTATTTCATTTTTGGATAGTTCATTGGTATTTCATAGTAACACATGTGAATTATCTGTTGATTTTGTATTCTGAATGCTTATTAAATTTGTTTATTGTTTCTAACAGGTTTTTTATGATTTTCTACACATAAAATCATATCATTTCAAATAAATAATTTTAATTTCTTTTTTTCCCAATTTGGATGTCTTATTTATTCCTCTTGCCTAAGTTCTCTGGCTAGGACTTCCAATGCTATGTTAAATAGAAGTGGCAAAAGTGTGTGTCTATATCTTCTTCCAATCTCAGAGGAAAAAGCTTTCAGCTTTTCTTTGTTCAGTATGAGATTAACTGTGGGTCCAGTAGGGAATTTTAGAAAGCTTCTTTTTATTATTAAATAGAATAGGAAGGATATATGGAAATTCAAGGTAAAAAGATGAGAATAAAGTATTAATAATGTAAGATTTGGTTATAGCTTAGGATGATGGCAATTGTAATTTACAGTGTTAACTCTGTGACAGTTACAGTTTATATAAGTCATATAATATTGTCATAGCACTGTGGCAAATACTTTTCTATTTTACATAATTTAAGACCTATTTTAAGTCTAATATGGATTGTTCATATCACAATGTTTGGCACATTGTATATATCACTGAATATGATTAACTAATATCTGAGGATATGAGAAACAATGGATAAGTACATGGTAACTCCAGGGCTTTCTTCTTGGGGAACTGGGGGAGTTGAAGTGCTATTAACTAAAAAACTGAAGTCAGATGAGAAAGAAAATGTTAACTTGGGCAATTGATAAATTTGGTATTAAACATATTATTAACATAAATTTTTAAAAAATAGACTTAAAAGAAAAACAAATGTGGGCAGGGTTTTATCTTTGAATTCTTTTAGTTCTCTGTAGCATCTTATAAAATGTTAAACACTCTTCATAGATGAACAGATTTGGGCATGTGCTGATTCCTGGGTTTGCTTCTTTCTGATTCTCTGAGATATCACTGATTCATAACCTTTTCTGTTTAAACTAGATTTAATTTTTCTTTGAGTTTAACTTCAATGGCAGATAAAATACACTTATACAGAGTCAAAAGTTGTAATAGGGCAAGATAGTGGCTTAAATGAGAAAGTTAAACAAACATTTAATTATAAGATGTCTAACAGTTATTTTCATTGACTTTGTTTGGAAGACTGCAGAGGGAACTTGAAGTATTTTGCAAGGCTGCAAAGATTATGATAACCAAATCAGTGGAGGAGTAATAAAGAAGCTGAAGCAGGAGGAAACTGATAAGGATTACTGAAGGAAAGACAAGACCAAGTAGGGGAAAATTCCCTTAGCATGGGCTCTCTCTATTTAATTCCTCCTTCCTCCTCTTCTCAAATTGTCCTGAATTATTTACATATTGAAAATTAAAAGCCAAACCATTAGCTACTCAATAGAAATTCATCATAAATTTGTATATAATAAAAACTTATAAAATATGATCAGACCAGAAAGCAGTTATTAATCCTGTAATACCAGGTTAAAAAAAATGTTTCCATTTCAATGAATATGAAATAGAAAGGAGTCTATTTTTCTTAATATAAAAGACTTAAATGTGTTTGCTAATTAATACACTTTGAATGAGCTTCACGGTTTCTGTGCCAATTTCATTATTACCCTAATCATTTCAGGTTCGACTCTAATTATAATGTAGATCATGACTATTGGCAGATGATTATGGATGGTAAGAAAAACTAATTGTGTCTCCAGCAAATACAGGGAGGTTTGCAGTAAATCCAATAGAAGAGCAAATTGATTGATCAGCTATAGTGTGTTAATTTAATGAACAGAAGATTTTATTATTTTAGTATTAGTTAATGAGAGAAAATCAAATATGCAGAAAGGTAAATGGTTATCAACTAAGGGTGACTTTGTCCCCCTAAGGGATATTTGGCAATGTCTACTGACATATTTGATAAGTGTCACAATTTGGGGGAGTGAAGGCTGCTACTGACATCTGTTATGTAAAGCCCAAAGATGCTGCTAAATATAATCATATTGGCCAAATTATATTGCTATATTGTGTGCATGTACGAATAGGTAGAAATATAGTAAACAGAAGAAAAACCTGTAATTAACAGGCCAAAATTTCTAGCCCAAATGTCAATAATGGTGGGATTGAGAAACTGATTTCTAGAATGTCAAGGGTTTTAAGTTTTTATTTGGGATCATTCATATATCACAATAGACTTTAGATATCGGTAACTCCCAAAAGGCCCCTTCTCCTTTGAGAGGTCACATGGGCAAGACCATCCCTCTATATCTTAATGATTTTAAAATGATGACATAAGTAGATGTCTAAAATATTCCTCTTTAGAGGTGAATCTCTATTAATGCAACCTAATTATTTTTTCCATTTTCTGATTACAAGATAGAATAGTGTCTGGGAAAGGGCTGGGGTTGTGGCTCAGCAGGAGAGCGCTAGCCTAGCACATGCGAGGAGACCCTGGGTTGGATCCTCAGCACCACATAAAAATAAATAAATAAAATTAAGGTATCGTGTCCAACTACAACTAAAAAATAAATATTAAAAAAGGCTCAGACTCATTTTTAAGAAAAGAAAAAGAATAGAGTCTGGGAAAGATATATATATATATTGTAAGGAAAATCGTATCTTTATATCTTTGAGCAATAAAAACTGCACATCCATTAATCTACCTTCAAAAACCTCTGAACCCTTTTATTTATTTATTTTTGACAGATGTAGGCCTCAATAAATCTTCTCCACATGTACATAATTCACTATTAATGTTTTCTGCCTGTAGTAAAAAAAAAATCTTGTCTTTTACTAGTGATACACGGATTTTTAACTTAGCAATATTTATGAATCTGTCAATTCTGTTGGCTCTGTGGCCATTGTGCAGTGTTCTCCTAGCTGGACCTGTATTGTCTCTTGCCTTCCCCCACAGAATGTGCCACATAGCATTCAGAATGACTTCTTAAAATATTTGAGTATGTCACTCTCCTTAAATTCCTCAGAGTGATTCACCTTGTACTTGGAAGAAAATTCAAGATACTTAAAATGATCTACTGGGCCCCTGTACAATCTGCCCCATGCTTCTTTAGCACTATTTTGTGTCTCCAGCTCCTTTTTGCAGATCAGTGTGTTCTGATAACACCCATTTTACTCTTTGTGCCTTGGAGGCTTTGAATATGTTGAGTCCTCTTTCCAGATAGCTCCTCTACTTGGCTATAATCTTGGACTAGATGTCCTTTTGTCTTATGAGCTCTGACTATGATGGAGTGAATGTTTGTGCCTTTATTCATATGTTGAAATCTTAACTCCCAATGTGATGGTGATAGCAGGGGGGCCCTGTTGAAGGTAATTAAGTCATGAGGGTAGAGTCCACGTAGTGAGACTAGTGTCCTTACAAAAGGGGCCCCAGTGAGTGCTTTCAGTCCTGTGAAGTGAGGATGCAATGAGAAGTCAGGGGTCTGCAACCTGATAAGTACAGAGCCATTACCAGAACCCAACATGCTACATCCTGGTCTCAGAATTCTAACCCCAGAACCCTGAGGAATAAGTGTTATTTCTAAACACTTATTTGCAAACCACCCAATATTTGGTATTTTAAAAAATATCTGCCTGAGCTAAATGCACTGACTGATCACTTAAAATTGGGGGCCACTGCTTTAATCTCTTTATACATTTTGTTATTCATAGCACTTAGTAACAATATAGTAGTTAGGATTTAGATGTGAGATGTTCCCCAGAGTTCATGGGTGAGATAATGCAAGAAGGTTTAGAGGTGAAAGGATTTGGTTATGAAGGTCTTGACCCAATCAGTGAATTAATCTACTGATAGGGATTAACTGAGTGGTACTGTAGACAGGCAAGTTGTGGCGGGAGGAGGTGGATCCCTAGGGGTGGGCCTTTGGGGTATATATTTTGTTCTTGTTGAGTAGAGAGCTCTCTGAGTCTCTCTTTCTCTCCCCCTGCCCCACCTCTCTCCCTCTCTCTTTCCTTTCTGGCCAAGTCCTGAGCCATTTTCCTTTTCTACACTTTTCTACCCCATATTCTGTTTCATCTCAAGGCCTGAGGAATGGAGCCTGCCATCCTTACACTGAGACCTCTGAAACTATGAGCCCTCAAATAAGCTTTTCCTCCTCTAATTGTTATTGTCAGATATTTTTGGTCACAGCAGTGAAAAAGTCAACTAAAACAATGGCATCATCCATCTGTTTTTGTGAATTGATAATACTCCTTCCCTATGAGACTATCACAGTGCCAATACTGTACTGATATTGTTCATCCATGTCTCAACAGAATCTAACATGGTATGTGGTACAAAGCAAGCCCTCAATGAACACAAGAATCTTTAGTGCAATGTAAGGCTATTGTGATTAAATAATTAACATTTTATCATTCATAATAAGTAATATAATCTTTAACCTCACCATATGCCTAATTTAAAAATGTGCTTCTATGTATATTCTTTTTGTTAAGTTTATTTTTTCTAACAGATATATAAAAAACATTAAAATTGGACATGTTGCTGGGGTAAAATGTGCTGTTTTGGTACATGTATACATTGTGCCTGGTTTATTTCACTTAATGAGATGTTGTACAGTTCCATCAATATAGCCCAAGACAGAATTTCATTCATTTTTATGGCTGAATTATTTTACATTGTGCATATATGCCACATTTTCTTTATCCATTCATTAACTGATGGATACTTGGGTTGTTTTCATTTCTTGAATATTGTGAATAATGCTGCAATATACATGAGTATAATTTCATTTCCTTTGGATATATACTCAGTAGACAGATTTTGGTATAATATGGTGGTCTATTTTCAATTTGTTGAGTAATCTCCATACTGTTTTCTGTGACTGTGTTAGTTTTCATTCCTATCAATAGTGTATGAGGGTTTCCTTTTCTTCACATTCTTGCCATCACTTGTTATCTTTTCCATAAGGACCATTCATAGTAGAAAAAAGTGATTTCTCATTGTGGTTTTGATTTTCATTTCCCTAAGGATTAGTGATAGTGATTTTAAAAAAAAATAAAAATATTGGCCATTTGTATTTCTTCTTTGGAGAAATGTCTATTTAGGGTACATTATCCATTTTTCAATCAGTATTTTTTATTTTTTATTGAGTTTTTAAATTTGTATCCTGGATATTAAATCCTATCAGATTTATAGTTTGCAATTATTTTCTTCTGTTTTATAGGTTGTCTCTTTGCTCTGTTGATTATTTCTTCTGCTATACATAAGCTTTTGGGTTTGATGTAATCCCATTTGTTTTTCTTTTTGTTTCCTGTGCTTTGGGGGCTCTTATTTTAAAAATTGTTCCCCATTCCAATGTCCTAAAGCATTTCCCCATATTTTCTTCTAGTAGTTTCATAATTTTAGGTTTTATATTTAAGTCTATAATCCATTGGGTTGGGTTTTTGTAACTGTTGAGAGATAAGGGTCTAGATTGATTCTTCTTTATATAGAAACCCAGTTTTCTCAACACTATTTATTGAAAAGAGTGTTATTTCTCTAAGGAATATTCTTAGTACCTTTGTCTAACATCCATTGTCTTAGCTGGGTGCAGTGATGTACGTTTGTAGTCCCAACTACTCGGAGGCTGAGGCAGAAAGACTTCTTGAGCTCAGAAATTTCAGTTCAACAGGAGCAACATAGCAGGACCCTATCTCAAAGAAGAAAAAATTCATTGACTGTAGATTTATGGGTTCATCTAGGCTTTGTTCTGTTTCATTGGTCTATGTGTCTGTCTTTATGCTAGTATCACAGTGTTTTTGTTGCTATACCTTTGTACCATATTTTGCAGTTGGGTAGTATAATTCCTCTCACTTTGTTCTTTTTCTTTAAAGTTATTATTATTTTTTTTTTGGTGGAACTGTGTTCCTAAAAAAAA
Organism: Urocitellus parryii; assembly: GCF_045843805.1. Classification (NCBI taxonomy): domain Eukaryota; kingdom Metazoa; phylum Chordata; class Mammalia; order Rodentia; family Sciuridae; genus Urocitellus; species Urocitellus parryii. The sequence continues at coordinate 152,269,824 of NC_135534.1, forward strand.
TTCTTTCAGACCATATAAAAGTTTTTGAGAATGTATTGAATTTAGGTGACATAATCAGGAACTGTCAAAGCAGAAATCATACCTAGTTCTAGTCAGAAACTCTGCCAAATGAAATGTATTCCATTTCAATCATGAAGCAATTTACTTATGGAATGAAGATAGTAAGGAAATGTATCCAGTGATTTCTATTCTAACAAGACTCATTATAAAGATGGTGGTGCAGAACAAAACTGAGTATTTACTTTAATCAATGACAAGTATAGCAATAGAGATGCATTTTGTTACCTTGAGAATCTTGTGGAACTGAACTAAACTACTAATTCACATTCACTTATGGTATCTGTTCTGTACTTACATAACTGGTCAGTTTGAATCTTAAATTGTTTTACTCTATCCCTTGAATGTTAGTAAATGTTAGTAAATGAACCTTAGTAAATGTTCCTTTCAATGGCACACCAATCTACTTTGTCTCAGGTGTTTAGTTCATTGAGAAATAGGGTTTACTATGGATACCACTTTCATCCATCTATAAAAGTTTATTGTACAAATAAGGTTTATCAATAATTTAGAGGAAAGAAAATGTTGCAATGAGTCCCAGATCTTTTTTCAGTTATAAGAGATACATCCCAAGAACTTTCCCAGATCCCTAGATTTGTGAATGCCAGGAAATTTTCATCAATGGCCAGACAATATCTAGGAAGAAATAACAAGATCAGAAAAGGACCTCTAGATATGTATTTGTCTGTATCGATTGCTTGCTGTATTGAATCATTTACTATTTAAAATACATACTTAATACTTTGCATCTGCCTGATATGGCCATACATCCAAATTTACCTTTAACAAGTTGGCAAATTATTAAATTTTGTGGCTATTGAGAATTGCACATGCATAAATTCTGAATATCATGGGTTACCCATATAGTTAGAACAATGCTATCACTTCTAGAGATCATTTAATTGAGATTCAGGGATTCTTTAGCAAGTGCTGAGAAATTATTTTTCATGTCTTTCCCCTGAAAATGTGTCATAGGGTTTCCTTTTGGTCCTATCTGCCACAAATTATTTCCTATGTCCTTTTGGCAAGGTATAGAGAATATTGAAAGCCACGTATTACTCCTATTGCAACCCATCATATTATACACATTAACTGTCATTGATAGGCAGCTCCCCCATGGTCCACTGTAAATTGCTTTGTGCCGATTCATACATATTCGTTGTTCCCCACTCTCTAATGTACATTTTAAATTCCAGTAATATTGACCATTCCATGTTTTATGATGTGGTGTCTTTCCTTGTGTGCTTTAAAAAAACAAACAAACAAACTAGAGCATTAGAGTTATACATAGTAGTTGGGTTCATTTTGACAATGCATAAAATTTGATTTCAGCCCCCACTCTCCACTTTCCCTCTACTCCTCTCTCCCTATTCCTCTTCTCTACTCCACAAATCTTCCTTTAGCTTATTTCTTTACTTTTGCCCATTTTATTTTTTAACTTGTTTATTTTTGATTGATACTTTGTGCATATACATAAATGTGTTTCCTTGGGGTATATGCAAATAGTATGATTTTGTTAAATTCATTCCACTTTTCTTCCCAGTTCCCATCTCTCCTCTCTCCCTCCTGGCCTTCTACTATGCTGATTTTGCCTAAATATTTATGATATTCAAAACTCCCTCTTATTTTCTTCTAGCTTCCACATATGAAAGAAAACATTTGAACCTTGCATTGCTGAGTATGGCTTATTTCACTTAGCATGATATTCTTCATTTCTATCCATTTGCCAGCAAATGCCATAATTTTATTCTATTTTTATGGCTGAGTAAAAACTCTGTCATTTACATGTCCCACATTTTCTTAATCCATTTATCTATTGAAGGGCATTTGGGAAGATTCCATATTTGGCTATTGTGAACTGTGCTGCTATAAGCATTGTAATGGCTATATTGCTATAGTATGCTGATTTTAGTTCTTTTGGATAAATACCGAGGAGTGTGATAGCTAGGTCACATGGTGGTTCTAATCCTAGTGTTTTGAGGACTCTCTATATTGCATTCTAGAGTGGAGGTACTAGTCTGCAGCCCCACCAACAATGTATGAGTGTAACTTTTCTCCCCACATCCTCACCAGCTTTTATTATATATATTCCTGATAACTGCTTTTGTCCTTTGCAATACATACTCTTCCACTGACTTCCATTAAATTTTTGTAAACTGGTTAACTGCTTTCCTCATCATGACCCAACTCTGGCATCACTATTTTTTTTTTCTTTAAAACTGCCTCAAATTCCTCATAGACCAGTGAAGCAACTCCTTTGCAAACTTCTAGTACTGTGTAAATATACTTTGGGTAAATTTGTCACAGTGAGCTGGTATTTTTGGTTTACACATCTGCTCCTCCCTTTAGATTATTTGCTACTCAAGGATATCTCCTCCTGTACTGCTTGGTGGTACATATTCATTGGGTTGATAAGAGCATACTTTGTTATTTGTACAATAAAAATTTAATTTACAAAGGCATCAGCACAAAAATTACCCTTAAACAATGAGGGAGAAAATAGAAAGTAAAATCAAAAAAAGCCAGGCTGTAATCTATTTGTAGGAGACACAGACCTTCTATCCCTGTTTTGCTGTTTGCATACCAATTTATGCTCCCAATGATAATCCTCCTCCTCCTCAGTTTGGGTTGCCATTCTTTTTTTAATATTTATTTATTTATTTTATTTTAGTTGTAGTTGGACATAATACCTTTATTTGTTTTTATGTAGTACTGAGGAATGAACCCAGGGCCTCATGCTTGTTAGGTGAGCAAGCTACCACTGAGCCACAATGCCAGCCCTGGGTTGCCATTCTTAAATCCTCTAAAACACATAATTTGTTACATATGATAGGAAATTATAAGAATTATACTTGGGGTAAATGATATGTTTGACCATAGTTGTATATAATGATTATTAAATTTTTTCTTTATGTATGTTACAAATGTGTTTTCTGTTTTTCATTTTTACAACAATTCTTTTAACAAGATTATGCAGTGATTATAACTCTATGGTAACTCAATATACTTTTAACTATTTTAGAAAATCATATTATAAAATGAAGAAAGCCTGCTGTAATGTGATTAGTAGGTTTTCTTGAATGTTTTGAAGAGGTCTACCATTTGCGATTAGATTCAACAAAAAAGGGAATGGTCAATACATGGATTGGTGCTGAGATTTCAATGGAAACGGAAGGGTGGGAAGTTGTACTTGGTGCCTGAGGGGATATCAGAGTAAACCAAAGATACTGGAATAACAGACATGGTCTCAGATAAAAAGTGAGAATACTGTCTAAAATAAAACAAATAAACAAATAACACTGGCTATTTCATTGCCCTTGTTTGTAGATTATCTACTAAACATAAAATTTAATCTTTCTTCTGATTTAATGACTCAATTTAATTTTCCTATAAGGAATACTTGTAAACAATTTAAAGACAGTATTAAAGAGCTTACAATGATAACATTTGTTCCTACTTTTCTCGCCCACCCCCAGCTGGGCTCAAGGAGGAAAATGCTTTCAACGATTTTAGCTACTGCTACTAGTTTTATCTTGTATCATCCCTAAAGCAAAGGGTAACAGTAAAACCCTATGTTTTCCCTTTCTGTTCCCCAAACCTAGCCAAGTTAAGGGAACAATGAGGATAATTCTGGGCTGGAAAATCCATACACATATTATTATTTTAAAGGACACTAGCTTTCTCTTATGCACACTGAGAACCAAGACAAGTTAGTGCTATCTGTAAAAAGTTACTTTCTTCCATGTACACCAAGACAATTGCTTCTTGGAGTGATGGTCATGCAATTAAGCTAAGCAAGTTAATTTTGATGATGTCACTGCTTCTGCAGCCTAAGATATAAAACCTCTCTCTGAATTGGGACTGGCATGAAATGGAAAGCATTATTGAAAGGACCTGTGTCACTCATCCATTCAACTGCCAGTGGACAAAACACCATGAGATAGAGAAGGCACCGCTTAGTAAAGCACCCTGAGGGAATGAAGTGCTGTCTATCAGCTTGTCTCCACTGAACTCTTCTTGAGTAGTTTCTGATCTCTTATAAGCTTTCTCCAATAAATCATGTTTCCAATGCTGGAAACTTTCTTTGGTCTGTCTGCAACCTACCCCACTGCCCTTGCACAACTGGACTGTGGAAAAGAAATATCTCTATATTTTAGTACCATTATAATTCATCTAACAAATACTTAATAAATTTCTCCAACAATGTGCCAGGCAATGTTCTAAGCACTTGCAATAAACCAATAATGAAAAATAAATGAAGACTGTTGCCCTTCTTGGAGTTTGTAATCTAAAAGAAGGGCTATAAACCATAGATTTGATAAATTTGTAGACTTCAATTAGTGACCTATTACCTGGTAGAGATTTGGTGTTAAGAAAAATGAAAAAGAAGAATAGAACAAAATGGATGGAAAATGCTAAAGGAAAAAGCAGTTTGCAATCTTGAGTAAAGTGCTCAGGATAACCTTTCAAAGAACATGACACCTGAGCAAAGACTTGAAGGAGGTGAGGGAGCTGCCATTTGGATGTTTCCTTAGAGTTCTTCTTTTACTCTCTGCACATTTGCGACTTTTATTCTCTGCTTTTCCTATTTTAGACTTTCCTTAAATATCATTTGATGCTTGATGATTCATTTGGATTTAAGAGTGACGAACTCATAGCATTTTAGATGCTTTTGGTTCATGGGCGGGGCTTACTGATTGGCAGAATTCCTTTTAGGGTGATAAAGTAGCAAATTGATTTCTATTGAAAGGCTCTAAATATTGTTATCATACATTTTATCTAGAGTGCATTTATATCTCTGTAGAGAAAAATAAATATACATATTTGCTTGGTTGGAAGATAAGTTTGGTGGTGCAGGGTCTTATTGCTCACTTACAGACTTCTATGTAAACTCCACCCCTCTAGTATCCTCATATACTGGAAGTTTCTCAATAATTTTTCCACCGGGGAATCAGAGAATCTTTCAGGATCCATGGTGGCTGAGTTACTCATCTGTGTGGGAGAGGAGCATACATCCCAGGAGTCTAACTGTACTTTTAACAATTTGTCCACTAGTCCTTTTATTTTCAGGCCCACACTTTACTCCCACCTTCCAGGATACTACTCTCTTTAATTTCCAAGCCTTTCCAGAAATCTGCTGGAAAATCAACTTATTTTTCATTTTTACTTCTTCTCTCTGCAAGTTTCAGGCTTCTTTTGTTTCACTAATTTGGGTGACATATCTTAGAACAATTTCCAAAATTATATTCATAGAGTATGTGCATCTGGAGTTTCCTATGCTGTTATTGTAGATATTTACATTTTTTAAAAATTTCTTTAAGTAATGTTGGTAGGTTTCCCAAAGGAGGCAACCATAGACATGTATTCAATCTGCCCTATTTAAGCAGAAGTCTGTGCAATTCAACTAAATAAGCATTTATTTGGGTTCTACAGTCAGGCACTGTGCAAGGTCTTATTGGGAATATAAGAATTATTAAAACACATTATCTATTAATTAAGTCAGATTTAGTGCAAAAGAAGGACACCCTTCCATAACTCTAACTTAAAACACATTGAGGGCCATGTCATATCCTGGTTTCAATAGTATCCCCTCTCCCCACTCCAAAGATTTAGAATCACAGAAAACAGGCTTATTTGGAAATTGAGTGTTTACAGAGTTAAAAAAAAAAACAAAAAACGTCATATGGATTATAGTCTACCCTAAACCCAATTGCCAATGCCTTTGTAAGAGAAAAGAGAGAGACATAGATGTAGACACACAGAAGAGGCATGAGGGAAAACACGGTAAAGACAAAATCAGAGATTAAAGTGATACCATGGCAGGGCAGGCACTCCTGGAGACCCTACAAGCTAGAAGAGGCTGGAAAATTTCTTCCCATTCTTTCAGAGAGCATGTGGCCCTGTTGAAACCTGTATTTTGGATTTCTACCCCCCCCCCAAGAATAGGAGGGAATAAACTTAGATTATTTTAAGCCACTCAGTTTGTAATATTTTGTTACAGCAACCCTAGGAAACTAATATCCATCGCAGCACCAGTACAAAGTGTGATGGGAGCACATGAGCAGATGATGACTCAGGACATATGAAGACAGGAAACTGCAAATCCTCCACACTTACTTTAGGTAAGTAGAAAATCTATAAGTAAAGATGTATTTGACATTATTAAACTGTGTGGTAGAAATTTGATTATTTAAGGGCTAATCCTTCAGTGATAACATGAAGATTTGACCACACATATGAACTTACATTTTTAAAATCACACATTTAAAAAAATCATCATTAATATCTTCTGAATATTTGAGGAAATAAAGGCACATATCTTTAGCATCATGTATTCATTATTTCTAAAAGAAAATTGAATTCTCTAAAGGAATATTTGGCTCATGAAATTCTCCCATATCAGTAGACATTTCCTCATTATTTTAAGTTAGACTTTCTAACTTCATTAGCATTGAGAGAACTTTTGAGAAGTACTCGACTTTACTACTATATCCCTAATTGTTACTAAGATGATCGTAGCTGAAACAAGAGTAATGGGTTTTGGCATATGTATTTGAATGTCTTGGAAGTGGAGATGAATGTTTAAAAAATTGAAGTCTAGGAAGAAACAAATTTTATTTGACAAGTTGTAAAGACATTCTCAAGAAAGCAAAACGCACTGGCAATGTAAGATTCAAATTGTTACTTCGTTCAGCAACTACATATGAATTATCCAGCCCATCAAAATAGAACTGATGCTCCCAAAACATTTCAATAAACTCTGCAATCTAATTTTTATAAGTTAACCAAAAGCTTTAGGGAAGCTGAAACGGTAGTGAAGCCAGTGGCAGCTGCAAACACAAGGCAGTTAGGGGCACACGTTTGGATAGAGAGGAAAATGACTTCATCCATCACTTGTAAGATCAAAAATTTCCAGTTGAATAGCTCACAATATATAATAAAGTTTGGTTCAGTTTTTTTTTTCTTGGAGGCCAGCACATACTAGCAATGATTTCTTTCAAGCTTAGAAAGTGAAGAATGTTTCCTTTATTTTCTTCCCAAACCTTACAACTTCATGCAAGACTGAACTTTAGCTTACCTCCAAGCCTATGCTACCTTCTATATTCCCTTTATTAGTAAACTGAGCCATGCATTTGCCAAGATGAAAAACTGAAAGTCTCCCTTAGTTATCCATTCATCACTAATGCACAATCAGTTGCTGAATTGCAATCACTGATCTCATGTCTTTGCTTTTTTCCCCCCACTCAAACCACTGTTATTCTAGGTAAAATCCTATTACTTCTTGACTAAATTATCCCAGTGGTCTTCCTAGTCATCTCTTCTAGAAAATTCTCTATGCTGTTGCCAGATAGATCATACTGAATTACAAATCTGGTCAAAGTTTATCTTTTAGAATAAAATGTGGCAATACTTAGCTCAGCATGGAAAGCCCTTTTTGATCCATCAATTATGAATAATCCAGCACCATTTCCAAAAATCTTATTCCACTCCTTTCCCACTCAAGTCACATTAAACCACCTGATTAAAACCTGGGGGCACATTCTGTTTGTCTCTAATATGACTTTGCCTATGATCTCCCCTTAAGCTGGGAATACCCTTCCCGCTGGTTTAAAGCAGCTGGATGTTAAGCTGTCCTACAAAACTCCATTCACATATCTTCTCCTCAGAGGTCTGTCAATGTCTAGGTTTAGTCTACTCAGTGAGCCACCTTAACATTGGAGCCTTTAGTCTGAGAGAAAATAGGACATAAAGACTTGGAATTAATTTTACTCTTAATTTGTATTATCTAATTTGTGTTAGACTGTTTTAGATGCAACCCCTAATGCCCAGTAGCTAAGTATTTAAGATCATGACCTCTGGAATCAGACATCCTGTATTCAGATCCTAGCACTACTATTTGCTAGTTGTGTGATTTTTGAACAAATTCTTCTCTAAGCCTCAGGTTGTAATTAAGTAATACTGCCAACCAATGGTATAGAATGTATGCTCATTTTCAGAATATTCATAATTTCACAAGACAAGTCCAGAACCATATTTCAAGGGAATGTGTATATGTGAAAAAAAAAAATATATATATATATATATATAATCCAGATCACATATAAGGAGAACTGAGAGAATATTCCTCTCCTAGTTCTGTACTGTAATTATCCTTATATCTCAGAACCCCAATTTGACTCAGCATTGTCTGTCCTGTTGCTTTTTGAAGCACCATTTCCTGAGAGGAAATCACTGGAAAGTGAAGCAAGGGATGAATTTTCTGCTGAGATTTACTGATGTGTGATTCCTTGTCTGTTCTTAGCAGGAGTGTGGCCAGTCTACATGAGACTGGTATTTGCTACCTAGGGTTGCTATTTACTGTCTTGGGTTTATCAGTGGAAATCATCCAAAGGATGGATTGAGAGCTTTATCTTCTATTTACATTCATTTGATTAAGATATACATGTAATTGGGCTGGGGACGTGGCTCAAGCAGCTGGCATGCCTGGGGCCAGGGTTTGATCCTCAGATGTTGTGTCTCCAATCAAGGACAGAAGTGGTTTCTATACTGAATTCAGCTCAATTTTAATGTGAAATAGGATTCTATCTCCTTAGAATGCATCATGGATTTCCCTCTTACTATGGTGTGAAAAATTGTTTTCCTACATAGGATTTAATTTAGGATCTTATTATGGGGTTTGGATGCTTATTTAAAAACTCTCTACTTAATCTCAGCCTTCTGTAAATTGGGAAATGAAATATTATTCTCAAGAGAATCCCCTGTCTAGGAAACCTCATGGGCCTCATTTCTTCTAGAAATGTGTACACCGAGGTGAGAAGCCCACACAGGTAGTTACTTTTTTGGTTCTGCGGATGCATGTGAAGAGCTGCTTGGGGAGGGCAGGGTGACAAAGAAAGCAACTAGGGGTTCAATGGTGGAGCATGGTAGGCTGTATCACAGGGAGGGCAAGTGTCAAACAGAATGACTGCAGACACACACCAGGCAGTCTTGAGACCTTTATCTAGTTCCTCCACCTGCCTTATCACCAGTCTGCTGACTAGCAGCTCAAGGCCTTGCCTGCTGCCCATGTCCTTGCTCCTATCCATTCTCCCCACTCTAGCCAGTATTATCTGCAAGGGAAAGTGTTGAATGTATCTGATCTTCTGTTGTGTTTAATCAGGGCCTGCTTTCTTTAAAAGAAATGGACAAACTTGACCATCCTGTCTTTAGCAGGAAAAACAGAAGGAAATCATTTAATTTGAAGGCTATTTAATGAGTAGTTATTGGACATCTATATGTATAAAGCACTTTTACACGTAGTTATCACATTGAATTCTGGATGGCAGGTCCATATCTGATAAGAAAATGAGCACCACAAGAGGGTATTCCTTAGCAAATCAGTATGAGTAACTTAGTACCTTGTAAGGAAGTGTAAAAACTGCAATTCAAAACCATGTCTATGCTTGTCCCAATTGGCACAGGCAAACAGCAAAAGGCAAAGGCCAGTATTTGCTAGCATTTGTTGTATTTTAGCTGCTTTTATTAAATAATCTCAACATCATACAATGAGGTAGAAGATTCTATTTCCAGTTCCAAAAAACAAAAACAAAGAACAACAACAACAACAAAACCCTGAAGTCTCAATAAGAACTTTTAATAAAATTAAATAATATGTATGAGGGGAGAAAGCCAGGAAGTGATTGATCGGGCATTTAGTCCCACATCAAACACCTATTATTATGGTACACTCTCATACAGTAAAAGGTGTATAGAATCTCAGGAGAGGTGTGGATATTATGACAGTTACCAGCACTTTGAAAACAAACAAGGATGAATATTAAACTCATTGGACAAAATCATCCCCCAAGACTTTGGAAACAAGGCCTTGGCTTCAGTTTCAGAAGTTTTCTAATCCTGAATTATATTAACAAGATATTCCACCAAATCTCTGTTGTTGAGAAAATAAGTAAAGGTTATTATTTTACAAGGAGAATTCAGAAGGATGTTCTTTCTTGCAGGTGATTTTCCAAGCTTACCCCATAATTAGTTGTAAAAATGAGATTAAAACTCCTATCTCTGACAACCAAATTGTTACTTCTTCTAAGGTATAATCATTACAGAAATTTAAGGCTTGTAGATCCACCATTATTTTAAATAGAATACAGAATCAAAACTCTCATTCTCCACTTGAAAAATCACTGAATCTAATTGACCTGCACTTTGCAAGCAATTGTGTTCATTGACTAAATCATAGGTAGATAAAAATAGAATATATAAAGCAATTAATTAAACTATAATCAGTAAACAATATTCCTATCCTTGCACATTAACTTCCTATCCCAGTGTCAATAATAGGTTTTAAGACATATTATGAATGATGGCTAAATATAGTAATATGGATCACAATTTTAATTTGCTAACTCTGTTTATTCTCAACAATGGAAGTGTATAAGATATAACCTGAAAAATGTACTTTCAATTAATACTTTTAAATCATTAAGTTGAATTAGAGTCTCAGAGATCACAAACACTATATTTGAATTCATTAAATCAAAAGATTTTATTTAATCCTTAAAACAGCTAAATGAGATATGGAGAATGATTTTACTATGCTCATTTAAAAGAGGATTGAGATTCAAAGAGATGCAATAATTGAGCTAGAATGCTACAGCATCTGAGATTGCAATGTTAAGCCTAACTCCAGAATCATGTGGATTCAATGAGTAAATAAATGACAGATGACAGAAGTTGCATAGACCACACAGAGTTTGCTCTCTGTCTGTATTTGAGAAGAGGGTCTAAAGATCCCTTAGTAGCAATGTGTGGTAATGTGTATGGGTGATCTCTCTGCAGGAGCACTGAGTCATCAGGGAGAGTAAATTCAGAAGAAAACTGTTTGGGGAGTTGGCCCAATTGTACCTGTAAAATAGATAACTCTATGTTGTTTTGACTTTACCTCGAAATAAAGCCTTAGTGTAAGCAGGTAGCAGGTTCCAGACAGGAAACCTGACCTCTGAATTCACCCAGCAAAGACTGAAACAACTTGGTGGTAACCATCTAATAATGCAAGTCAGCTTCCAGCTACTTCTGCTTCTTGCTGTATTAAAGAGGGGTCTAAATGTAGCGCTCAGAGCACCATGCATTCTCTCTCTCTTAAGAGAGTAGAGTGCACCTACCCAGTATATTAATCAGGATGAGTGTTTGCTGCTAGCAGGGCAGGCCTAGGAGGTATTTGTATTACATATCTCAAAATCTACTACTAGTGCCTCAATTCACAGGCAAAGAACAACAATGCAATAGCAGCTGCTTAATCAATTCAAATAGTGCTTATAACACTTCAGTTATATTTCTCTCTAATTCTCATACAAAATTTATTGAAATTTTACTTTATGTGTTGATTTTTTTTAATATATGTTGGCACATAAGCATGCACATTTGGGAACAGGACACTTAGTAATGTCTTTGTGGAGTCTTTCCATGTTCTCAGTATATTTTAATGTTCAAAATCTAGATGTCTTTCTGCTAGCTAAATGCACAAGGAAGCTGTTTTACTCTAACAAATAAGAGGGAAATAGTTTATTTCTCAATAACATTTCCTGGCTATTGTCAGTGCTAGCATAATTTTCACCATTATTTGTTTGTTTGAAGGTGGTGAGATATTGACATGTGCATTATTAAGATAGTCTGAATATGGTAATTTTCATAATGAGATTTATTGTATACACCTCCTGGAATAGAAAAAGGACTGTTCTATTCTAAAGCATTTAAATGGCTGTAGGATAGTGAGATTCCATTATTTTTAATGAAACAAAATTTGTATTCTGAGTTCATCAGAATACTGAATGAGTTGAAGAAACAAGTTCTGTTCTTACATCACTCATGTAATGAGGTGGTATATAAAAAGTTTAGTTTTATGGTGTCAAACATATGGATGGAATTTAAATGAATATAAATTAACAGTAAATGCTCCATTAAAGAATGCAGGTTTTATTTATTTTAAAAAGTTTTTGGTAGCTCATGATTTCATGGCACATATCCCAGCTTGACAAAATTTTATCAAATTATAGAGCAGCAGCTCAACTTTGAGAGATTTAAAAGGCTTTCTATTTTTCACTCATTTCTCCAGTGCTTAATGTTTGGCTTATGGTAGAAAATTAATAAGTGTCTGTTCAATTAAAGCAAAAGAATAAATTGTGGTGGGGTTGAGTTACAAGGTAACAGAACAATTTGTCCATAAACTTTGAACCAGTGTCAAAATGCATGGTTTCATTTTCATTCTCTAATTTACCAAAATGAATCCAGAATCTCTCTGGAGCCATTTACTATGTCACTGATTTATTCCCACATGGTTTGCAACAGACTGACAAGATGCAATGCTCACAGAGGCCATGCCTAGCGTCCATTTGGTTCTTCAGTTCTCCAGTTGCCAATCAAACTTATTGTAATATTTTTACTTTGTCAACCTCAGTTTCCCAATCTTCTCATTCTGCTCATTCCCAGTTCCTTGTAGAATTTTGCCACTGAATAGTTATATGCACCTCATTTGGATTTTATTAATTTTTACATCCAAGTTTTAGCTACTGTCAACTAAATTTATGTTGTCATTTAGAGTTTTTGCTTATCTTATACCACATTATTCTACAGTGAACATATATTTGTTTGTAGTTCCTTTTTAGCAGCAGAAAATACAAAAGTTTATACTTCATGAAGCTTGCCATAATATAAGACTTAACTACTGAAACTTCCTGTATCTTTATGTATTTTCTGATCTTAGATATACAGCTAAATTAGGAAGGCAGCCATAAATAGCTAAATGCTACTATATCACAGTGATTTTATACACACACACACACACACACACATATATATATATATAAACACAACACATAATTTACATGTAAAATTTATTTTTCCACAATAAGTCTTCAAAGTATATGTTACTAACCTAGAACATTAAGCTAGGTTTAACCCTTGTCTAGAATTTTGCTTGCCCATCTAATCATCCAGTCATTCCAATTGTAGTTCTGAGATGTGGCTGAGTGAAAAACCTAATCTGGTGAAATCCTCCCTCACTTTTTTTGGCTAAAGAATTTTTGATTCCACAAACACAAGAATGTTGACTTATAGGTAATGTTAGATGTATTTACGTCTAACTTGTTGTTAAAGTCACATTGTATTTACCACTGTAGAATATTCCTTCCCAGTCTATAACTGTCCACAAATGAAGGAAGAAAACAAAAATTCCTGTGATTTGAAAACAAACTGAATCTGGGGGTGAATTCTTATATTTTTTAAAAAATATTCTTTCATCTAATTTTCTGCCTTATTGTAACAGACACATTTTCTTGCAACATATGAGCTGCCTAAAGTAACACCAAAAAAAATCAAATTACACACAAAAAACATAAGATACAAAGAGTGTCTCTTGAAAATTTCCTCAATAGATATTCTCATTAATTAAAAGGCATATATGCCAAGGTGAATCTTATGGATGTTCACATAGTCAATTTACCATTGTATATCTTATGCCATAAAGCCTTATGTTTTGTGCATCTCCTATGTGTGCAAGTATTTGTACATACATACTTACTCAGTGTTTCTACCCCAGAGAAGCAAAACATCTGACAATCAAACAGTAACCCAAGCTTCAACTGGCTGAATTGCAGATATATCTTTCAAGCAAGAAATTCTACTAGAGAATTAAGAAATCATTTATGATACATGTGTAGCTTCGGAAATGAAACTATCCTAAAGTCAAAACCAAAAGTTTTATTAAGGTGATCTATAGGTAAGTTAAACAAGATATTACTTGACTGACATAATGGACTGAGGACATTATTAACCAAATAACCCTGTGACATGTAGACACTAGACCAGTTTTTACCTTTTCATGAATCTCTGGTGGAATTTTATAGAGGAATAAGTTATCAGCAAAATAGCAGACTCAATGATGCCAGTTATCACCCAAGAATTGCAGCATGAAATTAAGTGAGCAAGGTTGGATGTATAGGATAATTCTCAGCACTACTGACATCTACATAAAACCGTATTAAATAAAATAGTATAATCAATCATATGTGCATGTACTAAATTACATTTATTATAAGGTCAAAAATTTCCCCAGGTATCTCAGGGACAACACACCAATCCATCTGAGTCTTTGGTAATTGATATGTGATTATGTAAATAACTTTTTTCTGTGATTTTACAAATAATATTGAGGTCCTCTGGAATAAACTGTCCTTAAAACTACAAACTCACTTAAATGGGAATCTTCCTTCACCTCTTTTTGACGAAACAGATGACTCTTCTCTCATTGAAGGAAGATCCCCAAACTGTTCTTGGCCTGTTTTCATCTACATGTAATAACCTAGAACTTTGGTTAACTTTTTGTTAATTTTCTAACACAATGATAATTTCAGTATTCTACTCTTTACTGATCCATTTCTACTTTTAACACTAATATTTCTCATTTATTAAATCCTTCAAAATTGGTTATCTTTCAGTGTCTTTCCTCTGCTTTCTCTATAGACTTTCCTAGAATGGCATTGTTTATGCTCATGCATCTACTTATTTCTGTTTACTAAAACTTTCAGTCACTTAACTTGAGTCAAAGCCCAGTCAATCATTTGCTGATTATCTCCTTTTCTTGGAAGATTCACAGGCATGTTAAATTCAAGTATTTCAAAACACGACTTACTGTTTCCCCCCAAATTCTGCTTTTCTTTTTTTAATTTCTGATGTTGGCGATTGCAAGTCCCCCATATTTTTGAGAAGGAGGTAAGAGGTGATCCTGTGTATCTCTTTCTTTCAATGTCTTTCACAGTTTGGAATTAGGTTCTCTCTATTCTACACGTGCTTTCCTCTCATAACCCACTACTGTAGCCTTTATCATCTGCACTAATTTGGCTCCTAAGTAGTCTCCATATCACCATTCCTGATTCCCTAAAACTTGCGCTTCCCATTGCTGCCAATGCTATATTCAGAAAAAAATTCAATTTTAATCATGTTATTCCCATTCTCAAACACTTTCCAAAGTGACACAAAACAATGATTAATCACTTATATAATTTGCTTCTTTTTGCACATAATTTATAGTCTAGTTTCCTTGAATGGGATTTCTGACCAGAGGTGAGAAGATTTAAATGAATCTAATCTTGATACTGTGGTAAGATCCCCTATAAAAACCTGACTCATAAAAATAACTCTGAGTTGGAAGGTAGCTGACTGGCTTTAAAGAATCTAACATTGATTGATAACATTACAGAAATAATTTTTTTTTAATTAAGTGAAGGTATGGCTTTTTTTTTCCTAAGCAAGATAAATATTTTTTATTTACTAAAAGAAACCTATGTTACTTTCATTTTAATGATCTAATCACTAATCTTGATTGGGTCCATGTTATATCCAATGTAATTCATGATTTGGGGTTAAAAATGATTTTGCCTTCATACTTAGTCATGTATACTTAAAAAAACAATTAAGAAAGAGGTTTTCCATAGTCAAAAATCATAATTAAAAAGCAGATTTGCAATTTGCTATTTTAAAGTGAGGGAGTAGCAGAATTCCTTGAATTTGCTGTAATATTTGTTAAAGTGAAATAAGTTGTCAAGTGAGATCCAAAAATTCTGAGAAATAACCAGATTGGCTAAATGAGAGTATTTTGTTTTTTCTTTTCATCTCCAAGTTTTTTGTCCTTAAAAAGGCCAAAGCATTCTAGAAATATAATACTAACATTCAAATATTTTAGATCTGTCTTGAAAACACTGCATTTGATTTTTTTTTTCCTGGCAGACAACTTAAAAGAAAGTGAAGTAGAATCATTTTTTCCTTTATCCATACAGACCCAGACTTGGATTTCAAGATCTGATAAAAAAAAAAAAATCTTGGTCTTTTATTATGGTCTCTAGTTAAATACAAAACAGGCAGTTTCTCCATAGTTGTTCAGTGTCATGGACTCTTTCTCATAAGGTAGAATCAAGAACAGCAGTTAGACATGTGCAGAGGTAAGGAGTGGATGTGAGGGCCCTGTTGACTTCCAAATGCAATGGTAATCAAGGTGGATAAACTGTGCTCTTCCTTCCACCTGCAGGTTTCTGGATTCATGCATTGATTTATGCCAGCTCAATCTTCTAACTTTTCATCAAGATATTCAATATACAGCTCCTTCATTATGAGCTATAGTTTTCTCCATCATTATAAGAAACATAAGTTAAGTAAGCTTTCCTCAAACAGCAGTGATTGCTTTCAAGTTCCTGAACATGCTGCAGGAGGCTTGACGAGAAGGATTGATTTATCACTTTTTAAATAGATTCTTAATCTGCAAATCAATAAAAATGTCTCCCTTCAGCAGTGGCACAGGGTGAATGACTCACCCTTGATGGCAGAATGAACTAATGCTGCCTTTCTTCCGTTTTTAATACACTCAGATTGTGATTGTGCTTTTTCTTTGCTTGGTTTACCTGCTAAACTCCAGAGCTTGGGAGTACCTGATTTCAGCCTGCTTTCTCCATAAATCAAGTCAGGGACTGAATGTTCATCTACCATGACTGCTATTTTAACACTGTCATTCTCTTTGTTATGTAATGAGAAAGTCAAGACTCAAATATTCTTCAGCTGGTCAAAGATAAAAGGTAAATACAGCAGATGCTGAGAGTATGTTGTTCCAAAGTGACGTGCAGCATTTGGTAGGTTCAAAACTAGTAGAAAGTTTGGAATTTAAATGTAGGACAAATAGCTGGTAAAGTGTACTAAAGAGTGAAATTATAGCATACAGGTTCTTCTCCCATATGCCATCAATTCCTCACACTTCACTAAGTGGACAGTGTATTCTAAACATCTTGTTTTTTTTTTTTTTTGTTTTGTTTTATTTTGTTTTGTTTTGTTTGAAGGTAACTCTATGGAAGTTTCAGAAGTCTATCTTAAGTATTCAAGAATTTACATGCAAAGGGGCTGAGGGGGAGTCAGTGGTAGAGTGTGTGCTTAGCATGTCTAAGGCCCTGGACTCCATCCTTAGAACCACAATTAAAAGAAAGAAAGAGAAAGAAAGAAAGAAAGAAAGAAAGAAAGAAAGAAAGAAAGAAAGAAAGAAAGAAAGAAAGAAAGAAAGAAAGAAAGAAAGAAAAGAAAAGAAAAGAAAAGAAAAGAAAAGAAAAGAAAAGAAAAGAAAAGAAAAGAAAGAATCTAGAAAGAAGGCAGTTTAGTCTTATAGTCATCAAATGTTTCTTTAAATTTTCTAGCATTACTGATAATTAAAAAAAAGAAGAAATCAAAGAACCTCACAACAACCTACTGATATGAACTAAGCATTTTTTTTAAAAAAAAGTTTAAAAGTTTAATTTGTAAGGTCTTCATATTACATTTTATTCCTAATTAATTTGAAGTAAATAGCTGCGTAGTTGCATAAAGCTTTTTTCTTAATGTTAAGCTTAAACAGTGGCACTTCCACTTGAGTTATATCATTGATTTCAAAAAGGAAACTCAAAGTAAATTAAGAAATGCAACTCTAGTGTGTAAACTTTCTGGAATGATCTAGTTCTTTGTTTAAAGGTATGATAATGTTTAATTTGAAAGACAACAGAATAAAAATCAACTGAAGTTTAGGTAAATAATATTTACTGCTTTTAATCTGAAAAATGGTTAGTTTAAGCTAAATTTAGAGATGCCATATTTCATTTTTCTTTCTTATTCCTTCTCTTATATCTTCTCAGTCTTAATAGAACGGACACTCCTTTAGGACCTACCTTTACCATCCACACGTCAGCAAAGGTACATTTGGGTATTACACTCTTCTATGCAAGCCCTATCCACTGGGGAGAAAACATATTTAAAAAGTTATATCTATTAAAGAGATTTCTTATTTTTAAAGTATATCTACCACCAGTTATTAAAACTGAGAGGAAATCAGGAGAGAAAACAAAACACTGCTACTAATATCTGCAAAGCTCCTGGTCATACTTCAGTGACACTGGTCATTTAACTTGGCCTTTTAAGGGTAACCACTATCATTACCCTTTATGAACTACCATCTGGTCACATTACAGGGCATGGACTGTGGAGACCATTTGGGGGGTCAGTGAACAAGTACAAATGAACCACAGGTAATTCATCCTTGTATGTTTGGATTCCTATAGAGTGATAGCTATGCAAGGGTTACTAAGTACATGATTTTAAAATCAATCCATAGAGAAAGATATTTATAATATTCCCATAATATATGAGAGCAAATTTTATATCTGTGTACATAATATGTGGGATTAAGGATATGCCATTAAGAGTTTACAGTTTGTAGTATAAAATAAATTCCATTGATTGCATTAGATCATTTTAATAATTGGGGTTAACTGTAACCACTGGGTTGAGTATAATAAGACAGTCAAACCATAGTTTGGTTGACTATAACAAGATATACCATTGTGTTGATCCTAACCAGATAGCCAAATCATAGAGTTCTAAACTCTGCTTACTTTATTACTCATCTTCTTAGTCCAATAAGCACCTCAGGGAAGATTTCCATGGGATGGCATATCATTTTGCCTTTAAGGTTTTCATTTTTATGAAACCTTAAATTTTCATTTTATTACTTCCACATCATGCCCATTTGGAAAACTGGATGGAAAGACTCCAATTTTAATTCAACTACACATATTTCAGTTTTATTGAGAAGTTTGACTTTGTTCAAAAGCTAAAAAAATATTTTGAGTAAGATCTTTGTCCTGTAAATTACCTCAGCAGTCTTCTCCATTAAGTAAGAAAGTTGGTAGACCTTGCCTACCTTCAATATCTATCAGTAAATGATAATAGGGGGTCAATATATGTTCAAAAAATTAAAGCTTATGATAATAGACCAGTGAAAAGAATTTAATGATAATCTCTAAGAGTTCAACATTGAGTTACAAAATAACATTACTTCCTGCACTAGATATTTTCTTATTAAGTCTATGTATGAAATGAAAATATTTTCCTATTTTATTTTTCTTATGATTCTAATTAAATGTGGCTCATATCCTATTTTGGCCCCAAACGAAATTAAAACATATCTTATAAAGCCGAAAATTCATTAAAGGGGGATTCTGTTTTTGTTAAAATGCCAATATTAGTATCTGATTCCTCTGTAAAAACATTATTAGAAAATATAATGGTTAAAATCTTTAGTTCTAGAAACTGACCATTTACACTCACATCCAGTTTGCCAGTATCTAGTAGCTATGTGACGTTAGCAAAGTTATTTTCCAGTTTACACATTATAACAGTGGGAGTAATCATACAGTCTATGTCATGTGGCAGTTGAGAGAATTAAATGAGATAATTCATGTAAGATGCTTAGCACACAGTAAATGCTAAATATCTGTCATCTATTTTACTAACTTTATGGTAATAGCTAATTAACTTGATTTTGATTGAGTCACTTTATTGCCCTCATTAAAATATACATTAATCCATCATCTAATATTTATTGGCAAGACACTCTGGTAAATGTTGCTGTCTTGAAAGAATTTGCCATAAATAATTACCAACTCACTGGAAGTTCTGATTTCTTGAGGCCTGAATAGTTAAGCAGTTATTCTTATTGCACAAGGCTCTAAATGTACATATGAACTCATGACCTGGAAATGGACATGCTTCTAGTTTAGTCAACAAAATGATATGAAAGAACTGTAGCTTAAATATGGTTTTACACATTGCACACCAGTAGGGTCCTAGGATTTTCATCAGTGAAATCTGTTGTTCTGATATCCTGCTAAAATTTTAAAAAATGGTAAAAGCTTTCAATTATGGGGTATCTACTCTGGACCAGAGACTGTGTTCATACTTTATGTACATTTCTATACTTAGTTTACAATTGTCCTATGAAAAGACTATAATCTTTATTGCACCGAGAACAAAATGTCCAGACTTTAAATAAGTTTCCACATCAGATGGCTAGTGGCAAAAGGAGGAATTTGATCTTGGTTTATATCTTCAATATGTCAACTCTCAAATACCTAGGCTTAATTTAAATAGACCACATGGGCACTACCATACACTCCAGCACATGAAGATAGCCACAAAGGTCCCAGAGGAACATGTATGCCTGTCAGGATCTCATGATCTTGGCCACAAGACTTAGATCACTGTCATATTTTATTAAACAAGTAAGCCAGAGCAATGCTAAATCAACACAATCATTTTTTTGGTGCAAGAGAACTTAGCTGTTATAATTTTAATTGTTTTTGTAGAGACTTCAAGAATCCATGGCATCTACTAATTCATAATTTTGTTGAGGTAAAAATGTGAACATCTATTGCCACACTAGTATGTTAGAACACGGACCTTAGAAAGTACAGAGGCCTCACTAACATCTACATCTTGACATATTCAACAGTATTTCTGCAGTTACTGGGATCAAGTGGTTTTTTTTTAATTATGTTATTTGTTTCTTAATAATAAATAAGCCTGTCAATAAACTAATTACACTGGCCTAAAGAATCACTCAAAAATTTAACTTACTCCTTACTGTTTTTGGTGGAGGGGTCATTAATTAAGGTATTTTGAATATCTTGACCAAGTCATCATTTATTAAGATGATATATTTGTGAAGGTGCTGGTGTAATGCAGGGAAAAATTTGAGTAAAATTTTCCTGATTATACCATTCAAGTAGTTACTCTGTATATTAATAGAATGAGAAAAATAAAAACCTATTTTGTCAAAAAAATGAGAAAAAGAAATTTCATAATTAATCAAAACAATAATAATAGTGCTTACAAACTCCATTGAGATGTAGGGTTTAACAATTTTTTTTCATTTATCATCGAATTTCATTCTTGAACCAACCATGTGAGGAAGGTGAAGTTGGCATCATTATAAAAGGTGGAACAATGGAGGCTCAGAGGATTTAAGAGTGTGGCATTGCTAAGCATTGAAATTTGATTCAGATCCGGTCACCTACTACCAAATTCTGTGCTCCCATTTTAAGAAACTAATTTGGTAAGAATTGTTCTAACATTTTTAAACCAGCACTGAATTTCTGATACTATTTCAAGAACTATTGTACTAATCTATTTTTACCCAAACTGTTGTTTTATTGGTACTTGTTTTGGTGATCATGAGGACATCTGATTTCATTTTTGCAATTCCATATACACTCTCTTAAGTGAACCACATAATAACACTAATGTAACTTTTAGGGATGAAAAAACAAAGAACAGAGAGTATGACTTAATGAAGGACAAGAGGCCACCCAGGGGGGCATACCTTTCAGCTTTGAACACTGTGATTTTTCACTACAAGTACTCTTTGATGACACATTAGTAGGATCTCATGATTCACAGATAATGGAAAATGGGTAGAGTTATGTAATTCTGGAATTATCTATGGATTGAGAGACCATTCCTCAAGAGAGCAGTGATGAAAAAAGCATAACAAAGTATAATACGATCTCTGAAATATTAAGGTTGGTATGCATATAACTCTACCGCTATGCTCATTTGCAATGAGGAAATTGTGATTTAGGGATGTGAAATGATTTTTCCAAAGAATGCAGAACTAACTAAGTGAAGGGAAAAAGAAAACCTAGATTAGCAACCATCTCGTGACTTGTGATCATTTGAATATAAAGTAAACAAACAAACAAAAACCCTGAAAAGGACATAAGTTAATTAGAATAGCAAAGTTTTTTAAAAAGAAAAATCATGAAAGCATGTGAGGTATTGTCTCAAAACGTGAGAAAGTAAGACAAAGACCAATAAGCTGTGAAAAAGTAAATTAGAAAATAAATACCAGGGGGAGAAAGAAGAAAACTCTAAAACAGAGATATCCAGCATTCCCAAAGATTCAAAGAAAAGAAAAAAAAAAGAACACAAAATATTTTTTTTCATAGATGACTTATTAAAGAAACTTTCAGCTTACAGAGACTTGTAAAGCCATTCAAGCCTTCAGCCATGGAAGGAGTCACAGCTATGAGCAACCCACCTCTCCTGTCCCACAGGTGAATTGCCTTTGCATCAAGCCCTGTCACAAAGCAGCAGAGGCCTGGTCACTGCTAGGTTGGGAGGGGTACATGGCTTCCTTAATAGGCTACTGAGCTGAAGAGGAGAGTAATAGCAACAGGGCATGTGTTTCCTGAATAGGTCAATTGATTTCAAAGCATGCAGCTGTTCTATAGTTTGGTTAAAAGAATCTTGCAAAGAATCCCCAGCAGAAAATGCTACCATTTACTGAAATTCTTGGTGAATTATTAAACACTTGGCACAGACTCATTCATATTGAGTAGAAGCAAAAAGATTAAAAAAGAAGTCCCACATGTAAACAGCAAAAATGCAAATTAAATCTGCCTCTAGCAGATTCCTTCAATGCTGCTACTTCTTTTGGAATATTCCCTGTTCCGGTCTATTTTTCCTGATAAGCAATCAAAGTATTAAATATGCTTGCTGTAGTATCTAAAGTAATCAAAATGGAAACAGTTATTTGACTTTTGCCCCAGTCATTTTTTTTCTCATTTAAAAATTTACATTTGTAGTACAAACCAAGACACTAAATGATAAATCAATGAACATTTTCACAGAAGTTTTGAATAAGTACATGAAAATATGTGTAGCAAAGCTCAGACTAAAAGGAAGTACTTGAAAATAGCCATATCCATGATTGATAGTAATAATATCTTGCATTTCCTCTAATTTTGTTTCCAAGACAAGGCAGAAAATGAGAAATATAGGCAATAATAATAATAATAATAATAATAGTTTTATGATTCAAGAATAAAGTTCAAGGTTACTATTAATTTTTTTACCAGGTAATACTTTCAATTAAGCATATTTATAGCACACAAGGTGTGGTAGTAGGCACATTGTATTTATTGTTTTCATTGAGTCAAAATAGTGCTATTTTTGGTGATTTTCTCTAATGTTACTCCAAAACCTGTGATTTAAGATTAAGTGGGTATGAATCCAGCATGACCAATAAAAATGGCAGATATTAACAAAAAATGTTGAGTTTTTAAAACTTAACTTTTATATTCTGTTTATGGCTTAATATTAAATATAATGAAGAGTAAAATTTTGAGGAGAGAGATATGCTGCTAGGAGTAGTGTCTTCATGAAGATGGGGAGTAGGTGCTTAAACCATCCATTTTGAGGTAATGTTTGTCTCTGCGCTTCCTTTCAGGCTCTTTAAGGTATAGAACCAGATTAATGAATTTCTATTTTTTTAGTTGTAGGTGGACACAATATCTTCCTTCCTCCGTCCCTCCCTCTCCCTCCCTCCCCCCCTCACTTTCTCTCTCTTTCTTTCTTTCTTTCATGTGGTGCTGAGGATAGAACCCAGTGCCTACCATGTGCTAGGCAAGTGCTGTCCAACTGAGCTACAACCCCAGCCCAGATTAATGGATTTTAATGTGGAAAAAAAATGAAGATTTCTCTTCCATCTTCTAACTATAGTTCTTCAATTTCTGTTCTGTGTTCCAGATGCTTTAGTACGGCTTTGTCTTTGAATCTGTCAACTTAGCATATGTGTTCATATTGAAATATCAGAGAAATTATGAGAAAAACTTGTTTAATTTTCTTTTTTGAGCATTTTAGCTAAAAGAGGGGTGAAGATTGGTAATTACATAAAAATTAACACTGTGAGAACAACATGATTTTTCTTTCTTTTTTTTAATTTTGAAACCATCCCTTAGATAACAGTGAGTGGAGGCTCTGGGAAAACTCGGTCACTGTCTTAAACTGTCCCCCAACTGTACAAGAAAATCTTTTGGCAAAACTCAGTAACAACAGGGAGAGTTCTCCCAGGTTAAAATCACACAGGCAGGAGAATTGGGCAGGCTACTTCTTTCTATGTTTGTGCGAAGAAAAAAATTGCAAAACATTTTTATGATAGAAAGATTCATTCATTAATTGCAGTCTATAAGATCCCATCTCATGTTTTCATAACTGAGTTTTTTTTGTTGTTGTTGTTTAACGTGGCTAGTGCTAATGGGACCCAGATTCCATACTATTTACTCTGAGATAATAGATAGTAGGTTATGTCTTTAAAGAACATTTTGGGTGATGATATTGAGTTTTAACTAAAGTAAGTTTAATATATTACAATTATTGCTGTTCTCTGTCTAGATACACATGACCCAAGAAGTAGGGCTAAATAAAGGCAATCCTCGTCATCCCAACCCCACAGCCTGTTTCTGAGATTAAAAACAAAACAAAACAAAACACAACAAAATCCCTTTATCTTCTCTAAGAGAAGTGAGAAGAGAGAAAGTGACAGATTGGCAGAATAATACTAATTAATTGATTTCTAAAACAAGCTGGATTAATGTCTAGTTTGATTCATTATGATTTTGAGATTTGCTCCTTGGTAACTGTTAGTTTTATCTTCAAATAATAATTCTAATTTAAGGCAAAGTCTGCATTAATACAAATGGGAGATTAAGGTTCATTTGGCCTCTAAGTTTTTTTTTTTTTTTTTAAATTGGTACTGGTGATTGAACAAAGGTGTCACTGAGCCACATCCCCAGTCTTTTTTTATGTTTTATTGTGAGATAGGGTTTTGTAAGTTGCTTAGGACCTGGCTAAGCTGCTGTGAACTTGAGATCCTTGTGCCTCAGCCTCCCTAGGTACTGAGATGACAGATATGCACCACCAGGCTTGGCTGGCCTTGAGATTTAAATGTGAGTTTTGAACCTAATCAGACAAATACTATGTACACCAACCCCTACCATTCAGAATCACTTGTAGCTAGTTATCTCTGGTGTGGATAACAGGAAAGAGGGTTTTCTCTGATTTCTCCACCTATTTTCACAAGGAAAATTTGTATAATAAGCCTACTTTATTGACAATTCAGGATAGTAATGTAGTTTTATGTCACAGAAACACAAATAAATGGAACCTTAAATACCTTGTTGCTGTAACTCCACTCTGGTACTATTTGTAATAACTCACTAGTTGTTATTTGCCTCAAATTCCTCTGACCCTGCTATTCTACTTCCTTTCTTTTCTCTCTTCTTTATCTCTTGACACCCAAAATGTATGTTCATTCCTTATGTAGCATCATTTCCTTGTTGTTTTTTCCAAAATCACTTGCTCAACATTTGTCTTTTATTCTCCTATTGCTCTCCTAGAAATAAGAAGTTCAATTTCTAAGAAGAAGTCCAGGTACCACATGATCCAGGTTTTGCAAAAAGAGTTTCTTAATTCAAGTGCAGTAAACATTTGTAATTTATATTCTATACATGTAATTGGAATTTTGATTTCATATCAAGCAACTTTAATGTATGGCCATATTAAGAAGAAACTTGAATTCAATGTGGAAACTAATAGTCAAATAGTAAATACAATATAATATTATTAAAATTTGGTCAGTACATCTTTAGTCTTTAATTGTATAAATGTACAATGAGACTATTAATAATGCATATTGACCCATTTTTATTAAATTTTGACAAAGAATTAATTTTGCACTAAGATAATCAATACCCTTAAACAGAACAAAATTCATACATGGTATTGATTTGAGAGAGGAAAAGTCATTAAATTATTGCTTTAGGGGAAAAAGTAAAAGTATCCATAATGTGAACATTGAAAAACATCAATTCACCTTTTTTTCAAAAAAGAGAGACATGGAAATTTCTAGTAATACTAATGTATAGAAAATCTCATACAGGAGCATATTTTAGAGAGGCAAGAAACCTTTTAAAATATTTGATACCTTTGTAGCAATTAATAGAAAGCTTTGCCAATACTGGATGCTTAAATAAATGTTAGTGAATGGAGTAATTTGGGTTTTTTTTTTTTTTGGTTGCATTATACAAAAAAAAAAACCTAGTCAATGTAGCTCAGATAAAGAGTGTGAGAAATGCATGAAGACCAGGACTTGGTCTGGGATAAGTCAGTATGAGGCAGCTCCAGAAATACTCTATTCACCTCTCCTGTGTGCTATGTGAAAGTTTTTTTTTTACATGTATTCTTTTCTGTTCTTTCAAAACTCAAGCTTCTGTATAACTTTTTCTCCCTTGCAACTTCACCTTGCATATGGTTTAAGATTGTGTCTCTCAGACTGTATAACAATCTTGATATAGCCTATAATTTCCTATTTTCTAATTTTTAAAAAAGTAATATGGTTTCCTGACTTTGTTTTATTTTATATTAATTTTTTAAAAATTTATAGGTAGGACCTGGGTAGGATTATATACACAATGACTTTCAATGGATTCCTATCTGATCCTATCAGCTAGAAGGTAGGAGTAGAGCACGTTTTGTCAGAAGAATGATTTCCCCTTAAAAGAGAGTGTTTTCAGAAAAAGTATTTGGTCTCTCAGGAGAACAAATAATATGAATCAATCCCTGACCAATAAAAAAGGTATATTTTATAAATCAGAAATCAGTGAATATCATCTTGCTCAGATTCTCAAATTGTACCTAATAATTTAATACATGTAGATAACATTTACAGACTAGAATTAATTTTCTTCTTGTTCCCTGACTCCCACCTCTTTCACACTTACTGTCAGTTACTGAATCAAATAATTTCAAATACGTAGGTGCGGTGACACAGCAGAAGAAGGGTATGCACAATAGGGGCTGTGCTGGAGTTTGGGAGATCATCCATCAGTTTAGACATGCATGGTTAATTAGTTCATTTTGATATGGCTGGCATCATAGCAACTTCTCCTGGGGGAACCCAGAGAGGGATTCAGGGGACATTTATATGACTTTTAGTTGTTGCTTGGAGAACACATCCCTCCCTCCTTCTTCTGTATCAATGGAGAGGATAAAAGCCTATGCTAATTACATATTTGCCCCACTCTATGGAGTCTGCATGTACAGCTAGTCTGTTTTTATGTAGAGGTGGGGAAGTCCACTAAAAAAAAAAAAAATGACCTAGAGCAATATGTAGAGGAAGATTTCATGCTAAAAACACCAAGTGGTAAGACTACTGTTCTCTCAAGTATATTTTGTATCAGTAATTTATTGGCTTTTCTTTCTGTGAGGTAGTAATAGCCAATTTGGCAGTGAAGGGAAGAGAATAATTAATTCCAGAAATTGAAGGTAAAGATGATTTTTTTAAATATTCACACACATATACTTACAATGCAGATGGCTTGATGGAATATTTCTAAGGCAAACAGATTAATTTTTATACAAAATAGTGTAATCCTTTGATTTAGCTGTTGTTATTAACTAAAAAATCATGATATATTTAAATTGAGATGTAAGACATACTTATTATCACTGTATCAACTATAGAAAATAAATGTGATAAGATATGAGAGAAATATATTCTATTTGTGCTGGGATTGAAACAAAATGGGAAAATAACATAAAGAAAAAAAAAAAAACCCAAACCCCTTTGTACTGAGCCTAGGAGTCTCTCCCCGGGTTTATGTTCAACATTATCTAGTGATGCTAAGGATAGAAACAACCAGCTCTTGAACTTTGAAGTAATTGGTTCACAGCTGTGCTTATACTGAGATGGAAATATGGAAATACATTTGTACAGAGGAAAGAGTTTTATTTTTTTTTGTAGTTGTAATGAGAGAGTTGTCAAATTAAACCCAAACTGCTGTAAGTAAAATAAATTACATGTGGAAATTCAATTGCTGATACTTTGATTGGGTGGATACATGTGCTATTATTTCCAGAAAGAACTCTTATGTTAATTGTAAAAAGAATTCTATGCTGTGTTATTCTCTTTTGTTAGTAGGAAGGGAGCCAGTAACCTAAAGTGAATTTTATATATTTTTGTATTACCAAAGAATGTATAAGACACTGAATCAGTACAACACAGTGCATTTCAAGCATCCATGAATGTATGAACTCTTGGGGATGGACACAAAAGATGTAAAGACCACATTTCTGTCTGCAGAGATATTTGAAATACCTTTGGGAAGAAAAAATTAGCACATTTGGAAGAGAAAAATATAAAATACAGAAATAATCAGAAGAAAAATCAGTGGGAACTGAAATAATAAGAAAGGTTTTTTTGTTTTTTTTTTTTGAGAGAGAGAATACAGTCTTAAAATAGTGAATACAGAGCAACAGAAGACAGAAGGAAAGCATTATATGTAAGAAGCCATGCAACAGGAATGTTAACAGATGCATGAGTAGACAGAGTATGGAGTGAAGAAAGGGAAAATATGGCTTCTTTATGGAAGCTACATAGAAGGCCTTGTCCTACATGGGCTTCTTGGAAACCTGGACACACACACACACAGAGCAAAGTTAGCAATGCAAACACAAGTGGTCATGTGATGGGAGACATGCCTTAATGAAGAAATAATAAAAAAGCAGTTCTTTCAAAATGTGAAAATCTAGGACTTGATTCCAGCTGTATGACTAATATGCTGTGTAATCTTGAACATATCATTTAGCTTGTTGACATTTGATGGAAATGTCCCACTCTTATATTTATCACTGTTTTATAATACATTCATATGAGGTCAAAACTTTTAAGGAAAACATGAATTGATTCATGTGGTTAGAAAAGTAACCACTGTAAAGGAAACAACTAGAAACTTCTTAATATATTTGCACCTGTAACTTTTAACAGAAATGGTATGTAGTAGTTAAGTATATGAGCATCCAGTGGTGAAGGGGAAGAAGTGCTCTTGAGCTAGAATATCTCAAATTGCCTCTGACTCTCACAACTGTTTACTTCACTCGATTAGAATCTCTGTGATAGGGAGGAAATGGACTAACCTAGTATCTGGCTGACAGAAAATGCTAGAAACTATCAGTGTTAAAAACATGTGCTCCATTTGTGTACAATGTGTCAAAAATGCATTTTGCTATCATGTATAACTAATTAGAAGAGCAACAACAACAACAACAACAACAAACACATATGCTTAAGTTAACTAATGTGCCATAATGCATACTTTGATTTAGGTTTTGTAAGAAAGAAAAAAGAAGAAGAAGGAAGAAGAAGGAACATAGACCTCCTTGACAATTAAAAAATTTACTGAAAACTGGGCATGGTGGCACATCAGTTGGTAATCCCAATGGCTTGGGAGGCTTGAGGTAGAAGGATCTCAAGTTCAAAGCCACTTCAGCAGTGTAACAAGGCCCTGTTTCAAAATTTAAAAAAATAATAAAAAATAAAAAAGGATTGGAGATGTGGCTCAATGGTTAAACACCCCTGGGTTCAATCCCTGGTATGTATAAATAAATAAATGAATGAATAAATGAATAAATAAATAAATAAATGTTAAATAATAAATAAAAATTTACTTAAACTCACTCCAAGATGATAATTGAATAACTGAAAATAAAATACACATGATCTCAGAACTGTAGTACAGGAGTCTACAATTAAAACACCTCATATACAAAGAAGCCAAGAAACACAAATTTTACTGATGGAACTGATAAAATAAGTGCCTTTGTTAGGAGCAGAGGATGATCCAAGAGCATTTGTTTAAGTGGGAAGTCAAACATCAGGGTATGATTCTAACACATTTGGCTTCATGAGATATAGTCTGATAATTATCTAACTGATTTATCTTCTGGAAATTCAAAAACAGTTTGACTTTTCCATCTACAAAATTATTTTTAGGTTTGAAATTGGTGGAGAGGAAAAGATTTGATATCAGGTAGGGTAGGCCTGGAAGAAATCTAAGTTGGAAGGTACAAATGACTCTGCTACGTTTTCTTTGTGGGATTTAGATACATTTCTTCATCTCTTTGTGCATGTGATCACTCAATTTATTAAAAGGATCTAGTCATAATACCTTCCTCATGGGCAGATAGAAGAGATAATATCAGTGGATCACTGCGTGCACTGCCCATCACATAGAAAGTATGCAACACAAATTAGCCTCTATTACCTGTGTTATTGCTCTCATCTTAACCATGTTGCTTTGTTGAGAGTTGCAGAGAAAATATAGATCTTTAGGATAAATAAATATCAGAAAGTGAAAATCAACATCAGACACCAATATGAGAATAAATGTCAAAAGAGATAGTGATAAAATTTTTACAAAACCTAGTGAAGACACAGTAACTGTGTGATCTAATGCTTCAGCTTACATAATGAGTAAATGCATTTGTTAAAAAATCAAAGCCTTCACTAGTCTCTAACCTTTAAATATATGCTCATCTTGTAGTCAACTGTAGCTCAGACTAATATTAATATTCCCCAAATGACAAAATTGCATCAACTGAAAATTTGGTTTCTGCCTGATATTCTGTGTTAGCTTTGCTATTTTCGACTCAAATAAGCAGTTTGAAAAAGGCTTAAAAAGTCATTGTCATTCCTGATCGCAGTTCATATTATATTACCTGTAGAATTTCATCCCCAGTCGAATTACTCATCACCAATCTGATCAGTCTTCCATAATTAGACTCTTTTGGTGAAGGATAAACTCTGAATATTAATACCAGAAAACTAGATTTAGAACAAAGAACTGGATGGAAGGCAATTTAGGAATGTATCATTGATTGAAGTTTTTAACTTTACAGTCACAGAAATTATTCCTCACCATGTATTGTTAATGGATACTTTACAATAGATACAAATAAGCTTATATTTTCACTTAATAAATTAAGATATTTTCTTCCTAATTCTCCTTAAATGGGTCTTCCCTGGAACAGCCTCCTAAACTTGGCATTTATTTTAAATCAAATAAGTAATATAGAGACACTAGAAATTTAACAGAATTTAAGTAATAAATTATTTTGACCAAGTATTATACACAGTAATCATATTTTCATCATTTCTTCCTTTACTTTATTGTTCTTTTCTTACTCATTTGTATCCCAAGAAGCATGAAGTGGATTGAACCATGGGGTCAACTCAATTCTGCCCTTTCCTTTTATTTTTTAATTGATTTTATTTTTAAAATACATGACAGTAGATATGTATAATAAATATTGCACTACAATATTTATTACACATATAGAGCACACTTTTTCATACCTCTGCTTGTATATAAAGTATGTTCACTCCAATTCATGTTTTCATACATGTACTTTGGTTAATGATGTCCATCACATTCCCCCATTATTGCTATCCTCCTGCCCCCTCTCTTCCCCTCCCACCCCTCTGCCCTATCTAGAGTTCCTCTAATCCTCCCATGCTCCCCCTCCTGTGGTAGCACTATGAGTCAGTCACCTTAAAATCAGAGAAAACATTTGGCATTTGTTTTCTGAGAATTGGCTGACTTCACTTAGCATTATCTTCTCCAATTCCATCCATTTACCTGTAAATGCCATGAAATCAAAGAAGAACTTAAAAGATGGAAAGGTCTACCTTGTTTTTGGATAGGCAAAATTAATATTATCAAAATGACCATACTTCCAAAAGCACTATACAGATTTAATGCAATTCTGATAAAAATCCCAATGGCATTCCTCATAGAAATAGAAAAAGCAATCAGGAAATTCATCTGGAAAAATAAGAGACCCAGAATAGCTAAAGCAATCCTTAGCAGGAAGAGTGAAGCAAGTTGGCATCACTATACCAGTCCTTAAACTATACTACAGAGCAACAGTAACAAAAACAGCATGGTATTGGCACCAAAATAGATTGGTAGACCAATGGTACACAATAGAGGACACAGAGACTAATCCACAAAAATTAAAATTATCTTATATTAGACAAAGGCACCAAAAACATGCATTGGAGAAAAAAAGATAGCCTCTTCAACAAATGGTGCTGGGAAAACTAGAAATCCATATGCAACAAAATGAAATTGTCCTCTCCTTTTACAAATGAGGCCCAGGAACATGGAAAAAATAACAATTACTCTTGAAGGTAACCAGACTTTCTGACTTCAATAAAAACACGTAACTCAACATCCAATAAATTTTAACATGTTCAAATCCATATTGAAAAAAAACTGTGAAAACAAAATATCAGATTGCAGGAATACGGGAGACTCTGGGTGACAATTTATTTTATACAAAAGCAAGTAAGATGTCAAAAAATTCAGAACTTCAAAAGAAAAAAAAAGAAACTCAAAATAGAAATATATATAAAAGAACAACATTACCAATATAATACTGGAAGGCTTGCTCATACTCCAGCTTGAAATAATCTGAATGTTTAAAGAGAACCCTAGAAAATGCATGAATGTCATAATAATTTTATTCTGAATGATAATTAGTATTAGTAGGAATATATTAACTGTAATATATATATTCACAGATTAAATATATAACATACATATTTTCTTGGTAATTATAATTATACGTGTTAGTGGGATTTCTTGTCACATATTTGTACAGGCACAAAATATAATCATGCAATTTATTTACTAGTCCTTTCCTAGTAGTTTCATTTTTCCTTCCCTTTCCCTCCTTTGATCTCTTTCCTCTATTCTACCAAGCTCCCTTTTATTTTCATGATATCTCCCCAGATTTCTTTTGCTTTTTCCTCTCTAGCTTCCACATATGAGAGAAAACCCATGACCCTTGACTTTTTGAATTTAGTTTATTTCAATTAACATAACATTCTAAAGTTCCATCCATTTTCTCGCAAATAACATAATTTCATTCTTCTTTAAGAGCTTAACCAAAGTCTCTTCTGCGTATGTATGTGTATGTGTGTGTGTGTGTGTGTGTGTGTATGTATATATCTATGTATATCACTTTCTTTATTCATTCATCCATCAATGGATTCCTTGCTGTTTTCCTAGTTTGGCTATTGTGAAATGTGCTGCTCTAGACATGAATATGCATGTATCACTAAAATATGCTTACTTTAGTTCTATCTGATAGATACAGAGGAGTGGTACAGCTGTGTCATGTGGTGGTACTATTCTTAGTCTTTTGAGGAACCTCCATAGTGATTTCCACAGTTGTTGTATTAATTTACAATACCATCAAGAGCAGACATACACATATCTTTTGAGATTTTCATCATAGGAGAAATTTAAAGATGTAATCTCTGTAACCTATTCAAAAGACAAACTAAGTCAGGATTTTAATGTCTTTATGAGACACTTTTCTCTCATATCTTCCTCTGGAGAATGTTACAAACAATTGGCTCTGATGCTTTCTCTGGAAAGAATGTGGGGATATTGGCCAAAGAGATATAAAAACGACATGCATGTTTTTTTTTTCAAGAGCACAATCCCTTGTCCATGAGATTTGGAGCTCAGGAAATGATGTTTATCACATTTTAGACCCAAATAAAAACTGTGAATTATAAACTTTGGGACTTAGGGCCTTAGTGGTTGCACACTGATTTTGATATCTTAGCAGGTGATGTCGGTAGACAGAATGGCTGCATAGTTTTTTTCAGTTAACCCTGACTCCTAAGCTTTATCCATAACCCTAAAGAATAAGATCCATTGTTTCAGCCTGTAGAAGGCAAACTATGCTATACACAGGTAAGTTCTTCATAACTGTTAATGAAGATAATCATGCTGCATACACAGAAAGCATATTTGGTCCTTACAGAAACGTTTCGATCTTTTTGACATAATAAATACCTATGAGATGTAGTAATTATCTTAGGTATTCCAGTAAATTTTAAAAAATAAGTTCACATGGAAAATGCCTTTTAAATGTACACTTCAATTATTATGTCTTAAGTTACATGAGTTTAAACTTCATCTTTATGATAGTTTGTATTAGTGAAACATTTTTCAGTGATAAATCCCTGATGTGAACTACTATGGCCATTATTATGCTGTCCATTTGACATTGGAATGTGTATTTGAATATAATAGCCATGCTATTTTTTTTACAAATATCTTTATATAAATTAATAATTCTTCGAGGGCCAATCTGCATTTGAGTAATCCTTTTTAAAATAAAATAATTTTTTACATTGGTGTATCCTTTTTAAGATAAAATGTTTTTTTACATTGTAAAAAATATATTAAACAGAATAGAGTATAGGCATCTCTGGGGATAACTGGAAGGCACTTAACCTTGCTCTTCCCCCAACTTGGAAACAGAGAAAGAAGATATTTTTGGAAAATAAAACTATGAAATGAATATGAGTTTGGAACACAAATAAATGATACCACCATAAATGACATAATGCAATACTATTCCAATGTAACTAAAGAAACAACATTTGGTCAGCTGTGGAAGTTGACCAAATCCAAGAGGCAGGTTTAGCCAGTGTCTGCTCCTCCTGCAGGAAGGGATACTGCAGGCCATTTCAATCATCTAATTCCTCTTGTTCTGAGATCATGTGTGACCAGAAAACTCCAAATTAAAAATTATTTTCCATGTAGCCAGGGGATGTTTTTCTTCTGGTAGTTATATTTCTCATTTTAAGTTAATAAAAGTGTTGGTTAGTTAGTTTCTGAATTTTCTCAGTACAAGTTACCTGAAAGTGATGGACAACCTGGCAATTCAGATGTCTGAACCTGCAAATCTGAAGGTCAATACTTGTCCTGTGACGGTGCTGCCAAGAAAAGGCCACTCTCTGGGGAACTTTCTGGGCAGCCAATTGACTTTATTCAAGGACAAGTGACTTCCTGGATGATGGCCCTCTTCATTCAAATTATCCTATATGCAACATTCCTTGCCAATTACATTATAAGCTTCTCCATCAAAGGTAGAGCTTACTTCATATTTTGGGTTTACACCCCAACAAGTGGTAAATAGAGATCATCCTGATATAATAAAATGAAACCATAGAAATTCTAAAATTGTAGGACTTTGCTTTCTTCATACATCCTTTTCTATGTCAAAGAAAAAAACAAAAGCAAAACAAATATATATTAAGGGCAGATAACTTTCATCCACACATCTTATGTATTAGTTAATTCATAGCATGCACAAATTTCTCCAAATGAGAGAGTATATCAGAAAAACACCTCCTTAAAATGACAGAGTCATTAAAACCACTAATTTCCTTTCTATTTAGTGTTCATCAAAGCCTATAGAGCAAGGCATAGAGCTAGTGCAATGAATCACTTTTATGGTCAGTTTCTTGCTGCATCATATTCAGAAGGCAAAGTTCAATAGCATACTGTATTAATATTCTAGTCCATGTTAAGAATTCCATTCTCAAGAATATGTTGTCTCTCTGGCACTATGTTCTAATTCAGACAATATTTAAAATAAATATTATAAAAGTATATTTTAGACAATGAGTCACTTTGTATATTAATGTTTAAACTATTAAATAAAACTATTCAAGAAAGAAAGGTTTTTAATTTTTCTAGCTTTAGAATAAAATGTCTAGTTTTTTATTCTAATATTTTTTAAATTTTAGAAGCTGTTACTTTTGTAGAAACTGGTAAACTACTATTAAAAAAATTTATGTTATCTAAGATATCCAGCAAAATCATCAGCAAGCTTTTAGTATTCATTTCAAAATTTAAGTTATACAGTTTCCTGATTAATGAAATACTTGTTTTCAAAACTTCGTATTCAAGGGTATTTGGGCAAAAATGTTCAATGTGAAAAATGGCAAATGTCCTGTTCCTTTAAAGATGACATACTGTGCTGAAGAAGCTAATGAGAAATGATCACCTCTTCTGTTGAGCTATAAATGGAAAATACACTTTAATTTTGCCAATTGCCAGTGCTATTGGGATTGCTTTTCCATAGGCATGAAGAACACAATGACCTGTAGCTGAAAATAAACTGAAAAAAAAATGTTTCTTGTTAATAGAAGCAGCCTAGAAAAATCAAGTTATCAAGGACTAGGGTTGTAGCTCAGTGGTGGAGTGCTTGCCTACCAGACCCTGGATTCAATTCCCTTTAAAACAAACACACACACACACACACCCACACACACACACACACACACACACACACAGAGCTATTAGTGACTGAGTAGGTGGGAATATACTAACAGTTATACACAAAAATATATAAAAAGAAAGCTCAATATTATTATCAGAGAAAAAATACAATGATATCAATATAGTTAAATGGCTATTATAAAAACAAAAACAAAACAAAATATGCTTGCCAGGATGTAAGGTAAAAGGAACCCCAATATACCAGAGTGGGAATGTAAATTAGTATAGCCCCTATGGAGAACAGTAGGAGGTCCCTCAAAAAACTAAAAATAGGGGCTGAAGTTGTGGCTTAGTGGTAGAACTCTTGCCTAGCATGTGTGAGGGACTGGGTTTGATTCTCAGCATCATATATACATCAATGAATAAAATAAAGATCCATTAATGTCTAAAATAATATTGAATAAACTACAAATAGATCTATCATAATATGATCCAGTTATCATACTTCTGGGTATATATATCCAAAGGAAATGAAATCAGCATACCAAAGAGATAACTGTACACCCATGATTATTGTGTCATTATTCACAATAGTTAAGATGTGAAATCGGTCTAGGTATCTGTTAACAGATGAATGATTGAATGATAAAGAAAATGTAATATAAATATATACAATAGAATATTATAAACCAGTATGATTTGGATGTGAGGAGCCCTCCCAAAGCTCCTGTGTTGATATAGGCATATTCAGAAGAAAAATTATTAGATTATGAGAACTGTAAGCAGGTGGGATGTGACTGGAGTAGGTGGGTCAGTGGGGATGTGCCCTGAAAGACTTCATCTTCCCTACACCCCCCTCCATAGTGGCTAGTGCTTCCTGGCCACTATGAGCTGGTAGTGCTCTGTCACCATGCCCTTCTGCCACCATGATGTTCTGTCTCATCTTGTACCCAGAGCAATGAAGTACAGCTAACTATGGACTGAACCTATGAGCTGCAATAAACTTTTCCTCCTCTAAGTTGATGATGACAGGTATTTTCATCACAGCAATAAAAACCTAACTACCATACTACCTTAAAGATTGAAATCCTGTCATTTGAAGCAAAATGTAAGGAACTGGAGGACATGTGTTAAAAGAAATAAGCCAGACACAGAAAGACAATTACCACATATTCTGTCTCATAGGGAGAGCTAAAAAAAGTTGAATCAAATGTAAAATAATGAATACTACAGGTTGGAAAGGGTCTATTTTTTGTATGGGGGTGGTGGATAAAGCAAGATTGGATTTGATCAAAGCATGATGTATGCATGTATTAAAATATTACACTAAACTGCATTGATATGTACAATTAATACATGTTAAAGTAATAATAAATGCAAATACATAATGAGTCTTTGTCTGATAACTTGTAATTCAATACTTTCTACACTTAAAGGATCAATATTTTTAGTGCATTGTATCTCCATAAATGAAAAAGGAAAAAGCTGTCAGTCCACAAACTGGAAACAAATTAGCCTTTGAATGTTCACTGTACCTACCACCAAATTAGAAAAAGAAAATTTATGCCTTCTTCCTTCAGTCATTAATGAAAGTTATAGTCATTTAAATGCAATATAGAGAATTTAATTTTTTTTGTACATTATATTTTAATTTCACAATGACTTTACTTATAACTCAAAAAACCTAAATGCAAACTAAAGGTATATTACTTTGAATACTGCATTTTGGTTTTGAAATAATGGCTTACAGAATATTAGGATTGTCCTGCCAACTCATTTTATTAGTAAAACTAATAATTTTTATTACAAGCACTCAATTATATTCCAATGAAAACATAATTAACACAAATTCTAGTAAGCAATCTGTTTATCATAATTTATATTTTATTTATTTATTTATTTTTATATTGAAGATTGAACCCAGAGTTACATCTTCATTCCTTTTTTAACTTTTTATTTTGAGCCAGCATCTCTATAAATTGCTGAGGCTGGTCTAGAACTTGCAGTCCTCCTGACTCATCCTCTGTAACTGCTGGGATTACAGGTGTACACCACTATGCCTGGTTCAGTATTTCTTCTGTATTATCCAATAATTATATTCATATTCATATATATTTATTTTTCACCTTCTCCTCCTCCTCTTCCTATTCCTCTTGATTCTACTTCTTTGAACATGTTAACTTAAGAATAGCACTGAGTCTCTTGCTTTGCGATATTTTACAGTAAGTACCTGAGATAGTCCTGGTTTATATGTGTTTAATAAATATTGGTTGAATAAATTAAAGGTACACATTGACCAATCTAAGAGTTTCATATCAATTCTATCAATTGGATTGATAGGAGCACTTGAGACACATAATACATACATTATTTACTGAACTAATTGTGGGGTTGATTTCCTTATATCTTAAGATTGTTGCTCATCATCACAATTGATTACTTTAGAATGAAAAATGTTAATTACTTTGAGGCCATAGTAATGCAATATCATGAAAACTGTTATTCCAATGTGTAAAATAGTGGATATAATAATGACAAATAAGAATAAAACCAATTTATTTCATGTTAGTTTATACCAATATATACAATCATAAATATGAAGATTTAGAAATCCCTGCTAATCTCTTATGGAAGCTTTCTATCTTTCTGCAAAGTACTTTAATTAGGTAGGCTGCATGTAAATTTATTTCAAGTTGGGAGTAACTGTGAGCAGTCATTAGCAATACAAAGTCTCAGTAGGAGAGAGAGATAAATGGCACTGTAGGAAGGAATGAGAAATAAAAGATACAATTTGAGCTAAGGCATTCCAGAAACCACTGAAGATATTAGATATAGGGGTGACTGACAGAGATGGAAGAAAATTAACAGCTAATCATCAATATGTAGATAAATGCCTTCCATTTAAAAGAAGAGTACATATGTTACATCAGAAAGTCTATCATATTACATGCAAATAAGAAAACAAATGAAAACCATGGCGATAATATGGAGAAACTTATTTCTCAAAACACTGAAGATTGTTTTAGAAGGGGGTTATGTTATTTTGTGACTGTTTAAATCATTTTTAAAACCTTCTAATTATACTTATTATGTATGGGCAAAATATCAAAGAGTGGTTCAATTGTAGGAATGTCGTAAAATGCTGCCAATGGGATCCATGTAATATATTAATTACTACTAGAGACTTAGTGGGTGTCCGATCATACTGTGAGTAAATACACAGTATGGAATTCAATATCTATTAGGACCAAAGAGTTATGAATTAAATAGAATTGGCCTCAGCTGGAAAGCTGTTAGACATATCATGGGGAAACAATTATATTTCCATACAATAGGAAATTAATACCAATAGATTAAACACAAGTTTATTGTAGAAATTTCAAGCAGAAAAAAAATCACTTAGAAATAAATATCAATTTGGCTGACAAATAAATGATATCTTTGAAACTTATAGGTGCCTTGCTAATCTTTAAAGTAAATCATTAATGACAAAAACAACGATATTAGGAACAATGCTTGGGGCTAAATATATGCCGCTGTTTTAGCAATGTATAGTATATGAATTTATTCTTTATCATATGGAATGAGAGCTGCATATGAACTATTTATTACTAACAGATAGATGTAATATGTTATCAAGGTAACACATGAAATGTTTTGCCAATTGTTTTCCAGACTAAGAGACAATAAAGTTGTAGTAAATAAACACATCATCACAAAATATATGTTATAGTTGCAGGTTGTGGCCATTTGAGAAAAAAAATGTTGTTTCTGACTTTCTTCCTGGCCCCCCTGGCTTTTCCTTCTGGCAGCTGCTTCTTTTAACTTCCATTTGTGGGCTCAGCTTCAACCAGGGTCCTGAGATGAGTGTTGCTTTAGGCAGATAGAGTTGAAAATAGCCATTTGTCAGAAACTCTCCATCCAGTTGCTGTTCCACTGTGAATTCATCATCTCCCAA
Organism: Urocitellus parryii; assembly: GCF_045843805.1. NCBI lineage: Eukaryota > Metazoa > Chordata > Mammalia > Rodentia > Sciuridae > Urocitellus > Urocitellus parryii. The sequence goes on from NC_135534.1 coordinate 152,309,442, forward strand.
GGCTGAGGCATCTCAGTATTGGAGCTCATAGTTTGTGACCCCTGCTTCCCAATGACAATATCCCTACTCAGTGCGCATGCTCAGGAACAGCCATTAGTACCCTGGTTTCCTGTACTAGGTCTCTGATGCAAGATGGGCATCTACTAATTCCAAGGCTTTGGACTTCCACTTACAGCTCGGTTCACCCATTTGCATTGATATCCTGGTTTTGTGTTTTGAGTCCAGATCTTGGAGATAATAGTGCTGTGTTCTACCTGACCTGGGACTAATGTCTTGATTTGGAACTGATTTCTAGGATGATCATTTCTGCTATCCCTTCTGGGATTAAGGGATACCTGCTTGTCCTTGTGTCAGCAAAATAATAATTTAGGTAGACTGAAATAATTCTCCAGGGTACACTTAAAGATTAAAAAAAAAAAAAAAGAAAGGGCAGTCTTTCAGTCATAAGATGAGAGGAACACTAGCCAATATCCTTCTTAATAATGAAAAGATGGTGATGTCATGGTCAAGTGACAGTCAAGGTTACTGCTCTATCTTGTAGAACTCAACTGCTAGTTTGGTATAAAATACTTCTATGTAATGTTTCCCTGGGTACCTGATTAATTTAGCTCATTTTATTCCTTTGGAACTTGACTATTTTATGTTATTACACTTAGAAAGAGGCAGGAATGATTGTGAAAAAAAAAGTTGGATTCTCTCTCTTTTCTCTCTCTCTCTCTCTCTCTCTCTCTCTCTCTCTCTCTCTCTCGATGAGAGAGGGTTGAAAGACAAAAGAGAGAAAAATACTGACTAGAAATAAAATGTATTCTAGGGAAGGAGTTTAATGCATTCTTGGCTCTATGCTTTCTAATTTGGTCAAACAAATGAAGAATACATTATTAGTTCTATGTGTATAGGAGAAAAAGGTAGACTTTTTTAAAACAAAACAATTTTGGGGGGGATATTGAGCCTGTGAAAAACATTTCCCAGAAATCGTCACATAGTATTTATTCTTTGACACAATTTGATTCTCTAACTATGCTTCAAAACAAATTGCACATCTCTGATTTTTCTTCAAACGATGTTTGTGTGTGTACAACCTAACAACTTAAGTAGCTACAAGTATCACAGTTTGAAGGTTATAATGGAGAATGTTTTTTGTAATGCCAACAAAATCAGACAAAATATTGTATGAAACCAGCAGTGCTACGAAAAAAATTCCACTGGAAAATTTTGAAGGGGAGAAACTTTCTTCTTTTTTTTTTTTTCTTTTGAGGACTGCAGGTCCATTTCCACAGTGAAATGAAGTGAAACAAACTCTCTAAAAATAGAGATAAAATGAGAAGGGAGAAGGATGTTTCTCCTTTCTTTACATTTCTAACTAAATGCTGTTATCTGTGTTAAAGTCTTTATGGTCCAACACCAATGAGAAAAGACAAGTTATCTAAATTCCAGAGAGAGCATTCTAGCTTTATTTTGGAAATTAAAACTCCTTACTTATTATTCTTTCTATCACTGAAGTTTTGCACATCAATGATGCATATCTTAGGAGCTATAAGTATCTCCTGGATAGTCAAGTATGCTTAAAAGGTCCATGTCTCAATTGAGCAAATGCATCAATTACACGAAGAATATGTGGTTGTGTTGGCAGTAGATATGAGAGACTTATATAAAGAAAATTAACTCACATTTAAATGAATGCAATAGATTCATATGCATTTGGGATGCTTCTGTTCAGTTTGCATATATGTTTAAAATTTCCAAATGCAGATAAAAGAAGAAATCTACAGAGTCTCCACCATGTTTTTTATTCTGAAAATCAATTTATCCAACTTGTAAAAAGTTAAAATATCAAAAAAACTTCATATGGTAGACCCAACCCAAGATAGAAGCAGTTACCTGAATATATATGATGTATATATGTGTAAGTGTGTGTGTGTATATATTCTCTTTTGATAAAGTTTTACATTATGTAGAAAAGGTTGGCTCATTTAATACGAAAAATTATATTTGACACATGCTATAATTAGGAAAATGATATGAGCTGTATATGATTATAACATCAATAAATATATTTTGTTAATTTGTTACTCAGAAAAAATTTTTGCAAGAATTAGCTAAAAAGTCAAGAGATATTCTATAAAAACAACTTTGTTATTGATAATAGGATCTGGGGAACAGGTGAGGACAACTTGGTAAGGGCAACATAATGTTAACATATAGCATAAGGAAATCATATACTTGGAGTGGGGAAATTGAGCCACAAGTAACTACGAGGAACTAAAAAAAGACTGCTTTTCTGGACAGAAAAGTGATTCATTAATGAAGTATCTTGAGAAGTTTTGGCTCCAAAAATGGGACTATACAAAATATAATTTTAGATCAAAGTTTAATTTTCATTTTTTCTATCATAAACATGATTTTTTTTTCTTACTGACAACAGCTTACACTTAGGGATATACTTTTTTCCTTTAAAGTTTTAACTTAATAAATTTAGTAGAACTATATATTCTAATTCATGGGTTTCCTCCTCTACACAGGTTGGAGTTTGGTGCAGTAGGTCTCTCTTAAAGTGGTGATTATGAGATTTGGATAAGAAGCAGGGGATACAGATTCAAGTCTAAGTGACAGAAGGAAGGACACACAATAGAATGGACCTTGGGCTGTTGTTTTGACTTACAAGTTTTCTTACTAAATGAAAAAAATTTTGTTTTATCTAATACTTTTATTATGTTAATTTTAAAAAAGTCTTTCTTAAAACCACTGATTTATTACAGAAATTCACCAATACTTAAAACTACCCTAAAGTCATCTGCTGGATTATCATTGAGACTAAAAGAATAATGAATTCTGGCAGCCTACTATCTAGATGCAAATCCCAACCTGTGATACTTTCTACTCTAGTTGTATGATCTTGGATGAGTTATTTAAAGTCTTTGTTCTTCAGTCTTCTCCTCCAAAAAACAAACAAACAAAAAAAACAAAAAACAAAACAAAACAAAACAAACCAATAATGATACCAATTTCAGATAATTTTTATAATGAATGGATACATTAATAAAATACCTGGTACATGAAGTATTATATAAGGATTTCTATTATTTATATAAGTGTTAGCTTTGTAATATTTTAATGTATCTCCTTAATTGTGAATGTATTCATTATTTTTTAACAGCAGAACTCTTTAAGGAAATTTTCAGATGGAAATATAACATGCAAAGGAAGATTGGGTCTAAAAGACACTAGAATAGGGGCCACATTCTTAAAGCTGCCTATGTATTACTGTTAAATTCTCTGACTTTTCAGAGTATACATGGAAGATAAATTTCTTGAAAAAAAAATCCTAAATGTAGAATGTATCACTTGAGCTATAAACTCCTGAGGTGAATAAAAGATTCCAATGTTCTTCTAATGTGATGTTTGTCTTTGTGGCATTTTTAATGAAAGAAATGATTTTCCCATGTAGTCAAGAAAGGATATTGCACAACAGACATGAGTTTGCAATAAATTAGAAATAAGAAAGAGTCAATAATCATATGACTCACTCATAAGCTCAATCTTGAGAAGAAATAATTTTTGGAAAAGTGACAAAATATTAATTAATGAGAGGGATATATGAAAACTTTACAAAGTTATTACCACAATCATTACAAAACACTAATGTTATTAAACAAATCTATAATGTAATTATAAGTACTTATTAATTATTGATGATTATTTCTAAAATTTGAAAAGATGGAAGACATGTTTTAAGCCATGTTCTGTGCCCAATATAAGTCAAAACTTGCTGGCTAAATTAAGCATATGTATATACTTACCAAGGACTTATAAGTCTGCCATTTAACTCGTTTTATCCATAATATTTTAGTGAATACATTGTACTCTTCTAATTTTAACATAAATCCCCTTCATGAAAGCATCTAAAAGATGATTATATTTTATTTTACAAATGAACTCAATGCATATATTATTTATGCTTCTATCTATAAAACCAATACTTTATGTATTTTAGAGGAAGGATTCTCTCTCTCTCTCTCTCTCTCTCTCTCATACACACACACACACACACACACACACACACACACACACACATACACACACAGAGTAGCATAGAAAAAGCAGTCAAGCAATATTCATGGAGCTACTTTATGTCACTAGAAGAGTATGGCTATAAATTATGAATAAAGCAGAACATACTGGAATATGGTGAGAAATTGGTTCACAGGACAAATAAATTCCATTAATAAATATTTCAGGTTACAATAGCATTTTTTTTAAATTTCAAAACTAAGGAAAAGTGTGAGTAGTGTTTGTTCAAATTCACTTATCCTGTACTCAGCCAGCAAAAGTTACCCCACAATGACTGAAGGAATCAAAATCACATTACCTTGGAACACAGCTCATTACCACTGCTATTAAAAGCTCCCTAAGTCACTGCTCCTGTGCCTTTCAGACACATCATAAAGATATCAATAACAATTCCTGCATATAAAGTGACAGAAAAGTAAAGAATGCTTCACCAAATTTTATACTTCTGTTTCAGCATGCATATTAAAATCCACTTCATTTAAAAAAGCAAAAATCACATATGAACAATAAAGCTAGAGAAGTGATTGAATACATTGTTAATGCTTTCCTTCATTGTTGCCCACCAAACAAACAGCATATTTGAATTTGATTTTGTATCTGTAGAAAAGAAACTACAATGTTACCTTTTATATAGGTGAGAATAAATTAGGTATTCTGTTGCTTTCTTTGGGTGATCTCAATTTACTTAAGAAATCATTTGGTAAGATAGTTATAATGTATTTGGCACTGAAAGTTGTGACTAGAAAATAGTTTTCTACTTTAAAAATAAATGTCTTGGCTTTCCTCCAACATTTATTTTCAATAAATGCCTAAGCATTTATCTTGCAGCAGGAGACCATTATCCAGTCACAATGCTCAATTCCTTTGACATTATCTCTTAAGTAAAACAGTAACGTTAAGAATAAAGGACTTGCTGATTGAAAGAGTGTGTTAGTATGCTGGGTAGGTGAACAAATGCTGTGGGTGAAAATCACTCCTTTAATTGTCATTTGAGGTGGAAAAAGCACATATTTTCTTCTCTTCAGAGACACTTTGTAATGGGGTTTGGGGACAAGGGTTAGGGTAAAGTGCTTGGCCAAGTAAGAAGCTTAAAAAAATACAGATTCTAGCATTTTCTTTTGTAAATGGCATCTTCATGCACTCTTACATAATTTAATCTCTGACATTCTTTGGTGCTTCTTGAATATTTAGTTGCAACATGACTTAGAGTAGCTCTGAGGATCCTCATTTATCCTAAGGTATTCTCTTTATGAAGGTCCCTCTACAATATGACAATTTGTGCACATCTTCTCTTCACCCAGTAGTCAATGGATATTTTTCTCTTCCTGAATATTAATCAAATCAGGAGACTGTTCTTATAAGAATTTGTGTCTGAAGTTACTGGAGGGTCTAAAGATATATGGTCATCATCAGATTTAGTGTGTATATTTTGTAGGCAATTAATATTACAATGGGGAGGCATCTGTATCCTGAGAAGATGGTGTCCATTCTGAAAATCATTATTTCCTTGGGGACAGAAATGCATTTAAGAAAAACAAGTCTTCTTGGACACAGATCTGATCATATCACTTCTCTGCTTAACTATTTCACTTAATGAACTTTTGACCATCTGTTAAATGTCTTCTGAACTCCTTAAAAGAATGACATGAGAATTCTTAAAATAGAACATCAACACATGCCACAAGCTGGCTTGAATCTACCAGGATACCCCTTCTTTGGGAAAGCTCTTTCAGATATTACCTGCGACCTTACTCTCCATCTTATACATGGATGGAATACTACTATTTTCTCTAATATAGGACCTGTGTTTTACATGCACTAGTATTTCTACAGAACTTGGCCATGACCCTGGTACATTGTAGAAAGTCATTTCATTATCACAGAAAAAGAAGAGGCAGTCAAACCACAGGGGTTTCCCAAAGTCCAGGCTAACCACTTCCCCTTGCTGATGCCACCTTAGTCCTCACAGCCGATTTCTCACATGTCTCCTTTCAGCCATATAAACACTTTAAAAAGTAGGAACAAATCAAAGACAGGTTGCAGAGCTAGAGGAATCCTGTGCTAATCTAGGAACATCCACATTCACCCTTATAAGGATATGTGTGAAATATCTCCTTTTGGTCTTAGTATCATTAACACTATATTTCTCCTGAACAAGCAGTTAAGTTTGGTCCTATGAAAATAATAAATCAGATTCTAAGATGTTCTGATCATTGCGAAATTAGAAAGCTCCAAAAAAAAAAAAAGAGCAATCTTTCACAAGGGCAGAGGTATGTGATATGAATGTGTATGTACTAATTTTTTTTTTCTGGCTTTATTTTCATACCTATAGTCCCTTACTCTGACTCCCACAGTCATTTGCAATATCCCTTTGTACTGTATAAACTCCTTTGTGTAATCAGCTGGGACTCAAGTAAACAACATAATCTCAAATTATTTGCTTCCCACTTTGTGTCAATAATCTAATTTCTTCTGTCTGCTAGACATAGACAAAGTTTCATGTTCATCCTTCTTCTATTTTAATTCTAATATCAGTAGTTATGTCTTAGTGATGAAACAACACATGTATTTTCTTTTTTTTTTAAATAGCTTTTTTTAAAATTTTTTTTTATTTTATTTTTTTTATTTATTTTTTTATTATTGGTCTTTCAAAATATTACATAGTTCTTAATACATCATATTACACGGTTTGGTTCCAGCGGGTTATGAACTCCCAATTTTACCCCGTATACAGATTGCTGAATCACATCAGTTACCCTTCCATTGATTGACATATTGCCTTTCTAGTGTCTGATGTATTCTGCTGTCTGTCCTATTTTCTATTATCCCCCCTCCCCTCCCCTCCCCTCCCCTTTTCTCTCTCTACCCCTTCTACTGTAAATCATTTCTTCCATTTGTATTTTCTTGTCTTACCCTTCCTTTCCTCTTATATGTCATTTTGTATTTTCTACAGGGCACCCTACACAGAGAGGGACCAGAAAACCACCTGCATTGTCTTTCAATTTAATTATTAATCTTTTATTTTGAATGCAGAATTGAAAATATCTGATTTAAAAAGGAGCCTCAAACACAACACTAAATTATAATCTGGATTGAATAGAAACCATCAACTTAAGTGACTATAATGCTAAAAGAGCAGAAGGAAGATGATCCTACTGGTGGACTGGGTCAGGCAGTGTCAATATTTTAAGATCTTCTTTTTCTGAGAGTCTCTATCATCAGAAAATGTTCTCTGATGATTTTTCAATTTCAGCCATTTGGAAGTTTGCTTGTTTGTTTGTGGTATGTGGGTGTGAGAGGGGCATTCTTTGTTTTATTTACCTAAAATTGCAAAGTCATTTCTGTGAAAGATCATAGGACAACTAGTACCCAAAGTCAATTCTCAATTACCTTTGGCATAGGCAATGAAGTTACATGGACTCTAGCAACAGTTTTCACATATCCCTTAGTCAAGACTCAGTATCTCCTGCCACCAAGCTTGTCTTAGAAGAATTGTTCACAAAAAGCAGAATGTGCAGGTTTAAGCTGTACCTCATGTCACCTCTGCAAGATTACAGAAGGAAACTGAAATTTCTAAAGATGTTTTATAGAAAACAGAACAGGAAGAGAGGAAGCAAAGGTAAACTGAATGTAGAATCACTGGTACCTGAAATTCTGAGAACAGTCTGTACTGGGGCATGCACTGGAAGGATCCAAAGTAATTAGTAACCATTTATTGGACTTGATGAGAAAGAGGAGGAAAAGGTTACACTTAAGAATACAAAAATAATTATATGCATCGAATCTATTCTAATTCTTCAAATCAAAAAAGGGTATGCTGTATGAATGAGCCTCCTGTGTGTCTTACTTAGTAGGTCAAGGGCTTTTTTCAATCAAGGAGGCAGCATATACAGTTTAGGCACATTGGCACAGAAAATATTACCAAGTCATTGGAACAAACAAGCAACCTTGGGAAGGTACATGCTAGCTGAAGAACAAACAGCACTGAAAAGTTTGTTTTCTCATCAATTTAAAAAGGGCATATGCTCTGTTAAGTTTTTAAAGGTGTATTCTAATGTGCATATGTACAACAGATTCTATGAAGAGTGCAGCCTATAGAATTAGGCAGCTAAGTTCTTGATCCTGTGCAACCTATCATTTAGGACTAGTTGCCTTTAATCTCTATACCTTTACTTCTTTGCCCTTTAAACAGATACAACATAAACACCCACCTTAATGGGCTATATGAGGTTTAAATTAATTAGCCTGGCAAACAGTAAGATTTTAATAAACGAGACACGTATATTCTATGTTAAAATGTTATTCTTATTCTGATCTTTAGAAAACATATGCAATAATTCTACTGACCAGATGATGTTTGATGATAAAATAAAAACAACCTACAATTCCAGTCAAATGCTTTAAAACTCCAGTTATGCACTTGGTATGAAATGAAAACCACAAATTAAAGTAAAAATCATCTTCCCATCTTTTCTGTCCTTTTATCTCCTTCATGTCCTCTTATTTGTGAATTTTTTGAGGTATTTCAAATATACACATATATTCTTTTAACTATGCAAAAAATGATCACACTCTCCACAAAACACAGTTTATTTTTTCACACCTTGCTTTCTGTCCCCCCATAATACGTGTTTGGTTGCATCCCCTGTCAACATACTCAGAGAATTCTTCCTTGTACACAGTTGCATGGTGTTTCATAGTTTAGATGTAAAACAATTTATCTAATCAACTCTATATCATTAGAAATTCAGGTTGTTTGCTATCTCATAAGCATGAATATACTGCCGAATATCTATTTACATGTTACTTTGTTGGTAAAATTCTTAGATCCTATTTTATTCATATTTTTTTAAAAAATATATATATATATATATATCTGTTTTAAAATCTTCATTGTGAAAACGCCACCCCCCCCCCCAACATTCTTAACAGCATGAGGAATCTTGACCCAGGAACTACCAAATTTTAAATTTTGCCAATCTATTTATGTAAAAGTTGATTAAAGTCTGATTAACATGTAAACATACTTTTCCTGCACTTTCTATGAGAAAACAATGCCATGGTTGCACCTTATTTCTGTTGTTACATTTTTATAAAACCATGAGAATAGTAAAAAAAATAGTTGTCACAGGTGGGCCTGCTTGTGCATGCTTGTAATCCCAGCAGCTTGGGAGGCTGAGGAAGGAAGATCACAAGTTCAAAGCTACCCTCAGCAATGGTGAGGTGCTAAATAACTCAGTGAGATCCTATCTCTAAATGAAATACACAATAGGGCTGGGGATGTGGCTCAGTGGTCAAGTGTCTCTGAGTTCAACCCCTGGTACTCTGCCCTGTCCCCCAAAATAGTAGTTATTAAAAATGGATTTTTTCCCTCTCTCTGAAAGGATTTTCAAACATAATTTCATTATAAGTTTACAATCAAGATCACTTCACATCTTGAATGTACAAAATTCTCACTTTCAAAATTTTCAAAATTTTATTTTATCTTTCTAGGGTAAATACATATACACAGAGACCATAGCTACAGAAATACACACACACACACACACACACACACACACACACACACACACACCCTTCTTATTACTTTAAGAGCTACAATTTAAATGCAGCTAAATACAGTAAGAATTTAGCAAAGTTCAATTCCAAATTTGTCTGAGGAGTCCTAAATCATGAAAAATATCAGATAAAGGCAAAAACATGCACATTAATATTTTACTTGTCTTTCTTAGTAGGTCAGAGTTCTGTTATTTTTCTCCAATGACCCATATTTAAAATTATTTTAAATTTTTTTTACAAATTGAAAAGAAAACTTGACACATCTTCTTGAAATTTTGCATTCTTTTGACTTCTGGAGTCAGTCAAGAATTATACTCTGCATTTTTACCTTCATAAAAACAGTTCATTAGGGTTTATTTGTAAATGCTAGTAGATTTCTATACTGAAGAAAAATATATTCAATTTCGAATGATTTGCTAAATATCTACATAGAAATTTTCTTATGAACATGGTTGTTTAATGGTAACTGTGAATTCTATCTGTATATTTCACATTAAGATATTGTAGCTGACAGAACTATTTGACTTTTCTCAGTGTTTTAGTAACTCCAAATTTGGAATCTCACTTTAAACTTGTAAGGAAAGGTGTTGAGAATAAGTCATGCATGCAGAAGGTAGGACTTTTCTACTTACAATGTGAATGTTTATTCAATGGTTTTATGTAAAATAAGAAATTCCTTATATTTTTAATACATTCATAGAGGAAAACACTGCTTTCTATTTTTTATGCTTGGTGCTACCTTATTGTATCTTCATTATTTTTAATTCCAATTAAAAAATTTGAATAATTCTTAAAAATGCTTGTGCTACAAGAAATCATGTGAGAGCCCTCTGCTGGCCAAAGCAGCATCAGAAACTCTCCTCAAAAATCTAAAATATCATTTGCCATTTATTTAGTATTATATATTAATATCATTGATGGAATTGATAGCATACAAAGTGCCAAATTGTTTTAATTTCTTTTGATAAACTTCAAAAGTAATATTTTTACATTCAGAATTCAGTATTTAAATTTGATAAAAATGTCATTGTCTATATAAAATTAGAATCATACATTATTTTAGAATCACAGAATTGTTGAATTATAGAATTTCGTAGCACAGATAATTATTAGAGTTAGTGTAGCCAAACTTCCTCACTTAATGAATAAGAAAAACAGGCCAATTTAGGTTAAGTGCTTTGTATATGGTCATAATATAACTATTTGGAGCGTAGGGGCTAGAGTCTACTTCTATATACTATAGTACCAAGTGACCTGGAAAAATGTAATTAGTTAACTGCCTCATTTTTCCTGTTTCCCCTTATATAGAATTTGTGCTTATGTTTACTTTAGACTTGTTTTCATGCCTTTTTGTTTTCTTAAATCCAGCATCTAAAAGCTTTTCTAGGCTGAGTTAAGACATGAGCATTAAGTGATTTGCAGATTAAAAGTAGAACACAGAAACAAAAAGTGAAGCAAAACAAAACAAGAAATATATTAGTTCCCCATTGCTGCAAAAATAGATTGTGACAATAACATTGCAGCTCACAACAACACTCTTTTATTAGCTCATAATTTTCTTGGTCAGAAGCTCAGGATTGGTGTGGCTTGGTGTACTTGAGAGGGCATCACAAGGCTGAAATCAAGAAGTGGCTGGGTTCTGTGTCTTTCTACAGGCTCTGGAAAAGCTTCTGAGCTAGTTTCTGTTATTGACATAATTAAATTCTTGTGGTGCTAGAGCTGGGGTTCCTCTTGCCTTCTGGCTTTTGTCTGGGGGTTTCTCTTAGTTCTTTGCCACACGGCCCCTTCCCTCTATAAAGACAGCAATGGAGCGTTCCCTTTTGTTGAATTCCCACTACACTTCAAGTCATTTTTCAGGAAGTTACTTAGTTTATTTTACTTGTATATTGATAAGAGCTATTTAAAGGTAAGTTTAACCCATGCTATTTTCTCTTAAAGTCTGCTGTGTATATAATATGACTTAGCCAGGAGAATGATCATCTGTATAATCACAAATCCTAGGATTCAATAGCACATATGGGTATAAGGTTCTTAAGGATCATCTTAGAATTCTACCTACAACAGCAGAATAAAATTTTCCTACTAAAATACATCTCCATGGAAAGGAAAATTTAATGCACTTCTGCAGTCTTCATTATCCTTCCACTATTTCAACATGAATTTTAACATGACAACAGAGTGAAGAGTGTTGTGGAATAAAAATAAGAGATAACAGGTTAAGAAGGGTGAGGAATATCAGGGAGAGCATAGGTAAGCAGATGGGAAAAAGTAGGATACCATGAGTGTTCCTCATTGAGAAGTGGAGATTTGAATAAAGATGTGAAGAAGATGATAGAGTTGTCCATACAGATATCTGTTGAAATAACTGAGGCACCAGAGGTAACAACTAGTGTGTGTGCTTAAGGCAAGAAGGACCAACCTGGCATGTTCAACAAAGAGCAACGGATGACCATGTGAGTTCACTGGAGTGAGAACAAAAATTCTTAATAAAATTCTGGCAATTGAATACAAAAACATACCAAAAATATAGTGCCCCATGATCAAGTGGGGTTTATTCTAGGGATGCAAGGATGGTTCAACACATGGAAATCAATAAAATAATTCATCACATCAATAGACTTAAATATAAGAATCATATATTATCACCTCAATAGATGCAGAAAAAGCATTTGAAAAAACACAGCACTCCTTCATGTTCAAAACATCAGAAAAACTAGGGATAACAGGTACTTATCTCAACACGGTCAAAGGTATCTATGCTAAGCCCCAGGCCAATAGCATTCTAAATGGAGAAAAATTGAAAGCATTCCCTCTGAAACCTGGAACAAGACAGGGATGCCCTCTTTCACCACTTCTATTTAACATAGTTCTTGAAACACTGGCCAGAGCAATTAGACAGACAGATAAAAGAAATTAAAGGGATACACATAGGAAAAGAAGAACTCAAATTAGCACTATTTGCAGATGATATGATTCGATACCAGAAGACCCAAAAACTTCTAGAACTAGTAAATGAATTCAGCCAAGTAGCATGATATAAAATCAACACCCATAAATCAAAGGCATTTCTGTATATCAGTGATAAATCCTCTGAAAGGGAAATGAGAAAAACTATTCCATTTACAATAGTCTTAAAAAAAAAGAAAAGAAAAAAAAAGTAGGAATCAACAAAAGAGATGAAAGACCTCTACAATGAAAACTACAGTATACTAAAGAAAGAAATTCAAGAAGACCTTGGAAGATAGAAAGATCTTCCTTGTTCTTTGTTAAACAGAATATTGTCAAAATGACCATACTACCCAAAGCACTATAGAGATTTAATGCAATTCCAAAAATGAAAATAAGAAGCAAAGTTAAGAGGTCCAGTTAATGTGTTGCTATAGTTATGGAGGAAATGGGAGGCCATTACAAGCTAATGAAATATGTAAAATCTAGAAGTATCACTTCTGGTGCTTTAATAAGAATAGCTTATATATAATTTGTTGGGTTTGGATAAGTATATTCTGTTTTGTTACCATCATCACAATCCAGGTAATATCTGTCTATCAACTAGAAAGAGTTCCTTGTGTTCTTTTTTACTTCTAGATTTTATATATCAATTATGCTTCACAAAAATCTAGAAAAATAATTTTTATTACTAAATGTAAAAAATAAGATTATAAAGAAGCAAGAGTATTAATAGGAAGATATCCCAAAAGCCTGTTTCTGAAATTCATGCTATAGATGATGATGATCAGGACAACAGTTTAGGAGTACAGGTGGTAAGGACTGGCAGGGTTCTAAATATATGTTGAGGGTTGAACTGGTGTTTTTAAACTGGGATGTATGAGATAAAAAGAAGAGATAAGAAAGAATTGAAGTCATTTTTTTTTTTTCATCAGTGGCTGACCACATAAAGTTGTTCTTTTCTGGGGTGGAGAATGTGAGAAAAGTCAGAGACTTACATTTACATGTTGCACTTGATGTCTTTCAGGATATCCAAGAAGATAAGTCACATAGGCAACTGGATATGTAAGTCTAGAATCCCTGGATGGGATGTGGCTTGAAGATGTAGATTTGTAATTCATGGGCACAGAAGGTATTTTAAAACTATGAAAACTGGGTAAGAACATAAGGGAGAGTCAGAGTGAAAAACAGGAGAGCTGGGTGCTTTGGCTCTTGCCTGTAATCCCAGTGGCTTGAGAGGCTGAGGTAGGAAGATAGGAAGTTCAAAGCCAGCTTCAGCAACTAAGCAAGGCACTTAGCAACTCAGCAAGACTCCTTCTCTAAATAAAATATAAAAAAGGGCTGGTGATGTGGCTCAGTGGTTAAGCACCCTTAGGTTCAATCCTTTATACCTAAATAAATAAATAAATAAATAAGAGAAGCAATGACAGACCTGCTGTACTCTGATATTAAGGCATCAGAAGGATGATGAAGAATGAGTAAAGGAGATATCAAAAAAAAAAAAAAAACCCAAAAAACCCCAAAAACTAGTGAAGTAGAAGGAGAGCTAACATGTGATATCACAGTAGATGGGAGAAAAATGTGTCAAGGAGGAAGGAGTGACCAACTGTATCAAATGTCACTGACAAGATTAAATAAAAACGGGTTCTGAGACTGGATCATTAGATTTAGCAATCTGGAGGGCATTGATGACACTGATAAGGCTAGTTGTGATGAAATGATAGGGATGAAAGTCAGACCAGAGCAGTTTTAAGAAAGCATATGAAAAGAGGAATCACATAAAAAGAGTATGAACTATAATTTCAGAAACTCGCCGAAGCTAAATAAAACAAAACATCAAGGAATGGAGAGGCTATAGCTGGCAGACAAAAAAGAGTCAAGTGAAGTTCTGTTGTTTTTTTTAATCCTAGAGAAATCATAGCAAGTTGTATGGTTACAGAAACAATCTAGGAGCAAGGAAAAATTGATGCAGAAGAGAGAAGAACTTCTGGAAGGATGTCTTTTACTTGGTGATTGAAGGGCACTTATTGCAGATTATTCTTTTTTTCTTTTAACCTTGGTAGTTTCTTTTTAAATTGTTTTATTTGTTCTTTTCAGATGTACATGACAGTAGAGTATATTTTGACATATTGTATATATATATGCAGTATAATTTATTCTAATTAGAATTCCACTCTTGAGATTGTACACGATGTGGCATTTCACTGGTGGTATATTCATATATGAGCATAGGAAAGTTACTTCTGGTTCATTTTTCTTGAGAAAGAACACAAAACTTCTATTTTATGCCTAAAAATCCATACCACATCCTGTTATAATAAATACATTAAATGTACTTAGAGTCATTTTCATAATAAAAATGCTTTACACATAGATTTTACTAAATAAACCAATTTCAAGATGTCATGCTATTTCAATCATATTTAAAGATAGCAAGTTGAGTTGGAATGAGTAGGGAGAGAAGTGTGAATATACAGAAAGCTAATCATGTTTGTCAGACATGTGTGTCAAAGAAACAGTTTGAAAGCTAAAAGACACAGGTTTGTTTTCTAATCATCATCAAATGACTTTTTACAATTGTAAAGATAATACTCCCTCGAGGTTTCATTGTCATTATAAAAAAAATGCTGTGCCATTTTTATTTCTAACATCCAATCCAATAAATTCAATGTGAAAACATTCTCTGACTTCTAGCAATATATAAGAGGTAAGATATAAAGCTGGCATTTGCAACTAGTAAGGAAGACAGAACTATATTCAACTAACAGAAAATAAGAGGAAAATGTATATATAAAATGGGGTCCAGCAACCAGGTATAAGGCATCCAAAAAATGTAATATGTATCCTTCTGCAGTCCCCCATTCCTTTTGCTCAATTACTAACTCATCAGTAGACTTCAATTCTCCTGTACCTAAATTCTGTTCTGCTTATAAAAGAGCTTTTGAATTAGAAAGTCTCTTATTTTAACTGTTTCCCAGTAAATGACTGATTTGGACACCAGCAGAATCCTGTTTCAGAAATGCTGTGAGAATATATGAATACTTGTAGTGGAGGATGGTTACACTGTGTTTTCTTTCAAGTGGGGAATCTGAAGGATGTCAAATATTATTCTTCTGTTAATAGTAAGTTCCTGTTTCTCCTCATGCATCTCTGAATTTAAAACCAGGTAAAATTTATTTCAGTTTGCTCCCTTTTTTCCCCTGAAGGTTTGTGGACTTCCTGTGACCTTAGAATAAGGCTAGAGAATAAACTTACATGTCATAATTACATCTGAAATAAGGCACACTTTAGGACTTGGTGGTTGCTTCCAATGGCTTTAGTAACTATGCCTGGGAAATCACATATAGTTTCTTTTGCAGGTTCCAGAAGATCTGAAATGTGACCAACAATTTTAAAAGACAGTAGAAGAATAAGAGAAGAGTAGCAAGTGAATGAGGGAAAGAAGCAAAGTGATTAAATATAATTCTTTTTACCAAAGGCACTTCAATATCATTATTAAATCAGAGGATGTGCTGCTTAGTAGTCTTTAAAAAAAAAAACAAAACATAACACAGTTAAGAGGGCAATGGTGCAGACTATTTTAGCACGACCCTGTCTTAAACAATTGCGATATGCTTGTCATTATACAAGTACTATAGATATATTTATTGATTGGATTTGAGATTCATGTGCCCGATCTTTTTTTACAGGTAATATTTTTACTTACTAAAACCACTTGTCTGTTCTCTATTTCCTATTCAGTTTCTAATTTGTGATTCTTTGGAATTTACACTTTCCTAAGAGAGACACTATTTCTTTGATGTCCAGCTTCTTTCTTTGAAAATATTTATGTATTATTTACTTTTGCCATTTTACAGAGAATTAAACCTGTTTCTGACCACATCTATTGGAAGATTTTTTTGTGCAAAGAGGTTTATGAGAGATTATATACTCCTATTGTTTGCATTGTTATTCAAAGGCATTTTTAACATTTTGAAAAATACATTTAGGCTTATTTACTTTTCTCCTATTTACTCTGAATTGTTTATACTTTCTATTATCTATTTAAAATACAGACCAAAATTATTTCTATTACACCATGCACCTCTTACTTTCCAGGTACAAAATGATTTAATTTTAAGCAGAATGTTTTATTTTTGATAATTAAAATATAATTGTTTAGTATAATGAAATCCCATAGACAGGAATAAACAAAGACATATTTATATGTATATCTGTGTCTTTATAATAGTTTAATAAATATTCCTAGGAACACTTAACCTGAGCTCATTGAGGAAGAATTTGGAAAAGCTGTTTCTCAACAGTAAACAGCTCAGAATTTAAATGAAAGTCAACTTTTTGCTTTCAAAGAGAACCTTTCTAGTTGTACCTCTGAGAATATGCTAACCAAGCCACAAAAGAACTGATTGGCTCCAATGGTCACAAAAACAGATTTGTCCATAAGATTAGCTGTTCTGCATCTCAGGAGTCACTGCAAAGACACAGAGAAACTGGAAGAAATAAAAAGTACATACTGAGAAGGGTCTGTGCCGGAATCAGAATCAGACTTTGTGATTAATCCAACACCTTTGTGTTCTGAGTACCAATCATTAACGTCATTAAACTGCTTGTTTCTTAATTGCATTCTTGTGTAGGGAACTCAAGGCAAAAACGAACGAGCTCCGTGAAGCCCACAATCAAAGTTGATTGCGTCCAACCTTACTGTTGCACCTCTATTAACCTACAAGCTGTGTGGGCAGGACTTATAAAAAGCACTTCGACAGAAAAACTGTCTCCTTCAGATTTTGCTGCACTTGCATTTATTATGAATTTTCTGGAAATTATGAGGTAGAATCGCTAATGACCCTGTTGTAGACAGCCATTATCTCAAACTGTGAATACTGGTTGTCATTTTCAGTGTCAACAGATGTTGACCTTAGGGTGGCAACTTTTCCTTCATTGTATGAACCTAATCAACATTATATCCATCAGTTTTCTATAAAATGCACCATCCAATTAGAAAGTAAGCTTTTTAAAAAGAGAGGTCTAGGGTTAAAATCTCATTTAAGCTGCATTAGTCTAAATGTGGCTTTGGGCTATTTATATTAGCTGAAGCTATTTATGATTTCTCTAAAGGAGAGGAAAGGACACTTTGGGGACTACAAATAAATTGATTTAATGGTATGCATGACTTCACATTCAATTTCTACACAAGTACTCCTTGATATAAGGTAGTGAAGATTTTTGACAAAAATCTTTATTTTCATCTCTGTCCTGATCTTTGTAGAAACACTACTTGCAAATATGTAGGTAAACTGGCAAAGACATGGTGATAAAAGAGTTCTGAAGCATGGTTGGGACACAACGATTATTATGCACCCCCAAATTAAATAGAACCGAAACCCACTAAACCACATCATTATCACATGGAAATGTGGTATGAATTCCTGATTTCAGTCTAGTTTTATATAATCATATACTATATTATGTATGTGGTTTTAAGCTGCTTTTCTTCACATGACGTTCCCAATCAAACTTCATTTGATGCTGATTGGATGTCTTTATTGACTTTAAAGGTGACTCTATTGGCATTTAACTCAGTTTGATTTTCAGGCAAATACTCATTCAGTTTATTTATCCAGTGGACTGACTGCTACATATAGAGGCAGAATTTTGGGCTCTGGTGAAAAAAGTGAAGGAAGAATCACAGACATTTACTTTTCCAGCTCTTACAGACCAAGTGAAATATAGAGAGAATTCCATTTCAACATACTTATAATTTTAAAAACCATTTTTACATATCTTTGCAAGTAGTCTCTAGAAAGTATTTTTTTAGTGATCTGATTATAGTTTATTACATGAACTAAAACTTCTGTGTGTTTTCATTGTATCAGTTAGGTTTCATAACATAGTGATAATGTTTTCAAATTTAATATTTATAGTAAACTTTCAGTGTTTAGATTTTGACTTTCCCTTTAATAGAAATGATTCTAAAAATCTGACAGTTTGATAGTTTTCAGTTAGCATTGGACAGCTAAAGAAGACTATTTCCTGTAGACTGACAGTTGTATGATAGAGGAGAAAAATGAATGATTGGAAAAGAGTAAGAAAGAAACTGTGAAAACAGATTCTTTACCTCAGTTTAAGAAGAGTAAATAGGAGAAAAAGTTTCTGAATCTATGAAACTCATTAGCTTGAACTTAGGCTAGATTTCAGGCAAGTAAGATCCCATGTTCTAAAAGAGTATCTTTGGAAAATTTAAACTAAATTGTTTTTCCTGAAAATAATGACTTGGGGGACTTAGTGATTTGATTTAGACCATGTTTGTAACTGGGCCAGCGGAAGTGTGAATGCAAATATATTTGCATAAATGAAATAAATAAACTGGGATTGATCTAGAAGAAAAATTGGGAATGGGAAAGTTTTTTAAAACAAAAATTTGGATATAAGATATGAATTATGTATAAATGAACAAAGAGAAGTCACAAAAGAAAATCTAGTTAAAGTATCAAATTAATATAAAAGGTGAAATGTTAATTAGTTACAAGTTCTTTTTTTTTGTTAATATTTCCTGAGAATGATGGTAAATAATAGCTTGATTATGGGTAGCTTTGGAATTTTCACCATAGATACACTAATAGGAAATTTAGACAGTAAGATTTCCAGTTGTGATACATGAGGAAGTAGATTTGATAAGACAATAGTAATACTCACTAAGTGACAGAGAAATATAGGTTAAGGCAAATAACTAAAATAAGACATATAAATCATTGTTAGAAATTACCTTAATGTAAAATAAAATGACACAAACAGAAAGAATTATAGTGCCAAATGGAAATGATCTAACATTCTGATACATGGTCAATATCTGTATTTCTGATATTCCAAATTTATTTTATATAATAGGATAATTTCCCCAAAAGTTATAGCTAATCATTAAATACTTAATTACATTTTAGTCTTCTTTAATTGAAAAGGTAGCTAACTTAAAGGGCAACAGGGCTAGTTGTAACAACTCATATCCTTGTAGCATCCTTTCTTCATGTTTTCATTATAGTTGAAATGCTCAATCTTCTTTCCCTTTAATTCATCCTCCATAGATATTTTTCAATCATATTCATTGTGCTATATTATATTGCTACTTATTAATACTCAGTAATTAAAGCCAACTTTAGTTATACACTAATATTCTTTTTCATGCCTTTCCTGGCATCCCTCAATTTAATATCTGATAATTTTTGCTCATATTATTTTCCAAAAAACCTTATCTGTTCACTACCAGATTTAATCCTGGTCTTCATCAAGCTCAAGTTGTTTTGTTTTGTTTTTATTTTTTGTCAAGCTAAGGGTAAAATTTTCACATATACAAATGGAAGATTTGATTCTTCCTGTGGTTCTTCATTTGCAATAATAACTACTGTGCCAACTATTTATTACACAGCAATTGATTGTGTGTCTACCATGTGTGACATACACTTCTAGAAATGGACATAGAGTAGTGAACAAGAAGCAGAATTCCCTGTCTTCCTAGACTTTCTTTATTTGTGTCAGAGAGTTGTTGCACATTTACCATAACAATTCATAAATTCCTTTAAGAAAAGCCAACATTAGTCATTATTGACTCCAATCACAGAGAGCTTAGCTAAGAACAGCACATGCCCAAATTCCAGCTATTTTTGTTTTTTAGAAATTTAGCGTAATTATTCATTTGATGCTGATTGGATGTCTTTATTGACTTGCAAAACCATTTTCTTTTTAGATCACAAATAAAGGAAGGTAATTATATGATTGCTAATTAAAGATATATTGAACATTTATGTTCTATTTTTATAGTTTTTTTCTCAAAATCTTAAGCACAAGCTTTAGATAAATTGTACCAAATTCTTCTTTTAGTATAAATAAATACATAGGCATATAAAACACAAATGTATTACATTGGAATCCTAGAAAACATGCATCTGGATTTTCTTTGTAATTTATATATAGAAAAGATTTTATTTAAAAATGTGAACTAACTACAAACAACATGGTGCGATATCTGTAGCCCATGAATGATATGGTTCAGGGATGACATGTATGAAAGGAAGAATGAGGTCCCTTGTGATACTTCATTGTCAACACTGTCAGAAAAGCATCAACTAATATGTCTCGTGTAACTTCTAAAAGATGTATTTGTCCCAAATGGATAAAAAGGGCAGATTCTCTGTTTTTGAAATTCACTTACCCATAGGAAAAATTTTAGTTGACTCCCAATAGGCCAATACATGCTCACAGCTTGCCAAGAGCATAACCACTTATGATTAATTTAAAAAATCTGTGAAATTTTTAAAAATATATATTAGGATTTCCTTGATAGGAATTAATAACAAATACATTATTAATTATTGGGCTTAACTGATTGTTAACATATTGGTTTCTGAAAGCAATACTAAAAATCAGCTACACATTTCTATAGATAAGTTAAGGAAAAAGTAGGCAGAAAAAAAAAAACAAGTGTATGAAAAACTTTTCAATTGGATGCAAAAAGTGATCAGTGGTGGGAAAAATATTTTGGGGAAGCCCTTTTGTTAAATATTTAAGAAGTTTTCTAAGTAAAAAGAGGCAACTCTAGTCTATTAAATGCTATTCTGGCTCCCAGTTTCTGATACTTTTCCTTGGGCATTCTGAGATGGTAGTAGTAAAGGAAAGAACGATTTTTAGTAATTATTCTTTTGTTACTAAGCTTGTTTCTGCATTGGAATAGGACATGAAGGATATCTTTGTTTCTTTTTTCTATGTCTTTCACTTGACAGTGTAGAGAGTTTTGATACACCTGGACTTAGAAATCCTCACATAGAAGCTGGCATGGTGTCCCTCACACTTGAGGAACAGATATGAAACAAATAATTCTCAAAAGACCCTATCAATGCCTCTTTCACTTAGGAAGCAACTGTGTTTTAATAATAGTTATAGGGTTTTTTTAGGCTACGGAAAATTCATGTCCACAATACAGTACTAGAACATATTACATAGAACTTCAACTATTTTAGGACTGGTATTTTACAGTTTGTTTTGTACAACTATTTTAGGACTGGTATTGTACAATTTTGTTTCTGTACAAACAAAATCATAGGTGAATTGAAATATGCAAGTCTTTCTAGATGAAGGGGATTTGTTGCCATATAGACAGGGTCTGGGGACTGAAGCTCAGATATTCAGAAGTCTTTCCTGTAGGGGATCAATCTAGATTTAAGGAAACTTTGTGGGTCTTTAAAATTTCTACAAGCAAAATCTTAAAACCACTGTTTTTTTTCATCAAATACATTTGACAGCTGAAGGAACTAAAGTCCAGTAATAATAAATTACTTGTGAGTGGTGTTGATACCTAATTATTTATTAGACATTACAGTTTTAGGCACTCTTTTTCTGTCTTCTTAATTAAATTATAAATAGGTACCTTCCTTTGTAGTTCAGTAAGTCCTCACATTGCCTAACATAGGATCTTTTATAGTAAGTATGATTGAAAGTCAGTATAATTTTAGAAGTCTTAATTCACATTATTAATATGATTTTCAACATTTTAATATGCTGAACTTCAGATGAAGGCTGATGGCTTCTCATAGTGGCATGAACTTAGCTTTTATAACAGAAATATAGATTGTAAATTAATAGGATGATTGTTTTTCTTAATTGTGAAATTGGCTGCCTAACACACTTTGGAATGCACATAACATCTTTGTAAAAGTACAACCATGCATGCATAATTCATACACCAGGTACCATTCTGTATGTTGGATTTCAGTAGTAAACAAAACCATCAGAAGAATCTTATCCCAAAGATGTTTCCATTCTAATGGAGAGAACAAGACACATACACATATGTCAAAGAGACAAAGAAAAAGCACATCAGATATTGCTAAGTGTTGGGGAAGGGAATCTGTTCTTAGTTTCAGACAGTTGGAATTGTAAAGAAAGTCGTTGGGAAGGCCACACACTATAAGGTAACATTTGAGCAAATTCCTGAAAGAAGGAGGGAAATCATCATACAGTATGTAAGGAAAGAGCATTTAGGCAGAAGGAAGGGCTCCCTGGGCTGTGAGATACCTAGAGAGGCAGAGACACAGCAAGCAGTATAGCCAGAGCAGAAGGAACAAGTGAAGTCACTGTGATGATAGAGGGACAGATATTGGCAAACAGGGAAGAAGAGCAAAGAAGGAGAAGTCCTACTTATAAAAGGTACTTGGGCTGCCTTGTGAATTGTGGCTTTATTTTAGTAAGATGTGAAGCAGAGGGTTTTGAGATGAGAAGTGATGTCATCTGACTTTGTTATAAAAGGTACAGATATTGCAGTGAGCAGCATTTAATATAGATGCAACAAAGACAGAAGCAGTTTCAGTAAACCAGATGAGACTTGATGGTGGCTTAGACCAATACAGTTACCATGGAAGGCTAACAAGAATATACAGGAAATATACAGGTACAGGTATGTTTTCATGATATAACTCATAGGATTCATTGATGGATTGGATATGAGTGTGACAGAGAGCTGTCAAAGATGACTGCCATCTGACTCAAGAACGTGGAAGGAAGCTGTTGTCACAGACTGTGCTGGAGAACATTGAATAATGCATATTAAAGCTCAGACAAGTACCCTCCACAGAGAGGACAAATGAGAAATACTGTATCACAATGTTTTAAGTCCTAGGGCAGCTGCCACTCGGCTTTAGACTGTGTTTCTCCATTACATGAATGAACATATTGACTGGGCTTCATACCAAGCACTAAGATTTAAAATATGGCATCATAAATTTGTAAATACAAATATATCATCATTCACAGTTGGCACTAGCTTTAATAAAGACTGAAGATATTTTTTATTCCACCAAAGAAACAATGCCTTTATAATTTAATAAAGATATAAGTAGTCATCCTATTTATGAATTCCCTATTTGTCCTCTCCATTGAGGATGTTTGCCTGCTTTTTAACTTTAGTTAGGGAGTTCTGTAAAATTTCACTTATTAAAGCGTAGGACAGCCAATATAACCAAAAGTACAGCTGTTCACACTGGGTTAAAAGACATTTTATGCAAAAGCTCTTTATCGATGTTCATGTTTTTTTTTTTCAAAGCAAAGATTATAGACCATTAAATGGACTTAAATAGACATGTTAGGAAAGGATCAACCAAAGGTTTTACCTCCTTCTTCCTGAGCTGTTGCCCTACAGTATAACCCAGTGTCTCTGTGGGTCTCTCAAAAAAACCTCTGCCCAACTAAAGGCCTCACCCCCAAGCAATAACCCTTAGACTGTCTAAACCCTGGAGACACAAGCAGCATCTTTAAGTTAATGTGTATGAAGAAATTCTTTGATTCATTAGAATTATGGTAACCCAAGATAGTTATAATAATGAAATATTGTTTTGATATAAATATAGCACTGTTTTTTGACCACATGAAAAAAGTAGGTTTTTGAAATAATATTCTAAATATGATCATTCTATTGAAATTATTAGTATCCTGCAGATATGATTCTTCCTGGGAATAAGCCCTTTACATGAGAATTTAAATATTTACCTCATCTATACCATAATTGCCAAATAATTTATGAAATGAACTTCAATAAAATAATTAGCAATTGAACAATTATATTAACAAAACTGTAGATTTTCATTGTTGTTTGTAACTCATTTGGCTTAAATCTGAAGTGTTGAGATTTTTTTTTTTAAATAAGGATTCTTTTGGTAAGGATTTATGCAATATTTTATTTTCCCTTTGAAAAGTATTGATTTTGAAAGCCTTATAAATAAACAGCACTGACCTATTTTATTTGCGAATCATTGAGAGTAGGTCACCTGTGGACAGCAAATGATTTTTATTTCCTAGAGGTACATTTTATTGAGGAGAAAGCAAAAGAAAAGAAAAGCTTAATTTATAATGCCAAGTGAAATTACTGGAACCCAGCATTTTCAAAATGTATGCTGCACAGGTATGAGAAAATAGTAGCTCCAAAGCAGAAACAAATAGCCTCGTTCTGTTTTAATCAGAGATTTTATAGAAAGAGCCACAAATAGTGGAAATTACATGACATAGAAACATTTCATTCATGATGCCTATTATTTTTCTTATTTATTAATGATTGTAATAAATAAAAATAGATAATTTAATGAATCATTAATGGTATGGAAAAATTCTATGTGAGTAAAAATAAGTTTCACAAAAGTTTCTATTTGCATTCTATTTGTAACACCCTTATTGTGTAATAAAGGTTTTGTTTTTAGGAAATATACATATAAAAAATGAATAGAGCTAAATATTTCACAGCTGAAAAAAAGGTCAATGGATTTTTGGCTATTTATTCCTTTTCTTAATTTTGTATATTTTCTACCTCTTGACTATGTATTACTGATTTTGAGAAATAAAAATAAGATACTTCTATGAAAATATTTAATATAAGACCACAGACTGAATTTGTTCACATTTTAAAAAA
The DNA here is from genome assembly GCF_045843805.1 of Urocitellus parryii. Lineage (NCBI taxonomy): Eukaryota > Metazoa > Chordata > Mammalia > Rodentia > Sciuridae > Urocitellus > Urocitellus parryii. The sequence goes on from NC_135534.1 coordinate 152,334,457, forward strand.
TAAAATAATAATAATACTTATTTCAAGCTTCCTAACAATAAATCCTCTCATCTACTGATCAAATTTCAGTTTCAAACCTTGGTGATAAAATGAAAACAAATAAACAACAATATGGTAATACATTCAATAAAAGTGAAATTCAAGGAAAACTTTAAAAAATTATAAAATCCTTTGTCCCATCAAAATTTATTTTTTTACTTATAAATGAAAAGAGATGTTATAATCAATGCTACTGTGGAATGATTTATATTTATGTATCCTTATGTAAAATTTTACATTCTGATAAAATGTTTTTTAAAGTTTCCACAAGGGAGAACTAGAGAGTTTATATGAATTGTAGTGGAGGGAAAATAATTAGAAGGAAAACAGCTTAGATTATAGGCAAAAAAATATCATTTCAAGTACACTAGATTTTTTTAATGGTTTATAGCAAGTAAAAGGAAAAATATGCAAAGATATTTTGAAAAATGTGAAAGATTTCCAAGGGGCAAGAGAGAAAAATTATCCTATTTAATCTGATAAGCATTTTGCACTAAAATTATATTGTTTTTTTCATGCAACATAACTACTGTTCAATTGTAAGTTACTAATGAAATATGTAATTATGATAATTATTTTGGAAAATTTCCCAAATTTTATTACATTGTATTGGCTTTGTAATTGTTCAATGAAAGTCTAAAATTTAATATATTTGAATGAGTATCACTGTAAGTTGGGCATTAGGAAGACATAGTAGATAGTAAGAAGATAAATCCTTAGACTTTATAGATGGCAGCTGTTCTTATTAAAACCTCCAGGGAAGTGTTCAGACAAAAGAATAGCTTCAATTTCTCAGGAACAAAGAGGATATCATGGGCTCCACATATTACCATCTAACTCTAATTTGCAAAACAATCTGAGAAGCACCAAACAGCAGTAACAAGAACAAGTGATGTTTATAACATCTCACAGTCCTTTTATGTTCGTGGTTTTTAGAATGGGACATTATGGTTCATTTTCTTTCTCCAAACTCTGTCATAATAAGTAGGAACTTCTAGCATGCCTGAATGCCTAGTAAACCAGATGAGGAACAACCAGGTGGAAATTTATTTTGACATAAGGAGAGCTCAGACTTCAATAATCAAAACACTGAAAACATATTAGTGATCTTCATTTAAGACCTGAAACCTATTCAATATGGATTCCATTTCGGTTTTTGCATTCTATTTGTAAAATTCTACCAATTTTTACATTAAGATGTCAAAAACTGATCAAGGCCAATGGAGTAAAAAGATCTGTATTTTTGTCTTACTTTTACCATTTACTGGCTGTATGATCCTAATGAATTTATGAAGCATTACTGGATCTTAGCTACCTCTACTTTACAACAGAATATATGGCTTAAACTTTGTAGGATTTACATGAAATAACATGTGAAATACTCTAGTACAATATAGCTTCCAAAAACTATGTAAGTTAATAAATATTAGTCCTTCCCTTTCTGCTTTGCATCCTTTCATCTTCTATTACATTTCTAGAGATGTAGAATATTCCCCTTAGACTGTGCCAGTTACTATAGCTGTGATTCTCAGGAGAATTAGCTTGGAACAAACATCCCTAGAGAAGAATGTTAGAGTCTTAGAGGATAAGTTAAAAATAGTACTTTTAAAGGTTTCAAAAATTATTCTTACACATCTCATTTTGGGAGGGAGAACCAAGAACCACAGTGATAAACCAGCTTAAAATCATTGCACTTACACAGTGATTATAAATAAGTAAAATCAATGAAGGGTTGAGAAAAAGTTCTTATTTTAAGGTGTTACAAACAATGTTGCAATGGATATCTTTTTAAGCGGAATCAGTTGGCTGAAGAGTAATGTATACTCTCCATTTTGATAAATCTTTTAAAAAATTCCCCTCTTCTCAGGAATCCCAGTTTATAGTCCTACCTATGCAACATTAAGATCTTATTTTCCTCCACATCTTTGTAAACACTCCATGTTATCTACATTTACCACCACGCTCCTCCCCACTATTCAATATGACACTTTCTATTCCTTAGCCATAAACTTTTATTTCTGGAATTACTGGCTCTCAGAGAGGCAGCGCAGGACAAATGTCAAAGACATGGACTCAAAGCCTGGACTGCCTTGGTGTGTGTGCCTGGTCTACCACTTACCAGGTGTGTGGCCCTGAGAAAGCTCTTTAAACCAGTATCTCACTATTCTGCTAAGATCAGTGAAGCAGTTATGTAATTTTAAGTGAATTTATATAATCTATATGTACAGAAGAATGCCCAACACCTATCAATCCTTATAGAAGTGTTTATTATTAATATTTTTGTTAGTTTCCCTTTGCTGCTATGACAAATTAAAATTAAAAGCAACATAAACTTTATTTATTTTTTCTATTTCTATTTTTTATTTTTTGTGCATTGTAGTTATACATAACAGTGGGACTCATTCTGACATATTTATAAATGCATATAATATGGTTTTCTCCATATCAATCCATTTCAAAACTATCCCCCTCTTTCCATTCTGCCTCCTCTAATCCCCTTCCTCTATTCTGTTACAATTTTTAGAGAACAGACATTTAAAATGAGTCTTATGAGATTAAAATCAATGGGTGAGCATATCCGTTTCCTTCTGGAGACTCTGTGGAAGAGTCAATTCCTTGCCTCTTCCAACTCCCAAGGACAGGAGTGGCTCATGGTTAGATCCCTGTCATCACAGCCTCTCTGCCCTTCACTGGTTACAACTCCTGCCTCCTTCAGAGAAGGATATGTGTGATTTCATGGAGGACCTACTGGAGTAGTGCTCAATAATTTCTTCATTTCAGTATTTTTAACTTCAATTATATCTGCAGAAACTGACCATCTATGGTAAAATTTACAGATGTGAAGGACTGAATATCTTTGAAGGTTTACTTTAGCCTACTACAGTTCTCTTTTAAATTTTACATTACAATGGTTTTATTTTCCTTATGTACTGGTTGACTCCATTGTGAGCATTATATTTTATCAGTTATACAATGCAAAATATTTTCTTTCAATTGAACTTTTATCTTTTAAAAGATAAAAGCTGCTCATGGTAGCTTTCATAATATAGGCATTTCAATGAGCATAATATTTGTGACTATTAACACCTCTATTAGATGGAAATAAAGAAACAAGGAATATCCATATTATAGACTAATATGCAAACATTAAAAATAAAGCAATCTGTATATTAAACTGGAAAAATATCCAAGAAGAATAATTAAGTGATGAAAAAGGGCATACATTTTATGTAAAGTAAACTTCCATCTTATATATAAAAAGATACACCTCAAACTTTTTGGTAGCTTCCAAGGGGGACAGGATTAGTAAGTTAAAAAAGTCAATCATTACTTTTTAATCTATATTCCACAGGATTAGGAGGTTAAGGAAAATCAATTATTATTTTTAATCTACATTCTATCAGCTGAAAAACTTAACAGTGAAATATAGTTATTACATATGCCATATCTATAATTGAATTCAAACACAGGAATATTAAATCTAAAGAAAAGTACATTTAATGTTCCATAGGATTTCAGAAGGAGATGATTGCTGATGTCTAAGAAAATTAAAGAGGCAACATTTTAAAGAAGAAAAAAAAAGAATCATACAACAGATATAAAGCACATTCTGAAAAGATAATTTAAGCAGAAAAAAGCTGCTTGCGGGTAATAAAGTAAGTAATGGGCAATACTGATGAAGCATTTCAGTTGGATTAAATCTTAGAAGGATATTTTTGTTTTTGTTCTAATTAGTTATACATGACATTAGAACACACTTTAACACATCATACATAAATGGAGTATAACTTCTCATTCTCCTCTTTGTACATGATGTAGAATCACACTGGTCATGTAGTCATATGTGCATATAGGGTAATAATGCTTAGTATGAAAGAGAGTACACATTTATTTCTCCCAGTAAAAACCCTCAAATCACTGTAACTCGTGGAGAGTCTCTGACTCCTCAAAGTGTTCTCAAGTTTACCTGAGCTCTTGTAAAATATTCCCTACATACAGAAGAACAAGGCAATAGCTAGAAGGAAACCCACAAGAAACTTCATTTTACATTGGGCATGCTTGGGAACATCACTGTTTTTTCCTTTCAAATTTCCTAAATGCTCTCAAACTCTAAAGACCACCCATGAAATGAATTACTGTTATGGATATGTTGTTTGGCTATCAATAAAAATGATTATAAAAGAATTATTGAAAAATAAGTGAATCTCCATTAGATCAGGTAGAGAGAAGTAATGAGAGGAGAGGGGAGGGAAAAGGGGGAAAGGAAGGGCAGTAGAATAAAACAGACATTATTATTGCTGTATGTATATACCTGACTGCATGACCAATGTGATTCTGCAACCTGTACACTCAGAAAAATGAGAAATCATACCCCATCTGATTCAAATGTATGATATGTCAAGATCATTGAACTGTCATGGGTAACTAATTAAAACAAATAAAAAAATTCAAATTCAAAAAAAAAAAAAAGAAAAAGAAGTGAATCTCACTTGATGTTAAAGATTTGTTAAAGGAATGGATCATAGGAGCAAAACTATATACAAAAAGAGATAAAGTCATACTTGTAATTATTTAGAAACTTAAAAGAAAGCAAAGACTCAATCTTCAATTGTGTGTATGTGTCTCTGTATGTATATGCACATAAATATATCCTAACATTTTTGCTAACTTTTAAAAAATCTACTACATTATAATGAAAAAATACTCAAATGTCTAATACATCTTTGTTCATAGTAGTATAATTTATGATAGCAAAAGACAGAAACCACTTAAATGTTCATCAATGGATGAAGGAATTTTAAAAGTGTAATATCTATCCTATGGAATAGTATTTAAACTTTAAGATAAAATTCGGATACATGCTACAACACAGATGAACCTTCAAAATATTATGAGAAGGGAAATAAACCAGACAACAAATAACAAATACTCTGTGATTTTACTTATTAAAAATATGTAGAACAAGCTGACCTTCATGGGAGGCCAGGCCCAAGATAGGTCCGCCCCCCAACCCTATGAGCCCAGGCCTAACCCACTTCCTTCTTGGGACACTGCAGCCATTGCCATAGCCCTCCCCACACAGTAGTCTCCACCTTTGGACAATGGACAGGACTTAGAAGCAGCTGCATCTCGGAACAGGTATCCCAAAGCCAGTGTAAGTCCACCCTTTCAGCCCCATTTCTGAAAGAGGCTGCATCCATTTTGAGACACTTCCACTGCCATCTCCAATTACCTCTACTATTGCTGCTACCACCTATGCTTGCAGTACCATCCACTATGGACTTGGACAGGGTCTGGAAGCCCAACTGCAAGATGAGGTACAGATAATCTGCACAGATACTATAAGGTTATAAGGTAGAAACTGTAATACCTCAGACCCACACTGCATGAAAGAAAGATACATAGACAACATGGAAAAACAAGGGAGGAAACTACCCCAAACAAACTAGGATACTATAATAACAGAACCCATGGGAAGCACAGTTGATGCAATGTCAGAGAAGAAGTTCAGAATGTACACACTTAAAATGATCTGTGAATTAAATAATGACCTAAATGAACAAATACAGGGGAAAATTGATCACTCCAACAAGAGATAAGAGAGCAAATACAGGCAACCATTGATCACACCAACAAAGAAATAAGGGAGGAAACACAGGTAGCAAAAGATTACTTCAAGCAAGAGATAGAGATTCTGAAAAAAAAAATCAGAAATCCTTGAAATAAAGGAAATAATAAGCCAAATAAAAAACTCAATAGAAGGCATCACCAACAGACTAGATCACTTGGAAGACAGAATGTCTGATAATAAAGATCACATAATCTGGAAAAATAGTTGACCACACAGTGAAGATGGTAAGAATCCATAAACAGAACATCCAAGAATTATGGGATAGCATCAAAAGACCAAATTGAGAGTTATTGCGATAGAGTAAGGCATACAGTTTCAAACCTAAGGAATGCACAATCTCTTCAATGCAATAATATAAGAAAATATTCCAAACATGAAGAATATTGGAAAATCAAATACAAGAGGCTTACAGAACACCAAATGTACAAAATTACAACAGATCTACACCAAGGCACATTATAATGAAAATGCCTAGCATACAGAATCTTAAAGGCTGCAAGAGAGAGGAATCAGATCACATATAGGGGGAGACCAAGTAGTATCTCAGCAAATTTTTCAACCCAGACCCTTAAAGCCAGGAGATCCTGGAGCAACATATACAAAGCTCTGAAAGAAAGTGGATGCCAAATAAGAATCTTATAAACAGCAAAATTAAGCTTCAGATTTGAGGACAAAATAAAAACCTTTCATGATAAACAAAAGTTAAAAAAAATTCGCAGTGAGAAAGTCTGCACTACAATGCATCCTCAGCAAAATATTCCAGAGGAAATGAAAAACAGCAATGAAAATCAGCAAAGGGAGGAACTATACTAAAGAAAAAGGCTAATCAAAGAAGAAACCAACTTTAAGTTAAAAACCAAAAATAACCCAAAATGTCCAGGAATACAAATAATATTTCAATAATAACCCTGAATTTGAGTGGCATAAACTCATTAATTAAAAGACATAGACTGACAGATTGGGCTTAAAATAAAAAAGACCCAACAATATGTTGCCTTCAAGATACTCATCTCATAGGAAAAGACATCTACAGACTGAAGGTGAAAGGGTGGAAAAAAATGTACCACTCATGTGGACCTCTTAAACAAGCAGGGTTTTCCATCCTCTATCAGATAAAGTGTACTTCAAACCAAAGCTAGTGAAAAGGGATAAAGAAGGACATTTCATACTGCGTAAGGGATTCATGCAACAATAAGACATAGCAATCATAAATATCTATGCCCCAAACAATGGGGCATCTAGGTATGTCAAACATATCCTTCTCAAATACAAGAACAAAATAGACCACAATACAGTAATCCTGGGTGATGATAATGCACCTCTTTCACCATTCAATCTTCCAAAATAAAACAAAGAAACTATAGAACTCAATAATACAATCAATAATTTAGACTTAAAAAAATATATAGAATATTCTATCCATCATTGAGTGAATAGACTTTCTTCTCAGCGGCACATGGATCTGTCTCCAATGGACCATATGTTATACCACAAAGCAAGTATTAGCAAACTCACAAAACAATAGAGATACTACCCTGCATTCTGACCATAATGGAATAAAATTAGCAATCAATGATACAATTAAAAAGAGAAGTTACTACAACACCTGGAGATTCAATAATACACCATTGAATGACACATGGATAACAGGAGATATCAGGGAGGAGATTAAAAAAAATACTTAGAGGTAAATGAGAACTCTGATACTACTTATCAAAATCTCTGGGATACTATGAAGTCGGTGCTAAGAGGAAAGTTCATTGCAAGAAGTTCATTCATTAAAAAAAGAAAAAGTCAACAAATAAACGACCTGACATTACAGCTCAAAGCCCTAGGAAAAAAAGAACAAACCAACAAAAAGTAGCAGAAGACAGGAAATAATTAAAATGAGGGCAGATATCAATGAAATTGAAACTGAAGAAATAAATCAAAAAATTGACAAAAGAAAAGGTTCTTTGAAAAAGTAAATAAAATCGAGAAACCCTTAGTTACTTTAATGAAAAGAAGGAGGGATAAAACTCAAATTATTAAAATTTGTGATGAAAAAGGAAATATCACTACAGACACTATTGAAATGCAGAAGATAATCAGAAAAAATCATACTCCAATAAAATAGAAAACCTAAAAGACACCAAAAAATTTCTAGAGGCATATGATCAACCCAAACTAAGTCATGAGGACATACACAATTTAAACAGGTCAATTTCAAGTAAAGAAATAGAAGATGCCATTAAAAGCTTACCAACAAAGAAAAGCCCAGAACCAGACAGATTCACAGCTGAGTTCTACAAGACCTACAAGGAATAATTAATACCAATACTCCTTAAATTATTTCATGAAATAGAATAGGAAAAAAACCCTCCAAACTCATTCTACAAAGGTACTATTATCCTGATACCAAAACCAGGCAGAGACACACCAAGGAAAGAAAATTTCAGACCAATATCCCTGGCGAACATTGATGCAAAAATTCTCAATAAATTTCTGGCAAATCACATAAAAAACATATTTAAAAAATAGTGCACCATGATCAAGTGGATTTCATTCCAGGGATGCAAGGCCGGTTCAATATACAGAAATCAATAAATATAATTCATCACACAAATAGACTTAAATAGACTTAAAGATAAAAATCATATGATTATATCAATTGATGCAGAGAAAGAATTTAACAAAATATAGCATTGTTTCATGTTCATAACACTAGGAAAAACTAGGAATAGTAGGCACATACCTCAATAATGTAAAAACTATCTATACTAAACCCAAGGCTAACATCATTTTAATGGCGAAAAATTAGATGCATTCCCTCTAAAAACTGGAACAAGACAAGGGATGCCCTATTTTACCACTTCTATTCACCATAGTCCTTGAAACTCTAGCCAGAGCAATTAGAAAAATGAAAGAAATTAAAGGGATATGGATAGGAAAAGAAGAACTCAAACTATCATTATTTGCTGACAACATGATTCTATACTTAGAGGATTCAAAAAGTTCTACCAGAAAACTTCTAGAACTAATGAATTCAGCAAAGTAGCAGGATATAAAATCAATACCCATAAAACAAATGCATTTCTATATACTAGTGAAGAAGCCTCTGAAGGAGAAATTAGGAAAACTACCCCATTGACAATAGCTTCAAAAAATAAATAAAATACATGGAAATCAATCAAATGAAAGAGATAAAAGACCTCTACAATGAAAACTGCAGAACACTAAAGAAAGAAAGTGAAGAAGACTTTAGATGATAAAGATCTCCCATGCTCCTGGATAGGCAAAATTAATCCTATTGTCAAAATGGCAATACTACCCAAAGTGCTGTACAGATTCAATGTGATTCCAATTAAAATCCCAATGTAACTCCTTATAGAAATAGAGAAAGCCATCATGAAATTCATTTGGAAAAATAAGAGACCCAGAATAGCCAAAGCAATCCTTAGCAAGAAAAGTGAAGCAGGAGGCATACCAGTTCTTAAACTATACTACAAAACAACAGTAACAAAAATGGCATGGCATTGGCAGCAAAATAGACTTGTAGACCAATGCAACAGAATAGAAGACCCTGAGAGAACCCCACAAAAAAATAGTTACCTCATACTAGACAAAGGTGCCAAAAACATACATTGGAAAAAAGATAACCTCTTCAGTAGATGGTGTTATACATCTGGAAATCCATATGTAGCAAAATGAAACTAAACCGTTATCTCTCACCATGCACAAAACTCAACTCAAAATTGATCAAGGACCTAGGAATTAGTCCAGAGACCCTGTGCCTAATAGAGGAAAAAGTAGGCCCAAATCTTCATCATGTCCGATTTGGCCCTGACTTCCTTAACAAGTAAATAAACAAGTAAAGCTCGAGAATTAAAACCAAGAATCAATAAATGGGATGGATTCAAACTAAAAGGCTTCTTCTAAGCAAAACAAATCATCAGTGGTGTGAAGAGAGAACCTACAGAGTAGAATATCTTTACCACACACACATCAGATAGAGCACTAATCTCCAGGATATATAGACACTTCTCAGAAAATAAACAAGTGATCAACAAATAGATGAAAAAATATTCAATATATCCAGTAATTAGAGAAATGCAAATCAAAACTAAAATTTCATCTCATGCCATTCAGAATGGCAGTTATCAAGAATACAAACAATAAGCGTTGGCAAGAATATGGGGGAAAAGGTACACTCATACGTAGCTGGTAGGACTGCAAATTGGTGCAACCAATCTGGAAAGCAGCATGGAGATTCCTTAGAAAATGTGGAATGAAACTACTATTTGAACCGGCTATCTCACTCCTCAGTCTATACCCAAAAGACTTAAAATCAGCGTACTATATATGCAGCCACATCTATGTCCATAGCAGCTCAATTCACAATAGCTAAACTGTGGAACCAACCTAGATGCCCTTCAATAGATGAAATGGATAAAGAAACTGTGGTATATATTCACAATGAAATATTACTCAGCATTAAAAGAGAATAAAATTATGGAATTTGCTGGCAAAAGGATGGAGTTGGAGAATATTATGCTAGGTAATGTAAGCCAATGCCAAAAATCTAAAGGCCAAATTTTCTCTCTGATAAGTGAATGCTGATCCAAAATGGGAAGGGGGGAGGCATGGGAAAAAATGGAGGAACTTTGATTGGGCAAAGGAGAGGAGGGGTGGGGTGGGTGCATGGGGGCAGAAAAGATGGTGGAATGAGATGGACATCATTACTCCAGATACATGTAAGACTGCATATAGGGTGTGATGCTACACTGTGTACAGCCAGAGAAATGAAAAGTTGTGCTTCAGTTGTGTACAATGAATCAAAATCCATTTTACTGTCATATATACTTAATTAAATAAATTTTTAAAAATTAAAAAAATATATAGAACTGTCAGATTCATGGAGAAAGAAAGTAGAATGGTGTTCACCAATGTATAAGGATGTAATTAGGGTTTCAATTTTAAATGATGACAAAGTTCTAGAGACAGATAGTGATAATGGTTGCATAACAACTTAAAACTACTCAGTGTCAATTAATTGTATAGTTCAAAAATGGTTAAAATGATATATTTTATATTATGTCTATTTTATCACAATAAAAAGTTTGGGGATTGAGAAATGGTGATATCAACTAATTTTCAAAATATAAAGTACAAGGAAAGAGAAATTGCTCAAAGATATTTTATTATACTGTGATTCATTTTATTATGTTATATATTTCAGTGTTGAGACCTTTTGAATAATATCTATTTGGTGCACAAGACTGAAAAAAAAAAGTCTTCATCCAAATTCCTTTTTCTACTATAATGTATAAGATACAGAGATTAATTTCTTCTGAGCAATCACATGGCTGGATACCTGCTATCATAGGAGGAATTATTAAGGTTTGAGTCACCCAAGTCTCCTGTAAAATTTGACTTCAGACACAGATAACATTATCTAGGATTACTAAAAACTAAACTTTCCTTTATTAATCAAATTATCTTTTAAATAACAGTATGTATCCAATTATTTCATAAAGTATACTGACCTACATAGTGTAGATGACTATAAATTACATTTCACCTATGAGCCCAAACCAATTAATTCAGTTTGAAAGAAACTTAATGGCAGGTATTTAATTACTGACATCCTACAGAAAATGACATTTAATAAAATAATAAAATTTTTCCTATATTCTAATAAAGATCTTTAAGAGATAAAGTGAACCAGTATATGTCTTGAAAATTAATCTAGTCTTAAAAAGAAGAAAACATTAATAGAGTCATGTTCAAGAGCTTTTAATAGGACAGTGAGTCTAAAATAGAAACCCTTGGGTATCTCATTATAAAATAGTATAACATTTTGCTCACAGTCTTAGTGTGGAAAAAAAGGTGAGCACTAATGAAACACCAAGTTAAACACAGAAATTAAATTGGAGAATAGACATTCTTCAGTGTCAGTTACTATCTTGGAAATCTCATGTCAATGGACACTGAGAAAATACCCCCCAAAATTGGGCAAGGAGGCCAAATTTCAGAACAATGCATGTAGGGTGTGATGCTACACTGTGTACAGACAGTTATTTGTAGATACTACAAATAACTCAATATGGAAAATTTTAAAAAATAGTCTTTTGTCTATAGAAACTGTAGATTGATTTTTTTTTCAAAAAATCATCACTATGAAGGTCAAAGAATTTAGTTAGAAAATTTAGGTTGCTATGCCAACATGAAAATAAAACAATTTTAAAACATGAACATAAAGTAGCTCAAAAAACTAATAAAATTATATAAACTAATCATGTACACATATGGTGTTCTATAATCAAGGTAGTCAGTGAAATAAGAACATATAAGAAGAAGGTAGAAAATTCCTATGAACAAAATTTACCTTGAACAATAACTTTTTTTCTGAGAAATGCCACAATATACATTTTTGTGGGACTGTCAGCAAATCATTTTTATCAAGCACTTTATATTAAAATGTTAGTATTTGTCAGCTAGTGGGGATTAGGACAAAATGATGATAATTTTAATTTGTTGAGTACTTACTATGTGCTAAGTAATCCACACACATCATCTCATTTTATATATGCTAGTTCATAAGTTTAGCACTATTATTAATCCTACTATTTTAACTAGGCAAGACAGTTTCAGACAGTCGAAGGTGTTTGCTTATGGTCGCATGATAAGTGGATCTAGGATCTTCCAACTATATGACTCTATAGGGTCTTTGGTATTGACAATTATACAATATCCTTAAGTAATGTGTTAACATTTTTAACAGTTACCAGTTAAATGGAAAAATATTGGGGCAGAAAGAAAGAAGAAATTGTGGTAGTGAATTTAACTGTATAAAGTGAAAGAGGTAGTTGGTGGGGGGTTGGTACCTATTAGGCACAATTTATAAAATAATATTTTAACCTCCAAAAAAGGAGTGAATTTGTTTTAGATATTTCTTGTTTTTTTTTTTTTTTCACTTTTGACTACTGTTGTGGCTTGGATGTGAGATGTCTCCCAAAAGCTCATGTATTAGAAAATGCAAGAAAGTTTAGAGGAGAAACAATCTGGCCATGAGAGTTTAATCCAATCAGTGAATTAATCACTTGAAAGGATTAACTGAGTGGTAGCTGAAGGCATGTGGGGTGTGGCTGGAGGAGGTGGAGCATGGAGGGCATGGCTTTGGAGTATATATTTGTATCTGGCAAGTGAAGATATCTATCTATCTATCTATCTATCTATCTATCTATCTATCTATCTATCTATCTCTGTTTTCTGATCATCATGTGAGCTGTCTTTCTCTGCCATACTTTTCTGTCATGATATTCTGCCTCACCTCAAGCCCTGAAAACGGAGCTGGCTGTCTATGGGTTGAGATCTCTGAAACCATGAACCCCCAATAAACTTTTCCTCCTCTATAACTGTGCTGGTCAGGTCTTTTGGTTGCAGCAGTGAAAATGCTGACTAAAACAACTATTTTGAGAGAAATTTTAGTGTCTTTGTCAAGGATGGGATGTTTACGTGTGTGAGTTTGGATCTTTGACTTCCATTCCATTGGTATACAAGTATATTTTTTATGCCAGATACTATGAAGAAAAGGCAGCCTTTTAAACAAGTGGTGGTGGGAACACTGTGTATGCATCAGGAGAAGAATGAAGCTAGATCCTTATTTCTCACTTTGGACAAAAGCCAACTCAAATTGGATCAAAGACCTAGAAATAAGACTAGAAACTGCTAGAAGAAAACATCAGAGAAATTCCAATTATGCAAGAACTTCTTCTATAGTATTCCTAAAGCTCAGGAAATAATTTCAAAATTAATAAATGGTATGATATAAAATTAAAAAGCTTTTGCATGTAAGGCAAACAAGAGTCTAAAGACAGAACATATAGAATGATAGAAAATTTTTGACAGTAACTCGTCCAATTGAGAATTAATATGCAGAATATGTAAAGAACTTAAATTTAACATCCAAACAACAACAAACAAAACAAGAAACAAGGAACTCAATCAATAAATGGCCAAAGCACTAAAAAAAAGAGACATTTCTCAAAAGAAGTAGTACAAATGGCCAATCAATGCATAAAAAATGTTCAACATCTTTAGCAATCACAGCAATACAAATCAAATCTACACTGAAATTTCAATCCAGTTAAAATGGCAATCATTAAGAATACAAATACCACTAAATGCTGACAAGAATATGAGGGAATAGGTAAACTTATACACTGTTGGTGGCAATGTGGTTGTAGATAAGTACAACCACTGTGGAAACCAGTATGGAGGCCCCTCAAAAGAATAGGAATGGACTTGCCATATGATCTAGCTATACTACTCCCTAGTGTTTACCCCAAATAAGTCAGTCTACATTAAATATACATGCATACACACGGTTACAGCAGTGCAATTCACAATAGCTAAGTTATGGTACTACCCTAGTTTTCCAACAGATGAATGGATAAACATAATGTGGCACATATACATAATGGTTTTATTCAGCCAAGAACAAGAATCAAATTATGTCATTTGCAGAAATATTAGACAAAACTGGAGAGCATCATGTTAAGTGAAACAAACCAGACTCAGAAAGTCAAGGATTATATGTTTTCTCTCACGTATGGAATTGTGAAAGGTAAAAAGAGAGATCTCTCATGAAAATAGAAGGGAAATCAGGAGAGAAAAAGAAAGGCATTAGGAGGAGGGAGGAGAAGTCAAAGGCACATAATGGGAAATGAAAGTCTTCAAATTATATTATGTACTTATGTGAATATGTCACAATGAATCCTGCTATTATGTATAATTGTTACGTACAAACAAAAAAATAGGAGCTTTAGGTTCACAGACAAATTGAGAGAAAAGTACAAAATTTCCCATATACGCTCTATCCCCACATATTCTCAACCTCCTTTAGACCAGAGTGGTCTGTTTGCTATCACTGTCAAACCTACACTGACATAATATAGTCACCAAAGTTCACAGTTCATACTAAACTTCACTTTTGGTGTTGTGCATTCTATGGGGTTGGACAAATGTATGATGACAGTATTGCCATTATGGTATCATACATAGGTCATTGCCCTCAAATTCTTCTATGCTTTCCCTATTCATTCATTCTGTCCATATTCAATTCCTGGCAATCATTGATCTTTTTACCATCTGTGTAGTTTTGCCGTTTGTAATTGGAATGGAAAGTACATAGCCTTTTTAAATTGGCTTCTTTCAATGCATTTAGGTTTCCTCCATGTCTTTTCATGGCTTGATAGCTTTTTATAGTGTTGAATAATATTCATTGTCTGGATATATCATTAATCTGTTAACCCACTGAAGGACATCTTGGTTGTTTCCAGTTCAACAATTATGAATCGTGACGCTATAGTATCCATATGCCAGTTTTTCTGTGAATATAAGTTTTCAATTCATTTGGATAAATATGATATAGTATGGTTACTATATCATATGGTAAGAGTATGTTTAGCTTTATAAGAAACTGCCAAACTTTCTTTCCAAGAAGCATTTTGCATTTGCCCTAGTAATGAATAAGGACTCTTTTGGTTTCACACCCTCACCAACATTTGCTGTTGTCAGTGTTCTAGATTCTGGACATTGTAAAAAGTATGCATCTCACAGTTGTTCAATTTGCATTTCCCTGATGACATAGTGAAGCATCTTTTTATATGCTTATTTGCCATCTGTATATCTTCTTTTCTCGGATGTCTCTTAAGGTCTTTGTCCCATTTATTAATTTGTTTATTTTCTTATTTTTGTTTGTATTTTTTTTTTGGTAGCAGGGATTAAACCCAGGGAAGTTTAACCACTGACCTCCAACTTCAGCTCTTTTCTTCTACTTTTTATTTTGATCCAGGGTCTCCCTAAGTTGCTGACGGCCTTGCTAAGATGCTGATACAGACCTGGAATTTACAATCTCCCTACCTCAGCTTTCTGAGTCTCTGAGGTTGCAGGTGTGCACCACCACACCTTGATCTTATCTTATTTGGATTTTAAGAGTTATTTTTATATTTTGAATACCTTTGCTTGATAAAGTGTGTCTTTCGTGAACATTTTCCCTCAGTTTGTGACTTGTCATCTCATTCTCTTGACATTGTATTTTGCAGTGCAGAAGTTTTTAATTTTAATGACATCAAGACTACCAATCATTATTCTCATAGATAATGCCTTTGGTATTATATCTAAGAAATCATCAATATATCCAAAGCTCTCTAGAATTTCTCCAAGTTTATCTTCCATCAATTTTTCAGTTTTACATTTAGTTTTATAAGCTATTTTGAATTTGTTTTTGTGAGAAGTATAAGGTCATTACTTAGATTCATATTCTTTCTCTCTCTCTCTCTCTCTCTCTCTCTCTCTCTCTCTCTCTCTCTCTCTTGCACATATATGCTCATTTGTTCTAGCAACATAGCTAACTTTCTTCAACAAATGGTGCTAGACAACCTTCAGTATGATGATGACTTTTAGTTATGACACCTTTATCAAAAATCAGTTGAGTACAGGTGTGCTTGTCTATTTCTTGGCTCTCTATTCTGTACAATTAATCTATTTGTTCTTTGGCTATAACCATAGAACAGTCTTGATTACTGTAGTTTTATGTAGATATTGGGTAGGGACAGTACTAAGACTGTTCGTCCATGAAATTTCGTTGGCTATTCTTATTCCTTGTATTTCCATCTAAACTTTAAAATCAGTTTGTCAATATCCACAAAATAACATGTTGGGAATTTGATGAATTGTATTGAATCTATCAATCAAGTCGGGAAGAACTGACATATTTACAATTTTGTATCTTTGTTTGATTTCTTTCACCATAGTATTGTAATCTTTCTCATATTGACCTCACATATATTGTTGGATTTATATCTACATATATTGGGGGATGCAAATGTATTATGTTTCTAATTCCAAATTCTACTTGTTCATTGCCTTTCAGTCTATTGTCTGAAATTAATATGCTTTTTCTGTTTTCTTTTGTTGTGTACTAGCATGGCATATTTTTCTTTATCCACTGACTTTCAATCTGTGTGTTTTCATATTTACAGTTGGTTTTTTATCGACAACAACATTTACTGTTTAATCAAATGCTTGTGTTATAATAATGTATTATAGTATACTATGTTCTCTTTGTTGCCCTTGTTCTTTGTTTCTATTTTTATCTTTCAACTTTCTTCTGCATATTATGATTTTTATTTTGTATTTTATATGATTCCATTTTATCTCCTTTCTTAGTATACCAATTATATTTCTAAACAATTCTATTGATTATCCTACAGTTTGTCATATACATTTATAATTAATCCAAGCTCACTTTTAAATAACACTGTCTTCACAGAAGTGTGGGCAGCTTATAATAACAAATAATCCTAATTCATTCCTCCCATCCTTTGTATCACTCCTATCATTCATTTCACTTAAATATAAACATATGTAGCCATAATAAGCATATATAATATAATATTCATAAGTATACCTAATTGAATACATTATTGATATTAATATTTTGAACTAACTCATGTTAAATCAATTAAGATTAAAAAAAAGAAAGTTTTTATATTTTACCTTGACTTATTTCTTCAACATTCTTCCTTTCTTTGTAGAGATATATGCTTATGACCTATAGTTATTTTCCTTTTTTAATAAACTTTTAACATTTCTTATAAGGTGACTCTACCCACAACAAATTACATTAATTTTTGTTTGAAAAAACATTTTTACTTCTTTCTGAAGAATATTTTTGCAGGCTATAGAATTCTAAATTGATGTTATTTTCTCTCAATACTTTGACTATGTTACTCTCTTCTTACTTCCATGGTCCCTGATGAGAAGTTAGGGAATTCTAAACTTCATTCCTTTATAAGTAAGTTGAGGGCTTTCCCCTTTGTCTTTGATTTTCTATAGTATGAAAATAATATGCAAACATGTAGTTTTTTGACATTTCTCCTCTTTGGTATTCTCTGAGCTTCCCAGATTTTTGGTTTGGTATCTAATACTAATTTGGAAAGTTTTTCAGTCATTGTTCTCTCAAATACTGCTTATGCTTGCGTCTTTCTTTATTTTCCTTCTGGATACCCATTTTACATTTATTATTATTATTATTATTATTATTATTATTATTTGGTTCTACAATCCTTCTAGTCCTTGGATATTATTTGGCATTTCAGTTTTTTTCTCAACTCTCTATGGTTCACTAATAAACCCTTCAGGACATTCTTGATTTTGATAATATTATATTTTTAAAATATCTAGCATTTTTTCCTTACATCTTTTTTTTTTTTTCATGCTAGGCACACAGCTGTTTTTACAATTTTTATTTTGAGGCAGGGTCTCACTAAGTTTCCAGGGCTGGCATCTAACTTGTGATTCTTCTGCCTTACTCTTTCAATTTCTGGAATTACAGGTGTTTGTCTTTAGGCCCAGCTTCTGACACTTCTTTTGGTTTGACCATTCTGCAGAATTGTCATATCTCTGCTTATATCACCCAACTGTTCTTATATGTTATTTTCTTTATTTTTTAGAAACTTCAGCATGCTAATTGTTATTTTAAATTCTCCATCTGAAAATTCCAATATCCTATCTTTGTCTGGTTTTAATGATTTCTTTGACTTTTTATATTATCTTGCCTTTTAGTATGGCACTGAGATAATGGTTTAAAAAATTCTCTAAATATGCTGTTAGTGCTGTGTTGGTAAAGTGTGTGGAAGAAGGAAAGTATTCAGCAGTCATCTGATTGGGTCTTAATATTTTACTGAACTTACACCTCTGAACAGAACTTCACAAATGGTTCTCTGTCCTCTTCACTCCCCTTTGTGGGGGGCAGATGTCTATACTGGAATGACTTTGGGTAATCCTTTTTCCTACATGGAAATCTGGAGATCTTTTTCTCTATTTTAGGGAAATTGTGATATGGAAGCAACCTAAATATCAGCCAACAGATAAATGGATAATGAAAATATGTTACATTCAAACAATGGAATATATTATTCAATCTTAAAAGGAAGGAGATCTTGTCAACTGTAATAATAAGGATGAACCCAGAAGAAATGATAGTAGGTGAAATAAGCCAGTTATAAAAGAACAAATACATTCTGCTTTCACTTATCTGAGGTATTTAATCAAATTTATGGAAGAAGATAATAGAATGGTAGTTGCCAGAGACTGGGCAGGGTTGGGGGAAGGCAGAGAGTAAGAAATTTGGAATTTTTCAATAAGTACAGGTTTTACTTTAGCAAGTGAATTCAATTTTAGAGATCTGCTACACAATACAGTGTCTATGGCTAACCATACTGTATTGCATCTTAAAATTTTTCTTTCTTTCTTTCTTTCTTTCTTTCTTTCTTTCTTTCTTTCTTTCTTTCTTTCTTTCTTTCTTTCTTTCGTTCTTTCTTGTGGCACTACAGATTGAATCCAAGGGGTGCTATATCATGGACCTACAGTCCCCAACACTTTTAATTTTTATTTTGAGGGGGTCTCAATAATGCTTAAAATTTCTTAAAGAGTGACTTTCATATTAGTTTTACAAACAACAAGGTACCTAGATTGTGGGGATAATTTCATGAATGTATCCATAAGTCCAAAGTCATGAAGTTATATACAATAAATATGGGCAGTTCATTGTTCCTCAATTGTGACTCAATAAAACCATTTTGGAGGGGGGTTTTAAGGGATCAAACCTAGATGTGCTTAACCACTGAGCCACATCCCCAGACCTTTTTTATTTTTTTTATTTGGAGACAGGTCTCACTTAATTGCTTAGAGCCTTTCTAAGTTGCTGAGGCTGGCCTTAAACTTTCAATCCTCCTGCCTCAGACTCCCATATCACTGGGAAGTGCCACCATGCTGGGAAATAAAACCATTTAAAAAGAGAGAAAAGAACAATGTACCTCTTCACTTGAAATAGAAACATGCTTAGAAGTTATTATGCAATGAGGTCCTTCTAATAGATGAATATATTTCCTGTCCAAGTCATCCCCAGACTGTGTTTCTGTATTTCCTGAAAGTGGGAACTGTATTTTTAGGTCAAAATAATTTTTTATGTAATACTAATTTTGTGTTTATGTTATTTGTCTTTTTTTCAGACTTTGTTTTATTATATAACTTCCATACTCTTCTGGAGTGATTCTCCAATTAGATTTCACACTCCCTGAAGATAAGGAAAATGCCCTAATTTTCCTTATGTTTCCTAATGAACCAAAGCCATTGCTCTATACACATTAAGCATTTGATAAATATTTAATATTCTTATTTTAGTTCTGAGCATAAAGTAAAGAAACAGATGGCAGAAGGTGTACCTTGGAGATACAAGTTGACTATGTAATACCCTTAGAAGTCTTGGAGAGGAGGAGGAGACAGGAGCAGCTTGAGCCAATCCTGTTCACTGCTGCATCCCCATATTCTAAGTCTACCTCCTGCAACTGAGGCCATCAGGCCCCAGAAAAAGGTAAAGAGGATGCTGGAGGAGATAGAACAAAGTGTAGGACAAACTACAAGGAGATTCTCACAGTTGTCTGCTAACCCTGTTCCCCAGAATCTAAACTCAAGCCTAAAATGCCCCTGAAAAGCAAGGGAGAAGGTACCCAGAGAGAAAAAGGAAAAAGCTGGTAAGGATGAGAATAACCCTGCAGAAAATAAAAATGCTAAAACAGACCAGGCACAGGAAGCAGAAGGACCTGGAGATGGCAAGGAAGTGTGTGCACTTTTCAATTGAAGTATTATTTTTTATTAAGTTTTGTAAAGGTGCACAATTTTGTTTTATTTTTTGCTGGGCTGTGTAGTTAGCATACAGAATACTTCATGATGGTTTTTTTTTTTTGAGAAGGAGCATATTATCAATAAAATGTCTCCAAAGATGGACTGATGTAGAAGAAAACACCCGTTAATTTTGAGAGACTTCCTCAGTCTCCCAGTAGAAGAGACAACCCTGACATTGACACAGACAGGCCACCTTGGCAGATATAACTTCCTTATAAATGAATGTAGGTATTTTTATGAAGACTGATAATATCTGACTTGACAATTTTCTCTTGGCCACATCATTTGACTTTAACAATGTATTACTTAAAACATTCAGGAGTTTCTAAACATGGCAGTGCCTCCTATTTGAATAGGATAAAGAGAAAGTTAGTGAAGATCACTGGTCTTATGTGCTAAGACAGATAAGTTGAGCTAGTCAGCCCTATTTTATTTTATTTCATTTTCTTATTTTTCCAAGCCAAATTGTATCTATCTTTATTAAAGTTACTTTTCTTGGACATAATGTTATTTCTGGTGGGACATGGGCAGATGTTTGTGAATAGTATACACTAACTTTAAACTTTCTTTCTTCTTTAATGAACTATGCAAATCTTCATATGATGCTCTGAACAGGGCATTTAAAATATTGTCTGTGAGCTTTTCACAAGCTGATCCCGATTTTCAGGAAATGGGATGAAAATGGCAAACTGCCAATCTGAACGTGCACAATCTAGAAAAGGTACCACTACTATTTTGAGGAATACCATCTCAATGATGTCACTGGAAAGTTCAGATTTCTTCACATACGGGTAACAAATTTGGGGGAACCAAGTCATAATAGGTCTCTGATTTAAAGGAGTTAAGTCTATGCTGAAGGTGGAAAGGGAGAGAAGGACACAAAAATTAATTTAAGTTTTTCTATACCACAGGGCATTTCTGGCTGTGTGTGTATCAAATACTACTATAGGCAGTACAGTAAATTAAAAATCCAGATTGAGGTAAGTTTAGTTGTCATTATGTGTCTATGAGCAAAGCATACAATATTTGTAAACATTTGAAGAGATATCTTAAACATATTTTTTAGCCAGAATAGACTAAGTTATGCTACAGCAACAATCAGGCATAAAGCTCTAATAAATATTTACTTCTCCCTTATGCTATAATTTCATAGTCAGATAGAAATGGTGTTCAGATTATCATGGTCACTCAAGTACCAAGACTGAAAAATAGATACTACCTTGAATCTTGACAGTCATTGTTCTGAAAAGAAGAGAGCAGAGACTGTTTCCACAGCAGCAATTAAAAGCTTTTATCAGAAGTGATATTTCACTCTGTTGTATAAACTAGAACTAATCAGGAGGCCTCCCTCACACATACATGAATCCTAGTAAGTATAAAAATATATACTTGGCAAATAAGCACATTATACTACTAATTGCTGTGAATTCAAACTAGGGCAGTACCAACATTTTACATACACTGTGTTTTGCTCATAGACATATAATGTATGTTTTATAAAAAATAAAATGTATGTCATTGTTTTATTTGACCAAGGTCATTACTCTAATTGGCATGGAATATGTGCATTTTTTTGTGTGTTTTTATGTGTAAGTTAAAAGGTAAATTAACTAAGCCTAGGTTTATCTAGATTTTTAATTTATTGCAGTGCTTATAGTAGGATTTTGTGTCCAGCTTACCTTGGCTATGAAAAGTTTCATGTTGAAAGTAGATATTTGAAAAAAATGACCATCATTTCTGTGGACCAATGACCCTACCCCAGGAGAACATTCAGTGTGGAAACACCATCTGTGTATGAATCCAACACTGATCACCTGGTATGTTGAGGCCGATTCTTTGAATTTTTACAGTCAGAATCCATATTGTTTGCATTTATCTCATAAAATACATTCCTTTCAGGGTTTTGGCACTTGTAAAAACTTTACTAATTATGCTAACTCCTAGAAAACAAACAAGTAGATTCCTTAGCATTTTTAAATTGATTGAATTTTTTGCCCTAATTGTTTCTATTTCTTGTAACTTGTACATGTCAGTTATTTGCCAGTTCTGTGTAATAAAATGAGCTCCTCCACTGCTAAAGAGAACTCCTGGGACTTTTCATTATGATGAATTTCTTCATCACTAATTTTTTCATGTTTCATTCTCTGCTTTCACATTTTTAGTGATTTTTTTTGACACTGTTGGGAAAAAATGCACATTGGATGAGATCTTAAAACAAAATCCTCTTGAAACAATAGTGCATCTTGAAACTTTCAAATTGTTTTAAAAGTTGTTTATAGTATCCATCACAACTTACAGATCACACATCTATTCACTATATCATTTTTCTAGATACAGTGTTTCACATTTTGAAGTATTTCTACTTTTCTCTTGGGTGCTACCTGGGTGATAGGAACTTTATTTCCTGATTCTAGCAATTTTATAGATGGAACAAACCACAGTTCTTCCAACATAATGCCACAGTGTAGACATCATATCAACATAAAAAAGAATTATGAACCCACGTGGTCTGTCTTCATTTAACAAGCATCCACTTGTCTCAAAGCCTTTAAAATTGTTTGGCATTTTCACCCATTTTCATTTGGACTCACAGGCATTCTGAAGATAGCCAGAGGTTTCAATCAAACATTTATTCTCTGCAATTTTTCCCCTAGGATATTCATTTTTCCCCTCTCTTTGATGAACAGCCTTCAGATATAGTCCCAGAGAGTAAGATAAACCACTGGAATGTCAGATAAATGAGAAGAAAGCAAAGTACAAAACAATCTATACAAGTAACTTAAAATGCTTGTAGATTCTGTCTGCTTTAAGCCTGACCTAGGTCACTATTCACAGCAAACCAATCCTTTCATGTAGATTTGTAGGTAAGCAAGTGAAGTCAGGCTACTGGTTCTTTTAATGAGCACATATTTCACCCTGCAGGCCTTCGAGTGACTCTGTAGTGTGGCTCTGTGAAGTGTGTGGATACCCAGACTTGACCACCATAGTCAAAGTGAATATAGGCAAGAAGAATGATTATCTCAGTATGCCGGGTGAGGGAACAAATATATATACACAAAGTCACTTAGTCTACTTAACTTTGGAATGATTTTTTTTTTCAATGTTTCATTTGAAGATACAACCCTGTTTTTAAAGTGGTATTCCAGAGATACACTGAAGATAAATGGCTGAGGTGTAATTTGAGCCTATCTATGATTCTAATTCTCTGATCTTTTAAAATATGCTCTTTCATAAAACAAGCAAGACCACCACCAGGTGCCTTCTTTGCATATATATCCATGAGCTTCTGAGACATCTACTTCGGGAGGTTTTGGAAGATCATTGTGGCCCTCTCACCTTATAAAAACATTTTCAGGGAAAAATTTATACTTCTAGCTAAAAAAGAGGCAACTTGAGTGTCTGTATGTTGAGCTTAGATAGAATTGGAGCACATGGACTCTACTTGGTGTTACTAAGAGTAGTTACACTGATAACTTCCAAAATATGTTTGTAATGCCAAGCACCTTCTAGAGTTTCTGTCTGTAAGTGACTAGCATGAAATGCATGAGCTTTTGGCAAGCACCTGTGGATTCAGACACCATGTGGAAATTTATCACTTGGGGTTGTTATCACTGCTAATCTGCCTCACATGAGCCAACGAGGTGTGGCACTGAGGCAAAGGTGCCAGACCTCCCCAGAACATGTAGCAATATATTTTGGAAGAGAAGACCCCAGCAAATAAACAGAATGAAGAGCAAAGTTATATACCAGGGAAAGGAATGGTAGTTTTTAGCAGCCTTCCTGGAGGCTTCAACAGGGCCGTGATGAAATGTTTGGAGATTATTCAATTGTCTGAGAAAACAGTCCATAATTCTGAAGACTGGGCAGCACTTATAGCAATGGTTAAATCAGAATCTGGAAGGGGAGGGGGAGAAAGTGGCAGCAAAATGCATTTTAACTAGCATATTTAGAAAACAGAAAAAAATAAAAACCTTTGTCACTTTTCTAAAACTTAAAACTTTATAAAAAAAATAAAATCATACAAATAGTAGTGTTTCTGTGTTCATTTATTAACTAGAACCTCTGAATGAAGAATAGAGAAGTCAGGAAGTAGGCTGTAGATCTCAGGCTTCATGGAGAGTTGGCTGTTGTGTTTGAAATGTTATGAACTAAAAGGGAACAGGAGTGTCTCAGCCTCCTGAGCTGCATGAACAGACTCTCTTCATGTAAAAGGAGAAAGGAGCCCACTCTTCCTGTGAAATCTGCAGATTGAGTGTTGCTGTTGCAGGAGTTTGTATCCCAGCATAGCGAAGCTCTGGCTGTGTGCTTCTTCAGTGCCAGGAGGCCCCAGGGAGTTTGGTGCCAGTGCAGGTGCAATGGCTGATTGCAAATTGTTTTTTTTTCCCCCTTTGTACTAGTCAAAGTTGCCTAAGGCTTACATTAACAAAGACTAACATTTAAATGAATTGGGTGAAACAGTAAATGGACACAGCATTTCAGCTATGGTGTCCATGCTTTCAAGGTGTGCATGTTTTGAAATCTAATGAAGACCTAGAAAAAGAAAGGTTTTCTCCTTTCTAGCAAAGATTCATTATTTCAAGAATTTAAATTGGTTTTTAAGATTTGTTGAATGAATTTCTATTAAGCAAGTGGAAATACAGTATAGGTATAATGTTCTCATATTGGTAAGCCTGTATATTTTCACTTCTGGATTTTAATTGATTCCTTATATAATGAAAATAAAGTTACTGAGGACATTTAATCTTTTCTTTATATTTAAGATACAAACTTTTTTTTTTCTTGGGTGGGGGGTGTACCAGGAGTTGAACTCAGGGGCACTCAACCACTGAGCCACATTCCTATCGTTATTTTGTATTTTATTAGAGACAGGGTCTCACTGAGTTGCTTAGCGCCTCTTTAAACTGCTGAGGCGAGCTTTGAACTCTCAATCCTCCTGCCTCTGCCTCTTGAGCCCCTAGGATTACAGGTGTGTGCCACTGCGCCCAGCCTAAGGTACAGACTTTTTAAAGTAAAATATGCTTTTATGTCAACTCTATTTTTACAGTGTGGTTTCAGTGGATATAGGATTCTTGGCTAAAAAATTACCCTGATACTCGATTTTTTTAGACTTTCTGTAAATTTCATATATTTGCTTTAAATAGGTGAACATAAAATTTATTTTCATGATGAACACTTTTTAAAAAATTTTAAACATTTATTTTTTAGTTGTTGGTTGACACAATACCTTTATTTTATTTTTTAATTATGTGGTGCTGAGGCTCAAATCCAGTGCCTCATGCATGCTAGGCAAGTGCTCTACCTCTGCCACAACCCCAGCCCATGATGGACACTTTTGAAAGTGAAAGTGCCTGCTATTATTAGAAAAACATCTCTAAACAAAATATTTTAGCAATTACACTAGGAATACAGACATGACCTTAGTTTTAAGCATCAATCAGATATAAAGAGAAGGCAAAAGTAAATGATTCCGAGAGAGACTTTATTCAATCACAGCCTTGTTCCCAAACAGGTTTATGAAGAGACATAATTCAAAAATACATTTTAACAGAAAAGCTTTAAATTACCTAGCTGAAAACTGCCATAGGATATAACATTTTTTTCATCCTGAATTATAGATCTTAGTTCAAAGAAAGTATTGAAAAACCAGCCTCTTCCTCAGAGCAAAGCCTGTCCATGGAAGGGACATGACCTTTGTCCTTGAAAAACCCACATTCCCACCCTGCTAAATTGTTTATCTACAAATAACAGGAGAGATCTGCTGCACCAGGTATCCCTGACTCAGTCAGGCTACATGGGGACCCATAGCAACCCCCTAGCAGCCACCAATCAGCATGAGACAGGGAAATACCTGGGATGCCAGATGACCCTCCCAGTAGTTTATGGTGATTGATAACGTGTTGGGAAACCATGTAGTTCAGCATGAACACCCCTCTTGGTTTAAACCAATCAGTTCAAATGAATACCCCTTTTGTACTGACCAATCACCCTTACCCAAATTGTTCAGGCCAGTGAATGTGCTAATCATGTTTTAGAGTTGTTATTTGATTTTCCCGTGGTGTGTGATGATTTGCTAAGAGATGCTATGATGTATGTGGGGCTCCCTGCCTTCTCCAAAGAATGTATAAAACTGCTGCAAACCCTGGGCTCGGGGCCTGTCAGTGTCACCAGTTGCTGTGTGTGTGCGCAGAAGACTGAGCTAGCTCGCAATAAACACCTCTTTGCTGTTTATATGGATCTTGGTCTCTGGTGGTCTTTTGGGGGTCCCGAATTCGAGCATAACAGTATGTAGCATGTCATGTGTATTTGAATGCATTTGTTAATTTATGCAAGATAATTTCTCAGACACTTAAAAAGGATAAATTAAAAACAGGCTTCTGAGATAATGAGTATAAAAGGATGCAAGAATGCCACTCTTCTGGAAAAAAATATTTTAAAGTAGAACCAAATCAGAATCATTAGACATAATATTGAGTAATAAATTAAAACATGAGAAAAAATTATGTATATTTCAGTTCATAATGTGAGTCTATGATTTGGGGCAAGTAGCTTAAATTTTCTGTGCCTCAATTTTCTATCTAAACAATGGATAAAATAATGGTATTTTCATGATAAGGTTGTTGTGAGGATTAAATTGGATTACATACATATATAAAATTTTTATTTGTTTATCAGTATCATTTAAAAGATCAGAATAATTTTTAGTCTTTCTGTATATACAAACATATATATACATATATATGTATATATTCTAATAAAGAGGATATATATTACAGAGCTATTGCTTTTTATTGTTTTACTGAAAATAAAATGTTAACCATATTTTCTAATAATTTATCTTTAATTGTAATATCTTTCAGTTCTAAATTTCTAAATCTTTTTTCTTGCCTTGTTCAAAATGACAAACAGAATATACATCTTAATGTATATTCTGCTATCAATAAAACCATTTTGCCCTTTACCTAACATGCAGTCATTCCAGTAATAGCTCTGTAGGGAGTCTTTGGTTATCAAACCTAGAATATTAATTTGCTCATTTCTTCCTTTCATTTGCTCATTCATTCACACAAGAAATAGTTACCCTGCATTTTCTCTGTTTCACTGATATGGCAGGGAATAGTCCAGACAAATTCATGGCCTTTTTATAGCTTTTTGAGCTTCTAGTAAGAAGAGTTGGACACACAAACAGATTTAGAAAAATGGTAGGTGATGCTCTAAAGTTAAAGAATGTAGATTAAGAGCTGAGTGTGACAACAAGACTCAAGGGAGAGGAACTGGTACATGGTCCTGACTTGTGGGAAAGCACTGTGAGTAGAGAACACTGCTACAAAAGACTGCAGGATTGAGGCTGCTCATAGATTTCAGGCAGGGCAGGGCAGGGCAGCCAGAAGAATCTGAACAATGAGAATGGGCAGGGAGTAGGTGATGGGGTCCTAGAGGAGTCTAGATGCTGGACAATTCTGAAGGCCTTTGTGCAGAAGCTGGCTTTCATTAATGAGCTCTTGGAAGGTTTTGAGCAAAGACCATGTGAACTTCAATACAGAAGTGCTTAGATTTTTGCTTTTAATATAGGTTTCAAGAGAGATGAAAAAATTCAAATTCCTTTGCTCCTTGAAACACTTGCCCACTCTACTAGTCAATGGTAGATTCTGTCCTCCGGGATCTCCCAGCTCTAGTGGGTTTTCTAGGTCCCAGAGTCTAGGTAGGAAAGATGAAAGGAAACAAAAGAGTGGGAGGAAAAAGAAAGGCTAAAAATCATTCTGAGTCTTTTAAATGATACTGATAAACAAGGAGAAATTTAATCTTTAAAATGACAGAAATGTCATTATTGGAAAAAAAAAGTGAAAATATGATATTTGGCTAATAGATGAAACATGAGATCTACTAGGTAAGAAAATTCCTGCCAGAGATTACCTTAAATTAGAAATAACTAATTATGTATGCACATGCCAAAATATGACTACTTCAGCAAATAGGAAATTTACATATACAATGATTTTAATCAAAGGCACATATTTGATTATACAATTATCCACTTCGCATACACAAAATTTGAATTCTGTACATGTGTTTCTGCATTTGCACATGTACCCAATTATTCTGTTGGTGCAACTTAGAAATCCCTGCTTGATATATTAGGGCATCAGTTCTTTCCCATTTATAATAATATGAATTTAGTTTTTCTTGACTAGTAAAACAGAACTCCCTGAGTGAATATAGGAAATGGATGCTGCTTCTACTCACAACAGAGAACCCTATTACATTTCCATTCTCTGCTAAGGAAGTGAAGCAAAAAATGCCCCTCCCCCCTCAAATTTGTTGCTTTCTGTCTTCTTATTTGGAATTTATTTCAAAATTTAAAGAAGACTTGGGTTCACAGGGAGAAACCTTGAGTGGTAATCATATTGAGTTCACTCAATTTTCCACATTGTTAGTCCTTAAATGATGGGAGTAGGTTGTTGATCCCTACTTCTCTTAAGCAATAGAAAAAAAAATTAGAGCTGGTAAAAAGCACCAAATTTATAGTCCTGAAGACAGATGTTCTCTGTAGAGTTCCTGAGAAAAAAATTGCCCGAAAAGCAGTGAGGCAAAACTCTTTATTTCATTATAGTCTCACTGGACAATCAAGATTCTCCTTGGCCCTCCAGGAGGACATTTTGGGACAGTAAGCTGGGTAAATTGATCACTATAGTGACAGAGCTCTGCATAAGAGAGATGGCTATTTTTTAGTTAAGTCATCCTGATAGCCCCATTGGGACCCAGCCTGATTAAAATCCAAAATTATCCACAGCCTAACAATAAGATACTGTTGTCCATTATAGATAGATCATTGAGTACTGGAAGAACATTTTGTCTTCTTAATCTTTCAGATGAAAGTCTTTTCTTTACTGAGAAGCCTTGAGAAATACATTAAGATATAATTTGGTACTGTAACTAGACACACATTCACAGCTGCCTGTACCACTGTCTACCTGCAAGCAGATGTGAACTTGTGAGAATTGGACCCTTCATTACGGCAAATGTAGAAATCCAGTTTATAAGTGTTCACAATTTCGCCAACTTTGCCCTGATTCTAGGTGGATTTCTAATCAGACTATAAATTCTTTCAAAGCCTTTGAACTTTTGAATTTTAAACCTTGATATATATCCCAATATTAAATTTTCTACAACAAAATTTATCTTGGGTACTTATATGACCCACGTAAGACCACTTAAAATCTGTCTATGGTGTCCCAATAATCTTTTGTGGTCTGATACCTTTCAATGCTAACTTAATCTCTTCAGGGAGAAAATATACTATAGCAATTAAAATAGAGTACTTAAAATATTGTTTTTCTGAGGTATCTGTGGGAATTAGTTCTAGGATCCTCTGTGGAAACCCAAAATCCATGGATGCTTAAGTCTTATGTAAAATGGCAGAGCATTTGCATATAACCTGCACACACCCATCTGTATACTTTAATTCATCTCTAGATTACTTATAATACCTAACACAATGCAATTGTTACACCAACAGTAGTTTTACTATATTGTTTGGAAAATGATAAGAATAAGATACATTCGATTGATAAGAACAATATATCCTCCATTCATCTTAACTTTTAATGAATAATCATAGCAAGGCAAGGCAATTATGTAAATTAAAGCATGCTAATTATTTTTCTTCTTTCTCTTATAAAATTGTTAAAAACACAAAAGTAATTATTCATATCAGTAAATGTTGGGTGCTTTACTCTCAACCCAAATACTGTAAAACATTCCTGATAACTACTCAAACAGAAACTAATGAGATATCGCTTTTCTAATTGGTTGAAAGATTGTTTTAATAAATGAAGCATCTGTGGAAGTAAACATCTACATTGACAAAATCTGTTTAAAAACTAAAATTTTGGTTTTAATTGGAAAAAGGAAAGAAAAAAAAATTCCTAAAATGCCTATTAGAGAACCCGCAGAAAACTCTTTCAACAAACTCAACCAAAGTTAACATAGATAAAATAAATCCTTTTGAATAAATAAAATAAATAAATAAAATAAAATAATAAATAAAATAAATCCTTTCTCTCTTCTTCTTTCTCCCCTGGTCCTCTTCCTCTACTCTACTGGCATTCCTTCTATTTTATTGTTTTTTAAGTTGATGTATTATAGTTATACATAAAAGTAGAGTTCATTGTTATATATTCATACATGCACATAGCATATCTAGGTCAATTTCATTCTGCAGTTCTTTCCTTTTCTCATCCCTCTTGTCTCCCCATCACAAACATCCATTCCCTATGTTCTACTTTCCTTCCTTCTATTTTCACTAGATTCCTCTCACTTCTTTTAAAAATTTTGACCCACTGTTAGTTGAATTCTTGAAAGCAGAATCTATAGATACAGAGGGCTGGCTTCAGTGAACAAAATCAGTCATATCTGGTGTGACATACTGAACCATTCTCAGACATTCTTGCCCCTGTGTTGTCTCCTTCTGTTTGGATTCTGAGACTATCCATGTAAAATCTTTTGACTGATGGGATTTTAGCAAGCATAAAACAAACAGAGGCACTTTCAGTGGGCTTGTCTTTGCAACTGAGCTGCATTCTATATGGAGACCCAGACAATTTCCTGAAGAGAGATGTCCTCTTGAGAACCTCTGGCAGATGACTCACCAAGTGAGAAGAGAGGCCACATGACCAAGAACATAACTTTCCATTAAGGGTCCAGTTCAATGTGGCCACTCAACTAACACCTCATGGAGGAGAATAATTGCCTAGTGTATCATGAAATCATGAGAAATAACAAATGTTTATCATAAGCTATTCATATCTGTTAACTAGCATGATGTAGATTATACATTTTGGATCTAATCTGGGTTCCATTACTTCTTTAGCTATGTGACTTGGTCAAAGTCATTAAGTTTTTTTAATCTCTCAATTCTCTAGTTCTACTATATGGGAATTAATTGTACTACTTAATAGGGCTATGGAATGGATTAAATAAATTTTTAAATATAAAGATTTAGCACAGTGCTTAATGAATGACAGTAGATACCATTGATTTTATCATCTCAGCCTTCACCACCATTATGAAAAATGCCAACACTACAGGCATCAATGATAACATCAATATCATCAATATCACTGTAGCACCTTCCTGAGAGCTAATGCTTTCCCAATGCCCTTAGTGTCTATTGCCCTGGTGAATGCCAATCTTTTTTTCACTATGATACTTCTCAAACCATACATATACACAAAACTTCTTTCATTCTGCTTAATGAGAATACAAAGTAATAAAATGACTCTTTTATATATTTCTTCATGTTATTTTGTTAGATTATTTAAGAGTTTGCCAAGATCTCTCAAAGCAAATGAAATGTTCAAATTTGCATTCATATCTTCTTGCTATGAATGATAGGATCTTCTAAAACTTTTGTCTGTTCTGAAAATGAGGGTCTATATACTTCAGTAGAAATAATCACCATTGGGAGAAAACTTTATTGTCCTTTCTGCTCTATTAGTAGTACATAAGAACTTACCTAGTGTATAGAAGCTGTTCTAGAAATGTATTGATTATAAAGATTAATTGACATCTGATTGTAGTTCATTAGAGTATGAAATGTAGAACCAGAATGCCTGAGTTTAAATCCCAGTTCTATCATTTAAAAGCAATGTGAGGGAGCTGGATTTGTAGCTCAGTGAAAGAGTGTTTTTCTAGCACATGTGAGGCAATGGGTTTGATCCTCAGCATCACATAAAAATAATTGAATAAAATAAAGGCATTGTGTCCACCTATAACTAAAAATATTTTTTAAAAAGCAATGTTAATTTGGGAAAATTAATAATTATATGCTTCAGTTTTCTTATATATAGGAATATTACTAGCACATGTTATCTAGGACTGTTCTAGTTCATACAGAACTTTCAGAAACATGCTTAGCAAATAACAAGTACCATTTTACCACCTCGTTGTTATTGTCATCATTATTATTTAGTTATATGGAACACTCTTTACATCTATAATAGTATATATGAAATATTGGTTTAAAGAATAAAAATATATACATATTAAAAGACCAGGAAAGAAGGTGGTGTGTAATCTAAACCAAAGGTTTCTAAGCTCCATTCTTGATTAGAATCATCTAGGATAATTACTAAAATTCAGATCCTTGCTCACTGCATCCTCCCCTTTTCATCTATATTTGCACCAAAGAAACTGTGTTTATGTAGTTAGGTTAGAAATCCACTGAAATCAAATGAATATCAATAATGCAAATATAGGTATCATATGAATTAACTAGACAAGAAACTTTGGTGTAGAGATTTTCCCAGCGACCAAACATGAATCCAATGATGTTGGCAGTTGCATATTCTACTGAGGGCCTACAGCATGTGACATTTGGATGTCTCCTCTCTTCTTTCTGCCTCCCCCTGAACCCTTTCCTTCAGCCTTAGGGAGACAATAACTACTCTCATGTGATATTGACCCTATTGGAAACTTATAAGGTCTAGTAGCTTCTTGCTTACTAAAAGTGTGTTACATAGAGCATCAACATCACTATCACTTAGGAGTTAAAACAAACAAACAAACAAACAAACAAAACCCCACAAAATCAAAACCTAGAATCTCAAACGTAAGGCACAGTTTCTCAAAGTCATTTCTTAAGGGAATCACCAGGAGCTGAAGCATCAAACTTTGGATATAACTTTTCACCTTGAGGATCCTCTGAGTTCATTGATCTAGGTGGAATTCAGGTGATACACACACACACACACACACACACACACACACACATACATGCACACACACACATATACATATTTTCTTAACTCCAAAAGTTAATCTTATTTGCAATCTTTGTAAAGAAACATTAATATAAAGAAAAAGTTACATTAGAAAATTTGAGATTGATTTTGAAACTTCCATTTCCATGGCCGTCAGACACCAGGTTTTAAAAAGTACTTCAGATTATTTTATCCTCATGGACTAGGCCTCTTGGCTTCATTATTTATAGTCACTGACACGTCTTTCCCATTCTAGTATCTGTTCTGTTTTCCTGATTCTCTTGAGATTTTGTTATGGTTTACATATGAGGTGGCCTCCCAAAACTCATGTGTCTGAATGCAAACACATTCAGAGGTGAAATTATTAGATTATGAAAGTTGTACCCTAATCAGTGGATTAATCTACTAATATGAATTGACTGGGTGGCAACTGTAGGCAGTTTGGATGTGACTAGAGGAAGAAGCTCACTGGGGGTGTACCTGGAGTATATATTTTGTCCCTGGTTAGTAGAACTCTCTTTTCTTCCCGGTGTCATGTCCTGAACTGTTTTCCTCCATCATGTCCTTCTGCCATGATGTTCTGTTCCACCTCATGACAGAAATTGGCCAACCATGGACTGAACCTCTGAAACCAGAAGCCTCTTGTACATCGTTTATGTTAGGTCTTTTGGTCACAGTAACAAAAGCTGACTAAAACAGATCTGAACAGGCAGAACAATTAGACCAGATAGTATTCATTATGTTAGTAGGAATGTGGTGCCAAACCAAAAGCATTTTGTCACATTTTCAAGGCAAAAGTCAAGTACTTTCAATCAGAGCAATGATAATGTCTACATACTTAGAACTATTGATTCCTGATAAGCACTGGTGGTTTTTAAATTCGCTTATTGCCATATTAAGACAACAATTGTCTTTGAACAGATAAAAATATTGGAAAAAAACATTTTAAATAAAATTTTTCATGGAATTCACTTTAAAATTACTTGTCTCAAAGAGTTTAACTGTTTTAGTTTTTAAATCCTTTTCAGTTTACTCAGGATTAATCAGATAATGAGAGGGAAAGGATAACTACTCAAGTCTATTTTTTTGTTTTGTTTTGTTCTGTTTTGACTGTGTGGTTTACCTAAAATTGGGTATTTTGCTCTAGTCTTAAAATTATTCTCTGAACATAGAAAAAAGAACATCAAATATCAGATCTGAATCAAATACTTGAAAATTAATGCCTTGAAGGGAGTGTCTTGGAAAGTAGGCAAGGGTTGAGAATTATTTTTATAAAAACTTGCTATTTACAATATGGTCCTTAGACAAGAAGCTTTGACATCACTTGGAAGCTGATTCAAATTCTTATTCTTAATCCCTACCTCATAAGCATATGCATTTTTAACAAGAAAGATAGGTAAACTTTTCTTCCTCCTCCAAACTTCTTGTTATCCTCCTTCAAAACAGCTCCCATTCTGGCCATGTTAGTTTTACCAAGCAGACTCTTCTAAGGGAGTAAGAGGATGCAATACAAAGATACTTTTACAGTTTCTTTTTCCCTTATTGCAAGTGAATAAGAGAGAAAAAACTAATTTTTTCTCTCAATTTGCCCAATACCTGTAAATTCTCAAGGAAATAAAATGGATGACAATCTGATGTAAAGTTTTCTTTTTATAAATCTGATAATGATAGAATCCTTAAATATCCCAATTTACTAGTACTATAAAACCACACGGACATATTGGGTTTATTCTTTCAAGATAACACGAAAGGTAGCAACTTCTCCAGAGGTACATTAGACTGATGAGAACAATATTTCCATTCATCTTAACTTTTAATGAATAATCATAGCAAGGCAAGGCAATTATGTAAATTAAAGCATGCTAATTATTTTTCTTCTTTCTCTTATAATATTGTTCAAGACACAAAAATAATTATTCATATCAGTAAATGTTGGGTGCTTTACTCTCAACCCAAATACTGTAAAACATTCCTGATAACTACTCAAACAGAAACTAATGAGATATCGCTTTTCTAATTGGTTGAAAGATTGTTTTAATAAATGAAGCATCTGTGGAAGTAAACATCTGCATTGACAAAATCTGTTTAAAAACTAAAATTTTGGTTTTAATTGGAAAAAGGAAAGAAAAAAAATATTCCTAAAACGCCTATTTAGAGAACCGGCAGAAAACTCTTTCAACAAACTCAACCAAAGTTAACATAGATAAAATAAATCCTTTTGAATCTCAGAAAAGAATATCACAGAGGTTGAAGGAAAGCAAATAGAAATAAACCAAAACTTACCACAGTTGTTCAGTTAATGGACAGGCACCATCATCTGAAACAAAAATGTATTTGATATTGGGATCATAAAAATCTTCCAAAACTTTCAATTTAAACATGTTAACAAACATTATAGAAGAAAAACTGAACAAGGAAAGAAGACACCTATTTTGATATCATTTAGTGATTTGAGATGAAAGTATTTTCAGGCCAAAATAAATGACAGGTTGTTTTTCAAAATCGTTTTTATAGGCACACCTATTCATGTATATGTTGCATCATATCTTTTGATATATGTATTTAAAAGGTAGGTATAAATAGAGTCACCTGTGTAACAATCTTGATCCTCGCATAAACAAATTCTTGAACTATTTATCCTAATACACAACTCTCATAATGCCACATACACTGCATACTTGAGTTCAGAACTTTAGTTTATCTACTAAAAATTCAAAGTATTTAGTGTAGCGTTCATGGTCTTTGATCGGATGCTCTATTCTAACTCTGGAAATTTTTTCTGCTATGATTCTCCAATGCACATTCCTCTACCTTTCAAGTTTATCTCCCACTATTTTCCCTTGTGCCCTGTATTCAAATCTTGAGCAGCCCCTCCCTCCCTCCTTCTCTTTCTTTCATAATACTTTAGTTCACTGTTATATTTAGGACCTCAATTATGACACTTAGGCTCCATCTCATGTTCTAGATGTAGGTGTTATACTTTTCTCTGCTC
Organism: Urocitellus parryii; assembly: GCF_045843805.1. Classification (NCBI taxonomy): domain Eukaryota; kingdom Metazoa; phylum Chordata; class Mammalia; order Rodentia; family Sciuridae; genus Urocitellus; species Urocitellus parryii. The sequence continues at coordinate 152,370,611 of NC_135534.1, forward strand.
AATGTGCCTGCCCAGACCTGCTGTGTCTCTGGCATCAGAGATGCTGAGACACTGGTCAACCTAGAGGTAACATTACATTTAGCACACAAGGTAACACATGGTGTACATTTTCTTTTTGTTCACCTACCATCTTTGATATGAAAAATGTAATTCATTGTACCTGTTTCTCCTAATAATGGGAAAGTGACAAGAATAGTAGTATTATTACTGAAACTTTTCAATTTCAAGAAGCAATAGATTAAGGAATTGAAGGCATCATAAATTCCTCCTACGGATTAATTACTTTTAGGTAAATTCTTTAAGATTTTTCTTTTCTAAGCCAGGCATGGTGATGTACACCTGTAATTCCAGTAATTACAGAGATTGGGTAAGGAAAATTGAAAGTTCCAGGCAAACCTCAGCAACTAAGACCCTGTCTCTAGATTAAAATAAAGGTCTGGAGCCAAGCATGGTGGCATGTGCCTGTAACCCAAGGGGCTCTGGAAGTTGAGGCTGGAATTTTAAGTTTTCAAAGCCAGCCTCAGCAATACAGCAAGTCCCTAAGCAACTTAGTGAGACCCTGTCACAAAATAAAATATAAGAAAAAAGGGCTGGGATGTGGCTCAGTGGTTAAGGGCCCTTGGCTTCAATGCCTCCTGGTACCAAAAAAAAAAAAAAAGGGGGGGGGGAGGTAAATAATTCATAGTAGCCCTGTGCTGGTACACCATATGTTTTAAATTATGTTTTGAATAATAGTGATAGAAGTGAACTATAAATATGATTATCCCAGAAGCAAGACTGAAATTAGTTGGATAATTTCAATAGAAGAAAGCATCTATCTTGTTCTAGAAACTGAACTGCTAATATTACTATTGGTAACTTTGTATCCCTATACTAGACCGGACTCAGGCTATATGAAGCAAGAAGGTGTTTTTCCCACTATAATGTCCCATCTTTCACTGCCCTCCCGGGCCTACAAACCACTTTTGACTCAAAACATTAGGAAATAACGGTAATTACTCATGTCAGGTTTGTTTTGATTGATTCAGATTATTATAAATTGGCTATTTCTTCGTTTCATTAAGGACTTTCCTTCCTTTTTCATGTTCTATATTACACATCAACAGAAAGTATTACTGAACTGAAAAATATAATCTTAAGTAGCAGATGTAAAGATTTTAATAAAGAAATTTAAAATAAAATGATGCTTTGCTAATTTGGTAAAAAGGAGAACTTTACAAGGTTATTTTTACCTAACGATAGAATGTATATTTCAACTAATGACAGACTGTAATATTTCAACATTCAGCTTCTTGGATATAGTGCTTTTCATTCCTATCTCCTCCAGTTCTTATCAGAGAAACATGAGTCTAATACATAATAAAGACAAACAAAAAATTTTTAAGTAATTTGGAGAAACTTCTAGAGTAGAATAATACAGAATTTTAAAATGTGTTGTAGTCTGAGTCTACCACCAGGTTACTAATGACATTGTCCCTACAAGTGTCAATGTTTCCAAAGTATTCTGATGATAGTCATCAGCCACTATTATAGAAGGATCTTTAGAAATATTAATAAAAATTGATAATTAATTTGTGTTATTAATATCATCTATATTACTGACTTTTGTGAAAAAAATAAATAAAAATTAAAAAAACAATGCACCTCACTTTATTTATTGATCTATTGAAGCTGGCACTAGTAGGTGAGGAAAAATAAAAATGTCAGTGGTAAGCCCTCCTGAATTTAGACGAGATCGGGCGCGTTCAGGGTGGTATGGCCGTAGACAGCCCTCCTGAATTTAATGTTGCTTTGTACTTTTGTGAGAGAGGTATTGCAAATACAGTTGGTTAAAGCACTTCTGGGATCTATGGTTTCCTGAGAACAAACACCTAGTGAATGAATGTTTCCTTCCTGTTTTACTCAAAAGGTAAATAAAACATAACCACGAAAATCTCACTAGAGAGCAATGTGAACCATTTGATTATTTGCATATCAGTGTGATCCTTAGAATGGAATAAAAAAATACAGAAACCCTCCCAGATAAAACCAAGGGTTCACTAAGAAATAACAAATTGATCCACAAGAAACAAGATACTTCAAAAACTTTGGTACAAAATTATAGTAAGATAAGAAGAATTAGTTCCAGTGTTCTAATGCACAGTAGTGTGATTATGGTCAACAATATTGTATTGAATATTTACAAATAACTAGAAGAGAGGATTTTGAATATTCTCATCACAAAGAAATAATGTCGAGGGGTGATGGTTAGGCTAAATACCTCAATTTATTATATAGTGAATAAAGGTATTACAACATCACACCAAACATCATGAACATGCAGGGTTATTATGTGTTATAAAAACAATGAAAACTAACAAAAATCTTTGGAACTTTTGTTTCAACTCCAGAAATGCTAACAGAAGTTTGGGAATGAGGTCATCCCAAATTAAATAATTTATGCATTGTGTTTATAGAAAATATCTCTTAACAGAAGTTTCTTAAGGACTTTTCAGATGAAAATTTATTCAAATAACATTTACCATTAGTGATTCACTTCTTCATGTTTGATCATTTAATTCTTATAAAAGTTTTCTATTTTCTTTTTTTAAGTTTTCTATTTTCTATGAAATAACCTGGTGTTTGAATACAGGAACAGAATACTAAGTTGGATATCCTCCTAATATTGTGATCATATGCTATACTAGAAAATAAAGTAAGAATAACTTAAATACATATTATTGCCATTTCTCTCTATATGCACTAAGCAGGTGGTAGGAATAAGCGAGATATTTTTGTATTGACTTGCAGAAACAATTATAGATATAATTATAAAAATCAATGCAAATAGGTAGTCACTCTGAGGATAGAAAATTATTTTTTCAATGAAATTCTTTTGAGATCCAATAATATTGCTGAAATACATACATGCTTATACAATATATGTCATCTCTCTATCACCTATCTCACACACACACACAGAAACACACACACACAGACACACATTAAGATCCATATATAAGTTGTGGTTAGAGGAATTCAGCTGTTTTCTAATTCAATTTATCTTTCCTTTGGCATTTCTTTTTCTCATAGCAAAATTACAGTCCTTTCCTCATTTCAGTCATGAGTGAGTGGTGGGCTAAGACTGCAGTGGGAGAAGGTGGGTAAGGGGATTGGTGATGACCCTCAATGCATATATTCCAGGAACATCTCAGGATCCAAAAGCATAGAACAGTCTTTGTGAAATTGGAAGGCCGGGTACAAACATTAGGTCTTATTTCTTGTTTGTTCTGAAATACAGATAGTTGTTACTTCAATCATAATTACTTGTGAATTCTTTATCTTCATAACAGGGCTAAACTAAAAATGCAAAATAGAGAGGGTCATTTTTGTCAAAATGACGTTTCAGATATTGTAAACAGGCAAACCACCTCCTTGAAAAAAGAAAATTTGAAATATTAGATTAAGAAACAAAGCAGATAAAAATACAGTACAGAAAACTCAAAGGCTCAAAAAAAGAAGAAAAAATGTTGGAATGAGTGATATACAGGCTGTGACATTTTAGCTCCTTAGGACATTTGTTAATCTTAAAGAAGAAATTTGGGATTTCAAAGAGAAGAAATAAAAAGTCTCTCCTGAAAAATCTCTCACAAAGGTTTCAGAAGGACTGTTCACAAGGACAGAGAAATGAAAAAGTGGGAACTCAATAAAAAATAGACTTCTGTGTTAGGACTCACACATTAAATCACCATCTTTCTCAGAAAGAGTACACCCTCCACAAAGGATACTTTCAGATTACAAATATAAAGTTAGACAGGAGTTCAAGTTCATAATTATAATGCACATGAGGAAATTATTGAAAGTCAGTAGAAGGATCAAAGAGTAGGATCTAAAATACTGAAACATTCTAATAATGCAATTGCTAAACACAATTAAACAAGTATGTTTAAAAATAGTGTGCATGGTGATACACCTGTAGCCCCAGCTACTAAGGAGGCTGAGGCAGAAGGATCACTTGGACTCAGGAGTTCAAGGTCAATCTGAGCAAACTAGTGAGATTGTTGCAACAATAAAATAAAAAATAAAAGGTATTAGAGAGCATCTATGAAAGAAAAAAAGACACTATGAAAAGACAAGACCACTTTCAATGAGTACTGATTATTTTTGATATAAAAACATAACAACTGAAATTAATTGTGTGTGTGTGTATTTAAAAAAACAAACAGTTAAAGAAACAATTTTTGGGAAGATAGAGCTGAAGAAATTATTCATAAGGCTGCCCAGAGAAGCAAAGTAAAGAAGGGTGATGAGAGAAGATATGGGACATAAAAAAACAGTATGGGATGATCTAGCTTTTGTGCAGTAGGATCCAGAAAAAGAATGGGAAAAAGCAATCTTGAGAGAGTAACATGGGGATCCAAGTCAGTGGGCCAGGGGAAGGCAGCATTCCGTGTCGCTCTGTGACCCAGGTCTCAACTAGTGGGAATGCTGCTTTGCTGAGAGTGATAGAAGACCCCTCCACAGCTGATCCTGCCAAGATTCACAGACACCGTGCTGCACAGGGCCCCAGGCCTCAGTGTTAAAAATGGATGCTGAACTTCTGACTACCTGCCCATGCAGGTCTCACTGGTGCCTTAGAGGGACCACTGGCATCAGCACTGGCACAAAGTTCCCAGATGCCACTCCCAGGAAGGATACTCAGCTGCTACCTAAGTTCAGGAACTCTGGCCGCCACTCCTATGTGGATCCCCATCTACTAATGTGAGGCTCCCAGGATCACCTCCATCTTGGGACTCAGCAGCTATTGCCATAGTCTCCTACCCGCCATAACCTGCCTGCACCTGGGGACATCACAGGCTCTGAAGAAAGCTGACAGCTGCATCACTCACTGCATGCCACAGTGCTCATCTCTGAATGCATTGCACAATGTTATCACAGGCCTCCCCCACATGACCTGACTCCGCAATGCTGAAAGCAGCGGCCTCCATCTTGGGTCACCTCCATCACCATCTTTAGTTGGGGCAACTATCACTTTGGAACACCAGATAGGCAGGTACCCCTCTAGTCCCCAGCAGCTGCTAACTCTGCAGAGTGACTGCGCAATTCAAAACAGCCCTCCATGACAGGTGTGCAGCCACCCAAATGCAACACACAAGACCCCCAGAGAGAAAGTTTCCTGATTAGGAAGTAGAAAGGGAAAGGTTGAGGGAGATACACTTTAAAGACTAATTTAGAGGGCAGGAACTGTGAGGCCTATAGGCAAGATGAGGAGATAAGGCTTGTCACTCATGTTACAGGAGCAGACCCCAAGGGAGATCCTTGAGGTTCAGTCTCCCAACAGGCCAGTGGGTGCCAAACAAAACTTCCAGGTGCCCTACACCCAAGACCAATCCTCACAACCTTGTAACCCCACCATTCTAAGGGCAGAGATACCAGCTAAGAACAAACAATCCCACCTATTGGTTAAGAAGGGAAGAAGAAAAGACTAATCTCCAAGGAAAATAATGCTTTCTTCTTTCTTCAAGACTGTTTTCCTCTTTATTCTCCCTCTTTATTCTTCCACTCTCTCATCCCCAACATATGTGAAACCAAGTACTTTGCATGAATTAGGATATTGAGGACTGAGAAGACTGAATAGTATACAGTTGTGTTGTATATTCTTTCTTTTTTCTTCTTTTTTTGTATTTTTTTCTCTCCAATTTTTAATATTTTAACATTTTTAGTTTTTATTAATATATATGTGTGCTTATCTTATATACTTTTCTGTCTTCCCTCTTACTTGTCAACCCAAAATTACTATCTCTCTATTCTACTGCTACTAACCTTATTATTTAGATTTTTCTTTCACACTTCCTAAGATATAACAACTCTATATCCTCACTTCCTACTTCCTCAGTATATCATCCTACACCTCACCCCCAGTTCTTTGTCCACCATCAGAAACTGTAAACCCTTTTAAAAATCTACTGCTTATATTGTAGAAAATAACTGAATTCACCATTGCTTCACATGGTGACCAATCTATAAACATCTTAATAGCAAAAATTTGTTTTAGGCTGTATTTTATTTATATTGGGATCTGTTAACATTGTCCTTCCCATCAAAGGTGAGGTATTGGAACCCTAGAGGGGCACTATATGCCTAAAGGACAATAATGCCTCAGATCCACAGAGATAGAAAGGAAGACACAGGAGCAACATGAAAAGACAAGGGCAAAAAGTACCCCAAACAAATCAAGATACCAAATTATTAGAATCTATGGCCATCACAGCAAATGAAATGACAGAGAAGTAGTCCAGTATGTACATAATTAAAATATTCTATGAATAAAAGGATGATATAAGAGAGCAAATACAGGTAGCAAAAAATCATTTGGACAAATAGTTACATAAGCAAATACAGGAAGCAAAAGATTAATAGTAGGGAGATAGAGGCTCTAAAGAAAACCAAACAGAAATCCTTGAAATGAAAGAAACAATAAACTGAATTACAAGCTCAATTGAAAGCATCACCAACAGATTAAACCACTTGGAAGACAGGACCTAAGACAATGAAGACAAAATATATAATCTTGAAATGAATATAGATCACACAGTGAAAATGGTAAGAAACCATGAGCAGAACATTCAAGAAATATGGGATAGCATAAAAAAAACAAATTTAAGAGTCACTGGGATGAAGGAAGGCATAGAGTTCCAAACCAAAGGAATGAATGATCTATTCAATGAAATAATATCAGAAAAATTTCCAAACATGAAGAACTAATTGGAAAACCAAATTCAAGAGGCTTACAAGATACCAAATGTATAATATCACTACAGATCCACACCAAACCACATTATAATGAGAATGCCAAACATACAGAATAAGGAGAGAATATTAAAAGCCACAAGAGAAAAGAATCAGATTATATATGGGGGAAACAAATTAGGTTATGTGCAGATTTTTCAACCCAGACTCTGAAAGCTAGAAGATTCTGGAAGAACATACATCAAGCTCTGAAAGAAAATGGATGTGAACCAAGAATTTTATATCCAGAAAAATTAAGATTTAGATCTGATGATGAAACAGAAACCTTTCATGATAAACAAAAGTTAAAAGCATTTACAGCTAGAAAACCTACACTACAGAACATCCTTGGCAAAATATTCTATGAAGAGGAAATGAAAAACAACAATGAAAATCAGCAGAGAGAGGTATTACACTAAAGGAAAAGCTAATCAATGGAAAAGCCAATTCAAGTTAAATAATAAAAATAATCAAAATGTCTCGGAATACAAATCATGTCTCAATAATAACCCTGAATGTTAATAGCCTAAACTCACCAATCAAAAGACATAGGCTGGCTGATTGAATCAAAAAATATGACCCAACAATATGCTGCCTCTAGGGGACTAATCTGATAGGAAAAGACATATACAGATTGAAGGTGAAAGGTTGGGAAAAATCATACCACTCACAAGGACTGCAGACGCAAAAAGGGGTTTCCATCCTTATATCAAATAGACTTCAAGCTAAAGTTAATCAATAGGGATAAGGCAGGACACTACATAATGCTCAAGGGAACCATATACCAACAAGGTATAATAATTATAAATATATATGCCCCAAATAATGAAGCATCTATGTTTATCAAACAAACTCTTCTAAAGTTCAAGAGTCAAATAGACCACAACACAATAATTCTGAGTGACTTTAACACACCTCTTTTACCACTGGATAGATCTTCCAAACTAAAGCTAAAAAAAAAAAAAGTATGGAACTCAATAATACAATCAATAACTTAGACTTAACTGACAAATATAGAATATTTCATCCTTCAACAAGTGAATACACCTTTTTCTCAGCAGTACATGAATATTTCTCTAAAATAGACTGTATATTATGCAACAAAGCAATTCTTAACAAATACAAAAAAGTAGAGATACTACCCTACATTCTATCAGATCACAAGGAAATGAAATTAGAAATCAATGGTAAAATAAAAATTACTCCAACACCTGGAGATGAAATAATATGCTACTGAAATAACAATGAGTTGCAAAAGACATGTAGGATGAGATTAAAAAATTCTTAGAGGTAAATGAGAACACTCTACAACATATCACAATCCCCGGGACATTATAAAGGCAGTCCTAAAAGGAAAGTACATTGGATGGAGTTCATTACTTAAAAGAAGAAAAAGTCAACAAATAAATGACCTAACATTACATCTCAGAGCCTTAGAAAAAGAACAAACCAACACCTAAAGCAGTAGAAGACAGGAAATAATTAAAATTAGAGCTGAAATCAATTAAATTAAAACAAAAAAAGCAATTGAAAAAATTGACAGAACAAAAAGTTGGTCCTTTGAAAAAATAAATAAAATTGACAAACCCTTAGCCATGCTAACAAAGAGAAGGAGAGAGAAAACTCAAATCATTAATATATGTGATGAAAAAAGAAATATCACAACAGACCCTACAGAAATACAAAAGATAATTAGAATTTTTTGGAAAACTTGTACTCTAATAAAATAGAGAGTATCATAGGCATCAACAAATTTCTAGAGGCATATGAGTTGCCCAAACTGAATGATATTACACAATTAAAAAGATGAACTTCAAGCAAGAAAATAGAAGACTCCATCAGAAGCCTATTAAGGAAGAAAAGCCCAGGATCAGATGGATACACAGCTGAGTTCTATAGGACCTATAAAGAAGAACTAACATCTATGCAAATTATTTCATGAAATAGAAAATAATGAAACACTTCCAAACTTATTCTATGAGGCCAATATCACCCTGATTACAAAACCAGGCAAAGACACATCAAAGAAAGAAGACTTCAGGCCAATATCTCTAATGAACATAGATGCAAAAATTCTCAATAAATGATGATGAATTGAATACAAAAACATATCAAAAAGATCATGCACCATTATCAAGTGGGATTCATCCCAGGGATGCAAGGTTGGTTCAACAAACAGAAATCAATAAATATAATTCATCACATGAATAGACTTAAAGATAAGAATAATATGATCATCTCAATAGATGCAGAAAAAGCATTTGACAAAATACCGCACACTTTATGTTCAAAGCACTAGAAAAACTAGGGATAGCAGGAACATATTTAAACATCATAAAGGTGATTTATGCTAAGCCTCAAGCAAACATCATTCTAAATGGAGAAAAATTGAAGGCATTCCCTCTAAAAACCAGAACAAGACAGGGATGCCCTCTTTCACCACTTCTATTTAACATAGTTCTTAAAATACTGGGCAGAACAATCAGACAGAGGAAAGAAATTAAAGGGATATACATAGGAAAAGAAAAACTCAAATTGGCACTATTTGCTGATGGTATTATTCTATACCTAGAAGACCCCAAAAATTTCACAAAAAAACTTTTAGAACTACTTAATGAATTCAGCAAATTAGCAGGGTATAAAATCAACACCCATAATCATAATCAAAGGAATTTCTGTATATCAGTGACAAATCCTCTGAAATGGAAATGAGGAAAACTACCCCATTTACAATAGCCTCAAAAATGTATATATATATGTGTGTGTGTTGTGTTATTATATATATATATATATATATATATATATATACACACACACACACACACACACACACACATACATACATACTTGGGAATCAACTTAACAAAAGAAGTGAAAGACCTCTACAATGAAAACTATGGAATGCTAAAGAAAGAAATTAAAGAAGACCTTAGAAGATGTAAAGGTCTCCCTTGTTCTTGGATAGGCAGAATTAATATTTTTCAAATGACCAAACTACTAAAACTCTATACAGATTTAATGCAATTTCAATCAAAATCCAAATGATATTCCTCATAGATATAGAAAAAGCAGTCATGAAATTCATCTGGAAAAATAAGAGACCCAGAATAGCTAAAGCAGTCCTTAGACAGAAGAGTGAATCAAGTGGCATCACTATACCAGACCTCAAACAATACTACATAACAGAAGTAACAAAAACAGCATGATTTTGGCACCAAAATAGACTAGTAGATCAATGGTATACAATACAGGACACAGAGATTAACCCACATAATGAGAGTTATCTTGTATTAGACAAAGTTTCCAGAAACATACATTGGAGAAAAGATAGCCTGTTCAACAAATGATGCTTGGAAAAATTGAAATCCATATACAGCAAAATGAAACTAAACCTCTGTCTCTCACCATGCACAAAACTCAACTCAAAGTGGATCAAAGACCTAGGAATTAAACCAGAGAGACTGTGCCTATTAGATGAAAAAGTAAGCCCAAATCTTAATCATTTCAGACTAGGCCCTAACTTCCTTAATAAGACTCCTATAGCACAAGGATTAAAATCAAGAGTCAACAAATGGGATGGATTCAAACTAAAAAGCTTCTTCTCAGCAAAAGAAACAATCAGTGAGGTGAATAGAGAGCTTACATATTGGGAACAAATTTTTACTCCTCACACATCAGATACAACACTAATCTCAAAGGTATATAAAGAACTCAAAAAGCTAAGCACCAAAAAAACCCCAAATAACCCAATCAATAAATGGGCCAAGGACCTGAAAAGACACTTATAAGAAGAGGCTACACAATCAATCAACAAATATATGAAAAAAATGTTCATCATCTCTAGCAATTAGAGAAAACTAATCTAAGATATCATCTCACTCCAGTCAGAATGGGAGCTATTATGAAGACAAACAAGAATTAGTGTTGGCAAGGATGTGGAGAAAAAAGGTACACTCATAGATTGCTGGTGGAGCTGCAAATTGGTGCAGCCATTTTGGAAAGCAGTATGGAGATTACTTAGAAAGCTGGGAAAGGAACCACCATTTGACCCGGCTATCCCTCTCCTTGGTCTATACCCAAAGAACTTAAAATCAGCGTAGTACAGTGATTCAGACACATCAATGTTTACAGCAGCACAATTCACAATAGCTAAACTGTGGTACCAACCTAGATGCCCTTCAGTAGATGAATGGATTAAAAACAATTTGGCATATATTCACAACAGAATATTACTCAAGAATAAAAGAGAATAAAATCATGGCATTTGTAGGTAAATGGAGAGCATTGGAGATGTTAATGCTAAGTAAAGTCAGCCAATCCCCCAAAAAACAAATGGCGAATGTTTTCTCTGATATAAGGAGACTGAATCATAGTGAGGTAGGGAGGGGGAGCATGGGAGGAATAGATGAACTCTACATAGAGCAGAGGGGTAGGAGGGAAAGGGAGACGGCAGTGGATTAGCAAGGATGGTGGAATGTGATGGACATCATTATCCAAAATACATGTATGAAGACATGAATTGGTGTCACCCTACTTTATATACAACCAGAGATATGAAAATTTGTGCTGTATATGTGTAGTAAGGATTGCAATGCATTCCACTGTCATCTTTTTTAAATCAATAAAAAATAAATTTAATAAAAAGAACTCAAAAAAGCTTAACAACCAAAAAACAAATAGTCCAATCAGTAAATTGGCCAATGAACTGAACAGACACCTCTCAGAAGACGATATACAATCAATCAAAAAATATATGAAGAAATGTTCAATATTTCTAGCAATTAGAGAAGTGCAAATGAAAACTACTCTAAGACTTCATCTCACTTCAGTCAGAATGGCAGATATTAAGAACTGAAAGAACAATAAGTGTTCGAGAGCATGTAGGAAAAAAATTCACACTCATACATTGCTGGTGGGACTACAAATTGGTGCAGCCAATATGGAAAGCAGTATGGAGATTCCTTGGATATCTAGGAATGGAACCACCATTTGATCCAGCTATCCTCTTCTCAGTCTATACCCAAAGGACTTAAAAACAGCATACTACAGGGATACAGCCACATCAATGTTAATAGCAGCTCAATTAACAATAGCTAAACTGTGGAAACAACCTAGATGCTCTTTAAGATGAATGAATAAATAAAACTATACACACACACACACACACACACACACACACATACATACATACATACACATAATGGAATATTACTCAGCGATAAAAGAGAATAAAATTATGGCATTTTCAGGAAAATGGATGGAGCTGGGAAATATAATGTTAAGTGAAGTAAGCCAATCCCCAAAAAACCAAATGCTGAATGTTTTCTCTGATATAAGGAGGTTGTTTCATAGAGGGGTTGAGAGGGGGAGCATGGGAGGATTATACAAACTCTAGATAGGGCAAAGGGGTGGAAGGGAAAGGGAGGGAGCATGGGGGTAAAAAAAGGGGTGGAATGAGATGGATATCATTACCCTACTACATGTATGAAGATATGAATGGTGTGAATATACTTTATATACAACCAGAGAGATGAAAAATTGTTCTCTATATGTGTAATATGAATTGTAATGCATTATGCTCTTATATATAACAAATTAGAATAAAAAATAAATTTTAAAAAGAGAGAAATGTGTGAGTTATGTTCAAGAAATATGGCATTACTCAAATGTTATGAGGTGTGTCTACAGATCTATACAAACCTCTCTGAAATTTAAAAATACCAAAATTTACTAGATAGATAAAATTTAATCTATTCCACAAACAGATAAATGTGAAGTTAAAAATATTTAGGAAATGGATAAGTATTGTTAACCATGAACAAAGTGGATTGACAGCGCACTTTCCAACAAGAGGAAGTGAAGTTGTGAGACAAGACGTATATCTCAAAATTTCTAGGAGGAAGTTATTTTACTCATCTCCATAATAATAATAATACAATGCAGGGTTGTAATTGAAGTGTTCTAAGGTTCATGTAATGTTTGGGAGAAAAGTGAAAATATTTCTGCTTTGTTAAATGAGGTGTGAGCTTTAAAAGTTAAAGGTTACCACAAAAAAATAGAAAAATATCACAAACATATCATGTATAGAAATAGTTGTATATCAAAAGCATAAAATGAAATGATAAATAAATATACTAATGGCTAAAACAGATGTTAATGAACTCAACTGCTAGTTAAAGATGGAGATTCTGACATTCTCCTCCTTATTCTAGCCCAGATTGCATCATCCTCACTGAATCACTTTATCCTGTCACAAACAGCACTGCCATGTTCTACAAGTGCCACTATAGAACAGGTCAGTTTCAAGAGTCCTCTGCTGCCCTGGTTTCAATAAACAAATCTAATTTCCTAAGAATTTTTGCAGCTTGTAAAAGCAAGCAAAAATATGTACTAATATATATGTATGTATATATATATATATATATATATATATATGTGTGTGTGTGTGTGTGTGTGTGTGTACACATGTATAAAATTTTTTTAAAAAAGGAGAGAAGGGGTATAGGTAGGTAGGATAGTAGGATGAATCGGACATTATTACTCAATGTGCATATATAATCACATGACCGGTGTAACTCTGCATCATGTACAACCAGAAGAATGAGAAGTTACACTCCACTTATGTCTGATGTGTCAAAATGCATTCTACTCTCATGTATAACAAATGTGAACAAATGTTAATTAGCTTCAACTAGAATGTCTTGTCCTCATTTTAACACTGAACATCTCAATTTCAAGGACTCTCTAATATTGCCACCTGTTGTGAAAAATACTTTATAACCATATGTTACATCCAGCGAATCAAAAATGTTATGTTATCAAGCAAATAAAATGTGGGTCAAAGTGAGTTAAGAATAGTTTGTTTTTTCTTTAGTTACTTCTTGAACAAATTTTTTTATTGTTTTTTTAAAGAAATAATTGAGAAACATGGGGATATAGTGGTAACCATGCATACATCTCCTACTTACATTCTGTGGCCTGGAGAAGCAAGGGGGAGAAAGACCATAAGCCACCAGGCAAATAAATGAACAAAAGAATTTCTGACAATTAGTAAAATGAAGAAAATAAAATGTCATACGGCTCAGAGGAGAAATACTTACATGAAGTAGGGTGAGAAGAACACAGGATAAGCCCACCCACCAAGAGTAGAAGATAGAACGTGGATATAAAAGAATACTGAATACCTAAGATCATGTGTGAATTGGTCATATTCCAGCAACACAAAGGCTGCTAATTTAACTAGAATTTAGTAAGCAGGAAAAAACAGGTGAAAAATAAACTTAGAGAAGTGGGGTTGGGGAGGCAAATTACAGACCCATGATAAGCCATTGTTAAGTTTGGATTACAGTCTAGGGGAAGGAGGTTAGTGGTGACTGAAATGTTTTAAGCAGCAGAGTGATATTATCTGGTTTTTGTCATAAATCCCTCGGCTACTAGAAAATAAGAGGAGGAGTTAAAAACTTGGAGGTTAGCTTTGAAACTTTCTAGGCAAGAGCTGGTGGTCACTTATACCAAAGAGCAGTTGGCAGTGGAGAAACTTGAATGAATATGGAGTATGTTTTGGAGATAGCATCAACAGAATATGCTGATGGATTGCAGGTGGGTAGTGGGTGAAAGAAAGGAATAAATTCTATTGCTGGGATTTTAGAAACTGAGTGGATTTTAGTGATATTTACTAAGATGGCCAAAACCAGGAACAAATTAAATATAAATAATAAAGGTTTAACAAAGGTGTTAGTTGTGTTGGTTCTTGTTTAGCTATATTGGGCTGTGATGTTTCTTAGTTATGTGAATATAAATGCATAGTTGGAAATTGGATGTGGAAATCTATAGTTCAGTAGAGATATTAGGGTTGGAGACACACATTAGAAATCATTATCACCATATTTTTGAATGTAGGAATTGGAGAGAGTGTCATAGAGAAAAGTGGAGGTCTTAGAACAGAGCCTACAGAATTTCATTATTAAGATTGGTAACCAAAGACAAATTATAATTCGGTTACACTGGACTTAGCAAGATGGGAGAACTTTTTTTTTTTCTTTCTTTCTTTTTTTTTTTTTTTTTTTTAGGCTGTCTCAACTTGCTACTTCATGCCACATTCTGTGCAGGTGACTTATGGTTTTCACTCCATAAAATAACAGTTCTTTCTCCATCATTTCTGGATTCATAAAACTCCATTAGCACTCTAATAACATATCAATTCCAACCAGTTCCTTAGTTTGTCAAGCAGTAAGCATTTCATAGAAGAATCTTCATTTCCTTCTAATTCCTTCAAAAATCTAAAATCCACATACTACTTCTTTAATAGGAAAAAATGACATAAGGGTGTTAGTTTTCTCTGAACTATGTATTTTCGAAGAGATAAAACAAATTCACAATGTATATGCAGCATCATATTTTTCTATTTACTTTCTTTTATTCTATTTTTTGCAAGTTCTACCTGCACATGGAAAACTGCAATGACCCTTTAATTAAGATGATGGACTCTTAGGTCTCTTTAGTGTTATCCATCCCTACAGAAGTTGCAAGTAAAGCAACAATGTACATTTAACACCAGTAAAACAAACAAGGCAAATGTAAAGGAAATCGTTGAATCTCTTCAATTCTAAATAAAATAAGACTATGTAGATAGACACCATTTGAAAAAAAACTTCACAGGCAATGTTCTGCTCCAGGGCATATTTTCATAAGATTAGCCTGGGTAAATCTGCTTCCATTTCAATTAATAAAACTGTAAATTCGGGATCTGTGTTGCAACAAAGTTATAGTTTGGATTTGTGCAATATTGGACTATGTTAAGGCAAAATAAAACTGTAAATAAAACATGTTCTCTAGAAGACATTATTGGGGTTGGTACAAAATTGGATTTTATGCTCTTTAACTTTGGGGAGATAGTTTAACAAAATTCATTTTCCTCCATTTTCATTATTTTTACATCTAAAATATTTCTCCAACATTGAAATCATTTTAATGTAGCCTGTAGAAATCTTACTGATGTTTGTCCTTTGGCTTTTCTCTTTTTTGAGATAATTAGTAATTTGCTAACATATTCCAGACATTAGAGCTTTGCATAATTTCTGAATGTTTAATCTACTTGTCCTCCAAAAATTAGCAATTTTTTTTCATTTAATTTTGCCATTATTTTTTTTTACATCAAAACTTTTTCCTTGTACATTACAATTGTATTCTTTGGATAACTTTGGTTAGACTGTGAAGGGCTAATATAAAATTTACCTTGTACTCTCTTTACAGGAACAAAATATATTGAGAACTGAATGGCTAAAAGAAGATTTCAAGGAGAATGTTTACCTACAAAGAAGACAAATGGTTTTAAAACATATTTCAAATTTCCCCTGAAAATTCCTGTTTAAAAGAAGGTCGGAACCAATTATCTTTGACCAGTGCTTTCAACTGGGGTTATCAACAGCAAAAATCTGTCCCTTTTTTGTCTTTTACTCCCAATTATAATCCATAGATCAATAAACTTGATGTAAACACTGAGTGTGGTTCTATGCAATGAAGAAAAAAAATTGAATAGAAGAGATGTGAGGAGAGAGCTGTGCTTCAAAAAAATTCAGCCCTAAGAAATATTAAGAAAAGTGTTCTCCATTTTTGCTACAAACTTCTACCTTTTTACTGAATTCAATACTTTTCTTACAACATTTACTCTTTTTTTTTTCCTTTTCCCATGGAGGTCAGTCTCTCTTTGCAATTCCAAAGCGATAAGATAAGAGGAAAAATTTGATATGTTCTTTAGTTTTTAATACCACCCTTAGATGTAAGGGGATTAAAGCAAGTCTGTGAGAGCATGAACCTGGTCTCAGAAGTTGGATACTTGGGGAAAGTGTTTGTAGAGAGGGAGAATGATTAATGAGCAAGTTTCTAGGGGAGATAAGAAAGGATATTTTGAGGGACAGTGATCTTAAAAAATATATGTGGTATAAACTCTTTCTTCCTTTGCCTCCCATCTATATAAGTTTTATCCTGAAAATTTTCAGTTAGATATAAGGAGAAACTTAGAGGACAATTAAAAAAAAAACACTAGAAGAAGTAGAAGATTTTAATATTTATACACATTTTTGGGGAGATATAGGGGATTAAACTCAGGTGTACTCAACCACTGAGCCGCATCCCCAGCCCTATTTTGTATTTTATTTAGAGACAGGGTCTCACTGAGTTGCTTAGTGCCTTGCTTTTGCTGAGGTTGGCTTTGAACTCATGATCCTCCTGCTTCAGCCTCCTGAGTTAATGGGTTACAGGCATGCGCCACCACGCCCAGCTCTTATATGCATTTTAGGTGACAAGTTGCAAGCTACCTTATAGGATGGGCTACCAAGAGGTGAGCTAAATTGGTTAATTTTATGATATAGAATCCTGAATTCCACGGATAGAAACCATGAGAAAACTTCTGTAATACAGACAAGAAAAAAACCAGGCAATTTATGAAATCAGTACACTGCTTGAGTCATTACTGATGCTTTTCACAGTTCCATTTTTTTTTTTATTTCTAAACATCCTGACAGCAAAGGAAATGATGATTTGTGCAAATTTGGTATCCCTTTCTTAAGATTCTGGATCAGCTGGGGAAAGCACTCTTGAACCAACAAAACCTAAAACAAATGAAACACCACTTATGAAGAAGCATTTAAGAAAATCACAAGGATGACAAGCAATTTTTCCCACTCACCTAGGATTTTCATATGTACGTGTTGTGGTTATAAATATATTCTTATGGAGATTCATACTTGGGGCTGGGAATGTAGCTCAGTGGCAGAGCATGCTCAAGGCCAGCATGCTCAAGGCCCTGGGTTTGATCCCCAACACCACGCACACACACACACAAAAGTTCAACCTGAGATTCATGGTTCATACTTGCATTACCCATTTATCCAGAGTCTTAGAACATTATAATAAAATATGAAAATTCAAAATCACTCTCAATTTTGGGATACAATTCAGTTAAGAAAAGAAAATAAAGAAATTATTTTCATCAGCTTTCACTTGTTAGTAAATGCTGTGATAAAAGTGTAAAAGAACAACAACAATTATTGCATTAATAGGCATTATATTAAGGAAAGAAAAGAGACTTGGAGCTTCAAGCATAACTTAGTTTGAAAATCAACACTACCACCTGCCAGTTTTTTTTTAAATTTCATTTTTAAAACGGAAAGGTTGTGAAGATTAATGAAAATAAAGAACATAAAACATCCCTCACCTTGCCTGGCACAAAATGAAGTCCTCAGTGATTTTATATTTTCTTTCTCGTCACTCTATTTTTAAGTATTTTCTTTTAAGTAATTGAAATCCTCCAATTGGGATATTTTATCTGATTTGTTAGAGAATTTTTTGAATATCACTCCATATGTTGCAAAATATAGTAAGGCTTTTAAAATAAATATTTATCAAGGAAATAGGAGACTATACTTTGGCCAAAAGTTAGACAAAATTATTATAAATATACTTTTTCTGAAATATATTTTTGCTCCACTCTGGAATTTTCCTGTTTGACAAAGATGGATGAGTATTATTCTCATATTATGCTTTCTGATTTTAATAGACAGACTTATATGTACACACATAATATACTGAACTTATCTCAGTATATTATTCCTATAGTATTTTTTATAAAGTCAGGAATATCCAACCTATGATAACATTGTATACACTTGTCACTTCTACTATATATAGTATCTTCAACAATATCTGATAGCAATTTGTTATTATCTTTATCACTGAACTTCTTATATGGAAATTTAGGTCATTTTTAAAAGTGCATTTCAATGTCTCATTATATTTTGAGCTTTTCCAAATCTGGAACTGAGTGCTTCAACTATTCCTAGTAAGAGAGTCCTGAAATGAAAATTCCCTACTACAAATATTCAGCAATTTTGAATTAATATACATTTTAAAACATCCAGAAAAATCACATTAAATTAATTCAAGATCAGTAATATAGCTGGTGAATAAATTGAAGCAAATTTTATAAAGAACTCAAGGAAGACTGCCATGACTCAGAGCACACAAATCTTTTACAGGGGGGAAACAACACCCGCACTAAAGATGACTTCACAGTATAGAAATTATAAACTGCAGGAGTAAAGGAACCCATCATCATGAGAGAGAATCTGCAGTTACCACAAGCAGGAAAATTTATATTCTAAAATATTAGAAAGACTCAGGACCGATTACTTTCAATTCCTAATAGAGTACCAAAGAAGCAGTTGATTTTCAAATTTACTGGATGACTGGATCTCAAAGATTTTATCCCATACATAAACTCATACTTCAGGTTAAAAAAAAAAAATTCCTGTTTCAAATACTTTTTCAGCATACACCCTAGTTAAAATAAAGAGAAAAAACTTCATCTTATGGATTCAAGGTGTTTTAAAGTATCTGAGTGATTGAAATGTAAAGTTAGCTACCTGTAAAAGGAAAATATTAAACTCATTAAAAATCTGTTATCAAACACATTTGTAATATAATATAGTATAATGAAAATTAGAGTTAGGTTCACTAAGTGGTCTTATACAAATTCAGTAAGTGCTAGATTTCTTTTAAAAGACAGCATTAGTTTAGATGAATGAAGTGGGCATCTTGACCAGAGGTTACTGGCACAAATCAATACACCTCAATATGCATTCAGTACCTATTGTATTTCAGTAACAGGTACTTGAAATTCAGTACACAGCTTTGCTATAAATCACAGACAGAAATTATATTAAAAGAAAGTTAGTTCTGTGATTTGAACTGAGAAATCAATGGAAATGTACACCAAGGGTAAAATACTTTTAGACATATATCAAAGAAAGATGATTTGTGTCCTTGCCATTCATATTTCATCTGCTTGTGTACTACATATATCATATGTTGGATCCTTTCCCTGTTTCCCTTTTCCCACACAGACAACCTTTTAAATATACAAGCATTGTGCACTGGAAAGAAATTCACATGTGATCCTTATTAAAAATATAAGAGGAGTAAAATCCAGAGCTTAACCTAAGAAATTCCTTGATCTGCTGGGGTGTGGAGGTCAGGCATTTGTGGATGTGGGGAGGGGGAGCCTGGACACGGAGAGATGTAAGGATTATTAATTGGGGAAGATACCATAAAACAATTCTTACTCTGGTTAACTAAAGTGGTACTTTAGTTTTCTACTGTATATGCACATTCACTGTAGGTTTGAATAATGTTATTTTACTACTTAAATTACCTCATATCCTGGGCCCTCCAATATGCTTGCTTATATACACGCACATGTGTACGTACACACAGGAAACATGGTCAACAGAGCTCTGAAACCACAGTTGTGCTACAGGCAAAAGCCGCTGTGATGAACTGACTGCGCGATGTTCAGTGACCTAAATTGGGGCTTAGAATAAGTGGGTGCGTGCATGCCTTCATCAGATGAAAAGTAGGCCAAATATATATGTTTATTTTCTTCCTACCACAGCTGCAAACCCTCTTTGTGTGTGTGTGTGTGTGTGTGTGTGTGCATGACTATAAAAATAAATATGCCATTAACCTGAAAAACAAATGAACCAGAAGGTAAGTTGCCATCAAAATAGACATGAAATGAATTAAATATTAAACTCCAGACTGGGACATAGTTTGTGTTCCTTTTCAACTTCCAGTAATACATTAGGATACACAATACATTCCCTGAGGATATGTGGACTCGCCTGTCCTTTTCGTGATAACAAAGAAAGGGTTGACAACAAAGACTTTTGTCTCATAGAACTGTGCTTTATAACATTACTGCTCAAATATAAAATAAATCTTAGGCTGGAGAGCTATGCTATTTTCTTAAGAATTCTGTGAGTTTGTATAAAAATAATACCTATGAATATCACCATAAGTATCCAGATCTAAACAAAAGCAACCAAATTACTCCTTTTGCTCTAAATTATGGTAGGATATAATACAATGCACTCACTACATGGGCATCAATTAAAGCATTAAATCTGAAACAGAAAGAGCCTTTCCATAACATTTTTAAAAATTTAACTAAATATTCATATGTTGGGAAACTGAGAGGGGATATTCGGCATCTGAAAGCTGAGAAAAGGACTTGAACAGGTAACTTCCATTTCCAACAGAGGCAAATGGTACAAGTCCTGGCATGCTAGATCTATAGTGTTTCTTTTAATATTGTAAATTAAGCCCCAAATTCAGAACAACACAAAGAATTTCAACACTATAGAGAAAGTGACTCCCAGGGAATTACCTATGAGTTTTTGAAAAAGTTCTCCATGCAAGGAAGTAAAATATCAAATTTATGATGAGCCTATAACTCTGCAGGGAAAAAGACACATGAAATCATTCAAGCAACACTGTCATTTTACAAATGAAGAAACTGAGGCCACGGCAAGTTCAGCAAACTGCACCAGAACCATGACATGAATCTGAATCTTCTGACCACAATTCAGGGGTTTATTCTGCTATGTCTACATGTCCAAAAAGGAAAGAGTAGACAAAAAAAGGGGGAATTATACAGTTAAATTTCATATACAATTCAGTTTTACCTCCAAATCCTATAGATATCACTTTTTTTTTTTTTGTCCCAAATGACCTGGAATCAATTTCTGTTTTACAAGTAGAAATCGGACACATTTTTGGATCTTAGTAATCATGCCTTCTTTTTTCCTATTTTTTTCTAAATTTGATATTTGTTGTAAAGAACAAGCATCATGATACCAGACCCCAGTGCCCACTGCAATCATGCTCAGTGTTCTCTGTATGTGATTTTATATCAATTGACCTTCCATTATTGAAACTAGCTGCCATGGCTGCCTCCTGGCATGCAGCCCTTTCAGGTCTCACTGCCGAATACAATTATTATTTCAGTGTTTTCCCTTTCTCACTCATATTTTTTTCTCCTTTCCCAGAGCTGCTTTGCCTATCATAATCCTTCTGATCAAGGACATTATCTCAACCTAGTCAACACAGGAAAATTCCACCTTCCACTCCCACTTTGGCTCCATTCATACCCACATTTACCCTCCTAAATATATTGTTTTCTTACATTATTTTTTTCAGAAGACCAACAAGACTTTTCTGTTCTTACGTACCATCCATCAAAAGAAGAACTATCTTCTGGGTAAATAATTTCAAATATTTGAGGAAAAAATATGATAATTTGATAAATCAAAAAATCAACTGGCATATAAATATTTAGAAATCTCTGGAATCACTTTTGAAACTCTCAAGAACATCAGAACACAGTGCCTTAGAACAGGATGGAATAGCATGAAGGACATTTCAGAAGAGGAACAATCAGTTGAGGTCCTGTTTCACAGTGCCAGTTGGCAGTACACCACAAGTCATACCAAATTCATCAAATGTCCCATTTTAATGTAGGGTTATTAACTCCATATAGTCATTTGTGATGAGAAAGGTCATTTTGAACAAATAACTTTTCAAATACCTTGCAGCATCTCATTTTCAATCATGTTTCCTCATTTAATAGGTTACTAATTAAAAAGGAATGATTTGCACAAATAAAATTAAACAGAATGTTATTATAATGGACCATGTTGTCAGAATTTAGTTACCAAAGGCTTTTTCATTACTATCTGAAGAAACAAATAAACAAAATTAAAAATTATTCCAAATATAAACTGTTTCTAGAGAAAGGCCATCAAGTTCAATTTCCCTATTTTCAACTGAACTTTGGTTGTAATCTCATTTCTATCCCTCTTTAACATTATGACCTTGATTCATACATTAAATTTTCCAAGCTCTGATTTCCTTGTTTGTAAAGTAAAAAGAGGTGATATCTGTTGCTGAACAACGTTATGAAGAATGAATCTGATAATATTGTTAAAGCACACTGTCACACGGCGGTCACTTAATAAATGACAGGTTTTATTACATTTCACTGAGTTTGCCCTTCACTAGTAATAGTGTAATTATTAATACTGATGAAATTTTGGACTTCAGGAGACAAATTCACATTTATAAAGAAGCAACAGAGAGTATCCAAGGAAAAAGCAGAATTTTCCTTTGCAACACTGTTTTTCCTTCTCCTCTAGAGATGTGTACTGCACAATTCTACTGAGAATTCACCTCCTCTTATTTAAAACAATGTTTGATTGGATTCAAAATATCCTCAGACATCCTCTTAAAGGACAATCCAAACTCTTCAATTATCTTTTTTTCACATACATCTCAAAAGGTATTCTGAGTGCCTGAAAGGCCATAATTCTTTTTCCCTAAAGTTTTGAATTCCATCTGATGAAGTCATTACACTCTGTGGAGCAGCTCCGTGTCACAGAAACAATAGCTTAAATTAACCTCTCTCTGCCTTCAGTCAGGGTCTTTCTTTTCCTTCATAAAAGTTAATTTAATGCTTTTGAAAGAAGCAAGATTGGCAGGGATGGAGAATTAAGGTCTTTGCGTCATAAAATAGGCACTGACTAGAATGAGTGGCAATACTCTTAAAATTGTCTACAGAATCTCAACTACATTTAAGAAAGGACTGCCTGAAGCGCTTGGTGGTAATTGAGTCTTCCTGCTACTTTAAGTCCATGGAATCATCCAAGAGATGAAAATTAGAGCTATTGAACAAGGAAATGTTAGTCTTTTAATTTTTTTTAAAATCACTGTCCTCATTAGTTATGTTTTCTGACAGAGATTGGCACCACCATATCAAAGTACATGGAGGAAAGAGTTTTGTTAGGACAATTAGCCTCAAAAGTCTTAAAATGTAGGCCTTCCAGTTCAAACCATTCTTTCATTTAACAGACGTTTATTAAGGGGCTATCATTAGGAGGCTTTGTTAATTTTTTTTTTTCCCTGCAGAGACATGGACAGGGAAACAGGAATGATCTCTGCATTCATGGAGTTTAATGTGAAGGGAGATACATACGAAACAACCAACCACTACCAGCACCACCACTGACAACAAAACGACACAGGAAAATTTAAAAAGGTACTTTCAAGACTGGCATTGTAGGCAGTTACACAGGGTCCTGTCTCTAGAAGTTTCCAGAATTTGGTTTAATGCTATGCTGTTGTCATTCTGAAATTCTCATTAATTTGTTTTTAGCAAGGGGACCACATTTCCATTTTCCACTGGAATGCACAAATTATGTAATCAACCTTGTTAAGTGAGTTCTAAGAAGGACTGAAACTTAGAGTATAAGATAGAGAAAAACAGGGGTCATGAGTCACAGAGCTACTTCTGATGACACCAGAAAAGACCTTTCTGATGGAGTGATTTATGAACCAAGGATTACAGTATTTTCTAAGCTACTGGATTTTACTCTGGACTCTGACAAGCAACTGAATTAATTTATTAAATCACATGTAACAGATATTGATTTAACACACCCATTCTGAGCAAGAATCCATAAAATTTTTCTTTAAGGATTAGTAGGACACGGTTCTTGCCCTGATTTTGAGGTGGAAAACAAAGTATTTGGGTAGTTCTCAATATGCTCCATAAGAGAGACACTCAAAGTATTCCAGAAGATGAAGAAGAACTGGAAGAGAGAATACAGATTTGGGACAGTAAGAGAAGGCTTTGAAAGAGAGGAAGTAGAATTCTATTTACTACAGTTAGAAGAGTGAGGCTCAGAAAGAGAAAAGCAGAGTGCCATTTACAGTAACAGTGAGTATTATATGTGTAAGTTGTGTTACAGAATAGGATGGAACAAGAAAATATTAAAAAATCAAAGCATATGCCTCCTTATGTCCTGTTTTCACCCCTTCACCTAATGCATTACCATGTCTACTGATGCCCTTCCCAATGTCTCCTGACTGGCTCTACAGGACTTCCACCACAGCAGCTCACTCCTATCAGATCGCCTCAACTTCCCAAATGGCCAGTGTGTTTCCTGACAGTCCTCTTCTCCAGATAGTTCTTCTGTCTGAAATCAAAGAATGCGTTCTAAAATGAAAATCAGACCGTGGCACTGTTGAGTTTGAAACCTTTTAGTGCAGTATAAGGAGGCATGTCTTGATTCTGTTATTAGTCAGAACTGGATTTGAGTCCTCCTATTTAATTGCTGTGCTATTTACTGAGTTTCTTAGCCTCTCTAATCCTCATTTTCCTCACAAGGAGGTGCTGACAGTTAAATAAAATATCTATGTATAATG
The DNA here is from genome assembly GCF_045843805.1 of Urocitellus parryii. NCBI lineage: Eukaryota > Metazoa > Chordata > Mammalia > Rodentia > Sciuridae > Urocitellus > Urocitellus parryii. The sequence goes on from NC_135534.1 coordinate 152,395,478, forward strand.
ACAACACCTCCTGATTGACACAGGGAGCAGTGAATGTTATTGCTATCAGGAGAAAGTTGAATTTCTTTGAGTGGTTTTTTTAAAACTTTAAATGAGCTGGTTTCTGTTTTCCTCACTGAGGTCACCTGGCTTTAGTCTGTACTTTCACAAACTCAGCTACGTGATGTGTCCTACCTCTTCTCCAGGATGTTAATATTCTGTGCCTTCTTACTGGAGATGTCTCTCTTCCCTTACTCATCTCATTCCTCCAATCTACTGTTGTTATTCCCATATGATGTGAACAAAAACTCAGACACTGATTGGTCCAGTGGCTTTTCTAAGTCACACAGACAGTGTGAAGTAAAATGAAGCCTTAAATTGACTTGCACTGGTTCAGATCTTCTACTCATTTCTTATACCTTTTGTCTCACGAGTATTAGATGTTCTGCGGAAAAAAAGATTCATTTCTTTTTCATCACAACTACAGCATTCTCAGAACAAGCACTGTTACCCTGACTTCCCCTTCTGTGGAAAACTGAGCACTGACAGCTGTGTACGTCAAGGAAAAACACTTACCAAAATAAATCAATGACCAAGAATGTAGACATACCCTCTCCCTTTCTCAGAATAATCCTCACAGTTTCTGAGTAGTGGGACTATTTGGTCATGGTGTAGAGGGAAGCCAAGGTCCCCATGTTAAAGCTTCACTTGCTTCAATTCTAATGCAGCCACTACAGAAGCAGACGTTCAGTTATTTTTTAGGCATTTAGGGAAAGCTGTCACAGATAAAAATTTAAATGGAATGTTAATCTTCTTGGTGAAATTAGAGTTTTAATCTTAAAGTCTGAGCTAAAGTATGTTCAGATTGATATAGATTCACTGCACAAACATCAATAATTTTTCATTATGTTAAAATCAATCCCAATTTTACATGCAAACAGCAGATTCAAGTAAAAACCTCTGAGGTCTGTGTTCTACCACAAACACACTTATTTTGGATCTCTGCAAATCTAAAAACATTTGCCAACAGCTGCATGCTCTCCTTGCTAAGGACGACATAATTTTGCTTTGAAGTCTCCAATCCTAGAAAAATCCAGTTCATACTTTCTAATTAGCCATCACACTCAGTTTACACTTAGGAACTCAGGAAGTAGGGAACATTGAAAGAATCCTGAGCAAAGTTAGATTTAAAAAAATACCAACAAATTTCATTAAAAGCACATAAAACTATATGGAAGTGTCAAGTATTCACAGAGTTATGTAATATGATGCCCTGCTTTGAAAAACAGTTGAAATGAGTAGGTCATTTAACCTCTGAAAGTTTTCTAGTCTATAAAATGAGATCAACAGGGTCAGCCTTGCCCACTCTTCAGAATTGGTGTCAGGATTAAATAAAGCAGTCAGTGTGAAAGAACTTTGAACACTGCATACTAATCGAATATATTGTGTAATCATGTCATACTGGAAAATGACTATAAACCCTTCAACTCTCTTTTCAACTGGTTAAAAATATCTACGTAAGACATTTCTCAGATTGTCACCTGATTTTTTTTTCTTTTGCACCTTATCTAGAATATTGTTTGTCCTCTCCACAAAATACTCTAAATTTCTTTTTCCCATCAAATGCTCCCTAACTCTTACCTCTAAAAGTTATGGTTTTCAGTTTGTTTTAGATAACCTCTTGGAGTTCATTCTATCTGTGTTAGTATTGCCACTTGTATTTAGTTAAAAGTCCTTCGGAACAGACCTATTTCACCTTGTCCCAGGTGCCAAGCACAGTGCTGAGGATATGCCCAGTGGTAACTTTCTGAATAGATTCACTCAGCCTTTGGGAAGGTGGTCTGGTTTTCCTACTTGCTATCCAGATGGTAATCTAAAGGGTATATATGATTTCTTCTGCCTGAAAAGAATCTTGCCCCAAATTAGTCATGAAAACTAACACTATGATCATATATTGGTCCAAGTTTTTCTTGCACTTTAACTTATTAACAATAATAGCACTTGTCAAAAGATCAGTGGGGACTCTGTCCTTAGACGGATCTGGGTTAGAATGCAACATTCTCTAAAAGCCACACAACTCTTTGAAGTTACCTAGCTATTTTGTGTCTCAATTTCCCTTATCTATAAATTTCCTTATCTATGCTTTTGCTAGCCTCAGCAAAATATGAGTTTGAAATGACATAATGGATGCACTATTGGCTATGAGAGTTATTAATATCCATACTATAAGTTATCTAAGCATTCATTTATCCACTTTACTGGGTATACACATGCATTAAAGATAGTCTTTGCTCTTGAAGACTGAAAGTAAGGTCAGGTCTTTAATTTAGTCAGTAGTAACAAAGGCATGTTTGAAACAGACTGGTAAAAGAGCAAATGTGAAAAAAATGGCCAATTTAGTATGGAACTTCAAAAGGAGATATGATAGAAGAAGAGCCATCTTGGGCTATTAGTTGATAAGCAAGATTATTTTAATAAAGAGAAAGAATGATGAAAAACAAAAGGTCTTGCAAGATAAGGTATTGGTTAACAGTAGGTTTTGACTTTGCAGAATATGTTGTTAAAAAATCTAATGAGAAGAAAAATGTTAATATATTGCAGAGATTATTATTATTATGATTACTATTATGTAATTATGTAACATCAGCCTTATGAATTCTAAAGATAAGTTCATCCTCTCTCTCACACACATATACACACATGCACATACACACAAACTAATAAATCTGTATATAACTGTAGATATAGTTAGATATGTACATAGCTATAGAAATATATAGGCATAAATGTACATATAAAGCTAAATAGTGACATATGTATTGACTATGAAGAGAACCTTGTAAAGATATATTCAGATAATTAAAAATTAAAAATTCTGTCAGATTTAATCAAGCTGTTCTATACAATATAATAGAAGCAGTTAGCTTTAGAATAGCTTATGATCTAGATATCTAATGATATATAATTCATATTCTATAGGGCTATTTTAATGGATACTCAGTAGTTTATTTTTTAGTTACTTACAGGTGAAAGTAATACTTTCTTATACATTTCTGAAATTAAAAAATCAACACAATATCAGCCTCATAAACTTAAAAGTTTCAAGAAGCCTATAATTCTGCTTAAAAATAAATATATTTAGAAAAAAAACAATATGTATATTATTTAGAAATCTTAACAAAAGCAGTATATCATCTCTTTCATGGTTTCAGTATTATAACAAACATAAAAATCCAGTTCATTAGTTATTTTAATTTGCCAAAGATTTTTCATGGGTGGACTTACATCAGCACAAATAGCAAAATGAGAACTTGCTAACATAGGTGCTTCACACGAAGCAAAGAACATGTTATACAGATAATTACAAGAAAAATAAAACAATTATCAAAGAGTTGTATTAGGAAATAATTAAGCACTAATTAATAACATTTAGATTTAAGAAAAAAATTTAGGGGTAGAGAGAGCATTTTTACTTGTTTATCAACAATATCAAGTTATAAATATAAGTAAAGACTATGTTGCATTAGAATGCTCCTAATTGTGTGTGACCCAGAAGATACAAGACTTTCATATGTAGCATCTAAATGTGGATAGTAAAGTGAAGATAGTTATTCCTAGATTACACATAAAAGACATCTTATAGTAAATCTGCTTACAACCAAGTTAAAATAATCACTTAAAATAAATGCAGTTTAATGACTATAAAATTATATAATAAATCTTTTGAAATTATAGGTAAAATCCAAAGAGCACAAAATTTCTCAATGTCCAAATTGAAATAAAATTGATAAACAATCATTAAGTTGAATAACATTAAGTAGAAAACATTGCAGTTTTTAAAAGTCACAAACAGTAAAATATCAACTGATTGTGCTTAGTTGGTCTGATATGTGTAGTCTTTTTAGTTTCCAGTAGCATTAGCTTTATATAACGAACCAAAAATATTTAGTAAATTCCTCTAATATAAGGCATATTTTTTCATTGCTGAAATATAAAAGATTTTAATTTTATATTCAGTTAGCTACAGTAACCTCTCTTGTTATCATGATGGGTTCTACCACATTTTTGTGAGTTTCTTAGACCAATACTTCTAGATGATTGCTATTATGTTTTAAAATATTTAGCCTCTAATTGGCCAATGTACCTCAAAAGTTTTACAAATGTAACTTTGGGTCTAAGAATTTTATTAGAAATTAATCAGATAATTATGCAAATGTATGTATACACTGGTGTGTAATGCAAGATTCATTATATTACTGGAAGTTAAAAATAACCAATTGTTTATAGACAGGATACTGAGCAAATAAGATATTCACCTTTGCATGTATAGAATAATATGCAATGTAACCACTAAAATAATGATGTAGCTTAATATTTATGACATAGATGCTCATGAACCATGAAGTAAAAAAATCAGCATAATGTAGTGATTTCACTTATGTATTTACATATTTGGACATCTATAATGTTCTTCTACATTGATTATTTGGTGAAATATTCAACCAATCCTTGACAGTATTTTTTTTAGAAATGTCTCTTTACTATTTTGTGACATTATAAGGCTGTCATTTGGTTATACTCATCTTTGTCAATATTAGAAAAATGAATGCCTTCTTCAAACAATTTACCTCCATCTATCAGAAAACTGTCATGTTTAATGGGCAATATATATCTGTAAATATTCAATTCATGATGTCTACACTGTTGATAATGCTGCCTAGAATGTCCCATGCATAACCTTCACAGCCATACACAGTGGCTGTACCTTTATATATTGTTTTTAACCAATAGTAAACATTATTTCTATAAATAAAACATGTACATTCTCAAAGATATCCTGTTATGATTTGGATGTGAGGTGTATCCCAAAAGCTCAAGTGTGAGATAATCCAAGAAGTTACAGAGAAAAAATGATTGGGTTATGAGAGTCTTAACCCAATCAGTGAATTAATCACCTGATGAGATTAATTGAGTGGTAAGGAAAGCAGGTGGGGTGTGACAAGGGGAAGTGGGGTACTGGGGAGTGGCTTTGGGGTATACACATTTGTATCTGGTGAGAGGGGCCTCTCTCTCTGCTTACTGATCATGATGTGATCTTCTTCCCTCTGCCACTCTCTGCCTTATCTCAAGCCCAGAGGAATGGAATGGCCTCCTATGGATTAAGACCTCTGAAACTGTGAGCCCTAAAATAAAAATTTCCTATTCTACAGCTGTTCTGGTCAAGTCCTGTAGTCACAACAGAAAAAAAAATTGCTTAATGTTATGTAGGATATAAACAGAAAATAAACATTATAAAGATGTTAAAACAAAAATAATAGAAGATTAAATATGTCATTCTGAATTAATTCACTGTTCTCACCTCTTAGGTATCATGAAAATGTCTCCAAGAGTGGGTAAAATTTGTGAATATGAGTTGTTAAAACTTGAATTGTTTGAAATTGCACCTCACCTGTGGTACCACTAATTTCAAATTCCATGAGAATGTTTTCTCATCCTTTGTTCTTGGCAGAAGATAGTCTGAGTTCAGAAATACACCGTGTGCCTCTGGCTTGGCAATGCACAATTTGGGATTTAGTGTTCTTCTGTTTTTTTTTTTTTAAATGTTTTTAGTTGTAAATAGACATAATACCTTTATTTTATTTATTTATTTTAATGTGGGTGCTGAGGATCAAACCCTGTGCCTCAATGCCTCACACTGCTAGGCAAGCACTCTACCACTGAGCTGCAACACCAGCCCCTAGTGTTCGTTTTTATACAGATTTTGTCACAACATTTTGTAGTGAACATTGAACTTTCCAAAGGTGAAAATGATGTTAACTAAAGGAAAACATTTGTAAAATAGAATCAGTAGTACTCTTATTAAAAGCTTCCCTTGGTATTGGAGCTAATAGGATTTGGCTTCATTCTAGAACTTTCTTACAGAAATCATTATATAATTGAAAGTTATAAATAATCGACACTTCTAGCTCACTCTTAGCACAAGATTCTAGCTCACTCTTAGCACAAGATTCTAGCTCACTCTTAGCACAAGGTAGGCACTCAAGTATTCTTCCTTCTTCCTAAGAGATTTAAGATGATGAAACAAGGCTCAGGGATATATGTTGTTGGGAAATAACAGTCTTATCTGGATCTATGAGGATAACAACAAAACCTAAATGATAGAGAATACCAACAATAAAGCAAAAGATAAACAGTGAAGAAAGTGAAATCAAAATAAAAACTTTTGACATTTAAGGACATGTATTTATGTCACCTATTTTAGCATGATGTATAAAAATGTACTGAGCTTGTATTTTGGGGTTGACATTCTACTAACAGATTTATATGATTTTTTTCACTATTCACAAAACTGTGAGACAAACACAATTATCTTCATTCTACAGAAGAGGAATCTGATGCATAAAGAGGATAAGTGGCTTATACCAGATCCTTCAGCTAAGCTACCATTTATGTGTAATTATACATTCTTGGTTCTGAGCCATTGCACTATTGTGATGAAAGAGATGTGAGGTGTAATCAGAGTGACTTAACTCACTTCCATTTCCATCCATGACAGAGTATCTTGTAACAGAACCAATCTCCTGCTTAGAACTAGTAGAAAGTCTGTAAATACATATACATACACATTTTTTAAGGCACTGAAAACTTTGAGATTGTTAGGACTTTAGAGCCAAGATTTTGGAAATAAGGGAAGCTCACTGGTCTTAAGATACTTGCACACTGTGACACTTTCCCCTTCAGGGACATTTATAATTTTTGTCAAGCAGTTTCCAGCTGGAGATGCTGAGGTCAAGTAGATGCTACTACCAATGGAAGCTGGCAGGGTTTTCCACACTGTTAAATGGCTAGGAATACAAAATTTAGAGTGTATTAATGGATTGAAGTCCTGAAGAGAAGAGAAGCATAGAGGAGTTAGCCCAGCATTGTCAGTTTATCTTCTGTGCCATTTGCAAATCTTAAACTTTACTAGAGGTTACAAAGAAAAACAAATAAATCAGCAGCTCAAAACTGAGTGGACATTTGTGTACAATGAATGGGAATGTATTTTGCTGTCATATATACCTAATTAGAACAAATACATTTAAAAAAATGGAGTGGAGCTATGGACAGCTTTATATTACTATGGAGATAAAAATTACTTTTGAGGACATGTTAGGAAGGAGAGGACCTGACAAACACATGAGGCTGTTACTTGGGGTCATTTAAGGATATACCCCAAAGTAGGGAAAATACAAGGAAAGCTAAGACAAAACCTGAGCTCCAACCCCCAGTCTATGAAGCCCTTGTTTGGAGTGAGGTGTTCTGTTCCTACTCCATTCTACCTGCCTGCTAGAAGGTAGAGTGACTCATCCTGCTGCTTCTACAATCGTTTATACAGTGTCAATTGTTATAGAGGGAAAGTTTATGTCCGAAAATCAAAACCCAAATCCTGAATGTGATGAGACTTGGGAGTGAGGCCTTTGGGAGGAAATTAGGCTTAACTGGGATTAATGCCTCAATAAGGCAAGGCGGAGACCAGAGCTTTGGTTCTCTATCCTTATGTGAGAATGCAGCAAGAAAGAAGTCTTCTGCAAGCCAGAAAGAAAGTAATCACAAGGAAACCAAAAAGCTTAGCATCTTGATCTTGGATTTCCTAGTCTTCAGAATTTGATAAATAAATTCTTGTTTTGAAGCATTTCAATCTATGGCATTTTGTTATGGCAGTTGGAGCTGACAAATACATCTAGCCGTAAATAACATGAGAATAAAATGGACAACAGAATGAGACTTGAAGGTGATCTAGAAAATGGAATTTCAGAGATGCACTTCAACTAAATGTGATTAAGATGTTTAAGAGGACACTAAAGATATTCTCATTATAGAAATGGAATCTATGAAAAATATCAAATAAAAATTATAAAATATAAAATGACACTAATTAAAATTAAGAGCTTAATTCATAATTTGAACATACTGGACAGAGTTCAAGAGCAGATTGATTATTTGAAATATCAGTATGTATAAAACATCCTGTTTGAGAGAGAGAGGGGAAAAGGGGTAAAATAAGATAAAAGAAGATTTCAGGAGGCATAGGGACACAATGAAAAGGAGTAACATAATTGTAATTGGCATCCTAGTGGGGAGGAAGCTGTAGTACATACACTACAAGTTACCCCACAGATCTGCCTCTTTCAAGAATAAGCCACTCATTTTCCCAGGTGCTAGAGTGTTAGCAATTCAAGCTTCCCAGCCAAAGGCTACTCCACAAATTTCCTCAAGCCTAAGAGACACAACTTGCCCCCTTTCTGAAGGCTCCTCACATCTAATGTCTAGATGATGCAAGGCATCAATATACAGTCTACTTAAAGGGACACCCAAGGTCCAGAGCTCCCCCATTGAATTGGTTTAGGCCTTTGTTACTACTTTGATCACAGCTTTCCTCTTCCTTTTGCCCATTGTTACTTTTATTTTTTTACTTCCTGCAAACTTGCTGACTCTGAGGGCATACCCAAATCTATATCTCTGAGTCTTTTTTTCTGGGGAACTAAGACAGATGGTGCCAAATATATTCCAAAGAAGCAGACTAAACTGGGATTGTGATTTGTTTGACCTATCAATTGGTTGGCAGTGAAAAAAATTCATCATTGGTAGAAGGTAAAGTGCTGAATGGTTCATGGAATGCTGTGGAAATGGAACTATTGATTATGTTGAACAGGAATGTGATCAAAGTTGGAGAGAATGTCACTGCTGGGGCATTGTCTCAAGATAAATTTAGGAGAACTACTACTTACAAGAACAATAGACTAAGAAGCCCTTCCTAAGTGCCAATAATGCAATAGAGAAAAATAATGAAAGGCTAAGGATAATTAATCACTGTTTATTCAAAGATGAACATCAGAGGGCTTCTTTCATAAAGAAAGAACATATAAAGAACATAACATATAAAGAGACATAATCATTGACCTAGTCTAAATAATCTATTGACAGATACTAGAATTAAATAATAAACTTTCAAACCCTCTAACACAAAGTCAAAGGAATTTTATGTGTGTATATATATATATATATATATATATAATTTTTTTAATATTTATTTTTGGTTAAGTAGCTACAAAGTGGACCACCAACAATATCTTCATCCTGTCTACCTATGTTATTCTACCCATGAAGAGATCAGTTTTCTTCCTCCTCTTTTAGAACATGGAGAGACACTTCTCAGAAGATAATGTACAATCAACAAACATATGAAAAAATGTTCATCATCACTAGCAATTAGAAAAATGCAAATCAAAACCACTCTAAGATTTCATCTCACTCCAGTCAGAATGGCAGCTATTATGCATGCAAACAATAATAAGTGTTGGTGAGGATGTGGGGGAAAAGGCACACTCATACACTGCTGGTAGGACTACAAACTGGTGCAGCCAATATGGAAAGCAGTACGGAGATTTCTTGGAAAGTTGGGAATGGAACCACCATTTGACCCAGCTATCCCTCTACTACGTCTATACCCAAAGGACTTAAAAACAGCATACTATAGGGACACAGCCACATCAATGTTTATAGCAGCACATTTCACAATAGCTAAACTGTAGAACCAACCTAGATGCCCTTCAATATATGAACGGATTAAAAATGTGGCATATATATACAATGGAATATTACTCAGCAATAAAAGAGAATAAAATCATGGCATTTGCAGGTAAATGGATGGAGTTAGAGAAGATAATGCTAAGTGAAGTTAGCCAATCCTCAAAAACCAAATGCTAAATATTTTCTTTGATATAAAGAAGCTGATTCATAGTGGGATAGGGAGATAGAGCATGGGAAGAATAGACAAACTCTAGATAGGCTAGAGGGGTGGGAAGGGAGGGAAGGGGCATGGGGTAACTATTGATGGTTGAATGTGCTGATCATTATTATCCAAAGTACAGGTATGAAGACCGAATTGTTACACAACCAGAGATATGAAAAATTTTACTCTATATATGTAATAAGAGCTGTAATGCATTCCACTGTTATTTATGAATTTTAAAAATGAAATAAATAAATAAAAAGAACATGGAGAGAGTCTGTGATTCACCTTGACCAATGGCATAGAGCCGAAGTGTCATTACATGACTTCTGAGTTTATACTTTACAAAGTCTCACACCACTGTATTCATGTTTAGAAGGAAGTGTCCAAACAGAAGCTTGGGTTAGACTGCATAATGATAGACCAGGTGGAGAGAGTAAGAGGTAAATGAAGGAGAATCAAGGCACCCCATAAGTCCAGTACCTCTATCCCATTGAGGTTATCCTGGATCCTAAAAGAATCATAGCAGCTCATATGTTCTGATTAAGAGATAAATCAGATGAGGCTGGCCCAAATCCCTTATCTTCAGAATCATGAATAAAAAGACTCTTTTATAAGCCCACCAAGTTTGGGGGAGGTGGTTTGTAATATAGCAACAATATATATGTATATTATTTAGAAAGTATCTAGGATAATTTATTCATGATGCAGTGTTTACAAAAATCAATCATAAATCAAAGTAGAAGATAAATGGGATTTGAAATCCAGCAAACTAGCATTAGAAGGAAGAAGACTTTGAGAGGCAGACATTGATTTACCATTTCTGAGGCAGCTCAGTTTCCAGTTTATACAATCTTAGCCAAGCGCTGGCCACCTTTCTTTTAAGTTAAAAACATAGTGCACTAGCCTAGTTAACATGGTAAGACAAAGGAGATAAGAGGCAACTTTGGATGTTTTAAAAATTGGTTCTCTAGATACTTGGGTGAACATGTTATTATCCGTGGCCCAATACCTCAGTTTGAAAAAGGGCAATATTGATCTAACACGAAATAGCATAATTTTGTGATTTACTGAAGAGCTTTTTCATTTACTTTCGAGCTCTCTGAGGATCTTTTGTTCTTTTGAATAACATTGAAAAATAAACCTGACAGTGCAGACCCATGCCCCTGCCTAAAGGGAAACTGCTTTGTTCAAATAGAAATTAGCTATCATATTTAGGATTTCACAATGCTAAGTAATATCTATGGAATTTCTAAAGTATCCTTTAATGAATGATGAAGCCATTTTAATACCTAAGAAAAGAATAAGCCTTCAAATATTTCAAAGAATCAATTTAATTTGATTTCTTATATTTCCTGTGGCATAACAAAGAAAGGATTATAGCCAACATTGAAGAGAGAAAGCAGAGTTTTAGCAGGACCAGAAAATTATTATAATTCCCAGAGTCAGAGACAATGCTGTGCTTTCAAAATATTCACTAAGGGTATTTCTCAGATTTGGAGGTCACTGAAATGGTCATTAGAATATAATCAGAAGGGTAGAATATGGGCACGTGCCCCCAGGCAAGCATGTGTGTGTAAGTGTGTATCTGTTGGGAAGGGCACACAAAAGATACAAAAGGTACACGGAGGCCATCAAGGGAGAGAGAAAATGAAGCAAGAGAATTTTTCCAAACAGGTGGGTGCTTTATTTTCGAGATGGCCAGACCTCCCACTGACATGGTTTTTGAAGGACCCAAGATGTCTGTATGCCTAAGTCAAGTCTGAAAGTCATCAGGAACAGTTGAAACTCATTGAATTGTTGATCCTGGATCAGTAGGAAATCAGTTTTCTTTTCAGAACCGACACACATGAAGATGGGTCAGAATTCCATTAAGGATTTACCTCTGACCCCTTAACAACTTTCAGGGAACTTGTTAGGATTAAGGTGGTCTTATTAAGAAGTTCTAACCTCATGGGTTATCCATTCAAGGGAATGAACAAGGATTCTTTTTAAAACAGTTTGCTCAATCAGGCTGTTGTAATTTTTTAAATTTATGTATGACAGCAGAATACATTACAATTCTTATTACACATATAGGGCACACTTTTTCCTATCTCTGGTTGTATACACAGTATATTCACACCAATTTCTGTTTTCATACCTGTACTTTGGATAATAATGATCATTGCATTCCACCATCATTAATAACCCCATGCTCCCTCCCTTCCCCTTCAATCCCTCTGCCCTATCTAGAGTTCATCTATTCCTCCCATGCTCCCGCTCCCTATCCCACTATGAATCACCTTCCTTATATCAAAGAAAACATTCGGCAATTGTTTTTTGGGGATTGGCTTATTTCATTCACCATTATATTCTCCAGCTCCATCCATTTACCTGCAAATGCCATGATTTTATTCTCTTTATTACTGAGTAATATTCCATAATACACACACACACACACACACACACACACACACACACATATATATAAATCACATTTTTTAATCCATTCATCTATTGAAGGGCATCTAGGTTGGTTCCACAATTTAGCTATTGTGAAATGTGCTGCTATAAACATTGATGTGGCTGTGTCCCCATAGTACGCTGTTTTTAAGTCCTTTGGGTTACAGACCCACGAGAGGGATAACTGGGTCAAATGATGGTTCCATTCCCGGTTTTCCAAAAATCTCCATACTGCTTTCCACATTGGCTTCACCAATTTGCAGTCCTACCAGCAATGTATGAGTGTGCCTTTTCCTTCACATCCTTGCCAACACTTATTGTTGTTTGTATGCATAATAGTTGCCATTCTGACTGGAAATGTTCATCATCACTAGCAATTAGAGAAATGCAAATCAAAGCCAATCTAAGATTTCATCTTACTTCAGGCTGTTGTAATTTTTAAAAGCAACAATCAAGCAAATAAAAAAATGAGAAATTCACACATTTAAGGAAAAATGTTAATTTGGTTATTTTTCCTGATGCATAAGAAATCAATGGCAAAGACAATTTTTCTTATTGAACATCATCACTGTTATATCTCCTCTATAACACTCATTAACACTCAAAGGAGGTCATAAGAATTGAAAACACCATATGTGTTATTCTTTGAAGATTCACAAGGATGCTTCCCCATAAATGCCTTCAGTATCACAGGTAAATATCTGGAATCTCTTTTCTTGATTTTGCTAAATATTTGTATGATATTTTAATTTTAATAACAAAATGGCTATTGCATTTGAGGTCCTAGTATTAAGTCATCAAATTGGAAAATTCTTCCTTAAAATTTCAGTGTCAAAGTTGAATCTGATGGAGACCAACTTTATGACATCCTAAACAATCTAATTTGGCAAAGTGTTTGACCATTTTTTTTCCCCTAAGGCTTGTTAGCTTAAAAAACAGTAGTTTACTTTCCTTTTTGACATGGGCAAGATAAGCTGAGAAAAAGCACTAGAATGATTGGTCTGTATACCGGCCCTCCTAATTGCAAAAGTCTCAGAATATCATTTACAGGGGCATTTTGGCAGTCTTAGATTCTGTGTACTACTCAAACTACATTTTCGAGAATTGTGTCAACAGTTGGCCATACTATGTAATATGGGTCCTGAAGAAAAAAATTTACAACAACTAGGATTAAGTATTTTATATTAAGGCTTATATAAATACTGACTATACCTTTGTGAGTTTCTTTACCATTGAAATAAACACAAACATTAACCTTTGGGATCTCTGCTTTAATTTTAATTATAATAAAATGGCTATTGCATTTGAGGTCCTAGTATCAAATTAGTTTCCTTAAAAATCATATATATCATTATTTTATCTGGGCTACTCAGTTGACTTTGATCTTAGTAACATTCATGATAATCCTAAGTCAGATTACATGTTCTCATAAGATTGTATTTATTTAAACTAGCCTTTCCTCTCATTAGACTTTGATAATAATGTATTTCCCCAGAAAATTATTTGTTATTGAAAAAACAGAACGTTAGAGACATATTTAAAGATATTTAGTTTAAGTTACAAAGTAGTATGAATTAGGTATAGAGAACTTGAATTATTATCATCTCCTACAAATTTGACAATTTTACACATTGCTTATTTTATTTATTTTCATTAGATTTTAAATTCTCATTATTTGTTTAATTATAATTCATCAACTTTTGTCAATGCATGAACTACTTTCATTAACCTTTCAAGTGTCTTTTACAATTATTTTTCCAGCAAATATATGAACATTAAAAAATGCACATAATATATTATGACTGTCTTTGAATTACTGTGGATAACTAAGACTATAATTAAGTAACATAATTCTAACATTAATATGCAGTTGTCAATATTTTTAACATGCAATGACTTATTACACTAGGTATCTATAATTAGCAATTTATGGATGATTTCCAGCCTGAAAACAATCTTTCTTGTGGATTTATTTTAAAAGTTATAAAGTTTTACATAACATTTATATTTGAAACTTTCTTAAGTTAGATGACTGGGCTGTGGCTCAGTGGTAAGAGCTTGCCTGACATGTGCAACAGTGGGTTCAATGCACAGTACTGCAAAAAAAAAATATTATATATATATACACACACATACACACACATGCATACATACACATATATGTATTATAATAATATGTATATTAGATGATATTAGTTTATATATAAATATATAAAATTATATATATATATATATATATATATCGGATGATGTGATAAGTAACAGCATTCTTACCCAAGAAATGGGGTACAGTTGAAAAGAGCTGAGAAAGCCCATGTGTTTTTGATTGCTACCATTTTTAACCACTTCTCCACTGCCTTAGTTCCCTACTCACCTCATTCATATTCCCTATCTGGCCCTTGAGAGTGATAACTGTTTTATCAAAATTCAGTCAACACTTCATCTCTGATATAAGTAACATCTCATTTAATTGTCATTTGATTTTTACTCTTTTTCTTTTACTTTCCACAAAAGGTTGAATATTGTTATTGAAGAGTAAAAAAAGTCAAATTGCAGAATAGTCAATATTTGTATAAAAAATCCTTTGTATTTTTCCTCCTATTCCTATTCAATCAGCTCACTTTTCATTTCATTTTTTTTCACAATTAATTTCCCATTGGTATATACCCTGGCAGCATCCCATCTCAGTTGTCCTCCTGCCCCAGAATACCTGATCCTTCCAGCACTCAATCATGTATAATCTAGAAGCACAAGAGATGAATACTCCATGGATGACCCTTGAGCAAGGGAGGATGGTAGTTGGTAAATGAAAAAAAAAATTCCTCTTCTGTACTTTGTGTGAGTAATATTGACATACACGTCACCTATAAAAGTCTCAGTGTGATAAATCCCTAGTTGCCCTAAGCTGTGACCAACTATTTCAATGAGCTCTCACTCCTTAGTTTTGCTTCTTCCAAACCCCTGCATCTCCTGTTCCTGGAGGCTCCAGATAAACTACCGATATAGAGCCCATTGGTAGGCTCGGTTTTTCAAGGGAAACCTAAAACACTGGGTATCCTGAACTCCTTAATAAAGGTTTACAGCTGACACCAGTAATTAAACTCTTCCTAATTTCATCTTTGATCTTTGAATGGAGTTTATGGAAACATCCTAAATGAATTTTACTCAATATTGATAAGGTGCAAACATTTTAGTAAGTTTTTTTTAGTTATTAAAATGTTAATTTTGAGAAGTCTTAAAAAATGGCATATGTCTGTATTGCTCCCCCATTGGATTATAGGAATTGGATTATAGAAATCAAAAAAGAAAAAAAAATTTACATGAAGCAAACAGAAGTTGGAATATTTTATGAACATTTAAATATTTAGCAGTCATTAATTTTACAGAACACATATGCATGCATTTCCAAAGCAAATCTGTGCAGCAGAATTTTCCACACCAGTTCCCATACTCTGGTGCTTGGTGAATCTGCCCCTTGCTGCCTCTGCACCAAATAAATTCACTAAGGCAGGGAAAGCCTATCTGTGGCACCTAAAATCCTGGCAATAGTACACTAAGAGAAAGAATGTCAGGAAAGCTGCTACTTCCTCTGACTCTGTTCCATTCTTTTCTCCATTGTTTATACTAAGTATAGTATGATGTAGATGCTTTTTCCGTCATTGGAAAGCATTGTCTCACTTTCCTAAAGCAATGCAATCAGCTGTAATATTTCCAGGCAGCCTTATTCACTAGAGTGCTGTATTCCATGCACATTCTGTCTTTATTTGGCAGAGGGCTGAAAGGGCGATGTTAAAAGTGGAAGACAAACCTTGAAACACCAGGGAAAGAACTCTTCCACATGACAGATTTTTGTCATATTACTAAAGATTGCTCTTTGAAGTTCTAGATTTGTGTTTTAACCACTGTTCTTATAAATCTTTCCAAAACACATTATTACTTATTTTATTCCTGTCTTTCACAAATCCAACTGAATACAATTTATAGTTAATGTGGGCAAGGTCACTAGAAATTTTTAACTGAATAGTTGTAATCACAGTCATATCCTCAGGGACAAGTTCAGTGTGTTTTTTTCTTCCTGTGTCAAAGGATCAGAAACTTTGAGGAATTTTTAATAGATATATTTCAGTTTTTCATACCTCCATCACCTTCTCTAATATCTGTCAGATATTTCTGTTGTAGTAGTCCTGTTTGAATTTGTTTCCATCTTGGGAATTACACTATCATACTTCTTAGAATCTGGAGAACTTCTTTTATAATGTAAATTATTCACCAACTTTTGACTCATGTTAGTAGTAAAAATAAATTGTGACATCTTTATGACCTGTGATAATATGGTAGTTTTGGTGTGATCCAAGACTGAGCTGCTCTAGGTTCAAAATTCACTGCTCACCTGAGGTGGGGTGCTAGTTCATGAACTTGAAAAATGCCCATCAGTTGACAAAGACTTGATTACTGACTTATTCTTTTCAAGTGCTATGTCTGCAACTTAAAGTGCTGCATTACTGTGCTAGTGCTGTCAGAGCAAAGTACCACAAACTAAATGTTAACAGAAATCCTTTGTCTCACAGTTCTGGAGGCTGGAAGTCCAAAACCACAACATCTGCAGAATTGGTGAGGTTGGATGATTCTCCTTGGCTTATATGTGGCTGTCTTCATGTTCATATAGTATTCTCCTTGTCTGCATGTCTCTATGTCCAAATTTCCCCCTCTTTTAGGGTCCCCAGTCTTACTGAAGTACAGCCTACCCTAATCATATTTACTTGATTATAAAGATCTTGTTTCCAAATATGGTTATTTTCTGAGGTACTAGGATTTAGGACTTCAACATATGAACTTTGGGAAAGCAAAATTCAACCTGTAACTAGTGCCTGCAGCTAAAGACTACTATTTTTTTTAACATTTAAAAAATATTTTCTCTAAACATAATGTAAAGGATCAGGGACACAAACAAGAAGACCATGAAGGAATAAACAAATCCATTTGGTTATTATAGGTTACTTGATGGAATAAAAATTCTTCTGATTTCTTTCTAATTTTGTATTATATTATGGTCATAATAGTTTCTGTAGCTTTAGTGTCAAGAAGATAATTCCTATACAGGCAGGCAGTTCACAAAAGTCTAAATAAATACATCATCATATTGTATGAATCAGTTAGTCATATCTTTGGCAATCAAAGTATCCAGAAACCTAGAAATAGGGTAAGTCTCTTCATCAAAATGATCTTTTATTATCTATTATTACTATTATAAGACATTTTACATTAACATTTTAGCTTTTAAAAAGTCAAACATTATCTTTATAATCTTTATACATCTTCCTAAATTTCAATTTAAGTAGATTATATACTGATATTGGCATCAAATTTCAGTCCACAGTAATAAATAAATATGAGAAAAAATTATTTCAAATTAGAAGTTCTATTTGAATATAAGTGTATTGCATATGTATAAACTTTGTACTTTGCATTCTATATGGAATATAAGTGTATTGCATATGTATAAACTTTGTCATGTACCAAATATAAAATGAAAGTGCTACAGAATAGCATTTAAGTTCAGCTTATTGGTTATTATTCTTCAGTATTAATTAAATATGGAACTAAGATTGTATCCTATAAAAATATTATACTCAAAATACCCAAGACTATTATTTGAAATATTTTATGATAACTTCACACACCACAATGTAGTTTCTTCTTCCCTCTCAAAAGACATACTCTTAAAAATATATAAAATAAAAATGGCTCCTGAGAAGAAAATAATGTAGTTAGTCTAAAACTAAACAAGATCTGTAAAATCATTATAATTTTTTGAATCAATAAAAATCTGAAGCATAAGAAAGAAGTTTCTGATTACCATACCATAAATACACTCCTTTTTTTTTATGGAAAGCAAGGACAGTGCTAACACTCTCATGAAGTGACTCTGATTTCCAAAGCAATAAAATATATCCAAGGCAGAATAAAGATTAAGAATCTTGCTTTTTCACTAAAAATTTATTGGGTGAGATAACTGATGGTGGAACAATATAATTAATATATTCCTTAGTATTCATTTCTGTTTTCATTTTACTCTGAACAACATACTAAATGGAAAATAGAAACAATGTTATTGCTCAAATTCCTAACATGTTATAAATTTAAAGTTAACTTACAAATATTTAGAAACAACCATATTCAACAAGTTCAGCAAAAACCTGTGAGCAAAAACGTAACAGGAGACTGTTTCATCAGCCTTTTTAACACCTCAAGAACAGCATTCCATTAAAAGACAAGAAAAGCCAAATGCACCTCAGATCCATTACTGTGGTGTGTGATGGGATCAGTTTTTCCATAAGATCACTGGCAAAATCAGAGATTCTCATTGCATTACTCAGAAGATTACACTAGGAAGATGAAGAACAGCCTGCTAATCATACAATCACCAATGTACTTGGGTAATCTCATGTTATCATCCCAATAATTAAAGGAAATTAGTACTATTATCATCCCCTTTTGTGTATATGACAAAACTAAATCCCAGAGAGGTTTAAATAATTTTCTCAAAGTTTACAGCTAATAAATGGCAGAGAAGTCTTGTAATCCAAGTGCCAAGACTCAGCCTGTTGACTCCCATCCTCATAACATACTAAAGTCACTGCAATAAGAAGTCCAAATCCCCAACCTCTCATTAGCAAAGGGTTATATTATCAAATAGTTTAGGAATCATAAAAATAATTTGATTTAAACTGAATTCTGCATCATAACAGAGCTCAATGGAAATATCATTATATGTAAATATCAGATCAGAATAATCAGTTTGACCCCAGGGAAAATAGAAACAATGTTATTGCTCAAATTCCTTACATGTTATCAATTTAAGGTTAACTTACAAATATTTAGCTCCCAATATTTATTGAATTGGTGCACACATAAGACATTTTATTTTTATTTTTTTTTATTTTCCTTTAGTTTGCTCACTTGGTTTGCTTTGTTTGTTTTTGTGCCTATCCTATGACTCAGGCTTATTTGCATCTAGTAAATTGCTAGACAGGAAATTGAGAAAGTAGAAAAGGGCATTGTAAGGGAAGAGTCAATGATACTCATGGTTCAAAGAGGATGTCCAGAAGAGTCAATTAAATTTGCTATGAAACAACAACAACAAAAAAACAATGAGCTCAAAATTTCAGATTTATTACTTAGGTAATGAGTGTGGTCCAAGATGGCAACTGTCATCAATAAGATAACTTTAGATAGATTTTTAAAAAGTCATCAATGAATGATGGATCCAGCAACAACTATTTATCAGTGGTAGAAAATTCTTCTTTTAAACCTTATTATCACAAAAATCTGTCTTCAAAAGATTAATTTGGTCATCAATCTATCCATTAATTCATTCAATCTTTCTTGGGCATTTATTAGGTGTTAGTTTTCTTAAATCCTATTTTCTAGCATGAAATTGAAATAAACAGACAACCAAAATATTGTTTTAATTACAATAATATGTCAAAGACAAAATAGAATGATTTAGGATTAAATTTGACACATCAGTTTTTCTGAGTGGGAGTTTATAGTGCAGAATACTGCTTAGGAAGTGCTCAGGGAATCAGCACCTATAGAAGGGTAGGAAGGAGCCATGTGTGGACAGAGACAATTCAAGATGTTCTACAGACTTGACCTTAACCTCTTCGGGCATGTTTTTGTTCAAAATGGCTAGGCCTTTAAACCTTCACCTCAAGCAGATATTGCTTATGCTTCTCCATACCTTGGAAAGAGTGTGACCTCTGGAGAGGTAGCTCTCTGCAGCTAACAGGATACCAAATTGCCTGCTGACAGGATTCCAAGTATTCCAAGTATCTGGACAATATGCCAATCTATAAGGTGGTGTGGATGACAGATTACTGTGTCCATCACACCAGTCTATGAGGGTCAGGTGCTTATAGTAAACTGTGAGGGAACAGAATTTTCTTAAAGGAAATGAAATTTAAATCAGAAAGATGAATAAGAAGGCAGGCAAAGGTAGAAATTTCACTTCTGGAAGGAGATTATGTTAGAGATTCTCTAAAGAGAAGAGGATGCTCTATGAGGAGGGAGTAGAGGTATTTGAGCATGGCTGGAGCATAGAGTGCAGGGCTTCCAGAGACATGAGGTGACATTGGAGAGAAAAGCGAGATGAAAAATTGAATGATCCACCCCTGCTGCTTATAAATGTGACACATTTCAGAAATTAGTAAACTGTTCCTTGGCGACATATCTGAAAGTGTATGAATATAACATTTTATGCTAACATCTGAATCTATGTGATTATTTTGGAACAATATAAAGTTTAAATTGGGGAAACAAAGTCCATTTTTCTCCCAAAATGGATGTGTCATGAATGTGCCTTTTGAATATTTAGGCTAAATATATATATATATATATATATATATATATATATATATATATATATATATATAAATCATAATGCACAGTGCTGTTAGGCTACCAGGCTACCACTTAACATGACAGCATTTCTTAACATGACATCATTCTGCTGTCATATGAAAGAATATTGTTAAAAGGGACAAAATTGCTTCTGCTGAAACAAACACATAGATGGTATTTTAGTAACATTGGAGTGTTTTCCTTTGTTTGGGATTTTCTTTACCTATTAACCAAAATAAGCAGTGAAACATATTTCAAAATATACCTGATTGGAAATGTGCTCACTTCCAGAGTTGAACACAAGAATCTGTACATTCTCTCAGATTTAGGATTCTGTAATGTTACCAGTGTCCCCTAATTTTATTATAGACACAATTCCTTTTGCCTCAGCTCATTACAGAGACAAATATCCATTAGTGACAGGTAACTTTTCATTCTAATGCACCAGTACTACTGATGTCTGGGTCTCTGAGATATTCTATTTTGCACCTGAAATTAGTTTCTGTGTTACAGCTCGGAATGTATGATAAGAAAACAGATACAGTGATTTAGATAAACTCCACTAAATGGCTTGACTGAAATGAAGCACAAATGAAGGTATAAATGGCTAAAGTGATTAAGACTGTCAAATTTTCTGGGATACTGTTACAGAATAAAACTGCTGATTATTATTTATACATGAATGTGAGTTTTAGGGATTTAATTAAATATGTTCTATTATTTTTCCAGAGCTTATTTGAAGCTGTTAATCAAAAACAGAGAATATTGTCACTGACCAAAGTGGAATTTCTAGCCATATTAGAAATACCTCTTATAGGCGTGTTTTAAATATTTCTAATAAAGTGTCTTGTTTTGTCTATGAATCTAAAGAAACAGAAGAAATATTGTTATAATTCCTTAATTTAGGATTATTTGAGCCATTAGGATGTTTGTATATTTATGTCCATATAAGTAATACATATATGTTTATATATGCATATCCAAATATATTTATGTGCATGTATGTACATACAGATAGACAGATGTGTATTTTTCTCTTGGTAACTAATATTTTCTCCAAAGTAGTTTTAAACCTAAACTCACCAAAATGTGCCACAAGTAGAATAATGCTACAAAATCTGTATCATAAGAGAAAAATGTAGGCAATATAAAATGGATTAGACATGTTATTAAAAAATGGTGAAAATGTAATATGTGTTAACAGTACCTCATCAAATCATATGCTATAAATGAATGAATTACAGATATAGATAAATTATCAAGGATCAATTATTTTGTTCCCTAATTCTAATTAGGATTAATTACATGTATACTGCTATTGAATCACTTTAGAAACCAAATACGACCTATTATTTTACAGAGGATTAATGATGTTCACAATTCTTTGATATTCCTTGCAGTGAAAAGTGAGTCTCTATTTGTTCACCTTTAATTTAGGCTGGCCCGTGGTGATGGCTTCATCCCTGGAATGTGACAGAAGTGGCGCTTTGCCTGATCAATCCCTGGCTTCTACTGTGGTCTCCTGAAGCCTTGAGCTGCTGTAGAAGAAGTCTGTCTGATGTTGCAAAGACCTCATGGAGAGGCCATGAGCAAACATGAACAGTGACAGAGGCCCAGACTTATACAGGCTTCTTGAGGTCCTCACCAAAGTGCCAGACATCACTGAAGCCATCTTGGACCACTTGGACCCAGCAGAATCTACTTGGCCCCATGGACCAGAAGTGCCAACTGGAGCCCTTCCTTAGGGCCTGGCCCTCAAAATCACCAGAAAGACACTATTTAAGTCACTAAGTTTAGAGAATATTGCACAGCTTGGAACAACTGGAACAATCGTGAATAAAAGACGAAACATGTGATTATATTAATTAACATCTGAATTTATAGTGAAATTCTGTCTACTAAACATGATGCCAATTTCTATGAGCAATTATAAAGGCAAAATAAACTCCTATAGATTCTATCTTCATTTTTATCTTATGACTTGAGTCAAGGAAAAATATGATTTGACTTTTTTTTGAGTAAGCAAGCCTGTTTGATCAAATGCTGCATAATACACTCTAAATTATTCAATTTTTACTTGGTTTTGCTGCTTATTTATAATATGTGTTGCTCAACCTATCCTTTGTATTATGGGTATTTACTTTTTCCCTGTCTGAACAAGTAATTTGATAGAGTATGAGATAATAGTAACTTTATTTGATTATTTTTCATTTATTAAAGAAATAAGAGACCTCATAGGAAAGGGCCCAGTAAAATAAAATGCCTCAGATAGATATAAAAAGTGCTCATGCTTTTTGTTGTTGTTGTTGTTGTTGTTATATCTGTGGAACTGAATGTGAATTCTTTTTTTTATTGGTTGTTCAAAACATGATATATCATCTTTCATACATTTGACTCAAGTGGGTTATGAACTCCCATTTTTACCCCAAATACAAATTGCAGAATCACATCGGTTACACACTCACATTTTTACATAATGGCATATTAGTGACTGTTGTATTCTGCTACCTTTCCTATCCCCTACTACCCCCCCTCCCCTCCCCTCCCATCTTCCCTCTACCTCATCTGCTGTTGTTCAAATCTCTCCCTTGTTTCCCCCACCCCTTTCCCCTCACAACCTCTTATATGTAATTTTGTGTAACATGGAGGGTTTCCTACAATTACCATATACTTTCCCTGCTCTCTCCCTTTCTCTCCCCCCACTCATCTCTGTTTAATGTTAATCTTTTCCTCATGCTTTTCCTCCCTATTCTGTTCTAAGTTGCTCTCCTTATATCAAAGAAGACATTTGGCATTTGTTTTTTAAGGATTGGCTAGCTTCGCTTAGCATAATCTGCTCTAATGCCATCCATGTCCCTGCAAATTCCATGATTTTGTCATTTTTAAGTGCTGTGTAATACTCCATTGTGTATTTTTTAATACTCCATTGTATTTTTTAATACTCCATTATGCACATTTTTTTTTATCCATTCATCTATTGAAGGGCATCTAGGTTGGTTCCACAGTCTAGCTATTGTGAATTGTGCTGCTATGATCATTGATATGGCAGTATCCCTATAGTATGCTCTTTTAAGATCCTCAGGGAATAGTCCGAGAAGGGCGATAGCTGGGTCAAATGGTGGATCCATTCCCAGCTTTCCCAGGAATCTCCATACTGCTTTCCAAATTGGCCTCACCAATTTGAAGTCCCACCAGCAATGTACAAGTGTACCTTTTCCCCACATCCTCGCCAACACTTATTGTTGTTTGACATCATAATGGCTGCCAATCTTACTGAAGTGAGATGGTATCTTAGGGTGGTTTTGATTTGCATTTCTCTGACTGCTAGAGATGGTGAGCATTTTTTCATGTACTTGTTGATTGCTTGTATGTCCTCCTCTGTGAAGTGTCTTTTCAGGTCCTTGGCCCATTTGTTGATTGGGTTATTTGTTATCTTATTGTTTAATTTTTTGAGTTCTTTGTATATTCTGGATACTAGGGCTCTAACTGAAGTGTGAGGGGTAAAAATTTGTTCCCAGGATGTAGGCTCTCTATTTACCTCTCTTATTGTTTCTCTTGCTGAGAAAAAACTTTTTAGTTTAAGTAAGTCCCATTTGTTGATTCTTGTTATTAACTCTTGGGCTACGGGCGTCCTATTAAGGAATTTGGAGCCCGACCCCACAGTATGTAGATCGTAGCCAACTTTTTCTTCTATCAGACTCAGTGTCTCTGATTTGATATCTAGCTCCTTGATCCATTTTGAGTTAACTTTTGTGCATGGCAAGAGAAAGGGATTCAGATTTATTTTGTTGCATATGGATTTCCAATTTCCCAGCACCATTTGTTGAAGTTGCTATCCTTCCTCCATTGCATGTTTTTAGCTTCTTTATCAAATATAAGAAAGCTGTAATTTTGTGGATTGGTTTCTGTGTCCTCTATTCTGTACCATTGGTCCACCTGCCTGATTTGGTACCAGTACCATGCTGTTTTTGTTACTATTGCTCTGTAGTATAGTTTGAACTCTGGTATCGCTATACCTCCAGATTCACACTTCCTGCTTAGAATTGCTTTTGCTCTTCTGGGTCTTTTGTTTTTCCATATGAATTTCATGATTGCTTTATCTATTTCTACAAGAAATGCCATCGGGATTTTGATTGGCATCTCATTAAACCTGTAGAGGACTTTGGGTAATATCGTCATTTTGATGATGTTAGTTCTGCCTATCCATGAACAGGGTGCATTTTTCCATCTTCTGAGATCTTCTTCTCTCTCTCTCTTTAGGGTCCTGTAGTTTTCATTGTATAAATCTTTCACCTCTTTTGTTAGGTTGATTCCCAAGTATCTTATTTTCTTTGAGGATATTGTGAATGGAGTGGTTTTCCTCATTTCCATTTCAGAAGTTTTGTTGCTGATATACAGGAATGCCTTTGATTTATGCGTGTTGATTTTATATCCTGCCACTTTGCTGAATTCATTTATTAACTCTAGCAGTTTCTTTGTAGACCCTTTTGGGTCTGTTAAATATATTATCATGTCATCCACAAATAGTGATAATTTAAGTTCTTCTTTTCCTATTTTTATGCCTTTAATTTCTTTTGTCTGTCTAACTGCCCTGGCTAGTATTTCAAGAACTAAATTGAATAGAAGTGGTGATAGAGGGCATCCCTGCCTTGTTCCAGATTTTAGAGGGAATGCCTTCAGTTTTTCTCCACTTAGGATGATGCTATCCTGAGGTTTAGCATATATAGCTTTTACAATGTTGAGGTAAGTTCCTGTTATCCCTAGTTTTTCTAGTGTTTTGAATATGAAGGGATGCTGTACTTTGTTGAATGCTTTTTCTGCATCTATTGAGATGAACATATGGTTCTTATTTTTAAGTCTATTGATGTGGTTAATAGCATTTATTGATTTCCGTATATTGAACCAGCCTTGCATCCCAGGGATGAATCCTACTTGATCATGGTGCACAATTTTTTTGATGTGCTTTTGTATTCAATTTCCAGGATTTTATTGAGAATTTTTGCATCCAAGTTCATTAGAGATTGGTCTGTAGTTTTCTTTCTTTGCAGTGTCTTTGTCTGGTTTTGGGATCAGGGTGATGTTGGCCTCATAGAATGAGTTTGGAAGAGCTCCTTCTTTTTCTATTTCTTGAAATAGCTTGAAAAGTATTGGTATTAATTCTTCTTTGAAGGTTTTGTAAAACTCCGCTGTATACCCATCCGGTCCAGGGCTTTTTTTGGTTGGTAGTCTTTTGATGGCTTCTTCTATTTCTTCCTTTGTTATTGGTCTGTTTAAATTGTGTGTGTCTTCCTGACTCAATCTGGGCAGATCTATGACTTAAGAAATTCATTGATATCTTCACTATCTTCTATTTTATTAGAATATAGGGTTTCAAAATACTTTCTAATTATCTTCTGTGTTTCTGTAGTGTCTGTTGTGATATTGCCTTTTTCATCCCGTATGTTAGTAATTTGAGTTCTCTCTCTTCTTCTCTTCATTAGCATGGCTAAGGGCCTGTCGATCTTATTTATTTTTTCAAAGAACCAACTTTTAGTTTTATCAATTTTTTCAATTTTTTTTTTGTTTCAATTTTGTTGATTTCTGCTCTAATTTTAATTATTTCTTGTCTTCTACTATATTTGCTGTTGTTTTGCTCTTCCTTTTCTAGGTTTTTGAGGTGTAGTGTGAGTTCATTTATTTGTTGGTTTTTTCTTTTTTTGAGGAAAGAACTCCAAGAAATGAATTTCCCTCTTAAAACTGCTTTCATTGTGTCCCATGGATTCCGGTATGTTGTGTCTGTATTGTCATTTGTCTCTAAGAATTTTTTTTATCTCCTCCTTTATGTCTTCTGTAACCCATTGATCATTCAGTAACATATTGTTCATTTTCCATGTGATGTAGGATTTTTCTTTCCTTCTTTTGTCACTGATTTTCAGTTTCATTCCTTTATGATCAGATATGGTGCATGGTATTATCTCCACACCTTTATATTTACTAAAAGTTGCCCTAAGGCATAATATATGGTCTATCTTTGAGTAGGATCCATGTGCTGCTGAGAAGAACGTGTATCCTTGATGATGGTTGATATATTCTATATATGTCGGTTAAGTCTAGGTTATTGATTGTGCTATTGAGTTCTAAAGTTTCTTTATTCAGCTTTTGTCTAGAGGATCTGTCTAATGGGAAGAGTGGTGTGTTGAATTCACCCATAATTATTGTGTTGTAGTCTATTTGACTCTTGAACTTGAGGAGAGTTTGTTTTATGAACGTTGCAGCACCATTGTTTGGTGCATACAAATTGATAATTGTTATGTCTTGTTGGTGGATTGTTCCTTTTAACAGTATATAGTGTCCTTCTTTATCCCTTTTGATTAACTTAGGTTTGAAGTTGATTTTTTTCAATATGAGTATGGCTACTCCTGCTTGCTTCCGAGGGCCATGTGAGTGGTATGATTTTTCCCAACCTTTTACCTTCAGCCTGTGTATGTCTTTTCCTATCATGTGAGTCTCCTGAAGGCAGCATATTGTTGGATTTGTTATTTTTGATCCAGGTTACTAGCCTATGTCTCTTGATTGGTGAGTTTAGGCCATTAACATTTAAGGTTACAATTGAAATATGGTTTGTACTTCCAGTCATATTTACTTATGTATTTATTTTAGTTTGGCTAGTTTTTACTTTTTGGTTATTTTCCTGCCCCTTTACTGAGATACCGCCTGCTGTTAGTTTTGGGCACTATTTTTCAAATCCTCTTCTTGTAGTATTTTGCTCAAAATGCTTTGCAGTGCTGGTTTTCTGGCTGTGAATTCTTTTAGCTTTTGTTTATCATGAAAGATTTTAATTTCATTGTCAAATCTGAAGCTTAATTTTGCTGGATACAGTATTCTTGGTTGGAATCCATTATTTTTCAGCGTTTGAAATACATTGTTCCAGGATCTTCTCGCTTTCAAAGTCTGTGATGAAAAAATCAGTTGTTAACCTAATTGGTTTACCCCTGAATGTAATCTGCCTCCTTTCTCTCGTAGTTTTTAATATTCTTTCCTTGTTCTGTATGTTTGCTATCTTCATAATTATATGTCTTGGAGTTGGTCTATTACAGTTTTGAATGTTTGGGTTCCTGTAAGCTTCCAGGATTTGGCAATCCATTTCATCTTTCATCTCTGGGAAGTTTTCTAGAATTATTTCATTTAATAGGTTGTCCATTCCTTTGGTTTAATTCTCTATGCCTTCTTCTATGCCAATGACTCTCAAATTTGTTTTTTTTTATGTCATCCCATATCTCTTGAATAGATTGCTCATGGGATTTAAGCATCTTTTCTGTGTTGACTATATTCTTTTCAAGTTGATAAACTTTGTCTTCATTATCTGATGTTCTGACTTCTACTTGATCTAGTCTATTTGTAATATTCTCATTTGAGTTTTTAATTTGGTTTATAGTTTCCTGCATTTCTAGGATTACTGTTTGATTTTTTTTAAGATCTCTATCTCCTGGTAATGCTCATTCTTTGCTATTTGAATTTGTTTGTTTAATTCGTTTTCAAAATATACTTTCATTGCTTGGATTTGCTGTCTCATGTCTTCTCTAATATTCCTTTCCATCTGAGTTAGGTATGCCTTGAGTTCTTTCCCTATCCATGTTTCTGATGCTTCTAGGTCCTCCTGTAGATTTAAGTTGTCTTGCATTGTTTGTACTCCTTTTTCCCTTGTTTTTTCATGATGTTCATGTTACTTTCCAGCTCTATTTAATTGCTGTGTTTCTGCTCTCTTCTATAGATTTGTTTTGGTTTTGTATATCTCTGTTGTCTCTCCTTTGTGTTGGTAGACTATGCCTGCTAAAGTGGATTCCACTGGGAAGGAATTCCAACAGCCGAGCTCCAGTGATGTCACCTCTCTGGTATGGCAGGCCCCAGGCTCCTTGCCAGGTTGTCCGAATGGGGGGGTTGGACTGGACTGTCTCTGGTTGGTTTAAGCTCCTGGTTGCCAGCGGGTGGGCGGTCTCCAGCCGCCCAGTCGCGCAGGCAGCGGGTGGGCTATCGGTTGCCGGCAGGCGTGTGGTCTTCAGTTGCCCAGTTGCATGGGCAGCGGGCCAGCTGTCGCCTGCGGGCGATCTCTAGCCGCCCAGTTGTGTGGTCAGTCGCCGGCGGGCAGGCAGTCTCCAGCCACCCAGTTGCACGGTCAACAGGCTGGCTGTCGCTGGTGGTCCGGCGATCTCTATCCGCCCAGTAACCAGCGGGTGGGAGGTCTCCAGCCGCCCAGTCACGTGGGCAGCGGGTGGGCTGTCACTGGTGGGCGTGCGGTCTCCAGCCGCCCAGTTGAGAGGGCCTAGCCTCTAGTCCCCTGGTTTCTCCTGCTAGTCCTGGTTTTTCCTGCTAGACCAGATTTCCCCTGAGTGATACCTCTCAGCAGTTCAAACTGTACTCTGGGCCTGCGGTTTCCTGGGTGTGGAGGGTGGCTATTGGGAACCCTGGCACTCTATTGTTTTGATTTTTTCTTTTGCCCCTCCCCCAAGGCTGGCAAGACAGGTTTCGTTTTCCCCAGCTGATGGGAGGGGGAGTTGAAGGTCAGGTGTCTCTAGCTTTCCCTGCTTCTTTATGCAGGCTCATTCTGATAATCCCCGCCCCTCCCCCCCTAGGAGAGATTTTATGCGAATTCCCCGCTATATGGGGGATGGGCTGAGTAACACACACCTATTTTATTGTTGCAATCTGTTGGAGACTGGCGGTGGTTATGTCAGCTCTCCAAGATGGTGGCCGCTGGTTTCCTTGGTGGAGTTTCCCTTGTGGGGGATAGAACTGTACCACTTCCTTCCCCGTCTGAAATCCCAAACTCAGCCCAGGGCTCAGTGAGGGCTCAGCTGGCAGGATTCCACAGAATCCATAGCAATGTTTCTCTCTGCTTGCTGGTCGCTTCTCGGCCGCGCCCAGCCATCTGTAGCCTTGAGGCGGGCCGCATGGATCAGTCAGCCTGGATCTCCGGTCGCATAGTTGGCTCGTGTTTCAGACTCAATTACCGGACCTCGGTGCTGGAAATCCTTCCTCTAGGTTTCGGTGCACCCCAATTTTGCTGTAAGTTCCTAACAAGATAGAAATTTGTTGTTCTAACTCGTTATTCACCTGCGCAGTGGTGGGGTACACGGGGTGTGAGGCACTCTATTCTCGGCCATCTTGAAGAGCCTCCAAATATCTGAATGTGAATTCTTTAAACCAAAATCCTTTCTGGTGATCCCATCTTTAACATTCAGATCAAAGAACACTGAGATCTTATACCTAGAATTACACTTTAGAATCAGCATGCTCAAACGATTGGTAGAATGAATTAACTTGATTTAAATGGTTGTCTGTACTCTGTTAAACACAAATATTTTTGTGAACATAACAATATTTTCAGCATTTATGGTACAGAAAATAGTCACTATCCTTGGTCCTTTTTTTTTGCTTGTCCAAGAAGACTTTCTATTGACAAGTTAAGATTGCGGTAGTGGTTACATGTGATATAAATAATATACTTTTGCCTTTTCTAACAATTTTAAGATGTGCTTGAATATTTTCTTTTTGAAATAGCACAGAAACTTTTAGTCATTCAATAGGTTCCAACATGTTGGTCTTAACAGAAAAATTACTCAAATGAAAGTAAAATTTCCGTTTTACTTTAAACTAATGGAAGAATTCAGTCAGTTTATTGTGTTTTGTGAAGCTGCACTCCATCACACGGTTTCTCAGCCTACACTATGGATGTTTCCTACTGAATGATTACTGATGAGCATTATTCTGTACTTGAAGGTTATTTTCAGTGTTCCTGGCTCTTCACTGAATGTGAACAATAGTCTGACAATTGAACATGTCTCCAGATATGTCCCTTGTTGAGAGAGGCAAGGAAGGTTCAAAATCCTTAGTAGTTGAGAATCACTGCCCTATAGCAATTGCTAAAACTTGTTGTTTCATTAAATTTGCATGTTACTCGATATTATGAAGAAGTGCATCATTTCTGTAGATACATAAAATTAAAAATATGTATACATATCAAATGTGAATATATAGATTTTAATTTATTAAAATTGCAAATTATGCCCCGTGTAAATGAAATATTTGATCTGTACAAATGTCAGATTAATCATTAAAGGCAAAATATGCTTACAGATTAAATGAACAGTACTTCTGACCTTCTTTTCTCTATCCTCTATTTGCATCATTTGACTACACAATTTTAAATTAACTTTCTTGTTATATGCATCTTCAAATATTTAAAAAAATTATTTCTGGATCAAAGTAAAGAATAAATGAGTGGAAATAAGCAAACACACACAAAAGTCAGTGGCATGAAAATCTGGAAAGTTTCTGTACTGGACAGTATTTTAGAAGCTGAGCTGATGAGTCCTAGTTGGTAGCAGCTTTTCAACTAGAAACTATTTTCTATGATAAATGAGTCGGTCCAGGAGGAGCCCATCTGTCTCTTTCCCTAAGAGTAATAGTACCCTCTGCTCAACCTTCTTACCATTTAGCTTGTCTGTCCCATATTTATCCCTGCAAATGAGCAAGAGCAACTAACACTAGTTTGCTAAGCATGTCATCTAGGAATCTGGGTTTTGAGATCAGAGAAAAACATTTTACCCTCTCTACATTTCTCTTACCTATCTGGTTAGTTCTTAGAGGCAGGATTCTCTTTTGGTATCGTGTAAGATGCTCTAAGCTCTTAACTAGAGGCAGAAAAGTATAATGGAATAACACAACTTGAAGGTCAAGAATGCCTGTGCTGGTACAAGTTCAAATGTACAAGAAATGATTCCTCAACACTCTTAATCAGAGCACTTTTTGGACATGAATATATAAGAAAAATAAGTTTTCCTATGAAGTTAGTTTTATTGATTCTAACAAACTGCATTTTACTTTAAATGATGTCCTTTCTATTTGTAGATATACATTTATGTCAGTCAAATAAAGCATTCTTTTATGAAAGAATGTGGAAAGGGGTGATAGAGTATATTTTGTTTGATGTTTGTACATCTCTAAGATGGCTCTCAAAATAAACAAAAACAAAACAACAGGAACACATTATGTTGAGAAAGTCAAAGCCTGGGAAAGACTACATTTAAGATTCTTTTAGAGTTACAATAAGCTATATTTGACTCAAATTTCTCAAATACTTATATGTATATGCTGTCACAAGTGTTGGGGTTCTAGGATGCTAAGAGTATCCTAAATATACAGTCTCTTCCTATCTAAAATAAAGGAGAGAGAACACTTGATCTTCCCATTTCATACATTTCTGTGACTTGCCTACTTAAATTATCTGTAAGGGAAGAAACTCCCTCTTCAAGGATGCTGAGTTAGGTTTCCTATCCCAACTGCTTTACATCTCTTGAGACTTTCATGTTTTTTTAATACTATTTTTATTTGTTTTATTTTTAGTTATACATGACAGTAGGATGTATTTTGACACATTATATATATGTGGAGTACAACTTCCCATTCTTCTGGTTGTACATAATGTGGAATTACTTTGGTCATGTATTCATACAGCAACATAGGAAAATAATGTCCAATTCATTCTACTATCTTTCCTATTCTCACAGGTTTTTAACACTAGGGATCTATATGTACTTTGTTAAGTCACTTATCCTACCTGGGACTCTATTTCATCATTCATTTATTCTTTCAATTAGTATATATTGAGGGCATACTATTGAGTATGCAGTCCATTTAACTGTCAATAGTAACAGAGACAGGAACTACGTACATAAAATCTCTGTCCTGAAGGAATATCTAGTTAAAAGGGATAGAAAAAAGCAGTTAAAGAAACAAATAAAACGTATGTCATTTGATGACAACTGCTATGGAGTGCTGTGAAGGAGCATAGAATTGAATTTTAAATGCTTGTCATTGAAAATCTTATTGAAAAGGTGGCATTTAGGTAAAAATCTGA
This sequence comes from Urocitellus parryii, assembly GCF_045843805.1. Lineage (NCBI taxonomy): Eukaryota > Metazoa > Chordata > Mammalia > Rodentia > Sciuridae > Urocitellus > Urocitellus parryii. Next base: position 152,427,976 of record NC_135534.1, read on the forward strand.
AGAATGTGAGAACCAGGCATGTGAGAACAGAATGTTCCAGGAAAAGCAAAAGATGAGTCTAAAGCCTCTGAGGTTGTACTGTGCCTGGCCCACTCAGGAAGCAGCAAGGAGGTCAGTGCCATTGAAGCAGATTAAAGAAAGAGGTGAGTGGTAAGAGGAAAGAGAAGGGAGGCGATTGGGGGCCAGTGCACACAGCAGTTGCAGTCCATATTAGATTTATTTTTGGTGATATGGGCTGCCAGGAGAGGATTTTGAATAGAGGAGTAGCATGAGATGTCTTGTGTTTTAAAAGGATCTCTGTGCTGCTGTGATAGATGCAGGCTATGGTGAAGAAAGGGACCAGGAAGGAGTCCTTTGTGATTAAAACAGGTGGTAACAACAGGTGTGGTAAGAAGTGGTAGAACTCTGGAAAAAGAAAGGCTGAACCACTTTTATTCATTTAGTTAAAAAAATTGATAAATACTCATTACAAGAATTATTCTAAGGGATAGATAGACCCCATGGGGAAGAAAAAGGACCATCTCTTACTTGCATGGGTCTAATACCTAATGAGTACTTTAAGATCTGGTTAGTTCTAATATTCTCAGTATAGGCAAAGATATCTACAAAATTTAATCTTTCCAGTAGAGGGAATAAAAAACACATACAGTGGTATAGGTCGTGATTAAAAAGCAGCATGGCTAATTGATGAGGTTGATAATCATTGCCTCATCTTCCATCAGCATCTCAATAAAAAGTCAGTGAAAAGGAGAATGGTTTATCTAAAAAATGTTAATCATCTGCACAGATGTCTGCTCTTTCTGAAGAATTCCTATTTCTACTTTCAGCTTCGCAAAGCATGTCTCTTTATGGACCACGTTATTAATGAAATGGAAAACAATGTGCAAGAAAGCCTGCTGTTGTCTGAAATTATCTTTACTTCTATACTGCCACTGGCAATAACTGTCTCTTCTCCAGAATTCCGGAACACTGAATTCTTTCTTCACCAGATTAAAAGCAAAACAATAAAAACAAAACAGAACCACCACACAGGGAAAAAAAAAATAACTAACCAATTTGAAATTAAACTTTTGTTCTTGTATTTTGAGTTGTGCTGATGTATACAACTCTTCTGCAATTTGTTTTTTCATAATACAAGAGTATTTCAAAGGTGATCAACAGAGTATCTGCTGATTAAGATAATTCTCCACCTTGTTTATTCTCCTCAACCCAGTATATTAGTGAGAAAATTTAAAGAGCAATAATTTTTTAACTACCATAATGAATTCCAGCAGTTGAATGGATGTCACCTGAGTAAGAGCAAATCACAATGGGAAACTGAGCGAACATAAGGGACATGCCCTGACAAGGCACAGACAAATGTGGGAGAGACCCATAGAAGTTTTAAAAAGGTGCTCCAGAAACTTCTTATCTAGAATCAGAGTCCTTGCAAACATATAGGGTATAAACAGAAGGCTCCCACACGTTCTTTTATACATTGTTCTAGAAACATAAGGCCAAGGCTTTGTATGTGTGTGTGTGTGTGTATGTGTGTGTGTATTCGGAAAAATCTAAAATATGTCTTACAGCAGTTACTATTAGCTGAGAGTATCCATCAGAATTATTTTTGGAGTTTGTTACAAAAAAGTCATACAGAAATCTTTATTCAAGATATGGATATTCAGACTAGTACCTATGCCATGAGGCCTAACCATTTACATTACAAAAATATGTCCCCTAGGGTTTGGTTTCTAGCACTATGGCATATTTTATCATGTAAATGATCATCTTCATGGAAATAATTCAAAAAGATAGATGAAAAATACCAAAATATGTATTAATTTTGTGTCTGCACGTATGTGTATGTACCTACACATACTCGTACATACATGTGTTAAATGCCTCCCTGAACTAACAAGGAATCCACAGACGTAAAAATAAAGTGAAAGCAGAATTTCTAGATGGTTAGTAAATGCCAAAGTCAGCTTTTACCCTCCTGGTATTTTCACATCTCAGTACCCTTGAACTTCTGTTTAGACAAGAAGCATGATACAGGAGATAAAGCCTAAATTTCACTTTACGTAAAGTTTACACTCTGAAATGTAAGAATTTAATATGAAGTCTAAACAGAACTGAACATACTGAGGTCACAAAAAGGGAATTTGCATGTCTTCACTGTGCTTTTAAGTAGTAAGGTAGAAAAGTCAGAATTGAATCAAACAAAACAAGTTCTAATGATTTCAATAATCACAAGCTGGAATTCATGTACTTTGTCAGTTTGTTTCAATTTTTATCCTATGTTCATAAGAAGAATTTAAAGCAGATCCCTGTTTGATGTTTTCCATTGGTAATTGTGAGAACAATGACAAATTTTCACTCAAGTAAACCTAACTTCAATAAGACTTTAAATAATTTCCCCAGATAAACATTCCCTAGTAACATGAGTCTTCAGTGAAAATCATGAAATAAATCAACATGCAAGGTGGCATGAATAAGAGAAATCAGAATAAAATAACTGAACTCAAAAAGACATTTGATATCAATATTAATAAACTGATTGCTGCATTTAAAAAATCCTTGAAATATGAGCAAGAAATAGAAAGTATGGAAACAATACACTTGAAAAATAACCAAGGTAAATTTTAAAAATAAAAAAATCTATATAATTTATTTTAGAAATTCAAAGGAATAGATTAAAGTGGTATTGTAGACAATATAGAATAAATTAGATGATCAAGAAAGGATGCATCCCAGAGAGAAGAAATGGAGAGTTTAAGAGAAGGTAAAACATGTGAAAAAATAAGTTATATCTGTTCAAAGTTTTAAAAGGAGTTTGGATACACGAGAGAGACAATCAAACATACAATAGAAAAACATTTTTCAAATTGTTGAATGACATGGTAACTCACACCCAGAAAGCTAAAGGAATCACTAGTAGGAAAATCAGGCAAAAGTATACACTTAACATTTTGTAATAAAAAATTTGAATGAAAAAAGCTGAAATTAAAAGAAGCAAAAATAGAAAAAAAATCAACTCAAAATGAAGCATTCTAGCTATCTTTTTTTTTCAGCAAGAATGGAAAACAGATGACGGTAGAATAATATTTTCAATGTGCTGATAGAAAGTAACTTTCAATCTATACCCCCCCAAATTCTTTAAGAAGTGAAAATAATTTGCTACCATCTATTTCTCACAAAATAAATACGAATCAAAATGAATCTTTTCAAATTGAATGTCTAAAATGCAAGAATAAATTTGTCAAAAATGTTGGTGAATATATGGGTTGATCTAAGTGAATATGAAAATATTCAACAGTAATGAATATAATAAAATTTGGAGTAAAAGAAAGCAGGATAGAGAAAAATATGAACTTCCTAGAAGCTGGCTTAACCTATGAGGAAAAGAAGTAAAATTTCACATCTAACTTTTTCCTCTTTAAGTAACTTTCTGTCTTAAATTGCTTTGTCCTCATAAGTTCTTTCTCTGACTTCTGCCTTATCTTTGATTTGCTAATAGTTCACAGATTTAAAGTTTCACTGTTTAAATTTAGCATAAACCAAACAATAAGCTACAAGCATAATCATAAATAAAGTACTTATATCTACATAAGAAATGAAAAGTAATAATTTGTTTAATATTTACAATGAAATATAAAATTTCTACTCTAGGATTATTTCAAATTTTATTTGTTTTGGATATATCCCCCCCCCCCAAAAAAGGTATAATTTTTAAAACTTAAGATACAGTTTTAAGCCTAAAACTGGAATCTGGATATCATAAATTGTGGGAGTCAATTTTAATTCTGTATGAAAAATATCAACTGAAAACACCATTTGAACATGATATATGCATTCTGGGAATTTAATACCTAAAGATGCAAGGCATTGATACATTTCAATTATCCAAATGGGACTATAAATTAATATTGCTATTAAAATAAGACTTTCATATTTTTCTTAAAGCAGTGGCCTATAAACTCAAATAATATTTTGTAGGCCATGCTTACTGAAACATTTTTGCAAGTCATTCACTTCATGCAATTGCACTCTCATCCTCATATCACAGTTATTCAATGGGGTTGCATATTCACAGATCAACACATTTTATATAAATATTAAAAGCAAACAGGATTCTTTACACTTCCAAATAATATATAAACTGTAAAAGGGCAACATCATACCATAACAATATTTTATAAAAGTGATTTTAAACCACATCCCTTCCCTATTTTGAACTTATGAAAGAAAGGCAGGCATATGAGAGAAATGAAACATGATCTAAAAAGATTAAAGATGATAAAGAAAAACTACATTTTCATAATTGTCCATCATCATCCCCTTTGTATTGATGAAAGCATATCTATACCTGGGGAGATACTCATGTAGAGTAATCACATAAAAAATATTCAGTAAATCCCAGTCTCCTTTACAGGATTATAGTCTAAGGGGATTTTTTATTACCAAAGAGAGTGGCTCTAATTACCAACATGGAAAAAAAACTTTAAAAAGAAAACTGCTTAATGTTTAAATCAAGTGCAGGGATATGAGGTATATCTGTTTATTTTTCTCTTCAATTAGTTTAAATAGATACAAAAAAATCTTAACAGAAAAGACCAATATATACTAAAATATGAGTTTCTTCAAATTCTTCTTAATACTTAAGAAGGAAATTTCAAACATTTAAGTATTTCTTTTAGTGAAGCTTATAAGGAGATATAAAGTCCCACATGGTTTTTAAAAGAAGTTTAGAAGCCTAAGTTTGTGACTGAAGACATTAGTCTTCAATCCATTATTGCTCCATTTGTTAGGATATTGCTCTACGTTAGTCCCTTTGCAAGAAATATCTTCCTAGTACTCTGTTTCTCTGTATCTCTCTTAATTCCACATCATTATCTTTTCCTCAAAATTTAAGTTAGGCTCACTTTTTATGTTTTTCTTATCTTTATTTTCTGAAAGAAGTTCCCAAAACAAAGATATGGAAAAAATACATGCAAAAGACAATGTTTATTATGAAGTTCCCAAAACAAAGATATGGAAAAAATACATGCAAAAGACAATGTTTACTATGTACAATATGAAAAATGAATATATCAGCTTTTAAAAGCATAACCAAATTGAGCATCTTTGAGTTGTCAGATATTTCCAGTGGTGAGATGGCAAAGGCCACACAGCTGGCTTGCTGGGGCAAAAAGCCCTAATTTTTAACATTTTTTCCATTTTCTTGTAGAAATACTCCCAATGTGGCTGTTTTGAGGCTACCAATGTGAGATCAATGAAGGAGGAACTAGGAAGAGATGCTAGTGACTCAGTATGATTGCCTCTAGTGCATCAGTACAGCATTTTGTTATAAAATAGCTGTGATTCTGATTGTTCCCAGGGAAGTACAATAATATATAAAAATTGAGTTACTATGTCTTGAACAAAATATCATAATTAAACTCTGTTACAATTATACTGAATTGCCAACTGCTAATCAGAAATTCAAGTATCACATTAGTTCAGTAAGAATGATCAAGATTAGCATTTTAGGATTACAAAAGGTTTTAAATGGCCAAATGAAAATTTTCACTTAAAAAACAAACAAGTACAATGAACTTTATATGATTTTATAATATAGATTACATATCTACTATGTTTTATCCTTGATTCACACACACACACACACACACACACACACACACACACACACAAACTGTTTTACATCTTAAATGTGTTATGAAATTCAACATTTCACAAGCACTGTCCTATATATAGTTCTTCTATGTGTTAGTCCCAGTACTATATGTTGGGTGATAAAAGGATGAATCAGATTTCAATCATATCTCATATATACATATTGTGCATACTAATTATTGGTTATTAAATGCATATAATACCAGTCTTTCTTTGTTTACATAGAATCAATATCATCCTGGCCTAATTGAGGAATTTGAAGAGAACCATAGAAAACAGATCTAGCCCATTTCCAACAGAAAGAAAATATTAAAACATAAAAAATATTGTGAGCCCTTCTAACATTTTCACTTTTAAAAATTCAGTAACATTTAGCAGAAGTGGCTAATATAGATATGGCAACCAATTTTTTTTATTAGTCACATTGGATGACATTTAGAGATGTAGATATAAAAATGAAATAATTTGACTCCTTGCTATAAAATACGTAATAAGTGTTTCTAATTTCATGTTTATTTTATGCACAATATTATAATTATATAACAATGTCAACAGTGCAAAACATTAACATCAATTCAAAAAAACAAACAGGTTCAATGATAGATATCTGACTTTATGTCAATAAGATTATTCTATAATTATGGAGTTAACTTTTTCCAGGATCCCCCAGAGATTTATCATGATCAATACTATCATTGCTCAGCTGTGTTTACTGATTGATGGATCCTGAAAGCGTAAATGAAGATCCATGTACATAAATAAAGAATCTAGTGCTTTCTCAAAGAAGAGAAAAAACTGGCATTTCTAGATTTTCTCTATGTAAAAGTATAAAAGCTTGGAATAGATTGCAGAAAAAGCAATGATTTTTTTATTTCAATGTCCTAAATATCATAAAAATGATAAACACTTGTGAAACCATTTTCCATGAGGTTCAAGCAGACCAAACAAGCATAAGTGGGTGCTATTTGAGGGGACAGAACAACCAGACAAAGTGAGCCAGACATGGATTCAATTGAAGGTTTTGCCAAGATCACTGCTTGGATGATTAAGTGAAAGAACAACCTTGATAGATTCATTTCACTTATTATTAGTTATTACATTTATTAGGTAAATGTTGCCCAAGTGATATCACAACCAGACATTAAATAGTACAAATCTGAATTATAATACTTTTTCCAATAAAATTTTAAAAGTGGAATCAATTTATTGCCAAATCCAGAACATAGTATATAATGGAAATTTAATTATGACAAATGGTGTGTGTTCAGCCATGTGGTTAAGAACCTCAGTTTTTGTATTTTGTTTTTGTTCTTTAACTGTTTTATTGTCTCATGATTCCTCCTGTTGTTGGAATTACTATTGGGTCAATATCAAACTGGGCGCTGCCTGTGAAAGATTTCTCAGTAGCCCTGATATGCTCCACTTATGGAGGGCCCAACTTCTGCCACAAAGTCCCCCATTAGCACCTCCAGGTCCCTTCCCCAAGAGCCCACACTTAGAACATCTGTGCTCCAAAAGTCTACCTGCTCCTCCTAGCCCTGGGTAAGGAAATCACTACATAATTCAGTTTTAATCATCTCTTTAGTACATGAAATGATAAACTAAAGGAGTTAGTGCAGGAATCTTATTACTGAAAGCTGCTCACACAGACCCTAAAGAAGTTTGTTAAGATCTTTTAATGACTGAATGTTTCTACTAAGTATTGGTTACATATTAAACATAGATCTGAGAAACCATGCAGATTATTTTAAAGATTAAACACAAAGGCTTTAAGTTACTCCCTACATAACTAGTGACAGAGGGAAAGAGTGCTACTCTTATCCTCCCCCTTTTTATTTACACCTTCCTTATTCTCATATATTTGCTTTAAAAAAACTCAAACTAAATAGTGGAGATCATACAGTTTAAAATGTGTAATGCATATGTTCCTGAAGACCTGTCTCATCATCTCAGGCTCTGATAATTATTTAATTAGTAATAGCAGCTAACAGTTCACTGGGTTGTACCTATAGTAAGTACTTCCTCATTTAATACTCTCAGAGCCCTAAACAGCAAATAGAATATATCCATTTTATAGATGAGGACATTGAGGAAAAAGGAGTTAAGTAACTAACTTGCACAAGTTATACGAGTGGCAAACTCTGCAGCTGGAATTCAAATTCCTGAAGTTTTACTCCAGATTTTGAGTCTTTGCCAAAATCTGATATTTTCAAAGGGAGAGAGGAGAAAAAGTAAAATAATGAATAGTGATATGTAAAATGCCTCAGCATCACAAAGCTATCATAACAAAGGAATGACAAGTTTTGAAAACTCTTCCAACGGGGTTCCCTGTCATGTAGGACAATAGTCTCTGTGAAGGCAACATACTGTACTGTCTCCTAAGAGGGACAAGAAGCCCATCCAAACAGGAGAGCAGTTGGACTGTGAACAAGCAGAGGACCAGCTGCAGCAGGAGGGAGCAAAGGAAAGAGAAATGGAAGCAAAGCAGACAGTGCTTATTTACACTATGATTCTTCCTAGCTTGTTAAGGCTAAATCTTATTCTGAAGGGAAGGCATGTGAATATGAATGAAGGTATGATGCAAAGACTGAATTTGATACATTTAAAATTGCAAGTCGCCTGTAACCATTCACTCCAAAGGAAACCATATAAATCCAATATAATCCTACAAGTTAGTTTTTCTCTCAGACAAAGTTACAGTAAAGTCAGGCAAACTCAGTTCTAAGATCCCAAATTTATTGAAACACACTGCTGGGCACAATTGTAACTCTTTTTTAACTCAATAGTACTAAATGAACAGAAAGTTTGATAATGACTAAAAAATACAATGTATGTTCTATGCTTCTGTCTGCATGCTTAAAGGATATAAAACACTCTGAACATCAACACAAGCAAGAAGACTGCACACAAATTTATGACACAATGTACTTTCTACTCTAGGGAAGTCTTTGTGGTGTTTCTTTTCTCTCTCTCTTTCTTTCTTTCTTTCTTTCTTTCTTTCTTTCTTTCTTTCTTTCTTTCTTTCTTTCTTTCTTTCTTTCTTTCTTTCTTTCTTTCTTCTTTTTTTCCCCTAAAGATTTCACTGTGATGTGAATTGGAGAGACAAGATCCCATATAAACTTCTTTTTGTACAACATGTTCATATATATTTATATACAGTGTGTGTGTATGTGTATATATATATGTGTGTGTGTATATATACATGTGTGTGTATGTGTGTGTGTGTGTGTGTATTCAGTTTTTTTTATGCAGATCCAGTTTTCTAATATATAGTTTTAACTGTTCTTACCCAAGAAGAAGGGAAAGATAAATTGTATCTGGGACAAATTACCTAAATACCTTCCTATCCCACTGAAGGGGATTTTCTCCATGGGCACAGAGCAGGCTGTTATTACTGTAAATTACATTATTACCACTATTAGTCATTGATTCCAGAAGGCTATGATTCTCAAAATAATTACAAATAAAATTTTGGAAGAAGAAGAAACAGTCATAGATGAATATGCCTTGTACCACATTATGTTTAAACTATAAAATTTTAAACTATAAAATTGGGGAAGACAACTGTGCCTTCAAAGCAGTTACTAGATATAGACAGATTTTGCTTAAATTTTTAAAAATGTACGTTTAAAAATATTTAACTTTTATAGTATTTCAGAATCCACAAGATCTTTTAAATTATCATGCAGGTACGATTTATGGTCAAGCATCTCATAATATGAGACTTTATTAAATGAGTAGATAATTGATTAAGTAAAAAGTAGAAAAATGTAAGGCATACTCATTACTATAAAGAAAATAAGTGTTTCTGTATCTTCAAGACTTAACTGTTATCTATAAATCTAATGTAGCTCTACTCTACTATTTTTGGAATAAAATGATTTAAATTAACATTTTGCTTATAGTCAATTTTCTGTAAGTGATTTTGATATGCTGATTTAAGCTTTTTCATTTCTAGACTAACTTTGCATGATGAAAGTATGCATGCTTTTATTTCAAAACAAACTGAAAAGTATGTGGCAGAAAGAATTATACAATCTTCTAATAAAATCATATGACATTTTATTTATTTATTTTTGTACTGGAGATTGAACTCAGGGCCACTCGACCACTCAAGCAGGCCGTTTTACTGTAAATTACATTCTTACCACTAGCAGTCATTGATGATGATTACAGAAGGCTATGATTCTCACATCCCCACATCCCCAGCCCTATTTTCTATTTTATTTAGACACAGGATCTCATTGAGTTGCTTAGCACCTCACTTTTGCTGAGGCTTGCTTTGAACTCATGATCCTCCTAACTCAGCCTTCCAAGCCATTGGGATTACAGGCATGCACCACTGCTGTCTGGCTCATATGACATGTTTTAAAGAGAGAAATTAATTCTGTTTTTTTATTCCCCAAATTTGACATTCAATTTAATATATAAAAATCAACCCCTTTAAAATCAAGTAGCCCAGAGAGGAGAATTAAGGGAATCAAAGAAATAAAGAACACAGAAAAACAAATTGATAAGGTCCAATCAGAAAGGGGAACATAATTATGAAAAGGGTCCTTAACTTTTTTGGGACATTTGAACCATATGAAAACAGAATGAGACCTAGAACTCTATCAAGGAACACACCTAGATACTCATGCCTTCTAACCATCTACAAAATCCCCAAAGTCTGCCTTATTTCTATAGAATGGTGTGGCCTCATGAAAATGGTTCAAGCACTCTCATTAGAAATTCAGGGTCAGATGGAGGCAGCAATAAACCAGACCTAGGATGAGGGTCACTGAATGTGAAATAGTGAAGGTGGTATATGGCACAGGAAATGCATGTCTAAGAGTCTTTCACCGTTCTCCTCTCCTGGTTCTTATGGCCGACTTCCTCTGTTCCTTCAGGTCTCAATTTGAACATTATCTTCTCAGTTTCTTTGATTACCATATGTAAATGAGGACCTTCGCCTCATTCCTCCTACCATGAATATTTTTTTTAACCAACTTACCTTGTTTTACTCTAATAGTTGTCATAACTTATTGATATTTATTTCTCTATTTTCTGTCCCTCTGAACTATAACACCCGTATCTTATTATTATGTCTCTAATATGTGGTACAATGATCTCCAAGTAGTAGAAACACCACAAATATCCTTTGAATTAAAAAGAATGAGTGAGTAGTCTCTCAATGTCAGATTGATGAAGGACTTAAAAATATCTTCTACATTATAATTCTACCTTCCGGCAACTTTTAGGATTTTTTAAGAGAAAAAGAAATTTAGAACTAAGTCTCCAGAATTTTAGTAATTTCTGGCAGTGAATTATGCAGCCAAGAATGGCACTGACATCCATTTGAAATGGGAAATAATAGTCCTCATTTGTCATGGTCTTGGGTATTCATATTCATGTATTTGTAACTAAAGGATTTTTCAGAAAGGCAATAAAAGGGTTCACCAGAAGCCATCCTCATAAAATTATATATTTAAAATAGCTAGTTTGCATTCACAATAATTTTAGATTTAAGATATACAGATTACTCTGATTTTTTAAAAAGTTAATCGGAAGTAGAAGCAAAGCTAAAACAAGCCAACAATGGAAACCATGCATGTGATGTTTCCAGGGTGCCCTTCTGCACCTTGCCTGTTCTCTACATCTTTCTCCCTTGAGTTCAAGTCCTTCCTCTTCCCCTTCCCTTCTCTTCCTAAACACCTTATTTCCTCAGCTTGTGAACCTAAACATGGAAGGGAAAAGGAAGCCACGTGGCAGACAATCAATGCAGATGAAAATTCTGCTGTTCTCCTGGGATCTGTGAACTGTTTTTATAGACACTTTTCCCCTCTACCCTTAATCTTTACAATAGTTCTTGTTGTTTGTTACTCAGCAAAGAGGAAAGAATAATCACATCATTATTATTTTTTGTTATCTTATGTGTAACCTAAGTAATTTAAATATGATTTTCAGACACTATGTTTTAAGGAACTGACGACTGAAAACCAAAATCATTTCTTGCATCCAGTTCCAAGAGATTAAATGGTAACTGAAGCCTCAGTGACCTTTTCACATTGACTCACAGGTACTGGTATTAATTCAGCTTTCTACCTTGACTCTCCCAATTGGGAGGTAATGTGGCTGAAAGATTAGAACAACATTTCTTTGAAATTTGCTCTAAGAACTAGGCATCTAGGCATCAATGAATCCTGGAAGTTTAAAATTAGACAAACAGCAGCAATGACTACAGGAACAATAAAACACCAATAAAAGCCTCCATCTACAAAGTTCAGACTGTCTTTCACTCTGATGTATTTTTCTCTTTCCCTTAGAGAAAGGAGAAGGGGAAATTTGTGTGTGTGTGTGTGTGTGTGTGTCTGTCTAAGTTTTGCCTAATATTCACTCTTTTTGTCTATTTATTTCTCAGTGTTTAGAATTAAGTCTTTTGCATGAAATGCCTCAAGTCTAACACAGCAAGAGACACTTATTAGCATATTTTATTACTTGAACTTATGAAAGTTTCTGTTATTCCAGCTCTTAAGTCTGAACACCTTAACTTTGGAGAATCTATCAAATTCCATCTGTTAGTTGATTTCCACCCTGGGAATCACATTAAGCAGTCAAATATAAGATCCATCTGCAGTAAACAGGAGTTTTCAGCAAGTGGTTCCCCCACGAACCCCTTTTTTCTCTTTTTTTTAAACTATGATTATTCTTTTATTGTTTTGTGTCTTTTCTTACCCAGATTTTACAGGTATAGCAAAATGTGACTACAGTCCTTCGTTCCTTGGGCTTGCATTATGAGATATTACTTAAGAACAATGTCTACTTTGTCTAGGGTATTGGTACATCAAACATCAGGTACTTATTTTAGAGATAGGTTCTACACTGGGTTACAAAGTACAGACTAAATCCAACTTTCTCCTGCAGTGGTTACATATGGGCTATTCTGTTTTTTTAGATGTGGTCTCACTATGTGGCCAGTAACTCATGAGGCTCCTGCCTCAGCCTCCCAGCTAATTTGCACTACAGACAAAATCTACCATGCCTGGGGATTGAACCCTGGTATGTTTTACCACCCTTTTAAAAAAAGTTTAAACAGGGTATCACTAAGTTGAGGTGGGCTTCCCTAAATTGCTTATGTTGGCCTTGAATTTGCAATCTCACCTCAGCCTCTCAGTCACTAAGATTATAAGCATGCACCACCATGCTTGGCCCTGGCCTGATTATTCTTAATGGTTTTCCTTAACATTTTCAAATATCACTGGCTATGGATATCTTCAGCCCCAAATGACTAAGCTCTGGATCTTACTTATTCTCTGGGGCAGTTTGCCCTGTGCCCCTTAAAATTTAGATCCTTATTATAATAGCTGTATAGTTTAGCAAGCTGCAGAATTTTAACAGGTGATTATAAGCATGTCCACTGAAACTTTTCTAGGAATTGAGGACACAACTCATCTTAAAACAATAACAACAAAAGCAAAAGAACTTGCCAGGTGCCGTGGTGCACGCCTGTAATCCCAGAAGCTCAGGAAGCTGAGACTGGAATATCAAGAGTTCAAAGCCAGCCTCAGCAAAATAGAGAAACACTAAACAACACAGTGTAGAACCTGTGTCTAAACAAAATACAAAAAAATAGGGCTGGGGATGTGGCTCAGTAGTCAAGTACCCGTGAGTTCAATCCCCAGTACCCCTGCCAACCCTGAAAAAGCAAAAGAACTCCAGAGTACAAATTTCTATAGAAATAAAAATGTTTTAGGTGCATAAATTCATATAACTAAAGCAAAGGTCAAAACTGATAGGCTATTTTCATATAATGAAGGAAATGTACTCAAAACAGAAAATTGGTTTCATATTTATTTTTCATCTGAATGATCAAGCTCTATCATTTCAACTCCTTAGGAAGTATGTTTGGAATGAGGTAGAGGCAGGGATCTCCCACACAGATACTTTATTTAATAGGCCATCATTTCTCCAAATATTTACATCATTTTTGTCTCAAAACAAGTTCCTAAGTCTTTTCTTTCTCCCTGGACTTTCTGTTCTTATCTGTCTGTATACCTCAATAATTTTAATCGCTACCATTTATGATGCATTCTTATCTCCTCTTCATTCATTTTAATTTTTTAAATAGTCTTTGCTAATTAGTAGTTTTTGTTCAAACAAAAGTTTTGAAGTTATCAAATATTGAAAAAAATATGCCCTGTTGCAAACTTGATAGTATTTGCATGAAATTTATTCATTAACTTGGCAGAACAGTTTACTTACACTTTTCTGGGTCATGTATATGATCTGAATTATATCATAAAATTCAACACCTTACAAAGCCTTTTATGGCTTTTAATAGCATTTTAATTTTTATATAGTGGTCACATGACTTCATTAAATATATTTCTCAGTACCTATCTTTTTCATTACATTTCTACTTGGATAAACTACATTTCTACTCTTCTACAGAAGAGTGGTACTAAATGTTGTATATAGATATAGATGTAGTGCCCAATTTTCTTTCCAGGATTATACATTCAGAAAACCATATTCTATACGTATAATGATAGTTTTATTATTTTTATCTTTAAAAACCTAACACTTCTTGGTTCTTCTGTCTTTTATTTTTCTGGATTTTATATTTTTATCCCATTAAATGTTTTCTGGCTTGACAGATATTTATTTCATTAATATTTTTCCTCTCTCTTATATTTCTATACTTTCTTCCTTTTCTTTTAAATCTTCTTTTTGTTTTGTGATACTAGATATTGAATGCAATGTTACTTTACCACAGAGATATATCCATACTCCCTTTTATTTTGAGACTTGGTCTCATTGAGTTACTGATATGGTCTTGAACACGCAATATTTCTGTCTCAGTCTCCCAAGTGCCTGGGATTACAGGTATGTGGCACCATAACTGGTGGTATTTTTATAGTTTAACTTCCTTTTAAAATTTTTGAATCGAAATTTAGAAAACCATATAGTATTTTTCCTTTATTAGAAAACCATATAGTATTTTTTCTTTAAACTGTTTATTTGGCGATTTCACTGATTTTCTAAAATTAAGCTTCTTAACTTTCTATAAAGCAATTTCATAACTATACATTTTAAAGTATACCAATATATTTGTTATGGTGACATTTAACATAATATTCCTCATATGTATTTACATGTTTTATTTCCTGTGTTTATCCAAGTTTACTACCAAATTTTAATGAAGGTTAAAAATGACTTGGGAAGTTAATCTTATTTTCTGGAGTAGTTTTTATTTGAAAGTAAAGATTACTTGTTAGATTTTGTAGAACTTAATTCTATACCTACTATTTCTCCCTCCCTGGCTCCCTTCCTTCTTTTCTATATAAGTAGTATTTGCCCATTAATTCGAATTCTTTAAAACTTTTGAATTTTTTCTGATACAATTTTCAACAATTTATATATATTTCATTTCCTTTAAAATTTCAAACATGTTGATAATTTTTTAATAATGTCTATTAATTTCAAAATATAATCTAAACTAAATATCTAAAAATTACCCTCTCTATGGAGGGGTGTGTGTGTGTGTGTGTGTGTGTGTGTGTGTGTATAAATATACCTGTACACATTGCACAAACATACTTATGGATTGTTTCCTGTCTTTATCTTGATCTTAATCTCTTTTGCTCTTTTTCACTCTTTGCATTCTATACACATTTTTATTATTTGTTTTCTAACCTCTTGAGTACAGAACACATAGCTTAATATTCAATTTTTTTTAATTTTGTAAATGTGTTGTACTATATGTATGTTTAATTATTGATTCAGCTGTGTTCTTATTTTAGTTAAAAAATAATTGATCGTTAATTATAATTTTTTTTATCCCATAGCTTTTTTTTGTGAAGCATATACTTTAATTTTGCACATCTATTGATAGATGGTTTGACCATATTTATGAAATTAAATTCCATTTTTCTCAGTCATTTATATATTAGGCATGTTGACAGGTTTACTCTCAAGGCTTACTGTGTTTCTCAAAACTGTAGTTATTAATCAATTTTATCCCTAAGTTATCTCTGAGATAGAACACATTCTCATGTATATCCAGAGTAAAATAATACCACAGTTCTTGTAAATCGTTATCAAACACTTGTCTGCAAATTTGATATCACAGCTGTGGAAGACTACAACTTAACTTGTACACATAGAGTTCTGGAAATCTGGCCCAAATTTGGGTTCACTGGAAGTATAAAATATAAAGAACATTTTGAAAACAATACAAAAGAAATCTCATTTTAATATTTTAAAATATTATACATAAGTTGAAATAAAAATATACTAGAATACATTAAATAAATATAAATTTAAATATATTATTAAGTATATATATAAATAAAACCATTACTATACTTAGAGCATTTTACTCTTTAAAATGTAATCACTAGAAAATTTAAATTACATGTGTGATTTGCATTGTCTACCGCATACTACTGATTTGGAAAGTATCTCAAATTCCTTTGCCTTCTAGAAGACATAATTTTAGGGATAAGCCTGGCAGAATTCCCCAGAGTGCACTGTTTTAAATCAAGATGGCTAACAGAGCTTTGCACAGCAGGTCTAATTGGGTGCTAGAAGACCTCTGTGGGGAAAACAGTCCTCTCTGTTTGGGTCATGAGCTATCTACTCAATATTGGTTTATGTCAAGAACATTTCCTGTTTCAAAGAACACTCCCTGTTCCAAATATTGATGTATGATGGAAAAAAAAGACCATGTAGTAAATTCATGAGAGGAAAAGCTCTGGAGATTGCTGCCAACCATTTTAAACAAAACTCTATTCTATAGTAAATACCATGGAGGATGCGCAGTAGAGAAAAAGAATCTATAAAGTTGGTGCTAACTTTCTTACATTTCATTGTGGGTATGTTTCTTCTTGAAATATTTTAAGTGTCTGACTTTCTGTCTGAATTTCTGAAGGGAAATATTTGATTAATTATGCTTTTGTATTATTTATAAGTTGATATGCTTACATGCTTAGGATATAATGAAAAATCAAGTTAAGTAGAGGCACATGGTCAACTAGCAGTAAGAACAGCACAAATACACTCCTAATTCAATGAGGAACCATTCTAAAGCTTTGGGGAAAAGGCTCTGGAGGCAGACATAGGGGAGGTTTTTGCTTTTCTTGATTGTTACTTTTAGTAAAAGAAAAAGATCGGCAGGATGCAAAAACTCCAAGAGTATAGAGGTGGTAAAAACTTGAGAGAAGCTTTGACAGTTTAAATACTTTCCACCCAAGCATATGTCTTTGCAGAAGATGTGAATGAAGCGCCAGAGTGACCAGATCATCAACTGATTGTGGTTTGAAAGAGCTGATGCTTCTAGCAATGGATTTGCAAATATGATCAAGTTTTTCATATTTACATAATCATTTCTTTTTTTAAAATATTTTTTTAGTTGTCAATGGACCTTTATTTTTTATTTACTTATATGTGGTGCTGAGGATCAAACCTTGTGCCTCACACATTCCAGGCAAGTGTGCTACCACTGAGACACAGCCTCAGCCCTATATGGTCATTTCTAAGGTTTTGGTTTTTTTCTCTTTGAATTTATAGAGTTTTTGTTGATATTTCTAATATTCAGTTTTGACTGTGCCTGGACATTACCACCTGTCTTCAAGTATAAAAAAAAGGAAAATATTATCTAATGAAAGAAGCCTTGTTGATTCCCAAGAAGTTATAATTCACACATTTCAGAAGTAATTATCACATTAAACAAGTTAGAATATTTTAATTGAGCAGAAACTTGGAGCTCTTTAAATGCATTAAATATAACTGAAAGCATCAATTAATTACAGATACTGAAATAGAATTCGATTCAGTCAGCTGACAGAGTTGAAAGGGTAGTGTTATTTAAGCACTATTCACATAGTATAAATGGGGATAGGCATTTTTAAAGGAAGGCAGGCTGTCTTGCTCTCCAAAGACATGGCTATATTTTGATTGAATTTGAAGTATATGGACCCAAACCTTCCATTCAAATAGAAGAATGGAACATGGCTGCTTTTGCAGCCACCTTAATAAATTGCCATATAGATTGGGTTGGTATTCAGGAGGTAGAAATTGGAAGTAAATGCAATGAGAGCCTCATTCATCATTAGTCTGAAGAGACAGGAATCGATGTGAAGCTGCCATGCTGTCTCAAACACTAACCAGTTCATGAGGGTGTGTTCACAATTAGGCAAGATCAAAGTGTATAGATTTAATAAGAACAGATTCACACTTCTGTCATAAATGATTGGTGGGATGGGATCTCAGACTGTAGCATCTGGATATTTTCCCAGAAATGTTTTATAGATAGGAATTCCCATGGGTGATCTATATATTTCCATGGGAAATACCAAGTTGTAGTGAACACGTTTTAAGGTCTAACAGGAAGATTGATAAACCTATAACAATCCAAAACATTAAGTGCCTTGTGCTTCAGTGTCTCTGTATTTTTGATCCTTCCTTGCTTTTGTAGGTGAAAAGCAACATATTATTATTGTAAACGGTTTAACTTACAATTTGAATGTGAATCTCTTTTTATATATGTGTGCACATGCTCATGTCAACATAACATATAGGCACTCACAAAGGAAATGATGGGATGTTTCTTTTAGCTGAACTTATAGTGTTAATAGGGGTGATAGCAATAGAAGAAATTTCTCATGGAATAACCTGCAAACATATCATATTTCATTTATGATTGAACCAGAATCCTAAAGCCTCAATTTTAAATAATAAATCAAATTGTTGACATTTTACCTAAATCAATACTCTTCTCATTTCAAAGAAAAAGAATGAATAACCCCTTAAATTAATATTAAAAATTTATTGCTTAAATAAAAGTGAGCCAAAATAAAAAAGAAATGTCAAAATTGTTATATTTTACAATTACCTTTATTTGTATGTCCTTATATTCCTGATCAGATTTTCTTATCTTATTAGATTTTGATTTTTAAAATCTCATTGTAGAAAACATACTGCTCTCAAGTCTGTATTTTTAACAACTCAATATATTTGAGTGACTTTATGTTTTTTTTAACCAGACTTTTAAACTAATTAGAATGTACTTCAGATATTTGCAAGTTATATTTCATATGAAAATGCAATTCATCCAGGCAGCATAATGGCAGTCATGCTTTTAGTGTTGTACATTCATATTGTCATGTTTTATGTTTTAAGGGGACAAGTATATCTTGAGATTTATATGTTAATCATAGTTTTGACTATAGTTTTATTTCTAAAATCCTATTTCCTATAAATTAAAAACATATTGCAATTACTGATGCTACTCATAAGATATAGGCTACTTACATATTTATGCACCAAATATTTTGTTGCCTGTTAAAACAACAGATGTAAGATAGTGATCTAGGCCTAGAATTTAAATATTTTATCCTATTTCATTACTTTCATTACCAAAGTACACATCCATTTTTAAGTTAAATTATACATGGACATCACAATCTATCCCATCCAACCTCTAGTCACATTGAGTCTTACATTCCTGTGGTAACCTGTGTGTAGCCTTCACAAGTTTCCACAATCTTTTGGGGGAAATTTTTGGTACATTTTATGTTAATTAAATAATAATGCATGATGTTGAATAATGTGTGCCATGACAAATTATCACAGTAAAGTAGGTTTTAAACATATTTTACATACCCTTGCAGAACACCTCAATCTTAATCTACTATATTTTTGCTTTATAAGTTAAAATACTCATAAGATTTGTAGTATTAGTTTAAGGGCTTTTTTAGCTTATCTTTGTCTACGTTTTCACTTTTAAGCAGGAAAACACTTAAACCATCAAATATAGATGAAATATACTATATTAGACAAAATTGACTTTTGTTGTTAAGATTCCTGCTAAAGGAATTCACAATCACTCCTATCACATCCATGGGTTATCTCATCAATTTAAATCAGGCAATGGTTTTCTTAACATGGTTTCCAAATATTTCTACACAACTTATGCTTACTATTTTACTTTTTTGACATCTAGAAGAAATAGTAATAGCTATAATAATGCAAAATTTGAATCTCACTAGGATTGATACACAAAACCTTTAATGAATAGGAAGAGACAGTTCCTCAAAACAAATATCAGAAGATACTAGATCAATAAAAAGAAATAATTATCAACAACTATATGACACTGCTGTTTCTGCACATACTTCCAAAACAAAGGCAGCATCTGTGGCAGAAATCTTAACACAAAGTGAGCAAAGTTTTGATTGGCTAATAAATCTGAGATACTGCTGTCTTCACATATAATGGGATTCAGGGTCAACTGTTTAGCAGGATTTAGTCTCCTTTTCTCCCTTCCCCTCTATCCCACTCTTGTTTTGCTCTGGTTGTATTTATGCTAAGACAGGGTTTTCTGAAATGGTGGCCCTGATTTCACCTCAGTTTCACTATAGATGCTCCTTACTTGATGGGTTCTAGACAAATAATGCCCCAAATGTTGGGTTTTAATAGAACTGTCTGAAAATCTTATGTAGAACTTCATTGTACCTTTCTATAACTCAAAGCCATTTAGAAACATTGGGGTTGAAATTAAGACATAAAAGATGACAGAGATACTAATGCATAATCTATTGTCTTTCAATTAGAAAACAGAATGATGCCACACGAGCACCTCAAATCTGCCCAGGAAGCTGGGTATCTGAACAGTCCAGTGTGTTAACACATAGTGTGTCCATCATTTTTGATGCACAAAATCCCTACATTTGTACTTTTTTTCTTTATACTGAATTTTTGATAAAATAGATTAGCAAACAAATATTTTTATCTACTACCCACTATTTAAATTGTGAATTACATGGTGGAAGCAGTCAAGCCAGGAGTTTGCTGTTGGTGTTGAATGTAGACAACACACAAGGAACTAAACAACAGGATCACAGGATAAAATCATTTTTGTGGAGAAAATAAATTAGATGATGTATTATGGGCTTAACAAGGGAAGAGGATATTTAACTAGATTTCTTTTCAGTTTATACATGTGTCTCAAGAGGGTAAGTTTATGCATACCCAGTTTTCTTCACTTTCCTGAATATAATACAAAAGGTCCCCCCACCATGCTTTGTTCATAGTGATCAATGTTTTAGTAATTTGACATTTTATATAACATATGAGAAATAATGATAAATAGTTATGGCGGCAATTTTTATCAGGGTTTATACCATCATATCTAAACTATTCAATGGCAATTGAAGAAAGGGATTATTTACCTGCAGACAAATAGTCCAAGACTGGTTCACATGATGAGACAATATTCAAACCTAGGACCCTCTGAGTTCACAGTTTTCATTTCCCCCTAAGCCAAATTGTTTCTTGGGAAAGTACTAGAGATAATCACCACCTTTGGTCTTGATGTGCATTTGCCTCTTTTCATAAATGTGTGTGTTGGTTCACAAGGGTTTTATTCATTTTGAATTTAGCAGCAGGTGTCTAAGAATGCCTATGACCTTTGAAAGCCAGATAATTTATTTTACAAACTGGGACTTTTTTGAGGGTATCTTGGTTATTAGGAATTTAAGATGACAAAATTTAACCAAGAGTAACTCAGAGAACAGAGGAGTTATGGTCACCCCACTCAGAGGAAAAACAACAGCAAGATAAGCTTTCTTATGTCTTGTTTTCTCATTTTCTCATGCTATTTTCTTTACTATTCATCTCAGTGATGCAAGTCAGGTATTTTGATCTGTACTTCAGAACTGACAGGAGTGAGACCCAAAATAGATATAATGATGAATATGGAGAGAGAGAACTGATATTCACAAGAAGATCTATTATACTCCCAAACATGTTTATTTCTCAGTCCAAATAACAATAATAATAAGATTAGGTTGGCCATTTATTATATTGTATGGAACAAAAAATATTATAAAATTATTGAAAACCATGCAAAGAATACCACTAGAATTGCACATTTCCATGACAAATTTTTCAAAAAATATGACAACTAATCAGAGAGAAATTGAATGATGTTGCTATATCTTTGATGATTTTCAAATTGCAGTTTATAGTCTCTTCTATAATAAACAGTTCTCAAAAACTGAAGGTGGGGATTAATTTGTTAATCTTCCAAAAGCTCCACAGGATTGATGACTGATCTAAAAAAATAATAACTGTAATGGAAATATGACACATTTGTATAATACATAGGCTACTTTGAAAATTTTAGGGACTATATTGTTATTATATGTTTCAACAGTCTCAAGGAATCTGGTATTCTTATACTTGTGTAAACATCCTTTACTTGAATGATGGATCTAGTAATTAGTAAGTTATTTTAATAACTTGAATAGTCAAGACACTGTGTTCAAACCTACTATTGATGAGATTTACACTGTAAATTAACTGTATGGGTATCAAATAAACTACTAATGGTTAATCAGGGGCTAAATGATTTCAGACAAGTACCAAAGGAAGTAAAAGGACAGCATCTTCTTAAATATTGAAATGCCTAAAAGGTCTTGGATTCTGACATTCTGGGAGGTTAATAACTAAATAACAAAAACAGAAAACACAATAGTAAAAGCAAATGATAAATGTCATCTACTGCATTTTAAGCCTACATTATATGTCAGGCATTGGGCTATGTGCTTTACATATATTATCTCTATTCTTACAGCAAACTTTCATTTTAAAAATGAGAGCAATGAGAATAAATGCAGTTATGTAAAATGCTGCTTTAAATTCAAGTGTGACAGCTACTTTCCTTTCAGATCCCTACACTCTAGATCCTAAATAGTTACCTTTTTAAATGTTAGTGACAGCATTTGTTGGATATTATTAAATATTATCAAGACAGAATACTAGTGAATCTTTTTAAAAATAAAACATTGAAAAAGATTTTTAAAAAACAAAATAAAAAATCTTAAATACTTCCCTCAATCCCTGCTACTGAGGGCCTCATGAAAGCTAGGTAAGCACACCATCACTGAGCTATACCCCAACCCATTTTATTTTGAGATGGGACCTTCTAAATTTCCCAGGTTGGCCTTGAGCTTGTGATCCTCCTGTCTTAGCCTCCCTGCTGAATTTAGACTTGCAACTAGCCTAGCTTGAAGTGCCTCTTCTTTACTGAGGAAAGATGACCCTTGAATAGGCTAATTTTAGGATTCTGCTCCTGTTGGAAGTATATCATGAGTGAAATATGTTCTACCTGGTATTTTCATACATAGTTCAATTTTGATCTGCTTTCAAATATTGGGAGAATGATTATTTATAAATCCCTGTCTGTCAAAGTGAATATGGCTTAAAATAAGCGTAATTACCTCTTAAGACAAGAAGACAGGCTAGTTTCATATAGTTTTTGAAGTCATAGAAAATATTTACACAGTGATTCATAAGTCCATGTTTTTCTTTAGGCTTCATTTTTTTCACAATGTATTGTTTATTATCACTTGTTTTATTTTGTCCTAAAGTAGTCCTCATGTGAAGGATAAACAAATAAGGCTCACACAGGCACACATAAACACACCCTTCATATATTTAAAATTATGGCATGTTTCTAGCATATCTCACCTCTGTTTTACAGAAAGCAAATCAAAATATCTCATTCTTTTGAGGAAATATGATAAATGATAAATAAAATCTCATGTTTAGGAAATTCTTAGGAAAACTCAGAATCCTTTCCAAATAATAATAGTTACCAGTTCTTGGGGACTTGATGGTATTTCTTTTTCTTCTCCTCCTCCTCCTTTTTTATTTTTTAATTTTGGAGTGGTAGTGATCAAACCCAGGGCCTTGTGCATGCTAGTTCTACTGTTGAGCTACACTCCCAGCCCAATAACTCTATTCTTTGTACACATTACATCTCTTGATTCTTTGACACTATTAAGAGATAGGCAGTATTCCTGTGCCAATTTAAAAGTGGCAAAATAAGCTGGTGAGCTTAGTTGCTTTTCTGTATATAGAATTCAAACTTGAACCAACACTCTTAAACATTATTACATGATTATTCTAAAGAACAGAAATTATTTTATTTATAACAAATGATGATAATCACTTTTCTCTAGGTTGAACACGTTAAGTACCTGAATCAGAGGCAAATAGAAAAATAAATCTGAATTTTCTCAGTGGCCCCTTTCAGAGTGATGCAAATTATTAGGAAAGCAAAGCACTTTTAAACTCCAAGTAAATATAATATAAATTTTCTAATACAAATTATTTCACGATTATACAAATGACAATGACAAATAGATATTTATTATATAAGTTATAAGGTAAAGGCAAAGCTGTCAGGCTACTCACAAAGACCAAGATTACAACATATATATCACTTTTCATAAGCAAAAATAATGATAATGTTTTATTGTAAAAGAATATGGGATCAATTGTCCTACCACATAATTTTTCTTTAAAAATATTATGAACATACTGCCCCCAAAATTTATTCTTTAGCTTAAAGAGAGAATAAGGCTATTCATACACTTCAGGAATTAAATCCATCAGTCCAAGGGTGCATGAATAAAATGTGAATTATTCCACTGATGGTGAAGGAGATGGTGATGCATAGTATTCACACTTTGCTTAAATCAAATGGTGACATTAAAGGAAGTGTATTTTCTAAGGTTTTCTGCTTGAGAAGTTGCTTAGGAGGGAGAAACAACAAATGCTCCATAAAAGCAAACAGATTCAATTAAAACTGAAAGTATATTTGACATATAAGTTCGTTTTCAAATATAAGACAATCTTCTGTCTGATCTCAAAACACGCAGCAAGCTCACAGACTCATGAAATTATATGTCGTCCATAAAACTAAACTCTAACAACCATTCATAAAATGGTGAAGTAGTTTTTATAAAGCAAGATGTTAAAAAGGTCTAGATTTCAAATTTTGTATTGATGATTATAGTAACCTTTATATGATATTCCAGCATCGTTCCAGGTATGGTCCATATGTTCTTCAATAAAGATAGCATATATAGTACATAGAAATGTATGTAGGTGTGTTCTGTGCTGTGGTCATAGATCTCCCTCTAAAATATTGATGGAAAGACAAAATTAACATCCATCAATAATTGTATGAAATAGAAAACATATGACTAAATGTTAAAAGATGTGATACACAGACTGCAGGATACATGCAATTTGAGTGAAGAAAAGAATGCTAAGTGGCAGAGGATCGTGCATGCTATCTGCAGGCTTCCTTTATATGTTACTATATGAATATTGTCACTTGATACTTGGGTCAACCTGGATAAGTTATTCCACTTCTCTGGGACTTACTTTTCTCTTGAAGATATATAATAATACCTATGTGAGGGATCTTATTTTAAGGAGTAAATTGTGGTAGGCACTCAATATGCAATTCCAAGATTATGATGAAGATGATGATGGCAAAAATCAGCTAAGTGGTAGAGACTGGAGAGAATGAGGGAGGGCTGAATGGACAGTAGACAGAAAAAAAAATGTGATATTTCAAATGCTAACAAGATAAATATTGGATTTCAAATAAATAGAAATTGGAGGATGTAAAACTCCAAAAGTGGATTCAACTTAAAACTCTCACAATTAAGTTGTTTTCAAGTAATATGATTAGTATTGGCGATGCTAATTTTTTTTACCATGTAATACAGGAGAAGTAGTTACACTGCAGGGCTTATTCAAAACTTTTTTTTTAATTTGAAATTATTTTAGACTCACAGAAGAATTGCAAAAGCAGTAAAAAAAATTCCCACAAATTTATCCACCTTCCTTTAATGTACACATCTTATATAATAAACAGCACAATGCTCAGGACCACACAATTAGCACTGACATTAACTAATCTACACACTCTACTTGAACTACGTCAGTAGTTCCAGGACTGTTTCTGTTCCAGGATTTGATCCAGGCTCCCAAATTCCATTTAATTGTATTTTTTTTTTTAACATTACTCCAACTTCTGACAATTCCTGAATCTTTTTTTAATCTTCATGACTTGGACATTTTGAAGAGTACCCATCAATTATTTTATAAATGTTCTTCAATCTGGGTTTATTATTTGTTCCCTCATACTTAGATGGTAGATTCATATTTTGGTCAAGAATACTAGAGAAAAGATGTGTGCGTTTCAATGTGTCATGCCAGAGTTAATGTGAGGTATCTTATCTCTAGTGAGGTTGGCTCTGATCACTTGGCCCAGGCAAAATCTTTCAGACTTGTCCACTACAAGGCTAATATTTTTCTCCATATAATTAATAAATATATTGTTGGGGAATATTTTGAGACTTCACAAATATGTTGTAATCACACTTATTTTGAAGGTTATAGAACAAAACAGCATAAATGTCTACTGTGTTCAGCAGGGCTGACTTATCTATTAGGCACAGTGGGATAATGCTTAGGGCCCATAGAATTGATTGAGGTCTACAGAAGAATTCAATTTTAACATCTTTCAAACTAAAAACAAAAACATGGACATAATTAAAATATGTGTGTGTGTCTAATATACACCTATGAGACCAGCTCAGATATTTTTAAGGCCAATACAGTTGTAAAATGTAGTTTTAAATATTTTTTTTTAATTAGAGAAAGAAGTCCATAAAAGCAAAAGAGGCTAGAGCCCACAAATATGATAATGCAGCCCTGGAATTCAGTTATATTCTGTACCATCTCGTACCTCCTGGACAGAAGAGGGCTGGGCCACGAAAATTACAGGAACAGAGTGTGAGTCCTGCTGCAGCAATGCATGAAACCTGATGGCCCCTGTCTTTGCATTTCCTTAAGCACAAAATATCTTAATAGATACAACTAATATTCATAAAATAAAATCTGCTGAAATCACCAAATATTTTAATGGTTTGCTTTCAAAATATCAGAATTGCCTCAGTCAATATTTTCATAGAATTCAATTGAAAAACTAAATTAGTTGAAAACGAATTAATTGAAAAACTAAAAACTAAAATTAGATGCGATTAAAACCATAGAATGTACAACACCTTATAAACTTTGAGCAATAATGATGCATCAGTGTAGCCTCATCAATTACAATAAATGTATCATTTGGGTGCAGGATATAGATACTGGGAGCAGTTATGTGTACGGGATTGCCGGGCTCATCTGGGAATTCTGTACTTTCCAGGTAATTTGCTCTGAAGCTAAAGCTCCTCAAAATCACGCTTTAAAGGTAAAGTTTATTATTTTTTTTAAAAAAGGAAAACTGTGTATATATAAAAGTAACATTTAGAAACCCAGGTTTAAAATAAGTTTTCTACTTAAAGCCACGTGATTTAAATACTTTACTAACATTTCTTTTAAATTTGATTTTTAGTTTGCTCATTTTTTTTCTCAGATACTTATGTGTCAAGGTATAAATAGGAAATCTTCTTAAAATTCCATGTCCATTCCTACTTTGTGGCATCCCAAACCTCCCAAGAGGATTTAACTCACACCCTCAGCATTATGCCAAAGGGTGTGGATTCCTTTTTGGGCTACTAGAGCTAGATACATGTGCTGTGGGGGACTCATGTGGAAGTTCAGCTCTGGGAAGCTGGTTCTGTCAGCTTGCTGAGACTTGTTCTCTTTTGCAGAATCTGATGAATTGTTTTTATTTTGCTTTTTCTTTCTTTCTTTCTTTCTTTCTTTCTTTCTTTCTTTCTTTCTTTCTTTTTCTTTTAATCATTGTTTGGTAAATAAGTAGAGAGAAGAGGAAAGAAACGGAAGCACTACAGGTAAGTAGGCTCTATGTTGTCACTGAAATACACATGAATCCATCGTTCAAGTATTTGTTACCCATTCTGTCTCCCGAGAACATTACCTATAATAAGTAGAGGGCAATAATTCTGAACACAACTTAAAGAGCACATTTATATTTAAAATATATTTCTTTATAAATAGAAATTATAAGTATCTATAAAAAGATAATTGAGATAATGAAGAGAAAATAAAGGTTCCTCCATAAGACAGCATTTCATTCCGTTCTACAATTTATTGAAAATATTTAACTTGCCATATTGCTAATATGCAAATAAGGAATTACTAAACTTCTACTTTGAAAGGAAGTTTAACTCAAATGCCTCCGAATTGTAAATGTTATTCTCATTAAATATTTCTTAAATCAGTGAAATGATTGGCTACATATATACAAATTCATTTTTAATCCTCATGATTTTAAATTCTGCAGTTCTGTGATAAGGAACAGCAATCTGTATTCCCTGAGTATTTCTAAATGCTTTCTGATATATTAGTATCTAAGAATAAGATCTATCCTCTAAAGCGTTGTGGCACAATAAATGTTTCTTTCTCTTAGAAATCATGCTTAGAACATGACAGAAGAAAGAATCAGCTGAGGTAGGTCCCTTTAATTTTTATTGATATTATGGTCCCAGGTGCATTTTTAATTATCTCACCACATTGCTTTCCCCATCAACTGTCACTAGTAATTTCATACAGCAAGTATCTTGCCCTTATGACATTACTGAATGCAATTTAGATCATTTAGGATGCTTATAGATTGACAAGTGGCTTCACCTTTTTAAAAAATACAACCAAGGGAGTCAATGGACTTACAAAATTAGATGCCAATCATTTTTGCAACCTAGAAGTGAGGAACAACATGAGTAAGGTAATCAAAAATATGGAAATTTTCAACATTAGTTGAGTGACTACTGCTATGATCATTGTAAACTATAGATAAAATAAATGAAGGAAGCAAGTTGCATTGGCAGAAAAATAGGGAGAAAATTTGATATACTGTTCTTTGCCTCTTTCAGAGGCCTTACAACATCCTCACTGACTATATTTGCAGTGATTATATCCATGAACATAGGGAAGGCCCTGGATTTCTGGGCCCACAGAATCAGTGACTCATTTCCTGGGATTATTAAGTTACAGAAAAAATAAAACAGAGATTTTTTTTTAATCATGCTATAATCCTCTCTGTGAAGATTGGCACTCAATTTAGTGTGCTTCTCTGAAGCTAAAAAAACAAGAATCAACAAAAACAACAATACAATCAGTTTCCATTGTATTATATTTATGTTATATTACAAATGCTTTTCTATAAGCCCTACTTATAGGTCTTTTATGTTAAAAAACAAAAAATGAAAATAAATTCTTCCTCTACCTTAACATTTCCTTTCCTTTCATACAAAACTTCCTTGAAAAAGTAATAAATATTCCTTTCCTCTACATTCTCAAATTAGAATCTATTCTCAGTCTTCTGCATCCCCCTCTTCCCACTCACCACTTCACTGAAAATACTATCCCCAAGGTACCAAAGTTCTCCTTATTGCTTCCAGGGGAGACTTTATCTCATCTCCTCCTGATTTTCAGCATTATTTGATGATGCTGATAACTTCCTTTATTGATATTTCTTCCCTTAATTTTAGATATATTACACTTTCCTGGGTTCCCCTGGGAGATGTTATTTTATTCCTGCATTTCTATAGACACCTTGCCAGTATTTTCCCTCACTTTCTTCTCAGTTTTTCAACATTTACAACATTCTTACAGGTTTCTGAACCATGTCACCATCTATCAATATACCATCTGAACCCTGGAATCCACTCCACTTAAATAACTTCACTCTGGTCCTCATATTTCAGACTAAAAATGATTCTTACAAAAGGTGTTGTCTGAGTGTGGGCTGCTCTCTTGAAGTGTAATGTTTCCTTTATTACAGCATTTATATTGTAAAATTGCCTGCTCTTTTGCCTGAATCTCCCATTTTGCTCTCCAGCTTCATGAAAATGCATTCTGCTCTCATATACACCTAATTAGAATAAATAAATAAATAAAATTTAAAAAGAAAATAAGACACACCTACTGAAACATATACTAACCTAAGAATTTTTTTTCTAAAAAATATCATTATTAGTAAATGACATCAGGCATAAAATCTCATTATTAGTAAATGACATATACTATCTAATTACAGTTATACAAAGTTCAAGAATACACAACATTAAACCATAGTGATCATTCTGGGTGTTTGGGGATGCACTCTATCGATCTGCAAGCTGGTTACACAGGTATGTACACATTCAAACTTTGTCATTTGAAATCTAGATTCATGTATGTTGCTAAATGTAGATCATACTATAATTTGCAAAGAGCAGAAGACATTAATATGTGTGATGGTTAATACTGGTGAACATTCATTCGTAACTTGCATTCATTATTTAATTTAGTCTTCACAACAACCCAATGACTAAGACACTATTATTAGCCCCAGTTTTAAATTGAAACTGGGGTACAAGGAAGCTATCCAACTTCCTAAGGGCACAATAATTAATGGTACATTACACAATGAAGATCAGGATGTAAACAGTCTTATTCCAGAGTCTACAGTCTTAACTAAGCTATACTGTTTCTTCCAAGTAGTCCATATATATATATATATATATATATATATATATATATATATATATAATCTTTTATTTTAAAGAGGAGCTTGATTTAAGAGGAAGGAAGAAGAAAGTTGTGCAGAGAAAAAAAAAAGAGTCATTAGAAACACCAAAGCAATAGAAACATACAAAAATAACTATAAAATTCAGGGGTTTCTGGGATTTAAATAATTTTCAGTTCATGAATTATACATATGAATGTGTAATGCTTTTAACTGTAAATATCACATTGTTCCCAAAGCGCATTCAAGATAAGCTGTTTGCCTACTGCAGTTTTTGAAAGATCAATGGATGTTAAAATGTGTCAAACACTTGTCATTTCAGGAATTCTCTACTATAATATAATAATCTATAGTATATTATCAGAACACTTTTACATGTCCTGAAAATAAATATTATGGTAAAAAATGGAAGCATAATCCATTATCCAAGACTTTATCTCCCAGCATGATGTAAAAAGTAATAAAATATGGCCTATCTCTAAATAAAAATCAATTTTATACTTTAGGGTACTAAATTTACTAACATTTGGAAGAAACGTTTTAGAATTAAAACATAATATACACAGTACACTCCCTTAAATAATCACAAACATATCACCTCTATAGTTATTTGTGCCACTCTTAAATTTGTTCAAAGTTTGGCCTTGGAGTAATGGTGCATTACTTTAGACTAAATTTATTATGGCCTTGCTTCAGTGGGCTCACTGGGATTCATGTACCCTAGTTTGCTGAATCTGGTCTTCTCAGTCCATTCCCTGCATAATTATGAACACTTTGATTAGATATTATACAGTTTCCATATCTTTGCTCTACAGTTCTATTTTTTTAGTCTACATTTCTACAAAAATCATTCATTTTCTTCCAACTTTATAACATCTTTGCTTACTTAGCAGATAATCTGTTCTCTTCAACAAAGAAATTAAAATAATCAAATATGATTTTTTTCAATTTTCTGTCTTAATTCCACAAAATCCCTTGGATCCTACGTACCACTTTCTTCTTCCTTCTTCTTAAGTGGGGTCTTTCTAGTACAATATTTATTTCTCCAACTATACTTCGGACCTCTCCAATCTCCAAACATCCCTCTTGTAGTGGATTAGTTTTGATTAGCTTATCTAGGGGCTCCATTTTCCTTTCTGTACTAGGTTCTTTCCACGGACATTTACACCTGCCAAAATTTCTCCCTCCCTTGGGCTCCAGTCACTATGCAACCTCTACCTTAACATTTCCTTTCCTTATACAAAACTTCCTTGAAAAAGTAATAAATATTCCTTTCCTCTACATTCTCAAATTAGAATCTATTCTCAGTCTTCTGCATCCCCCTTTTCCCACTCACCACTTCACTGAAAATACTATCCCCAAGGTACCAAAGTTCTCCTTATTGCTTCCAGGGGAGACTTTATCTCATCTCCTTCTGATTTTCAGCATTATTTGATGATGCTGATAACTTCCTTTATTGATATTTCTTCCCTTAATTTTAGATATATTACACTTTCCTGGATTCCCTGGGAGGTATTATTTTATTCCTGCATTTCTATAGACAACTTGCCAGTATTTTCCCTCACTTTCTTCTCAGTTTTTCAACATTTACAACATTCTTACAGGTTTCTGAACCATATCACCATCTATCAATATACCATCTGAACCCTGGAATCCACTCCACTTAAATAACTTCACTCTGGTCCTCATATTTCAGATTAAAAATCATTCTTACAAAAGGTGTTGTCTGAGTGTGGGCTGCTCTCTTGAAGCGTAATGTTTCCTTTATTACAGCATTTATATTGTAAAATTGCCTGCTCTTTTGTCTGAATCTCCCATTTTGCTCTCCAGCTTCATGAAAATGTGGATCTTGCTTACTTTTTTTTTTTTGCCAGATGTATCTCCCCTATTTATCACAGAACCTTGCAAATGACAGATACTCAAAATGTCAAGACATTTGTCTTTTCTGGTGCCAGTACCATATTAAGTATTATAGTTTAACGATAGAATAGAGCAAACCAGTTCTCGTTCATTTTTCCAATTCAACAACATCTATTTTTTTATTTGAGACAGGAAATAAAACATCCAATAGAAGGTGTATTACAAATGAGAGTTAAGAGGTGGAAAACTGGAGCTCATTCTTACTGTAGAAAACCTACCAGCTAGTGTGTAACACATCTTCAATCTATTCCATCAGAGAATAAACGGGCTTATGCATTTACACACCAATTCCTGTTTGCTATTGTTTTAAGGGTGCTGCTGGGGCAGATGTGTACTGAACTAGTAAGGGTAAGTTAATATGCAGGGAGCCAACATGGTGTGCTACAGTTGTTCAACTGAGATGTAATTATCAATTATTCTGTTGCATAGGCTATACTATATACTGCAAAATTTAATTGCCCTGGGAGGTATTCTTATATTCCTGCAGTTTAAACCATTTTTAGAGAATCATGTTAGTTGAATATCATCAGATTTTCAGCATCAATTAAAATTATTATATTTTTTCTTATTTGAAATGTTAATGTTATATATTACATTATCAAGGCATCACTGTATTTTAAGTTTTATCTTTAAGTAATCTAAATAAACTATGGTGTCCTGAAGTGTTTTCAGATATTGTTTTTTTACTGAGATGTATTTTATTTTAATATTTTATACAAGATCCTAACTGCAGATGATCTTCAGTTTTAATTTACCTTGTATTTAAAAATACTGTAGAAAATTAATAAAATGTAGGAAACTGATATTATACAACATATTTCCTACTTATTTACTGGGGTACTGTGTGTTGGGCAAATATTAAATTATACACACACACACACACACACACACCACACACACATATATTGAAGCAAAAATGTAACTGCATTAAATATAGCTTATATTATAAATCAAAATATTTTCAATTATTGAAATGTAATGGTATCTTTCAATGGTAGGAACCATATCATTCTAATGAATAATAACTTTCAATTTTCATTAGCTCCCAAAGTAATAACTATTCATTGTAGAAACATAGATAATTAAAAGAATACTGAAAATCTATTCCAGCAAGCATATTTCCCTCAGATGCTCCTAATATAGTCTTGGTTCTCTATAATGCCTGTGGAAGATTTTCAGCTATGCTTGGGTACTGACAGTTCACTCCTTTAAAAAAGGGCTTTGTTTCACTTTTCTTTTAGGTTCAAACTAAATAATATAAGAGATTATCTCTACTAATATCCCATATTTGACCTCCAAAGTTTAGGTTCTGTATGAAATGTATAATGCTCCAAGAATTAGAATAGATAGGTCTTTGCTAAAATAATACATTGTTATTAGTAGCATCTGAATATTTTTAGAAATGCTTTCTCATGTATGTTAATTTTTATGCTATTTTACCAACATAAACAAACAAAAAAAAAAAACGAGGTAAATTTTCTTGGGTCGTAAGGCAATTGATCCACTACTATTATAATCTTCATGTTGCAGAAGACAGGTAGAGCTTATTCATCAAATCTTTCTGATGTAACTCTTGGAATCTGGGTCTCCCAGTACCAAGTCAAATGGGAATTCCACTACGTTTTAAGAAGCTGCTCACTAATATACCACAGGGCATTGCTTCTCATGCCATGACTCTTTGGAATATAGGTACCAGGATGTAATTCTTTGGAAGTGACTCCACAGTTTAGTGGATTGATGGTATAAGAATGACTTCTGCTTCTTTATTATTCGAAGCCAAACTGAACTCTATATATTGGCTCTGTACTTTTTAATATGGTAGTCCTCCCTTCTCCATGGTTTTGCATTCCACAATTTTGTTTACTTGTGACCAACATGGTCTGAAAATGTTACATGGAAAAGTCCAAAATAACAACTAGTAAGTTTTAAATTATGTATTGCTCTGAGCTGTGTGATGAAACCTCATGCCATCTTGCTCTGTCCCACCTGAGATGTGAATCTTCCCTTTTTCTAGAACATCCAGGCTGTTTATACCGCCTGCTCATTAGGCACTTATTAGCTGTCTTCGATATCAGATCCAGTGCTGCAGTATTTCAGTGTTTGTGATTAATTTGTCTGTAGTTTAATTAATAATGGACCCAAAGTGCAAGAGCAGTGATGCTGGAAATTCTCATAGGCCAAAGAAAAGCTGTAAAGTGCTGCCTCTAAAGGGGCTAAAAGCATGCAATGGAGGAAGGATAGCATCTTCAACAAATGGTGCTGGGAAAACTGGAAATCCATATGCAACAAAATGAAACTGAATCCCTTTCTCTCACCAGCCACAAAAGTTAACTCAAAATGGATCAAGGAGCTTGATATCAAATCAGAGACCCTGCGTCTGATAGAAGAAAAAGTTGGCTCCGATCTACATATTGTGGGGTCGGGTTCCAAATTCCTTAATAGGACACCCATAGCACAAGAGTTATATACAAGAATAAATAAATGGGACTTACTTAAACTAAAAAGTTTTTTTTCTCAGCAAGAGAAACAATAAGAGAGGTAAATAGGGAGCCTACATCATAGGAACAAATTTTTACTCCTCACACTTCAGATAGAGCCCTAATATCCAGAGTATACAAAGAACTCAAAAAATTAGACAATAAGCCAACAAATAACCCAATCAACAAATGGGCCAAGGACCTGAACAGACACTTCTCAGAGGAGGACATACAGTCAATCAACAAGTACATGAAAAAATGCTCACCATCTCTAGCAGTCAGAGAAATGCAAATCAAAACCACCCTAAGATACCATCTCACTCCAGTAAGATTGGCAGCCATTATGAAGTCAAACAACAACAAGTGCTGGCAAGGATGTGGGGAAAAGGGTACTCTTGTACATTGCTGGTGGGACTGCAAACTGGTGCGGCCAATTTGGAAAGCAGTATGGAGATTCCTGGGAAAGCTGGGAACGGAACCACCATTTGACCCAGCTATTGCCCTTTTCTGACTATTCCCTGAAGACCTTAAAAGAGCGTACTACAGGGATACTGACACATCGATGTTCATAGCAGAACAATTCACAATTGCTAGACTGTGGAACCAACCCAGATGCCCTTCAATAGATGAATGGATAAAAAAAAAATGTGGCATTTATACACAATGGAGTATTACGCAGCACTAAAAAATGACAAAATCATGGAATTTGCAGGGAAATGGATAGCACTAGAGCAGATTATGCTTAGTGAAGCTAGCCAATCCCTAAAAAACAAATACCAAATGTCTTCTTTGATATAATGAGAGCAACTAAGAACAGAGCAGGGAGGAAGAGCAGGAAGAAAAGATTAACATTAAACAGACACATGAGGTGGGAGGGAAAGGGAGAGAAAAGGGAAATTGCATGGAAATGGAGGGAGACCCTCATTGGTATACAAAATTACATATAAGAGGTTGTTAGGGGAATGGGAAAATAAACAAGGAGAGAAATGAATTACAGTAGATGGGGTAGAGAGAGAAGATGGGAGGGGAGGGGAGGGGAGGGAGGATAGTAGAGGATAGGAAAGGTAGCAGAATACACAGTTACTAATAGGGCATTATGTAAAAATGTGGATGTGTAACCGATGTGATTCTACAATCTGTATTTGGGGTAAAAATGGGAGTTCATAACCCACTTGAATCTAATGTATGAAATATGATATGTCAAGAGCTTTGTAATGTTTTGAACAACCAATAAAAAAAAGAAAAAAAAAACACTGTGAGAAAAAAGTCCCCTATGAACATTGATGCAAAAATTCTCCACTAATTACCAGCCAGCCAAATTTAGTAGAAAATTAACAGGATAATGCACCACAAAAAGGTGAGGCTTAAAGGTGGAATGCAAGAATGATTCAATGTTATGGAAATCAGTCAATGAAACACAGCACATTAACAGAATTGAGGGAGAAAACAATTGATGAACTCTATTGATTTAGGAAAAAATTGACAAACTTCAGTTCCCTTTTATAATAACAATACTCAGAAACTTGGAATAGAAGGAAACTATCTCAAATAATAAAAGTGATATGTTAAAAAATCATAATGAACACCATATTTAATGGTGAAAGACTGAAAGACTTTAAGATCAAGAGCAAGGCAAGAAGGACTGCTTTAAGCAATTGTATTCAACATAGCATGGAAATTCTATCCTGATACATTAGGCAAAAAAAGAAACGAAAGGCACTCAAATATGTAAAAAGTGGAATAATCTTTGTTGACAAGTTTGTACATATAAACATGTATGTAGAAACCCCTAAAGAATCTACAGGAAAATTAAATTGTAGTAAATGAATTCTAGAAAGTAGCAAAATTCAGTGTCAACACACAAAACCAGTTATGCATCTGTACGATAATGAATGATATTAAAAGGATATCACAAAGAATTCCATATACAATATCATCAAAAAGAATAAAATACTTAGGTATTAGCTTAATTGAAGAAATGACAGTCTTTTGCAGTGCAAACTATAAAACATTGCTGAGAAAAATTAAAGAAGAGATAAATAAATGGGAACACATCTTGTGTTCATAGATTGGGAGAATTGATATTGCTAAGATGTTAATATTACCCAAAGTGATTTATTTTATTTTTTTTTTATTTTTTTTTTTTTTTTATTTATTTTTATTTTTTTTTTTTTTTAATTGGTCGTTCATAACATTACATAGTTCTTAATACATCATATTACATGGTTGATTCACATGGATTATGAACTCCCGCTTTTACCCCGTATACAAATTGCTGTATCACATCAGTTTCCCTTCCATTGATTGACATATTGCCTTTCTAGTGTCTGATGTATTCTGCTGTCTGTCCTATTCTCTACTAACCCCCCTCCCCTCCCCTCGCCTCCCCTCCCCTCCCCTTTTCTCTCTCTACCCCTTCTACTGTAAATCATTTCTTCCATTTGTATTCTCTTGTCTTACCCCTCCTTTCCTCTTATATGACATTTTTTATAACCCTGAGGATCGCCTTCCATTTCCATGCACTTTCCCTTCTCACTCCCTTTCCCTCCCACCTCTCATCCCTGTTTAATGTAAATCTTCTTCTCAAGCTCTTCGTCCCTACCCTGTCCTTGTTCACTCTCCTTATATCAAAGGAGTCATTTGGAATTTGTTTTTTAAAGATTGACTAGCTTCACTTAGCATAATCTGCTCTAATGCCATCCATTTCCCTCCAAATTCTATGATTTTGTCATTTTTTAATGCAGAGTAATACTCCATAGTATATAAATGCCACATTTTTTTTATCCATTCATCTATTGAAGGGCATCTAGGCTGGTTCCACAGTCTTGCTATCGTGAATTGAGCTGCTATGAACATCGATGTAGCAGTGTCCCTGTAGCATGCTCTTGTTAGGGCTTTAGGGAATAGACCGAGAAGGGGAATAGCTGGGTCGAATGGTGGTTCCATTCCCAGCTTTCCAAGAAATCTCCATACTGCTTTCCAAATTGGCTGCACCAATTTGCAGTCCCACCAGCAATGAACAAGAGTGCCCTTTTCCCCGCATCCTCTCCAGCACTTATTGTTGTTTGACTTCCTAATGGCTGCCAGTCTTACTGGAGTGAGATGGTATCTTAGGGTAGTTTTGATTTGCATTTCTCTGACTACTAGCGATGGTGAGCATTTTTTCATGTACTTGTTGATTGATTGTATGTCCTCCTCTGAGAAGTGTCTGTTCAGGTCCTTGGCCCATTTATTGATTGGGTTATTTGTTATCTTATTGTCTAATTTTTTGAGTTCTTTGTATATTCTGGTTATTAGGGCTCTATCTGAAGTGTGTGGAGTAAAGATTTGTTCCCAGGATGTAGGCTCCCTGTTTATCTCTCTTATTGTTTCTTTTGCTGAGAAAAAACTTTTTAGTTTGAGTAAGTCCCATTTGTTGATTCTATTTGTTAACTCTAGTGCTATGGGTGTCCTATTGAGGAATTTGGAGCCCGATCCCACCGCGTGTAGATCATAACCAACTTTTTCTTCTAGCAGATGCCATGTCTCTGATTTAATATCAAGCTCCTTGATCCATTTTGAGTTAACTTTTGTGCACGGCGAGAGATAGGGATTCAGATTCATTTTGGTACAAATGGATTTCCAGTTTTCCCAGCACCATTTGTTGAAGATGCTATCCTTCCTCCATTGCATGCTTTTAGCCCCTTTATCAAAAATAAGATAGTTGTAGTTTTGTGGATTGGTTACTGTGTCCTCTATTCTGTACCATTGGTCCACCCGCCTGTTTTGGTACCAGTACCATGCTGTTTTTGTTACTATTGCTCTGTAGTATAGTTTGAAGTCTGGTATCGCTATACCGCCTGATTCACACTTCCTGCTTAGTATTGTTTTTGCTATTCTGGGTCTCTTATTGTTCCATATGAATTTCATGATTCTTTTATCGATTTCTACAAGATATGCTGTTGGGATTTTGATTGGCATTGCATTGAACTTATATAGGACTTTTGGTAATATCGCCATTTTGATGATGTTAGTTCTGCCTATCCATGAGCAGGGTATATTTTTCCATCTTCTAAGGTCTTCTTCTATGTCTTTCTTTAGAGTTCTGTAATTTTCATTGTATAAATCTTTCACCTCTTTTGTTAGGTTGATTCCCAAGTATTTTATTTTTTGGGGGGATATTGTGAATGGAGTAGTTGTCCTCATTTCCGTTTCAGAGGCTCTGTCGCTGATATACAGGAATGCCTTTGATTTATGCGTGTTGATCTTATATCCTGCCACTTTGCTGAATTCATTTATTAGCTCTAATAGCTTCTTTGTAGACCCTTTTGGGTCTGCTAGGTATAGAATCATATCATCTGCAAATAGTGATAATTTAAGTTCTTCTTTTCCTATTTTTATGCCTTTAATTTCTTTCGTCTGCCTAATTGCTCTGGCCAGTATTTCGAGGACTATGTTGAACAGAAGTGGTGAGAGAGGGCATCCCTGTCTTGTACCAGATCTTAGAGGGAATGCCTTCAATTTTTCTCCATTCAGAATGATGCTGGCCTGTGGCTTATCATAGATTGCTTTTACAATGTTGAGGTATGATCCAGTTATCCCTAATTTTTCTAGAGTTTTGAACATAAAGGGATGCTGTACTTTGTCGAAAGCTTTTTCTGCATCTATCGATATGATCATATGGTTCTTATTTTTAAGTCTATTGATGTGGTGGATAACATTTATTGTTTTCCGTATATTGAACCAACCTTGCATACCAGGGATGAATCCTACTTGATCATGGTGTATAATTTTTTTGATATGTATTTGAATCCGATTCGCCAGAATTTTATTGAGGATTTTTGCATCAAGGTTCATTAGAGATATTGGTCTGTAGTTTTCTTTCTTTGAAGTGTCTTTGTCTGGTTTCGGAATCAGGGTGATGTTGGCCTCGTAGAACGAATTTGGAAGTTCTCCCTCCTTTTCTATTTCCTGAAATAGCTTGAAAAGTATTGGTGTTAGTTCCTCTTTAAAGGTTTTGTAAAACTCTGCTGTATATCCATCCGGTCCTGGGCTTTTCTTAGTTGGCAGTCTTTTGATGGTTTCTTCTATTTCCTCTATTGTTATTGGTCTGTTTAGGTTGTCTATATCCTCCTGGCTCAATCTAGGCAGATCATAAGACTCAAGGAATTTATCTATGCCTTCACTATCTTCTATTTTATTGGAGTATAAGGATTCAAAGTAGTTTCTGATTATCTTCTGTATTTCTGAAGTGTCTGTTGTGATATTGCCTTTTTCATCCCGTATGCTAGTAATTTGGGTTCTCTCTCTTCTTCTCTTCGTTAGCATGGCTAAGGGTCTGTCAATTTTATTTATTTTTTCAAAGAACCAGCTTTTAGTTTTGTCAATTTTTTCAATTGTTTCTTTTGTTTCAATTTCATTAATTTCAGCTCTGATTTTAATTATTTCTTGCCTTCTACTTCTTTTGCTGTTGTTTTGCTCTTCTTTTTCTAGGATTTTGAGATGAAGTATGAGATCATTTATTTGTTGGTTTTTTCTTTTTTTGAGGAATGAACTCCAAGCAATGAATTTTCCTCTTAGAACTGCTTTCAATGTGTCCCATAGATTCCGATATGTTGTGTCTGTGTTTTCATTTAACTCTAGGAATTTTTTAATTTCCTCCTTGATGTCTTCTAAAACCCATTGATCACTCAGCAACCTATTGTTCATTCTCCAGGTGATGTTTGATTTTTCCTTTCTTCTTTTATCATTGATTTTCAGTTTCATTCCATTATGATCAGACAAGATGCATGGTATTATCTCTACCTCTTTGTATTGTCTAAGAGTTGCCCTGTGACATAGTATATGGTCTATTTTTGAGAAGGTTCCATGTGCTGCTGAGAAAAAAGTGTAGCTACTTGATGTTGGGTGGTATAGTCTATATATGTCAATTAAGTCTAGGTTGTTAATTGTGTTATTGAGTTCTATAGTTTCCTTATTTAACTTTTGTTTGGAAGATCTGTCCAGTGGTGAGAGAGGTGTGTTGAAGTCTCCCATGATTACTGTATGGTGGTCTATTAGACTCTTGAACTTGAGAAGAGTTTGCTTGATGAACATGGCTGCTCCATTATTTGGGGCATATATATTTATGATTGTTATGTCTTGTTGGTGTATGGTTCCCTTGAGCAGTATGAAGTGTCCTTCTTTATCCCTTTTGATTAGCTTTGGCTTGAAATCTATTTTATTAGATATGAGTATGGACACTCCTGCTTGTTTCCGTGGTCCATATGAGTGATATGATTTTTCCCAACCTTTCACCTTCAGTCTATGTACATCTTTTCCTATCAAATGCGTCTCCTGTAGACAGCATATTGTTGGGTCTTGTTTTGTGATCCATTCTACTAGCCTGTGTCTCTTAATTGGTGAGTTTAAGCCATTAACATTTAGGGTTATTATTGAGATATGGTTTGTTCTTCTATCCATATTTGTTTATTGATGTTACTAAACCTGATTTGTTATCCTCTTTGACTACTTTCCCCCCTTTACTGTCCTACCTCCCATTGTTGGTTATCAATGTTATTTTCCATTTCCTCTTCCTGTAATGTTTTGCCAAGGATTTTTTGAAGAGATGGTTTTCTAGCTGCGAATTCTTTTAACTTTTGTTTATCGTGGAAGGTTTTAATTTCATCTTCTAACCTGAAGCTTAATTTCGCCGGATACAAGATTCTTGGTTGGAATCCATTTTCTTTAAGCGTTTGAAATATGTTATTCCAGGATCTTCTAGCTTTTAGAGTCTGTGTTGAGAGATCAGCTGTTATTCTGATTGGTTTACCCCTAAATGTAATCTGCTTCCTTTCCCTTGTAGCTTTTAAAATTCTCTCCTTGTTCTGTATGTTGGACATCTTCATTATAATGTGTCTTGGTGTGGATCTCTTATGATTTTGCACATTCGGCGTCCTGTAGGCTTCTAGGATTTGGGATTCTGTCTCATTCTTCAAGTCTGGGAAGTTTTCTTGTATTATTTCACTGAATAGATTGCTTAATCCTTTGGTTTGGAGCTCTGTGCCTTCCTGTATCCCAATGACTCTTAAGTTAGGTCTTTTGATATTATCCCATAGCTCTTGAATGTTCTGCTCATGGTTTCTTAGTAGACTTGCTGAGCTATCTATGTTCTTTTCAAGTTGAAATACTCTGTCTTCATTATCTGATGTTCTATCTTCTAAGTGATCCACTCTGCTGGTAGTATTCTCAATTGAGTTTTTAAGTTGGTTTATTGTTTCCTGCATTCCTAGTATTTCTATTTGTTTGTTTTTTATTACCTCTATCTCCCTGTGAAATTGATCTTTAACTTCCTGGATTTGTTTGTCAATGTGATCTTTCATTGTCTGATTTTGTTGTCTCATGTCTTCCTTGAGACTCCAGATCATCTGAAGCATGTATGTCCTGAGCTCTCTATCTGACATTCCATCTGTTGCAGCTATTACCTCTTCTAAAGTTGAGTTGACCTGCATTGCCTGTGGTCCTTTCTTTCCTTGTCGTTTCATACTGCTGGCGTTTCTTCCTGCTTGGTGAAATTGTTGTGTCTTTGATATTTTCCCCCTCTATTTATTTATATTGCTCTTGTATAGTTGAAAAATCACCCTTGCAGGGCAGGTAGTGGCTGTGATCCTCCTCCAATTAGTGTGATCCGTCTACCATGCTGGCAGGCCCTAGGTCTGCTTTGCTGGTCGGTCAAAGGTCTACCTACCCAGCAGGCGCCAGGGGCACCTGTGTCACTCCATAGGTTGCTGGGCCTAACCTCCCGATGGGTTGCAGGTTCGCCTCGCTTGCAGGCACTGGGGGAGAGGCCGGTTCCGCCCCTCAGCAGGCTTTGGGCCCGCTCTGCTCCTGTTCACAGTCCCGCCTACCTGCAGACACTGGGGGAGGGGACGGGCCTAGCCCTCAGCCGTCCGCCGCCGGACCTGTCCTAGTGGGTCCGGTCCGCGTTCCCCGCCGGCGCGTGTAGCTGCAGTCCCTTGGCTGGTTGCTGGGCCTGACCCGCCCGCCCGTGGCTTGCAGGTGCGCCTCGCTTGCAGGCACTGGGGGAGGGGCCGGTTCCGCCCCTCAGCAGGCTTTGGGCTGGCTCTGCTGCTGTTCTCAGTCCCTCCTACCTGCAGACACTGGGGGAGGGGACGGGCCTAGCCCTCAGCCGTCCGCCGCCGGACCTGTCCTAGTGGGTCCGGTCCGCGTTCCCCGCCGGCGCGTGTAGCTGCAGTCCCTTGGCTGGTTGCTGGGCCTGACCCGCCCGCCCGTGGCTTGCAGGTGCGCCTCGCTTGCAGGCACTGGGGGAGGGGCCGGTTCCGCCCCTCAGCAGGCTTTGGGCTGGCTCTGCTGCTGTTCTCAGTCCCTCCTACCTGCAGACACTGGGGGAGGGGACGGGCCTAGCCCTCAGCCATCCGCCGCCGGACCTGTCCTAGTGGGTCCGGACCGCGTTCCCCGCCGGCGCGTGTAGCTGCAGTCCCTTGGCTGGTTGCTGGGCCTGACCCGCCCGCCCGTGGCTTGCAGGTGCGCCTCGCTTGCAGGCACTGGGGGAGGGGCCGGTTCCGCCCCTCAGCAGGCTTTGGGCTGGCTCTGCTGCTGTTCTCAGTCCCTCC
The DNA here is from genome assembly GCF_045843805.1 of Urocitellus parryii. Lineage (NCBI taxonomy): Eukaryota > Metazoa > Chordata > Mammalia > Rodentia > Sciuridae > Urocitellus > Urocitellus parryii. Next base: position 152,470,941 of record NC_135534.1, read on the forward strand.
TACCTGCAGACACTGGGGGAGGGGACGGGCCTAGCCCTCAGCCGTCCGCCGCCGGACCTGTCCTAGTGGGTCCGGTCCGCGTTCCCCGCCGGCGCGTGTAGCTGCAGTCCCTTGGCTGGTTGCTGGGCCTGACCCGCCCGCCCGTGGCTTGCAGGTGCGCCTCGCTTGCAGGCACTGGGGGAGGGGCCGGTTCCGCCCCTCAGCAGGCTTTGGGCTGGCTCTGCTGCTGTTCTCAGTCCCTCCTACCTGCAGACACTGGGGGAGGGGACGGGCCTAGCCCTCAGCCGTCCGCCGCCGGACCTGTCCTAGTGGGTCCGGTCCGCGTTCCCCGCCGGCGCGTGTAGCTGCAGTCCCTTGGCTGGTTGCTGGGCCTGACCCGCCCGCCCGTGGCTTGCAGGTGCGCCTCGCTTGCAGGCACTGGGGGAGGGGCCGGTTCCGCCCCTCAGCAGGCTTTGGGCTGGCTCTGCTGCTGTTCTCAGTCCCTCCTACCTGCAGACACTGGGGGAGGGGACGGGCCTAGCCCTCAGCCGTCCGCCGCCGGACCTGTCCTAGTGGGTCCGGTCCGCGTTCCCCGCCAGCACGTGTAGCTGCAGTCCCTTGGCTGGTTGCTGGGCCTGACCCGCCCGCCCGTGGCTTGCAGGTGCGCCCCAAAGTGATTTAAAGATTCAGTATAATCTCTATTAAATATATCAATGATATTTTTCAGGAATAGAAAATCTCATTCTAAAATTTATTTATTTTTTTTTGCAATTGTTATTTTATTTTTTTATTTTTTTTTAATTTTGTTTTTTTATTGGTTGTTCACAACATTACAAAGCTCTTGACATATCATATTTCATACTTTAGATTGAAGTGGGTTATGAACTCCCAATTTTACCCCAAATGCAGATTGCAGAATCACATCGGTTACACATCCATAATTTTACATAATGCCCAATTAGTAATTGTTGTATTCTGCTACCTTTCCTATCCCCTACTATCATTCTAAAATTTAAAAGGAATCTCAAAGAAACCCCAAACAGCCAAAACTCTCTTGAAAAGGAAGAACCAACCTGGAAGATTCACACTATCTGGTTTCAAATGTACTGTAAAGAGATGGTAATCATAATTGTATGATACTGGAATAAAGACAGATATACAGACCAGTAGAGTAAACTGTACTGGACGTAAACTCTAACATACTTGGTGACATGATTTTTGCTCAGAATGGCAAGACTATTCAATGGGAAAAAACAATCTATTCAACAAATGGTGCTGGTAAAATTGGAAATTCTCATGAAAATAAATAAATAAAGTGGACCCTATCTAAGGCCACAGATAAATATTAATTCATAATAGGTCTATATGTAAACTATAAAACTTTTAGAAAACACATGAAAATGCTTCATGACATTGGTTTAGCAATGATTTCTTGGATATGATACCTATAAATGCAGGCAACAAAAGAAAAAGAATAGAGAAATTGGACCTCAGAAAAACTAAAGTTTTTCACATCAAAATATACTATTAATGGAGTACAAAGACAACTGTGGAAAATTATTTGCACCTCAAATATCTGATAAGGAGAACTCAGAGATCTAGAATATATAAAGAACTCGTAAAACTCAACAAAAATTAAAACCAATTAAAAATGGGAAATGACTTAAATTGATATTTCTTCAATGAACATATATAAATGGCCAGTAAGTACGTGAAAAGATGCTTGACATCATTAAATATATTAGAGGAAATGCAATTCAAAATGAGATACTACCTTACACACATTGGGATGTTTACTATCAAAAAGATGTTTTGGTGACGATATGGGAATTAGAGCCTCTGGGTATCATTGCTAGGAATATAAAATAGTACAGCCTCTGTGGCAAACAGTATGGTAGTTCATCAAAAAAAACTAAAGAGAATTAGTGTGGAAACAACTTACGCATCCATCAACAGCTGAATGTGTAAGAAATCTGTTGTGTATATACAGTGGAATATTATTTAGCCTTTAAAAGGAAGGGAATTCTGACATATGCTATATGAATGAGCCTTATTCTAAGTAAAATAAGCCAGTCACAAAAAGACAAATACTGTATGCTTTTACTTATTTGAGGTAGTTAGAATAGTCGAAATCATAAAAACAGAAAAAGATTAGCAGTTGCCAGAGATGGGGAAGGGAAGTAAGCAGTAGATTGTTTGATGGGTAAAGAGTGTTTATTTTGTAAGATGAAGAGAGTTGTGGAGGTTGATGTAATGGTGGCTGTATTAGATGATGAATATATTTAATATATGAACTCTACATGTAAACGTGGTTAGAATGCTAAAGTTTATTTTACCACAATAAAAAAATGCAAAAGTAAATGAGATCCAATGGGAATCAATTTAAATATCAAGTCACTAGAAATTATCAAATTACTTCTCTATTTTATGTTTTGGTGTATGGAAAGTAGATTTGACATTAGAAGGTGTTTTAATTACTGTTGTTGTTTTTAAATGACATACTTTGGCAGAGCAGCTCATTATCACTTGCCCTCAACATGTGCGATAGTGACATGTATTCACTTTAACATCTGATTAAATTTATAATACAAATTAGTCCAAAATTAAAAGGGAGCACTCTCTTGAACGAATATTTCTATTTTGACTGATATGGGTGGGAGCATTTATCCATATGTCAACTCAGTACACAATTGATAGAAGTTGTTTCAAAAAGGGGCAGAAACAGAAAATATTATCTATCTTATAAAAGAAGTAATTATCATTTTTATGACCCCATCATCCAGGCTTGTAGCAAGAAACAAATCACCAGTTCTTGATATATTTTACATATTGCATGATAAACAAAGTTTACAACAAAGTTCATTCCAAGAGGAGCGACATGAGGGAGTGGGAACACTGGAACAGGCTCTGTGGTGACTTATGTTTGCCTCGTCCTTCAGTCAAGACACCTATCAGGGTCTCTGTTTTCTCATCTGTAACCCAAGAATCTCAGTTCTGTTGATTTATAGGTTCTTTTCAGCATTAAGATTCTGAATTTCTATAAAATGAATAATAGATGTTGCTCACCTGAGATCACAGTTCCCAGTTTTGCACCTGGGAAGGGGTCTTTCAGTGTTTTTATTGGAGTATGTGGGGAGCCAGAACACTGTTTCCTTACTAAGAGGAGTTGGGTGTTCTCGTTCTTGCTCTACAGGAGTGCCTATTTTATTCAATGTTGTTTTCGTGGCACAGTTGTAGGATTTAAAAATTAAAAAAAAAATAAAAGTAGGCTATCTGAGTGGTGTTCCACAAGAGGAGAAATTATTTTATTGCTTAAAACTCCTCCTGTATCAGTAAATCTTGTAAACCAAGTATGAATGTTGACATTCATGATGGATTGCACAAGTACAGCTTCACAGAGAGAGATGTGACTTCCAAAGATCCAGAAAGATAAAAAGTAAATCCATGCTGTAATTTAAATCCAGGTTATAAACTTGTACTCCACCTGGGATTTGGTTTAGATTTGATAAATAATCATATCTTAGCTGAGGGAACTTTCTCCAGAGCCTTTCTTTCTTACCTCATTGACATTTCAGTAAACAGTATTTAAGAAATTGATATGAAATTCTGCTCGTTTGGCCTTTTGTCGCAGGCAGATTTATTGGGGGTGAGGAATGGAGAAAACTAAAACAACATATAAGGTATAATGTGGAAATACTTTGAGGTTGCAGAATTTTCTATAAATATTTATTGGGACCAATTTAAGTATTCCATTAGAGTTGTCATTCAGAAATATGCCACTGATGAGCAATAAGATATTACACAAATAGAATAATGAACATGGGCCCACTGAAATGGAATGAGTAATTACAAGATAGAAAATAGTTTTTAAGTGAAATACAGAACTATTAAATAAATGGAATGTGTCTGAGTGCTTCACTTGAAGAAAGTGTCCTTTATACAAAATTCTCAGTCACAATTAAAACAATATCCTCAGATATATAAATACTTTCCTTTAAATAGCGTAGGCTTGCAATCTTTCTTTCTATGAATTGCTTCCTTTCAGCTCTAAAGAGGAGACAACATAGCCATCATTTATGAATGTCAATGCACAGAATCCTTTATCAAGGTAACCTAGGAGAGGTGGCAATGGACCACAACCAGAAGAAAAATCCTATTGTCTATCTTCTGTGACAACCACAGATGCTCTGATTCTAGAGCATCACATGTTGGTCATCACGGGATAGTTCTGTGCTGCTACCAAGGTCTCTGATGCTATCTGCTGTTTAGTGGATGGAAACCTTCAGTTCTGACAACAGCATCATCTTCTCAGATGTGTGTGCTTTCCAAGCATGTGAGATGATGAGCTTGCACTACTGCGTGCCTTTCACTATGCCACTCTATATTTTCTTCTATTTGCTGGTACTAGGCATTTTAATAATATACTGTTAAACTCTATTTTATCAAAAGAAAATATTTTATTATCATCTTGAAGATATGTTTCTGGTTTTGGCATGCCTGGGAAACTCTTCTTCAAACATCTAAACAAATTTTAAAGAGGAACAAAAATATCTTCAAACATTTAAAATGAAGAGATGGTTTTTGGAATGAAATAGGAATTTGAAATAGGAATTTGAAATGGGTACTTTTTCATAAAAGCTTGTTATGGTGAATCAGACTAGTTGTGACAAACACTGCACACAGCAGGCACTCAGCATAGCACTCAGCCTGGCTTTCTCACAGCACTGGAGCTTCTGTGGTCGAGAGCACTGAATGAATGCATTTTAAAAAACAAAGACACAGAGAGTGTCAACATGCTCTAGTGTATACTACTCGCCTAACCAAAAATGACACATGATTTGCTTCTTTCATTTGACACTACCTCATAAATAAAAGATGAAAGTAATGAATTATATTTTGTAAACATTGTTGCCAAATAATAACTGCTGATTGCTAATAAACCACAATGAAAACTGATCCATACCAAGCAGGGTGATGCTGCAGCAATAAGTATGTAGAACAGAATTGTACATTTGAATCAGTCCTTGGGCTGTTCCTTGAATATTAATTTATTTGTGTAATGGTTGTTTAGGATATATTGACAAAATTATTCCTTGAATGGGGCTGTAAAAATTGTCAAAAGCTCACTTTTCTTCTGTTTCTAAGTTGTATATCCATTTCTGATATTTTTAACAAAAGGTACCTTTCATTCAGGAGCATAAAAAGAAGTTTTAAATCTGTCTAACTAAAATTAAAATTTGCTCTTATCTCCTGGTCTTGAGACAGGAGGTGATACCTGGCTTACCTTCTGCTGCAAACTACAATAAAACTGCACAAGGTATTTGAAGCAAGTATTTCCAGCATTGAACATTATGGCTGATTGTGGTTTTTTCAAGAACAACAAATAAAAGAAGTCTAAGTTTTCTTGGCTTTTTTCCTGGGAGAATTTCCCTGACAGTAGAGCAGGGAGCCCAAGAACACAGCAGTGTCACTGAGCTGAGTATGAAGACACTAGAATTTGGTGCCTGTTCTTGGCTGAGTTTGGTTGGGAAGGTTTTTTCGATCAGAGACAGCTCTGCAGAAGGTAACTGAAGCTCCTGTGAGCATTCACTGTGGAGCCTTGGGCTGCATGTAAACAAACTGACAAACGTTACAGGAAGAACTAAAGAAAATTCATGAAGCAGAATGAAAAGTATTCCAGATGGAGACTTGGATCTATAGCAAGAAACAAAGAGAATGGGAAATGGTGAATATGTGATAAACAGAAGTGTGTCTTCCTCGTTTCCTTAAAAGATAAATAATTGCTTAAAGCAAAAATAATAAAGTTGCTTACGAGGTGATGATAATAAATGCACAATGAAAATATTTGACCACAATAGGAGAAATGATGGAAAATAGATTAATCACTGTTTATGGTACTTAATTTTCTATGAAGCTGTTCAATATTATGTAAGTTGCAGAGCTAAGTTAAGGACATATTGTAATTCCTAGATTAGCTACTAACAAAATACAAAGTGCTATAGCTAGAAAACTAATTAGGAAATAAAACACATTATTAATAGATATTCGACTAACCAAACCTAAAACAGGATAGGAAAAACACTAACAAACAATTGAAAGAACATACAATAAATTATAAAGTGAAAGGCTTAAATCTAACCATATAAATAACTACATAAAATGGGGTAGATTGAATGTCAAGGACTGTCAAACTGGACAAACATACATCACTAAAACACAATTCTTCTAGGAAAATGACACCTAAAATATAAAATCAAGAAGGGCAGAAAGTAAAAGAAGGCAAATCAAGAAGGGCAGAAAGTAAAAGAAGGCAAATATATGCAACCAATAAGCAGAATTAGAAAAAGTCACCTTTAAAACAAGGATGGGATCCTCAGATAAAAGAGAAATATATACCAGAGGTAAACTGTAGAATTCATCATGACAAAATAGAACCACAAATAGGTAGAATGTAATCGAAGTTTCAATATCTATTAAAAATTACCAGGTTAGAGTGAGGAATAGACAATGCCTCCATAATCAATACTAACACCCTTCTTTCAACATCCATAAAACAACTAGCCCCTCTAACAAGATCAATAAATATATATATTTAATAATACCATAACCACCTTATTTCATGGATAAGTAGACTATATCCAACAACAGAAGAGTTATTTTTTCCAAGTACATATGAAACATTTACCAAAATAGACTATATGCTGGGGAATAAAATAAAACTATACCTTATGAACAATTAGAAGACTTAAATATTTGGAAACGAAACAACATAATTCTGAATCACTTATGATTCAAAGAGGAAATCACAAAGAACATCAGATTTAACATTTTAAAAAATACACTGAATAGTTTTTTTTTTTAATCACACACAACAATCAATACAGAGGCAACTTGGTAGGATGCCTCTAAAGCAAGAATTTGGAGGAAATAATAGAAAATCCTTGTTTGTTTTGAAATTTTTATTGAGGTATGATTGATATATGAAATCTGTACAGATTGAATGTCTATAGCTTAAGTTTGGAGATAAGTATATATCTGTGAAACATCACTATAATCAGTGCTATGAACATATCACCTTCAAATGTTCCCTCTGGCTCTCACATATTATTTTTATTGTGATATGAGCACCTAACCTTAGATCCATCCTCTTAGCACATTTTTACAAAACTCAGTACCATTAACTATCGGCACTGTGCTGGACTTCAGAAATGTGGGCTATTCATCTTGCATAACTGAAACTGTCCCTTTGATGAACACCCACCACCACTCAGTCCCTGGCAACCATCACTGTATTCTCTGCTGTGATAAACCTGACTATTTTAGATTTTTTTTATCTAAGCAAGATCAGGTGATACGTGTCCTTCTGTGTCTGGCTTATTTTACTTAGCATGTCTTCTGGGTTCATCCATCTCATAAATGGCAGGGTTGCCTTCTTTTTGAAAAGCTGAATAGTGTTCCAGTGCCTGTATTTGTATTGCAACTGGGAGTGTAAAAAAGATATCACTATTTTGAGTAACTTTTTTGTGCTTTCTTAGGATGTAACACATTCACTGAGTATGACTCAGCTGTTCCACGACTAGATCTTTAACCAAAAGAGATAAAAACATATGTTCACAAAAGGATTTTGTGAGACTGTTTATAGCAGTTTTATTCATAATAGCCACAAACTGTAAACAACCCACGTTTCCATCTGCAGAAAGATAGCCAAACAACTTGTGGTATATTCATGTAGTGTTTTATTTAAAAAAAGGAGCCTAGTGATGGTATACCACAACATGTATGCATTCTAAAAACATGGTGAAGGAAAGAAGCTATGTGTGAAAGAATACACTAAGCATGATTCCATTTATATGACATTTTACAACAGGAAAAACAATATGAAGATGATAGAAATTAGAATAAAGTTGTCTTTGATGGTTGGGAATGAGTGGAAAGGGATGAAGGACATTTTATGGAGGATGAGAATCATCCAGAAATGATGGTGTAGGGCTGGGTACACAGCTGTATATCTTTATAAAAATCACCTGAAATAAATGATCAAAAATAGAATGCCAGATTTTAGTATCAGAGAAATTTGGTGCTATTCCTGTTATTTGAGGTCCTTGTATAATTCAAGGAAGTTCTTTCTATAAATGATTCAAAAAGCAAGGGATAGATTACTTGATAATGGCCAAACTTCATTCTGTGATAAGTGGCAAGGTTTCATCTAGGCATGCTCCCACAAGAAATAAAAATTGAATAATTACACCAGGGAAATTGTTGGGTGGATTTTGTTGTTGTTCTCACCAAGCTACAAATGCTTCTTAAAGTGTAATTATAATATTAAAAAGCCTTTTAAATTTCTTTAGGATCTCAAGAAATAACCCATGTTTAGAATAAATCTGTTTTGTTTTTCCTTCTAATACTAGGTTTAACAACACTACCCTACAGAAATAATCATGAAGAAACACCCAACTCTCAAATCTAAGGTATTTCCTCATCTCTAAGAAAGTAGGAAAGGTAATGTGAGATTGGATAATCTTTAAGATTAGAGGTCAGATTTCCAGAATTGCGATGTAAAAGCTTAAATGATAAAGGTAAATAAATTTAAATATAGAAGCTTGAATTTATAGGAAGAATATCCATTAATAAAGACAAAACTAATTGTAATCTATTCATGCTGCACTTTCAGAGCTGAATTGAGTTAAGCCCTCCTGAGTTCAATTCCTGGAACCAAAAATAAAGATTTCAGAACATCTGTCGGATTACCTACATAGATTCAGAAAAAAAAAAAAAAAAAATATATATATATATATATATATATATATATATATCACACAATAATTCAGGCAACTGTCTTCATGTACATAAAATGGTTTTATAAAGTATGTTTCATAATGTTTACATTCATATTGAAGACAAAAGACTGTACTTATACTTTCTAGAAGAAGTAGTGTAATCTTTATCTTAAACGAAAACTTCAAGGCAAAAGAAAGTATTACATAGGGAAAGACTCTCAGAACAATCAGGATATCTTACTTTTTTGAAGTTCCTTCTGGTGAGATGGATCCCATTAATTCTGAGAGTCCTACCTTCATGTCCTGCCAGCTGTATGATTCTAAGACTCTGCCTCCTATATGGGCCTCTTCATGTTGAATAAATAGGAAGATTTTTATATAGATAGTGTCTAGAAGATAACAGAAAATGGCCTAGAAATGAGTATAACAGATTAGCTCCAAATATCCTTTCTGAGAATATTCCTTTAAAAAAATTACCCTTGGAATGCTCAGTTTGAGATGGCTAAGACTAACCTGTTTAGAAACTGAAGAAATCCATACATTTTAGTGGAAAGACACACTGAGAAGTTATCTGGAGCAAGGAAAGTTACAAGGGTCTATGACCTACCTCATCTACAAGTGATGCTTGAAAGTATCTTTGAGTTCTCAGAGAGTATTGGTTACTAAAGTCACAGGAAATGAAATCCAGTGTGGGTAGCAAGAGTAAGAGTTGGAAAATAAATAATGAGTATATCTGAACAATATCATTGAGTAACCTAGTACACTTGTCCTTGTTATTTGTGGAGAATTGGTTTCAGGATCACCAATGGATAACTAAATCCATAGATGTTTAAATTCCTTTTATAAAATAGCATTGTATTTACATAAACTTCCTCACATCTTTCTACAGAGTTCAAGTCATCTCAAGATCACTCATAATATCTAGTAAAATGTAACTACTACATAAACATTTGTTATACAGTATTGTTTTAGGAATAATGACAAGTAAATGTCTACACATGTTTAATACAAATGCGATTTTGTTTTTGATATTTTTGATTTGTGATTGGTTGAATTTATTGAGAGCCGCAGTTATGAGTACCTACATTAATCCTATATTTAGAAGTTAATCTAAGGATGTACTCAAAGATTATGCACCAGTATATTTGTCTTTAGTTCTATGTATAATACTCCCAAAGCATTTCAACAATATATGTCTCAAACAAAAGAAATGGCTTAGAAAATTATTTTTAAATTTGTTTAATAATCTTTCTAACTTTATTTAGAGAGTTCACCAATTTTAGAAAATTATAAAGTTTTTAAAAATGTCAGTGACAAGAAAATTATCATAATATTAACTGATTAAAAATAGGATAAGAAATGTTGTAATTCCAATTATATACATCTATTTTTCCATTTTAATCCACCTATACATAAAAACACACACATGCACACTAGCATTAAATTTGACATATATTTAAGAGTGCTACTGGGTGATAGGATAAATAGTGCTTTGTGTTATTTTCTAAACCTTTTGGAAAGTTTGAGTTATATACAATAAAAAATTTTATAATAAAATCAAAACATACTAGTTTTTCTAAAAAATATATATTCAGTTGAAAATGGTCTGGAAAAAAAAACAAGATAAAGTGAATTATAAAAGAATTAGATTTTCTCCCCTACAGAAAAAAGATTAAAACATAAAGATAATATGATGATTAAGGAAGAATAAATATTTCCCAGGTAATTATCACAGTCAGTGTTGTAATTCTATAGAGTTGTGAGTGTAACCAAAAAAAATCTATCATTAGTAAAGACAAGTGGGTCACTTCTGCTATAACTGTGAATCATGTATTGTCAAAATGCAAATTTTATTTTGATGTACATGATACTAAATGATCCAGATGTGGATAAAAACTGTTTATAAAAATGATTTTATATGTAGACTCATTGTTCAGGTTGCTATGGTAACCATAATCCCAATTGTGCCTTCATAAGCCAAAGTCTATTTGATTTTTGTCATTCTTGTCTAGGAGAGTTCTGTATTCTGAAAAAAATTTAAAGCTCCTTTGGGGAGAGGAAATAAGCTCTTAAAATCTTAGACACTACATTATCTATAGCCTAATGTTTCTGTATCATCATATATGCAAAACCTTAGTATCCAATTGATCAAACATTAATGTATTTGAATTTATGTAGGGATTTAATAATTTATAAGGAAGCTTAGCAAGTTCACACTGCACTGGTATGTTCAGTTGGTCTCTTGTTCCTGCTCTTCCCACACTCATGTGCATGCATACATACATTACACATACAATCTTTCCAGACCCAAATGTGAGTTGTTTGTGAAGATGATTTTTAAGTCTGCAGGTGTAGAACTCCATATGTACTGTCCTGTATTAGCATAGCAATGCTGCAATGAGCTCTAGCATTGATGGCCAACAGGCACTAAAGAAAAAGCCAGGAGATAATAAAACTCTTCTCCATGTACCATTTTCCCACTTCCAGAAAATAACCTTTAATGAATATTGAGCTTTTTAAAAAATAATGAGATTCAATGAAGTTACAGTCATGATATTTTAGGGGAAAAGTAATTTAAATGGTTTTCCCTCCACATATTCCCCCTTCTGCTCTTTCAAACCTGCCAAATATTTAAACTTTATTATGTCATTTGTCTTAAACTTTTGATGACTTGCCATTGCTTCCTAGATAATTTTACAAACTATTTATGAATTCTAATTGTTTTCCTACTATATTTTCAATTTTCTTGGAACTACAAATAATTGTTGAGTCATTGTCCTTCTTGACCCTTCAACTTGGAATAACTTACACCCTTCACCAAATATCCCAGCTCTTCAGTTCATCCTATTTCTCAGGACTCAAGTGGATGCAACCATTTCTGTGTAACCATTCCTGCATGACCTATCAGTGGCAGGTCATTAGCAGTCACTCTCTAATGCACTCTCAAATCACCCTTACATTTCCCAGTTTTGCATTTGCCATTTATCACATTACATTTGCTAAATGTGGTTGTGTTTACCACTGATTATTGAAACTACCTTTTTAAATAGACTACCTTTTTAAAAGACATATTGTGATGACTGCCCTGATTATCTGCATATTTGGTTTTAGTTTATTCTGTGTTTTATGTCTCCACTGTATATCACAGAGAACTACATTAACTAGTTTTGCAACAAGCTGTCTTCTTGATAGGCAAAGACTGGAAAGCAAGAACAGTGAGAAGTCAACAAATGTCCCCTATCATGTCTGCTTCTGGAAATAAGGCATCTTTGGCAATTGCTACATCCCTGGTCCATATGTCTGTCTTTCTCTCTCTCTCTCTTTCTCTCTCCCTCTCTCAGATTCTCTCTGCTTCCATAGCCCTACCTTCTGCTGAGAACTTCTTCATACTGGTCCCCTGTGGGTGGAGTAGCTTTCTGTTTTTGCTAATCCACCTGCCTTTTAAACTGCTGTTTGGCTTCTCAGCTCTTTCATTTTATTCAATGTTCTTTTATTAATGTCATTTTGTTGGAAACTCGTAGACTGGAATCTTGTTTCCTAATGTGATGGTGAAAGATATGACTATAAACCACTTGCAAGCAGAAAGTACCCTGTTCTTTAAGTCTTCTCAGCAATAGCATAATTATTGGGATATATTAAGCAATAATTAAATGTGTGATGAATTAAACTGTGTTTTATCAAGTACATTTTTCTGAATAAGAAAATAAATACTTATGTAAGGAGGAATATTTAGTCCCTATGTTATTTGAAAAACTACTGATAATATCTGTCAATTGAAGTACCTCATTTCAAAAGATCGAGTCTCAAAAAAATACCTGTTAAAATAAATGCTTAGTCCATTATTTTATAGTATTTTCCTGCTCTCCATAAGAAAATATGAAATCACTTCTCTTTTTCAAGTAAAAAAAATTTCCATCCCTTCCTTCCTATTGGCTTTACATAGCCATTTGAATAATCTGACATGTAGCACCATCATGCAAACTTGATTTATCACTTTATTAAGCAATATAATAAAATTGTGGAAAAATATTTTTTTCAATTTGAAAAACTACCTCAAATATCTTAAAATTTTTTCTTATTTTCCATAATTGCCAAAAATGCCAATTAAGGTTAAAGCAAGAAAGGAAAGTTTAAATCACTATTTGGTTTCAGTTTTCTCCATTTTATTTTCCTAATTAAAGGTGGAGGTTGAAAGCTGCAAGAACTCTGGGAATCACTATGTACAGTAAATATATACAGTAACATTTCTGACCAAAATTCATAAAGTTGAGTAAAATATGCAACCCAAACAAAGCTTTTGTATAACAGGATCTATTTACAAAGACCACACAGTAAAGGCTTTCAAAAAGATATCTGTGTGCTTTGGAGATAGCTTCTTGTTTTGCATTTTTCTAAAGGTGATCTTTGTTTCATTCAGTTAAAAAATATCACATTTTGCATCCTGAAAAAAATTAATGGCTATGTAAAAATGGTGCTATTTTCCAAATATCTTCATCCTCTATGGTATAAAGTAGATGTTCTGATCACTATGCAGGCCTTGACAAATTGGTAACACATAACGCAAAGCTTTTGCAATGAAAAAGAATCTGGGAGCAGAGATCCAATACAGCTGTTGTCTGGAAGCATAAAGCTAGTCAAATGATCCCAGGCCAAAATTTCAGCTGCCAAGTGGCAAGATCATTTGTTATCCATTTAATGAATATCTAAGCGGATGGAAATTTCTAATATGTATATTTTTGCCTAACTGAAAAAGAAAACCCAAAACAAACAAACTGGGGATCACTCATTGATGATCAAGCAAAAGGCCTTTTATGAAAATTTACAAGTGCCAAAAGTCAGATGAATTAATAACACTGAATACAGCAACATCAATGGACAAAACCTTGCTTTGCTTTAATTTGACCTGAATTATCATAAACAAAACTATGAAGAATTATATTTTATATATTAAAATACTCCTTGAATTTTTTCTCCCTCAACATTTATTAATTTAATAATTTTTAAATACTGCTACATTCACTGCACTACATTCAATACAAGAGATTCATTCCATTGTTTCAGGCATTTCTGTAGTGTAAGTTAAATGCCCTATGACATATAACAAAAAGCCAAAGTTAACCCATTTCTAAATATTTTAAATTTTTTTCCTAATGATCAGCAAATTTGTCCAGAAGGCCATAAAATTTATCCTGTTTACCCTTCTCTATCAGACATACAGTATATAATATAGAATGGAGATCCATCTAGGATAATACACCATGGCAAATCTTTGAAGTAACTCTCGGTCTAGCTTCTATAGAGCCAGAGATGTGCTTTCCTCTTATTGCATCTCACTGTAAGTTTAACCAGGGAAAACTGCTAAGGACTTACTGAACTCATCATGATCCCCCTTATTCAAATAGACCCAACAGTGTCTAGGAAAGACATAATTACATGATTAGCTATTGAAAACACAAAAGCCATCACTTCAATTAGTATGCAAGCTTTCTTCTGACAGAATAAATGCAGAAATCAAAGATGATTGAGCAGGTGATTATTTCTATTTTTCAGGGTACATGGATGAGGGGGTAAAAGGTTATTTTTAAAAGGTTTCTTAGCAAGAAAAAAATAATCTTTTTAAAGAGGTAAACTATTCCCCTGCAAAGGTAGAAGGGTTATCCTCACATAAAGTAATAGTCTTTTAATCAAGACAGATACTTTTTAGTAAATTGCCACCTTTTCTTTTTGCATATAGAGAATATCTAAAGCTTTTCAGTAATGAAAATGCAATTTCACTTCCCAATCAGAAAAGTTAATAGCTCTCTTTTCTTATCTCATGAACCTTCTTTAGGAAAATGTATACAATGACAATAAAAATCACAGCATCTTGTACTCAGAAAATTCTTCCTTAAAATGTTAAGTGCTAGGAGATGGACTAGCTTCCATTGTCCTCCACCAGTGGGAATTGATGGAATCATATTTGTACCTACCAAGATAATTTAATTGGTTTGCTTAATAGCACGAAAATGTCTATGCTAAACCTAAAATGTGGGTTCTAGGATGCTGTACTATTCACTGTGCAGTGCAAGACTAAATCTTTTGCTTGCTATGGTGAAAAAATAACAGTCAGTAATATCATGAGTGATAATAATTACTGATGAGAAATAGAAGAGGTTTCCATGCATTCCTTCAATGAAAATGGCAATTCAGGAAATGAATTTCTTTCTTTTTGACAAATCAAATTTGTCTTTTGAGACATAAATATGTTCCTGACCAACATATCAACTACTGACTCTTAATTAGTAAATGAAGAAAATAAATCCCAGCAGAGGGATGGAACTTCTCATCTTTTAAATCAACAAGATATTCTATGTTTGATTTATTTCCTATTTATCAGTATCAGTATATGGCTAGTTTTTCATGATATATAACTGTACATAAAATCCAACCAAGTCTTTAAACAACTGTAAAACAAAAAGCGATGGCATTTACAGGCAAAGGTATGTAAGTGCTAAAGTATCCCACAGAACATGATAAATTAAATGATCGTTGTTTGTATTACAATCTTCACCTTTTTTGTCCAGTGGTTGTTAAAGCTAATGATTTTCTTAAATATCATAATTTGACTATTCTAACACCACTTAAAAAAGAAGAAGAAACTTTTGCTCAAAATGTTTCCTGAGAAACATGTTTGCTATATGTAGTCTAGTTTTATACATCAAGATGTTGTTTTTTCTTAAAGATGTCAAAATTATTCATATGGTTTGTATTTCATCTCTTAGTATAATGCGATAAATATTTACAAAAACAACAACAATAAAACAAGCCAAAATAAAGAGGGCTTGCAGTCTTATTTCTGGAAGGTTTGATTTTCGCAAAGCTATGTTCCACATTTCTTTCCCTCAAATTTTCTTGAAACCCACAGACTTAAAGAATTGAAGTAAACATATTAGCTAGTACACGATAATGAAAGTCCATTAAAGAGAATTATCTATAATTAAGTTGAAAAGGTAATGGGATCTCTGTGATAGCAAAAAGGCAAAATACAATCACTCTTATTGTTTTTAGGAATTACAGTTCATCTGCCAGTTTCTATTAGTGTCTACCTCCTCAAATAAATAGCAAGTATGGATACATGTTGACAAACTGAACAGACAGGCATCTTGTGGATGAGTCTGGTGAGGTGGGAGTCAAGCTGATGCCAGCCACAGGCATAAGTGAGGTGATGGTCTTCAAATTACACAATCAATCTGTCTAAACAAACTGCCTTCTGTAGTAGCTCCATTTCCCTCTCAAGTCTAAAACTGTGACACCAACACACAGCATGAAGTCCGTAGTGTCTGGATGCTTTGTGCATTGTGAAGAGGGCATTGCTTCCCCAAACCCTCTTGGCTTGCTTTGGGTATAACAGAAACAGAGATTTGACATTTAGAGAAGGAAGGACTTTTTCTCCTCTGTAATACATGTGATCTCCAGGTGAGGGTGCCACATAAGCTTCATAAATACTTCAGCATGACTGAGTACAAGACTGGATGATGATGAAGAAGAATGGAAATCACAACTTAAAACTTCTTGATGGAATCCAGGAGGGTTTGGTAGCACAGGGTATCTGTGTAGGTACGATGGTTTGGGCAGATGTCAGGTTGGAGCTGACACAAACTAAAACAAACAGGAACATGAAGATCGAAACAAAATAAAACTACTTGCTATTCTAGGCAGTGTGATAAAACTGCTCTTCAAGAAGTAACCAGGTCTAAAATTCACCCCAGGAGAAAATTTTGTGGCACCCAAGGACTTCTCCAGTAATAAATGTTCAAGTCAAAATTGTTAAGTCCCATTAACTCCCTTATATTCTATTTTTAGAAGAAATTGCCACATGATAGTCCTAAAAAAGAACTGAGTTATAATTAGCTTGTTTGATTTTTATTTTTTAACTGACAACCAAATTTAAAAATTAAGGCCCTTCTCAGTTCCTTCCTGGTTAAGTCTCTCTGAGGACTTTCTTTTCTGGGAGCTATTTCTCTTGATCTAAAGCAGCCATATACTCTAGGACTTCAATAGCCTTGGAAAGGCCATAAAAAAAAAAAAATGAGCTTACATGTGAACCAACTCAAAAGTACCCTGATCTGTCCATTTGGTGACTTCTTGGTATACAGCTTGCATTTTAACCACCCAAATGCTGCTTTGTAATGTCTACTCAGCAATCAGTTTGGGATCAATTTTATCTGTCAATACTTCATCAATACACAGGGTCATAAAGTATTTTACCATTTTTTTTTTTTTTGCTTCTACTTGAACGATGCATTCTTGCATTGGGTGATTCAGAGAGTTACTGAAAATCTTCCATTTTCATGAATTCTAACTTAACCAGAGTGGTGGGCTGCTGTTATCATTTGTAGTGGAAGAACTGTTGTTGAAGTGTTTTCTAAACACTTCAACCTTAGTGGCAACTGTAATACTCATGATGTAGGCACCCTCAAAAGTCTACCATATAATCAAACTTACTTCCTCTAATTATGTATGGTGTTATGTATAACTTCTTATTTGTTTACAGTCTAAATGATTAATGTCTATAGAAATTTTAAAGCACCTGGCCATATGTCTGTGCCTCAGCTCAATTTTAATCTATGAGGGCACAAGCGCTCATGCAGAGAATGAGGATAACTAATTTCTAGTTCCAGGTTCCTTTTTTGGCTCTTCTCTTAAAGTGTATTATGAGGATGGAAACACAAAACAGATGAAATTTTCTATGTACCACTATCTATAAGAGATAATGATGGAGCGGCAAAAAAGTGACTTTGCTTTGGCTATGGTTATAAAATGAATTAAATTATATAAAATATATTTAGAACATACAGAACAACATAAAGAATGACAGAAGGTAATTTTAAATATTAAAAGCCATAATATATATTGTGCTGATAGTTGCAACATAGACACACATATATTTGTCAAATACTAGTAGGAAATGAGGGGAAAAATTTATGTTCTAAGGTGGTGAGTTAAGGGTGATAATTCTTTTTCATATGCCCTCTCTTTTTCTTAGAAATTCTTTGCATGATAATAAGAATTGAATAAAAATTACTACAAACAGAATCATATTATGGAGAAATCTAATACTGCCCTAGATAACTGTCACAATAATTCTTACTATATTAGACTTAACTTTTGGGACACCAAATTCCAAACAATTAGCTGAATGCTGCAATTGGAATTAATTTACTTGCCCCCATGTACATGCACTTTGTGCAATATTTAAGTTTTGTGCTTGGGCTTAATGGTTCCTAGGATAATGTTGATGATGCTACTTCTCTAATCATTTAAAATTAAAATTGATTTTCCTTTTCAATTTTCTTGCACCACTGTGTTCTCATTTCATGTATGCCAATGGAAAAAAAGAATACTCAAATATGAATAAAAGATGGATTCCACAGTCCATCTAAATAAATACATATGCAACCTGCTTTTTTTTAAAACTCCTACCTATATTTACTTCAGACAAAGGATATATTGTAATTGGAGCAGTAACAACATTCTGCTTTTTTCCCTTTGTAAGAAAATAATTTACAACTCTCCAAAGAGAGACAATTAAAAAAAAATTCTCTCTTCTGTAAATTTGATCAGGACCAGATGCTCAAGAGGCTGAGGCAGGAGGATTGTGAGTTCAAAGTCAACCTCAGCAAAAGTGAGGCTCTAATCAACTCAGTGAGACCATATCTCTAAATAAAATAAAGAATAGGGTTGGGGATGTGGCTCAGTGGTTGAGTGCCACTGGTACACCCTGGTACAGCCTCCCCCTAAAAAAATTGTTAGGTAGAAATAACTTATGAATGTAAGAAAAATAGAAGAAAAATGCTTCATAATTTCAGTTGTTCAACAAAATGCGTAAGAGTTCACAAAGCAATTTCCATACAAATATAGTAAAGATCTCACAGGATTGGTCAATGTAGAAATTGAAATTCTGGCTATAAAACTATATGTGGAAAATTAACCACTGATTTTCCTGCCTCTATCAGGGTAGAATAACAAAAATTAGGGAGCTAACTGGTGTTGAATACTTTCCTCAAGAAAGACTGTTCTTCATTTTAAATTGAGTATGACAGATTTGTATGAAATAGTTTTAATGTAATACATGCCAGGTTAACAGCATTGACAGGGGAGCATGGAATTCTAAGGAGGAAGAAAAGCATAGAAATCACCACTTATTTTATTATAGTCAGATAAGAAAGATTTACCTACAGGCAGGTAGTAGCTTCCTATTACCTGTCATTGTTTCAAATGACAGGGAGATGATCTCTATAAAATGTGTCTCTCTCGTATAATTTTCTAAATTTTCCCTATGCTTAATATAAATATGTCTTTTCTCATGATGTTCTTTTAATATACAGACCATTATTTATTTCTCAACAAATTATAAAGGATTGAAATGATATAAACTAGAAAATAGTGTAGTTAATCTAGATAAAATTAACTCCAAAGTAGTCTCCATGAGTTTTGTGAATTAAGACACCTCTGTGTTATACATAACTTAAAGAAGAATTCACAATAAAACTTTCAAAATATTTTGAACTGTATGACAATGAAAGATAATAACGTGAAATGTAGCTAAGTCATACTTATTGGGTATTCTGATGCTTTAAGGTATATAATAAAAAAGAAGTTAAGACTTAAAATCTATGATCTTCACCTCCATCTCAAGAAAGCAGAAAAAAATAAGCATAATGAATTCAAAGAAAGCAAAATACAGGCAATGAATTTAAGAGCAGAAATAAAGAACAGACAAAGTTATAGGTTGATGGTTGATTCATAGAAAAGACTAATAAAATTGATAAAACTCTGAAGAGCTGATCAAAGAAAGGAAAGAATATAAAGGCATATGTAATCAATATCAGGAATATAAAAGGGAATTGAAACTGCTGATACTAAGAAGAGCACAAGAGGGTATTGTGAACAACTGTATTCCAAAAAATTTGAAAGGTTAGGAGAAAATAACTTTCTAGAGAAAAAATACAAGATACCAAACCTAAGGAGTAAGCATAACAAATAATACACATAAGTACATAAATAAAACATCATTAAAAATAACTTAAAAATATATATAATAAATGGAGTTATATGATTCACCTATTGATAGACTAAATATTACCACCACGTTGATTTACCTCAAACTGATGTATAGATTTAATAAATCTAATCAAAATCCTAAGAAATCATGTTGTGAATCTGAACAAGATGGTTCTATGATTTATAACAAAATGGAAAGGCATGGGAAAAGCTTGCTCTACTGAACTATACATAACTTAAAGAAGAATTCACAATAAAACTTTCAAAATATTTTGAACTGTATGACAATGAAAGATAACATCATGTGAAATGTTATAAACTTATAAACGTAGTATAATTAAGAGAGTATGGTAGTGGTACAAAGATAAATAAAATAATGAAAATACATAGAGCTTCACAGAAAACTTATGAGTGTGGACATATTTTGGAGAAAATTGGAACTCCAGAATGGTGTGGGGAAAAACATTTCCAGAGCAAATGTAGATCCATCTTTTTTAAAAAAGAGAAGAAACTAGATGGGTAGGCCATCACACATAAAATTCAATCATAGATTATTGGAGATGTAAATATGACAGGCTGATCAATAAGATTTCCATGTTAATAAACAAAACCATATCTTTATGACTCAGTGTTTTAGCAATGATTTCCAAAACAGGATTCAATATGACTACAAAGAAAGGGGGAAAATTATTTCTAAAAAAGCTACAATAAAATTTAGATATCCTATACTTAAAAGATAACAATAGAAGTGAGAAGAGGAAAGGTATTTATACCTGTAAACATAAATTCATAGATATTTCAATTTTAAAAATGAACAAAATATTTGCAAATACTTCACAGCAGAGTGTATTCAAATGGACAAAAATATAATCATACAACTATATGACTATGAAAGTGGCTAAAATTTTAGAAACAAGAAAAATAATACCAAGGTTACGGAATGTAGTCAGGCATAGGAATACTCCCATACAGCTGTTTCAAATGTTTTGGAAAACCATATGATGTTATCTACTGAAATGGATTCATAGATATACTATGACTCAGTCATTCCTCTCCAAACAAATACGTGGGCCTGGGATCACCAGAAGACAAATAAAAATATGTTCAAAGCAGGACTGACATCAATCAAGATTAGGAATATGGGTGGTATATAGTGTTAGTAATGGAGAATAAGGAGTATCTGGATTTGAACTCAGCATTGCTGGTTCTCAGGCACTTGGTCTTGCATCATATATTCATATTTTCTTATTCTAGCTTTACTTCTACAAGAGAGGAGCTACTGCACCTATTTCACAGTAATCTTGTGAGAATTAAATGAGATCAGAAACAGAGAACTTACCATGATACTAGGTACATATGTTCTCAAATATGTTACTTACTTTTAATATTAGCAAAAATCATGAGTTTTGTGAGCTCTCACTTTCTTAAATATGATTGATTTCTCTTCAACATATCAGTCATTCAACAAATTTTTTAAGTATTTTTTTTGTGTGCTTAGCCATAAAAGAGATAAAATTGAAGTACAGGTGTTTGTTCTCACCTCAATCTACTTTATAAGACAGTTATGGTTTCTGCTGAAACTTAAGGCTTCACATTTACTTTTAATATAATTTGCTCTACCTCAGAGCACTAAATTTTTACATTTAAATATAAAAATAAATTTCTAAGTATTATATGCATTGTATATCAAAATTTATTATACATGGGAATCAATTTTGAACACCTGAAATATTATTAGAGGATACTCTATTCACTGAATCTGCTCAAATACAGTACATAAACAGTTAATAACATATGGAAAATACATCTCCATTAAGCTGAGGAAGACAGATTTAAAGTTAATTTACATATTTCCATGCATCATGTATCTTTTGTATTTTCATGACTGGAAGAAATATGGTGTCTTTTTTTCCACTCAGCTGTTTAACATTTTATGCTTGTTTGCTTGCTCCACAAAAATTTCCAAAGGCTCAGAGTAATTTGAAGAAATCTGGTCAACAAACAGTTATCAAGATATAAGTTATTTTCCATTTTTTTGGTGTAGTCTACTATTTTGAAAGTAATTGGCAGCTTGGAAAACCTTTCATAAGCAAACAACTTCTCTCATTTTAATTGAATGTCAATAAAATTTTCAATGTCAGCATGGGTTACAAAAATGTGGGATTTCATTAAAGCTATCTACATACAAGTCATAGAATCAAGGGTTTATTACTATTTAAACAAATCTCAGCAGACAGCAAGCAGTGTCTCTGACCTGAAAAAAGAGAATCTCTAAATTCTTAGGCCACTATCTCTAATTATAGTCATAGACCAATTACACAGGATTCTTTTAGGAAGCTTAAAAATGGTAGGTTTGTAGCCAATCTCTGAATTAGATGGGATACTGGATCTCCAATTTTAACAAGCTTATAGGCTAATTGGTATGCATATTCAGTTCTAAGAATCCACCCCTTAATTTTTTGTTTGAGGTTCTTCTTAAGTGCTCAGAAATCTAAAAGCTAAAACTTGTTCTCTGGCTGCCTGAGAGATGTTATGGATTCAGATGGCATTTGATCTCCCATCTCCGCCCCACGTGTGTTCTGAACATGGAAGCATGCTACAGCCAAAGGGGTGACCGCATCTGAGACATGCTTATCCTCTTAGCTCTCAGAGTTTGCATTCCATCATGTTTCAGTTCCTCTGTGTTACTTGATCATTCACCTGTGCCTATTATGTGACCTAGTAAATACCCATAATCCTCTCACCAATCATTCAGCCACTTGCTTTTCAACCCACAATGATCAAGACTTGGAAGGAAAAGGCAAAAGAACCTATCACACAGTTACTTTTCCCACCAAAAGCATCTGCATCTTCAGTGCTGGAAAAACCCCTCAGATTTCTTCACAAGAATGCATTGGGAAGTATTGTTTCCTGGGAATGTACTTTATCCAAAAATAAGAATAATGCATGAAATCACCATTCACCTGAAAAAGAGAGGACCTGTTAAGTGGCAAAGGACAAAGGCATTTACTTTAGGAAGTGAGAAAACTAAGCTTCACAAATGCCATAAAAGTGTATGGTCAGAACAATGAACAGTTCTACTTAAACAGAAAGTTTAACAAAGTAAACAGTACAATTATTTCAAAGGATGCTGAGACATGGCCATTCCATGGTGCTAACAATTTTACAACTCTAACAAACATGTTCAGGGTTTTCTTGTTTTATTTTCTAGCACTAAGTATTGAACTCATGGGTGCTCTACCACTGAGCTACATCCCAGCCCATTTTGTAGTGACTGGGCTTCACTACACTGCCCAGGTTAGCTTAGAACTTGTGATCCTCCTGCCTCAACATCCTAAGTAGCTGGGATTATTTACAGTTTTGCACCACCACATCCAGCTTGTTCAGTATACTTTTGAGGTTTGACAACACCTAAGTTAGATTTTTGTAATTTTATTTTGAGTATCTGGATTTTTTTAGTTTGTTGTTTGACTGGTATACAAATTGGCTAAAGGTAAACTTCAATCCTGAGTCAAAACCCATCCTGAGAGGGAGGGTTTGTGTATATTATGATAAAGTCTCAAACATTTCTACAGCAAAATATCTGAACATAATGAAAGTTAACCCATTTATCCAGAGAGAAGAAAAACATATAAGTTCAACCATGGTAAATACTTTCAAGAATACTGCTGATTTGTTAGGAAAACCATGAAGAGTTTTAAATTTCACTTTCAAATAATATTATATTCTGCAGAGTAGGTCTTAGAAAATGAATTAATCTGGATTCTATCCTTCACCTGAGCAAGAAGAAGAAAAAAAAAAGCCAAGGGAAACTTGTATTTTCTTGGCATAATTTCTTGCTCTCCTCTCTTTAATAAAAAAGGCTATGCCTCAGTAGTAAGTTCCTCAAAGTAAAAATAAAGAGGTAATCAGCTCAGAGTTTTGGATTGTGAAACTTGAGGCATTTCAGATTTAGGAAACAACTAGAAAATAATTGTGAATCAGGGGATTCCTGCAGCTGAGCCATCTCCCTTTGGCTAATAAATAAGTTCTGTAATATTTATAATCTGAAAATTTAGGTACTTTGCAAAAGAAATGATTGAGAAGGCAGAATAGCTTAAGAATACAAATTTCTATCTAGAGAGGAGGACACGTGTATGGCAGAAAACAACACTGCTATTTGCTATTCTTAAAAAGTGATCTAAATTAGCACAATTCATGTTGTTAAAACCAGACCCTTCAGCAATCCCTTTCCACATCCAAAAAATATGCAAAAATCTAGAAAAATAAAACAACTTTGCCTTTAAATTATATTATTTTAAAGAAGGAGTCATTTTATTTTTTCTTGGCAAAAAGTATATTGTCATAGAATAATATATATGTGGATAATTGTTACTTTAGGCAAAGATTATTCTTAATTACTAGTAATTTTTCTTTACTATCCCCTGGCTAATATCCTTCTATATGTTATTGAACAAAGCAGTTACCATACGCACATGAAGAATCACATTTGCTAAATATTTATGTCTCCTGAATATTGGAACAGAGATATTTTGTTTAATTCAATTACAAACATTGGTTTCATGAATTGAATGCAGTCTGCTAAGGGCATTTTAGTAGCAAATAAATAAATATTGAATTACGGTGAGTTTAATCTTTCCTTGTCACAACACATTTATCTAGCTCCTGTTCCATTTATCTGTTTGCTTTTCTATTACTCTCAAGATATCTTCACTGTCTTCTCAGAAGTCTGGCTTCTGCCCTTGCTGAAATACTCCTTGTTAGGGCAGTTGACTTTCCAAAGCAAACTTTGAAGCACTGTTTTAAGTCTCATTTACCTGAGGCAGCTGACACTCTTCCTGTGTGCCCTCCTTAAAATTCTCTTTGACATCTGAGACAAAATACTCTTCTTATTTCTCACGTCACTCTTTTACTGCTTTTTTGTTATTTTACTTCTTTGCTCATCCCTCAAATCTTGGTACTTCTCAGAGGGATTGTCATTTGCTATGTTAATTCCCTATTGTTCAGGGCCATATCTTTTGTATCATCCCACTCCAATTCTCAGTCCACAAGCATCAGATGGGCAGACATCAGAAGTGGGCAGGTGACCAAGATGGGCCAACCATTGGCCCATCTGTGGCTAAGCAGATTCAAGCAGAGCATTGAATCTGCTTAGCCACAGTCATCAATCATTCACAGAAGGACAAATAACCCAGGGCAGTCCATGAGAAACAGGATCAAGATACTTCTCTAAATTGGGGGCTTCTAAGCCTGGTAAAATCTGCACTGTGTTACCAGGAGGAAAGGGCCAGCTTGACAATGAAGCCAGAGAAGGGAAAAGTGTTGCTGAGAGATGAAGAATCAATTTCCTGGGTTAATAGAGGAGCTTTTAGATTAGCTATGCCTGAAAACTGTGCCAGGATTTCTGCATCTCAATAGATTCCTCTTTCTCTTTCCTATAGCTATTTTTCTTCTCAAATCCTACTTAATTTCCCCAAATTAAACTATGGTCTAATACTGATAATTCAAATTTCCTAAGCCCTATCTCCCATTTGAGTATATTTTCTCAGTATCAGAAATCTGTAGTTAGATCTCGAACAGGTCCTCTAATAGGACTCTTGAAAGCAGTATATCCCAAGTTAATTTTAAATTCCTTTATTCTTCCCAATATGCTCATCTTCTAGTCCCTGTCTTCCTTGATGGTTATATCTATCTTGTTTCTCAGTCAAAAATACCATTTTAAGCATATGAATTTGTTTCCAATGCATTTTTTTTTTCTGTTCTGAAGCAGAAGAAATCCACTGGGCATTAAGAAGGTTACTGATAAGCATACAAATATTAAATAATCAATTTTAGTAACTTCAATCAAAGTTATATTGGTAGTGGTACTGTTAACTACACTAATGCTTACTTTGTTTTATAATTTTAAGTGGTACATCATTTAAATGACCCAAAGTGCAAGAGGGCACACAACATTTGTTAGAAACTATCTAAACTCAACAAGAAAGATATCTTTTCCTTTTTCAGAAATAGTTTGATTATTACCTATTGTCCCTCAAGATTCCTAGAAACCAGATACCAAATCAGTCTCAGACATCAGATGATGATGACTACGTTTCTGATAGCTGTTTTGTCTTCTTCGGTCTTCATCGCATTATCTTTGATTTTTTTGTTTTTGCAATTTTAATGATTTTAGGTTTTATTCTGCCTATATTTTATGCAGGCTATTTGCAGAAGAACTTCAGTCCTCTCAATCACTTACTGCTTGCTATAACTTGGATCTTAAATATCCTCCCAAGGCCCTATGTTAAAGACTTGGTCTCAGAGAAGTCCTATGAGAAGTGGTGAAGACTTCAGGAGGTGGAGCCTAGTGGGAAGGGTTTAGGCCATGGAGGGCCAGCCCTTGAAGAGGGTAATGGGACTCCAACCCTTTCCTCTTTTGTATTTCCTGGCCATGAGTTTAGTGATTTTATGTTTGTGGTCTCACCATGGTATATCAAAGGAAAGGCCCAAAGCAATAGCACAAACTAATCATGGATTGAAACCTCTAAATCCTGTGATCCTAAAACCTTTTCCTCTTATAAAATATTTTCCCCTTCTAAGTTTGTGTTTGTCAGCTATCTGTAGCTATAAAAAGACAAACAAAAGCAAAGACTAAAGAACTCTAAAAAGTTCATTTGGTCATTTTTCTTTCGACTGTCTATATTCCTGCCTTTAATCACAGGGCATATAAAGATCCCATCTCTTATGTTTCAAAGAATGATTAAGGTTTATCATATATTATCAACAGCAGTGTAATGTGGTCAATTTGTTCTCTTCATAAGGTAAGTAATAAACTACGAAAACATGACTTCTACAAAGTTAGAGTGATGTTTCACCAATTAATTAATTAATGAAAAATTACATTTCCCTATTAATTTGAGAGAAATAGAAATTTATATTTTCCCTGTTAATTTGAGAGGAATAAATTATTTATAGTAAGGTATGAAAACAACATATGGGAAATTTGACAGAGCTGCATTTTAAATCAAATTTTATTCAAATAGAGGCGATTAAATCATAGGTTAATCTGTTCAGAAATAAGAAAAATGTTTAATATTTGCAAAGCAAATTACTAAAATGAAGCAGAGAAAGTCAAACATCTAGAAACTTATCTAAAAGAGCTTGGAAACCTATTAAGTACTTAATATCACAAGGTCATATATTTCTGAGATTACATCTTTTGCAAACTTTTTGTTATTGTGGAATGCATACATATAGACAAGTACCTCGAAAGCAACCTCTCTGTTTTATGAATAATTGTGAAGTATTTGTTCCTATAAGCAAACCTAGGTCAAGGGTTGAGCTTTGTCTCCCTTTAGAAACCCTCTTCTGACCCTGTTTCATAATCACCCCCTGTTCTCTTTTTGAGAAAGTTATCTTGATTTATATGTAATAATTCTCTTTTTTAAACTTAACCACTTGGTATTTATGTATTTCAAACACGGAAGTTAAGATTTGCCTATTTATCAAGCTTAAAAACATCACATTATATGTACTTTTATGTTTTGCTTCTTTAGATCAACTTATATTTATAATCTACACTTAAGTTCTTCAATATGTTGCAAATATTCTTATTGTCCTATAATAGGTTATTGTAATGGCAATACCACAATGAAGTTATGCATTCTACTGGTGATGAGCATTAGATCTTTTCCCAATTTTAACCCACAATTAGTACTTTTATGAATATTTACATATTTATATTTGGGTACAGGTGGACATGAGTTTCTCTAGGATATTTACTTAGGCTGTCATTAGGTATTCTTGTTTTCATGTTACATAGATTACAGCTTAAGTGCTTTCCAAAGGGGTTATACATGGCATTATATAATTTAAAATTAAATGTTTTTCTTTTTCTTTAAAAATGGAGTTACTATCAGTTTAGGGGAAGATTCTTACAAATATAGACTATAGTTTTTCTGTAGATAATTTACTATTAATCAATCATTTAACTTCAAAGACTGATGGAGAGTCTCAGAAGTCAGAAGTGTATAACCAAAGTTGACCTATAATTGGACATGACTTTAATGCCATAATGAATTACTAGAGATGTGTAATCAAAGTTGATCTACAATTGGACATGACTTTGATGTCACAGTAAATTAGGTAAGATCTGATGGTATCATCCTTATATCTTTGAGTTTTTTAAACTTGAAATATGCTTCTAAAAATTTGATTATTTGGAATATTTAAAAATCCTTTTGGTGGCTGGGTGCAGTTGGCACATTCCTGTAAATCTGGTGGCTCAGAAGATGAGACAGGAAGATCATGAGTTCAAAACCAGCCTCAGCAAAAGTGAGGCACTAAGCAACATAGTGAGACCCTGTCTCTAAATTAAAAAATGTAAAATAGGGCCGGGGATGTGGCTCAGTGGTCGAGTGCCCCTGAGTTCAATCCCCAGTACCAAAAAAAAAAAAAAATCCTTTTGACATTTACCAGTGGGTTTAAATGAACAATTAATCAATGGTTTCAGAATAATTAAGATTATCAGTTCTATATGATTTCTGATCACTTGAAGTTTGGCAACTTAATTCTAATATATAATACTCCAAAAGTGTAATTCAAAAGTGTAATTCAGATGCTCACTTTTATTTTTATAAAAAATTGTTTGTTTCATTTTCAAAGTGAACTGTCAATCAAAATTAGAGTCAAGGATATATTCAAAGATGTATAGGACCAAAGATATTCAGTTTTATACCTGTTTAATATTTTTATCTTGCTGGGTAAAATATAACCAATTGAGATTCTTTATGATTTCATAGCTGGTTTAATGTAGCATTATACACAGTTCAATCACTTTATAGATATATGTATGTTCATATTTGTTCGAAAATAATTAAATCACTGTTTAAATTTTTGAGTGTACATTTATAAAAGGAATATAGATTATTGTCTAGAATAATTTCTAATATACTTAAATCATTTGATTCTGTTTACATTGCACTGGTGTATTATCACCTACATACTTTTGTAGTAAAATCTATGCCAAATTACTACGCATACTACAAAGTATTTTTATTATACAGAATTTAATAACAGTAAAATCTAGGAACTTTGAAATGCTCCCTCCTGTCTAGACAACATTTGAATAGTGGGCACTTGTTGTGGTACCATGTCAGTATCTTGTCAGTATGAACAAATGTTTAATACAACTGTTAACTTCACTGAAAAATAATATCGTTTTTAAAAGAATGTTAAGTCAAGAATTTGTTGGAATGTTGGAATGACAAATTCCTCCCATTACCCTCTGAATGATTATGACCCTCCAAATTTCTTGAATTTGGAGGGGGGTCGTCTAACATGATTCTCTAGTAATTTATTTTTCTTAGGCGTAACTCTTCAAGAACTTGTCTTTGGTCCTTTTTTTTTTTTTTAATGTACTCTTTCCCAATGGTACCATGTCTGTCTGTAGGTTTTTTTTTTTTTTTTTTTTTTTTTTTTTTTTTACTTCTAGCTACATATTTCACCAAAACTTTAAATTCACAATGTTAAATCAAACTAGACCTTCTGACAATGATGGAATAATAAACATGCTCCTGAGTGGTACAACTATACCTTGCACAATATACATAAAATGTCATTTTTTTCAGATACAGGATGCCAAGCAACACAGTTCTATGATCACAGAGATAACAGAAACCAAAAAGCCCCTCAATTATTCCAACTTCTCCTTCATGGTTTCTGGACCAATAAAAGAAGAGTCATGCTAAATAAAATTCATCCATCTTGTTAAATTTTCGGGAGGTCAAAAAAACTGGATTTTTGTGGGCCAGAGAAAGAGAACTGAGATAGGAGAGAATGACTATGTGGATCTGTGAGGACTCCCACAAATCTTTCACTGAGTAAAGGAAACTAACAGAGGTCAGGGAAAGAACTATAAGAAAGAAGTGAGTAGAAACAGTCCTGAAGCTCTCACAAGATTGGGAATAATTTATGGTTTTACTGTCCAAATGGAAAGACTATAATACATAGGGCACCAGGAAGAATCCACAGGAGAACATTGCTATAGTTTGAAAATTAAATTAGCAATAGACTAAATGTTTCTCAGGACATGTCCTACCAAAGATCAAAAATAAAAGACTTGAAAAAATGAACAGAACATTAATTTATATAATTTGCTTCTGAAAAACAAATTTCACAGAAAAAAATAGTTGTTCAAATACAGCTGGAACTTTGCCATATTGCTGAAAAATATAAGCCCACAAATATTTAAAAGAAAGAAAGAAAGAAAAAGAGCAAAGAAACCACTTGAAGAAGTATAATAAAAGAGTCAATGGTAAAGAGGAAATATTAAAGTAGATCAAGAAAAAAGAAGAAAGAAAAAAGAAAGAAAGATTGACTAGATATGGAGATAGAGAGAAAAGAGAGTTATAATCAGAAACCTTTAAGCCAGATATGATGGAAAGATTTCTTTATAAAATGCAGAACAAAAATCTGTCATACTAGAAATTGCTTCACCTGAAAATGTAAAATTATGGAAGAAAATATAGAAAAGAACTATGTGACCTTGAAACTGGTAATTACATTGAGCATAAAGAGCTCAATACATAAAAAGTTTAATAAGTTACACATCAAGATAAAACATTAAGTCTTCAAAAGACACTAGTAACAAAGTAATAGGAAAGCTTAAGAGAGGGTATAACCATTTTCAATGCATATATGTGATAAAGTACATATAGTTAGAATACACAAAGAATCTTACAACCCAAGTAACTCAAAATGTTTTTACTAGACAGTTCAGGAATGAACTTATATGAAAAATAAACACTTGAAAATGTGCTCAACATCATTGGTTATTAGGGAAATGCAAACGTACACCATAGTAAGATAACTCTACCCCCTATACAATGACTACAATTAATAAGACCTTTTTTTAAATATATTTTTTCTTTTTGAAGGGTGGGGGTACCAGGGATTGAACTCAGAGGCATCAAACACTGAGCCACATCCTCAGCCCTACTTTATATTTTATTTAGAGACAGGGTCTCACTGAGTTGCTTTGCGCCTTGCTTTTGCTGAGGTTGGCTTTGAACTCTTGATCCTCCTGTCCCAGTCTCTTGAGTCCCTGGGATTACAGGCATGCACCACTGCACCCAGCCTCCATAGGACTTTTAATAACAAATTTTGTTGAAAACAAAGAGAAACCAGAACTCTCATTCATTGCTTCTTTAATGGAAAAATATAGAAACTTGAAAGATTCTTTTAAAACATCCCTGTCTATATGATCTGGCAATTATTTTCATGTGTTTACCCAATCAAAATGAAAGCCTATGGCTGGGGATATAGCTCAGTTGAAAGAGTGCTTGCCTCACATGCACAAGGCCCTGGGTTCAATCCCCAGCATCACCAAAAAAAAAAAAAAAAAAAAAGCCTATGCTCAAATAATTTGTGTTTGAAAATGTTTATGCAAATTTATAAATAATAGCAATACCTGGAACCTAAGAAAAAATAATTTTAGCTAAAGAAGAAATTGTGACATAACCATGCTATAAAATACTACTGAGCAGTAAAAAAGAGTGCTCCTCTGACTCATACAACAATGTGGATAAAATACAAAGGTTGTAGTGGTGTATTTCATCCCACAGAAAGGGCACAGATGAAGGAATGGAGGGGTGAGATATTATGCAGCATAAAGTAAGTAACTTTCCATAATTGATAAATACTTGTTCCTCTTGGGCCTAAGTGATATGGTTTGAATGAAAGAAGATACTGACTTTTCATGATGATTCAGAATTTTATTTTCCTCACACATTTTGAAAGGAGTAGAAAAGTTATATAGATTTATTTTGATGATTAAATAAGTTCTTAAGTAGGAAGCACTTAAAACAGTATTTACAACAGAGTAAACACTATATAAAAATTCTTTCTATCATTATAAGGTTGAACAAATTTGCCTTTTAAAAAGAACTTCCAGCCCAGAGAATGCAGGACGTGTGAGAGTAGGTGCAATGACACATTGGAGAACACTTGGCAAACTCTTTCAATCATTCATAAAGGAAGAAAGGAAAGTATGAATGATTTTATATCCTCTCCAGGTACCTGGAATGCTCACCATCCCATTCCAACATAGTAAGTTATCAGGATCCTATCAGTACTTCTAGACTATGCCAAAGTTCACACTTTTGAGGAAGCTTGTCTAGACCCACAATAGAATCAGTGTAGTTTCTCATTGGCTGTATCAATTCATTTACTGGCTACCTCTCATTTGGTGCCTATATTTCTATCATCTATAGTATCAGTTTACATATTGATCTTCCAATGGCATGAGTTTGCTTAGTAATGGCCATGTTAACACATGGAGACTTCAGTGACAGGCAAATTTTTGAATTATTTATTTTGAAAAAATTAACTTTATCAGAAAGCACTAGTTTTCTCATGTTTCATTAAAAACTGATGCTCAAAAAGGAAAATACTCAGCAGACTAGTTACCATAATTTTCAAAATGAGGGCCACATGAACTATGGAGGGCAGTGAATAATATTTGCCTTATAGAATAAATGATTATTTATATTTAATGATTTCAGATGCTAAATCACAATAGGGGGCCTAGAGAAGAATAGAGCTACTTTGGATTAGATAGAGGGGAGTGAATGGAGGGGAAGGGTATGGGAATAGGAAGGATAGTAGAATGAGTCTGACATTATTACCCTACATACATATATGACTACATGACCTGTGTGATTCTACATTGTGTACAACCAGAATGAGAAATTATGCTCCATTTATGTATGATATGTCAAAATGCATTCCACTGTCATGTATAACTAATTAGAAAAAATTAAAATACAAAAAAAGAATAAATGATTGCTATATTTCAACTTATATAGAGATTTAAACTAAATTCCACTTAAGGGTGGATTTAGTAAAGGAAGTTATCTGAAACATAAATGATAGATAGACCTAGAAAAGTTTATGTGAGTTCAAGACTTTATTTTTTGACCAGGCTTTATGGCTTACAACTGTAATCCCAGAAACTCATGAGGTTGAGGAAGAACGATGGTTAGTTGGAAGCCAGCCTGGGAAAATTAACCAGACCCTGTTACAAAATAAAATAAATAAATAAAATAGAAGCGGAGGCGGGGGTGGGGTGGGGAGAGCTAGGAATGGAACTCAGTGGTAGAGCATCCTTGAATTCAATCCTTAGTACTGAGGAAAAAAAAAATTAAAACTGAGTAAATAAATTTATATCATATTTTGTTCATTTGTTTATGAGATGATAGACATTTGGGTTGTTCTACTTTTGGGCTATTATGAATAGTGGTACTATGAGCATTTGTGTACAACTTTTTGTTTGAACAGTTGTTTTTAATTCTTTTGAGTAGATTTGTAGGAGAATTACTGGGTAATATAAAAAAGTTATATTTAATTTAAAGAAACAAATTTTTTTAAATAAGATGTACTTTTTGTCATATTGATATTATGTTAAATGAAGTTTATAGAAGATTGTGTATATCTAGATACACCCTAATATTAATATCTCTCATACAAATCTATTGTTATATATACATACAAATCTATTGTTTTATATACAAATATACAAGTGTCTGTGTATTTTATATGCATACATATTTACATATCTCTGGAAAAAACTTATATTAATACAAAAATTTTCCCATTTCTATGGATTAATTAACTATATTGTTAATAATAAATAACTATATGTCATACTCTTTATTTAGCATTTAAAAATCCAGATGAACACAGACTTTATATGTATGTGTATGTGTGTGTATGTATATATGTGTGTGTGTGTGTGTGTGTGTGTGTGTGTATGAATGGGTTAGGGAGAATTACACAATAAAAGTGATTTAGATTGAAGATGGATTAAAAAAAACTCCTATGTGCTTAGACTTAAAAAGATAAAATCTATGATATATGTAAAATGTGAAGCCATTTATATGAAGGTAGAAATCACTTAGACCATTTAGTTGACAAAAAAAATGGTACCTGGGACAGATGAAAGTTGGATTGCTTTACAGCCTAGAAGTAAGCTCTTAAAACTTGTCCTTAGTAAACTTAGATCCAAACTGGCATCCTGCCTGATCCCCTCTGAAATTGGAACTGGCCTTTCTGCCTGCTGGTTTCCAACATGGAGTCATGTTTTGGTTAGGTCCCCACCCAGCTGGAAGCACAGATGTAGTAGAGGCTGAAAGATTCTTCTGAGACTGAAAAACCAGATTTCCTTGAGAATTAGGGAAGTTATGTGAACAGCCTTTGCAATTCATTGCAACTTTGGGTCTGTGATGCTGTTCCTCATGAACATGGGAGAGAATATCACAGATTATGCAGTTCAGATGTTTTCACAGGCTGGTAGTGTTTGAAATTCATGACATAAAGATGATTTGTGATTTATTTCCACTAAGTTTTCTATTTCAATCTTGCATCCCAGTTTTGCATCCCAGAAATACTCATAAACACCCTTGGTATAATCATTGAAGAAAATACTTACAACTGCACAATCAGCTGTAAAATAAAATGGCATAGTTTATATGACTGGCTGTTTATGAACTTGCAAAATTTTTATTGAAATGGCCGTGTGTGACTATTTAAATATTTTGGTTTTGCCATATTGTTTCCTTCAGTTATTTAATAATCACGAAATAGCACTAAAGAACTGAGTGAAAATAATGCTGAAGAACTTCTAAGAGGTAGCATCCTTAGGTTGGTTTGTGGATACAGATTCTGACATGTATATAGTGAATAGGTTATTATCTATAAGCATTTTGTATGTGGTTAGTATTAATATTATTTCTTTATATTTTTTCTCTTAATAAAATAAGGAGAATATGTCTTCTTCACTTCTTTATCCCAAACAATTCATAGACATCAAACTACTGGTAATTCATAAATGATTAATCAAAATGAATTGAATGAAGATACAAAATCCAAGTTTCTTAATGGTTCTCAGTGTTGACTTCCAGGTAGTTACTAGCTAAGCTCTTTTAATTTTCAAACCACAAACTTTCCAAAATAAGCTCATCACACAACATTGATATTAGCTTTTTATCAGAATGATCAAAGGAATGAATCAATTAGCTCTTATTGCACCATTGTTTTCCTCTTTGATTTTGATGCTCTGATATTTTTTGGTCTGTTTTAATTTTTTTGCTCTAATTAATATTGCCTATTTTTCAAATGCATTATTCAGGGTTGCTTTTCTCTTGAACAAAATGAATAATATATGAAATGACCTTTAAAGTTTACAAAAAAGATATACTTCAAAAACATTTAATTCCATATAATTTGTCAAATCTAATTCAATTATCTTTTGTTCCTTTGCGCTTATAAATTCACCATAATATTAATGGTGATGTTATCTCTCAGTCACTAATCATATGAATTCATGAAGACCTTACCTGAACTTTGGGCAAATAACAATGATTTATTTTTCTTAGTATTTATATACATGCTTTTCTGTGGAGGAAGGAAAGCATAATAGAAGGAATAAGGCAAACAGATTCAGAATATTTTTTCTAGTGTATCTTGAAAAACTTAAAATGCACTTGTTTATTCTTGTCTCTTCTATTTTTACTATATCTTTTGCTTAAGATAAAACTTGATTCATAATAAATAATTATGCTGCAAAATACTTTAAACTCATTCTTTTCAAAATTGTGATAATATTGCTAAATAGGTCCATAATCTAGCCAGAAGGAAAACACAGATGAAGACACACATGCACACACACACACACACACACACACACAATTAAATAATTATAAGACCATAGTTTAAACCATCAGAGAATGTAAAAATAGAATCAGAAAGCAGTTCTCTTATAAATTGCTGATCTCCTCATACATCCTATTTCTATGTTGGCTGTTTTGCCTACTAAGGAGGATCATTCTGACAGCTACAACTTGTTAGTGTTTCTTTATAAAACATGACTAGAAATATTATTGGATATTCTTGTGATCTGTTTGACATTTTAAGAGTATTATTTATACAATACTGAAAGAATGAGGACACAGTAGTCACATGTTCTTTATTCACCAAAATTAGTCATCCTCAATCACCTCCATGGCAGTATTACATCCATTTCTCAGTTGGCTTTGTTTAGAGAAGTGAAATAACTTACTCCCTTACCACCAAGAGCCAATAAACAACTGGGAAATAGGAGGGTGAGAGAAATCGGGTAGTGATACTTATTGACAAAGGAGATCACCTCTTAATATGTATGTAATACATAAATGTGTTGATGTTATATACCAGTTAGGAACAGCACTCCATTGTAATACCCCCCTCAAAATAATGTTGTACGACTTTACACTTTATTTACTATCTATTCTTTGTCCAGGAGCAACATTTGTTAAAGTTTGCTGCTAAAAGGAAAAAAAAAATGTGCTGTCCATTACCAGCCTAAAGCCAGTTAACAGATAAAGTAGAGCAAAGTGTTAGTGAACCTCCCTGGAACCGTTCTGACTACTCAGATGGGCACTTTTAGTTATGTAAGTCCTCTTCCTTTTCACTTTTGCATTCAGTATATATGACTTGTTGTTTTTAAAGTCCAGCTGTACTTCCAGTTTCTTTCTATAGTCATAACTTTTACAGAGGATACTTATATGTTCAGCAAATATTTGTTGAATGCCTCCTATTGGTGGAGGTACTAAGATACATCTATAGATACAAGGAGCAAGTTCCTGCCCTGATGAACCAAATAGACTGTAAGCAGACAAGGAATTGTCAATTAAAATGCAAAATGTTAGTAGCAGCATCTACAAATATAAAAAGAAAATAGTTTTTCCTTCACTGTGAGTGGCCAATGTGTACATATACATCCCCCTGGACCAAGACCCAACCTTCCCTTAACTTCAGTCTGGCCCAGGAATAATTTAATCTGGGAATTTCTTTTAATAGACGGGGCTCACAAGTAGGATGAATTCATTTTTGAAAACTTTTATTGAAGGTGTAAAAGATTCTATTATTTGCTTTTAGGTAGAAGTTGAGTATTTCGTAGTCTATGGATTAGAAATAAGCAAGTGTTAAACTATCCCAAAGTTCCACACTTGGTCAAATGCTCTGAAAAGAGAATATAATATGCAAAAGTCAATTGAAAAGCTGTGAACCTACTGCCATGTTTATGTGAAGATCAGTTTGTAGTTTGAAAATTGCATGAAAAATGAATACCCATTCATTGAAGTCCAGAGTAGCCCTGGTGTATTGCTAAAACACTATCCCAGTAACAGTTAAAGAAACAGGAAATCCATTGCTGCCTCAGTGAAGAGGGGGCTTTGAAAACATCATACACATTGATTAAAATATGCCTGTTTTTCAAAAGTAGCATATGTGATCAATATATAATTTTGTTGTTTTTCATAGTGTATGCCATTTTAAGCTCTCTTTAGCTAGATGTTCATTCTATCTACTAGAGTTGAATGTGAAGAAGCATATCAAGTAGAAAAGTGAGCACACATTAAAGATTCTAGGTATGCTAGAAGAAAGAACTCATAAAAGGGATTTCCTTTCTATGTAGTCAAGGACAGAAAGTCTGGACCACTTCTGCTCACAGGGAATTAAATAGTGTGTGTGCACGGGAGGGAGGGGCAGGGATGGGAATGAGGAGGACAATGACGTGATACCAATTCTTCACAGACCTTTCTACAATTCCTATCAGACTATTTTAATATGCTTGTTCAACTGTTCCTAAGAGAAATCTTGTTCCTAGCCAAGAAAGGTAATGTCATATCAATAGAAATATTCAGCCACACATAGAATTTGCTGATTTGGTAATTAGGAACAAGGATACTGGTTAGACATGCACTGCTTCTATTACTCTCTCCCTAAGAGATATCAAGATAATTGCTTTTTGTGCTTCAGTAATATTCTATGCATAACATTTCACTTGCTGCAGTATTTTATTTTTTACTTTTAAAAAAATTTTGGTAGTTGTAGATGGACAGAATGCCTTTATTTTATTGATTTATTTGTATGTGGTGCTGAGGATTGAACCCAGTGCCTCATGCATGCTAGGCAAGCACTCTACCACTGGGCTACAGCCCCAGTCCTTTCTGCAGTATTTTATAATTACCTATTTCTGTATATATCTCTTTATTTGCCTTTCCATTTCTAACACCTACCTCGGGTCTTGGCAGAAAGTTGACACGTCATGTTTACTGAATAAATGTTAATGTTTGCTGGGAGATCAGGATCCTCAAGTTATAATATTCTTTCTTTAAATCCTTCCTAAATCAAATTTTCACATTAAAGAGCAAAAATTAATTATTAATTATTTGTCTGAGAAATAAGGAGTTTGGATGGCATTAATCCAATGAAATCGGTAATACTCATGCTTCTTTCAAAATCCAATCAGCACTTTTAGATTTCAAATTATGATCTCAAATGTGAAAATGATCGGTAGACGATTATCAAACCCATTGGGCTGTACAGAGCAGTATGTCAGCACCTTTGCCCACAGCCACAGCCTGGAGGTTTTTGAAGGTAAGCAGCGCCTTCATCATTCTGGCATTCTATTTTAGTCTAAGTCTACATCAGAAGCCTGCCAGGGCTCAGTGCTGATAACAAAGCACTATCGCTTTTCAAAGTGACAGAGCACAGTGACATATCAACACTAGGACTTAAACGAAAAGCCCCTTCTAATTTAACAGGGAATCTGCTGAAGCTGTATTCAGCCCAGCACTCTTGTTTTCAATTAAAACTTTCTTGTAGCAAGAGAAAAGTTTGGCATATCCTTTCCTTTTAGAGGCAGTTATGGAATCCAGTGGAAAGGACAGTGTAAAGTCAGACCAGTAACATCTGGTACAGATCAGCTCTTTTCATCTACTAATTGCAGTTCCTATGGTTCATAGGAGTTTTACCTAAGGACTCATGTTGCCAAAAGGATCCTTTCTCTCATTACCACTGTTCTTAAAGGAATGTCTTTCTGATACATTGCAGAAAGCAGCAAAGGGGAGACCCTATATCAATTACTGAGAACCTTCTGTATGCCAGGTACTATTGGGATGGGGGTGAAGAGCTCTTATCTGTCATGGTTCATGTAATTTCTACATAGGGTTATGATATAGGTAGAATTCTTTTCTTTTTCTTCTGAGAAAGCAATTTATCAGTGAAGAAGTAACTTCTGTAGGGTCACACACCAAGTGTGAGGTAGAGCTGGAAGATCTATGCACATGCATGTCCAGCCAGATGCATGTTGCAGGTACCTATAGTACTGATAACATGTTAAAGTGGGTGGCTATGGGTAGCAATGACACACCAACATCATAAACCATGCTTTTGAAAACTTGTTCTCTAAGGCATACTTCCAGACAATTCCCAGGGGGCAGACTGCAGAGAAGGGGTCAAGGGTATCCAAAAGATAGCAAAACTTGATGATATCTTTATGAGGCCCAGAAACAGATGCAATCTCTTAAGCCTCAATGCTAAAAGCCATTTCTTAAGAAAACCTTTTTTAAAGAGCTGATATTTAAAAAGCTATGTATCTCACGGATACTGTAAAATGTATAAATGCATTTCATATTTTTTGCTTTAGTCACTAATAATCTCAGAGCCAAGTTTATTCTCCATGTCTATGACCTTCTAGAACATTTTTCTTCATATTGAACTTTCAGTTTATTTTAGTCACTTCTGTTTATTTCTCTTTTCCTTCAGGTTTTTCACAGCATTTAATATGTACTATTATATATGTTATTCCAACTATCTCTGCTACTTTGGGAATGGGAAGAGCTATTAATAACTAAACAAAATTTGGACTGGAGTCACAGAAAGGGTGTGGATCAGACTTTTTGGTACACTTTATACACCATTAGATCATAATGAGAACATCTTTCAAAATTGTTAAGATTGCTAGTAGTTCAAAAATAGACTATTCCTACTTCAGGAGATAAAAGCCCTCAGTACTGTTGATAAAGAATAATGTTAGTCACACACATGAGCACAGCACTAGTTAATATTTTGGAAGAAGCATTTCCCTTTAGGGATAAAACAAGTTTCTGGCAATTTGTCTCTGAGACAACCATTAAGCACAAAGAGTATTTTTAAATGCATGTATATATTTAGTGTAGCTTATACTCCTCCCCGCTAAATACTTGGAGCATATTTTTCTCCAAGAAAATATTTTCATGGATTGGATCCATATCAAATCTCTGTCTTATTTAAAATGGCATGAGTCAGTCTGCCATTATTTGATTGATCAAAACTTGGACCAAAGAAGGGCAGCCATATGGCACCCAACTCAGGGATGCTATGCTGCAAACTGAAGAATCTGGAATCAGCAGATGCCAGAAAGCAGAATGCATAGTGATGTTGATGTATGAATTAATGCAGACAGACAGGTATAAAAATATTGATGTAATTCAAAATTGATATTGATATACGTATATCAGAGATGAGCTTCAGAATTATTTTCATTTCTTGATAAATACTCTAAATAAAAGGCTTCAGTTTTAAAAATTCATCTAAATTTGAATATACATGTAATTTCATTGTTTTTCTTTTGAAAATTGTAATAAGACCAACATTTGAGATATTGTGTGGGTCTAAAATTCAGTCACTTAGCAAACTATTTACTGAGTGCTTCCTAGTACCAGATACTCTTCGAGGTTCTAATGATGCAGCAGTATGTAAGAGAGTCATGCCTTTGTGATGGCGCATATAACAAATACAGGATATGAAATAAGTTCTGCACAAAATAGTTTAAGTGATTACTATGAGGAACACAATATAGGGTAATGTAATAAAAGAACGAGTGGGGAGAAATGGAGTTATTTAAGATAGGTGCACAAAGTTGGAATACTGGTAGAGACCTAACTGGAGGAGTCAGTAATGAGAAGACATCAGGAAAGAATGCCCTCCACAGGGTTAATAGCATTTACAGAGACACCTAAGGTGGAATAAGCTTGGAATACTCAAGTCAGAAGGAAAGATTCTGTGGCTTGAGCACTGAGTGGAAGGGGAGGTGGACGAGGAAATGCATCCAGGCAAGATAAGAGGCTCCTGCCTCTTATGAAGAGTCTCTTATGAAGCAAGACTTAACTTTTCTTGGCATTAGTTTTCTCACAAGTTTTGAGCTGATCTTTGTGATTCCTGCAGCCTCAAATATTCTATTAAAACAATTCTTAAGAGTTCTAAATATTTTTGGTAGTTTATGCACAATAAATATTTCCAACCTTTAGAAATATGCCATTGTTCACAAAAGGGGTTAAACCAACTGTCTGTATTAGCAAGGCACTACATTTTTAAAGCTCTAGTAAAAATGTATTTATGAAATCGGTTCTCCCAAAGTGCTCACTACCATTAACTGGGAGTGTTGTCCGTATTTAGAAAATGCATTAAACTCTTTTAGGATGTTAGGGTTCTACTTAGTAAGCTGTTATTTTGTTTCAGGGAATAGGAAAAAAGTGTTTCCAGTTAGCTAAACTCTAAGCACATATAGGTGAATATATAAAAGCAATCAACACTTAAGAATCTATGAAATCATTGGTTCTCAGTTTTTTTTTTCCAAATATCATGCCACTTTCATATATATTCCCATTAGAAATACTCCTCAATGGAAGAAGATTACCACTAAATAGGGAAGAGAGGTGGGAGGGAACAGGAGGGAGAAGGGGAATTGCATGGAAGATGGAAGGAGACCCTCATCATTATACAGAGTACATGTATGATGTTGTGAGGAGAAAATATAAAAGAAGTGTGTCACATTAGATTGGGTAGAGAGAAGTGATGGGAGGGGAGGGGAGGAAGGAGGGAAGGGAAGAACAGCAGAATAAAATAGACATTATTATTACTGTATGTTTATATGTGACTGTATGACCAATGTGATTCTGCAACCTGTACAATCAGAAAAATGAGAAATTATACCCCATTTGATTCAAATGTATGAAATGTCAAGATCATTGTATTGTCATGTGTAACTAATTAAAAAAATAAATAAATTTTAAAAAATAAAGGTAATATGTCCAACTACAACTAAAAAAAATAAATATATATATATATATATTTTTTTTTTAAAAAGAAATACTCCTCAATTCCTCAATGGTGAAGGGAATTATCCTACCAGGGTATTACACTAATTTGACATTTTTTGAATGAGATTCTTCCTAAGACTGTATATTCTCTTTTTCCATTATTCTCCCCAAGAGTGTCCCATCTGAAGTTATAAATTAAACAAACAGATTCATTAGCTAAAAAATTCCTTTGTTTCTACTACTGCATAACTAGATTTGGGGGAAGGTTTAAGGATTGAACCCAGGGTGCTTTACCACTAAGCAACATCCCCAGCACTTTTTATTTTTTGAGATAGAGCATTGCTAAGTTGTTGAGGGTCTCAGTAAGTTGATGAGGCTGAGTGCAAATTTGCACTCCTCATGTCGTGACTACTGGAGTTACTAGGATTATAGGCGTGTGCCACAAAGCCTGTTTTAGCTTTGCTTTTAAAACTGACTACTTAACATTTTGTCACTTATCTAGTATCTCCCAGTCAACATGTTGGTATAACACGGTCAGATGAAAGATGTATTATTCACATATTCATATAATTTAACCCAATTTTATTGTGTACCCACTGAGTGTTAGGCACTGTGCCAGGTGCTGAGGACAGAGTGAGAGGTAGTGCCTAGCACAGGTTTAATAAAGAAAGGACATCCTGAAGGAACATCTCAATAGCGCTTTAAGGAAAAGAAGCAATAGGGAGGGTAAAATGAAACTCGAGATATCTCCATATGAAGTACAAATAAAACAGTCATGTTGGTAAGAAAATAAGTTATTTAAGCTTATCTATGTTAGGTTTAGTTATAAACTAAATTTCTAGATTTGGTGATAGGAACTTGAAATACAACTTCCTATATTGACTTGTTTCCTCTACACCATCAGTAAATGAGATCATTTGCTTAGGATAAAGTAGAAAGTTATGGGGTCCTGAAGTCTTAAGTACAAGTGAGAAAGTAAGAGATATAAGCAGTAAGCACTTTAAGTTTAGATGCAAAAGTTGTAGCAGAGATTTTTCGTTTCTATCCTAATCCTAAAAGTTACGTACAATATACGAAATCATCTTTCCTTTTGATTTTTATCTGTTCATACAAAAACAAATTTTAAAAGACTAAATAAGTAAATGAATTTCATCTCCAGTTGACAATATACCTTGAGTTCCTTTTAGCACTTGCTGAGTGACAGAAGGAGGAGGAATCGGTATTAGATATTGAAAAGTAGAGAAAAGTTACCATGGTAGCCCACAACCAAACAGCCCTCCTAGGCTAGGGGGTGTTTTGGTTAAGGCAAAGCTTGAGTCAGTAGAACCTTGAAATATGCTTGCATAGTGGAGTTTATCCTTTGGGAACACTCCCTGTTGGTGTGCAGCTACTAGGAAACATACAAGAAAATTGAGGTTTTTAGTGCTAGATTGAGAGGTCATATTGAGGAAACTCTGGAAGTTAAAAGATCATGAGTAAAGAAGTCATATGAACTAGAATATGAAGGTCCTAGAAATAAGAGGCCATCTGGAACTTCCAACACAACTCAGCTACCAACAGAATTCAATCACATTAGTGATATCAATCATTATCACATGGAACAAAACTGCCTTGTAACTAGAATCATAATACATGTTAATTTTGAAGCTAAAGTTTTGTGATAGTTTATTATACAGCAATAGAAACGGATAGA
Organism: Urocitellus parryii; assembly: GCF_045843805.1. Taxonomy (NCBI): domain Eukaryota; kingdom Metazoa; phylum Chordata; class Mammalia; order Rodentia; family Sciuridae; genus Urocitellus; species Urocitellus parryii. Next base: position 152,514,377 of record NC_135534.1, read on the forward strand.
TCAGGTGAACTTTTAGAGCAAACTTTAAATCATATGCATGGCGTGCATGATGAATTAAATTCACAAGGAGGCTTAGCTACAGAACAAATCTGAATTCAGCTACACACATTTTCCCAAGGGCATTCACCAAGTGCACAGAAATGTTACACTATGGCTAGGGGCAAGACAGAAGAGCTAAGGAACTTCCCCCTGAGGCTCCTAGAGAATTCTTCAAATGTAAGTCAGCGGCTTGGCAGAAATGGTAAGAATATAACTATGATGTACATTGAAATTTAACTGAATAGCCAGCTAGCTTTGGAACGGAAGTATGATAGAAATCCAAAATCTGTGACCTAAGATTCTATAGAAGGTAGCCAGAATAAGAATAAAGTAAACACAGAGGAAGATGAATCAAGAAAATAATCAAGATAAGAGCAGAGGTAACAAAATGGAAAATAGACAAAAGGGCAGAAAAATAACAAAGCTAAAAGTTGGTTCTTTGAAAAGATCAAGACAAAAGATAAATTCTACATTTTTCTAATCAAGGAAAAAGATACCAGGAGAAAATGAAAGAGAAAAAGAGATGAATACAAGCTGCCAGTATTAGGAATGAAAGAGTAGTTAACACAATAAACCCTACAGATATTACAGAATAATTCAAGACTAGCGTGACAGCAAATTGGATAAGCTATATAAAATGAACATATCTATTTAAAAATCAGCATTGATTCCATCTCACTAAATACCAAATAGTAATTTGAGGCATATCATAGATTTAAAGGATAAAGCTAGAAACAGAAAATACCTTCAAACCTTGACATAGTCTAACATTTCTCATATAAGACACCGAAATGTTTACCCTGGACATAAAATGCAGTAATCATTAAAAAGGTTAAAGTGAAACTTCAAATTGAAGTTCATCTAAAAGGAATCATTAAGAAAGTGAATCAGCCAACTGGCTCATTAGTTTGGTCAAGTTTACTATGAGAATATAAGACACTGGAAAACCCAGTGAGGCATCATACAGAAACTCTGATCTAGCTCTACAATTCTGTAAATCTGAAACTGTTTTGAAATGAAAGTTAATAAAAATTAAAAGCAACATAAAAAGAAAGTGAATAAGCAAATCAGACTACAAACTTAGAGAAAATATTTGCAGTAATTTCTGGCAAAGGACTTATATAGAGAATATATAAAGAACTCTGACAGATCAACAATACAAAGGCAATACAGAGTTAAATACAGGAAAATGACTGAATAGATACTTCATAAAAGAAGATACATTAATGGCCATCAATCATATGAAAAGCTGCTCGATACTGCTAATTTAGAGAAAAGCATATTAAACCACAGTGAGGTACTCTTTTGGTTCACTAGAGTCCTAAAATTAATATTTCCTAATGGTAACAAAGTTGAAGCATCTGAACTGCAAAATGCTAATGGTTTCACTCCTAGTAGTAAACAACTGAACAATTATTTTAGATAACTTTCTAGCCCTTTCTTATAAAGCAATCTCACCCATCATTTTTCAACAATTTAAGCAATACCCCAATAGGTATTTACCCAAGCATAGGAAAACTTACATCCACAAGGGATTTGTTTAAGAATATTCATAGCAACTTAAAATAATTCAAGTGGTTATGGGAAAATTAAACAAAAGAAACCGTACATGAAAGAATGTATATTTTAAGATTCCATATACATGAACTAAGGAATAGGTAAAACTAATTGTAGAAAAATTAACATGAAAATTTTGCTACTGGTGGGTGCTAACATTAGAGAATTGATAGGAGCTTTGTGCAAGGGAATTTTCTAAGGGGATGCAAATATTTTATATTTTTCTTCACGAGTAATTCCAAGGGTACTTACAAGTGCCAGATTCACTGAACTTAACGTTATTATGTCATATCAATATTGTAATAACACTTAGTATCATTACACTAAGCCGTGTAAATCATCATGATAAAGAGAACCTAAATCTCAATATAATTATTTACTTATTTACCCCCAAAGATGCAAAATAGAGATATTTGTTTAGAATTTTGCAAGTCCACGAGCCCATCTTGAACAATAGATAGATCCAAGATGAAAATCACTGGTATTGAATATTAGAGGAAACAAAAACAACAAGAATGAGACAGTGAATAAGTAAAGTTTGATGCTAGGCTCTGTCTTTGCAATCTAGTTCCCAGTAGTAGTATTGAGCACTTGATTTTTCTAAAAGCTTCTTACTTTAAAACATTAAAGTAATTGCTTTAATGGAATCAGAAAAAAAATATGTGCTTAACTATTTTTAAAACTATTTGTGTTTATTAAATGTGTATTATTAGAGCTACCATTTCCCAGAGCTTTTAATAAAAAATTTGCTTTGAGTCCAAATTTTATCAGGCAACTGTCAGATTAAAATCCCTCTACCTTCAATTTTGTAAGCTATTCCAAATTTCATAAAACTAGACTTAATCTGTTCCCTTGTAGGAAATACATCTAAGCTACTGCCCATATCTCTGTGATATACTTTAAAATAACCTTGGTTTGAATTAAGCTTAAGGATAAATGGTGAGCATTTAGAAAGTCTGCATCATATCAAACTGCTTCCTATAAAACAGTATTTCAATTTATTTTTACATTTTATTATTTTTCCCTAAAATGCATATCATCAGAATAAACTCATAAAAAACAACTGTCATTAATCATTTGTAATATTAACTGTGTGATATTTTAATCAATAGAATAAAATTTTAAATTTCTTTATGTAAAAGTGCATTAATCAATGAAGGTTTTTAAAATGATTACTCAGCATAAGTATTGCAAATGAGATCTAATTTTTACTTGTTAGCCATATATGACACAAATTTTTAAATTTTATTTAGACTTACATGTGAAATTAAGAAAGATTTCATTCAAAATATTCTCCTTGATAGGCTATATATTTAGAGGTCTATTTTGAGAACTCTTGAAATTTTCTTCAGATCTATTTTGAAGTAGAGATTACGTCAGTCACCTGACTTGGTAATAAATTATTTAAATAAAAAATATTACTTTAATATCTAGGCATAACTTTTTCAATGCAAGTCATATTTGTATGGAATTTTTTTCTATGTACACAATAAAAATCATCTTAGATCATACATTTAAAAATGTAGACTTTTTTAAAGGGGTAAGTCTAAGAGCACTAAATTGTATTAAAACTTTATTTTATACTTTTAAGTTTATTTTATAATTGTTATAAGTTTAACTATAACAACAAATTTAAAATGTAGAATTAGTTCAGCAAATTCTAGCCAATAGCCCACATTTTTGCTTAGGGTAGAAATCTGAATAAATGTAGAAATTTAACTTGAATCTCATGTTATTTTTTTTTTTCAATAGATTTATTTGTAGAGCAGTTTTAGGTTCCAAGCAAATCAGAGAAGATACAGAAATTTCAAATATACACCACAAATGCATATGCTCCCTCCTCATCAACAGCCCTCAACAGTGTCATATTTGTGACAATGAACCTTTATTTTCTCTATCCTCAAAGGACCATTCTTTACATTAGTGTTCATTGTTGGTGTTGTCCATCATATGGGTTGGATCAAATGTATAATGAATGTACCACCATTAAAGTTTCACACAGAGTAGTTGCTCTTCTCTCTGTGCTTTACCTATTCATTCTGCCCTTCTTGCAACTCTTGGCAACTTTGATCTTTCTGTTTTCACAGTTTTAGCTTTTCCAAATGTTGGAATCATCAGTAGGGAACCTTTTGGATTGACTTTTTTTTTTCCCCTCACTTAGTAACACCTGTTTATGTTTTCTCTGTGTCTTTACATGACTTGATAGCTCATTTCCTTTTAGCACTGAATAACACCCCATTATCTGAGTTTATCATGGTTTATTTATTCTTCTCCTATTAAATGACTTCTTAGTTGTTTCAAAGTTTGAGTAATTATGAATAAAGTGGTTTTAAACAGCTGTATGCAAGTTCTTGTGCAGACATTCATTTTCAACTCATTTGGGTAACTACCAAAGAGTCTGTTTGCAGTATCATATGGTAAGAATGTGTTTAGCTTAATAAGAAATTGCCAAACTGTTTTCTGAAGTGGCTGTACTACTCTGCATTCCCATCAGAAATCCATGAGATTCCTGCTGCTTCACACTGCTACAGTAGTTGTAACCGTCCATTTTACAGACTTTGGGCAAATTCAGGGTATGCAGTAGTATCTTGTGTTTTCATTTGCATTTCCCATATAACATATGATGTGGAGCATGTTTTCATGTTTATTTGCCATCTGTGTATTTTTTTTGGTGAGAGGTCTATTAAGATCTTTGGCCCAATTTTTATTGGGTTGTTTGTTTTCTTTCTGTTGAGATTTAAAAGATTTTTGGATAATAATCCTTTATCAGGTGTTTTATGAGAATATTTTCTCCTAATCTGGCTTCTACCTTCATTCTGTTCACATTATCTTTCATAGAGAAGAGGTTTAATTTTTTTTATTTTAAGGAATCCTAGTTTATCAATTATTTTCCTCATGGATTTCACCTCTGGTGCTGTGTCTAAACAGTCATTGCCATACCTAAGGTCATCTATGTTTTCTTGCTATCTTGTAGAAGTTTTAAAGTTTTGTGTTTCACATTTAGGTCTTAGTTACTTTTTAAAGAAGGTTTTAAGGGTTGTATCTAGGTGAATTTTTTTTAAAGAATGCTCAGTTGTTCTAGGACCATTCTCTGTACTCCTGTTCTCAGCTTTATGGTTTTTGTTTTGTTTTGTTTTGTTTTGTTTGCAATACCAGAGGTTGAACACAGAAGGCTTCTACCACAGAGCTACATCCCAAGCCATTTTTATTTTTTATTTGGAGAAGTTTTCGCTAAATTGCTCAGTAAGCATTAAACTTGTGATTTTCCTGCCTCAGCCCCTGGATAGTTTAGGATTACAAGCATATATCACTATGCCTGGCTGGGCTCTATTCTCTTCCATTGATGTGTTTGCCTATTCTTTCATTGATATCACACTATCTTTATTATTGTATGTTTTAAAATCAGGAAATAGGAGTCCTTTGACTTTGCTATTTTTCATCAAAATTGTTAGCTATTTTGGGTCATTGCTATTTCCACGTAAATTTTAGAATTACTTTGTCACTATCTACAAATTAAAGTGCTGGTATTTTGAGTGGAACTGTATTGTCTATAGATCAGCTTTGGAAGAGCTGACATCTTTAATATATTGTATTTATATGCATGAACATATAATACATCTCTATTTAGTTCTCAGTTTTTCTTTCAGAATAGTTTTGTTGTTTTATTATATATACCTTGTATGTATTTTATTAGTTTTATATGTAAGTATTACATTATTTTAGTTGTCCATATAAATGGCATAGTGTTTTTAATTTTCAATTCCACTTGTTCATTGCTGGCATATAAGAAAGCAATGGACTTGTATGCATTAACCTTGAATTCCGCAGCACTAATGAAGCCAGAATTCAGCAGTCGGTATAGATTGGTAAACTGAGTCAGGTCAGATCAAGGAGGCCAATTTGAATGAGTTTGGGGAGTTGGAGACTGCCCCCTGAGGGACTGAAGTGCCTTCAGAGCCCTTCCTCCACCCTCATCAAGATAACTTGCCCTTGGGCCTGGGGTGTGTCTCAGCAGTAGAATGCTTGCCTAGGCCTAGCAGGTGCAAGGTGCTGGATTTGATCCTCAGCACCACTTAAAAATAAATAAATAAAATAAAGGTATTATGGCCAACTATAACCAAAAAAAAAAAAAAAAAAAGATAACCTGTCCCTCTCCAAACTATTGCTAAGGTAATCTGTCCCAGGAATTGCTCACCCCTACATTGAATTGTAAAAGATGTTAATTAATGTGTCCTGGGCTGCTCCATCCTGCCTGTCCCCCTTCAGCTCACCTGTTTCCCACCTTTGGCCATCCCACCAAGCATTTCCTGGGCCTAGTCAACTATGCAGAAAGAAGAAGAGTAAGGAGAAGAGAGCAGGAGAACAAAGAAAGCCTAAGACATAAAAAGGTGGAACACCTTTGCTTCTTGGGATACCAGGATATCAGCTAGGGCCCACTTCTCCCTCCTGGAAAAAGTCTATGTTAATAAATAAATCCTGCTTTATATGCTTGCTTCTGTGTGCTTCTCTAATATTATACTTCAACCTGTGAGGGAGCAGAACTCGTTACCGGTAACCAGTGGTATCACTACTATAGTCACTTATTAGTTCCATAAGTTTTTGTAGATTCTTTTTGATTTTTTTACATAGAATATTATTGCATCTGCAAATAGTACAGTTTCATTTCTTTTCTTCTAGTCTGTATAGCTTTTATTTCTTTTTTATTGTTTCAGGACTTTTATTGCCAGGACCTCTCATGTTTTTTTTTTTTTTTAACAAAATTAAATCCCACCTTTTACACTGTTGAAGATGTTCATGTATTTCTATGTTATTTTTTCTTCTCTATTTATGTGTCAGTTGCTCTAATTAATGTCCTTTTATAGTTGTCTCCTTACTTGATTTTGAATAAAGTCTTTGGTCTTCTTATTTAGTTTCAAAGACATTCCTTTCACTTTTGTCCTCTATTAGTTTATAGTATTCTAATTTAACTCTTTGATGATGTCTGTGTCCAATTTCCCATTAGTATAACTTTATATCATAAAGTTTAAAATTCTGGTAGCAACATACAAGTTTGAAAACATCCATATTTTTACAACAATATTTTTACAACAATATGTGTTTATAGTAATAGTAATAATTGTTAAATGTTTATTGACTATTTATAATATGTTAAGTACTGTACTAAATACCAAATACTGTACTATTCTATACACTTGTTTTCTTATTTGATCTATAATGAAAAACTTAAAACCTTGAGATTCTTAGAATATGTACAAGCAAAATAAATATGTTGAAGCTATTAGAAAACAATTTTCCTCAATAAAATACCCTTAAAAGCACCAGAGAAGTAATGGAAATTATTGCAAGGGTAGAGAGCTTAGTTCATGATATGGATTGAGAGAATTCTCATTTTATTCCAAGGGCCAGGACTTAGGAAACAGTTACTTTCAGAACCCTCACCTGTAAAACATGAATAATAATAGGATCTATGTAAGACTATTTGAAGGACAAAATGCATGTAAAACACCTAGTTCAGTCACTGGTACTCCCATAGCTATGCTTAGTAGGTCATAGTTGTTTTTCTTATACTAGCACACCATCTGTTATCTACATAACAAAGTACTTTGTATCTCAGCATATTTAACCCTTCTGATGACCCAGAAAAACTCACAATGTGCCATAGTTTCTCCCTCATTGAATGAATGGAGTTAAATAGCTACATTATTTTAAATCCAAATAAGGAATATGGAACCCAAGAAAGACAATCCTATTTGTTTTTCCAGTTATTTTTTTCTTTACCTCTTCACCAGTTAAGACAGCTTTTTTTTAAGACATGTATCAAGAGGTATGTCTGAGGTAGTTATTTTCAGGCTAAGATAAAGCAGTTAAACATTCATGGGACATTAAAAATTTTAGAAATCAGAGTTTAAAAAAATACTACAGATGATAAGAAAAAGGTCTTATTTCATTAGGCTCACATGGAACTCTGTTTATCTGCCTGACTTATCTGAAAAATGAATAATCCTTGAAGTAGAAGGAAAAAAAGATTATAGAAATGAATTACGCACAGAGTTAAATGATAAGACAGAATAACTGTGGGGAATTGTGAGCCAAATGGTGATTCTTCAGGTCACACAAAATAAGGGTAGCAGAGTTCTAATCATCTACAGGCAGATACCTTTCAACTTTGAGTTTTTCAAGAAAGATGATAGAAAGGCAAGAATTTCAGAGTAGAACAACTCTGCTGTAACAAACTCTAAATTCCAGGCTCACAAAATCATGCTAGCCACCAAGAAATTAACTGGCAGTCAAAAAGAAACATTTTTCAAAAGAATACAACATATGCCATTTTCTCCAAATCACAGCATTCACAATAACAAACACATAATCAAAAATCACTGGATTTATGAAAAGACAGAAAAACATAGGCTACATCCAGGAGATAAAAGCAATCAATAGAGATATGCACCTTGGAATTGTCAGACAAGGACTAAAGAAGTTCTAAATTCAATCAATAATACTTAAAAAAAAAAAAAGACACATTTAACAAATGGTTAGGGGAGTCTCAGCAAAGAGATAACTACAAAAAAGATTCAAATGAAAAGCTTAGAAAAATATGAAATTTTCCCTAAGTAGTCTTAACAGCAAACTACATGCTACAGGAGGAAATAATCAATAAGTTGAGGAGTGCAAAATACCTAAACTGAAGGATGCAGAGAAACAAGGGCTGACATGTGTCTCAGATACTTGGAACATTTGTGATACAATGTACATTTAATTGATGCATGAGAGAAAAAGAAAAAAAATAAATGTTTGAGGCAGAAAAATTGTTTAAACAATATTTTCCAAAACTTTCTAATTGTTTTCCCAATTTGATAAAAAGTATCAAACTACATATCTAAGAAAGCTCAGTGAAATTTAAATATGATAAACACAAATAGACATACACACATTTGGAAAAAGCCTAAGGCATATCATAGGGAAACTGCTAAAACTGAAAAATGATGATAGAAATTTCAAAGAAGCCCAAAGAAATAGGCTTATTACATTAAAAATAAGAACAAAAATTGTTGACTGTTCTTAGGAACAATACAAGACAAAGTACAATGAAACAATATTTTTCCAAATGAGGGGAAATAAACTAATCCAAGATTTCTTTATTTAGATAAAATGAAGTGCAAGAGAGACATTTGCTAAGCAATAAAATATAATTTGTCATCTACAGATATGTACTTCAAAGAATGATTAAAAAATTCTTCAAAACAAATGGAAATTATATCAGCAAGTACAATCCACAAAAACAAAGAAGAGTGCTGTAAATGGTAAATTACAAATGGGCATTACAGAAATCTAATGGCAAGAATATAGACATATACCCAAATTTATCCATAATTTCATTATATGAAACAGCACTAAAATTTAGGCTAACTATTCATTGAAATTCAAAGATGGTCAAGGTATATGAGATAATATAATTCAACTATTTGCTGTTCATATAAGACACATTGCTAATATAAGTTAAACACAAAAAGATTATAAAAATATACACTATAAGCAATAATCATAAGAAATATGGAATACTATATCATAAAAGTTGACTTCAAACAAGAACTACCAGAGATAAAGGCTATTTTAATAATTATAAAATAGTCAATTCACCCAGAAATAAGCAATCCTAAATGTGTATTTACTTAATAAAAACTTCACAAATAAAAAAATGACAATAGTAAAGGGAAAAATAAAAAATACTCTGATTATATTTGCTTACATTTTTATATTTGCTCTAAGTCAGGAAAAGTAAGTAAAAACATAGTATATAAAATATTTGATTAATACAATTAAAACAATTTGCTATATTTGATGTTCTTAGAATACTACCAACTCAGAATACATCTACTTTTTTTCCAAGAAGAAAGCAAATAAAAATGTCTTAATTTTAGAATATGCAAAAGTTTTTGAAAAAACATAAGAAGTACAAAGATAAAATAAAAAGGTGAAAAATTGAGCTTTATCAAAATTTGTAAAATTCTGCTCATTAAAAGATACTGTTAAAATGATTAGGCAAACCACAGACAGAAAATTATGGATGTGAATGTGTATACACACATGATATCACATATTATATACTTATATAATATATACTTATATAATAATATATATAATATACATATATAGCTATGTATAGATACACATAACATATACATATAGATATACATATATATACATATCATATATTTATATACATGCATATTATAATAAAATGCATACACAGGGGACTTACATTGATAATACATGAATAACTTCTCCAACCAAAAAAAAAAAAAAATTACAATGAATGGGCCAAAAAATTGAAGACTCTTTAAAATAGAACTATATAAATAGCCATTAAACATATAGAAAAATCTTCAATGCCATTAGTCATCAGGAAACTGCAAACTGAAACCATGAAGAGATGCAACTCTACATCTACCAGAATAAATCAAGACTGATATTGCCAACTACTGGTGAAGATGTAACTTAAGTGTTCCCTATGATAAAGCAATTCCTTGCCTTGTTAGTTATCAATGAAAAATTAAAACGTCACGAAACACTTGAAACAGACCTACACAAGTATACTCTCATTGATTTTTGACACAAATGTAAATGCAATTCAATGGAATGATTAAACAAATGGTGGCAGAGAGATTTGACATGTATAGGCAAAACAATAAACCTTGACTTAAACCTCATATCTTATGTGAAAATTAGCTTTCAAGATGGACTATAGACTTAAATCTAAATTAAAAATGTAAAACTCTTCAAAAACAAAAATCATAGCAGTATATCTTGGAAATCTAAGGCTAGGCAAAGATTTCTTAGAAATGACATAGAAATCATGATTAGTAAATACATTGGGCTTTCTGTCAGATAAAATGGATTAATTTTGGGGGTCAACTTGGCTACACTGTTGTGATCAACTGTTCATCAAAAATATATCTAAATGCAGCTGGGAAGGGATTTGGTAGATGCCATTAATGCAAATCAATGAACTCTGAATGAAGCAGATTACCCTCATATTTGGAGATGGGGTCATCTAATCAGTTGAGAGCCTTAAGAGCAAAGACTGAGGTTTATTGAACATGAAGGAATTCTGCCTTCAGATACAGCATAAATATTCTGCCTGAGTCTTCTGCTTTCAGACTTTAGGCTGCAGTATCAACACTTAGTGAATCTCCATCCTGCCAACTGGTCCTATGGATTTCAAATTTGCCAGATCCTATAATTGAGTAAACCAGTTCCTTAAAATCACCCGCCTCTTATGCAGGTAAATGAATGGAGCTGGAGAATATCATGCCAAGTGAAATAAGCCAAAACAAAAGGCCAAGTTTTCTCTGATAAACAAATGCTAATCCATAATGGGGGAAGGGTGGGTGGGGAAGAAAGAAGGAACTTTGGATTGTGAAAAGGGGAGGGAACAATGGAATGAGATGGACACTATTACCATATATACATGTATGATTACACTACCAGTGTGACTCTGCACCATGCTAAGCCAGAGGAAGGAGAAGTTATGCTCCATTTGTGTACAACGTGTCAAAATGCATTCCACTGTCATGTATAACTAATTAGAATTTTTTAAAAAATTAAAAATCAGCCCCCCACCAAATAGGTGCTGTATCTAAATAACATTTTATATGTTTCTCTCTCCCTCTCATATATATGATATGCATACACTTGGTTTTGTTTCTTGCAAGAACTCTAACATAGAGTTCATTAAAATTAAACACCTTTGCTCTGTCCAAGGCCCCATGAAGAGAACATAAAGATTCACTCTGGGATTGTTTGCAAATCACACACTTGGCAAATAACTAATATGAAAAACAAAGGACAATGAAAATTTAACAGTAAAAAAAAATTAGAAAATTAGTAAAAGGCATGAATAGATATTTTACCAAGAAGATACACAGATGCTAAACAAACACGTGAAAAGATGGTCAATATAATTAGCCATCAGACAAATATTAACAAAACCGCAAGGAGATATCACTGCACATTAATTAAAATGACTAAAATGAAAATTGATGAGAACACCAAATGTTGACAAGGAAGTAAAGAAAGGGGATCACTCATACATCACTGGTGGGAATGTAAAATGGTATAGTTATTTTAAAAAAAGTTTGGCAGTTTCTAATCCTTCAGAACTAATCATGTCAATACTATGAAATTCAATGACTTTACTCATTGAGTAAAATCATTGATACCCAGAAAAATTAAAAACTTTACATTCACATAAAAACCTGTATATAAATATTTCAGGGAACTGGGGCATAATGGAAGCTCTCTTTTTTAATGATAACCAACCTGACCTTCAATAAAACTCACAAAATTACAATGAAAGGATCAGTAAAAACTTAATTGCTAAATACTATAAAGCTGACAAATTGAGGTCAAAACATTATAATCTTTAGAAATATATTATCTAAGATAAAGGTCTCTATTCAGTAAAGGTGAATAATTCCAGTTATTATATTGTACTTCTAGCTTTTGAGTGATGGTACTAGATGACACTGATTATATTTAATATTCTATCAATACTAGTGCTTTATTCTATATGTGAAAGCACATTAGTGAGTCTGTGCTAGATTAGACATAATAACAGACATGTTTTTGAAAATAAATACATATAAAATTTCTGTTGAATGTTGATACATTCAAAAGTTTACATATGTTGGTTCAGAAAATAAATCCATATTCAGCTATCAGACTCTGAGACATGGGCTGGGGTTGAAGCTCAGTGGTAGAATGCTTGCCTCACACATATGGTGCAATGGGTTCAATCCTCAGCACCACATAAAAATAAGTAAATAAAATAAAGATATTGTGTATCTACAACTTTAAAAAAAAAGAATTCTGAGATGTGTTTCCATGAAACTGGATCTAAACTTTGAGAGCACAGGCTGACTATAGCACATTCATGTTTGGCAGTTCTCATTATATTTTCTGTCCTGAATTAAGCTTTCCTTAATTCATTTGACTCCCATTTTAATGCCAAATGAGTACATGCCAATGCTACTACATACAGGTTGTGGTAAGAAGATAATCAAATTACTCCACCAACTAAGCCCCATTGGACTGGACCAGAGTTAGGCACAGTACCTCAAGCCAATTTATATATCTGCTAGTGGCCTATAAGATAGGTACCCCAAAAGAAAATGATGACCAAGTGGAACAATGAGACCATCCCTCAGGAAGTATGAAATCAAGATAAGAAGAAAGATGCCAGACAGAATTAGCAGAGACAAAAAAAAAAAAAGTGGGACAAGCAAATAAACTGAAGTCACAAAGTCACAAGCAGAAGCAGCCAACAAGGTGAAAGTAGTATTGGATATGCAGAAATCATATAGTTGCAGAAGCCTAACTGTTCATCACCATCCACTGAAGAAGGGCTTTCTGAATATACAGATATGCCCCTACTATGGAATGTTCTCTAAGTTTGAGAATAACCAATATTCACAATCTCATTTGTTCCTCATTTAAGACATGTATCTGTATGTAACTGTTAGAAATAAAGACACAGAGACTTAGAGTGTTCATGAATTTGATCAGTCTGACTCCAAAACTCCATGCCATTTGCATTATTCCATGTCACCTCTTAAACAAAATAAAACTGTAGAAAAATGAGGGAAGTGATTTTTATCTTGATGAAGTACCTTGGTGAAGTTATCTTGTGACTTAGCAATTTGGAAAATGAATTTTAATTAAATCCAAAGAAATGTTGCATATTAAATAATATTACAATTTTGTTCTTTATACTTTCGTTCTTTTTTTGAGATGAATTTTGCTAATATTCAGGAGGGCTTCTTTTATGAGGAAAGACTTGATTCTATCTAGTAGGCCAATAGTAAGCTTGCTGGAAGAATCCTGAGATTCACCTGCTAATCTTCAAACACTGTCTTGGGCTCAGGATTAGTGCTTCAGAAGATTAAAAATTCCTAGGCTCAAGGTTAGCACTGAAAAGACTTTAGACACTGCTGTTTTTATGGAACAAAATCACATTGTGCATGGGTTCATCTGAAAGGTGAATGCTTCATTCTGCAGTTTGCTTCATTTCCTAATACAATTGAAAAGTCATTTGCTGACTGTAAACCAGTGGCAGGTGTGCTTTCGTGTTGACAGCTGGGGTTCTGACAAGGATCACAGACAAGCTCTGCTGGCAGCACTAGAACATCTGGAGCATTTGGTCAGATTTCAAAAGCTAATTTGAGTGGACTGTCTTCTTCTATTTCAGGAAGAAAAAAAAATATAGACACCGGGACCATATTTGCATTGTGGTAGCTCAATAATTTATTCAATTTCTTATTTATTAAATATGGAGGCATAGGTAGCAAAGCATACCAACAATCTTATGTCTGGAAATATAGTCTGCAACATAGTTGACTGTAATCCCTTGTTTTATTATGATTTCCCTTGAATATTTTAACAGCAAGTAATTGATAGGGAACAGAATAAAATTTAATCTTGATAATTCATTTATGAGAAATTGTGATAGTGATTTTTGTGCAGAATACATTTAATTTTATTGAATGAAGAAATGAGGATTATTAATACTTATTTAATAATGAAGGGATTAGGTTTTATTTTTCTTAATTTGTTTTTTTTTGGGGGGGGGATATTGGGAATTGAACTCAGGGAACTCAACCACTGAGCCACATCCCTAGCCCTTTTTTGTATTTTATTTAGAAATTGGGTATCACTGAATTGCTTAGCATCACCCCATTGCTGAGGCTGGCTTTGGATCCATGATCCTCCTGCCTCAGCCTTCTAAGCTGCTGGGATTAGAGGTGTATGCCATTGAGCCCAGCTTTCTAATTTCTTAAGAATAATATTTATTGCTGCCAATATTACACAAGACAGTATTACTTAATATTCAAAAATGCTCAATGAGATTGTAGCAAATACCATCATCCCCTTTTATCATATGAGGATTCTTGGACTCAAAGAAATAACACTGGGTGGTAGAAAAATGGGTTTTTCCCAGGATGGGATTCCAGAAATCATGCTCTTTCTACTTTGTTTCTAAATGACACTTTGGAGACTCTCAATTTGCTGAATTTATGAGGTTGGTAAAGAGTGCACATTTTTTTTTTTTACTACCAATTTAAGTATGCCAGAACACATGGAAAATAAGGGCATTTCTACCACTTTGTTCATGTTGTAAGCCATTTGCACCTGGAAATTGTTTAGAAAAATGAGGCAGAGGTCCTTAATATATCTCAAAGTTTGGTCATTACATCTAGACTAAAAATATAATGATCACAAATTTTTGTCATCCATCATTATTTAATTGCTGATTATTGGGCCTTTTGAGACTGAGCAAGGAAAGTAGAGGCTGCAGGTTCATACTCTCTGGCAGAAATATTTATATATGAGGATTTTGCTGGGGTTTTTAAGAGGATCTAGATTGTGATAGTAATATGACACCTGAGGATTAATGTTGTTTTGTCGTTTTGAATGAGGTAGAAAAGTTAGATTCACCTTCTATTTCTCCAGATTACAGTATTTCAAGGGATAAGTAGGCAAGAATCCAAAAATATTAATTGCAAACTCAATTGCTGTGCTCATGTGGGTGTATGAAATACGGGAAACACTACCAAGTAATTTATCTTCAATGTTATGCCAATAAGTATGTGACTTCTTATGGTCTACACATCAGAGGATGTCCATTCAAATGAGATTTGAGCATTTTATGGATGAATGTGTGACTAATGAATGGAGACTAATATATTCTCTGGCCCCCACATTATTGAGACCAGAGTATTTACTAGTGTACACTGTGACAAATGGTTCCATTTTAATTTTTTTCCTTTGATCCTACTTACTCATTTTTTAGATTACACTGGCAGCTAGTTGGGAAAAAAAAAGATTTTTTGACATGATTTTGTGAGGATGACATGTCAAACAAATAGCATAGATGTGAATATCTTGAAAGCATTTCAGTCTGGCACCAACCAAGAATAAAAAGGAATCATACCCATCCTGGGACCTGAAAACATTGTTTGGTGCTTGGCATCTGAGAAATTACCCATGAAATGAACATTTGGGGTCTGACTCATTAGAATTCAGGTTTAGTGTCTTCAAATGAAAAAGACTCTCTGTATAGTTACTGAGAAAGAGATAAAAAGAATTGTAGAGAAAATGACAATAATTCTTAACTATGAAGGAATCTTATATTTATGAAATTTGCTCCATAACATATACAACATCTAGGGATGATCATCAGTCAAAATGGTCATAAATTCCAAGCCAGGGGAACTATGTATTCAGTCACTCAATAAAACGAATTCTATCAGGAAACTATGGATTTTGATTTAACCTGCTTGTTTATAGCTCTATATATTCTGTATTATACAAACTTTATTTGATATCTATAATTTAGTCAAACTAGAACTGGAAATTTTTCCTGCATAGAGTATAAAAACTCCAAGTACCCAGAAAATTTAGACTCAAATCTAAAGTTAGGTTTGGTTAAGAGACACAAGGGCATAATGCTTCGCATATTAGGCTTAAAGGTATTATGACACTGCCAGAATGCATCTCATAAATATGTTGTGTTCACTGTATAATCTTCCTTATCTGGCATTACTGATTTCTAATGCTTCTAGAAGGATGTCTAATATACTCTTTTCTTAGAAAAGATGCATGGCAGCCTTCTCATCTTTGTTTGACTATTTGCACCTGCATGTTCTCCATACTCAGGAACCCAATCACCTTTTGAGCAGTGTTATACCTTAATAAATGAACTATGGTGAGGGACTGAATTATTGGTTACAGAATTGGACAACTCTAAATATTATGGATTGGATATGGTCTAAATATAACTCCTGAGTTTCCATGTTAGTAAAAGGTCTCAGTGTGCTTAAGTTGGGAGGTGGCAAAATACTTAAGGAGGGGGTTGGTATAAGGTTAGGTTACTGAAGGCACTGCCCTCAGAAAAGATTAAGGGAGTTCTTGTGCATATTGTGAAAGTGGTTGTCATAGAGAAGCGATATTGGTCCCTTCCCTTCTCTCTGGCTTCCTTTCTTGCCATGTGATCCCTTCTGCATGTGCTCCTGCCATGATGCCACCTGCTATGAGCCCCACACCAGAGGTTGATTCAATGGGGCCATAAAAACTTGAACTTTCAGACTGCAATACTATGAACCAAATAAGCAATTCTTTACAAAATACCCTGGGTCAGGTGGTTTATATAGCAAGAGAAAATAGACTAATACACTAAATTACGCTTTCAGAGTGATTCTTTGAATTTCACTCCATTGTATTATCATTCCATTAACTCTGCAAACCTGCACATAAACACACACACACACACACACACACACACACACTCTTATACAATACTTCATGTAATACCTACAACCTTACTTCAGTATCATTGTAGTATCCCTTTTTCTCTAACTGAATCTTTCCCAGGTTACTTTCTATTTCAATACTTATGGATCTAGTTTATATAAGGAACTGTATTTGGCATTAGGTCATAAAATGTACCACAAATCTATTTTCCCAAGTATAAGTACAGGTAAAAGTAGAGACAATATTAGCCATGAAGTAATATTTCCTACTACTTTACATATGGAAAGAATTTATTTGAATCTAGTTGCCTTAAAATATATAATGAAAATATTCAAAAAATAATATACCTACATACAGAAAAATATACAAAAATTTGTTTCCTTTTAAACTTACTGTTTGTTTCCTAAATTATTTCTACATATGGCCTTGTATTATACTTTTCATTGTCCATAGTGACTGTAAGTAGATTGTAAACTTTTTTTTTTTTTTTTTTTGGCACCAGGGATTGAACTTGGCCACTGAGCCACATCCCCAGCCCTATTTTGTACTTTATTTAGAGATAGAGTCTAGCTGAATTGCTTAACATTGCTTTTAGCACATCACCATTGCTGAGACTGGCTTTGAACTCATGATCCTCCTGCCTCAGCCTCCCAAACCACTGGGATTATAGGTGTGTGCCTGGCTAGATTGTAAACTCTTGAAGGGTTAGAGTTTCAGTTTACATTTCACATTTTGAATCTAACCTGTCCCAATTGTCTTGCCCAGTGCCTGGCAACATTATAGATAATCAATAATTTGGAACATGTTATTGTTGCAGGGTCCCCCTGTTGGATAAAGGATGGCTTAAGGCACATTGCCTTCATTTCTTTGAGAGTTGACACAACCCCAAACCCTCATTATTTAGGTGATCATACTACTAAATTAAATTCAAGTTTCATAATATAATTCCTGGAAAGCAATTATGAGTTCTCCAGTTCATACTATTGATGAGAGAATAAGGTCTCAGAGATTCTCAGTTTGTTGCCAGGCTCCTTACTTATCAGAAAAAGGATAAAGGACCAGAACTCTGTATTGTAACCTCAGACAATATGTTCACTTCTACTCCAGGAATGGCAAAGGCTTGATCTGAGGTGGATCTAGCGGTTCGATTTGTTAACTACTCTGTCACCTTAGGTAATTGACCTAGCCTCTCCAGGTCCTGGTGCTTGATCCACAAAATGTTGATTGAATGATTATTGTGAGCATAAGGGGCAATGTCCATAAATGAAGGAAAAAGTAGACCCCCAGCACATCTTGCACACATTGTCATTCATTATATGCTCACTAAATTTTCAGCACACTATTTGGGGAGAGTGATAAGTTGACAAGGACAAGCAAATGAGTTTGTATTCTAGTTAAAATTAAAAAAAAAAAAACAAAACGAATACTCTTCTATTTTCATATTTCAGAACTATGGTGTGAAAATGTATAGAGGAAAAGGCACATTGATTCAACCCTTAACTGAAATAGAATATTCTGCTAGTTTCAAAAGAGAAAGGCTATTTACAGAATACCTGTACTGGCAAGACCTCTTTCTTTTCCCAAGTGACAGTATCCTTCACTCTTGGCTTCAAAGAGACCCCAAAGACTTTTTGTTCTACCTCTACCCCTAGGTTTTGCTTTCTCACTTTATCTGTTGGTTCCTTATCTTCTCCCCAAAGAATGGAGTACCTCAGGACGTAGTCTTAAACATTCTTTCTCCATGTCTGTCTACTTTGAGGATTTTTTTGTTTCATTCTTTGGCTTTAAATACCATCCCCATGCTAATCAACCTCTGCATCTTTATCTTCTGCAATTACATCTTTTAAACTTGAGTTTCATAGATAAAAATGCCTATATGACACCTCACTTAGGGACTAAAAGACATCTTAAATTCAATGTGTCAATATTAATCTCCTTATCTTCTCTGTCTCCCAGCTTTGCTTCATTCACAATCTTCCTTCTTTGTTGTAAAAGATCCCTCTATCCTCAAGTTGCTTAGGTCCCAATGTAAGTCATCTTTATTTCCTCTTTTTCTCACATCCCCATCTCATTTGTTGGAAATATATTGGCTAATCTTTCTTTTTTTTCTTTTTTTTATCTAGAATCCAAATATTTCTCCCTGCCCTCTCTGCCACCATCTGGTCCGAGTCAGTTTATCCTGCTTCAAATCTTGCCCCTTATTTGCTGTGTTCACCACAGAAGATCTTACCTTTAAAACATTTCTTAAACCACTGCCCTGGCTCCCCAATGCTCACAGAGGTAAAATCCAATTCCTCCCTGACATAATACCTCCCTAGCCCCTGGCACTGACCTCAGAACTTATGGTTCTCCTCTTTCTTCTTTTATTCCAACATAGTGACCTCTTTGCTAATCCTCAAAATCCTTTGACTTTTTTTTTCCTCTTAGTCCTCTCTTCCATGATATCTATGGCTAAGACTTTTAACTACTATGAAAATTTGCCCAAATCTCTTCTTCCAACAAAGCCAAATCTAAGCACCCTATTTAAAATTATGTTACCTCCTACTCCTTATCTTCCTACCTACAAATCTCCCGATTCCCCTTAACCTGTTCTACTTTTTGTTATTTTCTATAAAAAATACATAACCTTTAGACGTGTTCAATCATCCACTAATTCTGTTACAATTTTTTCCACACTGAAATCTCAGCTTCACTTGGGCAGAGATCACTTACTTCTATTGTGTATGACATGGCTTAAGCAGAAAGACAATGACCTGGAACACAGTAGCTACTCACTAAGTATTTATTTCGAATGAATAATTTGTAGTTATCAAGAAAACAAGATTTATTTTTTCAAATGTGTATAAAATTTTAATTAATTCCATGGCTTCTGCCCACTGTTAGGGGAATTTCAGGACCAATGTTTCAGCTGGCTACTTCTCTTTGGTGGATCCATGAAAAGCTCAGAAAGGAAATGAAGGGAAGGGATGTGATGTGACTCAA
Source organism: Urocitellus parryii (assembly GCF_045843805.1). Taxonomy (NCBI): domain Eukaryota; kingdom Metazoa; phylum Chordata; class Mammalia; order Rodentia; family Sciuridae; genus Urocitellus; species Urocitellus parryii. The sequence goes on from NC_135534.1 coordinate 152,534,264, forward strand.
GACACATTAACGAAAGTTGCAGTGGGAAAGTTTGTCCGGTAGATTTGAAATGTGAAAGGAAGCATGGCTTGGTGTGGTATACAAATTTCGTGGGTTACTTCATTTTGGACCTTATGGATAAATTGTAAGAAACTGCTATCAAAAAACCTATACTTGGACATCATCAGCATCATATTTAGTAGTTTTTTTTTAATTTTTCTTTGATGCATATCACAAATATGGATCCCTCTGTCTCCCTGGTCCCCACTTCATTCTATATGAAAAAAAAATATATATATAGTGATAATAGGTTCTGGGAATATTGGGAATAATGAAAAAAATCAATCAGTTCCAGAACACAGGAAGAGCCTATACAGCTAATGTAGTACAAAAGAAAATGAGGCTCAGATTTAGTGGGTCAGGCTAGTTGTTGATGCCAAGTTCTTATGCCAAGGATAAAACATTACATTACACTAAAATCATTCCACAACCATATAAACAAAACCATAAATTTTCCATTAAGTAATATTCTATGCATCCAATCAATCTATGAAAGGGATCACTGATATATTAGTTTGCCCAAGTAATATTTTCCTCTTGTCTTTCTCATGATAAAGAACTCGAATTGGCTTTTACTGAGAATCAAACAACACACTTTACCTGAGCATTTAAACCTTGCCTCTCTTTAAACTTGTGCAATATTTTTTGCTTTCTCCTTCACATAATTTAGTACAATGGTTCTCAAAGCACATGGGCCTATGTCACTGGAAGAGGTAAAAAAGGACCTCTTAAGTAGGTAAGGACTTGGTTTGTGTTCATGTTTACCAAGTACTCCAGGAGGTTCTAATTCCATGCATGTTTGTGGGCCACACAATAGTATATTCACCTGGAGGTAGTCTTCTAAGAAGCAATAAATTGAGTAAATCTTAGCCACAGAACTTATTAGGATCACCTATTGAACCTTTCAAACATTGGGTACCTGTACTTAACTTTGGTGATTCTTATTCATCAACACTGAGGCAGTGAATGGAAATGTCCAAACCTTCCTAAGTGATTCCAATCAGGATTTCCAATGAAGAAACAATGCCAAAATTCTTGGAATACACTTCCTTCAAATTTTCATTATTCTGAAGAAATATTTCTCCCAGGATCATTTATGAACAAGATGGATAAGAGTTTCTCTGATGTGGAGAATGAGGGGAGGAACTGGGAGAGCTCTTGAATTTTTATTCAGAGTTTCTGACTCCACCACAGATCTAATAAGTTAGAATCTCTGGGAATGAGGTCAAATAATCTGCATTTTTTATCAGCTTTACCAGATGGTTCTCTTGCATCCCAAAGTTTCAGAAGTTCTAGTTCAGAGTTTGGTCTTCCTTTAAAATTTTTTTGAATTCTTTAAGCAGAATCTCTGGAATGAATCCTGGGGTTTGTATTTCTATTTTCTAAAATCTTTCTGAGTAGATTTTTTAAAGGTATCATATTTATGAACCCCTGTATTAATATGCAAATATTCAATTCATGATTGTCCATTTCCATGAGTTTTCCTTCTTTCTTTTTTTTCTTGGCTAACTCGAGTCCACAGAACAAGGACTCTGTTTGGATTTATGAGCACCTTAAAAAAATATTATGCAGTTTAGCACTTACATTTTAATTTTCAACCTACTTTCTCATCTTCCTCCAGAAACTCAAGGTAAACAAAATAGAGATTAATCTCTTTCACTTCTGTGATGCAGATACGGTTAACCTATGATAAGATATATAGTATTTTCTTAATAGAAATTAAGATGAACAATATGTCCTTTTGAAATTGCATGTGTCTCAAGGCTTCCTGTTTTCTAGTAACTATGTTAATCATATGTAATCCCAAGTTTAAGAAACAGTTAATAAATACTTTATTAAAACTTGATAGTATTAAATAGTTTCATAAGGTGAAAAGAATTACTTAAATTGATAAATGTAAAATAAGTATATTTATTTCCATCTAATTTTGTCACTCCAGGAAAAGCAATTTTAATTTCACCAAACTCTTCCTTCATCTGTTTTGATTAGACATCTCTCTGAACTGAAAAATATGCAGGTTCTTAACAATTATGGTGATGATGCAGAAAAGGAGATAGTTCTTTTATAAGTGAAAAATATTTAAAACATGGGAAGAATTGCATGCTGTGAACTAAGTGATCTGCATGAGAGTGTGCCCAAAAATTGGAAGAGAGGCATGAAAATGTTGTTCATCTGGATCCCACAGAGTCTGCACCCAGGGGTGAGGATACATTTATGGAAGGTTCTTCTATCTTTTTTGACTATTTGTTTTTATAGTTGTTTCTTTTCATTCTTAATGATCCCAACCTTTTTATTAGCACTTGAAAAGTATTTGTGACATTTTAGGATATAAAAAGTAAAAAGAAAATACTTCAATATCCAGAATATAAAAAATAAACTCTAAGTCTATTTTTAAATCACTTTTTACAACACATTTCCAGAAAATTATGTGTACTGTTCATTTCTCATGCAATTGTGGAAACAACCAAATGTCCTTGATGAAAAGAAAAACAGAACATTAAACTTTGGCCCTGCTCCCTGGGATTTGAAGACCTTATATATTAGAGCTGTCAAGGATGGAAGAAAGTTAAATAAGATAAATGAAAAAGATCAAATAACCATCCCTAAACTTCTTACTTGATGTCATCTACAGTAGGGAATCCATAATTTCATTTTTCTGTACTCTAATAAGCCGGACATGTCAGATGCATTTATAAATACGCTATGATGGACATAGGATGAATCATTTATTGGCCACCTTCTTATTCATGACAGCTGAAATGCTATGTTGTTAGGTACCCCTCCCCACAGCCTTTTTATTCTCTAATGATGTCATTTTGACATTTTTTTTGCTTTCCAGTACTTATCTATAGCCCTCATAGTCTACTAATTACATCTATAAATGAATCACAAATCAAATTATTGTTATGTTTTAAAGACTCTTATTGTCTATTTATATGTATTTTGTAGTTCAGGAGAGAAAAATTAATTTGCACAGGTTAACTTTTCAAAAACAGCAATATTTATGTGAGGGTACATTATAACAACAGAACCATAAGGATTTTATTTTTGTTTAATGTACAATAAAGTTAAATTAATTAATCAAGAGCACAGCAATTAGCAATGGTGTTGTGGACAAAGCTTTATATCTCAGATTATTTTCTACTTTCTACATTCATACATTTTAGTTACAGAATTGAACCCATGAAAGAGCTTGTAGTATTTTTCCTACAGTACAAGAATAAACAAGGTGATTCTTCTTATATTATCAGTTTTACATGATGATATATTAACATTATTTTATGCTAAACAAAACATAGGATGTATCTTCACTATGGTTTTAAAAGATTAAAAATTGTGAAATATAAAAGTGGCATGACTTTGAAAGATTTTAACATCAGAACTTTGAAGTTAGTTTACATTTGCAGCGGGGTCATTACTGCTTATACTCCACAGTTTATCCCTTATAGATTAAGCTCTTGGTTAGGGCAACATTTGGGAACATGTGGAATGTTTTGAGAACTACTTCCCTAGTCTATCCTATGTTCTTATTATGGGAAAAAAAATATGCTCCAAGTGTTTGCTTGGTTTATGTATGCTGATCCTAAGTCCATTCTGTTATCCAGGCACATTCTAGAAAACATACAATGAACCTTGTCTTGTACCATTTCGGAGTCAAGGGCAAAGGTGGCAGGAAGAGCATCTTCACAGATGAAAAGTGGAAACTCAGTGCAGAGAGGAGTCATAAGGGGGTAAAAAAACATAAAATATCTATCCAAGGGGAATATAGTAGTAGCCCAATGGGAAAATAATAGAGCACATAGGTGACCTGAGGATTCATGACATATTCCACATACGAAGTGGCATTTCAGCTGAAACTTGAAGGAATGAAGAAACAGTAGTTCTCTTTATGTCAGGCAGATGTTCAGAGAAGAGTTATAGGGAAGATGGACTGGTGGGAGGGGTGACTATTGTGTTACATGGGTAAAGGCAGGGGACTGAGAACAAATTGTATCTGTACACGTTGGTGTGGATGGGGAAAGCAGCAACATTGAGGGAGAGACCAGATTTTTATTTTGTACATTTTAAAATCAGTCTCTTGTAAATGAAGAATTACTAAAGAATTTTGAGAGGAAATATGAATGTAAACAATAGGAATTGCCTACTTAGTAGGCAATCGCCTATTTAATTTGATTTCAATATTCCTGGAGACTTTTCATTTTAAAGTAAGCCCACAGTGTATTCATCATGTCCTTGGGGAGAACAAAAATATTCATTCAGGAAGAATGTAGTACAACAAGGAAGCATAATAAAACATACTCCCGACTGCCTGGCCCAGAGCCATTTCCACTATTTGGCTTCTTAAGGCAACTTTGGTTTCATTATTTAAGCTCTCCATCCTTCTCTGTGCAGCCTTGAGCTTGCATGGCCTCAGAGCATGTTTTTCACATGCATTGGATAAGCATGATTGGTTTAAGCCACTGGCAAATGGTCCTTTTAGGTTGGAGCATATGATACATTTAGTCAAAGAGATGTCAAGAGATAGATAGTTGCTGGTAGTAGGCAGTTGAGTGTTATTCTCATAAAAAGTCTTCTTAATTTTAAAAGGCAAAAAAAGAAAGCAAAGTCCCTTTTCTATCTAATGAAAAAGTGGTATCTGGATGTAAAATTGAAACCATGGCAGGCATCTCTCAATACTGAGAAAAGGTTGACAAGGACAAACCTATGTTAGGAGACAGGGAACAGAGATGGACAGGTCTTCTGCGGTACCGTGAGTCATCCATGAAATTCTGTTTGTATGCTAATAAACTTAGAGTCTAAGCAAGTTACTTCCCTGTTCCTTTTGATCAAAAGTACACCCAGTAATAAAATTAGAATAAATTTAAAGCTTGAGAAGTTTCAAAATTCACAGTGCACATCCTTTTTCTTACATGTTTGAAATGGAAGACCTGAGAAAATAAATGATTTGTGTGAGGACATTCAGTCAAGTACCAGCAGAATCAGGGTTCCTAAGTTCCACAAATATTCTGCCTACCCATATTTTATAAATTTTAGTCTTTTAAAGAGAGCCTTATCTTTTTTGAATAAAACCATCCTCCAAAGTTTATGGCATGTGCTAAATAAATATTCAGTAAACATGATTTTCTGACTGAGAATATGAGCACTTATTTTCAGATTTGCCCAACTAGTAGGGAGTTTGGACATTAAAAATTCAACCACAACAAAGAGGAAACATGTGAGACTTAAAGCCCAGTGAGGTATCCCTCCATAGATGTACAGGTTTGACTACATGCTTTGCTCTGTGACACATACATATGTCCTGTACAATTATCACATGCCATGTCCATGATCTATTAACTATGATTTCCTGTAAAATTGTTGTTCACTCCTCCTTTTCCCATATGGGTAGCTATATGACACATATGCTATATATCTCATAGAGAACTTCATAGGTGATGACCTTTTAGTAGCCAGAGGATGACATTAGATCCTGTAAGCTCTCCAGAACTACAAATTCTCTACAGGACTGGTGAATTAACTGTTCCCAACACTTGCTCAGTGCCTACAGCATACAGATGCCCAGTGCATTTTGCTGAACTAAAGAACAGATGGACAGTAGAAAATGAATATCTGTGATAGAGATTGGTCAAAAAAAGAGAGAAAAAGGCAAAGATATTAGGTAAAGTTAATTAAGAAAAAGACCAATTTTCTAATTTTATCAGGTAATGGACATGATGCCAAATTTGAAGTAAATCTTTTTCTTTAATATTTACTCTGGCTCTGTATTCATCTTCATAAAACAAAAGTAATAATTAATAATAATAATAATAAACCATTTATACCTATCTATGTTAACTCTAGTGATGAGAGTTAATGCCCAAGTAATGTTCAAAATATATTAGCATAATGAAATGGAAACATTAATTAAATTTCTACAAGTCAGACGGGAGAAAAAGATAGTTGAAGGAAGAAACTGTATTACTAAAAAAAAAGAAATACATTTCAGTTTCAAATTCCAAAAAGGCATTCACCAAAGATTGGTATCAAGTGATAACAGTGGCAGTTTATTAATAATCTGTCATGTAAAGCTGACATAGTAGAAGCCAAATTCTGCTCAGCTTTACAATGAAATCCCATCTATTTTGTTGTTACCAGAATTAAATATATACTGTTGAAAGGCTTTAGTAAGCTTAAATATGCTCTAAAAACTCTTTTAGAAATACATTTTACTGCTTTTCCTAACACCTCACTATCAATAAGTCAATCAACAAAAGTCTAATCTTGATTCTTCTAGATATCCATGCTATATCAAACAGGCAGTAAGATAACATACTTATTTTTATACAAGTTGATAAGTTTGCTTTTAGACAAATGGAAAGGCCTTAGCAACTAAATTACTTGTTTCTGACATGTTAGGAACAGAGGCAAAGCTAGATATAATGTGGAAATAATATAAAGTAAGTATTAAAAGTTAAGCCTAGGGGATTCACAGGGGGATAATTTATTTAATCAGAATTATGTGTGAGCTAGCCAGATAGGGACAATCTATCCAAAGGTGTGAAGAGCTGATAATCCATATGTATTCTGAGTAAAAGATTTAGGTGAGGCATGTTATAGCAAGCAAACATCACTGAAACAGTATTTCAGAAATACCAATTAAAAGTGACCATCACAAGTAGAATTTGGGCTAGGGATGTATAGCTCAGTGGTAGAGTCTTAACCTAGAATGCATAAGACGCTGGGTTGGATCCCCAGTAATGTTAAAAATATAACACAAAGAAAGAGTAAGAATGAAGTGATGTTTCTCTTCTCTATATATTGGAAAACTTGTATTATGTCATTTACAATCACTTAATATACATAGACCTGTGCTAACCTCTGCTTCCAAAAGCATGCTGACCATCTGAAAGTAGGATTGTATAAGAAAAAAGGTTTACTCAACTAATGGTAAAAAGATTTAAAAGAGTTTTCTGTAGAAGCAAAGAACTGAGTGAAACCAAGGGATTTTGATTACTTGTACAGTAATTAGCAAAATGTGTAACACATTGTGCTATGAATGTGTTTGGTTAGAGTGCTAGTTTTCACTCACTGAATAGTTAAAAGTATACAGGTTATTTAATCCCAGGCCATAATATCAAATTCATTTTTTCTTATTCTATGAGTAATGTCTTAAATCAGACTCAGAATTTTTTTAAATAAATTTCATAGTTAATATCTTAAAACTCTGGAAAAATATCACAGTAGAATCCTTTTCATTTAAAATGATAGTCACCAGGTAGCAAAATTTCAATACCTACTAGCAAACAAGAGTACATGAGAAGAGGGAGGGGAAAAAATGGAATCCAGGAGGTAAGCATGTTATACAAGATAAAAATTTTCTACAAACACTAGAGATAGAAGAGTGTGTATGTGTGTATGTGTATGTATGTGTGTTTGTGTGTGTGTGTGTGTGTGTGTGTGTGTTGTGAGTGTATGTGTTTTGCCCATTCCCTTTTAGAACATTATGTTAAAAAATGTTTAGGAATTCATTATCTTTCTAATAAAAAGTTTTAGAAATTCTGAAGATTAAAAGAAAATTAGTCGAAGTAAGCCTCAGTTTTCCTACTTCTCAATTCAGATATCAGGAACGAACATTTCTAAAGTTTTATAGTTTAAGGATAGAAAATTTTAAATGAATTTCAATAAACCTGATTTGACTCATAATAACTGGTTAAGTAGTTAAACTTTACTCATCAGGTTAAGTTTAGCCAAAATAAGAATGGCTTTGCTATGTGGATGACCCCCAACTTAGAATGGTTTGACACATGATCTTTTGACTTTTTTATATTGCAAAAGTGATGCACATTCAGGAATTTTCACTTTTTGGGGGGTGGGGGTTGGGGTACCAGGATTTGAACACAGGGGTACTCAACCATTGAGCCACATTCCCAGCTTTTTTTTTTTTGCATTTTATTTAGGGCCAGGGTCTCACTGAATTGCTTAGTGCCTTACTGTTGCCAAAGTTGGCTTTAAATTCACGATTCACCTGCCTCAGCCTCCCAAGCTGCTGGGATTACAGGTGTGTGCCACCCTGCCCAGCTAGAGTTTTGACTTTCATCTTTTCCCTAATAGCACACAGTTATATTTTCTTGATGCTGGCACAGCATTGTGCCCCGAAGGTGTGGTGGTGGCTGGATTTGGTACAGTAAAACCATTTTCAAAACTTGTGATATTTTCAATTTATGGTGGGTTTGTTGGAACAATACCCCATCTTAAGTCCAAGAACATCAGTAAACTGCTGCAAAGGTCAAGAAGAGTGCATCCTAAAGTGGATTTACAGGTAACATGCTCTCATGAAATGTCAAAGAGAAAGTATACAATTTTGGATTTAGGAAAGCCTTCTGGGAGCAAAACTAACATAATGAAGATTGTAAACTAAACTCCAGCCATTAGTTTCCAGGTGGCAAACAAGATTTGTTTTCTGTGTGTGTACATCAGGTGTGCTTCTTTTTCTTTCTTAGTCCTTAAACTATGACTGGCTCTTTGCTATCAGGGAGGTAATTAAAGCAAAAACCTTTTAGGCTTCTTCTGAGTTGTTGCTAAAATTATCCTTTCCTTTCTGTCTCATTCAGCCCACCAATCGATCCTGGTATAAGTGAACACATGTTGGGCTTGGGGGTCTAACATGTTGGTAATGCATAGAGACACCTCATTGTCTTTGAGTTTTATTCTATGGTTGGGGGGAATGATATCTCTCACAGGAAGTTTGTGAAGACTAAGTTGTGATTCCCTTTAGCTAAGTATTTCAAATACTAGAATTCATCACATTTTCTGTTATTATTGCCCCTTCTCCATATCACATTTTCCCCTCATTTTCTACCAGAGAATTTTCTTATTATATAAAAATATGCTCTGTTCTACATTCCTTTCAAAAATAGTATACCACAAGGCATTCTAACAATGTACATGGAATCACCTTGGAATGGATTAAAAAGTCAGTTCCTGTACCTCACTATAGATCTGGGGAACCAGACACTCTGGATGGCAGAAGTAGCTCAAGATCTGTTCTATGCATTCTCCTCTGGAGGAGGCATTGTACACACATTTGCAGACCACTTCTCTAAACCATTATGCTTACACAATGTTTTTAACAGTCCCCCATTCTGTGTTTCAGTGTCTCTTCTCCAAGAAAATCTTAATCATAACTGGCAGCCTGCCTTCTAAATTAGACCAAAGGAAGGCTCCAAGTGGGAAATGGAATTAATTTCACTTAGCAACTCAGCCTGGATCAGCAGGATGAGGCTGGAGTGCATTTTACAATATATCACACTAGGAGTCCACGGTTAACTGATTTTTGACCCATATTTTGGATTTTTTTTTTTATATTCCTTGTTGCTAAGTGCTAGGAAATATCTTGATTTTTTTTTCAGCTTTTCATTTAAATACTAACTATAGGAGAAAAAAGTAAGTATTTTTATAAAGTACCAAAGTTATAAAGAAAGACGTCTGTGGTTAAGACAACAAATTTGTTACTACTTTTTAAAAGGGAGAACATTAGAAATGATAAAGCAACAATATGTTGAAATAATTTTTTTTAATATTTTTGGATTTGCAAAAGAGCTGCCTAGATATTTTTCCTTATTTTTGCTTTTATAAATAAAAAGTAAAACTATACAGCAGAATTACTATAGCACATATTTTATGTAAAAGTGTCTCATGTCAAATACTAGTTCAATTAAGGGGAATGAAATCACATATATAATACTGTGTCCAGTCACATAAAGATAACTTTTTAATACTATTATACTACAATCTTGGCTGGGTTTTCAGTTATATAATTATTCTCTCTAGGAAGTACACAGAATTTGGATGAATGAGTGGAAAAATACTTTGCTGAGCAGTTTTGTAAAATCACTTTTGTTTCAGTTAAATTCATTGAGGCCAACTGGATAAAATGTTATTACCTTTAATTTTCCAGTTTCTCATTCTCAGAACACAGGTTAATTTTTATTTTTATTTTGATAAGTAGATTAAAAACACAGTCCTTAAAATAGAACAATTATTATTTTTTTCTTTCCAGTGTAGTTTTAGCCTGCAACAATTATTACATTAAATAGATCATTCCTGAATTAAAGAGGAAGGTCAGAAGCAGGCTATAAAAGGAGCCTTGATACTCTTGTTATTATTCTGGTGTTGTGTCTGCCAAAATGCACTGGTCAATATTAATGATGTGACTTTTTCTTGGAAATGCTGTCCATCAAGCTCATGTGGCTAAACCTGCTTCTTTCTGAAACCAGCAAGGCAGTCACTGCCTATCTTTCACACTATATCCCTGCAGTATGATTAAATGATTTTGTTCCATATGCAATTTCTCCATTGAACTCTTTTAAGTCAAGTTCCTTTTAAAATATGGAATATTGTATGTGGCTAAAAAATGTTTTCATGCTTCTTTCTTATCTAAGTATACTGTTTCAAGTCCAAATCAGAAGACTTGTCTGGTAAGAAATATGAAAATAAGAACATCCAAGGATCTAGAAATGAATTCAAGTGTCTTTACATTATTTCAATTATTTCCTTCATTTGATACAGAAACATGTAGACAATATTTTAAGAATTCTTTGACTTTGTAAATAGTGTTTGATGGATTATATACATTTTGTTATTATCTAAGAGAGAGGATACCAATGTAGATAATCTTTTTTTTTATTTGCACAAGCACTTTATTTATTTATTTATTTATTTATTTATTTTTAGAGATTTCAAAACTTTGATTCATCCTATTTTTGAGAGTTTACAGCTATAAGACACATTGATGGGAAAAATAGGTACTTACATTCCCAGTTCATATTAATGGACTTTAAAAAATTCTTTCTTTCTTTCTTTCTTTATTTATTTTTAGGTTTATTGATTTTTTTAATACACAACAGTGGAATGCTTTACAGTTCTTATTACACATATAGAGTACAATTTTTCATCTTTGTATATATATATATATATATATATGTTCATGCCAATTCATACCTTTATACATGTACTTAAAAAACATTGTAATCTTTATAATACAGTTACAAAGTTAAACACATTTCACATATATTCATATAGTCAATATATAACTTTATCAAAATGCTTATTTAAAAATCAATCTCGCCAGGTGTGGTGGCACCTGCCAGGATTCCTAGCTGCTCTGGAGCCTGAGGCAGGAGGATCATAAATTCAAAGTCAGCCTCAACAACTCAGGGAGATCCTGTTTCTAAGTAAAATATTAAAAGGGCTGGGGATGTGACTGAGTGGGTAAACACCCCTGGGCTCAATCCCCAGTACCAATAAATAAATAAATAAATCTCAATATGTTGAAATTGCTAAGATTTCAATGACTTTTTCCTGGTTGAATCCACTGGTCTTTTCCACTATTATTCCATCATTATCAACATCATTATGTTTGAGGCACTACTTGCTATTACTATTCTCCTGATTAACATGACTATTAGTGCTATTGCTTGATATATGTAGCATTTACTGTGTCAGGCATTGTACTAAATAAGTTCCTTACCATATTAAAACATAGATAATTATTTAGGACCTGCTGCAGTCCTACCCCTAAGAAATGATTAACAAAAGGCAAAGAGTGGGACTGTCTCAGCCATGTTCCCCAAGGAGGAAATGGCTGATTGGGGATTTAAATATAAGCATTCAAGATGAGAAGGTGCCTTTGCCCTTTTATAACAATTCTCCTATAAATTGCCATCAAAGTTTTCTCCCATAATCTTTTCTTTTTTTTTTAGTACCAGGGATTGAACCCAGGTACAACCACTGAGTCATATCTACAGACCACTTTATTTATTTTATTTTGAGACAGGGTCTAGCTAAGTTGCTCAGTGCTTCTCTAATTGCTGAGGCTGGCTTTGAACATGCAATCCTCCTGCCTCAACCTCCAGAGCCTCTGGGATTACAGGTATACACCACAGCACTTGACTCTATCACTATCTTTTAAAGATAAATGAATTATATTCATGGCTAACTCTCTTTGGGGAAATACAGATGCTAGGTTATTCCATCCACAGGATAAAAGAAAGTTTTGTTTTTCTTTTATGGTCTTAGTGTCATACTATTAGAAGGTTCAGACATTTCAGCATTCAATCAAAAGTCTCTTCTTTTGCTTTTAAGTAAATAGATAAATCATCATAAAATTTTAGAACTAAAGAAAAGTCTTGACAATTGTTTCACCATCACATATATATAGTAAAACTTAGGTTTGCTCCCAGATAATCAATTCCCTTATCTCTCTTTGCTACTAGCAAACTTCGTATTTCTCTAAGACCTAGCTCAAATGTTACACCTATGCCATAGGCATTTCTAATTAGCCTCTCCCCTAACACCTGCCCCATGCCCATTTCATAGGATCTGTCCTTTGCTACACTTGTCCTGGGTATGCAACCTTGAGCAAGTTTCTTCTCCAAGTTTTGGTTTTTACTAAGAAAAACAGGCCCTTCCTCACAAGGCATTGTGAGGATTAAAAAAGAGAATCATGGTAAGGTTGACTTCTAGTCTTTGTGATCACATGTCTTCACTTGTCCTACCCAGAGTGTTGGAGTGTGAGCTCTTTGCCTGTAGCCAAGTGCCTGCACCATGTCAGGCACAGTTCACTTTCAATGAGTCTCTACTGAATGAAGACATTAGGGAATTAATATTCTCACCCCAGCAGTTCCTGGGTCCTTCAGAATAGGCATGATATCTTTGAATTTCTTATATGTCCACTATCTACCAAAATTATTTCCGAAAGTTTAAAATAAAATATTGAACTAGTCAGTGCTTTGATTATGTGACTTTAGCAAAGATAGTGGGTACCTTTATTTTACTTTAGAAATTTGATACCAAGTTTAAAAAGTACATCCTTCTTTGATTTCTTAAAAGACAATAAAGTCCCTCTCAAATATGTGAAATTTTACCCTTAATTTCTATTCAGTCTTTTCCTGATGCAGTGGTTTGACCTTAAAAATTTGCAGTCATATCTCTATTTCATGGATGGGCAAATGCTCTAGCAATCATATGGAATACAGTTCTGCTTCGTAAGCCTTTGATATAATATATTACTCATCACACTTGAAATTTACATTAGAGAATGATTGCCTTCTTTATTTAATTATGCTTCTACAGAACTATGAAAATTCATAAATAAAATTAAAATTTATGAATACTTTGAAGACTCTTACTTCAATGACTAAATTAAGAAATGTGTTTAAATATATAAGTAAATGTGTATAGGTTATTTCTGGAAAAATATATTTGTGAAATTTTTAAAAAATCAATATTCACAATGATAAACATCTTACTGTGCTATTTTAAGGAGACTCACTATAAACTGATTCATAGTAAAGGTCTCTAATAACACATTTATATCCTGGTAGACATACTGATTCTGTAAACACATAAAAATAACTTTATTAATAAGGGGCATATTAAAATCTTTTACATATGCATAATTCAAACAAAACTCAAAATGTGTCTGTTTGAATGTAGGTGTCTGTTGATTATAAACATGATCACTTATAATAAGAGAGAAGTATACTTTAGTACTTAACACTTTTGTTTCACAGACTTATTAAATTAAGTGACTACTCTTGACCACTGTTTTTCATACAATATTTTCAGGGATTGGGTCTACATTGGGTACATTCACTTCACAGATATTTATAGCTGGGACAAAAATCTCAATTAAAAAACTCACATTTAAATAAGAAAACTAGTGTTGTCCCCAAATGATAGACATCCAGACAGCTTACCATTTTCCAGTGTTTCACAAATACTGTTAACTGGTGTTTTCAAAGTGAAGGCAGACAGTGGGAGGATAGATCCTAAATATACCCTTTCAAATTTAGAGCACCTGTAATTTCTGTCATTCTCTCTATTTCATTAACATAAACATATACTCTGTTTTTATTCTGTTTAAAATTCAAAATAGAACTCAAAATTCAATAATTATTAAATTTGTTCAAAGTTGCCATTTATTTGGGAGAGAATGACAAATTCTTGTTCACTTCTTTAGCCTTTTCCTTCCCATTCTTTTTAAAGTGGCACACACATGGCAAAAGTGCTAGGGATCCAGCAGAATTTCTATGCCAAGTTCTCATTGATGACATTATACTGTTTAAAATAATTTACATGTGGGCTAATATATGCATGAGCTTACATTAAGCTTATAAGAGTCTTCACAATCCAACTCTAAAATGTATTTCTTTCAATAAAAACATATTCACTCCTTTCAATAGAAAATACGTATTACCTCTTTGAATAGCAAAATGAAAGAAAAAGACTTTCTCTTTTAAATTCAATTCAAGATAAAGAGGGGTTCATAATGACAATATCTCTCCTTGTAATTTACCAGATGGGAATAAAAGGCAATAATTAAAACAAATACATATTCTGGAGTGTTTTACATTAAAGATAATATATTTGCATTTTTGAAATAATTTCATATCAAAACAAACTCACAGAATATATGGTCATAAAATTTTAACAATAGATTTCAAAGAACTATAATCACCCTATTTACTTGAATCTGAGATTTAATATTTAATGTGTATAAAACTCATAGATAAAAGCTCAAATATAGATTAGTTTTTATTTCACTGGTTTTATCATATCATAATTCTTTTGCAACTGTCATATATTATGGTTATCATGGGTATAGTGAACTTCTCAAATGAGAAGCCAATTAATAGTCAAGTGTTTGGTTATCAGTTTATCATGGCTAAATACCATATGTTGATCTAGAGATTATTGTTAGGGATATGCTGAACCAAAATTCAGATCTGCCCTATGTGATGGTCCTACAATCCCCTCTTCTTTTAGAAGGACACATTAAGCTTATTCTATTATGTAAGCATAAAGTATCAGAAAAAGATGGTTTGAATAGCATAGAAAAATTTCTAAGGTCATTCATTTTTCAGGTGAATTTTGTTAAAAAATGATCAGAATATGATACTATGACATATCTATGTTAATAAATTTAATAAAAGAGAGAAAGAAATGCACTCTCCAAATGAAACCTCATGGCAATCAGTTGTCCCACCATAGACAATCAGGTATGAGCAACAGCAAATTTTACTTTACTGAAGCTTCTTGGAAAGTTGGTAAAAAGAGAAAAATTCTGTTTTCATTTCTCCTCTATCAGATTTCCTTAAGTTGAGAGGTGCCATTTTCTTGAGGAAATAATTGCAATGACAGAGTTTGGGGAGTTCTTCCAATTTCCACTTAAAGCAGTGAATTCCCAATCCCTCACTGTTTCTTCTTTTGCTTATAATTGGTCATGGGAAGGTCACTTAGAGTTTGAAATTATGTACACATTGAATAATCTTTTCCAACTTTCCCGCTTATTTGTCTAATGTACTCCAGTTTTTGCTACCCTTTCCTTTCAGTAACTGCCCAGAAATCACTATAGACTCATTCCAAAATCCCCAGAATGATTGAAATCAAACATATATTTAATGCCAGCATATAATTTTCCACAGCATCCTGGGGTCCCACTAGATTCCACATATCTTTGTGACTTCAGTTCATATATACTTCTACAAATACCAGACCAGGACCATTATTTCCAGCACAGCGCTTTGCCAGGTAATTTGGTGTAAGGATGAATTATTATTTCTAAATCTTAATCTGGTGTTCATCAGAAGAACTGAAGATCATACTCTGACTAGAAAGAGGCAAGACTGTTCTTTTTCTTTTCTTTTTTTGGTTGTTGTTTTAAATCCCAGATGGAATTATTCTGACTATAGCCTGCTTTGGAACCCCTTCTTGCCCAATGCAGTTATCAATGACGGTGCTCTGCAATGACATGCTCAAACCTAGTCATGTCTGTTGTCTCTTTTCTCTCACCCTCTATATGCAATCAGTTATGAAGTCATTTGGACTCTGCTTTTAAAATAGATAGAAAATCCATCTCAGTGTCTGCCTTCTGGATCAGGACAACATTTCTCTTTCTTAGAAGTGGTCATCTGCCTCCTTCCAAAGATCTTCCTACTTCTAGTCTGACTCCCCACTAAATCATTCTCCACAGATGACTTATCTTAAAATACAAATAACTACATCACACACTGTTGTTTAAAAGCATTCAATGGCTTCTCTTGGTATTTATAATAAAATCCAATATTTTTATTATGGTTTGAATTGCAGAGGAAGAAAAATATTTTTTTCTTTTATCTTCCTGAGTTCTTGGCTGGTTTGCTTATAAAAAAAGACAGATTGTTACAGCTTGGATGTGAGGTGGTATTCTGAAAGTGCATATGTGAGACAATGCAAAAAGGTTTAAAGGAGGGGCTGGGGTTGTGGCTTGGTGGTAGAGAGCCAGCCTAGCAAGTGTGAGGCCCTGGGTTCAATCCTCAGCACCACATAAAAATAAATAATAATAATAATAAAAGGTACAATACTTTTGTGTCCAAATACAGCTAAAAAAATATTTTTTAAAAGAAGGTTTAAAGGAGAAATGATTGGGTTATAAGAGTCTTAAACCAATCAGTGAATTAATCCCCTGATAGGATAAACTGAGTGGTACCTGAAGGTGGGTAGGGTGTGGCTGGAAGAGGTGGGTCCTTGGGGTGTATATTTTGTATGTGGTGAATGGAGTCTCTGTCTCCTGTCTGATCGTCATGTGAGCTGTTTCCCTCTGCTACACTCCTACACCATGATGTTCAGCCTCACCTTGAGCCCTAAGGAAAGAAGTCAGCTGCTTATGGACTGAGACTTCTGAAACTATGAGCCCCCAAATAAACTTTTTCCTTCTTTACAGTTGTTCTGGTTGGATCTCTTAGTCACAGAAGTGAAAAATCTGATTAAAACACATATCAGCAAAAGAAAACCATACAAATTTATTTAATATAAGTTTAACATGCTATGGGAGCCTAAAGAAATGAAGACTTATTTAAGTGATTAAACCTGAGTGTTTTATGTGAGATGAAGTATAGAGAGATGTAAAAGGACCTGGTCTGAGGTAGGTGTGGTAAACTTGGGGAATTTTAGAACAGCACCTTCTTTCAGTCCTATCCGTGTCCTTTCAAATTCAGAGACAAAGATGACTAAACATCCCTCATGAGGGTTTTATGACCTGCTTCAGGCAAAGGTCACATACTATCTCTGAAACTCTTCAGCTCATGGATTCAACATGCCAAGCTCCCATATTTGGTATCGCATGTCCTGATGCCCATCAAAGCCTGCCTCATTCCTTGTCACTGTCTCCTCTGCACATAGTTCCTCAGCTACTTTAACAGTCTTTCACTTCCTTGAAGCTATGAGTTACCCTTTTTCTCAGAGCCTTGAAAACTTCTTTACATCCCACCTCTCCCCATTTCCTCATGTGGTCAACTCTCCCTTTTAAAGTAAGAAATTAAATATCAAATCCTCAGAAAGGACTTATCTTCAGTATGTATTCTCCTGTCCAAATTAACCTATATTTGAAAATGCTTTACTTCATAACTTTGTCAAAATTGAGATCTATTTTTTGTATGCATTTGCTTAATAATTTTAGGTTTTCCAATAGATTGTAGAATCAATAAAGTAAAACCTTATCTGTTCCACCATTGTAGTGTAAATCAGGCATCGTCCCAAAACATAGTAAATGCTTTCTAAGAAATATTTGTTACCATGGGTGCAGGGTTGGAAAAAGACTGTGACTGAGAAAAAAAAGTATTTAACTGAGCAAAATAGATACAACATCTTTTCTTTAGTTTATATATAATTTTCCAGCTAGCAAAATATAGAAACCACCTGCTACTGCCAGATATTGTGGCAAATGCTGGAAGATATTTCTACTTTTCAGAAAACAAAAAGCAAAATAACAAAACACCTGACTTAAACAAATCAATCAGATCAATGTAACTGATATATTCTTGAATAGGAATTTTTAAAAAACAATGGAAATTTTTGCATTCAACAACTTCATTTATATTAACAAACTTCAATTTATATTAACAGAAACTTTATTTATACTAACAAAAACTTTTTGGTTTTTTTGTCCCATATTATACTTTCCTTTTTTTTTTTTTTGGTGCCTTTCAATGGATGCTCATGCTTTCAGATTAGAACTTTATCATGTAAGTCAGTATTTTAGTTCTGGGTTCAAATTATGCATTTCTATTATTTTCCTTCATGTAGGGTATTAGTTGCATATTTGACATTTATTTGTCCCAATGCTCTGTCATCACTGTGAAAATGAGCTGAAGAATATTTAACTGGTACATATAACCAACATATTCGGTCTGTGTCTCTGAAGTGGATTTTTCTCCTTAACTATCATGTACCTTCAGAAACACAAAAAATATATACTGAAATTTTAGTTTTGCAAACTATGCTGTACTTCACAAATGCATATTTAGCTATTTGGAATGCCTAGCAGAGGATCAGAATGATTATGCTACTTAGAGTCTTGGAGTCAATCTTCAAAACAGATTTCTGTATTTCTCCTGTTTTCCTTTGTTGCAGAGATTCCTAACTCAGCAAAAATGAAAACCACCTAATTAACTGTTAATTAGTGCACTCTGTATTTTATCATAATTGGCTTCCTAAAATGAAAATAAACACATGCTCTTCCAATATCCAAACCTATGGCATAAAATGAAATTTCTATTCCTTCAGTCTTGAGAATTTTAATATATAAATTCCAAAATTTCCTTATCAGATATTTTTGATATTATGAAGATCTGATCCATAATAATTATTAAAAATAACATGTCATCCAAACTGCTATAGCACTCCCTCATTTTTAGTTATGGGTTTCTCTGAGGTCATGACATGGTTTGGATCATAATAGGACACAATGATGAAAAAGATACAGTATAAATGTGATATGTGCCTATTGAAATGATTGCTTTCATTTAAAAATAGTTATTTAATTCCATTAAGTTTCATCATATCTTTCAAAATTTTTAATTATTATGGATAAAAATGAATGTATTTAAATCAAAATTATTATTACTTTAAAAAGAAAATCATGCAATTTCAAATGCCATGCGTAATAGGACAATATAATATGTAGTAAACATTTGCATAATTGACTCAGAATTTTAATAAAGAAAGAATATTGATTTTTATACCATCCTTTCTATAAGGCATAAAACAGATATGTGAAGCACTGTTGTGTTTTTTCATGGATAATTAAATATAATTATATTTAATAAACAGAGTAATCACCCACTGCATATATATTAATATTTTATTATGAAAGATGTAAATATAAAGATATTTATATAAATATGTATTTTAATATAGTTATTAAGATAAGCAATTTTCTGTATCTTAGCTTAATGCATGTATTATGCATTGTCCATTATAAGTTTTACACACTGAAATTAGTTATGTGGACACAATTTTGAAATAAAAATTCAGTAATTATTGATTTAACTTTAACCTTGAATGGACTGTGATAATTTATTTGCATCGTGTGGTGTTAAGCATACCAAAAATTTCAATTAAAATAATCCACAGGATCATGAAAAAACTCAGCATATTAAGGTAACCTTTAGGTTTTCAAATACAATTATGGTTAAAATATATTTGTTGCTTTGAAAATATTGTGCTTAATAAATTGCCTAAACATATACAAGCCATGTCAAATGCAGCACTTACTACATAATATTATTGCATCTACTTGATTAAGGTTTTATTTGCATTGTGAGTATGTATGTATGTGTATTCATTTCCTACAACCCAATGTTGACAGTCCAGTAGAGAAGAGCAAAACTTAGGACACTTTCAAAACGACATGACAATAAGAATTAAAACAAGTTTTAATAATATTAGTCTTTAGATGTTAAAATACCACTATACACATATCAAAATCTAAAATTACAAGGGCAAAAAATGTCAAATGTTACTGACTATGAAGCAAATGAACTCTCATAATTTGCTTTCAAAAACTGAGAGCTACTTTGGGAAGTGTCAGTATTTGTTAAAGCAGAATAAATGCATTTTCTATTCACTCAGTCAAGTGCATTTAAGTGTTCCTAAAAGATATGTTCCTGATTATCCATATCATCACTATTCTTAAGACTCAATGTCTGAAAGCTACTCAAATGCTGATCAGTAGTAGAAAGGTTCAATAATTTGGTATATTCTCATAGGTGAATATTATACAACAATGAAAATGAGTGTTTTACCATTGTACACAAAAATCTTACAAACAAAATGTTGAAAAATGGGAAGCAATATCTACTATGATTTCATTTATAGAATGTAAAAATGGAGGTAAATTATACCTCTAGAGGTTAAGATGTTGTTTATATTCTGGGAGTATATTGAGACCAGTCAAGGGCATAACAGAGACTTTTTTTTAAAAAAAATTAAGTTTATATGAATACTGGTTATACGAATGTGTTCATTTTCTTACATTTTGCTGAAACCATACACCTAAGATACTAGTAATCTTCTGTAAACATATTGTGTTTATACAAGAAAATGAAATACAGTAATAATGAGGATAATTTTTTTTAAAAATGTTCCATTCCATAAGTTGAAATAAATTTTTAAGAAAGTTCATTTAGGACAGAAAATCCACAGAAAAAATACAAATGGTCAACAAATATGAAAAAATGTTCAACATCTCTAGCAATTAGAGAAATGCAAATCAAACTACTCCATCTCACTCCAGTCAGAATGGCAATACAAGAATACAAGTAACAAATGTTGGCAAGGATGTGGGAGAAAAAGGTAAATATACATTGCGGATAGGACTGCAAATTGGTGCAAACACTCTGGGAAGCAGGATGAAGATTACTCAGAAACCTTGGAATGGAACCACCATTTGACCTATATATCCCACACCTTAGTATATACCAAAAGGACTTGAAATTAACATACTACAGTGATGCAGCCACATCAATGTTTATAGCAGCCCAAATCATAATAGCAAAACTATGGAACCAACTAGGTGCTCTTGAAAAGATAAATGGATAAAGAAAATGTATGTATGTGTGTGTATACACACACACACACACACACACACACACACACACACACATATATTTTCTAGAATATTACTCAGCCATAAAGAAAAATTAAATAATTATGGCATTTGTTGATAAATGGATAGAACTGGAGATTATCATTCTAAGTGAAACAAGCCAGTACCAAAAAACCAAAGCCAAATGTTATTTCTGATATGTAATTGCTAACTCATAATGGGGGAGGGTGGGGGTGGAGATAGGGAGAGAATAGCAGTTCACTGGATTAGACAAAGGGGAATAAAAAGGGAAGGGAGGAGAACTGGGAGTAGAAAAGACAGTAGAATGAATTGGATATAACTTTCATATACTCATATATGAATACATGATCAGTGAAACTCCACATTGTGTACAACCATAAGAACGGGATCCTAATTATAATGTTATACTCCATGTATGTATAATATGTCAAAATATACTCTACTGTTATGTATATCTAAAAAGAATAAATACAAAAAGAAGGTTTATATAGGTATGTTTGTAAAATATATTTTACAATTAAAAATTTACTTTTTCAGGGTAAGATTATTACTCTATTCATATACAAATAATTCATAAAAGTTTCCTCAGATATCAGTAAAATCTTCCCAGTATGTCGAAAGAATATCCACTTGCTTCCATATAGCACTTGTTTATTATGCTATGTTGAATGTTTCAGAAATATGTAACCAAAAAGTATACCTTACAGTTCCCAGAGGAAGCTGTTGGCTACAATGATTTAAAACATCTTGAAGATGCAGTTCAATAAAGCCACATGCCCCAAATAAACACTTTTGGTCTCTTGCCTTTTTATTTCCATGAATACAACATTTCCCCAAATATAAAATGCATGACACAAATTTCCATATCACCTCGATTTTATGTATTCATAACAAGATAAACTTTATCATGTTTACCCTTAAGGAACAGATAAATTCTGAAAGTTTTGATAAAAATTAACTTCATCAGTTTTACAACACAAAGAAGCTTATATTTATATGTATATATATTCTGTAGTAATCAATTATTACTATAATACACATGTTGATCAAATGCTATTGAATGAATTCAACCACAGAAATTAACAAATGAATGAGTAAAAACAATTCCTTAGAAATCATTTGTTATTTCTTATTTTATTTCCATACTTATACTTTCCTTTCAACTCCCTAAAGCTCAAACATCGGACTTTCATAGAGAAACCCAATTCTGATAAATCTTGACAGATTATAAAATACGTTTTACTTAAATAATTCATTGTATGTATTTACTGGCATCACATAGAATGTACCATGAACAACTTAATATATAAATTGTCACTCGTGCCCAGAGGACTTTTTTCAGTGGTACAAAACTTCATCTTGCAATATCATGCCTTCAAATTTATTTGAGTCCCATCAAAGACTATATCAAATAACTTTACTATTACATAACTAAGAACATTTTGATAGAAAAAGATTGCATAGTTTCCCAACATTTATGGTAACACATCAAGTGAATTATTCTAACTTCCTTTACTTTTTAAAACTGAACACTATGAAACAGGAGTAACAGAAAAACAATAATATTAAAATTAGGTACATTAATATAATCTTACCATAAACTCATAGGTTAAGAATTCAAAGATAAAGTTCGCCACCCTGAGACCTAGAAAAGTATAAGCAGAAACATTCTTTATTAGTTCTGGCATTCAACTTTAATTCACACACCAAAAAAATGTTAGTGATTTAATATTATGAGAAATTTTATTATATGAGTAATTAATGTACATTTAACATGACAGTTTTGACTATAATATTTGTCTGCAATAACATTATCAGTTACTCAGCTCACATCAAATTATTGTGATTTAAGATTAATTACTTTAATTTGGGCTCTGTAATGCAGAATGACAAACAAGCAATCTTTAGTGTCTTCTTTGTTTCTTGTGAAACTATGGGTGATGGACATATTTTCAAGAAGAATGTATTTTGCATATATTATTTTGGAGAAGCTTCTTTGTTACATTCATTTGACAGTGTCAAGTATACTTCCATCCATCTGTATACATATTCACATGCAATCACATTCATGTGCATACACTCAAATGTGTTTATCATACTGTAATCCTATTTTCATAATTGCTCCATCTGTATTAATCATTGAGTAATGTAATAATATAGAGTTCTCCTTAAATGTAGAGACTCTATATTATCATTTTAAAGATTGCACAGTTAGGGGCTGTAGTTGTGGCTCAGTGGCAGAGCACTTGACTAGTACTTGTGAGACACTGGATTTGATCCTCAGCACCACATAAAAAATAAATAAAATAAAGTCATTGTGTTCATGCATAACTAAAAATATGAAAAAAGAAGAATTCATCGTATTCTGTAGTTTGCTATTCATCCTAAATCGTCTAGGATATTTGATTTAATAAAAATGTTGTGTGACACTGGTATTATCCTCTTTAAATTAAGTCACTCAATTACCATTGTGTGTGACATTTAATAGTTACTAAATCCTTTGCAAAATTTTATTTTGATAAAATGTTACTAAGTAGTCAATAAACATTACTAAGTTCTTAAATTTTCTTTGTTATAGCAAGGAGTTTGCAAATACTGCTAACTTCTTCATGGAGGACCAAGATTAAATCTTCAATTTTTTTCTTCTGTTTTTGTAGAATCTAACTATAATGGACATTTTTTCTTAAGGCTCCTCATGGTGTGATTCGAAATGCTTATACCTCAAAAAGTGCATGGAAGAGTCACAGGGGCACTTCCTTCCTGCTCTCATTTTTATCAAAAAATGCAGCAAGTGAATTTTTGGTGAAATGAAAAAAGGTTGAAATGTTACAATCAGTATTTGACTGAAACTAATTGTCGAATAAACTTAGATATACAAATTATTATTTTTAATTGTTATCACCTTTATTAAAAATTTAAAGGTAGGTTTTAAGCTTTTGACATTATAATGCTGAAACAACAATATATTCTTAACATCCCTTAGCACTATCAGATGCTAGATTACTCCTGCTGGCACTGTGTTTCATATTTATAATATTAAATTAATGCTTTTAGCTAAATAACATAATTTCAAAATAAAAAGCACATAAAGAGATTTATGTGCTCTAGTTATATCTAGAATGTTTATGTGCATTTGAAAGTGAATATTTAGACATTAAGACTAAATACAAAGGATATCCCCTTCTGTATTACTGACACTATTTCATCAATTACATAGTGGGAATACAAATTATAAGTCCTTGTTCATATTTAAATTCAGGAATTTTAGAAATGATATTGAAGGCATTGGCTAGTTTGTTCTTCAAGGCCAGATCCAAATCAGAGAGGAGATTTTAGGCATATAAGGCAAATGCAGAAATATTAAACACTCCAACTTTAATTTACCTTTTTAAATGATTTGTGAAGCTTGATTCAGGCAAGGATACTGTGTATTGGGATATGTTTAAAGAGGAAAGAGTAAAATTTTAACATGACATTTCTAAATAACTATTTTTACAGGAGAAACTCATGATGAAGGACCAGTGATTAAACTGTCAATGACATTGGCACTGGGTTAGAGTTTTATCCTTGATGCATTTCATGAAGTTTTATTCCACATAAGATTCTAGCTAGGTGAATTATACCAGACATACTTCTCTAATATGAACTAGTTCTCCTGGGAGGCACAGCCATTCAGAAAGCACTTATGGTAAGCCAAATAAGCAAACCCTAAAAGACATTTTTGGTGTTTTTAAATAATTGTAATATCCTAAATTTATCTCATCAAAGAAGGAGTACTTCAAAGTTATGTTTATATGACAGTTAAATTGTTACATAAATTTTGAAAAGTTGTAGCTGAGTTAATATTTCTGTAGATAAACTAATGCTATTAGTGAATACATTTAGGACATACAATTCAGCATTTGGAAAAAAAAATCATGAATTGGCTTGTTAGATGGGGATTTCTTTGATGTTAAAAAAGGAGTACTGGAAATGGTAAGATGGCAGATAAAAGGAAGGATGCACATCCCGCCAGCTCCTCAAAGATAGACTTAAAAAGCCATAAGATGGCTTTTTAGCAAGGTGGTAAATAGGGAATGAACTGAAGATTAATACTGAACTGTTAAAAAAAAAAAAAACAAACAGAAAAACTGAAGAGTCATA
Organism: Urocitellus parryii; assembly: GCF_045843805.1. NCBI lineage: Eukaryota > Metazoa > Chordata > Mammalia > Rodentia > Sciuridae > Urocitellus > Urocitellus parryii. The sequence goes on from NC_135534.1 coordinate 152,559,375, forward strand.
GAAGTCAGAAGTGCAAATCTAAGAAATAATACATTACAGAAGTGCCAGCTTGGGCGCCATCCTGGCTGCCAGCAGCAGTAGCAAAGAGCCAAGGTTAGCATAGACAGAAAAATGATGACATGGCTGGCAGATAAAGAAATTGAAAAATAAAGAAGAATTGAAAAAAAAAAAAAAGAAGAATTGACTTGGGGTAACCTGTGGATTAGAGTGCAAGTCTGATTTTAATAGACATAGCACAAGTAGGGAAAGTGAATTAGTGAAAGAAAATCCAAAAATAACTCCCCTGGGAGCAGAGGCCTTTGGAGCACAGAAAATGGCTGCCAGGCTCCTGAGGAAAGCTACAGTGGCAGTGCTCCCCACTGCCAGGGAAAGCATGTGCTCACCCTTCTAGACAGAGTAGTCTGCCACTAAAGCCCAGCTGACGGAGAAAACATGGCATTTCTGCAGCCAGGAAAATGTGTGCTCTTGGTACCAAAGTGGCTGCCTCCCATATTCCTGCAGCTGAGGAAAGCACAGGCCTGTGTGGCCCCTACTGTACTCCCATGGCCTACGGAATCTCCCAGACAGGAGACAGGAGATCAGAAACACCTGAAGCTAACCAAAAATTCTCAGAAGGCAACTGAAGCAGAGAGGCTGAAATAGGCACAAAGAAAAATCTGCCATTCAGGCTCTGGATCCCAAGGGAGATAGATATCTCCCACTGTGGCTGGTGCTTCAGCAACTACACAGGAGCATCAGCAATCTAGGGCAGAGTCCCCCTACTTCATATTCATAGTGGTGAAAGTGATGAGGCAGGGGCAAAGAAGAGGTAGTCAGCATAGATAATAAATGATCAGGTTGGAAAGATGGTGGCTAATTATCAAAGGAAAAGAAAATAGAATGCTCACACCTCCTGAGCACTTCCCCCCTCTCAACCAGTGACCAACACCTTCAGGGAATCACTCCCTGCAACAAAGAAGTTGCTAATGAGTACCCCCTGCATGGCTCTTTTCCTGCATTTTGGGCAGATTCTGAGGATAATGAGGGGTGCTACTGGGCAGCTTTATGCCTGCCTTTTGGTCACTTAGGAAAGATAGGAGGAGGTCGGGGAGGAAAGGAAACCTGAGATCTATAAAGGGGCCAGACCCCCCTCCCACCTCCAAAGCACCAGCTCTGGGTTCCCTTCTCTCAAGAAGTCCACAATCTCTATTCTGTTCCTTACATAAAACTTGTTTTCCAGGCTTACCTCTGCATTTCTCAGATGTTTAATATTCAACACCCTGGAAATAAGGACCAGATCCTGATTCCCAAGATGGGTATCAGTGAAACCTGTAGAGGTTTTGTCCTTAATACACTAAAATTATATTTCACCAGAGACCCTAAAGATGCAGACATCCTGCTGAGACTGGCATCCCCCTTTCAATGGGGTGTGTACAGCAACTCTCAAACACTCATGCACAGAGTGCAAAAATTCCATCCAGACTAAAACTGAATTACTGCGGTCTCCAATTTAGGACTCTGCAATACCCCCAGCACAGAAAGACACAATTTGTCAACATCCAAATTGTGATACCCCATCATACCCTGGTGAAGGTGGGGGACGAATGGCAGTTAGTGTAGGTAATGAATGATTGGTTCAGAAAGAAGAGGGCTGATTCAGGAGGAAATAAAATGTGAATGCTGAAGCCAGATTTAAAATTAGGTCGTCAGTGTAGTTAGGTAAATCGGGTCTAATGAGTGAAATCTAAATGGAGGCCATGTTGAGAATGAATTCCCAGAAAAGTTGAGCAACTCTCCTGGAATGTTAATGAAGTCCAGGAAAAAGCCCAAGGCCAAAGTCCATCCCAGAGAAATGTTAATGAACAGCAAACTTGAAGATGCTGACTCAGAAGTGCCCAGATTATTCTTTGGCCCACCTGTGTCCCAACCCTTCGGGCCTTCCCACCTACATTCCATCACTATAAAATGGAGAGACAACAGCACTTCCATGGATTCCATCTCTTGGGTCCCCTTCTTCCTCCAGGAGAAGTCTTTTCTGCTGTCCTTTAATAAACTTCTAATTTCTACTCTAAACTTGCCTCAGCGTGCTTCTCTGGTGTTATACTTCAACATTGGGGAAGCAAGGACTCATCACTGGTCAACAGAGGTAACAATACCTCAAAGGACATTTCCCAGTCCTCTACTTGTTGCCAAAAATACCTTCCTCCCTGCAGGGAGTTGTAGGAGTTGTTAACCAATTACCTCCTGGTTGGTTCCTTTCCTGCCCATTTGGGCAGACACAAAGAGGCATCCCTGGAAGGCTTCTTTCTAAAATTTTGTCAATAAGATAAGGGGAGGAGAGAGCATGAAAACAACTGAAATCTAAAAAGTTTGAAAGGGGCAAGACACCCCCACTTCCTTAGACAGGCAGCTCTGGGGCCCCTTGTCTGTGAAGAAGTCTATCTCTGCTCTATCCTTGAAATAAAACTTGCTTTATATGTTTGCCTTGGTGTTTCCCAGGTGTTTAATTTTCAACATCTGGGGAAAGGGAACTTGTGTTTAATTTTCAACATCTGGGGGACCCAAACTTGGCCTTGATTCATTCTCATCATCAGTATCACTGTGAGCCTGGAAGCTGAGTGGTACTAGAACCAGCTTTGCCTCCTAGCCACATAGTCTGGCAGCTAAAAGAAGACCACGGAGGAATTAGGTTACAACCTTAACCCTCAACCCAAGGGTCCAAAGCCAAATATAAGAAAATGAAAATTCATCTGCAACAATAGATTTGACAATCACGGTATTAATAAGCCCTTTATTCCTCAGCAGGATTTGAAATTTAAAAAAAAATTTTCCTTTCTTCATTACTATTGCTTCTCTTTTCTTCATACTCTCATTTTAATCTATTATTTTTCTTCTTCTTTAAAATTTTAACATTTAAAAATTTTTAAACACAATTTCCTTGTAAAGTATTAATTTTTACTTTTTCCCCATAATGTCTGTTTTTTTGGTGCATGTATGTGGATGTGTTTGTATGGATGGATTCACTATGCAAAAAGGTTTTCAATAATATATACATATATATTTATATAAGTTTATCTTCACATTAACTTCTTCCTTCTGTACCTGTTTATTATTTAGCCTTGATTTGTCTTAGGTAGGTTTCAAGTATATGTGGGTTTGAAATATTTTTATCTTGTAGTTGCTGGTTTGTCCATACCTTGGTTTGCATTTCTCTTATTTCCCTTCATCACTCTCTTTCCACAGTAACAGTGACGTTTTCCTATTCCCAGGTCTACTCTTCCTTTATTTTATTACTTTCTATAAATCTTTTATTCCTTCTTATTTATAGCCAACATCTGCTACTTACCACCTGCCTCTCCTTTGATAACTTTTTAAAAATATTTCAAACTTTATCTCACCTTCACACCTTTTTTTCTTTGCTTAAGAAACTATAATTCTACTAAATAATAGAATTATATAATTTATGTAATTCATACTCCATTCATGTTGTTATGATTATTAAAAGAGTGGATAATATGGTAGGTACCTGATGTTGAATGCCTTATCTACTGCAGTTTTGTATTGCTAGTACTAATTTTAAATGCTGACTCCACCATTATTATATAGGTGGCAAACAGTGTCAAATTAGAGACTGGATATTTATCTCCATTCTGAACAACTGCCATTGACATTAGTGCTATTCTTGGCCGCCCCCTCTGAGAGGGGTAAAAAGTGACTAGACACTTTAAGATGACAGAATAGAGATCTTCCTGCTGAGAAACACAACTCATCTAAGCAACAGCAAGTTTCATCCCACACTATGATCTAGCCCCACTGAGCCTAAACTTTACTTCAACAAAAAGAGTTGGGTAAACAAAATTCCCAAATGCAAAATCAGGGCCAAGGGAGAAACCACCAGAAGGGAACTCAGATCCCCTCCCTTGACATCTATTCATATACTAAAAACAGAGAAATCCTAGAATATGTCTAGAAAGAACTACACATATAAGGAGACACATATAGAGGAGGAAGGCAAATCCATCTCAATTGATGCACCAAATCCAGGACCTCTGAAAACATGAGAAAACAGACAAAAAAAAAATCTCCTCCCAAAATTCATAATCCTCCAAGAAAGGATCCTAATTATATAGAAGATAAAATTCCAGAGAAAGCTTCTGAAAAAAAAAAACCTGATTATTAAAAAGTTCAATGAACTTTCAAAAGAAGATCTAAAAAATGAATTAAGAGTGCAAATCCAGGAGTTGAAAGACCATTATAATAAAGAAATAGAAATATTGAAAAGAAACAACTAGAACTCCTGGAAATGAAAGACACAATAATTCAAATTAAAAATTCATCTGAAAGCTTCATCAGCAGATTAGATTTCACAGCAAATAGAACAGAACGTTAGTGCCTGAAGACAGAACCTCAGACATTGAAGACAGGATAAATGAATTTGAGTATAAAGAGTACAACAAAGGAGGGGAAAAATAGAACATGATCAGGATATATAGGAACTCTGGGAAACCAACAAGAGACCAAATCTAAGAATCATTAGGATAGAAGCTAAAGGCATTAAGAATGTTTTCAATGAGATAATTACAGAAAACTTTTTCCATATCAGAAAGGAGACAGACATCCTCAAAAGGAGAATTAAGGACCTAAAATAGACCTGGTCAGAAAAGAAGCTTTCTAAGACACAATCAAAATGCCTAACACAGAAAATAAAGAATATTAAATGCCACATGAGAGAAACATCAGGTCATATTTAGAGGCAAACAAATAAGGCTCTCATTTATGACTTCTCAACTCAAACACTAAAATCAAGGAGAACCTGGAATGAGATATTTCATACTCTAAAAGAAAACAATTCCCAACCAAGAGGAAATAATATAATTTCCATGACAAAGATAAACTAAAAGAAGTCATGACAACCAAGCCAGCACAACTTCTCAAAGAAAAACTGCAGAGAAACCAACAAACAAATCCCCAAACTTCCAAATAGGTACACATCAAAAGAAGACTAATTATCTAAATTGTCTAAATGAGAATTAAACAGAACAAAAAAATCCAAGTGATAGTAAACCAAACACAAACACATATCCATAACAGTGAATATAAATGATTTCTTTCTTTTTTTTTTTTTTAGTGTGAGATAGTATTCTTTTTTTTTTATTTTATTTTTTTATTGGTCGTTCATAACATTACATACTTCTTAATACATCATATTACACGGTTTAATTCAAGTGGATTATGAACTCCCGCTTTTACCCCGTATACAAATTGCTGTATCACATCAGTTACCCTTCCATTGATTGACATATTGCCTTTCTAGTGTCTGATGTATTCTGCTGTCTGTCCTATTGTCTACTATCCCCCCTCCCCTCCCCTCCCCTCCCCTTTTCTCTCTCTACCCCTTCTACTGTAAATCATTTCTTCCATTTGTATTCTCTTGTCTTACCCCTCCTTTCCTCTTATATGACATTTTGTATAACCCTGAGGATCGCCTTCCATTTCCATGCAATTTCCCTTCTCACTCCCTTTCCCTCCCACCTCTCATCCCTGTTTACTGTAAATATTCTTCTCAAGCTCTTCGTCCCTACCCTGTCCTTGTTTACACCCCTTATATCAAAGGAGTCATTTGGTATTTGTTTTTTAAAGATTGACTAGCTTCACTTAGCATAATCTGCTCTAATACCATCCATTTCCCTCCAAATTCTATGATTTTGTCATTTTTTAATGCAGAGTAATACTCCATAGTGTATAAATGCCACATTTTTTTTATCCATTCATCTATTGAAGGGCATCTAGGCTGGTTCCACAGTCTTGCTATCGTGAATTGAGCTGCTATGAACATCGATGTAGCAGTGTCCCTGTAGCATGCTCTTGTTAGGGCTTTAGGGAATAGACCGAGAAGGGGAATAGCTGGGTCAAATGGTGGTTCCATTCCCAGCTTTCCGAGAAATCTCCATACTGCTTTCCAAATTGGCTGCACCAATTTGCAGTCCCACCAGCAATGAACAAGAGTGCCCTTTTCCCCGCATCCTCTCCAGCACTTATTGTTGTTTGACTTCCTAATGGCTGCCAGTCTTACTGGAGTGAGATGGTATCTTAGGGTAGTTTTGATTTGCATTTCTCTGACTGCTAGCAATGGTGAGCATTTTTTCATGTACTTGTTGATTGATTGTATGTCCTCCTCTGAGAAGTGTCTGTTCAGGTCCTTGGCCCATTTATTGATTGGGTTATTTGTTATCTTATTGTCTAATTTTTTGAGTTCTTTGTATATTCTGGTTATTAGGGCTCTATCTGAAGTGTGTGGAGTAAAGATTTGTTCCCAGGATGTAGGCTCCCTGTTTATCTCTCTTATTGTTTCTTTTGCTGAGAAAAAAACTTTTTAGTTTGAGTAAGTCCCATTTGTTGATTCTATTTGTTAACTCTAGCGCTATGGGTGTCCTATTGAGGAATTTGGAGCCCGATCCCACAGCGTGTAGATCATAACCAACTTTTTCTTCTATCAGATGCCGTGTCTCTGATTTAATATCAAGCTCCTTGATCCATTTTGAGTTAACTTTTGTGCACGGCGAGAGATAGGGATTCAGATTCATTTTGGTGCAAATGGATTTCCAGTTTTCCCAGCACCATTTGTTGAAGATGCTATCCTTCCTCCATTGCATGCTTTTAGCCCCTTTATCAAATATAAGATAGTTGTAGTTTTGTGGATTGGTTACTGTGTCCTCTATTCTGTACCATTGGTCCACCCGCCTGTTTTGGTACCAGTACCATGCTGTTTTTGTTACTATTGCTCTGTAGTATAGTTTGAAGTCTGGCATCGCTATACCGCCTGATTCACACTTCCTGCTTAGTATTGTTTTTGCTATTCTGGGTCTTTTATTATTCCATATGAATTTCATGATTCTTTTATCTATTTCTACAAGATATGCTGTTGGGATTTTGATTGGCATTGCATTGAACTTATAGAGAACTTTTGGTAGTATCGCCATTTTGATGATGTTAGTTCTGCCTATCCATGAGCAGGGTATGTTTTTCCATCTTCTAAGGTCTTCTTCTATGTCTTTCTTTAGGGTTCTGTAATTTTCATTGTATAAATCTTTCACCTCTTTTGTTAGGTTGATTCCCAAGTATTTTATTTTTTTGGGGGATATTGTGAATGGAGTAGTTGTCCTCATTTCCGTTTCAGAGGATTTGTCGCTGATATACAGGAATGCCTTTGATTTATGCGTGTTGATCTTATATCCTGCCACTTTGCTGAATTCATTTATTAGCTCTAATAGTTTCTTTGTAGACCCTTTTGGGTCTGCTAGGTATAGAATCATATCATCTGCAAATAGTGATAATTTAAGTTCTTCTTTTCCTATTTTTATGCCTTTAATTTCTTTTGACTGTCTAATTGCTCTGGCCAGTGTTTCGAGGACTATGTTGAACAGAAGTGGTGAGAGAGGGCATCCCTGTCTTGTACCAGATCTTAGAGGGAATGCCTTCAATTTTTCTCCATTCAGAATGATGCTGGCCTGTGGCTTATCATAGATTGCTTTTACAATGTTGAGGTATGATCCTGTTATCCCTAATTTTTCTAGCGTTTTGAACATAAAGGGATGCTATACTTTGTCGAATGCTTTTTCTGCATCTATTGAGATGATCATATGGTTCTTATTTTTAAGTCTATTGATGTGGTGAATAACATTTATTGATTTCCGTATATTAAACCAGCCTTGCATCCCAGGGATGAATCCTACTTGATCATGATGTATAATTTTTTTGATATGTATTTGAATCCGATTCGCCAGAATTTTATTGAGGATTTTTGCGTCAAGGTTCATTAGAGATATTGGTCTGTAGTTTTCCTTCTTTGATGTGTCTTTGTCTGGTTTCGGAATCAGGGTGATGTTGGCCTCGAAGAATGAATTTGGAAGTTCTCCCTCTTTTTCTATTTCCTGAAATAGCTTGAAAAGTATTGGTGTTAGTTCCTCTTTAAAGGTTTTGTAAAACTCTGCTGTATACCCATCCGGTCCTGGGCTTTTCTTAGTTGGTAGTCTTTTGATGGTTTCTTCTATTTCCTCTATTGTTATTGGTCTGTTTAGGTTGTCTATATCCTCCTGGCTCAATCTGGGCAGATCATAGGACTCAAGGAATTTATCTATGCCTTCACTATCTTCTATTTTATTGGAGTATAAGGATTCAAAGTAATTTCTGATTATCTTCTGTATTTCTGAAGTGTCTGTTGTGATATTGCCTTTTTCATCCCGTATGCTAGTAATTTGGGTTCTCTCTCTTCTTCTCTTCTTTAGCATGGCTAAGGGTCTGTCAATTTTATTTATTTTTTCAAAGAACCAGCTTTTAGTTTTGTCAATTTTTTCAATTGTTTCATTTGTTTCAATTTCATTAATTTCAGCTCTGATTTTAATTATTTCTTGCCTTCTACTTCTTTTGCTGTTGTTTTGCTCTTCTTTTTCTAGGATTTTGAGATGAAGTATGAGATCATTTATTTGTTGGTTTTTTCTTTTTTTGAGGAATGAACTCCAAGCAATGAATTTTCCTCTTAGAACTGCTTTCAATGTGTCCCATAGATTCCCATATGTTGTGTCTGTGTTTTCATTTAACTCTAGGAATTTTTTAATTTCCTCCTTGATGTCTTCTAAAACCCATTGATCACTCAGCAACCTATTGTTCATTCTCCAGGTGATGGATGCTTGATTTTTCCTTTTTTCTTTTATCATTGATTTTCAGTTTCATTCCATTATGATCAGATAAGATGCATGGTATTATCTCTACCCCTTTGTATTGTCTAAGAGTTGCCCTGTGACATAGTATATGGTCTATTTTTGAGAAGGTTCCATGTGCTGCTGAGAAAAAAGTGTAGCTACTTGATGTTGGGTGGTATAGTCTATATATGTCAATTAAGTCTAGGTTGTTAATTGTGTTATTGAGTTCTATAGTTTCCTTATTTAACTTTTGTTTGGAAGATCTGTCCAGTGGTGAGAGAGGTGTGTTGAAGTCTCCCATGATTATTGTATGGTGGTCTATTAGACTCTTGAACTTGAGAAGAGTTTGCTTGATGAACACAGCTGCACCATTATTTGGGGCATATATATTTATGATTGTTATGTCTTGTTGGTGTATGGTTCCCTTGAGCAGTATGAAGTGTCCTTCTATATCCCTTTTGATTAGCTTTGGCTTGAAATCTATTTTATTAGATATGAGTATAGACACTCCTGCTTGTTTCCGAGGTCCATATGAGTGATATGATTTTTCCCAACCTTTCACCTTCAGTCTATGTATATCTTTTCCTATCAAATGCGTCTCCTGTAGACAGCATATTGTTGGGTCTTGTTTTGTGATCCATTCTACTAGCCTGTGTCTCTTAATTGGTGAGTTTAAGCCATTAACATTTAGGGTTATTATTGAGATATGGTTTGTTCTTCTATCCATATTTGTTTATTGATGTTACTAAACCTGATTTGTTATCCTCTTTGACTACTTTCCCCCCTTTACTGTCCTACCTCCCATTGTTGGTTTTCAATGTTATTTTCCATTTCCTCTTCCTGTAATGTTTTGCCAAGGATTTTTTGAAGAGATGGTTTTCTAGCTGCGAATTCTTTTAACTTTTGTTTATTGTGGAAGGTTTTAATTTCATCTTCTAACCTGAAGCTTAATTTCGCCGGATACACGATTCTTGGTTGGAGCCCATTGTCTTTCAGTGTTTGAAATATGTTATTCCAGGATCTTCTAGCTTTCAGAGTCTGTGTTGAGAGATCAGCTATTATCCTGATTGGTTTACCCCTAAATGTAATCTGCTTTCTTTCTCTTGCAGCTTTTAAAATTCTCTCCTTATTCTGTATGTTGGACATCTTCATTATAATGTGTCTAGGTGTGGATCTCTTATGATTTTGCATATTTGGCGTCCTGTAGGCTTCTAGGATTTGGGATTCTGTCTCAATCTTCAATTCTGGGAAGTTTTCTCATATTATTTCACTGAATAGACTGTTTATTCCTTTGGAATGGAGCTCTGTGCCTTCCTGTATCCCAATGACTCTTAAATTTGGTCTTTTGATATTGTCCCATAATTCTTGGATGTTCTGCTCATGGTTTCTTAGCAGACTTGCTGAGCTGTCTATGTTCTTTTCCAGTTGAAATACTTTGTCTTCATTGTATGATGTTCTCACTTCTAAGTGATCTACTCTACTGGTAGTATTCTCAATTGAGTTTTTAAGTTGGTTTATTGTTTCCTGCATTTCTAGAATTTCAATTTGTTTGTTTTTTATTACCTCTATCTCCCTGTGAAATTGATCTTTTACTTCCTGGATTTGTTTGTCAATGTGATCTTTCATTGTCTGATTTTGCTGTCTCATGTCTTCCTTGAGACTCCAGATCATCTGAAGCATATATATCCTGAACTCTTTATCTGATATTCCATCTGTTGCAGCTATTACCTCTTCTAAAGTTGAGTTGACCTGCATTGCTTGTGGTCCTTTCTTTCCTTGTCTTTTCATACTGCTCGCGTTTCTTTCTGCTTGGTGCAACTGTTGTGTTTTGAAATTTACCCCCTATTTATTTATGTTGCTCTTGTATACTTGAAGAGTCTCCCTTGCAGGTGCGGGCGGCGGCTGTACCCCTACTCTAATTGGGGTGACGTGTCTACCACGCTGGCGGCTCTCTGGGCCTGTTCCGGGAGTGGAAGGCGGCTCTGCTCTGTCCCTATTCCAATTGGGGTGTCGTGACTACAATGCTGGCAGGTCGCTGGGCCTGTTCCGGGCGTGGGCGGTGAGCTTGGCTGGCGGGATTCCACCTAATGGCAGTCCCTAACCTCCCTGCTTGCTAATTAATGGCTTCTCTGAGGCGCCACGCCTTCTGTAGCTGCGGGGCAGGCTGCGCGAATCAGTTGGCCTGGATCTCCGGGGTCCTGCTGCTGGCTGTTTTGATGTTGCAAGCTGTTGGAGTGGTGGTGTATTCTTCAGCTTTCCTGGATGGTGGCCGCTGACTGCCTGGATGGAGTGTCCGCTGTTTTGATGTTGCACTCTGAAGGAGAGTGGCGGTGTATCCTTCAGCTTTCCCGGATGGTGGCCGCTGACTGCCTCGGTGGAGTGTCCGCTGTGGGGGATGGGACTGTACCGCTTGCTTCCCCTTCTGAGATCCCGTGCTCGGCCCAAGGGTCCGTGTGGGCTTGGCTGGTGGGATTCCACCTAATGGCCTTCCCTAACCTCCCTGCTTGCTAATTAATGTCTTCACTGAGGCGCCACGCCTTCTGTAGCCGCAGGGCAGGCCACTCGAATCAGTTGGCCTGGATCTCTGGGGCCCTGCTGCAGGCTGCTGGGATCCCTGGCACTCTATCACTTTGATTTTTTCTGCTTGCCCCTCCCCAGCGCTGGCTAGCCAGGTTTCGTTTTGGCTGCTACTGGGAGGAGGGGTTGGAGGTCAGGTGTCTCTAGTTTCCCCCTAGTCTTTTTGGAGGCTCAGCTTGCTCCTCCCTCTCCCGGCAAGCCTAGGAGAGATTTTATGCGAATTCCCGCTGTCTGGGGGGTGAGCTGAATGACACCGACCTGTTTTGATGTTGCACTCTGAAGGAGAGTGGCGGTGTATCCTTCAGCTTTCCCGGATGGTGGCTGCTGACTGCCTCGGTGGAGTGTCTGCTGTGGGGGATGGGACTGTACCACTTCCTTCCCCTTCTGAGATCCCGTGCTCGGCCCAAGGGTCCGTGTGGGCTTGGCTGGTGGGATTCCACCTAATGGCCTTCCCTAACCTCCCTGCTTGCTAATTAATGGCTTCACTGAGGCGCCACGCCTTCTGTAGCTGCAGGGCAGGCCACACGAATCAGTTGGCCTGGATCTCCGGGGCCCTGCTGCAGGCTGCTGCGAATATAAATGATTTCAACTCCCCAATTAAAAGACATAGATTAGCAGAATGGATCAAAAGACAAGATTTAATTATATGCTGACTATAAGAGTCTGATTTCACAGGCAAAGACACTCACAGCCTAAAGAAAATAGAATAAAACATTCCATGAAAATGGAGTCCATAAACAAGCCAGAGTAGCTATTCTTATATCTGAAAAAGATGATTTCAAGCAGAAAACCAATCAAAATAGACAAAGAAGGACATTATATCCCAATAAATGGGAAAATGCAAGAAGAAGCTATAACAATAGTAAATATATATGCCCCAAATGACAGCATGCCCGATTACTTAAAAAAAATACCCAACATTAAACCCCAGTTACATCACAATACAATAATTCTCGATGACTTCCACATACCCATTTAACCAATAAATGGCTCATCAAATCATAAAATCAATACAAATATAGCCAACCTAAATAATATTATAATATTAACAGCAACCTATACAATATTATATTATGTCAAGTGAACATAATATACATCTACAGAATATTCCACTATGAAAATGGCTGGATTTATCTTCTTCTCAACAATTTACTGAACCTTTCCAAAACAGATCATATTTTATGTCACAATGTCAATCCTAGCAAATAAAAAAAAGATGTATTTTCCTGCAACCTCTTGGATAATTATGTAATGAAACTAGAAATTAACGGTAAGAGCATAATAATAAAAATCCTATAAACATATGAGGGTTAAACAATACTAATTAAAATAAATAATGGATCAAGAATAAATGAGAGAAGAAATTAATAAATTATTCGAAACAAATGAAAACAAACACAACATATCAAAATCTCTGGAACAATATGAAAACCGAACTAAGAGAACAATTTATTGCATTGAGTGACCACATTAAAAAACAGAGAGATCCCAAATAAATAAGCTTGTGCTCCACCATGAGGCCTTAGAAAAAGATCAGACTAACTTCAAACTCAGTTCAAGAGGGAAAATAATAAAGATCAAAACTGAAAATGATGAAATTAGAATGAAAAAATATACAGGATCAATGCAACAAAGAGTTGGTTCATCCAACAAGTAAGATTGAAAAACCCTAGCCAAACTAACTGGGGTGGGGGAGGGAGATGGAAGAGAGAAAGACCCAAATCAACAAAATTAGAGATAAAAAGGAGATATCACCACAGATACTTCTAAAATCCAGAGGGTCATTGGAAACTATTTTGAAAATGTATACGCCAAGAAACTGCAAATTGACAAATTTCTAAACACATATAAGCTACTCAAATTGAACTAGAAAGATACAGAAAACCTAAATAGACTATTATCATCTAATGAAATCATAGCATTTAAAAGCCTACCAACAAAGAAAAGCTCAGGACCAGATGGGTTCTCTGAGTTCTACTAGATCTTTACAGAAAAATTAACACCAGTCTTCTTCAAATCATTCTATGTAATTGAAAGTGAAGGAACACTCCCAAATGCATTCTATGAGGTCAGTATATCCCTGATACCAAAACCAGATAAAGACACATCTTGGATAGAAAACTACAGGCCAATCTCCCTGCTGAACATAGATGCAAAAATCCTTACTAAAATATTAGCAAGCTACATTAAAAAATGTGAAGATGATACATCATGACCAAGAGGGATTCATCCCAGGCATACAAGTTTGGTTGAAAATATGCAAGTCAATAAATGCAATTTGCCACATAAATAGAATTAAGAACAAGAACCATATGATAAACTCAATAGACATAGAAAAGGCCTTTAGCAGAATATAGCAATCATTCATGTTAAAATGCTGGAAAAACTACAGATAGAAGAAAATTACTTTAACATTATAAAGACTAGATAGTACAAACCCAAGTCAACATTATACTGAATGGAAAAACCTGAAAGCTTTTTCTCTAAAATCAGGAACAAGAAAATAATGTCCACGTTAACCACTTCTATTTCATGTGGTTCTTGAAACTCTAGTCAGAGCCCAGACAAGAGGAGGAAGTTAAAGATTTACAAATAGTGAAAAGAAAAAGTCAAACTACCACTGTTTGCTGATGATAAAATATTATATCTAGAAGACCCAAAAAATTCCACCAGAAGACTCCTACAGTTGATAAATAAATTTAGCAAAGTAGCAGGATACAAGATCAATAATTGTAAACTAATAGTTTTAAATAAAACCATCCCTTTAACAATATCCTCAAAAACAAACCTGGAAATTAAGATCTAACCAAGATAGTAAAAGATCTCTACAGTGAAAATTATGAAACACTGAAGAAAGAAATTGAAGACGATCTCAGAAGTTGGAAAAACCTCCTATGTTTTTGGATAAGCAGAATCAATATTTTCAAAATAGACATACTACCAAAAGCAATATACAGAATCAATGAAATACCCATCAAAGTACCAATGACATTCATTACAAAAGTGGAAAAAATAGTTCTTAAATTAATTTGGAAGAATAAGAGACCCATAATGGTCAAAGCAATTTTGAATGAGAAAGGTGACACAGTATGCATTGCAGTATCTGACCTCAAATATAGCAAAACCAGGATGGCATCAATACAGGCATGAAGACAAATGGAATAGAAGATACAGGGAAAAATGCACGGTCATCTAATACTTGGCAAAGGTGTCAAAATTATATGTTAGAGGAGGATCCAAATGGGGGGGCCTGAGGGAAGCAGCATTCTATGTTGCTTGGTGACCTGGGACTCAAGTAGTGAAAATACTGCTTCTCTGTGAGAAATATTCCTGCTCCTGCATGGGCATCATGGCCACTGTGCCCATCCAGTGATCCAGGACTCAGCATCAAAGTAGGTCTCCGAACTACTTGCCCAGGCAGGATTACTGGGTACTCGAGGGACCATCAACACACACTCGGAACATTCAGCCACCCACCAAACAAAAATCACCCATGCCACTCCCACTCAGGACACCCCACAGCTTCCCATCCAGGAATTCCTGCTACCACTCCTGTGTGGATCCCCATCTACCAACATGAGGTTCCCCTGGTAGCCGCTACCTTGGGAATCATTAGCAGCAGACACAGTCCTCCACTTGCAGTAGCCTGCCTGCACCAAGGAACTTCATGCAGGATCTGAAGTCAGCCAACACTGCAAGCCACAGAGCTTGTCTCTGAACTCATCATCCAAAGTCATCACCTGACCCATCACCCCATATCTAAAAGAAGGCACCTCCATCTTGGGTCACCTTCACCAACATCTTCCAGGTATCCAGCTTCTAACTCCCCTCTCTTCCCAGTAGGCACTAACCCAGCACAGTGACATCCCGGTTACCTTCACCATCCTGAGGACAGAGATACCAGTTAACAACAGATGACCCCACCTATTAGATGAGAAAGGAAGCAGGAAAGACATGGATCTTCAATCAAAACAAGCCATGTGTCTTCCTTCAAGATTTTCTTTTTCTTTTTGTTCCTCTCTCTCTCCATTCTCCCACCCTCCTATTCCCAACATATGTGAAGTCAAGTATTTTGCATGAATTAGGATTTTAAGGACTAGGATGCCTGACTAGTATATTATAGTTTTGTTATATATTCTTTTTATTATTCTTTTTTTTTAATATTTTTCCCACCAATTTATTCTATTTTAACATTTTTTATCTTTATTAATATATATGTGTGTTTGCTTTATGTACTCTACTATCTTTCCCACTTACCTGTCTACCCAAAATTACTTTCTCTCCCTTCTCCTAACTTTCTCTCCCTTCTCCTGCTACTAATCTTCCTCTTTAGATTTCACACTTCCTAAGATATAACAATTCTACATCCTCACCTCCTACCTCCTCAGCATATCATCCTACTCCTTACCCCTAGTTCTATATCCTCCATCAGAAACTGTAAACCCTTTTTACAAACATACTGAGTATTCTGTAAATAATAATTGAATTCACCATTTATGTACAGTGTGACCAAACTGTAAATGTCTTAATAGCAAACATTTGTTTTTAAGGTGTATATTGTTTATATTGGGATCTGGATAAAATTGTCTGTCACCTCAAAGGAGAGATAGTGGATCCCTACAGGGGCACTATAAGCCTATAGTGTAAAAATGGTAATGCTTAGGATTCACAGTGCTAGAAGGGAAGACACAAAAGCAATATGAAAAGACAAGGGAAGAAAGTGTCCCAAACAAATCAAGATACCACATTATTAAAATTCATGGCCAGCACAGCAGAAGAAATGAGAAGAGAAGGAGTTCAGGATGTACATAATTAAAATGATCTACAAACTAAAGAATGATATAAAAGAGAAAATACAGCCACCGAAAGATCATTTTTAACAAAAAGCTACATAAACAAATAGAGGAAGCAAATTATTACTTCAATAGGGAGATAGAGGTCAAAACAACAACAACAAAACAGAAATCCTTGAAATGAAAGAAACAATAAACTAAATGAAAAGTTCAACTGAAAGCATCCAACAAATTAGATCACTTGGAAGATAGGACCTCAGACAATGAAGACAAAATATATAATCTTGATAAGAATGTAGACCACACAGTGAAAATGGTAAGAAATAATGAGCAGAACATTCAAGAAATATGAGATACCATAAAAAGACAAAATTTAAGAGTTATTGGAATAAAGGAAGGAATAGTTCCAAACCAAAGGAATGAGCAATCTAATCAATGAAATAAGAAAAAATTTTAAACATGAAGAATGAATTAGAAAACCAAATTCAAGAGTCTTACAGGATGCCAAATGAACAAAATCACAACATATCCACACCAACCCACATTATAATGAAAATGCCTAACATACAGAATAAGGAGAGAATATTAAAAGCCATGAGAGAAAGTAATCAGATTACATATAGAGGGAAACCAATTAGATTGTGTACAGATTTTTCAACCCAAACCCTGAAAGCTAGAAGATCCTTGAACAACATATATCAAGCTCTCAAAGAAAATAGATTCCAACCAAGAACCTTATATCCAGCAAAACTAAGCTTTAGATTTGATGATGAAATAAAAACCTTCCATTATAAACAAAAGTTAAAAGAATATACAACTCATACAACTCAAAAGCCTGCACTATAGAATATCCTTGGCAAAATATTCTATGAAGAAGAATTGAAAAACAACAATGAAAATCACCAAAGGGAGATATTATACTACAGTGAAAACTAATCAAAGGAGAAACCAAGTCAAGTTAAATACCAAAATTAAACAAAATGACTGGGTGTACAAATTATGTCTCAATGATAATCCTGAATGTTAATAGCCTAAACTCACCAATCAAAATACACAGACTGTAGTTTGGATTAAAAAAAAAGACCTGACAATATGCTGCTTCCAAGAGACTCATCTCATAGGAAAAGACATACACAGACTGAATGTGAAAGTTTGGGAAAAAACATACCAGTCACATGGACTTTGTAAGCAAGCAGGGGTTTCCATCCTCATATCAAATAAAGTAGACTTCAAGCCAAAGTTAATCATACTGCTTAAGGGAACCATTCATCAACAAGGCATAACAATAATAAATTTATATGCCCTAAACAATGGCGCATCTATGTTCATCAAACACAATCTTTTTAAGTTCAAGAGTCAGTCAGACCACAAAACGATAATTGTGAGTAACTTTAACATGCATCTTTCACCACTGGATAGACCTTAAAAAAAAAGCTAAAAAAAGAAACTATAGAACACAATAATACAACCAATAACTTATACTTAACTGATATATTTGCTCATCCTTCAGTGAGCAAATACACTTTCTTCTCAGCAGCACATGGATCCTTCTCTAAAATATATCACATATTATTCCCCAAAGCATCTCTCAGTGAATATAAAAAGTAGAGATACTATACTGCATTATATCAGATCACAATGGAATGAAATTAGAGATCAATGATAAAATAAAAAATAAAAGATACTCCAACACCTGCAGAGTAAATAATATGCTAGTGAATGAACAATGGATTGCACAAGACATCAAGGAGGAAATTAAAAGATTCTTAGAGATGAATGAGAATACTGATACAACATATCGAAATCTCTGGGACACTATGAAGGCAGTACTAAGAGGAAAGTTCATTGCATGGAGTCAATTTCTTAAAAGAAGAAAAAGTCAACAAATAAATGACCTAACATTGCATCTCAAAGCCCTAGAAAAAGAACAAATCAATACCAAAAGCAGTAGAAGACAGGAAATCATTAAAATCAGAGCTGAAATCAGTGAAATTGAAACAAAAGAAATAATTGAAAAAATTGACAAAAGAAAATGCTGGTTCTTTTAAAAAAAATAAATAAAATTGTCAAACACTTAACTATTCTAATGACGAGAAGGAGAGAGAAAACCTATCAGAAGGTGATACACAATCAATCAACAAATATATTTAAAAAAATGTTCAATATCTCTAATAATTAGAGAAATGAAAATCAAAACTAAGATTTCATCTCACTCCAGTCAGAATGGCAGGTATTAAGAATACAAATAACAGTAAGTGTTGGCAAGGATGTGGGGAGAAGGCCACACTTTTACATTGCTGGTGGGACTGCAAAATGGCATAGCCAATATGGAAAGCAGTATGAATATTTCTTAGAAAACTTGAAATGGAACCACCATTTGACCCAGCTATCCCACTCCTCAGTTTATACTCAAAGGACTTAAAAAGAGCATACTACAGGGACCCAGCCACATCAATGTTTATTGCAGCACAATTCACAATTGCTAAACTATGAAACCAATCTAAATGCCCATCAGTAAATAAATGGATAAAGAAAATGTTGTATATATACACAATGGAATATTACTCAGTAATAAAAGATAATAAAATCATAACATTTGCATGTCAGTGGATAGAGTTGGAGAATATAATGCTAAGTGAAGTTAGCCAATTCCAAGAAACCAAATGCCAAATGTTTTCTCTGATATAAGGAGGCTGATTCATAGTGGGTTTGGGAGGGGGAACATGGAAAGATTAGACAAACTCTAGATGGGGCAAAAGAGAGTAATGCATTCTGCTGTCATATATAACGAATTAGAATAAAAAATAAAAATTAAAAAAAATTATATGTTAAAGAAAAGACACCCTTTATAACAAATGGTGCTAGGAAAATTTTATATATACATGTACTAAATGAAATTATATACCTAAATATCACTCTACATAAGTCAAATTAAAATGGATCAAAGACTTAGGAATTAGAACAGAAATCTTGCAATTCCTAAAAGAAAACACAGAATCAACACTCCATCAAACAGATTCAGATAGTAGCATCTTCAACAAGACCACTAAAGCTCTAGAAATAAAACGAAGAATCAATAAGTAGAATGTCATCACATTAAAAAGCTTCTGCACATCAAAGATTAAGAAAGTGAACAGAGAGTCTATGGAATGAGAAAAAAAAATCTTTGCCTGTTACTCCTTGGCAGGGGATTAATATATAGTGTCAGGAGCCATTTATGGGCTGTGTGGACTATGTTGTGCATCCTAGTCTATTGAAGGGATAAGTCTGGAATTAGGAACTTCCTGTGGAACTCCCCACAGGGATTGATCACCTGATGCAGGTGAACTTCCCTCTCAAGCTCTGCCAAAGAACCAGCATAGCACCTGAGATCCCTGTGCCCTGAGAAGATGACAATCAACCTGCTCACTAGCAGATGTCATGATGCAAGACTCTACCCTTGAAACCTTATCCCTGCCTCTGATGTACCTCCTTAAATAAACCACCAGGGCCGTCTTTTCTTTGTCTAGTTCCAGTACCCATGTGGACTAGATCTAACAGGGGCTTCACTATTGTAAATATATTTCTGGCTATTTATGTTTTGTTTTTCAGTGATTATTTGAGACTTTAAGTTTTAGGGTAGCTTACATCCTCCTGGACAGGAAGAAGAACCCCCAATGAAATGCTAGTCATCACCCCCATTAATCTAGGATATATTAAAAACTCAAAAATTAATATACAACCCCCCCTAAATAACCCAATCATTAAATGAGCAAAAGAACTAAACAGAAATTTCTCAGAAAGAAGAAACACAAATGGCCAATAAACATAAGAGGGAAAAAAGATGTTCAACATTTTTAGCAATCAGGGAAATGAAAATCAGAGCTACAATAAGATTTCATCTCACTCCAAACAGAATGGCAATTATCAAGAATAAAATAATAATAAGTGTTGGCAAGAATGTGGGGGAAAATGTACACTTATACATTGTTGGTAGGATTGCAAATTAGTGCAACCACTTTGGAAAGCAGTGTGCAGATTCCTCAAAACACTAGGAATGGAGACACCATATGATCCAGCTTTCCCCACTCCTTTGTGTCTATCCAAAAGAACAAAATTGGCATACTGTAGCAATATAGCCACTACCATTTTTATAGCAACATAATTCACAGTAGCCAGATTATAGAATCAACCCAGATGCCCATCAATAGATGAATGGATTGGTTCCACAGTTTAGCTAAAGTGACTTGTGCTGCTATTAACATTGATGTGACTGTGTCCCTGTAGTATGCTGTTTTTAAGTCCTTTGGGTATAAACCAAGGAGAGGGATAGCTGAGTCAAATGGTGGTTCCATTCCCAATTTTCCAAGACATCTCCATACTGCTTTCCATATTGGTTGCACTAACTTGCAACTTTTCCCCCCACATCCTTGCCAACACTTATTGTTGTTCTTATGCATAATAGCTGCCATTCTGACTGGAGTGAGATGAAATCTTAGAGTAGTTTTGATTTGCATTTCTCTAATTGCTAGTGATGATGAACATTTTTTTTTTAGGTATTTGTAAATTGATTGAACATCATGTTCTGAGAAGTGTCTCTTCAGGTCCTTGGCCCATTTAAAAATGTGGCATATATACACAATGGAATATTACTCAGCAATAAAAGAGAATAAAATCATGGCATTTGCAGGTAAATGGATGGAGTTAGAGAAGATAATGCTAAGTGAAGTTAGCCAATCTCCAAAAAAAACAAATGTCAAATGTTTTCTTTGATATAAGGAGGCTGATTCATAGTGGAATAGGGAACAGGAACATGGAAGGAATAGATGAATTACAGATAGGGAAGAGGGGAGGAAGAGAAAGGGAAGGGTCAGGGGATTAGCAAGGATGGTAGAAAGGGACAGACATCATTATCCAAAGTACATGTATGAAGACACAAATTGGGTGTCAACCTACTTTATATACAAACATAGATATGAAAAATTGTGCTCTATATGTGTAATAAGAATTGTAATGCATTCTGCTGATATATATATATATATATATATATATATATATATATATATATATATATATATATATAAATAAAATGAATGGGTAAGAAAATGTGGTATATATACACAATAGAATTTTACTCAGTCATAAAGAAGAATTAAATAATGGCATTTGCTAGTAAATGAATAGAAATATATATATAAAAAAACATGCTTGTGTGAAATAAGCCAATGGCTCAATGTTTTCTCTAAACGTTTTGCTAATTCAAAATAAGGGAAAGGTGGCAGTGGGGCACTGGATAGAATAATAGGGAAGATCAGTGGAGTAGGAGAACTGGAGGGAAGAAAAAAGAGAAAGGGAAAGAAATATAGAATGAATCTAACAGATCATGTTATATACATATGTAAATGTACCAAAGAGAATTTCCCTTTTATGCATATGTAGAAACTACCAATAAAAAATAAACAAAGGAATAAAAGGAAGATCAGTAGACAAAAGGAAAGAGAAAAGGGGAAGGGCAGAGGGCAGGAAAAGGGAGGGGAAAGGAGATTGAAATAAAATTACTCATATGAATAATTTTGTCAAAATTAACCAAACTACTATATATAATTTTAACTCTCTAATAAAACAAGATTTGACTCCCCCCCCCCCACAAAAAAGAGGATACTGTACATCTCTGTGTTTGAATTTTGCTGAGAGTTTATTTTTTTGTAGGGGGAAGAAGAAGCTGAATGTTCAAATACCTTGGAAATCTTAAAGTTATAAAATCATCCTAAAGATAATTTAAAATAACTATAAGTACTTTTAAGTAATTATGGATAGTTTTAAAGATAATTTGGTGGAGTTTGAAAAATAATGCTTATTTGGCAAGGAATAATTAGTGCTGTGATAAGATGATACTACATTTTTATGTTGTGCATTGTCAATGAATACTCACAAAAGTCTTGTGTTAGAGATTATTTTCTATATTATTTTCAGATATGAGACTGAAAACTAATGGTTGCCTGAATGAATTCTAAAAATCCTTGCCACTAATATATTTTGGAATCAAAGTTCAGCATAATCTTAAATTCTGAATTTCAATTATTTACCGCGATAGGATAATATTAGTAGATGACATTCTTCAAATGCATAGTACTTGTCAGGCACTGGTATATTTTTACATATTAACTCACTTAATTCTTATGCTTATATTCCTACTTTATGTATAAGTAAAATTGAGCCACAACACATAGTTATTGTATAATATTATTGCAAGTACTTTTTCAATAAACACATATGCTTATTATTCTTTTCAAGTTTAGGGAGTCATGTGTTTGCACATTTATTTTACGTCTTTTGTCACCTTATTTGATGGGTTCTAGGTGATAAAAACAATTAACATTTATTGAATACATACTGTTTGCCAAGAAATATGTTAAATGCTTAATTAAGCTCATCTCATTTTATCTCCAGAGCAATCCCACCAGATATTTGGAATAACCACATAACACTGGTAAAAAACTGATTAAAGAATTTAACAAATGCATACTAGGGTGCCCAGCTAGTAAGTGAAAAATCTCAGTTTTAGAGACAAACTCTCTTACTCCATAAATGTAACATAGAGACTCTTTTAATGAGAAAGAAGTGTGAAAAGACTTAGGGGATTCCAATTTAGTTTGCTAGAAAGAAACATACATTTTCAAATTCACAAAGCAGAGATAAGAATACACCCTCAATTTTAAATAAATCAACCATAATAATAAACAAATTAAAATCTAGCTTTATATCTCTAATATATTATGATTAATTTTAAGTAGTGAAAAACCATAGTACTTAGTTTATTAAATGCTACATTAAAACTATGCATTATTTATCAGACATGCCAATTTCTGGAGTTTTCTGTCAATAAATTTTAGGATACCTAAGATTTGACAAAATATGCAAATTTTATGTAATATATGAACAATTTTGGCCTAGGTTATCAGAAACACTTTCTTGAAAAACCAGATTACTTTTTATCCATTTAGGAAAAATGTAAATAATGCTAACAAATTTTTTTGAACTCAGTTCTTTCAAGAGTGTCAAGCTTATCATCTTGGAAACACAGCTCTTATTATAATTGCAGGCAATGCTTTTGGAAAAAAAATGTAGACTGCTTCAGTGAAACTTAGCATATTCCAAATTCTCAATAAATAACTAATGAATATCTAAATGCTACAATAGAAAATAATCACTGGATAGACTGTTTGCTGTTAGATTTTGCCTTAACTCAATAATATCCAAACCTTCTCAGTGTCTTTCAATGTTTAGATAATTTCTGACAAAGCAGATCTAAAACATAGGGAAAGGTGCAATGTCAGGCAATGATAGGTAATCTATCAACCCATCCCATGATTAAACTATATAAATTTGTTTTATAATGTGATACAAAATGGCAATAACTAATTGAATTTTTTAAAAAAATATTTATGAGCAATTATTTACAAAATACTATTACTATATTGGAATGGGTGTTTGAAGTAATAAATAAAACAAATATGGTCTTCCCTCACTAATTTTATATTCTGCTTTCTTACATTGAATATATATATATATATAATTTCTTATACCTTTATTTCATTTATTTATTTTTATATGGTACTGAGGATTGAACCCAGCGCCTCACACATGCTAGGCCAGTGCTCTACCACTGAGCCACAACCCCAGCCCTGCATCTTTTGGTTTTTTATTTTATTTTTTTACCCCTATTTAATGCCCCTGTAATCTAATCAGTCCACCCACGTTTGCATGGGCTAACTTCGTGATAATCATGGCTGGTGGTACATGGCTGGATGAGGTGGGTCTCTGAGGCATGCCCTTGGGGATTTTATTTTTCCCTCTGGATCCTTTATTTCTCTTTCTCTCCTTTCCAAATGTCATGAACTGAATAGTTTTCTCCACCATACCCTCCTTCCAGGATGTTCTGCCTCACCTTGGGGCCATACCAATGAAGTTAGTTGGTCACAGATTGAACCTCTGAAACTAGGAACCCCAAATAAACTTCTCTTCCTCTCAGATGCTGTTGTTTGGTATTTTGGTCACAACAATGAAAGGCTAACATTCAATCTATAACCTCTTCTATGCATTTTCTTTTAGGTGTTCTAGACCCTATTTTAAGAAGCTTTAAGGAAATTCAAGTGGGTATAACACTATGGCACAAAATCCTACTTATCTCCCAATGTTCATCTTTCCTTGCTTTCTATAAAAGAATCCCTGATTTTCAGCAAGCTGTATAGCACTTGGAGTAAGACAGTGATCCTAAGTATCAGTGCCATAAGATTAAGTTCTGGTAAAAGCTTGTATGTGGAAGTAGAGTAGGTAATATATAGGAAGTGTCATTGCATATGGGAAGATTGTCCATCTTTGGTCCTGTTTGTTTTCAATTTCTGGCAAGAATGCAGAATTAATTGCCTGAAATGTCAGCCGTCATTCTGTGTCATCAGGGGACTCTCCACTCTCCCAGTTCTCCCAAACTCTAGCAGACTGATAAGAGGATACAACATGCTGTGTCATCTTAGACTTACATAGATTGTTTCTTCAGTGTGAAAGAGAAATTACTGCTAAATAAACAGAAAGTGTATTGATGGATTTCATGGAATACAGTGTGTTAGAAAATAACTGCTAATCACTACAGGGTTACTTTTTAGGTGATAAAATATTATATTAAAAATTGGTACTTGGGCTGGGGATGTGGCTAAAGCGGAAACGAGCACACCTGGCATGTATAGGGCGCTGGGTTCAATCCTCAGCACCACATAAAAATAAGTAAAGATGCTGTGTCCACCAAAAACTGAAAAATAAATGTTTAAAAATTCTCTCTCTCTCTCTCTCTTTCTCTCTCTCCTCTCTCTCTCTCCTTCTCTCCCTCCCCCTCCCTCCCTCCCCCCCTCTCTTCTCTCTCTCTCTCTTTAAAAAAATAGTACTTAAATAACTATGAAAAGACAAATAAAAAGAACTGGATATTTTAAAAGGCATCAAAAAGATTAACTTATGGTGTGTTAATCACATCTAAATCAAACAATAGAACTAGTATTATTAAAAGTAGCTTATGTCACTCTATGGTTTAATTTGGTCTCATATAATTTAGGAACATGTTTGTGAAGTCTATTTTCAAGGGGACTCAAATTTATCTGAATTTCTAACTTCTTACTATGCATTAACACATAAGTACATTTTAGGAGAAGTAAAAATAACAACATAAAATGACAACATCTGTCTTCTACAGTCTAAAATCTACTCAGAATTAAGTAACACCAAATCAAACCACTAACCTCCTAGGGATTTTTGTGTGTTTTTTATTGTATAATTGAAAGTTACTTGAAATCTACTACATAACAAACTGTGTAATTAGAAATTTTTGAAATATGTTGATGATAATGTGGGGACGTACTGAGGAATAAAATCTGAAAAATTATGATATATCCATGCATGGATATACCACAATGAATATATTTACATACATAATGTACTAATTAAAAGTTAATGATAACAATCAGTATAGTAGAAGAAGCAGATTAGGGGGAGAGAAGGAAGAAGGGGCAGGAGAAGGTAGGGAAGGCAGGGAATAAGACTGATCAAATTATGATTTGTGTGGTGTCCATTATGACATAGAGTCCTACCATAAAAAAAAAAAACCTGTTCAAAATAAGTATCATGTACATAAGATTAAGTTCTGGTAGAAGTTCTGGTAAATTTTGTATTTTAACCTTTTTTTAATGGTGCCTTTTCTATCCTTGTAACTTAATATATACCTGTATTTAAATTGCACTTGTAAATTCTAAAGTATCAAAACCTCTTAATAAAGTTGTATCCCATTAAAAAGCTATAAAATAGTGATTACAAAATTTTTTATGGAAAACCCACACTAAATAGCTTTTAGGAATAGGGTTTATGCCTCTCAATCCAAAATTTGTACATCTTTATCCTCAACAGATTGACTCAGGAACATCACTGTTCTGAAAAATGCATCTCCAAATTATTGGAACACGATTTCATGAAAATGCTTAATGTTGTATTGAAATAGATGGCAACAAAAATCTAAAACTACAAATGGGTGAATTACCCTCCAATGTCTTCTTTATGAGTGACACTGTCAAAATTTTCGAAGTTGATATTCTGCTACCGTAATTGATAAAACTTAAAGAAATAATCATGCTCATCAAAAAAGTTACTGTTATACAAATGCCTATATACTAAAGGAGAAACAAATAAAAAGTTCTAATTCTGAAAATAATACAATGGTCCTTTAGTTACCAGAAATAGTCATATTGAAAAACCTGTAAGAATGTGTGAAAGTTTACAAAATGGGTTTAACCTTAATGTAAATCAATCAGTAACCATGGTAACATCCATTTTCATCTCACTTCAAGAATTTCACCAGCAGAGATAAACTTAGAGACTGCCTTATGATTGCTGTTGTGACAATTAGATCCTTATCCCTCCCTGTCTAAAAGGAGATAGTAGGTTTTAGATGTTACTGGTTCCCTTCAAGCTTACTTTCTATGGTTGGCTACTTCAATAAAGTCCAGGAATGTACACATTCTTCTTCTGTTTGTGTTACTATACTTTCTTGCCAGTCATCAACTCAGAGGCAAAAGTCAGACATATAGTGATGTCTCTCAAATGCATATACAAGTCAACTGTGATTTTGGATAAAATTAGATTCTCACGGATAGCTTTGGACTTGTTTAGAAATGCAGGCTCTCAGAAACAGGGATCTGAATCTTCACTTTAACAATCCAGGCAAGCTATTTAAAGCTTTCCAAACCACAGTTTCTTTATCACTAAACAGGTAGTCCTAAAATCATGAATGTGAAGTGTCCCCCAACTTCTTTCTCACCTTAATTTCTCATCTGCTCAAATTTGCTCCATCTCAATTATATGATGTTTCATAAAATCTCCTCTGACTTCTATTCTTTACAAGAGACAGCTGCAAGTTGCTATAATCTTCTTCCATATTTCTTTCTTTTTTGCTATGGTTGCACCCAAATGTTTTTCTCATGCTTCTTCACCATTTATTTCTCAACAATTACTTTAGCCATTATTTTCCTAATATCCACCTAAGTGAAATTTTTCTGACTTCCACACATTCTGGACCTTCTTCTCTATCACACATTTTTAAGTGAATGAAATTAATTTGTGAGAATAACTTCAATGTTCCTATTCTTCACTTTAAAAATACATGTGCATCTTCATGCATTCCTCTTCTACTCTTTCTAAGAAACAGTTTCTTTCCTCCTTGCATTCTTATTTTGAAACCCTCTTGCCCATCCTGAATTACCATGTGTACTTTATGATTTTTCTAATGACAACCAATTTCTCATTCTCTAGTTGATCTTTCCTTTCAGCCTGTAATTTCAAGCCTTACCTCTCCGGGAGAACTTTGTCCTTGACTGTCCTAACTCTTCAGGCTCTTTTCCATTTTCCTGTTGGGTGAATACTGTACATTTACTTCTTATACGTAATGATATTTTTCTCACCCTAAAAACTCTAATAATACTCTTTACTGAATATCTCCAATGATGCTGGGACATCAATCCCAAGTTCCCTTTAAAGTCATCATCACCCTGGAGCATTTGCAGCATGCAATGAATGTTAAACACTTCTTCCTTCATAAAAGTCACTTCTTCCAGAGATTCCATCACTGCCTTCTTGTCTATTCTTACATTTTTGTTTGTTTTCATATTTTGATGATATGTTCTTATTGCCTTTGCCTTGTTTTTCTTCCTTTTCAAGCATGTTTAAATGCAGACAATTTTTCTGCCCATCCTTGCTCAGTGATAGACACAATGGACAGGGACCCAGCTGTGCCTGGGAATTTTTAATGAATACATAAGTCAATACGTGAACATATTTTACAATCTTCTTCTCCTTTCTACATGTTCCTATTGAAACTTACCTTTAATAATTTGGTTTTCAATTATCAGTTTTATAGGAAATATTTTTCAAAACAACATTTCTAGATCTGACTGTACTTCTTGGTTCAAGTCCTACTTTCTAAACTTCTGACTAGATAGTTCTGCCTACACATTCCCCAATTGTCCTGAACGAAAAATACTCAAAACGAAATGTATCCCCTTGATGCCAAAACCAATATTGCTTTCTGGATTCTTACTTTCTGTCACTGACACTTTGAACTTAAACCAAAAAAAAAGCTATTACTGACTCTTTTTTTTCCCCTTCAATCTCCTTATCCACTCACTTATCAAGCTCAGCAATTCTACTTCTGATGTCTTTGTGGAAATAAAGACCACCTGCATGTGAATAGACAGATGCTATTTGTTTGTAGTTGGCTACTGCAAGGGAGTCAGACATTGTCGCTTGCTTGGCATGGACCCACTGGTAGGTAGGGGAACAGCAAAGGGTGACAGTGAAAGAGGAAAGGCTCTGATGGGAGACTGTTAGCACAGGGAAGGCAGAGGTGGGATAACTGGATGCAGAGTAACTTCTGAGATTTGTTTGGGAAGCATATTTGTCTTTCTCTGGTTGGTCCTGCAAGGACATGGAGGCTAGAATAGGGAAACTGGCAGTCATTGATCTGAAAATGGCCTGAAGGTCTTGATCACCCTGAGACAACTGCTGCAGAGTTTGTGGTATGATTTCCTAGGATGGGTGCTGAAGAAGTCATAGGTCATAAATGGTCTGGCTTCTCTATTTGCATATTCAGGCTCCTGTATCTCACTGCCCTATCACCACCTTCTAATCCCAGGGCCATCCTTCAATTTAGGTAGTGGTTACATTGTGTACTACTTTATTCACCTCTTAAGAGCAGACTCTCAGATCCTCCCACACCCAAAGAAGAGTACAGTACCACATGCATATAGTTCAGTGAATAATTGTTAATACAAAAATCTAATATAATTAGCTTAATGGGAATTATTATGTGGTCATGTATCCACAGAAAAGTCATAATCTTATGAATTGAATTTTGTGTATCAAAGCACTTGTTTTCTTCTAAATACTGAAAATATTTTTGTTGAACAATTCTGTTCCTTGCAGTTGTCAATTGTCCAAAATGAAATCTACATACAGTATATTAAAAATAATTTAGTTAGTCTCAGGGACGACATTATTTTTCATACTTCTTTGAGGTAAAAAGCATTTTCTTTGTTCAACTACTTAAATATCATTTTTAAATTAGTGTTATGGTTTAGATATGTGGTGTCTCACACAAAAAAATTAGGAGGTAATGTAGGATTGTTCAGTGGTTAAATGATTAGACTATTAGATCTATGACCTCATCAGTGGAGTAATCCATTTTGATGAATTAATAATTTGAATGGATTACTGAGTGGTCACTGGAGACAGCTGAGGTGTGAATACAGGAAGCATGCCACTGGGGCTGTGCCCCTAGGTATTATATTTTGTCATGGCTCCTTGCTGACTCTCTCTGCTTCCTGACTACCACAAGCTAAATAGCGTTCCTTCACACCAAACATTTCTACCATGATGCTCTGCCTCATCTTGGGCTCAGAAAAGTGGAGTTGGCTAACCATGGATGGAACCTCTGAAATCATGAGCCCAAAATAAATTTTTCCTCCTCTAAGTTGTTTTTGCCAGATACTTAGGTCACAGTGACAAAAAGTTGACTAACACAAATAGTAAAACCTATGAACATTTGCATGTTTTTCTATCACTTTCAGAGGCTGCACATTGATAAGTAGAAGGCATTTCTTGGATACCATGTTGATTTTTAGCCCTTTGTACACCTAAGCTATTCTGATTCATGCCTATCAAAAATAAAGGAAAAAAATAGATAGTCTTTAATATCATTTCTGTAATCTCTGATTTAATTAGCATTTTGAGACTGAATACATTTTATTAGAATTAAGATTCGAATATAATCTTATTCCTCTTTATCTATCAATAAGTATTTATTGAATACCTAATATGTTTCTAAGTTCCATATCAGATACTGGGAAGCATGAAGCACTAGCTCTTCCTATGTTTCTAATATAAGGAAGCCAATCTATCATAGCAGTGTTGAATAACCCAAGATGAGGGAAAATATGGGAAAATACGTGTATATAAAAGACAAAGTATATGACACAAGTATCATTGCTGAACATAATGAAAGAGGAGAAATTTACAAAAAGAAAACCAATATTCCTTCAGGAATTAATCACTATTCTAGCTGCATTTTATCTGGTAATTTGTTCAGGTTTCTGTAATACTCATAATCAATAGTAATATAACAGTTATAGTTGATAAGAGCAGTAATGTTGAAAGCAAACACGTGTAGAAATTGCATGTGTTCTAGGATTTTTCATACATTTGCCCATTTAATCCTCCTAAGAACTCTAAGTGGCAGGTACTTCTACTTTATCTATTTTATAAATAAATTAACTTAGGAACAGAGCAGTTAAATAACTTGCCCAAGGGCATGAATCTCGTTAAAAGAGGAGCCTGATAATGATATAGTTTTATATGCTGTTAGAATTTTTATGAGGTAATTTAGTTGAAGCACCCACTGCAGTGACTGATTCTGCATCTGCCCAATCAACATCAGTTTACTTCATTCCAACTAAGTAGGAGTTACCTAATCTTCTCAAACTTCAGAGTATACCAGAATGGCCAGAGGGCTTGGTAATACCCAGATGTATGAGTATTTTTCTTAGCTTTTCTGATTTAATAGGTTGGAAGTAGTACCCCCAAATCTGTATTTCTAACAAGTCTCCTAGTGATGTAAATACTGCTGACCAAAGGACTTTGTGAACTCCTGACCTGGTGTTTACTAAAGAGAATTACCTCTCTCCAGAAGCTGACTCTCAGTGTTAATTCTCAAAGACTGTTTTAAGAATAAAGTAAAGATTTACACAAACAGAGTAAAAGAAAGACAAATACAGATACTAGTGAAATTATAAAGTTACCTTGTGTGTATGTGGATGTGCAAACATGTAACAACAAATCGAATCATTATGTACGACTATAACACACCAATAAAAAATGTAGAAAGGGGAGAAATAACTTTAAAAAAATTAAAAACCAAAAAAGGAGAAAAATCATCAATGAAATTGTCAAGAAAAAGTCCCAGAACCAAAGAAAGCAAATTTCCAAATTAAAAGGGCTCACTAGGTAAATCAGAACAATGGACAAATATAGACCCAAAGCACAGTCTTGTGATATTTCAGAATATAGAGGATCAGATCTGAGTTAAAAAATAAAATTATACAGACACAACAAAAGGAGGAGGACAAATACAGATTGGATAGTAACATAAAAACATGTCAATGTACATTATTTCCATGTTGAATAATCAAGCCTGCTTTCAAAAGAGGCATTTCTACTCCAGGTTTTTTAAAGATCAGGACACCAAAGACATTAAGATTAAGTATTCTGGCAGAAGTTATATTAAAATCCTAGAGAAATGGTTGAAACTAGAATTTAGAAATGTGAAATTTCAACATGCAACCCAGTTCATTTATCTACTTTGTATTCTTGCAGAATTAAAATAATCTGCCAAGGTTAAAAAGTGTGTCAAACTTCACCCCCAAAGGGAAGCAGCAGAAGACCGAAGATACCTTCCTCTGAGATCTCTCTTTTCAACAAGAAACACTTCATCGTTGGCAGTATATACAGATGTATTAAATATGTTTTATAAAGGTCAGCTTGCTCTGAAACCTGAAATAAGAACTTGACATGATGGGTCTACAAATCCGGCTAAATCTTATACAGCTCTAAGATATTTAAATGCAGAACATTCTTCGGAGACAATAAACAACAGATTTTATTCACAACATGGGCCTTCTATCCTTGCAGTTTCTGTGTCTGAAAACCTCAGCAACTGCTGAAATATTCAGAAAGATGTGTTTTATCAAAAATAATTGTGATTTTGGTATCAACTGAATAAAAAATATTGAAGGAACAAAAAAATAACAACAAAAAAACCTACTGCATTTGTTCTCTAACTTGGGTTAAGGATACTCCTACAGCAACTTCAGGTAAATACCTGTAAAATACCTATTAGGTGTCAACCAAGGGTATGCAAAAAGATGAATTATGAGACTTTAAATTATGTTCTAATTCTGATTCTATGAAACTATAGAAAATGTTATCCACTAGACTTTTAGTTCTCTGTATTTTTCACTGCTTGACCACAGATAAACAAATTCATTGCTATCAGTAGAACAAAATTTGTGGATACCATTTATAGTAGGGTGTCCTGATAAAACATATAAGGCAATATTTGCAATATGTTTATATTAATGAAGCATTTATTGCTTATATAAAATTCAAATTTAGAAAGGCATTTTGGCATTTTTTCCTAAATCTAGCAACATTTAAGCTTCTTCACTAGACTGTGGCTTTGCAGTTTAGTACAAATTCCTCTATGTGAGTGGCACCTGCAAGATTCCCAATGGATCAGTAATGAAGCAAGCTACTGGTTACCAAAATGTTCTCATCCGTGTTATGCTTGGAACATTTCCTCTGATTCCTGTTTTAGCATCTTGCTTTTTTTTTTCTAAACTCTAAGATAGTCTAAAAAATAACTTGCAATATTTAACTGTTTCTTAAATATAAATTACATATGTTACATTATATATGTTTATATAATATGTAATTACATATAATGTGTTTTATGTGAGCATTATTAAAAAATGGAAAGTAAGTTTTGTTTCCTAAATGTCTTTCCCTGTTTTAAAAGTTCTTTTGTTATTTTAAATTAGGATATAAGTTCTCTTTTTCTTATATCATTTTTAGATATAGGAAAAAAATCTACTGATACATAACAATTAAAGGAAATTGTGTTTCTGACTCTTGACTAAACTCATGGAAAATGGGATTTTTCTCAGGTACTTAATCAGCAATCTATGTAAACATTGAGCACATCGTGTTCCAGTGATACTTCAAACCCAGTCATATCAGCATTAAATAGCTTTTAGGGTAATTATGACTAATATTCACAGTATAGCACTACAATTTATGAGTTATTGGGTTTACATTTAAATCTGAAATGCCATGAGTTGTAAGCCCTACCATTGTTTTATAACACACTACAAAAGAAAAAAGTAGGTACATTTTATATATATAGTAAACAGAGACCAGTCCTCTATCAGTAGATGATGGAGTCAGTTTAAGAGCAAGTGAAATAGGCTCAAGCATACAGGGCTTATGACAGTAGAAACTTTGATACATTTTTCTGGAGGTCACATGGCAATACCTATTTGAAGCTCAAAACTACTCATACATTCTGAGTGCAATTCCTCTTACCTAGAACACAGTGAGCAAACATTTAGGAGCAAATAGATATTTATTTAATTTTTTAGGAGTGTGTGTGTGTATGTGTGTGTGTGTGTGTGTGTGTGTGTGTGTGTGTGAGAGAGAGAGAGAGAGAGAGAGAGAGAGAGAGAGAGAGAGAGAGAGACAGAGACACAGACGGACAGACAGACAGAGACACAGAGACACACAGAGAGATACACTAGGGATTGAACACAGGGATATTGGAGTACTCTGCTCTTGGCTACATTCCCAATCTCTCTACTCCTTTTTTGGGGACAGGTCTTGAACTTTGGACACTTCTGCCTAAATCTCTCAAGTAGTTGGGATTATAGAACATGCACCACCACATATGACAAGCAAATAGATTCTTAATAAGAACATTCATAAAGTAAAATTCAAATAGAAATAAAATCCAGCTGGCAAAATATATTGTGAAATGTGCAGTGATTATATTTCCATTTTTTGAAACATACCACAAACAAGATTCATAGAGCAACTGCCATTTTACAATTATTCTTATATAACATATCAAAAGCACTTTTCTATATTATAACAGAATGTGAGCTCCCCATAGGAAGGTCTTTTTCATTAATACATCCTAAGTTGTTTCCCATGGTTTAACACATAGTGCACAAGAAATATTTGTAAGGCATTCCAATACCTGTGATGTGTTGTTCAAGCTTATAAAAACAGCATGTAAAGAACACTGACAATATGATCTCAAACTATTCATACATGAACATTATCTGTATTATTATTTCTATTGTATCCTATAGATCATATTTTTATAATGTAATGCATTTACTAATCAGAAATCTAAAATATGTCACTTTAAAAATAACAGTCCTATTTTATAAGACTTTCAAGGTAAGGTAACTGATATTTTATTATTCTAAAATGAAAAAAAATGTTATATACTGAAGAATAAGTTTAAATTATAGGTAGAAATCTTAGCTGACATCCTATACATTGCTTTTTTAAATTTAGAAATAAAAACAATTCCCCCCAATCCTTAGACTGCATCTGATCTTTGCTTGCTTTGTAAGAGTTCTCCACAGATTAATAATATTGGTCATTTATTATACACATGATACATTTTCTCAGATTGGCATTGGCTTTGGTTATCATAATTTGGAGGCAAAGTAGATATAAAGTTTTACATAATAAAACACATATTGGTCTCTATTTTGGTATCTTAATTAGAATGCTTTCTATAGTAAGCTAACTGACTCCTTAAAGATATCCACACCCTAATCTCTGGATACTGTAAACATTAGCTTACATGGTAGAAGTGACTTCAGAGATCCAATGAAGAGTAATCATCATAAAATAGGGAGACTATCTGCGTATGTCCAGTCTAACCATGTGAATCCTTAAATAGGAGAAGAGTTTTCTCTGGCTACAGTTAGAAAAGTCAGAGAGGTTTAGTTTAAGAAAAGGGCAACCTACCACCCCTCGAGGTATAGGGACATATGGAAGGATGAGTGGGAATGTGGGAAGCCTTTAGAAACAAAGACCTGTCTGTTTGACAGCCATCAAGGATGTGGGCTCTGTCTTATAACTCCATGGAAGCAATTAAGGCCAACAGGCAGAATGACCTTAGACACAAATTCACTTCACAGCCTCCAAAAAGGAAAGCAGCACTGCAGATAGCCAGACACTGCCTTGTGGGATTCTACCCAGAGGCCCAGCCAAGTCAGACTGTGCTCAGACTTCTGACCTACAAAATGTTGATTTAATGAAAGGGTGCTGTTTTAAAATTCTGAATTTGAGACAGTATATTATGGCAGGAATTTTTTTAAAATACCCTAATACACTTTCATTAAAATGAGTTTATAAATATTTAGCTATGCCTTCTCTAGCACCTTTCAGGGTTTTTTTGCATCTAAATATTTTAAATATTTGTAATTAAGTTCTGTTTTATGTCATTTTCAATATGGACTTAAAAATATTTGTTCCCCAAATTATTTAGTCATTGTTATAACACCTGTTATAAAATAATTGGAGAATCATTTTCCCACTGATTTGACATGAACCTTTAAATGATACAAAATCCTAAGTATAATTATGACATTTTACTTAATTTTCATTCTGTTCTGTTTCCTTGAAGTATGGGTGTTTGTATGAATGAAGCATAGATAATAACAGGATAAAACAAAACGTGGAACTGTCTTTGTGTTTCTTTATGTTTATAGGATCAGATATAATTTCAAAACTACTTGAAGTGCAAAGTCCCAGTCTGTCCAGTATAAATGAAGAGGGACATTGTAGGATACATTATTTGACAGAAGGACAAAGGAAAAAAAATAGTAAATTATTTATTATGAGAGAGGAGTTAAACATGGAGCAATCAATCTGAAAAATTTTCTCCTGTAGCCAAAACCCAGGAGGTTTACATTCCCTTCCCCATTCCCCACTCTTGCAAGAAATATCAATTCTCTAGTAAATGCAGTGAATTTCTTTCCCCACAGCAAACAAGCAAAGACAGGAATTAGTTTACTTGAGGGATTGCAAGGACTGATATAGTGTCAATAGCAGCAGGAGTGAACAATAATAGAGTTAACAATAATAAAAACTCAGAATGTTTACCACTTGCTTTCAGAGGAGGGGGATTTCCTATAGGATGGCCACACAAAATCATTCATACTTTTTCTGATGTAAACTGAGGACTTGTTTTGTTTTCATTTCCTTGTCTTTGTTCCTTTCTGGCGCAAGGAATGCAAATACTATATGTAACAGGTTCCTGCATATCAAATACTATATCTTATCTATTTGCCTATTAAAGGGTCTGACTACTGAAAAATCTATGTCCTTTGTTGTTGTTGTTACTTGGACTCTAATAGTCCATAGAAGAGTTTTATGGGAATGTGTTGTATAAGGTGACAAGGAGTGCTTTGAAGTCCATGCTGATCATGTGAGAGGAGTCACCACAGATTATAGTGGACTGGAGAGCAAATGCAAATGATCAGGTGTGGAAATATTTCCACACAGTATCCCAAGACCTTAGTAAATTTGCCCAAGGGAGGAGACTCTATCCAGAAGGTCAGAACTAGATTACAACCCACACAAAAGTCATGAGGAAGTTTAGTCATTTTCCATCTGATCTTTAGCTTTCCTCAGAGTAAGAACCACTGGTCATCTAACTTTCACCTTGAGAAAGCATCCCTTTTTGAGCACATTACTCTACCCACTGACTAAGTAGGAAGTGTAACCCCCTTTGTGACTTAACTCAGTACCCTTCCATTACCCAATGAAGACACCTGCAATCTTAGGAAAGGTGACAGAACCCTGGCTATAGACAGACATGGTAGCACAGGACAGCACAGTGGTCCTTGGATGTGGTCAATGACTATAGTTAATAATCTGGTTATTACAATTCTATAGTATCTATGGCACTGAAACTGTCAGGTCAATATGGAATCATTGTGGAAGACAAAAGAAGAGCTCTTGATATTCTAATGCAAGAAATTATTTAAAAATGAAATTTGAAGATAAGCAAATCAGAGACTTTTCCAAAGATACTTCTTTTACAGTATTTTGTCAATTCCCTGGATGGGTTAAAAAATGGAGTGAATGTAAGATAACATTCCATAGTATCCATTGCAAAGAATTTTGCTTTTGGTATGACCACATGAGCACACAGATTCTTTTGCAAGTGTCTGTGTTTAACTAAGCAAAGATATTTTCAATTAGACATAACCAAAGTACCTATATTATGCATGAGCAAAGGAGGACACATATGTACATTATCTATCATTATGCTTAAGGTAAACAGATAATTTTTACTTAATGTTTAATCTAATGTGTGGGCCAAAAGCCAAGCACAAAAGAAATAGGTAATATCTTTACTGAATATTTCTAGGCAGAGAGGCCAGATAAAATAAATAGCATATCAATAGAATAATTCCTAAAGAAGAATCTTGTGTGTTCTGCATGTTACACATGTATTATATATAAATACCTTTATATATTCAATAAAATATTCAGAGGTACCCTTTGTATTTCCTTAATGGTTTTTGGAAGGGTGACCTCATACTGTATTATTTTTCATTCTTCACTGTGTAGGAAATCTTATCTTTTTATTTAGAGAGGTCAACTGTTATTGTTAATATACAGAAATATTTTTAAACTCTCACCATCACCTCATATATCATTTGTGAAGTTGGCCTCATTTTTCTAAGTCTAGCCAAATGTACAAGAAATGATTGATTGCCAGATGATGCAGTGACAAGTAAAAAGCTGACATCATATAGTCTACAATGTGATTAAATATTAAAAATGTTATTGTGTGAGCTTGTCCATAACCTTCTAGCCAGTATCTAAAGAACCTAGGAGACTTATGCATATGGATAGGACAGTAAATTGAACTACTGTTAGCTTAAATTCATCCTAAATGTTTGAATATTAAGAGAGATAAAAATATAAAACACATTCTTTCCTCAATTTAAAATGTCTTTTAGAATTATAAATTACTAAGTATGATATCATTTATAAATCATACAAGTAGGTACACAAGATTAATCATTAGAGAAATTTGAATCCAAAGTTTTGGCAAGATTATTCTGCTCTCAAGAATCTGCATAAGTCAGAGTAAGAAAATGCTTCAGGACTGAGGAAGAAGTAAGTAATTAAGTAATTAACAGGAGGGAAGATCCACTGATTTCTGTCCAGTAGGTAGATAGGAAGTTCCCAGAAGTCACTGAAAAATAATAACCAAATTAAGGTAAAAGAGAGAATAATCTTAAATATCAACCTAATTTCTAATACTTTGGCAGTGGGACATGGGGGGAGGGAACCAAATCTTAATTAAAAGCCAAATGTGGGCAAAGAGTAAAGGAAAACACATGCCACCGGAAACCTCTTCCACTGCAGAATATCAGCCATCCAAGAGGGAAAAGAAAAACCAAAACTTTGAATAAAGTTAAAGACCTTTATTGCTCTATTGAGAAAAGCATGTTGATTCTGTGTATTGAAGAACATTTTGTTCTTGAAACTGCCTAAAAAGTAATGGGAACTGGCTTAAATTCCAATGAGGAATGAAGAACTAGTTCTCCACATTAGTCATGAAGGAAAAAAAAGTGTGTATATATATATATATGTGTATACATATACACATATATATACACATACATATATATACACACACACACACATATGCGTGCACGCGCACGCACACACACACACATACAGTGAAGCTGCCTTGGGATGTTCAACATGATGATTACAGAAATAGAGTATATTAGAGAAATTAAGAGCAAAGGGACTGTAGAACTGTAAAACTAAAGCAAAGACTAATTTGGTAAAGCTGGGGAAAGTTTACAGTATCCGATAGAGAAGGCAAGAAATAGGATAATAAAAACAGGATAATATCTTTTTCATGGTGAAAAATATATGTATTGGATGACAGCAGAAAAGTTTCAACTCAGTAGTGCAGATGGATGGTAAGATCTGGTATGTAAGAAACAGATAATAATACACACATGAGAAATTCAAAAGTAAAATAGGGAAATAAGAAGATGTTACAATGAATATCAAATTTTGAATAAGCAGTATTAAAATAATACAATCTTGTCATGATTTTCTTTGTTACACAAACTAATACTTTTTTGTTAGTATCTTATATTTTTCTCTGTCACTACTATTCACAAAAAGGTTAAACACAAAAGCCAGGCATTTAAAGACCTGTTATGGATTAGCTATCATGAGGTATCCCCCAAAAGCTCACCTGTGAGACAATGCAAGAATGTTTAAATATGAAAGTATTAGATTATCCTTAACCAATCAGTGCATTAATCCTGTGATAGAGATTAACTGGGTGGTAACTGCAGACAGGTAGGGTGTGGCTGGAGGAGGTGGGTCTTTGGGGGCGTGCCTTTGTGATAAGTATTTTGTCCCTAAACTCTCTGTTTACTGGTAGGCATGTTCTGAGCTACTTTCCTCCACCACACTCTTCTGCCATGATGTTCTACTACACCTAGTACATGGGAAATGCAGACAGTTATCTAATAACTGAGACCTCTGAAACCGGAAACCCAAATAAACTTTCCTTCTCTAAAATTGTTCTTGTCAGGTCTTTTGGTCCCAGCAATATAAAAGCTGAGTAAAAGATGACCTCTTTCCTGAAAACTCTCCTGCCACTTGCGCAGGACTTGAGCTGCACATGGTTTGGGAGCACACTGTTCATCACTATCCCACCACCCCATCAATATCAAGAGCCTCACAGTTAAAGCCTCTACTTCCACCACAGTATGGAGATGCAGGAAGAAAGGGTGGAGAGGTTAGCAATGAGAAAGTGACTCTCTTTCTTCCAGCTGGACAGAATTGAACATCAGGGGTAGATTAAAGCTTCCCTTCATTGGCTGGGACAAGATCCCTTGTATACTATACAACATGGTCTGCTGAATGAACAAAAGGGAAAATGGGAGTGAGGAGTAGGAATAGAAAAAGAGAAGAGGGAGAAGAGAATGGAGAGGAAAGCTGTCCATCATGGTTCTCTCTTGAACTCCTTATCCTTAGAAACCACTGCCCATCTTCAGAAGACAACTCTTCTTTAATAAATAGAAAAGGTCATTTTCAATGAAATAATTAAAAATACAATTTTCATGGTAGAAAAATATTATGGAAAATTTGTAAAATAGATTTTTTTTTCTGTTTTCATTTGGTGATGCTGGGCATTAAACCTAGGTTTCATGCTGTTAGTCAACTCCCTACCACTGAACTATGTATACACCCAGCCCTAAGAATGAAAGTTTTGAGGCAACTACTATAATCCTTTTGATAAACACTTCTCTAGATGTTTTGGAAGTTCTAAGTCCCAAGCCTTAAGTGTGTTAAAGCTATGTACAAATTTATATCCATTTCAAATTACTATTACAGGAAGCCAAGATGGGTAAACTCTTTGGGAAGTTGTTGGGGGTGGAAACCTGGGCTTTATGCATGCCAAGCCATACACACTATCACTGAACTATATCCCAGCTGATAAATTTTAAATGCCATTTCCTCCTTTGTCCCACCTTCTAGTTATTGAAAGCCTCTCCTAGTGGTGTATAAAAGTGATTTATAAGGAGGTCATTTGAGTTGAATTCTGGCCTCCTCACTTCTTGGTTGGGCCATCTTGGAAAATGAGTTTTTGAGCTTTAGTACTTTTTATCCTCTGTCCCCTGCCCAATATTTAGCTCCACATAATTCTTAGTCACTAAACCCCATAAATTTTCAACTGATGAATGAAAATAATTTTTTCTCACTAGCAACATAATATGCATAATATTGTTTTTTGCTTTTGTTTACTTTCCCCCTATCTATGTATCTATGTGTGTGTATATACATCTATATATAACTATATATAGATATATAGATATCCATGTATAGATAGATGTATATAGATATAGCCATTCTAGCCATATGGTGATTAGGCTTTAGAATATTATTTAGTATCTACACCTCCAAACAATAAATAATTATTACTACATTTCTGAATCCAGTAATAGATGACATTTCTTGAGTGTTTTAAGTTCCACCCACAATGCTAAAATATCACCTTTTTATTATCTTAATGAGTGCTATAACAATGCATAAACTAGGAACACTTTAAACAACTAGTTGGAAGCTAAAATGAACATACCCTTTGGTAAGCCAACTGATTTTTTTAGTAGATGTCTGAATTGGGATTTTTAACCAATACCAAGCAAATTTGAAGTCCTTAGCCACTCTGCCTGAAGTGCCCAGTTTCCCAGTCTTGAATGGATTCCCTATCGCCATGGGTGCAGCTTCTGCTTCTGAAACTTTTCAGGACAGGATACCATTCTAGTACCCAGGTTTCTCAGTTTGTTTTTTTCATGTTTTTATCTTTCTCTCTCTGTATTTTATCCTGATTCATTTCCTTAAATTTATTTTCTAATTTACTATTTTCTCAAGGTTTTCTTTTTGTATTCTTTAACCCATATTTCTAAAGTATCAGTTGTTATAATTGTAACTTCTAGAATTTTTTATTAAATATTTATTGTTTAGTTGTAGTTGGACACAATACCTTTATTTTATTTATTTATATGTGGTGCAGAGGATCAAACCCAGGGCCTCTCATGTGCTAGGTGAGCACTCTACCGCTGAGCCACAACTCAGCCCTATTAATTCTAAAATTTTTCTGATTTAAAACACACCAGAACATTTCCCTATTTCAGCAGAAGTTGAAAATAAAATTGGACAAATGCTACTATTAATTGAAACATACTATAAAATAGCTGTTAATCAAATGAGGAATATTTAAAAATTATATGAAGCAAGTTGTAAACCTCTATTGAAGGATATTAATAAGACCTTAATAAATGGACAGATACTTCATATTAATAGGCAGAGCTTTTCATATTGTTAATGTATCAGGTTCTAAAATTATTCCTTTTTCTTTCTGGGTTCAATTTTTTTCTAATATGTAAAATGCATTTCGAGTCTAAAGAGAAGAGAAATAGCATCATTTGGGATCTGCTCTTTTGCTGTGTTTATGTGTGGGGGATATACAGACTAATCATTTGGAAGGAAAATGACATGACAGAGGTACCAGAAAGCACAGGAACAAGGGGGAACTTCCTAGTTAAGACATTGTGATACAAATTATTTGAAATTATAAAAATGAACTTTTTAGTTGAGACTGAATAATTCAAGAGTGACAGTCCAATCCACAAATTCAGGTTGAAAATTTATACTCTAGTATGCTCATTCATGGAACAAACTTAAAAGATACAATCATAATAAACTGTTTTTCTCCAAGCATGCCACTCACAGATCACCATTTATTCACTGTGTCCATCAGCCTCAGTTTTAAAGATTAGGCATATCATCAAAAATTAATGTTCTCGCCTGGCACACCGGATGTGAGTGGAGTTATTTATTTCAGTGTGAGTCGGGTCTAAGGGTCAGCATCATAGAGGCAGGAGCCATGGACATTATTTTGACATCAGTCTACTAAGTCCTTTCTAACCACCAAGAGACCATCCCATGGAGAGCTAATGTCAGTGGTTTGTTGAATCCCTTTTAACATTTTTTTCTCTATTATTCTTGGGCTGAATTCTATGACAATTATTACAGAATTATTTATTCTTTTGTTTTCTCTCACTGGCTGAGAAGTTAGCTTTGTTAGAAAAAAAGAAACCCTTTTCACATTGAAATTTAATGAAAATTCCCTATTTCTTTTTCTTTCCTAAGAAAATCTGAACTATCTTCTCATATTATCTATCTTCTAACTAGTTGTCATGACAAATACATACCAGCTAATGTCGCAATTATTATTTTTTCACTTGCACATGTTTTGGTTGTTACGGTGATTTATTTCTTGTTTTTTTTTTTTTTTTTTTTGTCCATAGTGGGACTAAAACCATCTAATCATTGGAAATGACACCTAAATGTTTTAATTAAGGAATGGCCCATAAGCATAAAAGAAAGAGTTCAATGTTGAAAAATAAATATATGATAACAACAAAGAAAGTCAGCCAACCAAGCAAAGAGAACCATGGGTATCACCCAGGGTTAATACACTGCACTGAAAGCCTCAACTTTGTGGGTTTATATGTAACTACAGAATTTAGAATTTGCTTGCTATAGCATTTGTTAAAATTACTTATGATGAAAAAATTATTTTCATGTGCTCAAAGATGAAGCTTTGTAAGATAGTAAAAATTTCATTCACTCTTAATTAAACTTTCAGTCTGTGCTAACATTATACATTGATAGTTGATAATTCTTGGGAAAAGATGGCTTTGACCTCCCTATTCTGAAGTTAAATCAGGAAACTGTCTTGAAATCATGTAAGTAATACATGGTTATTGTCAGATCATAGGTTCATTCTCAAAACAATGAAAGTATTCACAATGTATTATTTTTGAAGGGACATAGGCGTGTTCAGATCTGCAATTCAATGCCAGGTTCTTAACTCCAAATTCATACTCTCATTCTTGAAGTGAGATTATCTGCTCTTGATAAATCTATTAATGGTTCAAGAAATAATGAGGGACTACTAGGTGTCAAGAACTGTTCCAGTTGCATTGCCAAACAGGAAAGAGTAAGATCATGGCCCTGGTGGAAGCTACATTATAATAGGAGGAGCAGACAGTAAACTCTAAATGAATACCTGAGTAAATTATGCAGCATAGTGAATGGTTAAAAATGCTATGAAGAACAAACGAGCAGGGTAAAAGGATTGAAGTCCTTTGAGTGAGCATGAAGTGACAGAAATAAATCTCGATAGACTCTTGGGGTCATCATAAATCTATGAATTCTGTATGTTATACCACTACATATGTAAAAGTGGTTTAACTGATTAAAGATCAGAGGATTGGTGTGTGCAATGTGTATCTTCTTTTTTTTTTTTTTAAAGAGTGAGTGAGAGAGGAGAGTGAGAGAGGAGAGAGAGAGAGAGAGAGAGAGAGAGAGAGAGAGAGAGAGAGAGAGAAAGAATTTTTAATATTTATTTTTTAGTTCTCGGCGGACACAACATCTTTGTTTGTATGTGGTGCTGAAGATCGAATCCCGGCCACACACATGCCAGGCGAGCGCATTATCACTTGAGCCACATCCCCAGCCCACAATGTGTATCTTCTTTAGACAGAGGAGCTATTATTTTGATCAGCTTCTACAAAAGGAATCCATTCCAAAATTTAAAAATTGGCATTTTCAATATATTATTTTT
Source organism: Urocitellus parryii (assembly GCF_045843805.1). Lineage (NCBI taxonomy): Eukaryota > Metazoa > Chordata > Mammalia > Rodentia > Sciuridae > Urocitellus > Urocitellus parryii. The sequence goes on from NC_135534.1 coordinate 152,603,312, forward strand.
CACAAAAGTAAACATAGTCATTTACTTCTTTCTTATTACTTTACTTTTATTATTAATAATTATGAGAGACACTTTGGTGAAAGCTATGTTTTCATTCGGCATATTAATTCTTAGTTTCAATCTGAGAAATGAAAATAACAAAATTCATGATCAAATGATATTGGTTAGTTCTTCTTACATTTTAGGTCTTTTCAATTTTCGGAAGCAGTGTGCTTAGAAATATTAAATAGAATCACAATGGTGATCCACCAATATATTGAATTTCTACTTTTAAATCAATGGTGATTTAAAAACCTAATCTATATAATAAAAAAATAATTATCAGTTTTTAAATATTTGTAATTTATGTAAAATTACATTATTGTAGTTATCTATGTTCAAAATGATGACAGTTATTCTTGCCTCAAAAGATTGCTACAGGAATTAAGTAGTACATAAATAAAAAAAATACATAAATGCACAAATACCCTCATTTATATCACAGTCATTCATTTTCTTCTTAGAACTATGTGCCTGTAATTTTTTTCATTATTAAAAAAACCATATATATAAGGATTTCTTTGTTATGAGGGAGTATTTCTTGACATGTGGTTCTTTTAATGTTAGTGCACCTCTCTAGATAGTCTTTGAAATGTTTCTTCATTAAGGTAAAAATGGCCTTCATCCTGGCCTTACTCTCCTTTTTCATAATGAAAATCAATAATTCTGATTACTGCTCATTCATTAATTTCCCCCTAAACTATCTCTATGTGAAAAATTCAGCAACTACCTATTATAAGGGTAGTTATTCTAAATAATTTGAATGACAAACAACTTTCATAGTACTGTATAAAATGATGCTTTTAAAGATAACCAAATAAGCTGCCATGTTTTAAAACATCATGTTGTTTAAAATACTTGAGAAAAGAGTAAGGGGTGGGGGACAAGCAGGTAGGATTAAAGAGATAATTCAAGATGAATTCTAAATCTGTAACCACAATGTTTAGGTTAAATGTGCAGCAATTTGGTGAAGGGAAAATTAGAAGAGGCAATGCATGAGAGAGATAAACTGCAAAGATAGGATGCTTCTGAAAGGCTAAATATCAAAACTGAATATTAAGGTGCTTTGACCTGAATACCTTTGTTTTGCCATATTAGGCAGGGAGTGAACTAGGAGCTGAGATCCTTTTGAATGGCCAAGTACTCACATGGTCAGATAAAACAAAGGACAACAGAGCCCAAACAAATTAAATAGTCATGAGATGTTTAAGGACCATCTTTTAGACCCAGTTTTGGGGCCCCAAGTTTCAGGACAATGAAAAATGTCAATAAATAAATAAATAAATATAAACAAATTACTTAAGCAATACCAGGCAATGACATATATGGAGATATAGAGATCCTCTTTAGAAGGAGTAAAGATTTATTAACTACTTTAATATAAATTTCAATAGATCCCAAGAAGGAAATACACATTTTTAGAATATCATCTTTTTAAGTTTTTGCTATAAAATTTCTTTATTTTGAAAAAATAATAGCCTTAGTTCAATTCACATAATTGTCTTAATTTTATTTTTTTTTTAAGTGCTAGAGATTGAAACCAGGGGTTGTCTGTCACTAAGCTATGTCCCCAGCTCCTATCATATATTTTGTTTATAAATTTTGAGACAGTTTTCCTAGGTTGCTGAGGTTGCTTTTGATATTGTAGCCTCCTGAGCCCCTGGGGAGTGTACCACCACATCTGACTAGCTTAATTTCTAAAATCTTATTTTCCTGTGAAAAAATAAAATTATTATTTCTGACTGGTTTCAATCATTAACACTAGCGTGGAAGAATTATATAACTTGATGAACATACGGAAATATGAATCCCTTTCTGTGATAAACCCTCAACTGTAGGTATAAGAACTTGATTAAATGCTCTATCTTCATCCAGTCAATTCAATTTTATCCAAATGAAAACACATACCATAGAATCACAAAATAATCCATTCAACACCTTTAAGTGGAGTCTTCAAATTCCTTATGAAAGGAACAAAATTGACGATCAAATTTAATTTATTAATTTAAAGTTCAACTTAAGCTATGTTGTATTCAGAGTGAGAAGAATATATATTCTTTGTCATCCACCTGATTTATATGAGAGGTCAGTGGAATTTTAGCTGACTATAACAATAAATTTATTTATGTTTCAAAATGAATGCTTTCTCTTAAAAATGTGCTTTAACCATTAGTATAAGAAACCATTTTAATTCCCAAAAGTTATGAAAAAAATCATTACATTTCATACTGTTTTTATACCTGGACATTTTCTCTGGTTTTCCCATAACTGTCATTGCTAAAACACTTTAATTTGTCAAAATATATCTTTTCTTATGGTTTATTTGAAAATTTAAGCAATCTCTATATATGTGGGTGGCAAATTTTCAAGGACTTATATTTGGCGTGGTCAAATATGATCCATTTCCTTGGCAACTTGCATTTCTGTTCTTTAGTTGCATGTGCTGCAGGCCTTCAGTTTACTGCCAAATGAACATGGACTAGTGGAACACTTAGTGACCAATAAATTTTCATTATTCACAGAAAAATCTTAGCTCTCTTCTCTGAAAAAACTAAAAGAATAAAGTTAAAAATCTATAAGAAAATGTAGTTTATGTTCACAATCTCACAATCTTTTTCCAATAGGTTGTCCTTGATATTAGTTAGATAAAGTCTAATGGGCCAGAGCTTATTTTCAATTGTGAAATAAATGCTCATAAACTCAGATTGTTACTTTTTTTATTCTAAAATTATTTGAATGGAACTTGTAAAGCACTCTATTTTCACATTACAAAACATTTCCCTTCTTTTGTGCACAGTATTTTCACATAATTTGTATATTAGAACTATACTTTAACAATATCCCTTAAATCTGAGGCAGTTTTGTATTAGACAATATGCTCTATGATATTTCTCATGCTGAAAAAAATTAAAATTAAAAAAAATAATTGTGACATACCTATTATTTGTGAAGCACTGTACTATGAATGAAACAAAATGTTTAAAATGTGTGGCTCATTTAAAAATTTTTCAGGTGCTTTGCCCCTGACTTCTACCTTCTATTTTCTTCTGTTATATCTTTGAAAGTTGTGAGCTCCTCAAAAGAAAAAGGAAGAATACCCAAAGGAAAAAAAAAAGTAACAAAACAGAAGGAATTGGAGCATCTACTTCTACCTATATTGCCACTACATTTTAATAAATTTGGGGTTTATTTTTCATATGTTCATGTATTATGAAAAACCTGGTTTTCAAAAGCAATGATTTGTAGTTGTTATTGCTTGCCAATGAGTTAGACTTTACTAGATAGGTAATGAGGGGTCTTTGCAGATGTAGAGAGAAAGGACTAGTGGGACGGATGAGGGAAGGAGAAGTACTGGACTGAATTGGAACAAATTATATTCTATGCTTTTATGATTATGTCAAAACGAATCCTGTTGTTATATACAACTAAAAATAATAAAAATAATTATGAAAATTATAGATGAAATCAGTATGTTAGACCATCAATGTAGAGAATGGATTTAGAATTGAGATTGGAGTCAAGGAGAATGATGAGAAAGTAAGGCAACAATACAAAACTAAGATGGTTGTATATGTAGAAATCCTTAGGAATTTCAAAGTCCTCATAAATTTTAGTTATTATTATTGAGATTAATGCATCTGGTAATTACATCTCCTTGGATTAGGTGCAAAAATGAGCTGTATTAGATGGATTTCCTACCACAATGGGTCTTGTCACAAAGAGACTTTTTTACATTAAGGCCAAACTGCAAAACTGAGCTGATGCCTGACTTTGCACTACAATGGTCAGCTGTGTACTTGAGTAACTCTGCTAAAAAGGAATCTGGTATGATATGACTTCTCTTGGTATCATGAAGAACCATCCAAAACTGTTCCACAATTAGTTCTTTTAAGAGTGGCCCTTCCATATCAATCAGAATAAATATTTTAGCTGTAACCTAATTTAAATGGCATGTAAATCTTCAATTTGCCATTTGCTATGGAGATAACCAAAAGCACTTTAATAAGAACAAGTAGGTGTTATTACACTTGGGCAAATTTACTATTAAATGACTAGCTAATAGACTTGGAAATTTTTCCATCCTTTATCAATGAAAATGTCATTAAAACCAGACCCTGCAGCTATTTTTCGAATTTCATTCTAAAATCAAAGCACATTATCATTATCTGGCTGTCTTGTTTTAATTAGTTGTCTCAGTACAACAGCAATTTCTTTAAACCTTATTGAATATTAGAGTGAAATCTGGGAATATGGTTTGTTTTCTTAAAAAAAAATGTAAATATCTTTCAGGTATTTCTTCCTTGTATCTCTTTCCATGTATCCTCCACTATTAAATTATTTCACATGGCGAATATGAAGATCTCCCAATATTTGAGAAGTTATGCTTCTGATAATGTCTGACAATCTTGGATAAAAGCTGTGAGACCATATGTTAAGGAAAAGTATTTTTGATCATAAAAATGTCCTAATACTGTTGAATTTTAACCTGCAGAAAGGATCCCTTATTAATCATTTATACCTATCACCTGAGGTAACACAAAACTCTTAAAAAGAAGATTGTATACATTTAAAAGAGTAGATAGATGTAGACAAATTTCTTGAGATTCAAGACAATAATTTATCATCAAGCATGCAGAGACAATGCCTGAGAATCCTCTAAGCACAGGTCTGTCAGTTATATTTTTATTATTTTTTGAGTTTCTTTTTATCAGGGCATCATAGTTATATGTAAGAAGATTATCATGTTACATTTGTACATGCACACAAAAGCTACACTGTTCTTCAGTAGATAATGGAGACAGAGCATCTTAAAAAACTCATTTTGGTGGAGTATCTTGTTCCTCAGTACTTTTAGAAAAGCGATGTATTTCTGTTATTCAGAGGAATTCACTCTCAAACTCCTCAATGTCAAGTTCATGACTGATAATATTCTTTACATTTATGTTTATGCAGACTGACTAAAATGGGTATTTATGTATATTAGTGTTTTGAAATTGGAGTTAGATAAAGTAGCAATAAAATTTTAGTAATTTATGGTACAAATTTAACTAAGTATTAAAACTCCAGTCACACTGGAATCTAAAATGATTTTTGGCATTTCTGTTTTATGTAAGGGTCTTTAATCCAAATAATAAACTCTTTTTTTTTTTTTTTTAGTTCAGTACTGGGGGTTGAGCCCAGGGCCTTGTGCATGCCAGGCAAGCACTCCACCAACTGAGCTATATCCCCTCACCACCTCCCAGCCAAATAATAAACTCTTTGTAGAGAATATCACAATAGCTTAAATTTTTTAGTTCATGCTTTGCTGTGGACACTATGCTACCTGAATTTAACTAAATGAATACTCAAAATAATTGGAAGAAATAGAAATTATGAATATTGTATACTACAAATGAGGCAACTATCATGAGGTCAGATAGTTAGTCTGAGCTGGGGGTTGTTTCGAGTCTGACTTCTTCCTTTAAGTTCTCAAAAGACCAAAAAGATTACACATACTTTTTTCCAGTGCCAGTCTATCAGAAGACACCAGAAAAGATGTAATTTTGAAGTGCTTTGGAAGAGAAGCTTTTACTCCAGAGGTTCCTCAAACACTTAGATAGTGAATAAACTAAAAATTTCATTGCTGGGTTTTTTAAGAGACACAGTTTGAAAGATTCAAAGTTTTCTCCAAAAGTGCAAGGGTGGAAAGGTGGCAAGTAGGTAGTAAATGACAAGAAAATGCAAACCAAAACCCACCACACCTCACAATCCTCAGATTCCACATTTGTACAATGGGCAGCTCAGCAGAGGTCCAAGAGTCTAAATTTTGGAGTGAAACAAACTTGTATTAAACTTGGACTTTACTACTTATCAGGCAAAACACCTAATCATAAGGAAACTTAGAAAAGTTTTAAGATCCTGACTCCATAAACAGACTGATCAGGTTTAAATATCAGATCAGGTTCAAATATCACTTAATCTGCATTTCTATATTTTAAAAAATAGAGGCAATAAATGAAGGTACCTCATAAACTGACATCAAGGTGAATGGAATCGAATCGTGTCATGAGGTGCACACCACATGGTTTTTAGAAGAATTGGTTTGTACTGTTAATATCATTATATTAAAAGAAATATAATCATTGTTGATGTGCTAAATTAGCTAACATAAGCAATTATAAAGTATCAAGAGCATAGTATTTAACCTTATTGACTCTTCCTCTTCATTAACACTTTATCTAAAATCAAGATCTCCCACAGGGTGTACTTACAGTTCTTACAGGGCTGAACTTGCAAGTCAAACCTTCTTTCTCTAAACACCTCCTTACCCACAAAGTAACCAGTGGTCCTTTGTGCCATGGGCAGCCCTTCTAGAAGACTAATTGGGACTTCTTTTAACTCATACGTATGTGGTAAATAGAGTGTAGACATGTTGAAAATGAGAATGCTGGCCTCAAGGCTACTGGAAAGAGTGAACCCTGCTTCCCATGGCATACAATCTTTCAGTTTATGCTTTTGCTTCTGTACCTACTTAGAATCTCTCTCCCTGTTCTTAGGTGACAGTGATTGTACTCAGTCTGACAGTACTTACCTTGTTGTATGATTTCTTGCCCAGTACTTTATTAGGAGTTTTAGATTCACTAGATATAGTGGAGATTTCTTGATGTTTGAGTGGATTATTCTGTACATTGCTCCCCAATTAGCCTCTTCCATGACTCATCAACTTGCATTTATAGTCACTAGGACTTTAAGTACTGTTTATTCTTGGTTTGGAAAACAAATATTTTCCCTTTGTTCTGAATCAATTTGTTCAGTCTACTTTCAAAACACTAGAATGTTGTGATTATACCAAATTTTTCAAATTTTGAATTTATTATGCATTTGTATTTTCTTTAAATATTGAATTATACATCCATGAGCACACATTGCTTAAGTAGCAAGGGAGTTGAATGTATGATTTGTGCACGTACACTTAATTTCTCTATATTCTCGCTGTGATTATCCTTGACATTTATGAACCTACATTGATTTATTATCAAACAAAAATTTTAAAAGTTCAATAATTTTAAAAGGCATCATATACTTAAACTAATGAATTTAAAATGAAATCCTCTGATTAAACATCAATAAACCTTACAATAATTTAGGCTTAAAACATTTTTTATACATACTTGAAAATTCTGAATTCTTCTTTAAAATGTTTTTCTATACTATCTTAAATTAAAAAAGCCAAAGCCAAGGCCAAAACAAAAGAATGATAAGAGAAATATAACAAGTGACCATTTGCAAATTTTTATAAGCTTGAACTCTTCTTGTGTAAAGACCAAATCTATTTTAGGGGTAAGCCATATTTAGTCAATCCAGCATTTTTTTAAGTGGGAAATTTGGTATTTAAAGAACATATTTATAATTTACTAAAAAAATCAGAAGAATTAGGCTAATACCCCTGATTGGCAAAATTAGCAGCAGATGAATGTTGGCTGTTCCTTTTACTCATAGCATATATTTTCCAAATGCCCATTCGCCCTTTTTGCCCAGCTTTCTGAATTATTCATGGTAGTAGTTTGGTCTCTATAGACATTTGTGCTGTGTACCACTGACATAAAGAGAAGATCTGTCAAAATGAGAATTAACAGTGTATAATCCGGTAGAGACATATTAGGAATCCTTCAAGAGGTTTTAGAATGTAAACTATTATAATAATAGAGTCGTAATGTAAATAAGGATAATTACTTACTTACCACTTGAACAACTATAATATTATGCAGCCATTAAACATGTTTTCAAAAAAATGTCATATATGAAGATGATTGTTAAATAAAGAAAGCAGATTGGTCATACACTTGTAGGTAAAGGAATAGTGGCTAATATTACAATGTAAATTCAAGCTAGATGAGAACTATCAAGGTAATGCTGTCTGTGAATGGATAAGCACCAATAATTATTGTGCCAAATTGTTCTAGGAAAACAGATTCCAGGATCAAAAGTTAATATTTATACATTATTAATATTCAATTACATTTTATTGAAATATTTTTAGAACGAATGTGAGATCAGTATGCTCCTTGATAATAGGGAAGGGAAAAATAAAAATCTATCATATGAGTATTATCTGAACTTTCAGAACCATAGGGAATGGTAAAATTTTTGGAAATAACTAAAGATGAAGTTTATGGGACATTTATGGACATAGTTTATTTTAGGAAGCATAGCTATTCTTCTTATAACTTTTTTGTAGTCATAGGAGTAATTAATTCTCACTCAACTGTTTAAGGAATGAAGGTACAAATAAAAAGATAAAGGTCACCTAAAATCTTATTCTCAAGATTTTTTCCTACTAATCTTCCATGTCTTGTTACTACTAAAACTTGAGCTACATTAGAACCTGGGGTTTCTACTTTATTCCAAGTATATACACATTGCTTTTCAAGAACAAACAAAAAAGTGGGTATTCAATACCTGTTTAGTGGATATATATTTTCAAAATTAGAGTTCTATTTTACCCCTGATTTTTTTTAATTTTTAAATTTTTTTTTGCTTTTAAAATCACATTGTTAACATTATCCTGTCATTAAATGTTCACACAAAATCCTCTTTAAAATGGCTTCATAATGAGCTGTGATTTCTACTGTTGAATATGTAGGTTGTCTCCAAATCATTGTCATCAAAATGCTTCAGTGAACTTCTTTACACATGAAGACGGTTGGTGTCTATTTAATTACAACATATAAGTAATAGATATAACACACAAAATATTTACAATATTTCCTCTGTCTGCCATGCATATCCCCCAGCACTCCATGTATCCTTGCCATTCAAGGAAACCTTCTGCCCAGCAACTCCAGGACACAAATCCGGCTGCTGTTGGCCATCTTCCAGATTCAGACTCAAGTAACCAGTGGCAGATGTGTCTGTCTGCAATTGCGGCAGAATCCATCTGTAGTTTGCACCTGTTGTTTTGCTGAGGCCACAGTGCAGGTGTGAAAATAAAAACTCAAAGGGCAAGTCAACAGGAAAATTAAGAAAGCAGTTTTTTTCTCCCTCAAGATCTGTTTTTTTCCTTTCCTTCCACCTCAAGATTCAAGATGTTGATAGGATAATAACCTAAGGTGGGCTTTAGCCAATTATCCTAAGACAGTAATTATCATAATTTTTCACTACAATATTTGAAAAAAATGGGAATATGTGAAAAATGAATTTGAAAGCCCAAAGAAGACAAGGAGATAAATTATTCTTCAAGGGCAGCTCCTGCTTGGACTATTTTGATTCCTGTTGATATAAGAAACACTATGCTGTCAACAGAAATCTGCTACTGTGATTACATATTCAGCTTTTGATTTTTTTTTTTTTTTACAAAAAAAAATATTGGTTTAAATATTCTTTTGAAAAACAATACTGACTGTTGCTTTTTCTTGGATCTTTCAGTGGCTGATTACAGTTTAAAAAATAAGACCTTGTGTAGCCCAGTGCTTGTCAAATTACTGCACATGTGAAAAATCACTATTTGTGTTATTAAATTACAGATTTAGGTTTGGATCTGGCCATGCCCCCCGCCTCCCCCGCCCCCCCTTTTTCCCTTAAACCATTGCCTCTTTATTTATTAGTATATTTGAAGTGTGGGCAATACTGGAATTTGTTGTTCTATATTTGTACATGCAGACAGTATAACACTATAATTTGGCTAATGTCATCCCCCTGTATTTTCCCTTTTTCTCTCCTCCTCCCTCCCCCTGGTCCTTTTCTTCGACTCTACTGATCTCTCTTTAATTTTGATCATCTTTACCCAATAACCCACCTACCTTTTTTTTTTTTTTCTTTTTTTGGCCTTAGCTTCCACATTTGAGAGAGAACATGTGACCCTTCTGGGTTTAGTTTATTTTACTTAACATAATGTTCTCAGTTCCATCCATTTTCCTTCAAAGTTTATTCTTCATGATTTTATTCGTCATGGATGAAGAAATCTCCATTGTATATACATACCACATTTTCCTTATCCATTCATCTGTTGACAGACACCTAGGCTTTCTAACAGTTCACCAATGATGCCGATTCTAGCTTGTTCATGAATGACATTTTACATAGTGAAGCTGTAGATCAAGTATTTGATTTCATAACATGAACCATATGACATTATTTTGAAACAGTAAAGAAAAAATCATTCAGTAAATATAAACTAAGTGTTAGAAATTTTAGAAGTGGATTTATATAAATGTAATAAATAGTACAATAAATGTAACTAGTTAGGTAACTTTTCAAATTTAATGAAAAGTTATTCAGTCACTTAGTAGGGACATGGAAAGGGAGGGTATGTGCTTCTTAGGCTTACCTCTGACCTTTGGCCTCTAGTTAATAAAAATCCTCAGGTGATTTGTATGCACACATAAATTTGAGAGGCAGTGCTCTGGACTATAGTACTTCTAATTTTAAAGTGTAAATCTCTACTTTGACCTTGAATTAGAAACATGCCTAAAATCAGTGGGTGCTTTGGAGACAGATACCTCTTCAAATCCTAGACCTTCAGCTGTTGAGATAATGTTCTGCAGCAGGTAATTCAGCAATGTTCCTAGTACTCTTAATCTGTGGAATGAGGAGAATAATAGCTTCCTCACAAGCCGTTGCAGTAAGAGTGTGATGACAGTATAAAGTACTCAGTACAGCATCTGGCATGTAATAGGTGATCAGTGTTTGGTTAAAAATTAGAAAAATGAAGCAAAGCAAGATTAAAGTTGTCAGTGATTAGTTGTAGATCTTTGTCAACCAATACTGACCTGATAACCAGTGTGAGATCTGTTCTAGTACCATGTCACTTTGTGATAATATGTCACCTCTCAGCAGTTGAACTAATTTTATAACTGCAAGAATTCTTACTTTCTGCGATCCTCACGATCAGCACAGTAATTTTTCTTTTATTTTCTCTAAGAGACATTTTTAGGTAGTCTGAGGGGGAAAAAATGAGCCCTCTCTTACAATATATCAAAGCAATATAAAAGACTATTTAAAATATATTTCTTTGAAAAACATATTAAATGGATCATTATTTACATGAGATTTTTAGAAGTCATTATGGAGTATTGTGCAGACTTTCAACTGACATTGGATAGGTAAATTATGTTTAGGCAGTTTCTGAAATCTGGATTTTTGATTCAATAGACCATAGCTTCTCTTTGATGTGCTATTTTGTAATTCATCAAATTATTTTGCAGCATATGTGAAGTTATCTTGATTTTAATGGATATTCATATTTAAATTATGAACTGAATTTACCTTACACCTAAATAAGCTGAATTTTTTTATATCAAAAAACTTAGAACCAAAAGAGCTATAGAGCAGAACACAGTATTTGAACACATTTTTATGGTTTTGTGATTTCTACACCATCTCTGTATTTATTTCACTTATTAATTTATGGCCTCCCAGCTCCCAATGCACCCTTCAATATGATAAACAATAGAATTTGTTTTTAAGCATTTTTTCCTTTAAAGTGAATATGATGTTGAATTTTCTTAGAAGAGGGCAGTGGAAGAAACAGAAGAAAGAAAGTTTCTGCAATTTCCAGCCCAGGCCAGAAGGGCTCACAGTGTGGGTGTGAGGACATCTGCTAGAAACTGTCCCACCAGTCACCAGCCCTGCTGGTCCTTCCATTACCTTGATGCCTCAGCCTGGCACTATTTCCACAGGCAGCCTGAACTCCCGGGCAAGCCTCTCACCTTCTGCATGCAGCCACCTGTGTACTAGAGGGTCACACCAGCACATGGTTATTCCTTCTTCACCATGAAAGCTCTGAAAACCTTCTTCCCCTTCTATCATGTGAATCACCAGTTGCTGATGGTCGATAGCTTGTACTGAACTGTGGAGGGTGGCCTATTGTTTGTGCAGCAGCACCAGACTAGCTGAGCCTGACCAAAGCAATCAATGTCTCTGATCTCTGGTTGCCTAGCCATGATTCTCCAAGGTCCAAACTCCTTCAAAATCTGTCCTTCCTTGAGTCAGTCTTAGTGTTGCTATATAGAATTACCTTACATCCTATAGTCACACTTATCATAGTTGATTCTTTTTTAAAAATTTTTATTCTAATTTGTTATATATGACAGCAGAATGCATTACAATTCATATTACACTTATAGAGCACAATCTTTCATATCTCTGGTTGTATTTAAAGTATATTCACACCATTTGTGTCTTCATACATGTACTTAGGGTAATGATGTCCATCTTACCCCATGTTCCCTCCCTTCCCTTCCCATCCCTTTACCCTATCTAGAGTTCCTCTATTCCTCACATGCCTCCCTCCTTAACCCACTATAAATCATCCTCCATATATCAGAGAAATCATTTGGCATTTGGTTTTTTGGGATTAGCTAACTTCACTTAACATTATCTTCTCCAACTCCATCCATTTACCTGCAAATGTCATGATTTTATTCTCTCTTATTGCTGAGTAATATTCCATTGTGTATATATACCACAGTTTCTTTATCCATTCATGTACTGAAGGTTGGTTTCACAGTTTAGCTATTGTGAATTGTGCTGCTACGAAGGACTTAAAAACAGCATACTACAGGGACACAGCCACATCAATATTTATAGCAGTACAATTCACAAAAATTCATTTTTTATATTAAAACTATCTCTCTTTAACTCACCTTATGGTTTATGTCTCCTGGTTGGAAATAGTCCACTACATTGGTTTTCTATAATTAGAAGGGAAAATTGTCCTAGATATTCATTTTGTTAAAGTATGGGCTACAATTTACTGTGAACCATCTATGTGTCAAGTTCTTTAAAGATATTATATCATTTATTCCTAACAAAAATCCTATAAAGTAAGTACAATTATCCTCATTTACAGATGAAGGAACTGAGGCTGAAACTTAAAGTAATTTACTCATGGTCTTGCTTCAAAACAATACCTGTTAGTACTTGGGCTGTGTTTGTAAATATCCCCAAACAGCTTAAACATCCAGGAAGTCTTCACTTTTTTCTGGTATGATTAATAAATGTAATTTTTACATAATTTTTATCCCCATAAAAATTAAAACTTTTATAGAATGTCTTACACTGCAGTGTTTACAGAATATGTTCTTTACCTTCTGAGCTTTCTTGGTTCCTTGAATTGATATGATGATATCCTGGTTTTTAATACAAAAAATACAAAACTCAGAGGATAATAAGCTTGTCAGATAATATATAGAATGTCTGTATAGATTTAAATTTCAGAAACATAATGATTTTTTTTTACTCTAAGTATATACCAAACACTACATAGGGCAGTTATACCAAAAATATTATTTTCTCTTAAATTTAGCTGTGTGCCTTCTGTTTTTATTTGCTAACTCTTGCAATACTGGAAGGGAAGGCTCCCTTTGTTACTGTGCATACAAGTTTTGAGAGCTTATCTACATCAAAATAAGCTACAAATAAGATAGTCTATCTAGAATAAGTTTCCAAACATAATATTTCCCCACCTCAAGGAGACTATTCCAATTCTAAGATTCATAGTAGATTTTAAGATTCAAGTAATCCCTTATAGACTTAGTTTGATTATCTTGTTATGACCTCTGATCCTATCCACTGGCATTGGTAAGACTTTTAAGAACTACCCCCCTCCCAACAAAGTTGTTATGGTTGCATGGTAATACCTGGCTAAAAGAAAAATTCATAATCAAATAAGGAAATAGGACATTTAAGATAATCACTATTATTCTTTTTTTAAAGTTAGTTCTAATTAGTTATACATGACAGCAGAATAACATTTCAGTTCATTTTATACAAGTGAGGTACAGCTTTTCATTTCTCTGGTAGTATATAATGTAGAGTTGCACCCCATGCACAATCATACATGTACCTAGGGTAATGATGTCCGTCTCATTCCACCATCTTTCCTACCCCCACGTCCCCTTCTCCTCCCTCCCCTTTGCCCAATCAAAGGTCCTCTATTCTTCCCATGTGCCCCCATTATGGATCATCAGGGAGAACATTTGGCCTCTGGGGTTTTGGGATTGGTTTACTTAGCTTAGCATGATATTCTCCAACTTCATCCATTTACCTGCAAATGCCATAACTGTATTCTATTTTAAAGCAGAGTAACATTCCATTGTGTATATATACCATAGTTTCTTTATCCATTTATCTGTTGAAGGAAGTAGGTTGGTTCCACAGTTTGTTTATTGTAATCACTGTTATTCTTGGCCAACTAAAACCATTCTGACAATTGACAGAGATGTTGACAAAGATTCTTAACATAGGTAACACTATCAGCTCTCCATTTTAACTATTGCTGGTCAGTAGTTATAGTCAGTAGTTATTCCCAAGGCTTCCTGTTTACATAATTCAACTCATGGATCCAAACACACCTAGGGATGGGACTCATTTTTAATTGAAAATATATTTTATCCTTTTAAACTTTACCAATAAGAATTTGGATGCCTTGCAGTTTAACAGATTATGAGTTCTCCCTTGCAGCTAAGTATGATAATAGAAAGTTTGGGTCAATGAGAGGTAAAAAAAAAAACTATCCTTAAATGAAGGAGAGGACCCATATTTGCCCCTTTCTTCTCCCTGCTGGCTGATATTAGGATAAGATGACTGGAGCTTAAGCAATCACCTGGGATCATAACGTGGCATGCTTTATGATGGTACATATTTAAGAGAGATGGAAGCCAGGGTCCCAATGACTATGTAGCAAAAATAGCAGAGTGGGACTGTTTTTCTTGGATAACTTTCAAATAAGAGGGAAATGAGTTTCTTCTTTGCTTGAGCAACTGTTACTATTGTTTTTCTTATTATATGAAAATGAGCTCATTCTTAATGGATCAATGTTATATCTGGGAATTTCATCAATATTATTTTTCATAATTTATTTGGAGGTGAAAGCTTTTTGAGAAAGTAAAGATCTTCCACCTAGATCTTCAGAGCAAGCAGAACCAGAATGGCTCAATGGGAAGAAGACAGATGCCTCATAAAGTCTATCTAAAAAAATTAACTCAGGTTACCTACATTAATTAAAAGCATACTCTTGGAAGTAGGTTTACAAAACTATAGTATACTAACAGAAGAGGTTATTTATGTACTGGGAAAAGTAGATTAGAATGCAAGCAACAGAATACAGTGTGTAAAACCTCACAATTGTGGCATGCACAAGCTATTGGGAAAATAGAGGCTACCAGACACAGACCAAAGCATAAAAAGTTAGCAAAGGTATATAAGTTGAATCTTGAGGGCTGAGTGGCATTTCATTCCATGGAGGAGAAATAGTCCCTGATGAACTGAAAAGTCTGTATAAAGTATATAGCCAAGAGAAATATGCACTTTGAAAGTACAGTAAACATCTCCTAGAGCTAGAGCTCAGCATTTGTATGATGGGGTGGAATAGGGTGACTGGTAAGACCAAAATGCTGAGAATGCTTTCTGAACCTTGGTACACTGTTTAGACATTTCATAAATGTCAGGAGTGCTAGACTCTAACCCAGGCTTTATCTTATACTGTGTAGCTGTGGATTCATAAAATGACATAGTACTTTCTTATTAGGTACATCATCAATTGGCTATACAAAGTAATCCAGAAGAGAACAGGAACTGTGGCAGTGACATTATTGAGAACAGATGGGAGATATTAGGAAAGAAGAACCAACTGATCTTGATGTGGAAAGGGTGAGAAGATAGATATGCCAATAATTGGAAACTGTGCTGCTAAAAAGAGAATAGGAAGAAGTAGTAACAGGAGAAAGTTGATAAACTTACTAGTGGTTATTCTAATGGAAACATCAAGTAGGATCAAAAAACACTTTTGAAAACCACAAAATAATTTTAAATAGGAGATTTTTAGGTAGGAGAGAATTTCAAGTAGGTGTTTGGGGTGCTATAGTTTGGCTATGGTTTTTTTATGACCCCCCCCCAAGTTTTCATAAGTTGGAAGCTTGGTCCTTAGTGTGGTAATGGTGGAGGTGGTAGAATTTAAGTGGTGGAGCCTAGTGGGATGTCTCTGGAGATACTGTCCTTAGAAGAGATTAGCAGAGCTCACGTGGGACCCCCATCATTTCCTGTGAGAGTGAGTGTTTATAAGAGAGGAAGACTGTGTTGACTTCAGCAACACATATATTAAAAGAGCAAACTTGACCCCTGAATTTATCTCTGGCTTCCTGATATACCATGTGATATCTCCTTAATATAGGTTCTGCCATGATGTTGTCTGCCAGGATGTGAGGTAGTGAGGGAGGCCCTCCCAAGAACTGGCACAATGCTGTTTGAACTTGCAGACTCAAAATCATGAGCTAAATAAACCTCTTTTCTTTATACATAGTCTTCTATGTTTTATTATAGCAATCCTAATAGAAAGTCAGTTTTAGGTGCTAACTAGATTATAAATGAGTATAAATGGAATTCCCCAAGGATAATGTATAGAAAGAAAATGAAGAGGGTTGTGAAAGGTCCCAGCAAACACTGTCATTTAAAGCACTAATGGGGACGGTGGATCTCTATAAGGAACTGAAAATAAATGCTCAGTGTAAGAAAAGGCAGGAGAAACTTGTATCCTGGAGGCAAAACAAGAAGACTGTTTCTGTAAAGAATTGCCACAGAGAAAACCAGAGAGAGAATAAAAATGTGTGCTTTGGTTTAGCAACATGGAGGTCATTGATACAAGAGTGGAATGGTGGGGATAAGTTTCAGATTACTGTAAGATAAATACATACAATGTTGAGAAGGTATAAACTCTGAGCAAGACAACTTTGTCAAGATGCCTGACTATGAAAAGAAAGGGGGTGACTATAAAGGGTCAAGGAGGTACTTTTGGTTGTTTACTTTAAGATGAGAGACTTGAAAATACTGAAATGGAATTGCAACATTTTAAAACCTAGATGTTTAGGACACAAGATAAAAGAAATAATTGTTCAAAGAAAATCCTCAAGCAACAGGAAATAGATAAAGAGGAGAATTTAAACATTGTATGTAGTGGTTGAAATTAAAGATTCTTAGTCTTCAGGCTTATTTTTTAAATTTTTATTTTGTTTTCTCTCCCATATTTTTATTGGTATATTATAATTATATATCGTGGTGGGATTCATTACTACATGAGTCTTGAAATGTTTTATATAATTTCGGTATTCGCTAATCTTGACAGTCATACTAGATCATGAAACCAAATTCTAAATATATGCATATGCATATGCCCGTTGATATATACATACACACACTGTCTATATGTAGATGTACATATGCACACACTTACCCATATATACAGGAGGAGAAAGCAGTAGAGAGAGCTGAAGAAATGGTTGGTTTTCAATATGTAGAGTTGCTTTCATTAGCCTTGTATGGTTTTACTTGTCATTAAAGTCCTTTTAACAGAAAACTCCAATTCTCTGAGACGTAGACCTGGTTTTTGGAGTTTCTCAGTACCTTTAGTATGGTACTGTTCAGGGCTCCAGGTAGCAGAAGCAGCTGAATACATAAATCTATCTAGTGTAACAGAGCCCTGATGTCCAAATTAGAGAGAAAGTTGTACATTTTTGAAACAGAAAAGAATTTGGACACCTATATTTAAGCATATAAAAGCCCCCTTGAAGGTAAGAACTTTGCCAAATATTTTTTTTTAATCAACTAGCCTATTATTCCAAGCTGGGCTGGTAGTTAATAAAGTTTGTTTTATTCAACTTCTCATCACTGTGACCAAAAAGACCCGACAAGAATACCATAGGGGAGGAAAAGTTTATTTGAGGATCACAGATTCAGAGGTTTTAATTTGTAGAGGGCCAACTTCCTAGCTCAGGGCCCAAGGTGAGGCAGAAGGATGTGACAGAAGGACATGGAGGAGGAAAACATCTTAGGTCATGTTCATTAGGAAGCAGAGAGAGTTCTGCTCACCAGGAATAAAATATAAATGCCAAATGCATACTCACAGAGACCATTCTCCTGTATTCACCCCCCACCTGCCCACATTTGCCACCTAGTGAATATATATCAGAGGATTAATGTACTGATTATGTTAAAGCTCTCATAACTCAAAATTTCATGTCTAAACTTTCTTGCATTATCTCACATGATTTTGGGGACATTTCTTATCTAAACCATAATGGCAACCATATTCATCCTTCACTTGTACACTGGGAAGTTTGTCTTCCAAAACACACTCATTTATAAAGAGCTTTATCTATGTGAGTGGATTATTATTTTTCTCCCAAATTACACCAAACAAAATACTAAGCCACACCCTTTCTCAGTAGACTATTCCAAGTGTCATTGTCTGATTCGACGTCTTTTTACAGACTTTATTCTTTTTTGATCTATTCTCTCCCACCCCCTCTAATTTTCAAGTTTGATCTTTCAACATAAATTTTAATGCTATGATCTATGTTCACATTAGAATAACTTATTTTTTTACTATTTTGACAAAATTAAAACAGGTTCAGTCTTCAGGAAAAAAAAAAATGTATGCTAGCACTCTGTTTCGTTCTAATTTTAGAAATTCGAGGGATGACATAGTACTTTATCGTTGGCTACATCAGCAGTTAGCTTTGCCAAGTGAGGTTGCTAGCTCTTCTAAATGCAAATTAAAAGAAAAAAGGAGCAAAGCATTAGCAGGCAGCAAAATGATATGGTACGTGGCCAACAAGGTAATAGCTTTTATTGCAAGCCAGTGCTCCAGAGATGGAGGGTTACCTTCTCAACAGTGTGAACCTGAGACCCAGTTCCCCTTGGGTTGGTGTCTGTGGAGGACAGGGGTTGGGATAAAGAGGAGGAAATTAAAAAATTGCTCACTACCCAGTACTCAGTATTCTTCATTAACTACCACAGAAGGGGACTTAATACCTTGGAGAGTACTCACTGTCTAGGCTGCAAGAAGCAGGAGGTGCATAATCGTCATTTCTTCTGACTGTGAATAGTTTTGGCACCAAAAAAGAATTTTCAGTGCCCTCTCCATTCATGAAGGACAATATGACTATATATTATCAACTAGTGGATATTAGGAGAACGCCTCATCTATTTTTAGAATTTTATTTCATGTCCATAAAAACATTCCCATTTTTCTCCTGCAGAGTACCACTTGAACTGAAACTGCCAATGACTTTCCACATCCTTCATCCTATTTCATTACAGAAACACTCATAAAGACACAGTTTTCTCCTATCAATAAATATGTTTGATGTTCCATAGGAGTTCTATGTAATACATGCAGAACAATTGAGTCAGACTCTAGGATAAATTATTATCAAAACAACTTTAAGCGATGAGCCTGCCTCTGGATGCTCCCCGTGGATGCGCTATGGATGCTCAGTGTGAAGGCAGGATTCACAATAAAGCCTATGAGTAATAATCATAAATCCCAAACAGGCATTACCCTTTCTTAAGACATTTTTAAACCCTCTGAAAAAGAAGACTATAAGGTGCAATCTGCTTTTAGAGGCATTCTATTTTTTTTAATACATTTAGTTAAAGTGTGAAGTAGAGCATGCCTGGGCTGGGCTCCTTTTTCTTGCAGAATCCTCAGCCAGTGGCTTCCTGTGGATTGTGATGGTATAATGGAAATGCTGTGTGTGCTGCCTGGGATGTTCTGGATGGGGCTTTATCCTTTGCTTTATTTTCATTTATTTATATTAATATATTCCTCTTAAGGGCCCCTACAATCTTGTCCCCAGAAAGTGTCTCTAACATAAAATCTACCTGGAAAGCATTATGAAACAAGAATAATTTGATGTGACTTGTTTATAGAATAGGGAACAAAAAAGGGAACTAATGTTTTTGAAATTACACCCTTAGATCTGCTGCATTCAACTCTGATTCCACCTGTTTAGCACTCATTAAAAATGAAATTCAAGATGCTGACTGCCAAGATAAACAGGTTTATTTTCTGTGCTTCATAATTTTTTTTCCACAAGAAAACACATATACCAGGCAATCAAGGACTAATTTCAGAACTAGAGACTTTGTGTTGAGAATGTCATGCTGAATAATTCCCCACTAGTATATTGAGTCATTATACAGAAAACTTAAGTTTCCTCCTTTTCCTCTCATTGTTTCCTATCATTTACATACTATCCAAATAAGTACAATTACATTTCAATGGAAAAAAATGCACTAAGCTCTATTAACCATACTCCTACCTAGTTATGACTGAAATTTGCAAATTTTGTGAACCTTAGTCCTGTAGAGTAAAATTTGAATACTTCTGTGACCCTAGGTGGGGGGAAATATTATATTGTCCCTTCTGAGTATTAGTAAAATATATTTGCAGTGCTCAAATATCAAGGATACAGTGAGACAATGATGATGTTTAAGGATTGCCCTAGAACAACAGTGTGCACTAAACATGGTTAGAGGGACAGGGATCTCAAGGCAGAACTCTCTATTATTTTCAGCAGCTTCACTAATTAGTCAACAGTTCCTACAGCTTGAAGGGAAAAGATTCTAAGAGCCCAGATAGAATGATACTAGTTTATAACTCCAGGTCCTACAGATTTCATCTCAAAGAGATAGGCAACCTGTAGCTCCTCCTTTGTAAATTAGACAGAGACCCACTTTGCTACCCTATGTGGGAAGAGACATGATCTTAGCAACCAATCAACCATACTGAAAGGGGGTGAGAGAACCTAAACATCCCTATAAAGGAGGAAGAGATTTATAATATTACTTGTGTATATATGCTATCTTTCACAATTCGTCCTCACACTTTCACACAACCCTTTAACATAATAATGTAACAGGCAAAACATTATTTTTGTAATTTTGTATTATTGCTATCGCTATTATATGAATCAAGAAACAGTGATTTATAGTCCCCCAAACCAAAGGCCAAATGTTCTCTCTCATATGTGGATGCTAAACCACAACAAGGGAGGGTAGGGAGAGGAAATACAGAAGTTCATTGAATTAGACCAAGGGGAATGGAAGTAAGGGAGCAGGGAATGGGAATAGGAAAGACAGTAAAATAAACTGAACAAAACTTTCCTTTGCTCATAAATGAATACACAACCAGTGTAACTCCACATTATGTACACTTAGAAGAATGGGATCCTAATTGAAATGGGTTGTAGTCTATGTATGCATAATACATCAAAATATACTCTATTGTCATGTACATCTAAAAAGATCAAATAAAAAAGAAACAGTGGCTTGTAAGAAACTGGATGGTTCCTTCAATGTTGCAAAATTAAGATTTTTTGAAAAAAAAAGTCTCTTTTCTAGTACCTACCAATTACCTCTTTAATAACATTTACATATTATTTAAAATTAACTTTCCAGTATTCTAACACCCTGGTTACATTTTATGTTCTTTGGAAGCATTGAGTAATACCTAGCATTGTTTTTTCAAGTATCTCCTACAATGTTCATTCCATGACAGTATCCATCAAGCATGCAATAATGAATCACTAACTAAATGAATACCTCACATTGCCCCTATTAGCCTTTTTGATTATCCATTCAATTCATTTCTTACTAAATACCCAGCACCTTGCCACACTGTAGGATATAAATGATACAACAGTCAATTATGGGGCTACTCCAGTGAGCCCAACAGCCAAACTGCAGCCATCTGGCTGCTTATTACGAATTCAAAAACCTGGGTCTCATCCCGGATTTCCTGAGTCATAATCTCTTGTACACTGAAGTTTGAAAAGCATTGCACAATAAGTTTACTATATTCTTGTAAAAAGACAATGGATTTTTTAGAAACAACCTGAAGAAGCAGTATGTATCCGTCTACAATATTTTCGCTGTGCAATCAATCTCCCTTAGTTATAGATTGCCCCAATCTAAAGTTTTGGTGATTTGGCAAAAATAAAAGCAATATGTGGCCAGGCATGGTGCACATATGCCTGTAATTCCAGCAGCTTGGGAGGCTGAGGCAGGAGGATCTGAGTTCAAAGCCAGCCTCAACAAAATCAAAGTACTAAGCAACTCAGTGAGATTCTGTCTTTCAATGACAAATACAAAATAGGGCTGGGGATGTGGCTCAGTGGTTGAGTGCCCATGAGTTCAATCCCCAGTACCCTCCCTAAAAAAGAAATAAAATATATATGTACATATATGTGTGTGTGTGTGTGTGTGTATTTAATTAAATAGGAAAGTTATGATAGTTATGTCTGTTTCATTATACTATCTTTCCTAATACCATCTCCCCTCCCTTCCCTTCATTTCCTATTACCTATTCCAGTGAATTTCTATTCTTCCCCTCCCTACCCTACCTTGTTATAGGTTAGCATACACATATCAAAGAAAATATTAAAACTCCACATCATGTATACAACCACAAGAATTGGATCCTAATTAGGATTAGTTATACTCCATGTATATGTAATATGTCCAAACACAATCTACTGTGATGTACATCCAAAAAGAACTTAAAAAATAAAAATAAAAAAGAATATGTAAGTGCAAGTTCAAAACCAGGGAAAAGGACGCTCATCTTGTGGGTCTGGAACCTTTAAATAAAACAATAGCATCTCTGTGAATGTGCCCTCATGATAAACATTAATTTCCAATACACATCAAATGTGGATCAACCAATGGTATGAGTCATAAGTCAATTGACAATTTGTGACCTTATCAAAACACTACTGAAGCCAGAATTAGACAGTCAGTATGGATAGGTAAATCAAGGAGGCCAATTCCAGTGAGTCTGGGAAGTTGGAAACTGTCCCCCGAGTGACTGAAATGCTTTCAGAGCCCCTCCTTCACCCTTATCAAGATAACCTGCCCCTGGGCCAACCTGTTGCTAAGGTAACCTGTCCCAGGAATTGTCCCTCCCTACAGGGAGTTATAAAAATTGTTAATTAATGTGTCCTGGGCTGCTCCATCCAGCCCCATCACTCCCAGTATGCAGGAAGAAAAGAGATAAGGGGAAGAGATCAGGAAAACAAAGGAAGCCTAAGACATATAAAAAGGGCAGAACACCTTGCTTCTTGGGATAATAGGATACCAGCAATTGGCCCCTTCTCCCTCCCTGGAGAAGTCTATGTTACCTCTTTTTTAAATAAACCCTGTTTTATATGCTTGCCTTGGCACGCTTTTCTAATGTTATCCTTCAACATGAAAGGAAGCAGAACTTGTCATTGATAACCGGCAGTATCACTATTACGTAGAAAACCCAAATACTTACTAGTGGATAAGACAAATCTTAGTTAATTGCCATCATCTTAAATTTTATTTTTAAAAATTGCACTATTAAGTGTTTCTTTTATCTCCTTTATGGTTGGCCATTTTTGTTACTCTATATTCTAATAATTGTTATTTCTTTTAACTACTGTCACTGTTTTGTAACTGTCAAAATTTAGCTTCATGAGACCTAATTTCCAGTTCAAAAGCCTAGTGTATCTACTTTCTCAAGCATGTTTCAGTGGGATGTAGTCAGTGCTAACAAAGAGGATCAGACTTGGGGATCTTCTAGCAGGCCCAGTTCTAGAACTCTGGTTATGTTTATTTATGGTTAGTTGTTAATAGATAAATTGAATATATTTGTGGAAATGTTACAGTGGGATGGGGCTGGAACTTACCCATTGGTTACCAGAAATGTGGCCTTGGGTTACTTAAATTTCCTTTCCTTTAAAATTTGGTTGATTCAATATTAAAGAATTGCTGCAAAGATGAAAGAAATACTTGCCTTGTACCTAGTGATTAATAGTGCCAAAAGAATAATCACTTTTGTTATCTGACTCTTAAATACATGGCCATGATTTAGGCCTAGAGAGGTACATTAAATGATTTACTGAGATGGTGAAATACAGAGGTAGTACTTGGATCTACCTTTACCTATTCCTTGTCTGGTGCGCTTCCTACTCAATTACATTTCCTTCTAAAGTCAGAGCTGGGTCACAGATGTGAGACACAATGCAGAAGGAATTTGGAAGTAAACAGGGGAGCAGAAGCAGTGTGTTGTAGTTCCTGGATCCTAGGAAGAACAATAGAAAGAAGCCTGCTGGCTAGTCCCCCAGGAACTGCTCCAGGGTGAACTTGCAGAGCTGTCTGTGATGCAGCATGCCTCAGAGAGGCATGGAGAGGCTAGGAGCAGGAGCAGGCCATGGAACAGCAGCCTATGTGGCTACCAAGGAGCTCCTGTCTGTTTTCAGCCATGGGCAGCTCCAAATTTCTGCTTAGATTTCAATACCACACTAGCTCCTCTGAACTAGACTCAGGTGAACAAATACTGCTTCTTTGTAATGGGGGTGGGGGTGGAGCAGAAGGAGAATAAAAAAAAACAAAAAATTGAAAAACATAAGGGTTCAAAGTAAGACACAGTCACCCATTTGTGACTACAGGAAATCTTGATTTTTGCAGATGGTCTGAGCTATAGTTACTCAAACAGGTTGAGAAGTTATAGGATATTTTGGGAAGTTTCTTCACATGCAACAGGCGAGTATATTCTATTTGAAGCTCCAGAAAAGCAAAGAAGAACAGTTAATTGTAAAGAGAAGAAAGCCAGTGTTTAGGGAGCCAGCACTCTCATGGATACTGGTGGAGAGATTTCTCCTAGAACAAATAACTATCAGAAAACTGAGCACAACAAAATAATTTGGTTTTTCAGGATGTAAGGTTTTGCTACAACTCCTCATTTCTGTTCTTGTAGCCCAAAAGGCAGCCATAAACAACAGATAAACAAATGAGTGTGGCTGTGTTCCAATGCAAACACAGGCAAAGCCAGTTTAAGGCTATGAGCCATAGTTTTCCCAGGCTTGGTCTAGAATTTAAAAAGTTCACAATGGGAAAACATCCTTGATGTTCCTAGCTCCCCTACTTCACTGTAGTTAGCGGGAAACCTGCATTTATCATTTCTTCCATAAAACCTAGTCAATACCTGTGTGGGGTAACTCAGTTCTTCAGTGTGTATAGGGTGGTGGTGTATTTCTATAAAGATGCTTGCAAAGCAGACTAAAAACTAAGGCTCTGATTTTATACCCTGTAGCTTCTCAATACCTAACATAGTTTATAATAAGCCATAGGTTAATAAATGTATAAGAAACAAAAGCCATTCACAAACAGGTTAATTCACACTCCAGAACTACCAGGGAAGGATTTACCTCAAATGGCTTAAAATATTGAATTCTGTATTAAGGCTTCTTGCTGAACGATTTGATGAAAATTCAAACAAACACTGGGAGAAAAAAAAAAAAACCAACAACCTTAAAACAAGGGAAGGAGGGTAGAAGGAAGGGAAAGAAGAGAAAGAAGGTAGAATAGAAAGGTGAGGAGAGAGGGAGGAGGAGATGGCAAGAGGGGTGGGGGAGGGAGAAGGAAATATGGAAAAAAGGAAAAGGTGTTTTTTTTTTTTTGAAATTTTCATGTAGCAGTATGTGTACTTAAAACTAATTGATGAGAACCAAGTGTTTATGATACTTAAGTACTTTACATATGATATTTAATTTGCAACTGAAACACTGTGAAATAGAGATCTATTTGAAAGATGAGAACTGGTTTGAAAAAAACAAGTTTTGCACAAAATGTCTTGCCCTGAATTACCTACCCACACTAAAACAAATTCAGACAATTTTACCTTAAATATGTTTTTATCACCAAAAAACCAAAACCAAAACAAAACAAACAAACAAAAAAAAACCACTACAACTAAATTGATGTTCAGTGAAAAGAAATGTAGGAATCAATAGAAGCAAATTCAATGATAACAAATTCATATTTAAGATTGAGGATTTTTATGAGTTTCAGAGTAATACAAGAATACTATAAGAAAGCCAGAGCTTTCCAAAATTCAAGGAAAATTACATATCTATTGCAATAGTAATGTCAAAGCTTGTTGTAGATCTTTAGACAATTCCTCTGCCTGACTTGCTTGTAGTCAGTTTATTTGCCATTTATGTTAATAATTTATTACTTTGCTGACATGATGAGAGAGCTAGAGATAAATGAATTAATTTAAATCTATGTGATGAGATTTCTCTCAAAATGCAAGCATGATTCCAGAACAATAAAATTTTCTCAGATTATTCAGCTCTTCTCAGCAAGATGGGACTACACTTCTGAGGTAATTTTTAACAAAGTAAAAGACAAAACTTTTAACAAATAACAAATTGGTTGATATGCTTACTGAATTTCTTCTATCTCTTCTAGTGGAGACATAGGAGATAGTAGGAAAGAGTTTGCCAAGAGAAGTTAGAGTGATTTCAATATTTGAAGCCACTTGAGATAATTTCTTGTCTAGTAGTTCTGAGTTATGAATTTGCCTCTGTGTGGATAGCTTTCCTTTATCAGAAATTCATTTTAAACCCTGTGACTTATTAGACACTGTGCAAGGTGATGCTAAAGAGCAGTTCTAACAGAGGATAGAAGGTTTGAGAGAGAGAGATACATACATATTGGGGAGAAGAAAAAAAATCAAAGTCTGCATTTTAAAATATGTGCTTAAAAATGGAACATTAATTTACTCATTATATACTCTTTTATAACTACTTCAAAAATACAATAAAATTAACTTACTAAGACATAGCGCAATAGAAACACAGGGAAAGAAGAATAGATTATTCAGAGATACGAACACATCCTATTCTATTTCATTTAACATATGATGTCCCTGGCTCCTTTTGCCAGTCATATTATTTCTCCCTAGTTTGACAAGTAAAATCTTAAATCAATAGTGTGACCTCATTAAATTACTGTATAAATAAAGACCTTAGCTAACCCTGTTTCTTAGTTTTCTTCTTGACATGGCCCACTTTGGTCTCCTCAGACACTTCAAGAACTTTCCTTTGACATGTTCTGTGGTAGTTCTTGCCTTTGGCCTGCCCTGAGGACTCTGGCATTCTTGTTCTCCTTTCAGAGTAGCCTACTTTATATTCCACAGGCAACATAAAATCAGCATGTCCAACACAATCATCTCCCAGCTTCCCCTGATTTGTACCTCATTACTGTTGACCATCTCTGATTTCTCCCTACACATCTGATCATTTCTGATGATTTCTCACTTGGTCCATCTCTTTGGCTCAGTCTTGCCATTGGTCTTCAGGGTCTGCACACCGTTGCCACATAGAGTTCCTAAAACAGCTCAAATGTTTCATTCCCCTTGGCCAAAAAGAATTTGTTATTCCAAAGTGATTTTACTTTGAAAAATTCTTAAAGACAGAATATAAATTAAAAATTATCATCTCCCTTCAGAAATACTGAAGGAAATAAAAGTCATCAATTCTTTCCTCTTTCTTTGCAATCTTAAGAGGTATGTGCTAATAACTATCTTTCCAAATCTTCCCATGATTATATAATCTTAATAACTTCATGAAATTCTCTTATGTTTTTACAAAATTATTTTATAAAAGCAGTGACTTGATGCAGATCCTAGTTATATATAGTCATATTAATTATATTCTTGCAAGACACACACACACACACACACAAGCACACACACACACAGAAAGAGTTCTGGAGAGAAATACTATACATTTGTGTGTGCATTTATCTTTGATTTACAGTATTTGATTAAATATTATATATATTATGTATTTAATTTATTTAACTTTATCTAATATATCACTATAATGAGTTGCCTTAAGTGCCACTTTTTTTATTTGAAGATTGATGTCCTGATTCCAATAGGATGTGTGGCTGCTTCTTCCAATTCAAAGAACTCTCTTGGATCTTTATTATTGCCCTTACAACAAGACACTAAAGAAAGGTATGGAGGTTTTTAGACTTGCGGCTAAGTTCTACAGTTGAACAATTAAAAACACAAAGTACTTTACTTTTTAAGTTCCAAGATTCACTAGCTCTGAGGGTAGCCTGCTCTGCACAAAACTTTTTGAGAAATGACAGATGGGAGCACTGGCTCTAACTGATACCACCAACGAAGCTCCTGTTCCTGTCCCCCTCCCTAAGGCAGTTGACAGAAGGGTTACAGGAGAGAGGAAATGTCTTTTGGGGAAAGGAATGAGTTACTTCCCCTTGGAATTTGAAGTGTTAGAGGCAGATGCTTTATGAGTATCACTCAAAACAATGCTGTGTGCTTCCAAGGAAGAGAAAATAGTATTCTGCTTCTCAGTGCATGTCTGATTAGGGAGAAGTCTTGTCTCATGTGGCAAGAGTGGGAAAGATGAGAATGTGTGAGACCTGACAAAGTGAAGAACTTCCAGGAGAAAGGAGGTAAGAGCAGCTGTCCCCCATATTTCTAGGTTCTGAAAAGTAAGGAAGATTGTTCCTGATCTGAGTCTGATTCTAGGAGGGGGCTGGGATTGAGGGCTACAGTCTTTGTAGGACACCTTAGTGAGGAGTACAAAGAAGACACACAGTAGGGAAGCTGAGCCAGCAGCAGGGCAGGTGGAAGCAGTGGCCAGGCCTTTTATAGGAGACACAGATACTGAAGGTTACAGATGGAGAAGGGCTCTTCCTTATAGGGACAGTTTGGAGATGGCCACAACTTTTATTTAGGTCATATATAAAATTCCAGACATTAATTTTGGATAGCAAACGAGAAATGAGATAGCAGTAGCCAAGGAAAGGCTTGTTCTTCTCCTATACCCCCCACTCCCTTATCTTCACCTAGAAAAGAAGATAAGAGAAAGGTGGCTTGTAAGATTCAGTCTGCACCCTGCTTTCCTACACCTGGCACTTCAAGTCATTGAACCCTTAATTCCAGCCTGCAGTGAGGAAAGGGAAAAAAGGAACATGAATTGACTTTACAATTTTAAAATGATCTAGGATGAGGCTCAAATACTTGGATAACAAACTTTTATTGGGAATAATTTATGAAATCTGAGCAGAATACCATTAAAAGAGCTATCAAAAACCAAGGAGTCAGTATATAAAACCTGAGAGCAACAGTGACTAGAAAATAAAGGAACTCCACTGTCATCCTCCAAATAGTAGAGACTTTCCAATACACTGATTTTACGATATTCATATATTGTACTTTATTATTGTAATTTGCATTCATGTCTAATGTCTCAAATAAGACTGCATTAAATTTTTTTAACATTAGAAATTAGATTCTGCACCATACTGTCCATTTAGAGCCCATAGTACATTTATACATAAAGCATTACACACATATTTATCAATTAAAAATAAGAAATTAAATCTGACTCTATGCAAAACTAAAGTAAAATATAAACTATTAGTGGATGTAGAGTATAAACCTCTTCCATTTTCAATGTCTTTAATGAAAGCACAACTGACTTAAAGAAGCAGACACAGCTCTGCTATCATTTAAAAACAAAAAGAATCTGTTGCAAAAGGTGAAGAGTGGAACTCTTGTAAGCACATAAACAAGTATTTAATTAGTTTTTTTACCCTTTTGTTGTATGATCTTAGACTAGTCACCTCATTCAGAAAGAAAGAAAGAAAGAAAGAAAGAAAGAAAGAAAGAAAGAAAGAAAGAAAGAAAGAAAGAAAGAAAGAAAGAAAACAAGAAAAGAAAAAGTCTGATTTGATTGTAATATTTCACTTTACTCCCAGGCATAAAATTCTACCTATCCATGAAAATATGCACAAGATGCAGCTGACAGAAAAATCACACACTCACAGTTCATGTTATATATATATATGGTTTCATTTGGCATGCACTCAGAGCCACAAGTTATTCTTTCAAAGTTAAGTTTGACTCCTCTGAGTTTAAAAGCAAGCTGCAACAGTTTTCTGTGCCTCACTGGGTTCTCCAGGCATTGTTCCTTATTCAAAGCATAGGATCTTTTTTCTTATACTTTCATCATAGTCTTCAATATTCACCAGGTGAATTAGGCTTGAATTGTAGAAGAAAATGAAGGTCCAGCAAGCTCAGCCTCATACCTAACCCAATGCAGAACAAAACAATGCCACAGAATACAAAGGAGCAAGAAGCCACCCACATATTCCAAGCGCATCTTCCCTATCTGTGTTGATGACACTAGACATAGCAAAGCATAAAAAGCAATCATTCAAAATTAGCAGAGAGCATCATTCTACAATAGAAAACAATCACAAACTCATTTTCATTATGAAAATAAACAACCTGATAGTTAAAACTTTTACTTCTGGATTTATCTAAATCATTATACCTCAATAAAGTACAATGTTGACAGTAATGCTATTCAAAGATCACCAAAATGACTTCAAAAAAATAATGCTAATAGCCATGCTAACTAGAGTTGAGGTGATACCTCATTGTGATTTTAGTTTTTGCTTCCCTAATGATTGGTGATATTGATTTTTTTTTTTTTTTTTTTTTGTGTGTGTGTGTTTTCCTGGGGATTGAACTCAGGGTTTACGCATGTAAGGTAAGGACTTTGCCAACTGAGCTATATCCCCAGCCTATGTTGACATTTTTTATATCTTCTTTTGGGAAATGTCTATTTAGCTCTTCTTTCCATGTCTTAATCTGATGATGATGATGATGATGATGAAGATGACAACAACGATGACAATTTGCTGTTAAGTTGCTTAAAATCCTTGTGGATTTGGGAAATCAAACCCTCATTATATTTTTAATTTGCAAGTATTTCTCCTACTTGGTACATAGTCTGTATACTGTTGATTGTATCCTTTATTGTACTGAAGCTTTTAGCTTGACATAATCCAATTTGTCTATCCTTTTTATTTCCTCTGCTTTGGAGGTCTTACTAAAATTAAAAAATCCTTGCCTGTTTCAATGTCCAGAAGCATTTTCCCTAGGTTTTATGTCTAGTAATTTTGTGGTTTCAATTGCTACATATCCATCTTTAATATATTTTAAGTAATTTTTTGTGTATGGTGAGAAATGAAGATCTAGTTTCATTCTTCAGGATTGAATTTACAATTTTCTCATCATCGTTTATTGAAGAAACTGTCCTTTCCCCCATATCTGCTCTTAGTTCTTTTGTTAAAATTCAGCTGACAAAAGATAAGTGCTTACAAGCATGAGGAGAAACAAAAACCCTTATACATTATTGGCAGGAACATAATTAGCACCACAGTTATGGAAAATAGCATGGAGGTTTCTCAAAAATGTAAAAATAGAACTACCATATGATTCATTAAAGCTACCAATGGGTATATATCCAAAGAAAATAAAGTCAGTATATTGAACAGACATCTACACTTGCATGTGTTTGTAGCATTATTTTCAATAGCTGAGATATGAAATCATCCTTAGCATCCATCAACAGATGAGCGGATAAAGAAAGCAGGGTGCAGACTGAATCTTACAAGCCACCTTTCTCTTACCTTCTTTTCTAGGTGAAGATAAGGGAGTAGGGGAGTGCAGGAGAAGAACAAGCCTTTCCTTGGCTACTGCTATCTCATTTCTCATTTGCTATCCAAAAGTATGCACATAAAGTCCTATTCCACCATAAAGAAGATGAAATTCTTTATGGATGAACCTAGAGGACATTATATCAAGTGAAATAAGCAAGAAATAGAAATATAAATATTCTATGATCACATTCATAAAAGTTTTCATAGAAGTACAGAGAGAGAACAGGGGTTTTATCAGAAGTGGGGGATGAGGAGATCAGGTTAGTCATACAATAATTTAGTCAGATAAGAGGAACAAACTCTGGTATGCTATTGAACAGTAAGATACATATTATATATATGTACATTTTATATATAATATATATTATATATGTACATATGTATTTTGATATATAACATATATTTTAATATATTATATCATATTTTGATATATAACATATATATTACATATATACACACAATGGATATAACACATGTACATAAATAACATGTATAATACATATTATATATCAAAATGACAAGAAATCAAACCTTTCAGTGTTTCACTCCAAACAAATGTTTGAGGGGATACATATGCTAATAATAATTCTGATTTGAGCATTGTTCAATGCTTCAATGCTTAATGTATTGAAACATCACATTTACCCCATACAATTTATACAACTATTACATGAAAATTAATATGTGATTAAACAGAAAATTTTTTTCAATATTTAAGTGAATTCCTCTGAAAATAACACGTTGGTCATTATAAAACAAAATAACATGACAAATAAGGTAATAAAATATTGGCTTTGGACTGGGATTGTGGCTCAGCAGTAGAGCGCTCGCCTAGCACAGGTGGGACCCAGGTTCGATTCTCAGCACCACATAAAAATAAAGGCATTGTGTTGTGTCCATCTACAAAAAAAGATTCATTCATTCTTTCTCCCTCTCTCTCTCTCTCTCTCTCTCTCTCAAAAAAAAAAAAAATATTGGCTTGCTTCATTTTTGCTTTGAACTACCTCTTAATGGATCTCCCCATAGGACATAAACTCTGACCTTACAGATTTTACTTGGGAGCTCAAAAGGATACCTGACAAACCATACAATAAAATAGATAGACATACAGATAAAGATATATGAATGAGTATGGAAGATGAGAAGATTGTAGACTTCCCAATGGATTTAACTAAGGGAAAGGTATTGGTAAATAGGAAATAATTCTTAGATTTAAATTAAGGGAGGCATTTAATGGAGAAGAAAAAGTTAGATCCAGAGATAGAAATGGGGGCTATATAAAAAGGAGAAAGTCCAAAACATTCCTTCAGGAAAACTGATGATTAGATAACTGAATGAGAATGTCCTTATGGCAAAATCCAAAAGTAAGGGACAAAAGATCCAATGTAGAAAGACAAGTTATAACGAGTAGGTAGAGAAATTCAAAATCACACCAATGAGTTTGAGCTTTATTCTATATATGATGGGGAGCTATCAAATATCTCATCAAAATGTAATTCAAACTACTTCCAAATTCTAAGTTTTCTTTCTTTCAAAGTA
The DNA here is from genome assembly GCF_045843805.1 of Urocitellus parryii. Lineage (NCBI taxonomy): Eukaryota > Metazoa > Chordata > Mammalia > Rodentia > Sciuridae > Urocitellus > Urocitellus parryii. Next base: position 152,636,006 of record NC_135534.1, read on the forward strand.
AGACATATTAATCCCTTGAATTGCCTTTGCATATAGAATCTATACCTAATGTTAAATGCTATTAATCATCTATAATGATGACAAGTGAGTAGTCTGACCCTTTCTAAAAGAAAGATATCTATCCCATTCCTTCAGCTCAATCTGTAATCTTACAGATGTTCACAAAAAGATAATTAAAAATGCTTTCTAAAAGTCATAGGTTACCCTATGTATAATTAAAGGATAAGACTCAATGAATTTAGAATTGGAGGAAATCTCTTACACTAATCACAGACATTTTTACATAAAATCTTGTACTTGAAATTCACAAAATTCATTTCTCTGAATAATATATCAGGATAATTGGCACTGTCTCCAGTGCAAATCATTAGCATAAGTAGACTGTCTATACAGGCAGCATATGTTGTCCAAACTATCACATGCATATACATCACCTAGTCAAAATTGGAGGTCTACATGCTTGGTAATTTCCCCCTTTACCTAAATGCCACTGAAGAAGAAAACTTGTTATCTGAAAATGAATCTTTATGACAGAGTGTAATCAAATCTTAATTTTTTTTTTTACTTATTTTTTAAAATGCTACACATTTTACCAGGCATTAATGTGCTCATTTTAACAAAAGCAACTTCAATTGTTTGGCAAAAAAATCCTGATCCTAGCAATGTGATGTTTTTCCCTTTCAAATTAACATATGGTAGAACTCTATTTGAATATGAATGTATCTGATATCTAGGCAGATTATACTAAAATCGCTGTGAATGTCAAAGTGCTTGAAAACACCAAACGGTGTTGCATCTTGTAATAAAGGCTCATCAATAAATGATAGGTTATTTTCTTTATTTTTCTGATTTCTTATAAAAGTGAGAGTGGAGGAAGAGGTCATTGTTATTGTTAATAACAATGCTATAAATAATTATGCAGCTCAAGGGCAATAAATGAGAGCAGTGGGAATAAAAATATTGTGATCATTCATTATATCAAATGAGAATGTTTTTATGTTATATGTTTATGCTGTCACTATTTGAGCAGTCTCCTGTCACTATTTGAACTTGCTGATTATTTAAATTTACACAATTGCCTATACCATACAAGGAAGGAAATAAGTGCTTGATTATATCTTTACTAAGTAATATTCTTATTTCATGATACAACCACCAAACTATGAACACATAATAAAATGATATCTTTCACAGCAGTAGTTTCTATCTCATCAAAAGATATAATCTAAGAAGCAGTCAATTCTAAAACCAAAAAAATCCTGATATCTGATTTGAGTAAATTCCTGTACAGTTTGCATTATCCTTTCATTTGAATGGGTGGAGAGTTAAGTATATAAGTTCCCACTGTGTTAATGGGAACTCTAAGTATCAATTCCCACAGAGCAGGGATTACAAGTTACTTTTATGTTGAGTACTTGTGCTATTTTGAACCTTAGCTACACTGTGGGATAACCAGTTAGAGAGGTAAGACATGTGTACCTCTGTAGGATTTGAAGAGGAGATTAAAGATGAAATGAGGAAATGCAAGACAGAGATGAATGGATGGATTAGATGCCATTTGATGCTGAACAATATACTGAGTGAATACTATTTAATATTTGAACAAGAGAGCACATTCTATTTTTTAAAGGATAGATTACCCAATTAGTGTCTGTCCTAAGGAGGACAACTATATTTCTGTGAATTGGAATCAACATATAAATATTTTCTTCTTTTTCAAGATATAAAGTTATTCAGTGAAAATTATTATATCTGGAAGACTTTTGAAGTTAATTGATAGATTTAAAGGTGTTTTCATAGACAAACATGCAACCTCAATTCAGCCAGTGAGATATAAGAAGAAATGTAACAAGGGACTCCTTGTGAGAAAACTTTTTTAATTTATTTATTTTTTTTGTGATACTGAGAATTGAACTGGGGCCTTGCACATGCTAGACAAGACTACTTCTGAGCTACATCCACAGCCCCCTTTATTTTGAGATAGGCTCTAAATTACACAGGTGGAGTTTGAAATTGTGATCTTCCTGCGTCAGACATCTGAGTTGGTAGGATTACATGTATGTACCACCAAACCTGGCTTGGTCTTCATTTCTGTGATGGAAAATAATAGACTGCTCTTTTTCCTTTGCACAGCATGTGTTTGAATGTCATCTTTGAAAATGTAACACACAGATTTCCGTCACCCTGACGACGATGATATTAACATCAAAGGTGACAGGGCAGAGAAACAGAAAGATTCCAAATATGCAGTAATGTCAATAAACCATTAAATCATTTAACCTGGCAGGCTCTGTGGCACATACCTGTTATCTCAGCCACTCAGAAGGCTGAGGTAAAAGGATTCCAAGTTCAAGGCCAGCCTTGTCAATTTAGCAAAACCCTGTCTCAAAATGAAAAGGGGTAGGAATGTCCATCAGTGGTAGAGCACCCTCACTTCAATCCCCAGTATGGAGGGGAAAAAAAATCAGTTGATCTACAGAATAACTTGTAAGCAAGAGAAATGTGAAATTGCTTACATTTCTGAAGTCTGAAAGTTCCAAGATCAAGACATATCCACAAGTTTTCTGTCTGCTTCCAAGACATGGTCTTGAATGCTGTGTCTACATGTGCCAGAAGCAGAGGGCAAAAGGACTAAATGCCTTTTCCCTATTGCAGACTATGTTTATTTCCAACCCTCTAAAATATGAGCTTAACATACATCATTTCTCCCATTCTTTAGAAATTAGTGTTATACAAATAATCATTAAATTACTGTGAAGCTTTTGAAAAATACTATACCTTTGAAAAATCCTCCCCAAGTTCTTGGGTGATAAATCTCATATGTCTGATACACAGGTGATTTTACTTGTTATACTGCTGGAGACTTGATCCATTGTTCTATGTATTATACCTCTGTTAATTCAGCTTAAGTTACATTAACACTTTGGCAATCCCATTAAATTAGTTATTCACCCTAAATTTATTATAGCTTGGGGGAAGAACACCATTGTTTCTTCAAGAATGGACAGGTTGCAGGAGAAAGAGAAATAGGTTTTGTTCTGTAGAGTGTGAGGAATCAATTGTGGATTAATGAGAGGAACCTCTAAGGAGTTAAATTTCGTTTGAGCATAAGGACAAAGACATTTCTACCATTTGTTTTTTCTTCTCTTGGTAACTGAACCTTGACTTTTCCTTAAACACCTGTTTCAGTAATCTCATCTCACATGGTTTGTGAAGGGCTGGATCGAACCTTAATCCAAAGGCAGATGTGTGGTTTGGGTGGAAATAAATCACAGCACCCCATTCTTCTTGCCCAAACTGAAGGGCTCAGTGCATGAATGTGATCTAAGTATAGTCAATGCAGTGTGATGTAATTATTTTTCTCAAAATGACTAGTGACTGGCACTCTTTCCTGAAGATTTTTGAAGCTGAGCTGATGTGAGATTCTAGGGCTGGTGCAGCCGTTCTATGAATTTAGGGCAAAAGCCTGTCTAAAAGCAACGAAGCACACCTGAGGGACCATGACTGTGGAACCAGGGCCCAGTGACATTGTTTTTTATCTCTATTCTCTACTGTGCCAAAAAACCCTCTGCACTTCTCATTAGGTTGAAGCAATATATCACTATTTCACTCAAGACAGGTTAGATCAGGTTTTCTATCACTTGGAACAGAGTCATAACTGATAAAATGATGAACTTTATAATTATTAAATATATTCTCATAAAAAGTCAGTCCCTAAGAAGTATGATGTTTCTTTTAATCATTTGGATTCATAGGCAGGCATTAGACAATATTAGAAATGGATATTTTGAAATAAACCAAATATCAAAATGGTGATTGGTCTCAATGACATTTATGGAGCTGGGAAGTCAAGGGGTGACCCCAGATGGCAGTAAGTCAACTAGAAGGGAGAAGGGGACTTATGGGATGTCTCTTGGCTCTGGGCCATCAGTCTGCTTCTGCTATTGCTAACAGGCTGTTGTGAACAATAGATACTTAAGGCGAGAGCAGTTATCTGCCAGGCACTGCCAGCACTAAGTGATTTGAATTGACTGATCTGGTCTGAGTAAACTTAAGACCAAAGCCAATTGTCTTACTGCCAAAATAGCTCTACGTGCCTAACAGTTTTGTGATATTTCACACAGACACTGCTGGATCAGCAGAAATTACTAATGATTTTGGCAGCCAACAAGCTCTGTGAGGTAATAGGAAAGCTATAGCTTTAAACAGCTCCATAGAAAATGTGATGGGGCAGAAGGGAATTGCAATGGGCTCCCTGAACTGTTCTGTTGATGTTACTGAGCAAATATAGCTCCTTGAGTTGTTTTCGTTTCATCAAAATCATGATACTCTTGAGTGTTGGCAAGGAAATATCAGGTAATGAGAATGCAGTGAACATGTCTTTCATCAGCTGAAAATCTTTAATTGTAATTGCAGCATGTAATGGTGTAATTAGTTGTCTAAGTGACAGGATAGGCTCAAATCTTTCCCAGCTTTTTGCAAAAAGGACCATTACGTTTCCATAAACCTTTATTTATTTATTTTAAAATGAGATGACAAGAAGGCAAGGATGGGAAACGCATTTACTTTTAATGCCATGAACTTCGCGTAATCCCAACTATAGATGATAAGAAGCTAGATGAAAGAAAAGAATAATATGCTTCTACTCAGATAAGTGTTGCTTCTGAAGAAGTCATATGTAGGGGTGAATAAGTACCATATTTTAAACAACTCAAGGCACAATAAATACATTTGATTCCTGAATCTTAGGGAAATACTTACAATATAGATATTATTACCATTTTACCTACAAGGTAACTGGGGATCAGAGCAATTGAGTCACAAGTCACATATTAGGATCACACAGCTAGTATGGTGCAAAAACAGGGCTGGAATTTGCACCTGAGACAAAAACACAAGTCAATTATGATTTTGAAGTTCATTATTTTGTCCCTAGAATATGCTGCCTTGAACTGTCATCAAACCCTTAGAATGTTGTTTCTCAAAATTTCTCTGAGAATTAAAGAGAGGTTTACTAAAACATGAGAGAGAGAAAGAGGGAAAATATGCATTGAAGGGGGATTGGACAATGTGAGTTTGCAGGTGATGGTTAGGGTTAGAGTTAAGAGATTTACCATTTAATTCCTGGGGGAATATTGAGGCAGGTATTGGACCACAAAGTCTAATGTCTTTGGCAAGAACCTTTTGACAGAAATCTGGAGATGTTTATGCATCAAAATCTTACAGTGAGGATTCTAATGGGATCCTGATGACAAAGTGCAACACACAGCAAAAACAGACTAATACTTAATCAGAACAAGTCCCATCGAAAGCTCTAGGCTTTGTAGAGTTACATTTAAAAAACAAATGGCATCTTACTCACTGAACTCATATTGGATTTGTAACTCTAGGACTGTTAAGAAAACAGCTCTTTCATCTCTACCACTGTTACAGTGGAGATGATTCTAGAATAGCTGGGTGAATTCAAGGAAGTATTTTTCTTCATGAAGAAAACAAACAGTGCTCTAGGCAACTGTGGTTGATGGATGCGACAGCAGATCTCTCCTTTGTGTCCTCCTAAAATTAATCTGTTCTCTGTTTTAAACATATTATAGAAAATGAAAAAGAGAATAAAAGCAACAGAATCTATTCTTCTAAATTAAGAAGCTTGAAAAAGCCTTGCTTCCTTTGTCTATCACATGATATCATTGGATCACTGCCAAATCAAGAGTTATATGAATGATCGTTTTTTAGATAATAGTCCCTTTTAGTAAAATATAAAGCCGCTTTTCCCAAAACTCCTATTATGAATTTCCAACCACAATAAATCCTAGTTTTCTAAAATAGATGTTTTATTTTGAAATGAATTTGCTTTAATTTTAAACCATTGTCTGCTAAAGAATTCTGTCAGTAAGGCTCATGTGCATTTCAATATTCTACAGCTATTGACATTGTGTAAATTTTTCTATTTGCATAGTAATTCTGCCAAAGTCATTAATTTTAACAGGAAAATATATGTATTATAAGATATGGTTTTCAAAATGCTGGTGCCTCAAGTATATTTTTTTCTGAATAAATTTAAATATTCTACTTTATTCAGATATGTAATGTCTTGCTGATAGTTTTTTATCTATTCATTCATTTTAACATTTACTCATCCAAATGTCCATACAGATCTCTGATACAGCAAAAAGTATGCATTCCATATCTTGTAGTTGTTTTTTTTTTTTTCTAATCCTCTTGATATTTTGGATTTACCTGGTATAGGAAATGGGGAGGTTTTAAGTGACGAAGACTGGCTAGAGGTAGGCGTGGAAGAGAAGAGAGATTTGTGTACAGCAAAGGTTTTGCTTCTTGGGCTTCTCTTTTAGTTGATTTAACAAAGCGGAAAGCAGATAAACAATATGGTCATTTGATGATCCTTATATCTCTGTCCAGGCTCGGCTTTCTTTATTCTCAGAATTATCATTTTCAAATTATTTGGTCTGCATAAAGATTCCATGCTGGTTAAAATGAACCTTTATGTCTCACATTTCTTCTGTGGGGCAAAGAAAACTATGATTAGCACTTTCCATGGGACCTTGGCAGACCTTGACTGCCACCGAGAGACTCTGGGTTACTTAACCTCATTGAGCTTCAGTTTTCTTACCTGTAAGATGGGGATAGTGCTACAAAATTTGAGAACAGTTGGTTCACATTCAACTCTTATTTTTTTTCCCCATTTAATGAAACAAACCTAGGCATTCATTGTTTTTTCATCATAGAGATTACCAGATTTCTCTACAAAGATATTTCATCATTTTGCTTCAATGAATTAGCAGTTAAATAAAAGGTTTTTATTTAACTTCTTAGTATTCTAGCTTGAAATTCTAAGCTGTAGTTTGCCCTAGGAGTCTTGGTGTCTTCAAAGGGTAATACAAAAAACAAAAAACAAACAAACAAAAAAAGACAAAACTTTAAAATTGGACCTACCTTATTGTTTCCCCTTATTTGCCTTTCTTGGATTGATATATTCTTTCCTTCATCTTATTCCATTTGGGGGGGAGGGGGGAATGATACTCTGTAAATTTTGGTGATAACCCTCTCTATTTTAACATTCTTTATCTTTTTCTTGAGCAATATAAAGATTTGTATTTTTTAATTCTAATGTTTTTCATAAAAATTTCAGGCAAATTTTGCTCAGAATTTTCATTATACTGTTTTCTGCCCCATAAAGGAAACAGTTTTTGACTTTCTGTTTTGTGTTGATTCAGTTTGTATTTGTGTTTAAATACAGAGTTACTTTTCATGTTATTTCTTCCATCTGGGATAAGATGTATTCTACCTAATTTATCTATTTAGAATTTTATTTATTATGGGTCTATTGACAGTACTCTTAACAGTATTTTTGGGTGGTATATAAAGGTTTTTGTTTTACTTTGTTCTTGAAGGAATGCTTTATTGGATACTATTGAGGTAAAAATTTCTAGGTTTACTCTGTGTGTGTGTGTGTGTGTGTGTGATTGAAAAATAATTTAGAATAAGTATCAGTCTTTTGAACAAAATCTATGTTTCTTCTGGCCACTAAATCCTCTGTTTCTTTTTCCACTAGTTTTCTGTGTTTGGATGCAGATGTCATCAGTCTGTTTACACTGAGAGTCATTGTTTTTCAACAATCTCTTTGAATGTGGCTCCTTCCCCCCTTTCTCCATCCTGTCCTATGGAAATATGTATTTTTAGACCTTTGCCCAATGACCTTTCTCAACCTCTTTCATAATTTTCAATCGTCTCTTTGTGCTAAATTCTGAGTAACTTTTTCTTTTTGACTGAGGATTGAACTCAGACCTCTCTACCACAGAGCCATATCCCCAGCCCTATTCTCGATTCTCTGCCTCAACCTTTCTGAGCCACCTGGATTACAGGTGTGCCAAACCATGGCCAGCCCTGAGTAACTTTCTTAATCTATATCACATGTGTCTAGGCTAATCTGCTGTTTGATTCACCACTGAGTTTTCAAATCTAATTATGTCTTCTTTCCCTCTATTTCTACTCATTTCATTTCCTTCTTAAATTTTATGTATTCATTTACTTATTGCTCATATTTTCAAACTTTCTTTAAGCAAATTAATGAGATTTTTATTTTATTAAGTATTAGTACTTACTAACTTCAAAACCTGAAGAATTGTGTATCTGGATCTGGTGACTTGTTGTCTTTATTACCTTGGGTACTTTGGGGAATTTTGATTATGAGTTAATAAAGTCTCATCAGAACTTTATCTTTAGAAATTCTTTGAAGTCTGGGTTGAATATTCATTTCTCCAAAGAATATTTGTGCCTAGTTTTGCCATTTACATGTGTGCAGTACACAAGAGGCCACTTTACATTATTTTTTCCATATATGTGACCAGTTTGTAAGAGTTGGAATTTCTTTCCCCTTCCATTGTCATAATCTTGATTCTGATTTCTAAGTATATAAATTTATTTTTAAATATATATTAATAATATGGATGCTCAAAAATAATTTTCTTTTCTTATGAGTCTATGTATGAGTCTCACTTATAGGCACATTTTTGGAAGAAACACCAAAGCATAGATATTGGAAGCCAGAAAAAAATTTAGAGAACACTGAAATGTAAGGAATATTGGAAGGTTCAGGAACTTGCTTAATAGCATGTGGCGCCACTTGGGACTTGGATTCAACTCTTGGGTAACCTTACATAGTGTTATTTCTGCCAAAACAATGTCTGTTTTAAAAATATGATCATAATATTATGATCAAATTTATTCTTTATAATGGGAGAGAGAACTGAAAATGATAATTTTTTTGAGCCTTTGACCTGGAGTGGTTCTTAGAAATCTCAGAAACTGATGCTAGAGAAGAGACGTTTCAATTTTACATTTATTGGTTACTTCTTGGTACCATGTGAGTAACAAGGTATTTAGCAAATAGTAAAACTGAGAGACTACACTAAGGAGTTGTGACGCAAGATCATATTGCCTATATTTATTGACAATTAATTAGAAATGAAAGTATAAAGCTTTTTTGAACTCATTAGTGGCATCTCTTATTTCTATCCATACAGAACATAGGGGAATGTTTCCACAAAATTAAAACTACACAAATGACCCAGGTTCTCAAATAAGCTGTAGGTGGAAAATAGGAAAAATGAACTCCCTCTGAGAAGTCTGTAGCTATCAAATAAGCAAAGTTTAGGTAACTGCATTGAAGAGAAGAAGTAGGAACCCTGGGTGACTAAGGAAGAAGACAGCACTGTCTTCGTTTCTGAGAAGCCAGGTGGAGGAGTTTCCTGATGAGCCCCAAGTCTGAGCCAGGGGAATTGGGAAGAGCTTTAGAGGTAGTAAACAGGCCAACACACAGTGTTGTCCAGGGCCTATAAATAATTAAAGAGCAACCAGACACTGTGTAGCTATATGTCAAGAGGATTCTAGGAGATGCCTCACTTTATATGTTCTGATCCTTTTTATACATTACTAGTGTATTCTGGGAATTCCAACATTGTACATTTCCACTATTTCACCAGCAGTGCTTCTAGAACTCAGATATCTCACAGAAATCCTTTTTTACACCACATATTTTATTTCAAGGTCAAAAGATTTGTACACTAAATCTCTAAAATGACAAACTAGAGAAGATCCCTAATAGTAGCTACGATTATAAATTGCCCAACTTCAATATCACTCATCTAACCAAAAGTGCATGGAAAGGAAAGTCAGGTAACTAGTTATAACTTTAGGGAAAAGTTTTTTAAGCGGAAATCATAAAGAAAATCTGATGAAGCAGCCCGTATTCAAAACAAACAAACAAAAAAAAAATGCAAAATGTGCATTCACCCTACTTTGAGATCAAATACCCCAACCTTAGAGAACCAAAATTATTCTAATATCAACTCTCATCTGAGTATTTGAATTAGAGTTACTCATTTTTTGCTCATTAAGGTGGTTGCATCTTGGAGTGGAGTAATGTCTTTCTTTCACAGGTTAACATACAAATGTCCCTGGTTACCTTTTCACCACTCCTATCAGAGTACAGCATTTTAAATTTATGATACGTGCTTTATTTAGGTTTGAAAGTTAACACATTATACATTTTATTCTATAATTTAAACACCCTTAATTTATTGTTTTCTAAATTTTAAAGTAAATATTTAGAGTAACAAATTTTAAGGTAAATGAATAGAAGCTTGAAAATTAATGCCCCTTTCACCTTTTGGCTCACATTATTATATTCAGATGTTTCTAAATAACAAATTCCTATCCAGCACTTTATTAGCTAAGCAATCCTTATATTAGTACCTTTTCCTGAAGAAGTTCAGAAACTAGTTAAAGCACATGTCAACTTGATTCTATTCCATTTAGTATAATATCACAATATTACACAATACTTCTTGCAAGAAAAATATTGTTTTTATCCGATTCACTATTTGCCTATCAAAAGTTTGTTAAATAATATGCAGTGAATATATTTAACCAAAAAATAAAAGTCACACAAATATATGTAACCAAAAAATAAAAGTCGCCCTGGGTTTGATCCTCAGCACCACATAAAAATAAAATAAAGATATTGTGTCCACCTACAAGTAAAAACTAAATATTAAAAAAAGAAGCTATTTCAGGAAAAAAAAATGTGATAAAAGAGATACTCAGGCAGTTCTCTAAGCATCAGTGTTCCTGAAGGAATGTTCTATACTTTCTTCATTTTATATACTCCCATTTCTGCTAAGTATATCATTAATTTTCTCTCTCTTATCCAGAATTTATTTCTCAAATCTAAATTCCCATTTCCATCCCTGAAGTGACAGCTGAGTAATATTGTTTCAGGTACTTCTCATGTATAATCTAAATTTACCTGCCCTCAGTGGAAAATTCAAATTCCTTACAAACTCGAAGTTTCTCCCTTCCCATTCTTCCCTTCAAATTTAATTCTCATTTCTATTTTCTTTGTTATCATAAATTTTGCCGACATTAGTCTCCCCTTTTTTTTTTATAACCCCTTCTCTTTCTTCCTTCCCATCCATTTTATGAGAATAAAAATGACCCACCTATTATACCCTTTGGTGGATCAAGCTGTTCCTCTGCTAAAATAAAATACACATTTGTCCATTGAATGAAGAATGGAATTCAGATTCCTTACCATGGTCTACATTCATTTCCCCTTTTTCTCCTTCCATTGCCACTACACTGTCTCCTTTTATGAGTTTTTATACTTCCTCTGATTGGAAACTCTTCTCTGTTCATGCCCATATCCTTCCCCATACTTTCGTCTCAGCTTAATTGTTACCTTTTCTGAGTCTTTCCCTTTCCACAGCCTATTGTCTTCTCATAGCCTAGGACACTTTGTAATTGTCATGTACATATGGGAGTTCACAAACTCTGGATTCTTCCTTACCATAAGGAAGAAACCACATCTGTTTTGTTCACTAGTGAATCCACAGCCTTGAACATATTGGGTTCAGTATTTCATTAAAGACTAATGAATTAATTATAAAAGTAAATGTAAATTTGATATAAGCCTCCTGAAAACCCATTAGCAATTTATTGAAAGTATTTTAAAGAGAAACATAAATTAAGTCCAGAGAGAGCAATTTCTACCTATAGATAATTATAATTATACTATTGTTGTTATATGTTGGTTTGTTTATATTCTAATATTAAGTGTTTCTCCCAAAACATTGAATTTCATTTTCACTTATAGGGAGTTTACATTTACCATGTTCAACACCAGCCACACCATTTTCTATATTTTTATTTTCTGCTAATTTACTTTAGATTTTTATGTGTAAAAATTTTTCCACTGATGAGAAGGGTTATTACATTCCACCTAACTATTTAAAGAATATAATCTAAAAACAATCTTATTTGCTGAATATGATTCAGATAAATAGGTTTATCAAAGCACCATTATTTATGTTGGTGAAAATTTCTAAAAATCTGAATTTATAAAAGGTATGTCTAAAAACTTTAAAATATTAAAATTGTTTACTAAAAAACTATAAGGAAACAGGATAAAGTAAATGTGATTCCAATTAGCATTCAAAAAAACTCCCCAAGGAAAGATCAATTCAAGTAAAAAAAGTTCAGAATAAAAAAATTCCATAATGATAAAAATAGTTTTTATTTTCAAGGAGATTCATAGATAATTGCTCTGTATTTTTTCTTCATACATTGTTATGGTTTGGATGAGAGATGTTCCCCCCCAAAACTCATGTGCTAGTGCAGAAACATTCAGAGCTGAAATGATTAGACTATTAGCTTTAACTAATTCGTACATTAATCCATTAAAGGAATGGATAACTTGACAGGACTACTGGACTGGGTAGTACATGTAGGCAGGTAGGTCATGGCTGGAGTCAACAGGTCATTGGGGTTGTCTTTAGGAATTCTACTTTTTCTCTAGCACCTTGTTCTCTCTCTGCTTCCAGACTTCTGAGCAACTTCCCTCTTCCATATACTTCCAACATGAAGTTCTGCTTCACCTACACCTCAGAGCAATAAAGTTGCCCAACCATGGACTGAGCCTCCAAAACCTTGAGCCCAAACTTAACTTTTTTTCCTCTAAGATGTTCTTGCCATGTATTTTGTTTACAGAGACAAAAAGCTGGTACACATATATTTTAATAACTGAAAATGTTAGTTTGAAAACACTTTTTAATTAATGATATTTCTCTGTTTACCATCTGATTTTGAATATTTAATTTTAGTTCTTTTTTTTTTTTTTAATAAAGACAGATGGATTTTCCTTTCTTTTTTTTAACCTAACTTAAATTTGGTTTTAAATGATCCATAAGTATCTCCCAGGTGGGAAAAGGAGCAAAGGAATTTCCCCAAACTTGGATATTGCACATAGGAAGCACATTATACCCAACTACCAAAGGTATGTTTCACTTATTTAAAGTATATTGAAACAATAATTTGTCATTGGGAAACTATTTCCAAACTTTTGTCTCTGGAACTGAAATTATAAGAACTAGATATGAGTCCTGATCTGTTATATATTAACTGATGGGTTACAATATATATTATTTAGAACCTCTATAATATTTTAAGCCTCATTTATAAATCATGCATAATACTGAGAAGTATGTATTATAAGAACTCAATAAATACAATAAATTTGCAGTGTGTGTAATATTTTTAAAAATGCAATCATATAAATACATAGTTTCACACTGATTTATTATAATGCATTAATGAAAATGATATAGTATAATTAAAATATAAATAAATGTCATACATTTATAAATTATTATAAAATACTATGTTATTTATAAATATCAACAAAATTTCTTACTGTATAAATAATTATATTATGAGGATATTTTGGTGAAATTATGTAAATACATCTTCACACAAACACTGAGTTAGGGATTATGACCTCCCATTGCACAGATGAGGAAACTGAGACTTAGAAAGGCCAAATAATAAATCCATAATCCCTCTGGGAATAATTAGAATACCTCAGTCTTTCTTTTTTATCACCAAACCATTGACTTTTATGTAAATGACAGCCTAGTACCATAGATAAATAAACTTTGAAAATTATTATGGCAATATGAATTTAACATTATTGATTATAGAATGACATTTAAAAAATATTTAGTTATATTTCCTTAAAGCTTGCCACTGTTGTTTCCTCCTCATAATAAAGGCTTAGCTGATGCCCTTTGTGTTCTCCTATCACTTTTGATACCTAAGTTCTTGGTCGATGGTCACTCTTGCACCAATCCCCAGATAGTAATTTGAGTTGGAGCACCTGAAATTGAACATTTGTATGAATTTGCATAATTATGTTTTCCCTTTATTTTAGATTACTATCTCTCACTGTGAAATGAATGTCTATGTTTCTCATGTTACAAAATTTAGGAATTTGTATTAGGAGAACACATTCACAGTTCTTGACATCACAGCCTGCTGACCAGGTTGATAATTTCAAGGAGCTTCTGGAAACTCCATTATGCCTAGCTGAAAGAAGCCAGATTCTGATTTCCTGGAGGGTAAGGTTAAGGTCTTTCACTTATCCTTGTTGCCCTCAAATCAGGAAAACTAAATAAGATATTCAATTTCTGTTGCTTAGTTGCATTCCAAACCATAATTTCTTCATTATGGTATATATTCAAAATGGACTTGATCAAAGTTCCTGTTTCAGCTTAAATAGTACCCCCTTCTCATTCTGTATCTAAAAATAAAGTACAGTTTAAGGTTAGTAAATGCATATTCCTTTAGTAAATTAAAAAATTCAAAACACAAAAGAAACACCTTATCTTGTACAGAAACATTGACTTATAACATAAAACCAGTCAATAGCCCCAAACATCCATCATAAATGAGCTTTCTCTAATAGACGGGTTACCTATTTTTGTAATTTTGCGCTGAACAACATGACAATTATTCAGGTGTTAAAATTTAGTGACAGGAGGAAGTATCTAAATGAAAGCTTTAAAATGGTTTGCTTATAGGAAACAAGATCAGTGATAAAAATTAGTGTTTTGGACATTAGCAGCATTTTACTCTTTGATACATTTATGGGGCTTTTTCTGCTAGAGGGGGTTGGTTTTCAGGGACTCTTTTTACTATGGACATATGGCATCTGAAGTGATAAAGAACTTAGATTTCTCTTTCTGCTTCTTTATGAAAGTCTTGAAATATATTATTATTTTCAACAGAAGGCTTATTTAAATGGTGTTTTTAGTAATTTTTATTAGATATGAACTTTTTATTTTTGCTTTGATGTAGCTAAGATATTATAGACCTCACTTAGGACATGATGAAAGGAAAGTTGGGGTTACAAAATTGAAATCTTACAAGGCCACTGTCTTAGATCAAAGACTCCAGCTGAAAATAATGGGCTGGATTCTGATAATTCATTCTTACAAAAGGATGCACTTTTATCCAACTCCAGGCTACATTATAATGCTTCTTTGCAGTATCATGTAACTAGGCAGGTAATAGCACTAAAAGATTTTTTAATAGCCCTATTGTTCACTAATCTTTATATCTTCAGTAAGAGTGAAAATTTATAGAAATATTAAAATGTGGCGTGTATAATTTCTTGGAGGATGGTGACATGTTTAATTACTCTTATAATAAAAATGTAATCTTGAGTAATGATTTCAACATAATCAATATGTAAATTGTATTTACATATGTGTATTAGTATACACTTGCAAATATACATATTTACTAAGCAAAGCTCACACAGACATAAGCACTCATAATAGTACCATAATACTTAAATTACTTATCTTTTACAAACACTACTGAGAACACAGAAATAAACAGAAATATCACTTGAGTACTACAAATAAATTATGCAAAAGCCTTTCAATAAAGATAATGTATAATACTACTCATAGGAAAGTTCTCCATGCCTAAATCTGGTTAATTTTTTTAGTTTTCAGTGGCTTAAAATAATCTGATTATAAAGCTGGATAAAAAGTTTAATGTCAAAATTAAGATGTTGTCAGATGATATCTGGATATACAAATGCATAGCATACACACCTACATACTGGGCTTGTTCATTAAGTGTATAATTGATGAATTTCTTTAACAGATACTGAGGCCTTCCCTATATAAAAGCTTAAGATAAAAAATATTCATAGCAATGACTGTAAAAAATCCTTAAGTGATTTCGTGTGTGTGAGAGTGTACATATACACTATATACATTATTAAGAATGACAATGACACTTTCAATAGTTGATTTTTTTTTCAACTGAAGCTTGCATATATATTCTAGTTATCTGAAAGTTTTGCTTAGACTTGAGTTAAGAAACATTTATTCTAAACCTCTTTTTATATTTTAGTGGGAATGATAATACACACTTTATAGCATTATTATAAATAACTATGACTAAAAGAATAAAACAAGTCACAGACTGAAGGAAATATTTCCAAAAGACACATCTGATAAAATATTGTTATCTGAAAGATACAAAGAAGTCTTACAACTTAGACACACACACACAACTCAAAATGCTGTATGTTTATAATTATGTCAAAATGAATCCCAAGGTTATATATAACTAAAAAGAACCAATTAAAGGGGGGAGATCCCATACACTGCAGTTTTAGAAATGGACAATTAGATTGAACATGCCTCTTACCAAAAAGGTAATCAGATGGTAAATAAGTTTATGAAAAGTTGTTCAACATCACATGCAATTAAATAACTGAAAATTAAAACAATAAGGAAGTACAACTACAAACCTGACATAATTGTAAGAATTCAAAATACTGGATTTTTGCTGGCAAGAATGTGGAACAGCAGAGATTCTCATTCATTGCTTGTTGGAGTGTAAAATGGTACAGTGACTTTGGAACAGTATGACAGTTTCTTATATTTACCACACACCACAACTCACATACATACTTGCTGTTTAGCCAGATATATTAAAAACTATGACCATAAAAATTCCTGCTCACAGATGTTTATAGGAGCTATATCATTAATTGCCAAAACATAAAAGTAATCCAGATATCTTTCAGTAGGTGTTTAGATAAATTGTGGTACAGCTCTCAAGATATGAAAGATAAGGAGGGAACTTAAATGTTTATTACCAAGTGAATGAAGACAATCTTGAAGAGCTACATACTATATGGAAAAGACAACATTATAGTATATACATATGTCATCAGAATTTGCCCAAACTCATAAAATGTACAACAAAAAGAATAAGCAGTAGTGTCTATGATGAATTCTGGTTAATAATGATACATCAATGTAGATTGATCAACTGTACCATTCTGAAGAAGGATGTTGGATGTGAAAAAGGTTGAGAGTGTGTAGGACAGAGGGCATATAGGAATTCTTGATACTTTCCTCTCAAGTTTGATGTGATCTTTAAACTGCTTTATTAATAATATAATTAATGTCACAGACAATAAATGAGAAAGCTGTACAAGAGTTTAATATCATGTCTGATTCCTAGTATGCACTCAATAAATGGAAACTATGTTGAACAATAATGTTGAATTCCAAATATCTATCAGACAGCAGGAAATATGATAGGTACTTTGAAATTATTTTCACCAAGTGAATCATTGAGACAGCTAATCTTATAGCTATCCCATTTCAAAAGAAAAATGAAATGAAATAAAGATTATTATTTTATTTTTATAGAAAAATTGAAAATCTATGGCTTTTTTGTAAAAAAATAATTAACAAGATTACATGTTACTGATGCATTGTTTCTTTTTTAATAGGAAGAATTTTACTTCTGAGAATATCAGATAGAAGACATACAGAGTATGTATTGAACTAGCAATAGAAGGCGTGCCATACTGGAGCAAACCAATGGGCCATCATATCTCCTTGATAGTGGGTTATGAGGGATGTGCTATAATAAGGCAAATCCACAAACCCTCCATAAAGCACCTAATTGGGCAGTACGATATAACAGGGTGGGACATTTCTCCCTGACAAAAACAGAAGAGCAGACCTGACTGCCCTTACATATTTAATCCAGGCAAGTGGAACCCATTTGACTTTTATGATTAATTTCCTTTTGAACCTTGCCAAAATATTTGCTTCCAGATATCTTTCAGCAATACCTTTTGCAAGTTCAAAATGAGGCTTTTATGCATTGCAGATGCTGCTATGTTTTAATTTAATGAGAGGAACTTCAATGTTATTTACAAGGAGAAATGAGTTTAAGGGTTTCATCATTGATTTGATCAAAAGTTACAGGTAAATAACCAATTTTACCAGGAAACTAAAACTTTGTTTTTAAAATCGTCCATTATGCAATTGCTCTAAAAATGGTGTATTTTTTCTTTTTAAAAATTTGTTCTAATTAATTATACATGACAGCAGAATATATTTCCATTCATTGTACACAAATGGAGCATAACTTTTCATTTCTCTAGTTGTATACAATGAAGAATCACACCATATGTGTAGTTATACATGTTTCTAGAATAATGGTGTCCATCTCATTTCACTGTATTACCTGCCTCCATGCTCCTCCCCTCCACTCCCCTCTCCTTTGCTCAAAGTTCCTCCATTCTTCCCATGTCCCACCATACCCCAATTATGGCCAGCATCCACTAATCAAAGAGAAAATTCAGTCTTTGGTCTTTTGGAATTGGCTTATTTCACTTAGCATGATATTCTCCAACTCCATCCATTTACCTGCAAATCCCATAACTTTATTCTCTTTTAATACTGAGTAATATTCCATTTTGTGTATGTATCACAGTTTCTTTATCCATTCATCTGTTGAAAGGCACCTAGGTTGGTTCCACAGTTTAGCTATTGTAAACTGAGCTGCTATAAATATTGATGTGGCTGCAGCACTATAGTATGCTGATTTTAAGTCCTTTGGGTTTTGATGGAGAGGAGTGGAATACCTGAGTCAAATTGTGGTTCCATTCCAAGTTTTCTAAGGAATCTCCATACTATTTTCCATAGTGGTTGTATCAATTTGCAGTGTCACCAGTAGTGTATGAGTGTGGGTTGGTGTCTTTTTAACCTTAAATGGAATTCTGATTTTGAATTTACCATGGATTGAAAGTGATCATTTTATTTTCTAAAACTTGGTGAGATATCATGTATGTGATAGGCCACATATCTTCTCTTTATTCTCTTCTTTATTCCCCCAGCACTGGGTACAACAAATGACTTCTGGTTGCAGCTTTATAGTTGTCAGAGTAGGTCCAGGCTAGGGAAGCATCTGCATCTCCTCAAGTTGCTCACACAACTCATATCCAACTCAATTCATATCTAACTGATCCCTCTATTGACAAAAAAATTTATATGTTCTGGTGACTTCTGATGTCTGAAAATGCCATGATTTAAGAGTCATTCTTTCAGGTTAAGAGGTTTATCCCCCATTGTTACTGGTTGTCTTAATAGGGCCACATGCTAAGGGATCTTCACTGAAAACTTTTCTGCGTTAGGCACTGTGTTTAATGAACATTATCTCATTTAAATCATGATAAAATACCCAGTGCTCTTATTGCCTATCAAAGTGAGAATACTGGAGTCCAGGGTTACTCAGGTAGGTAATCAGAAGCCTGGGTTTGAAGCAGGCAGAGTCAAGGGTTGAAAGCAGCTACATTCGAGAGTAATAGGACATGAACTAGAGAAACTTCCACCCATGTAGTGGCTGTGGCTTTTTTTAAGAGTCAGATGGAATTTAAGAAAGATGGGACCAGAAAGAAAAGACCAGGAGAGAACACAGCAGGATACTTAACAATACCCATTTGCTTTTGTTCATCTTACAATTCATTAGTTATAATTGAATTTGAATATTGCTCCATGCTTCATGTTTTCATTTAATTAGTTTTAAAATTTTCTACCAAGGTTTTATATATGCATTGTTTAAATGTTAAATCGTTCTAAAAGGCTTGTTTCCAAAGGAGTCCTCTATCTTAGTTCTCTAGCTGAACACAAAGAAAAACGCCCAACCAAGACAGACACTTCACTATTTTCTGAGTAAAAATGTTTTTCAAGGTGAAGTTATAAAGTAAGAATTGTTGACCTTAGGTGCCCGTTTAACTTGGGGCTTTTGAAAATCCCAATATGTAGTCTATTCATCAGACCAATTAAACCTGAATCTCTGGGAATAGGACCTAGGCATTAGTATCTTTAAAGACTCTAAGCATATTTCAAGGTTGAGAACTATTGTTACAGAATCATTTTAAATAGTTCATGATGTATAAGACACTCTTAATTGTTTCATGTGGAATAATAGCTAATACTTTAGATATTGATGAAAAAATTAACACAATAAAATATTACTGCATGGAAAATCACCACTACTGATAATTACCACTTGCATCCCAAAGGTTATTTGATCCTATCACACACAAACAAATATTTTGTACTTATAACCAGAACCATTAAAATTTGGATCTACTCAATAAATCAAAAGCAAATGAAAAAGAATAACCAATTGTGCTTTCTCTTGGAGGTGGGTGATGAGGATACATGAAATTGGCTTTCAACTGAGAAATAAATTTTACAATTCTTCTTATAAGGCCAAGTGTCCCTAACTGCCTATATTACTCTATCCTGGACATCTAATGAATTCTTCTTGGATGAGAAGTGTCAAATACGTCACTTAGAACATTAAAGCAAAAATTTGCAAAACTGATCTTAAGTCATCTATGAATTGACTACTCTTGTTAAACTTACTACCCAACCAAATGGCAATAATGTTTTCATAACAATATTGCAATGAAAGGATCTGTCCCCAAATGATTATTATTTAATATATTCATGAAAATTAATTAACATTGATGGAAATTTGCCTTTCATTTGTTTGTAGAACCATTTACCTGATAGTTACATGCCAGTGACAATTGTTTTGTTTTTCAAAAAGGTTCATATAATTCATTCCTAGTAAAAAGGAGAACAACAGATTTATAAACATGTGAGCATAAGATCACAAAACCTTTTTAATTTTAAATGAAACAGAAAGCCACAGTAGGGTTTAGAGTGGGGACAATCCATGGTTAGATTTGTATTTCAACAGCGTCACCTTGTCTCTGTGCAGAACAAGGAAGGAGGCAAGGGTGCAAGCAAGAGAAGGTTAAAGAACTGATTTAGTGTCAAGCATGATATGGGAGTGGCCTGTTTCAATGAGAAGAGAGAGTGCAAATACTGGGATCTTGAATACCGTTTCATAGACGGTATTTCTCAAGAAACAGATGTTGGTTGTGAGTGGGGATATGGGATAAAGAAAATCCAAAGTGAATATGTAACTTGATTTGACATTTAAACTATGCATATATACAACATGTATGTTTTCAGAAACTGATAGTTGCCCTAATGTGATAATTTATGTAAACATTTTTGAAACTAAAATTTCTTGGTAGTTTTTTTTAAAAGTAATCATTCTATTAGGATCTTAAAGAAATTTACAAGTTCTTGGGATTTAGATAATCAAGTATACCAAGTGATTTCTAGTACTTTTTCTTGCTCCTATGCCAACATATATGCAGATTATTCATGGAAAACTAACAACTTAAAGCAACTCAAATAACCTTATAAGTTCTTTGCCTCCTTCCCATTATAATAAACCCAGAGTCTGAATCACTGGAAAGCTCTGCTTTTACCAGTGCCAAGACTCATTACCTTGTCATTGTAAGTGTCATGCCGCCGAAACAGTGACTTTCAGTAACTAAGAAGTATAAAGAATTCAGGGCAGCTTTAAAAGGAAACAACATTTTATTCTAGTAATTATCTAAGTGTCCACTTTCTTACTAATGAATCATTGCATGACTTTTCCAAAAGACATGAAACTTCAAACTTTAGAAAAATCCCCAGACTAATATATTAAACAATTTCCTCCTGTGGGATCTATATTAAATATAAAAAATATGCTATATATTTTCTTTTTTTATGATATGAACCTGGGCACTTAAAGTGTCCTAGGAATAAGTTTTTAATTTTTAATTTTTTTTATTTTTTTAATGATCATATCTTTTTTATTTAATTTTAATTTTTTGTTTTTTAATTTTTTTTTAATTTTTAAAAAATTTTTATTGTTGGTTGTTCAAAACATTACATAGTTCTTGACATATCATATTTCAAACTTTGATTCAAGTGGGTTATGAACTCCCATTTTTACCCCGCATACAGATTGCAGAATCACATCCACTAATTTACATATTGCCATACTAGTGTCTGTTGTATTCTGCTGCCTTTCCTATCCTCTACTATCCCCCCTCCCCTCTCCTCCCCTCCCATCTTCTCTCTCTACCCCATCTACTATAATTCATTTCTCCCCCTTGTTTTTTTTTTCCCTTTCCCCTCATTTCCTCTTGTATGTAATTTTGTATAACCATGAGGGTCTCCATCCATTTCCATGCAATTTCCCATCTCTCTCCCTTTCCCTCCCACCTCTCATCGCTGTTTAATGTTAATCTTCTTCTCATGCTCTTCCTCCCTACCCTGTTCTTAGTTACTCTCCTTATATCAAAGAAGACATTTGGCATTTGTTTTTTAGGGATTGGCTAGCTTCACTTAGCATAATCTGCTCTAATGCCATCCATTTCCCTGCAAATTACATGATTTTGTCATTTTTGAATGCAGAGTAATTCTCCATTGTGTATAAATGCCACATTTTAAAAAATATGCTATATATTTTCAATGGGAGTCTATTCAGATATTTCAAAAAGAACCAAGGTGGACATTTTCCTTCTTCATTTTCTGACATACATTTACTAATTAAGACTGCTTTACACAAATTATATAAAAATATTGACTAGTAAACAAACTATTTGGACAACCAGTGCTTTGAATGAATCAAGTTGTATAAAGTGTATTAAGTCCTGCTCATTTTTTTTCAAATATTTTTAAAATCATAATTTTTGAATACTTCAATCTAAATGCATCTTTACTTTCTGCAAGTAATAGTTATCATTTAAAAATCATCCTTAACATGTCACTAGGCAATGAGAAATACTAATAACTTGCTGCACCTACTTATAATATTGTATATTTTCTCATTTATTCATTTTGTCTTAGTAACACTGAGCCCCACACAAACAATAAATCATGTTCAACTGTTCTTTCACCATTTTCCTCAGGACGTGCATGTACTATTAGGCATAAAACAGTATTTGTAGAAGAGGAGTGAGGTATGATTTATATTTTAAAAATCTAAAAATAAGAGAAGAAAATGAAGGGGGAAAACAGAGAGGGAAGAAAGATGAAAAAGAAAGTGGAATGGAGGAAAGAGAAGAAGACTGGAGAAATCAAGAGATTTAAGTATTCATTTTAGGGTAGGTTTTTGTTGTTGCTTTTTTTCCCCTAATGAACTTTTATTTTTATATTTTTTAAAAATCAGCACATATTAATTCTACATATTATGGGATTCACTGTGATATATCTATATGTGTACACATTATGCACTGATTATTTCCATACACCATTTTCTACCCTCTCTCCTACTATCCCATCCACTAGCACCCTTCCTCTTCTTTAGTCATCTCTCTTTTATGTTCTGGTCAACATTTTTTTTTTAAGTTTTCAAATTCAAGAGAAAATGTGCAATACATGTATTTCTGTGTGAGGCTTACATTATTAACATAATGTCAGCTGGTTCCATCCATGTTGTTGCAAATAATAATTTCATTCTTTGTTATGGCTGAATAATAATTAATTGTGTGTATATATACCACATTTTCTTTATCATTAATCTGTTGATGGGCATCTGGGCTGATTGTACACGTTAGCTATAGGAACAGCGCCACAACAAACATTGCATACAGATATGCTTTTGAACACTGATTTCATTTCCTTTTGATATATACCCAGAGGTAGGTTTGCTAGATCATTTGGTAGTTCCATTTTTAGTTTAAGAAAATCTCATACTGTCATTCAGAATGGCTGTACTAATTTTTGTTCCCACCAACCATGTATAAATGTCCGTTTGTTTTTTTTTTCTACATGCTTCCCAGCATTTATTTTTTGTTTGAAAATAGTGATTCTAACTGGGGTGAGGTGGTGTCTCACTGTAATTTTGATTTACGTTTTCCTAAGGTCTAATGATATTGAGCATCTGTCATATATTTATTTTGCCCAGGTATTAAATAGTCAAGTTATTTTAAGGCAAGCTCTGCTTTGGTGTAATTGTTAATTTACCTATCTAAACTCCAAAGTGCTTTACAGAGTTTAGATTTGTAACCTGGTTGACAATTAAGTACTTAAACACAGAACACATATATGATACCTAATTTTTTAATTTAAAATACAACTGTCCCTCAGTATTTACAGAAGAGTGGTTTCAGGAACTCCTACAGATACTAAAATCCATGGATGCTCAAGTTCCTTAAAAAACAAAACAAAAAAGAAAATTTGTATATAAACTATCCACATCCTCACAGATATTTCAAATAATCTCTGGATTACTTATAATGTCTAATATAATGTAAATGTTATGTAAATAGGTGTTATATTGCATTCTTTTGGTAATAATGACAAGAAAAATAGGCTATATATGTTCAGTACATAAGCCATTTAGTTCTGAATATTTTTGACCCCACGGTTGGTTGAATCCATTGGTGTGGAACCCCTGGATATATAGGGCCAGTTGTATATCATGACCAATTTCATAAATGCAATTAAGTGTTTCCATTCTATATAAAATAGCATTTCTTCTGTGAAACTAAAAAACTATAGCATTTATAATACTTTACTTATAAATATCTTGAAATGCTGGGAAGGCAAGGTCTCAGTTCTAGTATTTACATATATCATTATTGAACCACTTACTACAGAGGGTCATAACAAACCTGCTATCTAATTATTATGTGAGTGGCATTCAACTCCATGTGTGGTAGAAGGAGAAAATAATCCAAATATATAACTTACATAGGTAAATTGGAAAACTACAGTTGCATTTCCCAAAGGAATATAATCATGATCATTTTATTTGTACCACATAACTGATACAAAAGCAATAGGCTTCTCCTTAAAAGAAACATTCTGCACTATAAATAGGCAATAAGATACAGGAAACGCCATCAAACAGGGAATATGAGGGCCTAGTTTTGCTATGGTGGCCATTATTATTTTGAGCCATAGTGTGCAATGATGTTTTCTTCTTCTGTTAAGATATCTGAGTAATATCAGCACAAAAGGCTGGAGAAATATTTTAAATCACCACTTCACTAGATTCTTTATGTAAGGAAAAAATGCTTAGTAAAAATAAAGATTTCAAAAAGGCAAGAAAAATGTTCAAAAATAACTGATACCATGTCCCCTAAAGATCAACCCATTTTTTTAAGTATTACATATGTTAATAGGTGGGATTGGTCCAAGTCATTAAAAACACTTGGATCTTGATGTGTTTTGCATGATTCTCATTCTAATCTTGTAGTTTCATGTACTTTTTTTCCTAATCTTTGAGAGACCATAGGGTGTTTGAGAGCCAACAATTTTAGGGGTATTTGTTACCAGTGAAGTTCTTATCAGATCAATAAGTTGTATTTACCTTAATGAAGGTATAAGTTGGACTTACTTTTTCATTCATTGATGAGCCCATTTAACATTATTCTGTATTTAAAATCACACATATTCCTATGTAATTTGTGGATATGTAAGTATTTCAGTTGATATTAAAAAACCCTAGTTTCATATGTATATTCGTATGCATGTAGATATGAAAGTGAACATTTTATAATAATCATAAGCCCAGAACTGAAATTAAACTTTAGAGGAGGTGGATATCAATAGTCTAACTCCTTATTTTCTGTAGTTCTCAGCAATGTCATACAAAATACTTAGTTTTAAATAAGATTTGATTTTTTTCTGAATAATGTATAGAATACAACCATTATATCTATTAATATGAAGTTATTATGTATATCAATAAACTTTATTTCATAATAATATTCAGTAAAGAAATATAGACTTTAATGTAAGTAAAACCAAAAATGTGACCACAGAATCATAATAAGATTGAAATTAAGACTAGATTGGTAGAAATAATTATCCACTTAGCCTCTTTATTCATCTTCTCTTAAGCAGCTCAAACATAAGCTTAATGTGATTATATTTCTAACCCTAACAAATCCCTGCTCCAATCTTCCCATTTTAGTAAATAATGCCACTATTCAACTTCTTGGTTCAAATCAAAACCATGGAAATCATAATTGACATCTATTTCTTCTTCATCTTTCATGTCAAATGATCATTATGACTTGAATTTATGCTTATTCACTGGTGAAATTTACATAATAATGAGTGTTTCACACAGCTATATGTATACATATGAACTCATTTTCTTTTAATTTTTTATATTAATAGTTGTTACAGCTGATTTAATTGATACTTTGGATGTCACAAAACAAAGTTTCACATCAAACATTAATTCATTTCCTACTTCTGTTCTAGTATAATAGCTGGGTTTGTGTAATTTTTTGAATAGTTGAATTTCAGAAACTTTTTCACACAGATATTCTTTCTTTACAGATAATATGTCATGTATTTTCAATGAAAAAAATATTTTATTTAAGATAATTTAGATTACATTAACTAATGCATAATTATATTTTAATTATTTATTTTGTAATAAAAACATTAATACGTGTTTGTGAAAAACAAGCTGTCTAGAGAAAAAACACTGAATTATTTGTAAAAGTTTCCTTACATATCCTGCACTTAGAGTTAATTTTAACTTAAAAAAATACATATAAGTCCTAATCATGAAAATATTTAGCAATTATTACTGATAGTAATAGCTATGAGATTAATAATTCCTAATAACTCTTGAGAGAAAACTATTAGAATGCAGAAATTGGTTTCTAAAGAATAGAGTGAGGAGGTTCTACTTCTAAGATTGCTTCTGCCTTTGTTAAGAATCATTCCCTTTCTCATATATTAACTACATTTATGAACTATGCTAGAATTCAATGCTCATAAGAAACCAGATTTGACGTATTTGCTCGGACATGCAATTAGATCAGCCCTTTTTCCATTTTAATCCTAATACAAGGGTTTCTAATTTAAGCATTCAAACTAAACTGAACCCTATAAGGTCTGTCAATTTTATCCACAAAGCTCTTTTGTTAGACAGTTCCATCAAAGTTACACAATTCATTTTACTAGGAAAAGAACTGATCAGTAGAAGAATAAATTGTATCCTTAATGCATGGTCAGATCACTGGATTACTGCTAATGTATTATTAGTCAAGCAGAATCTCCTTTTGAAGGAGCCTTGCAGTCCATGTCATAAACTGATTAAAAATCAGTGAACAAGTACTTTCTACCTTTGTTGTATATTAATAAGAAACCTATTCCAGAAAGCTTTTCTAAACTAGTGACCTTTAGCTCCCTGAAACTAGAGCATATTAGAGCTGTGTAAGCACAAAAAAAAGTTTTCCCCATCAGTCCTTAGTACAGAAAATTTTGTTTTAAAACTGAATTCATTGTAGTTAATTAAAATTTTACATTTGAATATCAGCTCCATACATTTTTATAGATAAGCAAATAATGAAACAGTGTTACTTTTAGTGTATCTGTATATATTAAGCACAACAATACACAAGAAGAGTGTGTGTGTGTGTGTGTGTGTGTGTGTGTGTGTGTGTGAGAGAGTGAGAGAGAGAGAGAGAGAGAGCGCAAGAGACAAAGACACAGAGGAAAGGGAATGGAAAGAAAGAACAATAATTATTTAGAAGTACTAGTTATAGAAAATAGTGTTCTATCTCAAAAAGTTGAATATCCAACTTTCCAATAATGGATAAAAACCTCAAAATGAGTTATTTTAAAACCAAAAATAGTCAATATACATAGAATTAGACATAAATGTACAGTCTGAGCTGCATACATTTAAAAGTTGTTTCTAAAAGAAGATTTCATTGGAATAGAACAGTTTTTAGAGTGAAAACTAGATTTTTTCATTTAATATCAAAACAATATAAAATGTTTAATGTGATAGAACTTAAAATAAGAAAGATTATTGGATTCTGACTGTACTCTAGTTTTCTTGGCTTGCAATATATCGGAGATGCTAATTATTCAACTGAGAAAACTAACATTTGATAAAGAAAAGTATCTGTACATAGAGTCCCTCAGACGCTGGGGAGACAAGGATTCTCATACGTGCCCTATTCTTTCTCAGTTACATGTCCACCATACACATGAGAGATGCTCAGATTTCTTTCATGTAAATTTATTTCCACCATTCTTTTTCTAGCTTCACATTAATAATATTGATGTAAAAGGGAAGTTTTCAAAAGAGATTTATTTTTTAAAGAAAAACTTATTTCATTTAACTAATGTAAACTAAAAATTTGGCAAATTCCAGGGAGCATATTTTTGGGAATTTGGTTGGTAATTTGATTGAAGTGACATACCATATTTCTAATGTCTATTATTTTACTTATTTGAATAACTAAAGAATGGATCTGAAGTCCAGAAAGAATAAAGGGATAAATTATGAAGGAAGCAAAGTACTTTATCTTCTCAAGTTTGAAAGAAGCAGGTGTTGTGTATATAAACATAAAAATGTTGTCATCAACAAGTTGATAAAACTTTACAAGAGTGGAATTTAATAGCTACTCACATGTCAAATGAGTTTGCCCTTGGGCCTCCCAAGTTTCATCAAGGCATTTAAAACAGAGAGAAAAAAAATATGTATAACTGAAACTTTGTTTAAAAAAAAAACAGGAAACAATCAAATATCCTTTGATAAGGGACTGGTTACTTAAAGAATTACAGATTCATAAAATGGTATATTACACAGTCATTCAGAAGGATAATATAGATCCATATTTATTGACTTGTGAATTTGTTGATGACACACTATAACAAACAGTAAGTAAATTACAATCTCAATTGTATAATTCCTATATAACTATCTAACTTTCATGGGGAATGAAATATATGGAAAAACAACCTCCAGGAGAAAAGGAGGACTACGAGATCCAGGGAAAGAAGGAAAACAATGGCCTCTGGAATTTTATCATTTCCCAGCAACAATGGGATCTGAACCAGACCTGTGTCTACAACTGTTCCCCCTGACTGCCCAACTCACACATTCTGTTATGATTCAGTCTTACTAAACCTTATAAAACTCAGAGCATTTTTAACCAGTTGCCATTTTCTCTCTTGAAAATATGCCCTTCTGATGCTTAATAAAGCATCGCTGATCTCTTCAGGTCTGGTGTCTGATTCTTTTACTTTCTCATTCATTTTGCTTTCATTTTGGTGCCAAAACCCAGATAGAGGGTTTGGGGCTCTTTATCCCTCCCTGTCCTAATGAACTCCTACCATTCATTTCTCTCTTTCCACCTTATACTCAAAGGTTAATAACAGTCATGTTAAACAGCTGATGAGACCTGGAAAGTGTTCATCCTCTGGCACTTCTTGGCTCTCTGAGGCTGGGGAAGCCCCCAGCCACAACCAGCAAGGCTAAATTCCCAGACTCACTCACTCTAGGAAGTTCTTTCTCTGGTGACAGTTCTTGGGGAACTTACTTTTTCCTTACTTATAAGTTACACAAAGGCTCAATTTTACAAAAATTATGACAAAAAAAATACTAATAGTATGTATATTTCAAATCAGATACCTCATATTTAATTGAGAAATTATATCTGGTTTTTCATTCCAGTTCAATGAATTCCATACATGGTGATTCTAAATCTAAGAGCTGATTGAATTAATGCCATAATATTCCTTTAGAATAATATATGTAGAATTCTAGAATCACTGTCAGATTTCTCTTTCATCTTTTTTTTTTTTTTCCTTAAAAATTCTCCTGCCTGGGATCCAAGATGGTGGGCCAGAGGGAGGCAGCATTCTGTGTCGCTCTGTGACCTAGTATTCAAGAAGTGAGAATAGGGCTTCTCTGTGAGTGATAGAGCTATTATCCTGCTTCCACACAACAATCATGGCCACTGTGCCCTTGCAGGGCTTCAGGACTTAGGATCTGAGTAGGTCTTCCAACTACTCACCCACATAGGACTACTGGGTGCCACCACCTGCTACTAAACTTCTTATTTAGATTTCTCTTTCATACTCCCTAAGATATAATAATTCTATATCCTCACTTCCTACCTCCTTAGCATATTGTCCTACACTTCACCCCTGGTTCTTTGTCCACCATCAGAAACTGTAAACCCTTTACAAACGTGATTATATTGCAGATAATAATTGAATTCACCATTTTTGTACATTATGACCAGACTATAAACATCTATTAATAACTATTTATTTTTAGGTGGTATATCATTTATATTTGGCTCTGTTAATATTGTCCTACCCTTCAAAGGAGAGGTAATGGAACACTTCAGGGGAACTATATGTCTATAGGGTAAAAAGGGTAATGCTTCAGGTCTACATTGCTAGAAGGGAATACACATGAGCAACATGAAAAAGACAAGGGAAAAAAGTGCCCCCAAACAAATCAAGATACTACATTATTAGAATCCATGGCCAGCACAGAATATGAAAGGTCAGAGAAGGAGTTCAAGATGTTCTAATTAAAATGTTCTGTGAATTAAAAGATAATATAAGAAAGCAAAAACAGGCAGCAAAAGATCATTAGAACAAAGAGCTACATAAAGAAATACAGGAAGCAAAAGATTACTTCAGTAGAGAGATAGAGTTTTTAAAGAGAAACCAAACAGAAATCCTTGAAATGAAAGAAACAATAAACCAAATTAAAAGTTCAATTGAAACATCACCAACAGATTAGACCACTTGGAAGATAGGACCTCAGACAATGAAGACAAAATATATAATCTTGAGAAGAATGTAGGAACATAGTGAAAGTGGTAAGAAACCATGAGCAGAACATTCAAGAAATATGGGATAGCATAAAAAGACCAAATTTAAGAGTTCTTGGGACAGAGGAAGGAATAGAGTTCCAAACCAAAAGAATGAACAATCTATTCAGTGAAATAATATCAGAAAATTTTCTAAAGATGAAGAACGAATTGGAAAACCAAAATCAAGAGGCTTACAGGATTGCAGATATACAAAATCACAACAGATCCACACCAAGTCACAATATAATGAAAATAGCTAACTTACAGAATAAGGAGAGAATATTAAAAGCCACGAGACAAAGGAATCAGATTACATATAGGGGGAAGCAATTAGATTATGTGCAGATTTTTCAAGCCAGACCCTGAAAGTTAAAAGATTCTGGAACAATATATATCATATATCAAGCTTTAAAAGAAAATGGATGCCAACGAGAATCTTATATCCAACAAATTTAAGCTTTAGATTTGATGATGAAGTAAAAACCTTCCATGATAAACAAAGTTAAAAGAATGTACAGTTAGAAAACCTGCATTGCAGAACATCCTTGGCAAAATACTCTATGAAGAGGAAATAAAAAACAACAATGAAAATCAGCAAAGTGGGGTATTACACTAAAGGGAAAACTAATCAAAAGAGAAACCAAGTCAAGTTCAACCAAATCAAGTTAAATAACAAAAGTGGCTGGAAATACAAATCATGTCTCAATAATAACCCTGAATATTAATGGCCTAAACTCACCAATCAAAAGACAGAGTAGCAGATTGGATCAAAAAAAAAAAAAAAAAAAGGCCCCACAATATGCTGTCTCCAAGAGATTCATATCATTTTAAAAGACATCCACAGACTGAGGTAAAGGGTTGGGGAAAAATCATACCACTCATGTGGACTGTGGAAGCAATAAGGTTTTCCATACTCATATCAAAGAAAGTAGATGTTAAGCTAAAGTTATTCAAAAGAGATAAAGAAGGACATTTCATACTGCTCAAGGAAACCATACACCAACAAGACATGACAATTATAAATATACATGCTCCAAACAATGGAACATCTATGTTCATCAAACAATCTCTTCTCAAGTTTAAGAGTCAAATAGACCACAACACAATAATTCTGGGGGACTTTAACACACCTATTTCACCACTGGATAGATCTTCCAAACAAAAGCTGAACAAAGAAACTATAGAACTCAACAATACAATCAATCAGTAACATAGACTTAACTGACATATATAGATTATTTCATCCCTCAATGAGTGAATATACTTTCTTCTCAGCAGCACATGGATCCTTCTCTAAAATAGACCATATATTATGCCACAAGCAACTCTTACAAAATACAGAAAAGAAGAGACACTACCCTGCATTCTATCAGATCACAATGTAATAAAATTAGAAATCTCCTTCTACTCCAACACCTAGAGAATAAATAATATCCTACTGAATGAACAATGGGTTGCAAAAGACATCATGCAGGAGATTAAAAAATTGTTAGAGGTAAATGAGAGCACTGATACCACATATTGAAATCTCCAGGATATTATGAAGGCAGTACTAAGAGGAAAGTTCATTGCATGGAGTTTATTCCTTAAAAGAAGAAAAAGCCAACAAATAAATGACCTAACATTATATCTCAAAGTGCTAGAAAAAGAACAACAAATCAACACCAAAAGCAGAAGACAGTAAATAATTAAAATCATAGCTGAAATCAATTAAATTGAAAAAAAATAATTGAAAAAATTGATAAAACAAAATGTTGGTTATTCGAAAAAATAAAATTGACAAACCCTTAGCCATGCTAACAAAGAGAAGCAGAGAGAAAACTAACATATGTGATGAAAAAGGAAATATTACTACAGAAACTACAGAAATACAGAAGATAGTTATAAATTATTTTGAAACTGTACTTCAATAAAATAGAGAATATCAAAGGCATTGACAAATTTCTAAAGTCATATAATATGCCCAAATTTAATCAGGATGATATACACAATTTAAACAGATCAATATCAAGCAAAGAAATAGAAGATGCCATCAGAAGCCTACAACCAAGAAAATCTCAGGGCCAGGTGAATACACAGCTGAGTTCTACAAGATCTATAAAGAACTAATACCTATACTGTTCAAATTATTTTGTGAAATAAAAAAGAGGAAGCACTTCTAAACTCATTCTATGAGGCCAATATCACCCTGATTCCAAAAATAGGCAAAGAAAGAACATATCAAAGAAAGAAAACTTCAGACCAATATCGCTAATTAACATAGATGCAAAAATTCTAAATAAAATTCTGGAAAATCAAATACAAAAACATATCAAAAAGACAGTGCACCACAATCAAGTGGGGTTCATCCCAGGGATTCAAGGTTGTTTCTACATATGGAAACCAATAAATGTTATTCACCACATTAATAGACTTAAAGATAAGAACCATATTATTATCTCAATATATGAAAAAAAAAATTGACAAAATGCAGCACCCATTCACATTCAAAACACTAGAAAAACTAGGGATAGCAAACATATCTCAACATCATAAAAGCTATCTATGCTAAGTTCCAGGCCAACATCATTCTAAATGGAGAAAAAGTTGAAAGTATTCCCTCTAAAAACTGGAACAAGACAGGGATGCCCTTTTTCACAATTTTTATTTAGTATACTTCTTGAAACATTGGAGAGAGCAATTAAAAAGACAGAAGAAATTAAAGGGATACATATAGAAAAAGAAGAACTCAAATTAGCACTATTTACCAATGATATAATTCTATACTTAGAAGATTTTTTTAAAAATTCCAGGAGAAAACTTCTAGAACTAGTAAATGAATTCAGCACATTAGCAGGACACAAAATCAACACCCACAAATTAAAGGCATTTCTGTGTATCAGTGATAAATCCTCTGAAAGGGAAATGAGAAAAAAAAAGAAAAAAAACTACCCCATTTACAATAGCCTAAAAAAAAAAAAATAAGATACTTGGGAATCAACTTAATGAAAGAGGTGAAAGACCTCTACAATGAAAACTATGGAATGCTAAAAAAAGAAATTAAAGAAGACCTTAGAAGATGGAAAGATTTCCCTTGTTCTTGGATAGGTAGAATTAATTTTGTCAAAATGACCATACTACCAAAAGCTCTATACAGATTTAATGCAATTCCAATCAAAATCCCAATGACATTCCTCATAGAGATAGAAAAAAGCAGTCATGAAATTCATCTGGAAAAATAAGAGACCCAGAATAGCTAAAGAAATCCTTAGCTAGAAGAGTGGGGAAAGTGGTATCACTATAACAGATCTTAAACTATACTACACAGCAATAGTAAAAAAAAAAACACACATTATGGTGATGGCACCAAAATAGACTGGTAGACCAATGGTACAGAATAGAGGACACAGAGACTAATTTGCATAATTACAGTTATCTTATATTTGAGAAAAGCACCAAAAACATACTTTGGAGAAAAGACAGACTCTTCAACAAATGGT
The DNA here is from genome assembly GCF_045843805.1 of Urocitellus parryii. NCBI lineage: Eukaryota > Metazoa > Chordata > Mammalia > Rodentia > Sciuridae > Urocitellus > Urocitellus parryii. The sequence continues at coordinate 152,669,687 of NC_135534.1, forward strand.
GCTGGGAAAACTGGAAATCCATATGCAACAAAATAAAATTAACCCCTATCTCTCACTATGCACAAAACTCAACTCAAAATGGATCAAGGACCTAGGAATTAAACCAGAGACCCTGCTCTTCTTAGAAGAAAAAGTAGGCCCAAATCTCCATCATTTTAGATTAGGCCCCAACTTCTTTAAAAAGACTCCTATAGTACAAGAATTAAAACAGGAATCAACAAATGGGATGGATTTGAACCAAAAAGTTTCTTTTCAGCAAAAGAAACAATCAATGAGGAAAATATAGAGCCTACAGAATGGGAGCAAATTTTTACCCCTCACACATCAGATATAGCACTAATCTCTAGGTATATAAAGAACTCAAAAAGCTAAACACCAAAAAAAAAAAAAAAAAAAGCCCGATCAAAAAATGAGCCGAAGAACTGAACAGACACCTCTCAGAATATGATACATAATCAATCAACAAATATGAAAAAAATTTTCACCATCTCTAGCAATTAGAGAAATGCAAATCAAAACTACTCTAAGATTTTAGCTCACTACAGTCAGAATGGCAGGTATTAAGAATACAAACAACAATAAGTGTTGGCAATGATGTGGGGAAAAGGCACACTCATACACTGCTGGTGGAACTGCAAATTTATGCAGCCAATATGGAAAGTAGTATGGAAATTCCTTGTAAAACTGGTAATGGAACCACAATTTGATCCAGCTATCCCACTATCCCACTCCTTGGACTATACCAAAGGACTTAAAAACAACATACTACAGTGACACAGCCACATCAATGTTTATAGCAGCACAATTCACAATAGCTAAACTGTGGAACCAACTTAGATGTCTTTCAATAGATGAATGAATAAGGAAAATGTGGTATATATACACAATGAAATATTACTCAGCAGTAAAAGAGAATAAAATCATGGCATTTGCAGGAAAATTGATGGAGTTGGAGAATATAATTCTAAGTGAAGTTAGCCAATCCCAAAAAGCTCAATGCCAAACATTTTCTTTTATAAGGAGATTGATTCATAGTGGGGTTGGGAGGGGGTACATGGAAGAAGTAGAGGAACTCTAGATAGGGCAAAGTTGTGGGAGGGGAAGGGAAGAGAAATGAGGTAAAAAATATGGTGGAATGAGACATAAGACATATATCATTTCCCTAAGTACATGTATGAAGACAAGAATGGTGTGAATATACTTTGAATACAACCAGAGATATAAAAAAATTGCACTCTGTGAAATATGAATTGTAATGCATTCTGCTGTCACATATAACAAATTAGAATAAAAAGAAATAAAAAAATGTCAATTCCAATAAAGTAAAACAGAGCCTTGTCCAAAGACAACACTCAACTCAAAATTATGAACAAGTAAATTTATTAATAAATGGTTTACTTTCCTGATTTCTCCACATTATAAAGAAAAATTCTCCTGCCTGTCTAATGAACACATTTTGCTTATGAATCATGAAGAAAATAGCAATTGTGTATTATTAATAAATGTTTTTAACATCATTGGAAAACAAGGTGAACAAATAATTTCTCTTTAAACATATTTCTTATTTACCCAAACCGAAATCACAATCACAAATTTCTAAGCTTGATCATAATCTGATCCTTTTAATGCTTTATTTCTTCACTGCCATCCTTTCCATGTACCTTCCTGACAACCAGATTACTCTTGGTGGTGAATCCCAACTCACCTTCTCCAACTTCCACACTGTCTTCTTATGCTATTTCTTCTTTCACTAGTGCCTCCTTCAATCATTTCCATCTCTATGAAGAATTCCCTTATCCTTTTCAGTGGCTATTATTTCCCAAGCCTTCCTGAGATCTTCATAATCATACTTGCTTTCTAATTAGGAATTTCAATTTTCTTCAAGCAGTTAGAAATGCCTTAAGAAGAACTAAATGCTGTATGATTATCATGACTGCAGCCAGCAAAACGTACTCATCCTCACTCATTGGTTTTCCTGAGTGTGTGAGTTAATGTATGAGCATGCATTTCATAGCTATAAAATGGTCCAAAATGTATGAAATTATTATTCTAATTACATATATCTATTCTACCTTGAAAAACTAGTTCTCTTCCTAAAAGAGAATTCAATTACTAGTTCATGGTTATCAAGTGGTGATCCAGTTGCTAAAACGAAGGCCAATCACCTAAAAGCAGGACAATCACACATTTTGGAATAGCTGTTAAATGCTTAGAGAGATGGTCTTCAAGCATTAGGGTGCCTATGAATCATTTGTGTTGTTTATCAAAAGGCAGATTTCCAGGTTGTTGGCCAGAAATATTTATTCAGAGGGTGGATGTAATCTGCATTTTATCAGGCATCCTGATTTTGCTGCAAGTTTTCCAGAGACTATCCCACTGTGCAAAGCACTAACATAGCAATAGGCTGCTTGCAAATATTTTGAAATAAGATTTTAGGGCATATATAGATATTGGAAGAATGTTCAATGAAAAAAACTCTTACAAAAATGGGACAAATATTGTTCGCATTTTCAGTTTCAAAATCAGATCTAGAATCTTAGATTTTCCCAAATTCAAATGATGGTAGGCTTTTTCAAAGATGAAACAAAACATTCTCCATATATGTTTTCAATAATAAGACCTCGGGGGAGATTCCAAGATGGCTGCAAATAGAATGCATCACACCCTGTGTACCTCATCACTGCGCAGGTGAATAACGAGTTAAAACGACAAAAAGCTATCTTGTTAGGAATTTACAGCAAAATTGGGGTGCACCGAAACCTAGAGGAAGGATTTCCATCACCGAGGACCAGTTATTGAGTTTCAAACACGATCCAACTGTGCAACCGGAGACCCAGGCTGACAGATCCGCCGCCCGCCACGCGGTCCGCCCCTCAGCTACAGATGGCAGGGTGCCGCCGAGAAGCAACCAGCAAGCAGAGAGAAACGGTGCTACGGATTCTGTGGAGTCCTGCCGGCTGTGCCCTCACTGAGCTCCGGGCTGAGTTCGGGGTTTGAGACAGGGAAAAGGAAGCAGTCCAGTTCTATCCCCCACAACGGAAAGTCCACGAAGGAAGCCAGCGGCCACCATCTTGGAGAGCTGACGTCAGCACTGCCAGTTTCCGACAGATTGCAACAATAAAACAGGTGTGTGTTACTCAGCCCATCTCCCATATAGCGGGAATTCGCATAAAATCTCTCCCAGGCTTTCCAGGGGAGGGATTATCAGAACGAGCCTGCATAGAGACTCCGGGAAAGGTAGAGACACATGACCTCCAACTCCCCCTCCCATCAGTGGCGAAAAGGAAACCTGTCTTGCCAGCACTGGGGGAGGGGCAAGTGGAAAAAATCAAAACAATAGGGTGCCAGTTCCCAATAGCCACCCTCCACACCCAGCAAACTGCAGGTCCAGAGTACAGTTTGAACTGCCGAGAGGCATCACACAGGGGAAGGCCAGGCTAGCAGGAGAAGCCAGGGCTACAAGGAGAAGCCAGGGGACGAGAGGCCAGGCCAGCGCGACTGGGTGGCTAGAGACCGCCCGCCCGCAGGCGACCATGCAGCCAGACCCCGAGGTGCGGCCCAGCAGGTACGGTGCAGAGACTCTAGGAAGAAGTCTATAGCCAGGCCTTCATGAAGTAGCCAACCAGGAGATGAAACCAACCAGAGACAGACCAGTCCCACCCCTCCCTTCAGATACCCCGGCAAGGAGCCTGGGGCCCGCCATAGCAGAGAGGTGACGTCACCTGAGTTCGGCCGACGGAATTCCTTCCCAGCGGAATCCACTTTAGCAGGTGAATGTCTCGAGGCTGTCTATAGGGCTCCTAAATACCTAGCTACTACCAACATCCTAATCCAATCGCCTGTTAGTATCCCCCTTCAGTAGAGCAATCTTCTAAAATAGCCAAGACATACTAACCCTCATACCATCATAGCACCTAAGCTAAACATAAGTCCTAAGAACAGACAACAAATCACTATATGCATACAGAATCCGGAAGCCTTTTATGAATTGAATGAATCAGCTTTAAAGTACAATAAAGCCCAACAATTCTAGGCATAGTCTACCACCACAAAGGAGAGACAACAGAGATATACAAAACCAAAACAAATTTATAGGAGAGAGCAGAAACACAGCAATCAAACAGAGCTGGAAAGTAATGTGAACAACATGAAAAAATAAGGGAAAAAAGGATTACAAACAATGCAGGACAACTTAAATCTACAGGAGGACCTAGAAGCATCAGAAACATGGATAGGGAAAGAAGTCAAGGCATACCTAACTCAGATGGAACAGAATATTAGAGAAGACATGAGACAGCAAGTCCAAGGAATGAAAGTATATTTTGAAAACAAATTAAACAAACAAATTCAAATGGCAAAGAACGAGCTTTAACAGGAGATAGAGATTTAAAAAAAAATCAGACAGTAATCCTAGAAATGCAGGAAACTATAAACCAAATTAAAAACTCAAACAGGAATATTACAAATAGACTAGATCAAGTAGAAGTCAGAACATCAGATAATGAAAACAAAGTTTATCAACTTGAAAAGAATATAGTCAACAAAGAAAGGATGCTTAAATCTCAGGAGCAATCTATTCAAGAGATATGGGATGTCATAAAAAAACAAACTTGAGAGTCATCAGGATAGAAGAAGGTATAGAGGTTCAAACCAAAGGAATGGACAACCTATTAAATGAAATAATTCTAGGAAACTTCCCAGAGATGAAAGATGGAATGGATTGCCAAATCCTGGAAGCCTACAGGACCCCAAACATTCAAAACTGTAATAGACCAACTCCAAGACATATAATTATGAAGATAGCCAACATATAGAACAAGGAGAGAATATTAAAAGCTCCGAGAGAAAGGAGGCAGATTACATTCAGGGGTAAACCAATTAGGTTAACTACTGATTTTTCATCACAGACTTTGAAAGCGAGAAGATCCTGGAACAATTTATTTCAAATGCTGAAAAATAATGGATTCCAACCAAGAATACTGTATGCAGCAAAATTAAGCTTCAAATTTGACAATGAAATTAAAATATTTCACGATAAACAAAAGCTATAAGAATTCTCAGCCAGAAAACCAGCACTGCAAAGCATTTTGAGCAAAATACTACAAGAAGAGGAATTGAAAAATAGCGCCCAAAACTAACAGTGAGAGGTATCTCAGTAAAGGGGGAGAAAAATAACCAAAGAGGAAAAACTAGCCAAACTAAAATAAATAAATAAATAAATAAATAAACATGACTGGAAGTACAAACCATATTTCAATTGTAACCTTAAATGTTAGTGGCACAATTCACAATAGCTAGACTGTGGAACCAACCTAGATGCCCTTCAATAGATGAATGGATAAAAAAATGTGGCCTTTATACACAATGGAGTATTATGCAGTACTAAGAAATGACAAAATCCTGGAATTTGCAGGGAAATGGATGGCAATAGAGCAGATTATGCTAAGCGAAGATAGCCAATCCTTAAAAAACAAATGCCAAATGTCTTCTTTGATATAAAGAGAGCAACTAAGAACAGAGCAGGGAGGAAGAGCATGAGGAAAAGATTAACATTAAACAAAGATGAGTGGGGGGACAGAAAGGTAGAGAGAAAGGAAATCGTATGGAAATGGTAGGAGACCCTCAATGTTACACAAAATTACATATAAGAGGTTGTGAGGGGAAAGGGGGGGGGGACAAGGGAGAGAATTGAACAACAGCAGATGAGGAAGAGAGGGAAGATGGGAGGGGAGGGGAGCGGGATAGTAGGGGATAGGAAAGGTAGCAGAATACAACAGTCACTAATATGCCATTATGTAAAAATGTGAATGTGTAACCGATGTGATTCTGCAATTTGTATTTCGGGTAAAAATGGGAGTTCATAACCCACTTGAGTCAAATGTATGAAAGATGATATGTCATGAGCTTTGTAACGTTTTGAACAACCAATAAAAAAAAATAAGACCTCGGGTCTCACTTATGAAAAACAAAAGCGATGCTTATAACAAAAACAGATTATAAGTACAACTGATAAAAGGAAATGAATTCCAGTGTCATTTATGCCTGTGTACAACACTATTGAATAACCATCTGGACCCGCAATTTAGTTCCTGAATGGTCTTCAGCAAGACTTCACATTTCCTCTCCAGAAATAAAAAATTTCACAAAAGATTTTGCTTATTAGTGGAAATTTTTACTAATTGCAGTCTTCAAAGTCTAAATTAGGACTGATTTGGTTACCCTGAGACATACAATATTAGAGTATATTGTATTAATCCTTAAATGCCTTCTTAATTACTACTGCCTTTTTAGTACATTGTTGATCCTTTTTTCTTCTAAATGGATACAATTAAGTTTTGATTGGCCTTTTTTTCCCCCAGTGAAATTATAAACTCTTATCTTCTTTGCTTGTAGTAGATTTGTTCATTCAGCATAAGCAGAAATTCAGTTGTACTAATCACTTAAACTGTAAACTTGCCACTGCCATTTGTTAACAAAATTCTAAAGGTATTTGTATCTATTTACTTTTATTATTTTTCAGACTTTTAATTAGTTCAGCTGATTTGCTTTTCATGTTTTTTTTTTTTTTTTAATTCAGGACACTGATGACAATAATACCTCCTCTAGACCTGCTTTTTGTTTGTTTGTTTTTTTTGTTTCTCCTCTATCTCCCACCTCAATACTGAGAAGTATCTGCTCTGTGAGGCCATCTCTATTTCGGGATCAATGTTGAACTTGAGTCCTGAGTAACATTCTGACTTAATGTTCACATATTCATTTATTTAAATAAACTCTGAAGTAGCTGCTATAGTAGAAAAGAAAAGTGGGACAATGAATTAATAGCATAGTTATTCTTTAACTTTTTTATTCAATGGATACCAGAGTAATTGTAGATATCACAGTTACTGGAATTAAGAAGGAATTTGATAAACAGAGCTTCTATCAGTGCAACTGACCATACCCATTGGTCCACATTGGTATGGAATTAGTTTTGAACTGAATATGCAACCTGATGTGTCAATCACTAGAGAACTGATCTTATCAAAAGAAGAGAACTAAAACATCAAAGTGGTACAACAAATAGAGATGTTAAAGCTATATGTGAGGGCCTTAGGAGGAATGGATGAAGACCATTTTTAAAGTATCAATTTAAACAAATTATCACAATCAATTTAATTCTTGTATGTGAACATGGGAAGTGCTGAAAAATACAGTTTTTAAGTTTGTTACAATATCACATCAACTATGCTATTTCAAGATAAATTCCATTTTAAAAACTTTGACATCTAGACATTTGTATATGTGTTGAAGGGTTGTGTGTGAAAAACCTAAATTTTCCTAAAAATTTGGCCATTTGTGATAACTCTTCAGTGTTTATTCATGTAATTTTTTTTAAAAAAGCACTTTTTTTTTTGTTACCGAGAATTAAACCCAGAGGTGCTTAACAACTGAGCCACTTTCCCAGTCACTTTTATGATAAGAATTTTGAAGATCACATAGGTTTATTAAAATCTTTATAGCCAGCTTGAATATTGAATATATGAATGTCAACAACTATAGACATATATCCACAAAGATAAGCTTGTACCCAGTGATATCATTACCTGCAAAACTATTAATTCATTCACCACTCCCCTTTATAAGTATGCTCTTGACCATTTCACTGTATTTTAGTGTCTTTTCTAGTAATTTTTAGGATGGGGGGTGTTATGGTTTGGATATGAGGTGTCCTTCAAAAACTCATGTGTGAGACAAGGAAGGTTTGGAGGAGAAATGATTGAGTCACAGCCTTAATCTATACAGTAAATTTATCCCTGATGGTATTAACTGAGTGAATACTGGAGGCACGTGGGGCAAGGCTGGAGTAAATGGTTCATTGGGGGCATAGTTTTGGGGTATATATTTTGTATCTGAAGAGTGGAGTCTCTTTTTCTCTCTGTTTTCTGATCATCATGTGACCTGCTTCCCTTTGGCACACTATTCTGTCATGATACTCTGCCTCACCTTGAGTCTTAAGGAATGGAGCCAGCCTTCAATGGACTGAGACCTCTGAAATCATGAGTCCTTAAATTAACATTTCCTCCTCTATAATTTTTCTGGTTGGGTATTTTAGTCACAGCAGCAAAAAGCTTACTAAAATGGGGAGAGAGAGAGAATGATACAGAAATGGAGAAAAGATCTAAAACCTTTTATTAGTAGATATTATTAGTAAAGAAATATTTGATGGAGAATTAGAAATATTTTATGTTGAAATAAAAATAAATATACTATAAAAATTATGTTAAATATGTAAAAATCAATAAGGACATAGGAATCATTCCTGCATGTAAGAATATCATTACAGTGTTCTTATCTGATGACAAAAATTGTCTCATGAACAAATCTTTGTAGTTTTTTGTTCCTGCTGTGAAAAATGAATCACGTTGAGCTGATCACTATGGTGGATGATGCTGATTAAAGAGATTATAGGTTAATGCAAGAGGAATATTACTCATTTCACTATGTCAATTAAAGAAAAAAGATACAGTTCCACTTCATTCCATATTATAATCTCAATATAATTTTCTGAGAATAGTTACAAAAATATAGATGAGTATACTTTTTAGTAAATCTTATCACCTAATATTTTGGTGCAATGAGCAAACAATAAACATTAAAAGTAAATTACCCATGTAGGTAAATTGCTATATTATTTTCCATATTCAGATAGTTGTTATTATACATCAGTGGCTGAGTTCCTTATTAAATATTAACTTATTCATATTTGATATGATCCGATGAAGAATGCATATGAGAAACAGAAGCACAGAAGAGTGTAGTTACTCAACTAATATCACTCTGTTAATACATGGCAGAGCCAAAATTTCTACTTTCACCCTGGAGTTCATAATCTGAACCATAATACTTAGCTAATTTCACAGAGATGATAGGATTTGAAGTATATTTTTGAGACAGATCAATCAATATATCTATCATTAATTCATTTTAAAGAAAACCTGAAAGGAAATTTTCTGTTTCACCAACCAGAAAACAAAGGCTACAAAACATTTAGCAGTGTAACATTTTAGGCCTAGCAAATTTAGTCTAGGTTTATAACCTGAATCTACATATTTCTAATGTCTGAAAATAGAAAACAATTCTCAAAATGTTACAAAATTATGGACAGATGATAAAATACATACATTTATGTCATCTCAAGTATTTACTGCACTGGTTATTGACTCTAATGTAAACAGGATCTTACTTAGCCAAGAGAAAGGCAGCATGTACCCTGTTAACAATATAAACATTGAAGTGATAATGTGAAGCCATAGACAAATTCCCAATGCTGTAAAGTATTTTAAGAATAGTGATTCTAATACCACTCTACAAGACTAAACAGATACAAATTTTAGAGCTAATTATAAACAACCATTCAACACTGTCCTTTTAAAACTCTTAATAACCAAATTATATCTTTATTTGCTTTCCTGATATTTTTCATTAATACACCATTGGAATGTGAGCTGCAGGAAGAAAGAGACCATGTCTTTTTCACTCACCAGTTATACATATAACTTAAGTTCCTTGATTTTTAATCAGAGAAAATAATGAAAAGTATTAGTTAATAAATATTGACATGCTCAATTTACCAGATCGATCTCTGAAAAAATGTATAAGCATCCATTAGTGAAATAATCCTGAAAAAAAATCAATAAACATCTGAAACAACAGAATAGAGGCAAGTAAAAAAACTAGGAAGATAATTTTAAGCTAGGAAATATATTCGAAAAAAAAAAATAACCAAAGACAAAAGTTGAGAACTCTGAGGTTAAATATTAGGCATTCTTAAAACAAAGAATAAAATAAATGAATGGAAAATAATATATGATGAGCTAATTAATGAAAATATATTGCACCAATGAAAGTTATAAATCTATAGAGAACAGAAACCACGAAATATATAAAAAAGAGAGTTAGAAAGGAGATGTGCACCTAGACACACCTAGTTAAAAATATTCAAAAATAGCAATACAAAAACTCAAGGAAAAGGAGACCATGAAAGACAGAGTACACACAAGACTAGTGACTTGACAACCTAATACTAGTAGAAATGAACAAACAATTCTAAACATATAAGTATCAGATAAAAAGGCTTTAATACATATAAAAGAAAATCATGTGATTATCACTGGTGGCTGGGGTTAATCGAGAAAGCAAATTGGCAAATTCATCATAATAGTGAGAAATATGAATACATCTCTCTCCATTATTAATTAGTTATAAAGACAAAAAGTAAATAGAGAAATTTTGGAAAATACAACAATAAGGCGGATACATGACAGATGTAGATTCCTGTATACAAAAAATAGAGAACATAATCATCTCAAGAATATGTTCAACATCTATAAAAATTACCAAACTCTAGTTCTTAAAACCTAAAAATTTGATAATTTTGACAGTCATAGTCTTATGGCACTTAAATTAAAAATCAATTACCAAAGTTAAGCAAACAGTCCTCATATATTTTGAAACTAACTAAAATATCACATAGGTCCTAAAAATATTTAAAAGTATTTTTCACATATTGATTGATTAGTCTTTCTATAAAAATCTGTAACATGCATTGAAAGACTTCATGAATAATGTATAGTCTCAAATGTAATAAAAAAAAATGGTTTAAAATTAATGAGCTCATGTCCAAACCAGGAATGTGGTGAAAGACCATAAAAACAATTCTAAAACCAAATAGAAAAACAATGATATACAGATAAACAAAATTAAAAGCTAATTGCTTAAAAATATGATAAAAAGTATAAGGTAATTACAAAGAACAATTGATCAGATTTCAAAATAGAATGTACAAATATACAATAGTAGTGAACTTTTGGAGCACACAAATATAGATTCAGTATAGACTAAAGTAAAATATGTTACAAAAATTTACTCCAATAAATTAGAAACATATATGAAACAAAGAAAACAATTTAAGTTATAAAAGTAGCTCAAGAGGAAATGGAAAAATCTGAGTTTTATTGTAAAGAAAATAATAGATAAGTCAAAATGCTGTTCTGGTTCTATAAACATATACAGATTATTCCAGATAATTTAAAAAGAGAGAAAGGTTCCCAATTCATTCTGTGAAATAGATATAACCTTAAAATGAACACACATAAAGTACAGCATGGAATATGAAAACTATACTCAGTCTTATTGATGACCACTGATGCAAAAATTCCAAACAAAATAGTATCAATTAAACTCAATGATGTATGAAAATGGGAAGACACAATGACCAAATTTACTTATGACCTACTGCAAAGTTCTTTAACATTAAAAAATACAGATACTCTTTATCACATTAACACATTTTAAAAATTAAATGTTTATCTCAAATTACACTGCATAGACATTTTATATAATTGAATATATAATCTTTAAAAATTTCTAGGAAAAAATTGAAATAAATGATAATCTCTTATGTATCTATGAGCTACATCAACGATATCTAATTAAATTTATAATGAACACCATCATTAATGGTGAAATACTGCCCACATTATTTGACAAATAAGGTGAAAGCTCAAAGCTATACTGCCCATCATGTCCTCTAAAAATCATTACAAAATAAGAAAAAGGCAAAAATGAACTCAAAATTATTCTATGCACAACTAAATGATAAAGTTCCCTTCTATACTTTTTCCTTAAGGTTTTGTGGCAAAGAAAAGTGGGGATCAATTGGGAAGTCAAAAATCACCTTAAAAATCAATATGCCAGTAAGTGAGAGTCTCCTGTGTAAAAAAATAAAAAAAAAGAAAAAAGAAAAAAAATCATTTTGTTTAAAAACAATGTTGTCCTGGCAAATCAGAGTACTGATACTTGAAAAAAATATTCAAAATATGCACAATGTGGATGGACAGCCAAAATTTCAAAAGGGAGAGTTAACCTTTTAGTAATTACATCATGAAAGGTAAAAGAAATCAAAGAGAAGTGATACCTGAAAGATAAAAACTAAAACAAACATCAAAAAACAAAAGGCACAACAAAAATGTTTCATTCTCCCATTACTTTTACACACACACACACACACACACACACACACACACACACACTTCATTTTCCATAAAAGATGGTATCACTGATCTAAGGATCTTGTAATCTACAGATAAATTAATACATACAAAATTAGTAAAGTAGGAGAACATATAATCAATTGGTAAAAGCAGGAAAAAAACAGTAAAAATTATAACTTTAAAAATAGAGACTATAAGCCACTTGATGAAAATCCATAGCATCAATGAATTAATGTTACTGAAAACTCAAAATTAAATGGGTAAGTCCTTTATATTTAAGTGACAATTTATAAATGAATACTTTAAATGACATCAGTGGATGGCATAAGTATACTTCAACTTTAGGAACTTCTATTCAACAAGTAGACCAGGTCAACTAGCTGGGTCTCCTAGAGTTGCAAATCTGGTAGTAGTTGACAGACTAAAAATTAAATTGTAAAAAATGTAAAAATGAGAAAATTAAAACAACAAGGATCACAAATGCTTATTATGTATAATAATGTACCAATAAAATAGTTAAAAAAATGAAGGCCTTGTTTGCCAATTAAATCATCATTCAGTAACTCAAAGATGTTTTGGCTGAAAACAAAATGAAGGTGTAAGAAATATTTATTTATGCCAATCTTTCTAGAAATCAGAAGAGTCTATCAGTAATTATTAGAATAAATAACAGCACACAAGGGTAAAATAGTGTTCTCATATAAATTGCAAAATTGATATAAGACATACAAAACTGTCAGAAGGATATCTTAATACATCTCTTGCTTTTGAATATAAAATAATCTGTTTATCACATTAAGAACAACATTTTAAAAATAATATTTCCCTTTCAACTCTTCTCAAAATAAATATGATTTCAGGGAGACACTGAATACTACTAAGATTCACCTACATTTGACAGTATATGTCTCCTAATAGCATTTCAAACTTACAAAGATATTGTATATCAAACAATCCTGTCAAAGTAATTTTTTATTACAACTACTTTTCCACTTAAAATGATGAAAAGATTTTTATCTTCTGTAATCTACAAAAAGATAAATACTTTTTTTAAGAATTGTAGTAGTAAGATGTTCCATAAGTTGGACTGCAATTAATCTAATTCATATTTAAATATATTGCTTGGGAAAATTAGAAAATAAATATTAAGGCTCATTTTGAGACAATTTGTGCACCAAACCCAGAAATTATAGGAATATGATTTTCCAAAATTGCTAGAATTCTTGCTAGTACTTCTAGATTTAAATTTATAACTAATTATTTCATTATAATCATTTCATGAGCCACTATTAACAAGAACTAATCTTACATTTGGTTTCCAAAGTGATAAATTTAACATTTCCTGTAAATGACAGAAATATGCATTCTAGTGTTTTTGTTATAAGGCTTTATATACTTTTTTTCCTTCATAACCTTTGTGGCAGACATATCATAAACATTTCATTATTAATGATTAAACATTTTTAATGTGGGTGTTGATGACCCTGGTTAGATTTGGGCTTCTCAATATTATACAGATTTTCTAGTGGGGTGACTGCTTAATTTTGAGCCCGATATCATCTATGAAATGAGAACTGTAATATGTTTGGTTGTTAGAAAAAATAAGATTAGCACAAGATCTACACTAACAGCTGTATAACAACTCTGTAATTTCTGACAAATCCCTGAACAATCACATAGTTAAAAATTAGGACATTCTGATGAAAACACTCTTATTAACTTCATGTTGCTACTTTCTGAGATTGATGATTCTCAAACACTATTTTCTCAATATTTTATAGTCAAAATGAGAAAATGACCTGAAAGGTGTGGGTTTTGTGTTTCCATGTGATTGTACATTTATCTTCTCCATGGTGCATTTCAAAGCCCTAGGTTACTGACAGAGCTGCATGTCAGTCATAGGGTGGCCTATCCATCCCTAAATCTCTCTTCCCCTCTGTTCTGTTTCTCCACCATTTCAACAATTGGATAGTCACAAAAAAGATAAAAGTCATGTCTTTGAATTGGGCTTATTAAAATGGATTCCAGCTTTGATATTTCATAAATAGCAATTAAAATTGAGTAACAATAGAGAATATGAAGTTATCATGTAAATTAAAGAGAACTTTTAAAATATAAGTACTCTTTTAAATATTGAGATATAAATAAAATACATTAAGTGTGTAGAAAAGAGAACTCATCACTGAAAAGAAAAATACAGAAAAAAGAAAAAAATTAATAGGATATACTCTTGGGGAGTAAAGAAAAATTCCTACAACTGACTGAAAAATCTTATGAAGACAAACTATATTATTCCAATTTTGTTGTTATATGGGACTGGTGAAAATGTAGGCACACAATAGCATTTATGAACCATTGATTTATTATAATTTTTCAAATCATAACAAAAATTTCAAAATAAATGTTAGGGAGTGAAATAGATACTTATTAAAAATGGAAATAATGATCAAATCTGATTTTCCATTCACTGGAATCTGGGTTACATTCTCAAAAATAATGTAATAAAAATATTTAGATTCCATGTGTCTTAAACTGAAACATGATGTTGTTTCTGCAATGTGATCTGAGAGGTGGCATTCTATTTCTTTGGTTAACAGATGTGTTTGTCTCATTGACTCTGCATCTGTATATCAAAATCAGCTATTATTTTGAAATTTAAGACATTAAAATTATCGGAATGGATATCTTTCTCTTTCATTTTTTCACTACCATGTTTTCTACTTTTGAGTCTCCTAAAAACTGGGGTAAATACTGTCCCCATGAAATATTTGAGTAGTATCAAAACAAATGCAAGGATACCATCTTGATTCATAACCTACTGAAAATAATATTGTGAAAACCCAGGAAGCCACCACATGTTAGTCCCCACTACTTCCCTGTGAGACCTAGCTTCACTTTGGTATCTTTTTAAATCAGACCATCTGAAAAAGAGGTAAACATGGTATCATGTTGGAAGAGACTACTTCCCTTCTTGCATCTTTTATCTCCTTGAGAAAAATTAATCTGTTCTATGTTATCCCTGTGCAGCAAGCAATTCATCTTAATAGAAAAGTGAAGGATGAAATTAGCAGTTACTTTAATTAAAAGGTGATCACTAGAGAGTTGATTTCCTAGCTAGCTGTTGACTTACAAACAGAAAATAATTGGCACATAAAAACCAGCCGAGGGACACCACTCAAAACACAGAAGCTGTTAACAGTAAGAAAATAATAATGCAGTACAATCATTTCCATTCATATAGGGGACATTGTATTTATGTCTATTTCTAGTTATTAGCATTCCAGAGCTTAGCAAAGACATCACCTTGAACTTTCTTCCTCATTGTTACCCACTCTCTCTCTCTGACAATTGATGAGCTTGACAATCTCGTTAAACTGCCAAATACATAATTTGCAGAGGCTCTAACTCGCCAGCTCCTGGATAACAGCAAAGTGATGGTTTAACACAAACCTGGCACTGATCTTAATGAAAATTTTGTTTTATAAGCCAGGCTGCTAGCATGTCAGCCTCCTTGAAGTCTGCACTGGCTTGAAGCAAAATTGTAACTTGAAAGGAGGTGGAAAGGATTAGCTGGTCTTTTAAGGCCCTTTCACCTGAGTTTCTATACTGCACAGTCTTCCCCACATTCCTAATGATACACTCCTTTTTTTTTTTTTCTCTATTTATTGAGAATGATCACATTCTTTTGTCGTGGTTCACTAATGATCTAAGCTCTGGTTTTATACAAGTTCCAAGACTTATATCTATTTATTTATTTTTATTTCTGTTGGGGCAGGTCACATAAGTATGCACTCAGAGTGTGAAGGTAAACCTTATGGAGAACTGAATCAAGGGAAGAAGAAAAGGAATTTACCCACTAGCTTGGGATCTGATCCTAGAAAGTGCCTGAGGAAAGAGACAGACCAGGCACTGCTGAGTGTCCCGGAACATGCGCAAGACCTAAGACATCATCTGCAGGCTACCTGGCTTTCTTTCCAGCAAGAACATTCCTTTAAGCCCCCAAACCCATTGAGAAATTCTGTACAGTCACATCCCCCTTCAGTAATCAACATCAAAACCCCCTATCAGACCACACTTCCCTTGGTCTCAGAAAAAATCCATGACTTTGTAAGTCTAGGAAGAGCATGGTCTGGATTATCTGAGGTGGTGGAGTTAAGCATACTAGGAAGTCTCCTCTCCCCCAACCATCTCCAGTACTGGAAATTGGAACCAAGGATGTGTCACCACTGAGTGACAATCCCCAGCCCTTTTATAAAATTTTAAATTTTGAGACAGAGTCTCGCTAAGTTGTTGAACCTGATTTTAAACTTACCATCCTCCTGCCTTGACCTCCCAAGTTGCTAGGATTATAGGTGTGCACCACTGTGTTCAACAATTGGGGAGTTTGATGAATAAGATATGATTAGTCATTGTGACAATGTATTTCACTTTTATAATAATATCAACAGATTTATTAAGGGAGTAGCATAAAATTATAGACATTGTATAACACAGGAGACTTGGAAAAGACATAATGCTTGTGGCAAGCTCTTCAGGCCAGGGTCCTAGATTCCCTTTTGGTACCAACCATTTGGTAGAAACATTTGGAGAACTAAATTAGGTAATATATGAAATTATAATAGTTATACTCAACAAATTAAGCATGTTGGTGTCAATGGATAAATTGAACATGAAGTGTTAGTGCTTCCCAATAAAGGGAGAACAAGAGGAAATTATCAGGAGTTCAGGGGTAAATTTTCTTTGGATGCTAGATGGCTAGTTTGTTGGCACCACAGATGTCTGTTAACTGAATAGCATAATTTATGGCACAGGGGTGAAATATGTGGACGAATACCAGCCCTATTGAAACAGACTAGTGAGGACACATGATAATCCAGGAGAGACAAACAACCAAAAAACAATGAAGCAAAATGTATTTTATTTTCCTTCCTATCAGAACAATTGAAAAAGCAACAGCACACGTAAAACACAACATCCTTGGTTTTCTTTTAGAAAGAATAAATAAGCTAATAAGACTTTTAAAGAAAAACAGAGAATCTGAACTCCAATGTAATAAGATTTATTTGCCTGCTGCTTTTTTAGCATTAGGTTTTAATAATCACATGATAACAGGAATTCATAATGAAAAATGAAAAGGCACATACTAAACAAGAATGAATACTCCTAGTGTTTTCTGGTTTTGTTTTTTTTTTAAGATGGTAGGGTGAGATTTAATTATGTAATGTATCATCTTATATACATAAAAATCACAAAACAGAAGTGATAGAAAATTCAGAGATGATTACTCATTTTAACACATTAATATTTATAATCACAAGGGCATCTTAAGACTAGGTTATACTGAGTTCTAAGACACAGAATATTCTATGACTCCTGCAACCTATCCCACCTGGAGTAAGCAGGATCAGTATTAATGTTTTCTTGTACAAAATGCGTGCTCCAGAAGTGAGAGGAAGAGCTTCTTTGCAGTTTAAAGGGAATGATATAGACCTCTAGGAAGCTGTTTTTATTATCCTACCGGCAGAAAAGGTAGCATGCTGCAACCTCTTACAAATTAACAGGAAGGCAATCTGAACACACAAGATTATGTCAGAGATGCTGGGTTAAAAAAAAAAAAAAAGAAAAGAAAACTATTTAACATTTTGTATTTCTTGAAGAGTCAAGTTCTCTTTCAAACAACAATCTAAAACTTAAGCCTTTAAGTAATTAACCTTACTCAATATATCTTGCTGGGCTAAACACATGACACTATAATATATGAGATGTCACTCCTTATCCTCACCCAGATCCTAGCAATGCTGGGCACATTTTAGGAGTAAGGTATTTGACAGGGCATTTTGAACATCATTTAATTTTCCAGAGCAATTTAACTCCAAAACCATCAGTTCCTGAAATGCTCTATTTTCTATGGTCTCATCTGCATAGTACTTTTTCACTCAAAAAAAAGACTGTACATTTTTTTGTGCTTTTTGTTTTTTTTCTTGATGGTGGCAATGGAAGCCAGGGCCTCCTAATGCTGAGCACATCTTCTGCCAGTGAGCTTGCGCCCCAGTCCCTGGCAGCCCATGTTTTAGCAAGTAATTGAGTAAGAATGCTTGGGACATGGCTGAGAATGTGAACAGAAAATTATACTTTACTCAATAGATACATATTTAGGTCTTTTTCCTTAATAAGAAACAAATCAGATAATTTATTTATGCATACTGAAATATTAGACTGATTTTGTGGTTTTATCATCTTTTTTTCTGAAGTGAAGTTATTCTAATTTGGGAATTTGAGAGGTATAGTGGTACCTAGAAGAGCACAAATGAGTGATTATGACCATGGAATCTTAAGTCACACTACTTAAAATCGAATCTTTTGTCCACCATTTATTAGTCATTGAGCCTCAGCATGTTACTTAAGTTGTCTGTATATCAGTTTCTTCCTATGTAAAATCAGAATAGTCTAAACCTCACAGTGTTGGTAAGACTCCTATTTGAGTTGGTAACATGTAGCATATGTCCCTTCGATATACTAAGCTCTTAAGAATGTCATTAATAGTCAATATAAACTTAATTTTTATTGATGAATTTTTGAAAGAAATATGTAAACATAACTTAAGGTATATTATTCCACCTTCAGTTGGATTTTTTCAGAAGGTTGATTATACTTCTGTCCAACAAACAAGAAAATATATTAAAATGAAACAAGTTTCCAGCTTCTGAGCACATGTGATTCATAAATGTGTAGTTATTTTTGTACGGTGCATTGGTGTTTATTGTATAGACCTCACATTTTTAGAAGAATGAAAATGGAATCCACACAAAGGCACCCATACACAGATTCAAAACAAGAGGATCCCAAATGCAAGCTCAATAAAAGTTGATTGAACTTAAAACTGAGAATAGAAATGTTT
Source organism: Urocitellus parryii (assembly GCF_045843805.1). Taxonomy (NCBI): domain Eukaryota; kingdom Metazoa; phylum Chordata; class Mammalia; order Rodentia; family Sciuridae; genus Urocitellus; species Urocitellus parryii. The sequence continues at coordinate 152,688,617 of NC_135534.1, forward strand.
ACTTTAGAAGACACTATTATTTTATGTCCAATCATTTGTATTCTTTCAACTGCACTTCTTTGTGTCTTTAAATAAAAGAGTCTTTTTACCAAGTGGTGCTGGGAAAACTGGAAATCCATTTGTAGAAGAATAAAGCTGGACCCCTATCTCTACCTTGCACAAAAGTCAACTTGAAATGGATCAAAAACCACAGAATTAGACCAGAAACTCTACAACTACAAGAAGAAAATGTAGGCCCAACATTTCATCATAATGGCACTGAAACCAACTTCCTTAACAAGACCCCTAAAGCACAAAAGATAAAACTAAAAATCATTAAGTGGAATGCCATCAAACTTAAAAGGTCCTGCACAAAAAAAGGAAACAATTAAGAATGTAAAGTGAGTGCCTCCAGAATAGGAGAAGATCTTTTGCCACCTGGTCCTCAGGGCATTAATATCCAGAATATGTAAAGAAATTTAAAAGCTTAATACACATTTAAAAAAGCAAACAGAAAAACCACAAATAACCCAATAAAGAAATGGGCAAAAGAACTAAATAGACACTTTTCAAAAGAAGAAATACAAATGGCCAACAAACACATAAAAAAAATGTTCAACATCTCCAGAAATTGGGGATGCAAATTAAAATTACATTGAGATTTCACCTTAATCCATTCAGAATGGCAATGAATTTTTTTTCTTGTAATTGTTTTTTAATTGATTTTTAAAAAAATAAATGACAGCAGAATGCATTACAATTCTTATTACACATATACAGAACAATTTTTCATATCTCTGGTTGTATATAAAGTATGTTGACACCAATTCATGACTTAATACATGTACTTTGGATAATGATGTCCATCACATTCCACCATCCTTGCTAATCCCCTATCCCCTCCTCTTCCCTCCCAATCCTTTGCCCTATCTAGAATTCATCTATTCCTCCCATGCTCCCCTCCCCCACCACACTATGAGTCAGCCTCCTTATATCAGAGAAAACATTTGGCATTTTTTTTGGGGGGGAGGAGGGGTTGGCTAACTTGACTTAGCATTATCTTCTCTGATGCCATCCATTCACCTGCAAATGACATGATTTTATTCTCTTTTATTGCTGAGTAAAATTCCATTGTATATATATGCCACATTTTTTAATCCATTCATCCACTGAAGGGCATCTAGTTTGGCTCCAAGTTTAGCTATTGTGAATTGTGTTGCTATAAACATTAATGTGGTTGTGTCCCTGTAGTATGCTGTTTTTTAAGTCTTTTAGGTTTAGACCAAGGAGAGGGATAGCTGGGTCAAATGGTGGTTCCATTCCCAGATTTCCAAGGAATCTCCATACTGCTTTCCATATTGGCTACACCAATTTGCAGTCCCACCAAGCAATGTATGAGTGTACCTTTTTCCCCACATCCTCGTCAACACTTATTGTTGTCTTCATAATAGCTGCCTTTCTGACTGGAGTGAGACGACATATTAGAGTAGTTTAGTAGTTTTGATTCGAGTTTCTCTAATTGCTAGCGATGATATTAACTTATATTAGACAAAGGTTCCAAAAACATGCATTGGAGAAAATATAGTATCTTCAACAAACGGTGCTGGGAAAACTAGAAATCCATATGCAACAAAATGAAATTAAACCCCTATCTCTCGCCATGCACAAAACTCAACTCAAAGAAGACCAAGGACCTGAGAATTAAACCAAAAACTCTGCATCTAATAGAAAAAAAAGTAGGCTCTAATTTTCATCATGTGGGATTAGGCCCCAACTTCCTTAATAAAACTCCTATAGCACAAGAATAAAAGCCAAGAATCAATAAATGCAATGGACTCAAACTAAAAAGTTTCTTCTCAGCAAAAGAAACAATCTGTGAGGTGAACAGACAGCTTACATCTTGGAGCAAATCTTTAGCTCTCACACATCAGATAGAGCACTATCTTTCTGAGCACCAAAAGATAAGCACCAAAAATAAAATAAAATAACCTAATCAACAAATGGGCCAAGGACCTGAACAGACACTTCTCAGAAGAGGATATATAATCAATCAACAAATATATAAAATGGCAATTATTAAGAATACAAATAATGTAAATATTGGCAAGGAAGTGGGAGAAAAAGCACACATACATTGTTGATGGGATCAAAAATTAGTGTAACCACTCTGGAAGGCAGTATGGATATACCTCAAACCTAGGAATGGAACCCCCATATGAACCAGCTATCCCACTCCAGAGCATTTATCCAAAATATCTAAACTCCGTCTATTATAGGGATGCAGTCATATCAATATTTATAATAGAACAATTCACAGTAGTCAGACTATGGAGTCAATCTAGGTTCCCTTCAACAGATAAATGGATGAAGAAAATGTGGTATCCCTTCAACAGATAAATGGATGAAGAAAATGTGGTATATATACACAATAGGATATTATTCAGCCATAAAGAAGAATGAAATTATGGCATTTGTTGGCAAATGAATGGAAATAGATACTCTAACACAAGTGAAATAAATCAGACTCAAAAGTCAAGAGCTGAATACTTTTTCTTACATGCAGAAGTTACTCTAAAATTAGGTAGTAAAAAGAGACAACAAATATAAGGGGATTCCATCAAAATAAAAGAAAGATCAGAGGAGTAGAAGAAGAGGGTTGAGAAGGGGATTGGGATCAGGGAAAAACAGTGGAATAAATCTGTTCTAACTTTCCAGTGTACATACTTGAATACACTTCAATGAATCTCATTATTATGTATATCCATAAGACACTGATTTTAAAAAAGTAAATAAATGGAAATATCAGTAGAGAAAAGGAAACAGAAGGAGGGAGGAAGGGGAGGGTAAAGTTAAGTACTGGGGATTTCACTGGAGCAAATTATATTCCAAGCATTTATATTTATGTCAAAATATAACCTAATATTATATACAACTATTATTAACCAGTAAATATATATAAATATATATGTGTATATATATATATATATGTGTGTATACACACACACACACATATATATATATTTTTTAAAATTAAAAAAAGAAAAAAATCAATTCTAATATATCAAAATAAAAATACGTAGATGCCCATTCAATGTAAGGCAATAAGGAAAAATATGCTGCTTATCTACTGGCAGTTGGCTTAGCTTTAGATTAGAATTGGCTATCCTTAAATCAAGTAATAGCTCATTATTGGGAAAAAATTGGAGGAAAGTAAATAGGAATAATGGCACAATTGTATAGAGAGCAAATAGTGTTAATCATCCTCCTAAGTATGCTATTTTAAAATTTCAGTAGTTAAAGCTCTCCAGGTCTTCATTATTACATGTCAACCTTGATTCATTCCTCTCTTCCAGAAAGAAATAACACATATTTAGATTTGTTTTTAATCTGTCATTTAAAAAATTCACTTAAAAAGTCAAAAAGCCAAAGTTTATTGAAAGTATCCATGATAAAAAAAAATTGCTGATAATCTGGAATAGGTAGAGAAAATTGGACATCTTCAGGAGAGCACTAGGAACTAAAGGAAAAAGTTAATTTATAAATTTTCAGGCAACATTCATTTGGAAGTAGATACAATACTTCTATTGGAATGTTTTCTCTGTTTTGTTTTAATTGTGGAAATTACCATTTTATATTTTTAAGTCTTATATTTTATTTTTTAATTTTGTATTTGTTCTTTTTAGTTGTACATGAGAATAGAATATAATTTTTTTCATTTTTAATTAGTTTTAATTGTGCTAAAACTAATGATAGTAGAATGCACTATGATGCACCATAAATGGAGTATAATTTCTCATTTTTCTGGTTGTATCTGATGTATAATCCCACCAGTCATGTAGTCATTTATGTACATAGGGTAATAATGTCTGATTCATACTACTATTCTTCCTACTTCAATATCCCCTCCCTCCTTTCACACCACTCTAAAGTAACTCTATTCTTCGATAGGTCCCCTGCCCTTATTGTGAGTTAGTATCCACATATCGGAGAAAACATTCAGCCTTTGTTATATTTTGTGTGAGATTGGCTTATTTCACTTAGCAACATATTCTTCAACTCCATCCATTTACCAGCAAATGCCATAATTTTGTTCTTTCTTAAGGCTGAGTAATATTCCATTGTGTGTACATACCACATTTTCTTTATCCATTTATTTATTGAAGGGCACCTAGGTTGGTTCTATAATTTAGCTATTGTGAGTTGAGCTGGTATAAATGTTGATGTGGCTGCATCACTATAGAATGCCAATTTTAAGTCCTTTATTTTAAATTTCTTTGGAAGTAGTAAAATAGTGTATGTGACCAATGTTATTTCTCACTCTAGACTTAATGTTCTCCCATCACTTCTGTGAGATTTTTGTGTATGCATGTACACAAAAATTTTTTTCTAAAATTTTGTATTAAAACTTATCTATTTACTGTGTATTCTGTATTACATTTCAAGGGTTCAGTTAAGCAAATGCTTATCTGATTTACATTTTTCAAGGGTCATTCTGATTGTGTAGTCAGATGTGTGGTGATAGTCTTTGGTAATAGAGTACTATTCATTTATGTAAGTTTATAAAATAATCTATAGATCATTATCTATTATGTGTAGATATTCTCTGTTCAGAGATAATCTGTGCAATGGTAGTTGCCTTTGGGGTGGCTAATGAATGGAAGGCAGAACAGACTTATGAGGTAGTGTCAGATTTTATCTTGAAATGGTAAATATTTGTCAAATTATATAACTTGTGTATATTAAATATGTTATGCGTCAACAAATCTTTATAAGAAACCATTTGCACATAATATGTAACATATAATGTGTAGCATGTAATAAGTGATTATACACCCCATTGAAATAAAAAACAATGCTCTCCTAGAAGTCATCACACTTAACTCTGAGAACAAAAATTCAACTTTGATACCAGTGTTTCTTAATCAACAGATACATGTTGACTTCCTCTAATATGATTGGTTCTTTTGAAGCCAGATTTAAAATTAGGTAGTCAGTGTAGTTAGGTAAATCAGGTCTAATATCCTAATATCGAGTGAAATCTAAAATGGAGGCCATGTTCAGAATGAATTTCCGGAAAAGCTGAGCAACTCTCCTAATGTTAATGAAGTCCAGGAAACAGCCCCAACAGATTTGAAGACAGCCCATCCCAAAGAAATGTTAATGAACAGCAAACTTGACTGGAAATGCCCAGATTACTTCTTTGGCCCACCTGTGTCCCAACCCTTCCCACCTACATTCCATCACCAAAATGTATAAAAAGGGGAACACATTCGCCCTTCAACGGATTCCAACTCTTGGATCCCCTTCTTCCTCCAGGAGAAGTCTTTTCTGCTGTACTTTAATAAACTGCTAAGTTTCCACTCTGACCTTGACTCGGTGTGCTTCTCTGGTGTTATCCTTCAACACTGGGGAAGCAAGGACTCCTCACCGGTCAATAGCGGTGACTTTGACACCATAAGAAACAGATACAAAAGACATAGCCCCTGCTTTCTGAGAGCTTCTGCTTCATTTACTAGGTTGAGATTTCATTGTGTTCAGATTGTGTATTATTAATCTCTGTATCCTAACATGCAACAATGCAGTGTTCAGAAGAGGTATCAAATAAATATATACAAAATAAACCCAGTAGAGGGGAAGGAGAGCCAGCCAAATACATAAATCAAACACGTGGATCTTTGCAGCACATCATTAACTATACAATCAGATACACAAGTTGCCAGCAAATTGGGAGAAGCTCTGTTTAAAAACTAGAAACACTTGTCTACCTAAATGTCAGAAATACACAGTGAAGAAATATGGTCTACTAAAATAAGCTTCACACAGGTGGGAGAAACCACCTGCTTAGATGACAGGATAAGTGGAACCATCTTTGTGGAGGTTTGGAAAAGGAAGGCTTCATCCTCCTGAGCTGTGTTTTCAGAGCTTCCTGATGGGTAAACAGCTTTAGCCTGTCGACAGGAAAAAGCAGTTGCCCAAATGCAGGCACCATGGCTGCTTTCTCTGGGCCTCGGGGCAGGGGTGAGGTGGGGTTGGGAGGATAGGCTAATTTCCATAAAGCTAAATGTACTTTGCCAAAACCTAAAGAACTTGTTATTTTATGATTATGCTGCATAGAAAGTAATTTTTAAATGATTCTTCTGTAGTGAGAAGAAATATAATGAGTAGAAATTCTCTTTTTATTTTGTTTAGTCTTAATCAAAAACAAAACAAAAAATAGTTGGCAACCTAAGTAGACACTCCATGGGTCTATTTACAATATTATCTTAATATTATTATTATCATCATTAAACTGAACTTCAAAAAACAAAAACCTGGAACCATATACAAATACTAATCCAACTAAATTCATCATCTCAATTTCAGAAAGCATTTAAAATGAAAACAGCTTTAGCTTTCTATTTGCTTGTTCATTTGTTTCATGCTAATGCTGCTGAGAGGATAGGAACTGAATTTGACCCCCAAATTAACTGGGTTCCATTCTCTTCCAGTCTTTTATTTTTTTGGTTCCCAGTAAAATGAGCCCATGGTTAAGATCAAAGGCTAACTCTAGGAAAAAGGGATATACAAAAGTCTTTAAAAAGTAGAGTCTTGGGTGAGGATAAGAAAAATTTGAGTAGGGCAACATTTGCATTTTAATGAGGAAGAAGAGACCAATTTGAATGTGAATGAATGCTGGTCAGCAGGCCAGTGGGGCCACTAGCTTTCTTTGTGTAGTCTCTTCCTTCTCTATTTCCTCCCAGGTGATGAGGTATCTTTAGTCTTGGATAGGACTCCTCTCCCACTGATAAAATCAACCTTCTCCCACAGCTTATACACACATTCCAAACCTTCCAAGTTCCACAGAGATACTTATAAGAAATGGGCTAAGGGGCTGGGGTTGTAGCTCAGTTGTAGAACACTTGCCTAGCACATGCGAGGCATGGGGTTTGAACCTCAGCAACATATAAAAATGAGTAAAATAGGGGCTGGGGATGTGGCTCAGCGGTAGCGCGCTCGCCTGGCATGCGTGCGGCCGGGGTTCAATCCTCAGCACCACATACCAACAAAGATGTTGTGTCCGCCGAGAACTAAAAAATAAATATTAAAAATTCTCTCTCTCTCTCTCTCTCTCTCTCTCTCTCTCTCTCTCTCTCTCTTAAAAAAAATGAATAAAATAAAGGGATTATATCCATCTACGGGGGGTGGGGGGTGGGGGGTGGTGGGGGCAGGGGAACCTGGGCTAAGGAGCTATGTTTTTTAAAGTGCCTTTTGTTGTATCCTGAATGTTGAGAGATAGGTTGTCTTCCAGATAAACAGTATATAGACGAATATACACATATGTATACACACACATACATGCAGACATATTCCACTATACAAAAATAAAACTGTTGGGCTGGGTTTGTAGCTCAGTAGCTGAGCACTTGCCTTGTATGCATGAGGCACTGGGTTCCATCCTCAGCACCATGTAAAAAATAATAGTGGTTCCATTACAAATTTTCCAAGGTTTTATAGTCTTCCTAGAAGAAAGTTAGATTACAAACAATGACATATTTTGAAGCTGGATCTCAAGTTGACTTTCCTTCACTTTTGGCCTCATGTTTTGGTTTTAATTTCTCTTTTCCATCTGTCACTATTTTGTCTTAAGAGTGGACTTATATTTAATTTACATTAACTGCACTTTTTACTCTAGAGATTTATTACCAAAATGTTTTTTTAAGAGAGAGATAGAGAGAGAATTTTTTAATATTTATTTTTCAGTTCTTGGCAGACACAACATCTCTGTTTGTATGTGGTGCTGAGGATCGAACCCGGGCCACACACATGCCAGGCGAGCGCGCTACTGCTTGAGCCACATCCCCAGCCCTCCAAAGTGTTTTTTAATACAGATTTTTTAATATTATAAAAAAGAGAAATTAAAACCAAAACATGAGGCCAAAAGTGAAGGAAAGTCAACTTGAGATCCAGCTTCAAAATATGTCATTGTTTGTAATCTAACTTTCTTCTAGGAAGACTATAAAACTTTCTATTTGTTAACTTTGGCTACAGGTTTATCAAAAAGAACAAATCAATTAAGTGATAGAAATGTGGTATTTCATTACTACTTTATAATTAATTTTATGCAAAGACAGCATAACTTCTTTTTGCTATTATGAAATTTTCCAGTATTTCTTTCTCATATTACCTGTAAAATGGCTGCAAAACATTATCTCCAATTAAAAATAATCTAGTTTTATTTTGGGGGGGAAAAAACCCCACATAGTTTTCTCCCTTGGCTGTGCTCTAAGGGTAGCAGTAATATTTAGTCCTAGTATTTGCTTTCTAGTCAACCTATTTCTCTCAAATATCACCTAGGATAATATTTCTGCTGGACAAATGTAAGTTCTACCTGGCTATGTAAGACAGGTGTTTTTTAAAACTTAATAGCATAAAGAATTTATCAGTCATCCTAATAATCAAGAGGCAAATAATTTTCATATTTGTTCATTTTTTGGTACCAAAGATTGTACCTACAGGCACTCAACCACTGAGCCACATCCCCTCCCCTTTTTAATGTTTTGAGATAGGGTCTCCCTAAATTGTTTAAGGCCTCACTAAGTAGCTGAGGCTGGCTTTGAACTTGCTACTCTCCTGCCTCAGCCTCCTAAATTGAATCACTGCACCCAGCATTTTCTTCTTATTTTGAATCTGAATTATTGGTCACCATTTGTTTTACAATAAAATTTAAAAAAACTTTAAAACCTTATAAATTCATGTTAAATCTATAATTCCTTTTTGTTCATTTTCCTTCTTGGAAATGGAATGACGGAACTATAAAATTGGAGTCTCTGATGCCACATCCTGAGAATAAATGTAATCTAAGTATCTATGATGATTTACCTAACAGAACTCTAAAGTGAATCTTCCGTTCTAGTGTTTTTTTCTTCAAATACAGCTACTTACTTAAAATATCTCATCTTGGAAAATGTTCACTAGGAAAAATATATGTTTTCTGATCAACTGAGGGCCTTGGAAAGGTCACAACTGTGGGGCTTCTATTTGCTAACAGACCTGTTTCTTGAACTCATTCAAATCAGAGGGACGATTAGAGCTTCTGCGGTTGAAGATTATCCACTAATTAGAACTGGAAGTAAGAATCCATGAAGTACAGTTGATAACCATAAATCAGAACAATTAGTCTGTCTAGAAAAGCAACATGATCAAATCAGAGTCGCTGTACCAGCTGCTCATTTAATCTGGGGTTGCAATGTTTTTCCAATTCTTGTGAGATAACCCTGTACAGAGTGAGTTGGGATCAGAAAAGTATATATCCTTCCAAATTACGAAATTATGAAACAAAATGAAATGTCAGAAACTTTCAATAACTTAATTCAATATCTGATACAATAACTAATTTATAATAATTCCTCATAGTATATGAAATATAATCATTATTATAAACTGTCCTTTTTTTCAGAACTTAAGTTTGGGGTCCAAATTTATCTCCTAATTTTAACTCCCATGAGTGTTTCCAGAAGATCTCAGGCTATGTCCTCAAATTGCTGATAAATGTACAGATGAACAAAACATGGTTTCTGCCATTAAATAACTCACCACAGAACAGAAAGTTATAGATGTAAACAAATATTATGATATTGGATGTTAACAGCTAAGCAGATGTATATAAAGAGCTGCAGGAGCTTAGAGGAACAAGAAATGATTCCCCCAGCAGAAGTCAGAAAACCTAGAGTAGCTTTCTAAACACTTTATGCGGAGATATGAAAAAATGAGCAGTTATTTCCCAGGTGGAATAAAGGGAGAGGACCTCAAAGAATAGAGAGCAGCTCACATTCAAACATCAAAAGGCACATATCTGTCACTCTGATAGGAGTGTAGAAGTTTAACCTGGTTTAAACATGGATATGCAAAGAAGAAAGACAACATCCAACATGAAGACTGAAAAACCAGGAGTTATTTAAATACTCCAAAATAGAATGCAAAAGTAGATTTGTATTTTAGAGAAATAACACTAACAACTAAGTGCAATGGAAGGGAAACAGAGGACCCAGATCCAGGGAGGCTGATTAGGGAAGAAACATAGGAGAGACCATGGGTAACCCCCTGTTGGAGTAAAGAACATAATATCAGGGGTTTTAAATGTCATAGAAGTCAATCTGGAGACCTTACTGAATTTGGTATTTGGGAAGACATTGATGACCAATTTGCATTTTTTGCCAGTTCACGTTTTCCTGAATGAGGAAAAAAGAGAATGGAGAATGGAGATGTGTAATTCCTTGGGGAGGAAAAAATAAAGAAATTAGAAATCCATTAGGCATAAAAGATGGGATAAATTTGAATTCAGTCATATATTTCCCTTCCAATTGAGAAGAATGGTTATGATGTTAATACTATTTGGGAGCCACAGATTCTTGTGTGGTCTCTCAGAAGAGACCATGTTTTGGAAATTTGATCCACCATTGTGAAAGTCCAACTACTGAGACAACTACAACAAAAAGTGCTCAGGAGTTACTCAACCCAGGAAGCTTATTATACCCAAATACCATGTAAGTGAAGAGATATCTGTTGATATCACTGAAACAAAAGAATCTCCCAACTGATCCTCCTTTAAATTCTTGACCCTGAAAGTCATGACATAAATGAAAATGGTTGTTTTAAGCCATGAAGTTTATGGGTAGTTGATAAATAACAATAGCAAAATGAATTCTGATTCTTTAAGTTACATATTTATTATATGCTATCCTCTTTCTCTTTCTTCTTTTTTAATGGAATTGATGTGAGCATTTTAAAAATGCTACATGAAGCTTCTCACATAGAGCTAGAAATTCATTCTACATACTTGGCTGAATCTTTGGTCAAGTGCTCTTCAGTAAATATTCACAGAATCGCACATGACAGGTAATATTTCATAATGGTTTCTTCATTCTCATGCCGGTAGTTTTGTGCTTCTGGCTTATATAAATGAATTAGGATTTGAGGAGAATTTTGAAATGTAGAATTAAACATTTTCCATTATGATTAGTTTAATTATATGTAGAATTAAACCAAGGAAGTATGCATAGATGAAATCCAATATTTTGAAATATGATTATGTTGAAATCAAAAATTAAATTTTCTCTTTTTACATTAAAATGCTCTCAAGTGGCATTAATATAACAAAGGATTTTTCTATTTTATTTTCCATTTGCCAAAAATGAGATAACTCTTAATATATAAAATAGAAACTGGTCTCTCAAGTACTAAAGGTCTTTGCTCTCCTTGGACTTATAATCACATAATAATACATTAATGATAGTGTATGATGATTAAATTATTGCTTTTTCTCTGCTTATGATCATATTTTATATTAAAATATACTTCCAGAGAAATATACCTATTATGAATATTAAGTTTATTTAATTGCTATAACCAGTTTTTTTTCCATGCTAATGTTTAAAAAGATCAGAGGAATTTTATCTTTTCTTTTTATATGTGTAGGATAAATTTTCAATTAAATATTTTTATCAACTTCTTTATTTTTGAGGAAAGGCTGACTGCAAGCTATAGGGCTAATATTTACTCAAACACCTTGAAATTTATTGTATATTTAATAATGATGTCAGAGAAGACAAAGCAGAGGCTGTGTTCCTTAGTAGAGAGACTACACTAAACTTTAAATTGCAATAGACTGTGGTCTACCCAGGTCTTGAGCCAATTATTTAATTGCTTTGAGCAATAATTTCTTCATTTTTAAAATGAGAGCATAATATCATCTCATTGCAAATTCACCATGAAGATTAAGTTAAATAATCTAAGTGAAACACATAGCAGAGTTACTGGCCATGAATACTGAGTAAAAGACTGCTATTTACTACTAAGAATACTTCTCTTACAACTAACTTACAAGTGGTTTTGAACTTCTCACTAATTTGGGAGAAAACACAGCTGTGCCAAAAGAAAACATCAAACTGTTCTGTTTGAGATCTCTTATTTTATCAAGTATTATTTAGTTTGGATGAAAACTCTTGCTCTCTCAAATGATTTTGATTATTCTAAATATTTCAAAGGTACAACAAACACTAACTTATATAAGAAGTTTTCTTCCAGTATATTATCAGATACCCAAACAGGTAAATATTGCTAATAAATTATTATAACATATTACTAAATATCACTACACATTTGCTAACTCAATTTTATTGTTCTGTCAGAGCAAAATATAAAATGCATAAAAATGAAGTCCCATTTTGGAGTAGCAATGTCAGTATACTATTGAAAGACATGTATTATATAGACTAAAATTTAAAAGTTGACAAATTTAAAAATCAGAAAAATCTTATACCCCAAACTTCATTTGGCCATGCCCACTAAAATTATTTGATTTCAGCAAAGATTAATTGATAGAACTAGTTAAAAGAACTAGAAGGGAGAAATCCCATTGAAGAAAACCACTGATTATCTGTGATTATAGATAAAAAATAAACATCTAATTTTTAATTAAAAATATCAGTTGTTAACAATGACATGAATATTAGAGCTATTTTTGGAATACCACAAAATATTTTTATGTAAATAATATATTTCATGCTGTTTTATATACTTATATACTTATACTATATTTTGAAAACAACAGTAAATGGCATTTATAAACATGTGTATTCTGATAAATCAAGATGATGTATATTGTTAATTGAAACCACTGCACTGTTAAAATAAAATGAATATTTTATTGGCAGCCCATCCATGCTGGAAATCACATAGTCTTATAGCAAATCTCATTATTCACTATTGAACTTAAGATAAAAATTAGTGTGCTGTGGATAGGCTATGCCATCTTTTATTTAATCCATTTACAATAAAACAATATAGTAAAATAGAGGAGGTCACTTGTTTTGATAGAAATTGCATTTAATGTGCCATAATCTTATTATACAGTATTGCCTAACTCATTAGAACAACACTGTGATTATTTACTTCTACATTTCCAGCATGCTATGTCTTAAAATAATGTGATGAGATACATTTTTTGAGTCATCAGGGAAAAAAAGAGTTTCTTATGAACTCTACATTTTTTTCTTCAAATACAATCTACTTCTAAAATATGTAAAATGCTTAATTCCAGTCTTTTACAGGAATATTGTTCAAGTTCATCTCAATTTTTTTGATAGTGTTAGCAGTATCACTATTCCTTTCCACTGCATTCTGCTATATAAAAAACTATTGAAATCAGTCACTATTTGCCTACACAACCAATGATTCGATCTTTCTAGGCTTTGAAATTCCTCAGGCCTATTAGAGTTTGTTCTCCTTTTCTTTTTCATTGATAGATGTTATATCTCACAGATGCATGCCTACCAGGTAGACATCTCCTATTCACCCTCTAAGGTATCTGTTTTACTTAGTAATATGAGAGAAAACTATATGACCAAATTTATACATACCAGTTTGCTGGTAAGTATAAGCAGGAGACTTTAAATGATATTCAAAAATTTCTAACACTGGATACAATAATGGAAGAGATTACTATATTCATTTAGCTATAAGTGCTGCCTACTTGAGGCAAAGATGTTTCTGGAAATAATATTCAAAGGAAGTTCTGAAATTACTGAGCTTAATTTTATTAATTTTTGGACATTTATCATTGCTATATTCAAATATGTGTTTACTTTTTCTCTTTCCTTGGAATGGCAAATCTTCTCACCTACTTATGCTGTTCAAATCATCTTTGGTTAACCATGCTGGAAGTAAAAAGCCTATATTTATCAGATAACCCTTGATTGATGCAAATTCACTTAAAAATTATTGAAAATTTGCATAAAACACAGGTTTCCAAAAATCTAATTCAGGATACCACTGAAAAAACAAAATGGTACATTTTTGCATTCTTATTTTTAGCTCAAACTTCATTGTAAATTTTAACATAATTTGTAAATCTATAATTCCATTAAATAGAACAATTTTCTTCTATTTTGCAAAACACAGATATTTTTTGAGGATATTCCAGATTGCATTACACAGTATCAATTAAACTGTGAGCTTCCAGAGTACCATAATTATATCTTTTTATGTCTGTAGTCTTAATTCCATGTCTGAATGAATGTCAATTGATTAACACCTGATAAAACAAAACAAAACAAAAAAACCTCTTTAGTCTGACCAAAATGGCTTATAAGTTGTAAGGTTGTAAAGCAAAAACTTATTATGGTTTTTTGAGAGGTAAAAATACCAAACAAAATGATATTAAAAATATAATTAGTCATGAATGCTTAACATTCTCTTAGAACTTTCTGGATCTCTGTTGTATTTCTATTTACTTTTCAAGTAGTATTGTATATTCTAAAATATTTTCCATAATTTAGAAAACACCAAAATTTATTTTACTAAATGTCCTTGATAAGACACCACCAACTAACATCAGTTTCTTGAATTTTCTCAGTAATCTTTATCTCACATTTGAAATGACAAGATATCCTATGACCTCCCTCCTATCCCCCACCTGCTGTGATAAAGGCATGCATGGAACCAAATTTTACAAAAATACCAACCAGAAGTAGCAAACTATAGACCTGAACAATAAAAAACTAAAAATAAAGCTGATAAATTACTATAAAACAAGAAATGTATAATGAGCTATTTTGATTTATGGTATTCATTTCCATTTCACATAAGCAATCTATCTTAATACATACTACAAAGCTTTGCATCTGCTTTATTAAGTAGTACATTTCACATTTGGCTGTTTTGAAAGAGAAAGACAGTATTTGGGTAATGTAGCAGATCATTTGTGTTTGCCAGAAATAAAAATTTAAGCAAATTTTAAAGGGGCAAAAATAAAAGTATAGTTTGTTCTGTATTATTGACCTGAGTACTGTAATCACCATTTATATAGTATCAGCCATTGAGTCATACTTTGGAAATTTAGAGACACTATTATTGGGTGATTTCTCCATGTTTACATATAGATGGATATGCTCAGTCAGGAAAACTGTTTAATTGAATGCCATTAATAGATTTTCTTTTTCCATATTTTACATGCATTTATAAAACTATCTTCTATTCTGGAGACATGATAGCTCACTGGAAAGCAAACATGCTGACTAAATTCAATGAGTACAAGCTTTTTAATATAGATATGTTTTCCTCTTGTGTAAAAACATTTAGGACACACCTTTCCCATCACTCTAGTTAAGGCCATTCTACTATGTAGAAAATAGAGTGAGTTGAATTTATCTGTGCAACAAATATATTTTAGAGCTTAGTCTTATTTAATTGTTGTTACAAACGTACAAAGTAAACAAAAGGATATGTCATTCTACATTTTTTCCCTTATAGAAACTAAATCTTAAATTAGATTAAGTAATTTGGCTAATTTACATAGTTAATCACTAGCAGGAAGAGGGCAAGAACCCAGAACCCTAAAACTTATGTCTTTCTTCAAACTAAAAAATAATTTTATGGAAAAGATAATTAGAAAAGTTACTGAAGATTTAGGCCTATAACAACAATATTCAATTCTTGATAAACAGATATAAATGTAAGTGGGCTTTAATTTTTTTTTTCCTCAGGAATTCAAAAGCAACTCAGAGAATTTGAAGGGTAAGCTTCTTAGCTTCTTATTACAGGTTGTTCTGATTTATTCAAAGATTGTATATTGTCAGGTCTGATAAAGTTTTCTATTTTGTTTCAATTATTTGTTAATTTAAAACATTTGTAAGTTAATTATAAAATTTTACAAAAAACTCCAATAATTGAATTGTATTTTCAGTTTAAAATTTCTGTAAGTTAGAAAAGCTATACTTATTCTTTCTTAAAACACCCAGAAAGTTGCCTATTTGAATTATTATCATTAATAACTTGGATATTACCAGAAATGGGGACCAATGAGTACAAACTGATTGTATTCATTTATGTGTATGTATGTATGTAGTTAATGCATATACTTTGTTCCTTTTTTAGCTGTCAGTGAATAAATACGTAATTCTGACAAAAACAATAAAAGTTAAAAAATAAAATTATATGACAAATAATAACAGCCTACTTATTATTTTGTTTAATGATGGGCTCTCAGTGATGGGCCACATACTGACAGTAAAGGATTTCTGTTGGAGTTATATCTACTATATTCCAGTGGGTCTCAACAAAGAAAAGTTTTGCCCTCCAAGTGGAGACATTAGCAATGTCTGGAAACTCTTTTGATGATCAGAACTGCTGTGTCTCTATGCCATGTAGTAGCCAGAAGCAAGGGATGCTGCCAAACACCCTACAAATTTCAGGATAGCCTTAAGTGTCAACAAGTGTGAAATTCAGAAATTTGGCTTTAGTCGATCAATTCTCTTATTATGGATTACAAGTGAGATTGATTCACATACAGTAAATAATTAGGCATGTCTGGCTCACAATCAGGGCATGATTTCCAAGCTAATCCCTTACATTCAACTGTATGAAGGGTTATTCACCGCAGAAATAAACCAATAACTGTCCCTGTTATTTTGATGCAAACACTGTTATTTTGATGCAAGAATTTACATAATTTTTTCCTCAGCATACAGTTCAGCCCTCATGTTGTGAGATCTTGCACCAGCTTAGCAAAACAAAGTTTAAACACACTTTTCATTGATTTTTAACCTGTAAAATTTAATTTTGAGTTTCTATGGCATTGGAAAGCAAATACCAAGAAATAATAATCACAGAAAATCATATCCATTGAAAGATTTTCCTCTTACTTCTGATTTTATTAGTGAACATGAAAATACTAGCCATTTGGACTAAGAAGGGAAACATTTCCTGTTTTTTAAATAAATCAGCTATAACCATAAGCACAAAAAAATAAAATTCATCAGATTTTCTTCCCCATTTTTAGAGCCTAGGGAAACACTGACAGCCTGACAAGTCTGAGATATGAGTGTAAACTTTGATTGCAATTTAATAAGAAAAACATTTTATTTTACTTTTTACTTCAGTTCATTAATATTTTTAATTTGCACACTGCCAAAAGCATGATGTTCTCTTTCAGTCAGAAACAAATTAAACCCGCAGGGAAGAAGAAACACTACCCCATGAGAAAAGGTTTCTTCCTCAGCTTGTCAAGAAAGGCATTCCAAAATACTAGAATGGTTGACAGCAGAGCTCTGCGACACAATACAGCTAGTCTCTGACACATCACCATCCTTAGACATACAAACATACTTCAGACAGTAAAATGGATTCTGACACAAATTAAGGTGGCAAAGCTTTTCTTAGTTTACTGGCCCCAGAATAATGCAAATTTTTTGTGCTGAGAACTTAACTCCAACAATATGCCAGAAAAACCAAAGAAATATCTGAAATGTGGTATATTACCTAGCCTAGATTTAATATATATATATATTCCATAAAATATTTATTAATGGCAGTTATTGTTTTTAATAAGAGTTATATGAATTCTCTACTGACAGAAATAATTGAAAAGATGAAGTCTGAGATGGACAAGAAATAAGACATTGATAAAAATTTTATTTGCTGAATTAGCCACTAATCTTATTCAACTTGACTTTCTTTAATCTTTGATAAACAGTTATAATATTCAACACTCATTAAGTAACTTTTAAGGAATTTTCAGCTAAAAATAACTGTAAGCGAGCAAGATTTTTCTACTTCATAAGTGGGCTGCTGCACTGATGTCTATATTTGGTTCTTCAGAAGTGAAATCATCAAAGACTTGCAGTTTATTTCTGTGAGACAAATTCAGATGGAAAATATCACATGCTGTTTTTGAAAACAAATCTTAAAGACATAAATTCTTATATTTTGTTGAAACAAGGCAGAAACAAAAGACCACAGCAATTAGGGTGGGGTGAGACAATCATGGTTCTGATCAGTCAAAAATGATCGGATAAGATACATGAAAAATATCACTCATCTTCTTATGTCTCAAGACTCCCTGTTGCATATCATAAAGAGTGGCAAGAAATGTGAACTGTACTTCTGTCCTTGATTATTTGCAGTGAGTGTAGGAGAGGAGAATTGTCAACATCCAGAAAAATTTATATTATGCAGAGAACAAAATATAAGATTCAAGCCATAAATTAATAGTTCAGACCAAGAGGGATTTATTTGTAACATTTTGAGGTACTATAGAAAAACCAAAACTGAGTGGCCTTTGAAAGAATATTGGATTGATGGATTATTTACTTATTTGCAGTGCTGGGGATGGAACCCAGGACTTCACACATACAAGGCAACCATTCTACCACTGAGTATATCACCAGCTCAGAATGATAAGATTTATAAAAATATATAAACCACTCCATTCATGCTCTTTTCATCAATAGGGTTAGAAAAATTAGTATAAAACCTTGACAGAACAAATCTGCAGTAAGATGTTATCAGATTTCAATAAAATTAGGGCTACTTGTCAATTGTGATAAGGATTGAATTACACAGTCTCTTGGATGAGACTTACTTTTATAGCCTTCTTCACTAAGCCTGGGATTTCTCTCTCCAGACTTATGACTCCAGAGTGTAAGAGTTGAGATACTCTAGAAAATACTCAGAAAAGTAGAGGACCCTCCCAGTCTCTAGCAAGCTGATTCCATCTTCAAAGAAGAATGTCTTGTGCCTGAAGTACCTTACCCAGATAAATAACTGGTATAACGTTCCCAAATACATCTCTTAAAGCAAGTGTTCTATTGAGTAAAATCATTTATTGAATATAAATTTGTATACTGAAATAAGGTCACTGGAACTTCTTATGTTGAAAGCTTAGACAAAGTTGTATTTTTTTAACCATATTTTTAGTTGTGAAAAGGTTTGAATTGTACATGCTAAACCTTTACTCTACCACTGAACTACACCCCCAGCCCTTTCCCTCTTAATATAAATGCTACTCTCATCATTCAGAGTTTCTCATATCCCTTTTTTCAGAGAAAGGTCACAAGTTTAATATATTTTTGCACAGCAACAGAAGCAACTGCTGCTCTAGATCATCACAACACTGCACAGTAATGTAAAGTTAACCTGAAAATTGCAAAGATTGACATGGACTCTGTTCATAGCCATACAATTCCAGATAAATGTGAAGCAATTTTAAGAATTCTTATTAGTGACACAGAAAATATTTTGGCACAAAAATATAAAAAGATGGAAATTATAATAACAAAATGTATCACTTCATTAGTTTAAATAGATGAGTAATTTATTGATTCCTCAGTAATGTAATTGACATCATTAGCTAGATCTTTGTGTGCCACCCCCCATCCTCCACGCCAAAAGAAATGAAGTTATATCCCTTTTATGCACCTTGCAGAAAAATTAATTCAGACTAACTCAAAGTTAAAATAAAATAAATACCCTAAAAGTACTAAAAATATAGTATGTTTCTCATTTTGAAATGCAAAATCTCTTTAACAGGACATGAAAACCAGGCACAAAAATTGTGGGGGCAAAACACCTTCTAGATGAAGTTGAAATTGAAATATTTCTAAATGTTTTTAAATAAATAAAAGGCATATATGTATATGTATAATAGCTTATACAACTCTATAAAATTATATTAAATTCTTTTTTTATTTGTTTAGTTATACATGAGCACAATATCTTTGTTTTGTTTATTTATTTTTATGTGGTGCTGAGGATGAACCCAGGGTCTCACATGTGTGAGGCAAGCACTCTACCACTGAGTCACAACCCCAGCCCAAAATTATATTAAACTCTATTAAAAAATGAGCCAAGGATATGAATAATTCACATTTGCAAATATACTCAAGTTATGTCTTTCAAAATTTAAAATTGTACATGTTCTATTTCTAGCAATTATATTTTAGAGATAACTTGCTATTAAAATATTTGATCAAGAATACATAGATTATGTAAAAAAATTATTATTTATAATACTAATAATAGCAACATATGGAAACACACCATGATAGACTTTAATAGTGTTTATCAAGTACTTGGAGGATACTAAGAAGACTCTCAATTAAGAGGTATCTGGGAAGGAGAGAGGTCTGAAGTTTATAGAGCTACTTGTGTTCTTATCTCTGGGATATTTTCTGCTTAAAGGAGAGGGAAGTTGAGGAAGAAGATCCAAAGCTTCAAGACACCAATGTGCCTATGAGTCTGCCAGATTCCTCCAGAAGCGTTCATACTAAGTAAATATTGGTTATCTTCCTTTATCTTCATTTGAGAATGGAGGCATGGTAGTGATAAGATGGATGGTTTTGGCATGGAACTAGGATATGGATATTTAGCATACTACAATTTTTAATTATTGGTTTGTGTCTATGGCTGTCATCACTTTTTATTTTTGTTACCTCTTGAGGCAAAGAAAAGTATCAGAAATAATAATTCATTTTCTATGGAACTCAACTAAAGAACAATACAGAGGAAATCAGGATGCCTGGCTCTATTCTGGGTCTCCATACAAATATCTGTATGTCTTTGGCTAAAATGTCTCTGAACTTCAGCTTATTTAAAAGTTCTGGAGTTTGATTACATTCTAACTTTAGTGTACATACATTTACTGTAGTACAGCTCACGGTGAATTGCCCCTACTATTCTGTGAGCAATTTGAAGGAAGTCAGGGTGTTTTTCAACTCTAAATCTTCAGGATTTGACACTGGTGAGCACATAGTTAAAGCTCTGTCTGTAAATGTTTGTGACTTATGTTGGTTAGCTGAATTCAAAGTCCTTGCAGCAATGACATATTATTAATAATGTCTCTACCATTCTACAACATTAATGATAAAAAATCGTATTAGTGCCTTGGTTGAAGCTGAAAAATAAAAAATTAAAATTTGGAAATAAAAAATAAAGTGCACAGTTTTTAATTGGTTCTAGAATCTGAGTACAAACACCTGTTTCATATAAAACTAAAAAGAAAATATAATAATTAAACCTGAGCAAAGTTTCTTCAGTAAGAGTGTAGATACAGATATTTGATATGTAGATGGAGAAAACATCGCAGTACTAAAAGAATGTATTAATTTGTAACAATGAGCTCTTTCACCTCAAAATGAAAAGAATCCTATTTTTTAAATACTATTCCAAACAGATGTTAATCAGAGCAGAAGAATATTGGGAATTGCAATTTTCACAGAACTTGTAATTCTATATAAAGTGGGCCTCTTTAATAATCAAACAGGTGCTAATAAGCTTTTTAATGAATTCATCTTCTAGAGTAAGGATGTATAAAGCTCAATTACTTTATGCACATCACTTTTTTTGTGGCCATTTCAACAAGTGCTTCACAAAGATCAGTTTTGAAAATAACAGATGCAGAAGGAGTAATTCAAAGCAAAGGTATCCTGTGATCCCAGGGGAAAGATTTGTGATGGATTTGGAGCACTTATTCCATAACCTCAGCCCTGCAAATCTGACAGTTTAGAGGGTGATGGGAAGAACCCCTAGTTTTCTCTGTAGTGGATGGAGGCAATTATTCTTAGCATGCTAAACCCTTCTTTTGAACATACGAACATTTGAAATTTCCATCTGTGAAACACGGCAAAAAATACATATCCGAGGAATGAAAAACTGAAAAACTGGTAATGAAAAGACTTGAAATAAAGATCCTTTTTTTCCTAAGAAAATTGACTATAAAGTCTAATAATTCTAATTCCCCCAAAAATATTCTTTCAAAATGTCTTTATATGACTGTGGTGAAGGCTGAGCATTGGTGCTAAATCATGACCAGTTGAAAGAATTCTGCCATTTTCTATTATGGAAGAAGGGGAGAAAATAGTATAAAATAAAATTCTTCTTCAGTTTATTAAGAGGTAGATAAAAAAATGCAAAAATAAATACTTGAGTCATCTGCTAGCATTTTTAAAGAAAGTATATGCTAAAATAATTTCTTTTGTAAGAAAAAAAAATGATGCTGAAAATCTAAGTCTGAAGCAAGATCAATGCTAAATATGAAATGACATCATGCTACCAAAAGTTCCATGCTCCTCTACCCTATATGAAATTTGGTGAGAATGTGATAAGACATCTTTGTAACCATTTACCTAGAGAAGGTAAGCCTTTTCATTCAAAATAGATCTCCAGAGCTAGAAATAATTTATGCTTATATTCTCATTTTATGGATGAGAAATCAGAGACCCAAGACTTTAAACTGTCCAAAGTTGTAGAAGCCAGTAGGGGCTTCAACTGGGCTACACCTGAATCTCAAGGCCCATGAAGAGGTTCCTGAAGAGAAATATTTCTGTTCAAACAAAAGATAAGTCATGTGTGCTTCAAATTCTTGTTTACTTAGGTACATGAAAGGAGAAGTTTGAAATCACAACAGAGTTCAGAAAATCTAGGCAGTAAACTAAATATATGTAGTATGACTATACTGCTTTGAATTAATACTGATTGCAATAACCTCAAAGTTTTAACAGAATCTCCACACAGTGCTCACTCCCATGCAGGCGACTCCAACTGAGAAAATAAGGTTTCTTTTGCTACATTAAAAGAGTGGGGAGAAATAACCACAGGGGAAGTTGCAATAGAGGCTCATGGAATATCTTCAAAGAAAACATCTCACATTTTATTTATTAAATTATAAAATATACACTACAGTCCCGTAAAGGGTCAAAATAAAGATTGTAAAATAATAACACCCCTAAATATTATGCTACTGAATGTTGAAAATGCAAAAGAGAGATAGGGATAATATTCCTTATGAGGAAAATAAGTCTTGCTCATTAATTGAAATCAATCAGAACAGATATATCCCACACACACAAGACTTGAATCGTGTGCCTGTATTGTAAAGGGTGCACATGTTCAGCACCGAAGACTTAATCTACCTTCCACTATCAGAGCAGAAATTTTTAACCTGATACTCTGTTCTACTTTATTCTGTAATAATGATGCCATATATTCACTCCCCCTAGTAGAACTAACTAGTAAAGGTAGCATGAGTTCTTCTTGCCAACACTTCTGTTTGCTACCCAGGTCATTTCTGTGTTCTGTGTTGGAAGGACACATTAATAAAATTAGTACTAAGACTTATGCTACTGGACCATCCTCGAACATTAAAATTCAGAATAGTCACCAGCAAAGAAAACAATGAAATCTGAGCTTTTGTATGGAAATATGAGTTGTGAATAACAAGTACAATTTTTTACATATAATGTAAAATATATTTTGACTTATTCCTCAAGTATAAATTAGTGTTTTTGAGAGTATTTCTGTTTTCCTTCAATTTTAATACAGTTCATTTAACCAGGTTTCTTGATTTATTTTTCAGAGTCAAAAGTATTTAAGTATTTGTAATTATTCAAATACACATTCATCAAGAGAACAAATGTGAAAAGTTGTTTGTGTGTGTGTGTGTGTGTGTGTGTGTGTGTGTGTGTGTAAAGGATTTTTGCTAAATTAAATATCAAATTGAAATATTTTGGGGAATTGTGCATTTTTATAAGAAAATCATTCTTTAAAAATAATACTCAAAACACTTGGCCATATCTTATAATTGGAAGATTTGAATCTAAGTATTTCCTAGCAGAAGATCTCTTTTGGAAAAGCTGATGACTTCAGGAGAAATATGCAACAGATGAGTCAGAACCCAGCCAATAGTATTAGGGGAAACAGAGGAAATGCATGGCTGCCAAAGTATAAAATATTATTAACTTGATTTGCTAGAACTTAGATGAGAAAAGGAAATCCCTCAAGTTTTTTATGAACAGTTTGCACATCCATTAAAAAGAGCAATGGCATGTCCTATAATACCACGAATATATTATCCAAAACTTCTATTCTTTCTCGGAAATCTGTTTATCTTCATTTCATCCTACACCAACAAAGTCCTCACTCACAGAGATCCAAAAGATAACAATAAAACTGCCATGTACTTGTGCC
This sequence comes from Urocitellus parryii, assembly GCF_045843805.1. Lineage (NCBI taxonomy): Eukaryota > Metazoa > Chordata > Mammalia > Rodentia > Sciuridae > Urocitellus > Urocitellus parryii. The sequence goes on from NC_135534.1 coordinate 152,712,374, forward strand.
AAGCTTTTAATATTTCCAGGTCATAAAGGGTATCTCAGAAGCAAGAAATGAGACTAAAGTGAAATTCCCTCTTAGGGATCAGGAGACTCAAATAGGACAATATAAAATACTTCATATGTATTCCTATTAACATAATGCAACTCTCCTAATATCCACCCCCTTGGTACTCACTATTGTTTAATATCTTCAGGAAGATGTTACAATATTCTTTAAGCATGACTTAAAACTTAGTTGCCCATACGGTTCTTAATTTGACAACTTTTAAGAAAAGATCAAATAAAATTCAATGTGACTTTCGATGGCTGTGTCAAAAAACTATATATATCAAAAACACAAATGCAAATATCCTCATTCATACCTGAAAATTAGCAATCATATATATTGGGGATGCTGCTTTCAATCCATTATTCATAGAACTATTTTATCTGGTAGAGAGTAGACTTAAATAAATGTGCAAAATATAAATATTTGAAAACTAATTAGCCTAACAAAAATAGTCTGACATGAACAAAACAATATTTTGTGCCCATGAAAAATAGAGAACAGGCAAAGGAACTTATTTGACATGGAATCAATATTTATTTGTAGGAATTTATTTGTGAGAACTATGATAAAAGTGTATAAGGTTACTTAACTGTATGCTCAAATTTTCTCAGGAACATTAAATAAACATTGTATATATACTATCTTTCTTCAATCTCAATTATTTGTTACTTTTTCAATTCCTTATTCTTTTTTTATTTCTGAACTTGTGAGAGACATCTTCCACCATGTATCTCCCACACATATAAAATTATAAACCTCTTCAGCATTCAACAGAGAACAGAAATGGCACATGGAAAGACATGTTCACATGTCTTGATATGTTTGTGAGCAACTTTTCCAGGTACATATCTGTCTTTGACATCAGTGTTTGAATTGCAGGAGTGGTATTCCAGCTTGGACTAAGTGGAAACAACTATCTTGTTGCATTCTTCAAAACAGAAAGTTTTGTTCATACCATGACAATTTATATCAGGATAACATACTGATCACAACTTTAATAACTTCTCTTCATATGAGAAGTGGAGAGGAGTGTAGGCTGCAAGTGGTAGATTCACTGGTATCCAGAGCACATGGTACTTGTTTGAGTCTAGCTACAGAGTGCTCAACTCAAGATAGATGAAGTAGGGTTCAAGAACAAACACTGAGGAATAAACAGGGAAATTTAAAAATTAGGAGAAAACATCCAGGGGAGTATTTTTGTTTTGGTGAACACTTGGAAAAAAACTGCTTGGTTTAGGACAGGATGTAAAAAAAAATCACAAAGGGAATGCCCTGTTTAATTAACCACAAAACTTTCGTTCAATATAGTCATACTGTGCTAGATAAGATGGTAGATTTATCAGAATCACCATTTAAATTGTTTTAATAAAACCATTTACTAATATTATATGTCAAATGGGAGTGGCAAAGACATAATAATAAATCATTTTTCTACTAAAAATTACACATTTCCATGGAGTCCTCAGAGTCTAAGTGAGGATTGTTATTAGCAAGTATGTAAGTCCTATGCCACCCTGAAGGGCAACCTAATAGTAGGAACCAATTTTTACTTTATGCCAGGGAAACATATTTAAATGATAGTAGTCTTCCCAAGTGTGGAATTTTTGCTTTTTGCCAGGGAAATATATTTAAGTATTAATAGTCTTTCCAAGAGTGTTGAAGGTTTTTGAACTTCATCCTGAAGGTAAAATCAGGTGAGAGGAGCAAGTAGACACCTGGTGAACAGAAGTTACCATGAGGATGTAACATCTCAAGTCAGACTGAATCCCCAGTGCCGTCCGTGATTCTGGTTTTTAAAAGCTGAATAAACATTATAGAGGGAGCCTTTAATGTCCCATGACTATTTTAGAGGCTATTAATGATTGGCATGAAATAGTTTACGAGACATAATTTGTTGTGCCCCCTTCCTTAGCAATAAATTTAAATCCTTTCAATTCCAGGTAATTGTATACAATTATTTTTGATCTCCAGACCTGTGTGTGAAGGAAAGAGGTTATGTTTAACTAATTAGATGTTGTAGAAATGACACTCGTTGGGCCTGTTGGTGGCATTTAAATTAGTATAGCTCTTAAAAAGTAAAAAAGAAACAGCACAGGAAGACTTCTACTATAAAAGGCAGAAAGAGCCAAACACACAGGAAGTGGGTGTTGTTTCAGGTCTAAAAAGCACTGTAAGAGTTGACCATAGTTAACTGAGTAATGCATCAAAATAAAAGCACCTAGGACATCAAATCTTTTTAACTCAGGAAATGATTGTGAGACGGCCTTTACCATGGATTGTTACTTACCGACTTTTAAGATTAAAGAACTAAAAGTATTATAAGAATACTATTCATTTTTCAACTTGAAAGTTGACCTATTTTAATTTTGATATGTGTTCTGTGTTTTTTTTTCCCCCAAATTCATTACTTGGCTCACCTATTGAAATTTGCTTTATGTTTAATAGCTGAATGTTATTAATATTTATTTTAGTATAAATTTTCCCAAGGCCTTTATGAGATGGGGGAATACCCTAACTACTATGCCAAACAAATAAATAGTACCCAAGATTATTTTTGTGAGGGTCAGAAGGGAATTATTTCAAATGCAAACATAAAATTTCTAAAATGTATCTTTGGAAACAAAGCTCTAGACTTCAGGATCACCCACTACTGTAGTAGTGGTTTTCCCAAGACCAGTTGATTATTTGGGGAAGGGCTCTATGCTGTTGTAACAAAACAACCTCTGCTTGTTGTTGCCTTGATTTGGGTATGTAATTTGGAACTCCATGGCATCTGTATTTCATCAGACTTGGGAGTCTGCATGATTCAGTCTTGCACAATTGTGGTTCTGGCATCTCCAACTGACTACTCCACTGGAATCCCCTCTTATGAGGAAGAGAGCCAACAGAAGTGCATGGGGGCTTTTTACTGCCTCTACATAGAAATGATACACTTCACTTCCATTTTTTTTCCAAGGCCAGAAGGAATCCCACGGCCCCACCTAACTCAAGGTGGAAGGAACATAAAATCTCCTGCAGGTTCAACAAAGAAAGGGAACTTAGATATCTTGATAACACACTGATTACCTCTCTCCTAACATCCTTATGATTTCGAATGGCCTGCTGTCTCAGCCAGATATATGGCCTTAAGCAAATGCTAATAATTTTATTCAATAGCAAATTTAAAAAAAAAATAAGTAAATAAAAGCAACAAATAGTGCAGAGGACATAAAAAGAAGGTAAAGAAGGGTCACGTCCTGTCACTTTTATCTTACCCAACATCTATCTGAATGTTTGTACAAAATAACTACTTAAAACATTTTGAGAAAATGAACACTGAATCCATGAGAATATGATTCCATCCTTTGGTCTGTAAACACATGATTTATATTCATACCATGACAATTTACATGAGGAAAACATACTGATAATAACTTTAATCACTGTGTATTACTTTAACATTTTCAAAGTATTTTCATATCTATGTTTAGATACGTGAGATAGGCATATGTGAGTGGTTAATTCCCTCTAATTCATTCACACAATATAGAGGCCTTAGAAAGGCAAGAATAATATAAGACCAAACATTTACATATTCATCCATTCATTCATACATACTTTCTTGCAGTGCCATGAATCAGACCCAGGGTCTGTGCATATCAAGTAACACTCTAGCACTGACCAAATCCCAGCATCCAAACATTTGTTTTTTGAGGGGAGAATACTTAATAGCATCAGGAAATTTTGGTATTACTCTATTTTTTCAGCTCCATAGGTGGGAAGTAGCACTTAATTATTAACAAATGCAATCAATACTAGATGTGAATAATCTGTATAATCTGAAAGAAATTTTGTAACTAATGATAGCCACATGAAGGTAATTTGGAATTTACCCATAATACAAACTCAGGATGGCAAAATTACATAAAATTTGCATTGAAAAACTGAGAACATCCTCTCCCTCCCTACCCCACCCCTGCTTATATCAGAGAAAACATTCGGTATTTGTTTTTTGGGGATTGGCTAACTTCACTTAGCATAATCTTCTCTAAGGCCATCCATTTACCTGCAAATGCCATGATTTTGTTCTTTTTTAGTGCTGAGTAATATTCAACTGTGTATAAATGCCACAATTTTTATCCATTCATAATGCATTCCACTATTGTCATGTATGTAAAAAAAAACTGAGAACATGAATGAGGAAATGAAATTTCCATTTATCACCATTTTCAACTATAGAAGGAATACATGGGCTTCTGTATATTTCCCTTCATTTATTCATTTATTATTGATATTAATTTACCTTTATACAAGATATATATACACAAATCTTCAAAATTTGAACCCAGGATGTGACAAACGTTTTCTTAGATTTAAAAATAAGCAGACTTGTTCTTCTAATAACTATATAAGAGATTAATGTATCAACAGATCTAAGGACCATAGAAAGGGGTTATTACTCAAACATATGTACAACTGGGTTTTATTAAAAACCTTCTGGAGTAATGGCATCTCAGTATACTCTTTGAATCCAAGGGTTAAATTGAAATCTAAGCATCTTGATTAGTTAACCAAATGATTGCAAATGAATAAATTAACCTCTCTCACCCTTAGATTCCTCTTCTCATAGATGGTCCAAAATGTCCTCTCAAAGTGCCACTGGAAGGCTGACATGAGACTATATGGATAAAGCATCTAGCTTTGCACCTGAGATGCAAGGAATACTTGAAATTTTGAATTCCCTCCAGCTGTACATCACTACACATATGTTATTATTTTGACCTCTTTAAAGGTCCAAACTCCAGGTGCAGAAAATAAAAATTTATGAATTGGAACAAATTGTTGCAATTACACACACAGATACAAACTCAGTGAATCATAAGCATTAAATATGTGACTTTATATAAGTGAAAAAATGCTGCAATAAGCTTTTCTGTAAATATTTTACCTTCTATGTGGATGATGTTAGTTTTTTTTCTATTGAAATAAATTTTTATTGCTAGCAGTTAGTTCCAGAGTAAATATTACTTTTTAGCTTGAGAATTATATGATAGATGAATAGAATATATTTTAACATATCTAAGTTGTAATATTAGTTTGCCTATTATTATATTTCCGAATTACCCTGGTTTGAATTTTACATGCACTTTCTTTTGAATTCCACTATAAAACAGCTTTCTGAGACATGTCATAATAATTTAGAATTCAGGATAAGTGGGGCAATACTTCCTTACACCTTACATAGGAGATGGTAGGGAAGCTTATAAGAAACATGGCATAAGTGTTAAGTACTGTCATAGAATCAATTACCTTCCAGTCTTATTAAACATGAATGAGAAATGAAATAAATTGGGAGATGGAAGAAGATCCAGAAGATTTTTATGTTAATCTAAGACTGAAGAGCACCCTGACAATTTAAATAAAGAGGGTGAAATTTAGGAGAAGGACATCTACAGGAGGAAGGCCCAAATCTAACTCAAGCAACTGAGAAAAAGGTTTGGGATAGGAGAAGTACATAGTAACCCTAGACTTTGTAATGATGTCAGAGACAAAAACTCCACTACATGTAAGATACTACTGTCCCAGTAAAGGTTTAAGTAAAACTTCCCATTTGCAGAACATGCTGGTGGAAATTGGAGGCTAACTCAAATTCTTATCTTGAGAATAAAACTGGGAATCTGATTAGGACTTTTAGAAATTGTTAAGGAAAGTACCATTTCAAGTTTGTTTGGACCCTATTTATGGCTAGATGTGGACTATGGAACTCATCATCATTAGTAGATGTTTCTTTGGGGGGATTTTTTTTTCTGTGTAACTCTAACCCAAGGTAATACAAACTGATACTCATTACAAATAAAAGTCTGCAGAATGAAGGAACAACCTATGCTATACAATGAAGAGAATTTTGTCTCCACTGTGAACTGGGTAAACTTCACGAGGAATATTTTAATATTGACTTAGTCTTCATTTCTTTTGCAGGGCTTAAATGGAAGAGGCAAGGCAGCCAAAAAGCATATTAAAGAGGATCCCCCGAGAAGGATGCAGACCCCAATGATACAGTGGTACATAATGTTAAGGAGAGAGACCAAGTACAATCCCCTATGGGAAAGGCATAGCCCAGTGACTTTTTGGATTAATGAGATCAGATTCATAAATTTAAGAATTCCTTTTAGGTGTTGTAATTCTCATTCATATTTTCTTTCTCTCTCTCTCTCTCTCTCTCTCTCTCTCTCTCTCTCTCTCTCTCTCTCTCTCTCTCACTAGCAATTGAACCCAGGGGCAATTTACCCTGGCTCATTTACTCATTTTCCACTGAGCTATGTCCCCAGTCATTTTAATTTTATATTTTAAAACAGGGCCTTGCTGAGAGTTTCACCAAGTTTCTGGAATTTGTGTTCCTCCTGCCTCAGCCTCCCTCCCAAGTTACTGAGATTACAAGCTTGCACTACCATGCCCCACAGTATAATTTTCTTTATAAACAAAGTTTAAAGTCTTCAATAACATTTGTTAAAAATGGCAGTCTACTATCAAATGTGCTGCTATTTTCAAGAATGGGAAGAGTATGGGAGAGTCATAATAAAATGATTGTAAGATGTTCATGCAGAAACCCTGAGAAGCATTTGGGAGTAGGAGAAAATGAACAATCATGAAGAGATGCCAGTTTCCCACTACTTTCCCTCTAACCTGGCAACATCCAATATTACTGGGGGTAAAGGGGGAAAGACTGTCCTGCAATCTATCAGGTTGAAATTCATAGTATTTCTGGTTCATATTATAGATGGGGTCACCCCACAGTCAGGAAAGACTAAAAAGGAATCTATACCAGAGTCTTTTTAGTATATTGACTAAGGTAAAGTATAAGGTTCATAATTTGAAGAGGTTCAGAACATAGTAAGATCCTATTCTGTGAATTTCAATGTCAGCAATATTTTAACATTTGGAAGAAAAAAAAGGAGTGGGTAGAGTCCATCATGAATACCACAACACTGTATGGAAACAAATATGAAATAACAAAGAATCCATGTGTCAATACCTATCTTTTTAATCAAACAATGCAACTTTGCCATGCCAAAAATACAGGTGCCACGTGAACGTTATAAGAATTTTACGAAGTTTCTTTTACGAAGTAAAAGAGCCACTTCTAGATTTGTAATATTCAAATTGAAAAACTTTAAATTTTTGCATTATTATATCTGCCACTTTGTGATTTTATCTTGCTTTTACATTTGATTATTAGAAAACATTTCAAATTGATACTTTCTGCATCATACCCACATAGTTCCCTTTTCCTATCTCTGACTCTTTAAGTAGGGAGTGTTTTTTTTTTTTTTTCTTTAAGAAACAAATGCTACCCTTGTTTAAAGTGTTCTCTTGATCCATGAACTTGAATCTTTAAGAAGATCAGGATTTACTAGATCATCTGACTTGGGTTAAGATGTAATTGGCTTTATGAGATTTAACCTCAGGGGATGAAAATGAGGGAAGAATTAAGAAAAAGGATTTAAGTCTTGAGATAGGAAGAAAAGCTATCCTCCAAGTTTTAGTGGCAAAGGAATAAAAAATATAAAAAGGCTAACAGCATTACAAATACACACACATACACATTATATAGAATATTTATATAGATAAAAGAAAAAAATAAAAATACTTACCAGATATTTGAAGTCACCAGATGATCCAGGAGTCCAAGCCTGATAAAAAGCATATCAAAGACAAAGAAAACAACATATTTTAGTTGTCTGGGTAAGAAAGCAGACAATATTATATTGCTAATCATTATAAAAGTCACACAGTTATGAAATAATTCAGGAAATCAGTTTCCTACCTAAATTGTATTTTTCATTTAAAAGGTATTTTAATATTTAGGCTCATAGTTTGCCATTATAACAAGGAAAATATAGTCTAGCTCCTGAAAGGATTATTCTGATTATTCAGGTAACCATAAAAATTATTCAGTTAATTCTCTCATTCTCAGAATTAGGGAGCATATTATTAAATGCATTTAAGTTCTCCAATATTTAGTACATAAATTTAATCTTCTTATGAGCTAAGTAGACCAAAGCTTCATTTGAAAAAAAATAACTTTTCCTATTTTCAGGTCTTTGCTGGCTAGCAGACAGTAATTAGTTGTACTTTGATGCATTTGTGAAAAGTAAATTCATGAAAGATATAATGATAAAAATAAAAGGCTTTTAATTTCCAAATGATATTAAAATGCAGCCTCTATTTTTTAAAGGTGTTTGAAGTTCAAATGAAAGGCAATATCTGAGCAGCTCAAATTCCCAAGAGAAGGCCCAGCTCCTGCCATGGGATGCAAAGGTTTTATAAATGTTGTCCTGTATAAAGGCAATGGCAAACATTGTGAGGCCTTTTGTAAATATGACTTGCCTGCTTCTGTGTTTGAGCAGAAATATTGAACTTCTAACCATTATTATTATAAAACAAAGGAGATTATTTTTTAAACATTTGATGGTAGCCTTTTCCTTTTGCCTTGGGAATCAAGTTTGAAATTACATACTGCATGAGTATTAAAACACATATCATTCTTTGAAACAGAATGAAAAATAAATGTGAGAAGGAGTTAATATTGATTTTATATGTGCATATAAATGTGGGTCTGCATATTATTGTCTGAAAGTTTAAATAAGGTTATTTCTGTCTGGCCAGAATAATCTCCATAATGCTGGACCACTAATTGGTAACAAATTGCCAGGAATGAAGCTATTAAAATTCCTTCTGTAATGCCTAAAATTATTTGAGGGGACAAATGGTTCACTGGGGAAAAGCAAATAATGGGATCTTGTATTTTAAGAGAGCTCTCTGAATTTTCTAGCTTGGCTTCAAAGGTGTAGAGGGGATGATGTGACTCCTTAAGTCTCAGTCTGCTCCTGAAAGCCATAGAAAATCTCTTGGAAAGTTTTCTTTTAATTTTATATTTTAAGCTAGTTATATGTTGTGAGTTAGAAACAGCAAAAGAAACAAAAGGACAAATATGTATAGAGTCCAAGAAATCATCACAAAACTCCTACCAGGTAAAGAACTAGAATATGATTGACACATAGAAGCCTGTGGCTTGCTCTGTCACAGTCTGTAAGACTCAGATGATGGGAAGGGATTTGGAGGAACACTGCACTAATGCCACCTGTTCATCATAATTTCATATGACATACTGAGTATGCATTTCCAGGGAGGCACAACCCTTAGGAATAACACACAATGCCACTTGAACATGTTGTTCCTGTAATTTTATTCAATAATTATACATACTTTCCAAAATTTCCAGACTTTTTTGTTATAGTTTTATTTTGCCTTACTCTTAAAACTTATATGATTGGAATCATTTGATTTGCATCTCTGTGTGTTTGTGTGTGTGTCTAGTTTCTTTTCCTTAACATCATATTTATAAGATTCATCAGTCTTGTTGCTGGTATATATACTTAGTTTGCATCACTTTGTAGCAATTCATTGGATAAATACTTCAAAATTTTATATTCTATCCACTATGGTAGATATGTAGATATTTCCATTTTTTTTGTTATTATGAACTATTCTACAATGAGCATCCTCATACATGTGTGCACGCACGTGTACATATTTCTTTTGGACATTTCCTATGTGTAAAATTATTAGATCAGAAAATGTACATATGTTCTACATCAGCAAATAATGCAATAGTGTATAAGACTTGCCATTGCTGAGTTTCCATTGTTTCAAACTTCACTAGAAATTGTTTTTATTTGGCTTAAATTAAGCTATCAGTTTACCAGGGAGTGGAATATTATTGTATTTGTAATTTACATTTCTTTGATTACTAATGTTTTAGTAGATTTTCATATACTTAATAGTTTATATGTATGTATGATTGTTTATTTTGCAGTTCTGGGGATCAAACTCAGTGCCTCACACATGCTAGTCAAGTGCTATGCCACTGATCACATCTCCAGCCACAGACATACACTACATATTCTAGATGTGAGTTCTTTGTTGGTGACAAGTTTTAAAAATTCACATCCTAATCATGGTTTACCCTTTTACTCACTTACAGTGCTTAATGTTGAACATTAATTCTTAACTTTAGTGTAATCAGACAATCATCTTGTTCTGTATGTTTATTTTTGTCTCCTATTTATTAATCAAATTCTCTATTATTTCTAAAAGGCTGTTTATATATTATGATTCTTTTGCCTTTTACATATAACCCAAAAAGTCTACCTGAAACTGATAATTTTAGTGTTCTAATGTAAAATTTCATTATTTCAATATTGAATATTTTCAATATTCAAATATTTTCAATATTTCATTATTTAAGACCAATACTACACTTTCCTTACTTCTCTACAATGCTAATTCTGCCTAAACTAAGCTTTCATAGAAGCTTGGTTTTTCTTTTTAGGCCTTGATATATCCTGTTAAACTTTTTGCCATTATCACACTGTCTCATATAATGTAACTTTACAATACCTATCTTCCTACTCAAAGGAGGATTTGAGTATTATTTTCATTTTACTGATATATAAGATATATAACATAAAATACATTGTTTTAAATTGTGTATTTTGGTGATTGTTGTATGGTTATCTGAGCATCATCATCAATTTCAAAATATCTTCAACACCTCAAAAGGGAATACACATATTAGCAGTCAATTTTAAATCCCTAACATCTTCTCCATCTTCTCCTGGCAATCCCTGGCCTACGTTCTTTATGGGTTTACCTATTCTACATACTTAATATAAATGTAATCATACTCTATTTTTCCTTTTGTGTCTGGTTTATTTAACATAATATTTTCAGGACCTATCAGTGTTGTATGAAAAAGTATTTAATTCTATTTTATGGTTAAACACTATTCTGTTGTGTGGATATACTATATTTGTTTATCCATTCATTAGCAAAGGGATTCTTTAGTTGTTTTAGTAATAAAGCTATTATGAACATACCCTTATGAGTTCTTGTGTATACCTATGCTTTTGCTTCTTTTGGATATATTCTCAGAAGAATTTCTAGATCATATGGTAATTGAGGGTTTAACTATTTGAAGAAAAATCAAATGTTTTCTACAGAGGTGTGCAGCTTTTACATTTTACGTTTTCCTAAGGAAAAATGAATGTATTTTATACAATTATTAGATATTTGAATACCTTCTCTGAAGATATAAGTATTTAAATATTTTGTCAATATGTTGTTGTTATTTTATTATTATTTTGCAATACTGAGCATGGAACCCAGGGCCTCACTCATGATAGTCTAATAATATATCACCAGGTTCTGCTCCCAACTCCATTGTCAATTTTTAATTGAGTTGATACATATTGCTTAATTTTAAGTGTTCTTTATGTACTCTGAATATTAGTCCCCTATCAGACACATAGTTTGCAAATATTCTCTCTCCTTCTCTGTGTTGTGTTTTCACTCTATTGACTAGTTTATTTATTGCAATACTGCAGAATTTTCTTTATAGAGATTTCATACTTTTCAGTATACATACTCATTATTTTATGTTACTAGATACAGCATTTTTATTTGGTTTATTACTTGTAGATAGAGATGTAACTGATTTTCTGTTGACTTATGCTGGCATACTTGAATAATATCATATATTAAGATAAATAATTTACCTTTATATTCTCTTCAGTTTACTTTATGAATTCTTACTTTATATAGGAAGGATGATAGTTTTTTACATATTCTACTCAAATTCTTGAACTTTAAAACCTATCAGCCTATATATATGTGTATATGCATGCATGTGTGTATATACTCTTGTACATACACATGATATATTTTGTTATTGCACTAACCAAGATTGTCAGTGTAATATTGAATACAAGTGGTCAGTTGCATCATAATTTATCACCACTGTTAGTTTATTCAAAGATCCAATTTTGATTTTGTTCATTCTATTGTAGATACATGTACAATATGTTTTCATTATATAAGTTTCAATATTTATCTTATTTTTCTATACTTTGGTTAAATGTGCTTTTTCCCCAATTTCTTGAGGTGGAGGCTTTGGTTAAATGTGTTTTTTCCCTAATTTCTTGAGGTGGATGCTTGTATTGATTTTCTGCCTTTTTCGTTACTTATACCCATATTTAACATACAAATTTTACTCTAATATTGGCTTGAACTTAGCATTTTAATTTTACCCATTTATAAATACTTTCAAGTGGTTGTTTTACTCTTTATTCTAAATATGTGTATATTTTTTAAGTGTTCTAATATCTGGAAAAATTTCAGCTGAATTTGCTTACAAAGCACTTACTATAGGTGATGCCAAAGCTCTAAAACATATTGAAATTTGCCTTATGATCAGCATCCAGTAAATTTTTATAAATGATCAATGCATTCTTGAAACAATATAATCTGCACCTGCATGGTTTGTTCTCTATACATAAATTGTATTGAATATGCTAATCTTGTCCATTAGAGGATATTAGAAGGTGCATTTTATAATGTCTCATCATGACTATGGGTTTGTCTTTTTTCTCTTACCTTTACCTCCATCTTTTATATTTTGTAGGCTAAGAAATACACACCACTTTGGAATTTTTATAACCTCTTACTCAATAGAAACTATTGTCTTTTAAAGTGGTTACATTTTACCTCTAATAGAACTTTTGTTTCTAAGTTGATTTTGTGTGCAATGAATAGAACTGTACCAGTGTTTCATCGATTTCTCTATAAAAGCAAACAATTTTAGTAGAAAGAAATACATACATGGGCTGTCAGCTCACAAGTAGAAGTTATCAACTTTTACAGAGAAGGTTTTAACTAGGTGAATATATATATCCGAAACAGGGAAAATCATGTGTGAAACCATATAGATAGCAATACATTCTTGGAACTGGAATTTGAAGTTTATATTGGAAACTGATGTGTCTAACTACTGATGATAAAGTTGAGAACAAATTTGAAATCCTTAACAATGGGAAGACTTTGGTAGTTAGAAATTTGAAGATAAATGACAGAGAATATTTTGGACAATTGGGTGATGATGTCCTTGATTAAAATGGAAATATTGTCAGGAGATGGTGGAGTGAGTTTGAGAATAGTGTAGCTTCTCTAATTAGCTAGTACTAAGAGCCAACTAGATACACAGATTCTGAGCTCAATAGAAAGTTACATACTGGAGGTACAGATTTAGGATTTACCATTATTTTAGTGATAGCATATGGGGAAATATCTCAACTATAATGTCTACTGGATAGTTAGGGGATCATCAACATTTCATGACCAGATAGCAAACATGCAATAACCAAAACTGGCCAAGAAACTTAAGAGATGTGGAAGCCAGAGTCATACTCATACAGAACAACAGCATGTTCTTTAGAGTATGAACACAGGAATGTGAAATTCATTATTGCATTTAGAAAGAGACAATTAGACAAAATGCTGAAATTTTTTATATTGGGTGAGCTGAGATGTTTAGTTCTTTGCCTCTTAAAAGTAGGAATAAGAAATCAAAAAAAAAAAACAAAACAAAAACAAAATGCTGAAATTTGAAGCTTATTGCTTTGATGTTGAGGTCTTCAAAAAACCCAACCCATGTTGTCAGTGCTGAAAAAAACTGGAAGACTTATAAGAACATGGTATCTGTCTCTCCATTATATTCTCACAAATACATAACATGGGCTTTCTAATATAGTTGCTTGGGTTTCCACTTGAATTGGGCCTACAAGTATAAACTCTGTTCACTTTGGGCATGTTCAATCTTTGTTCTTCATGACTCATATTTGAAGCAGAAATGTCTACTCATGGACCTGTCAGTCTGGTACTTCTGGTGCCTCATTTCCTACAGTTCCAACTGTAACCAAGTACCATGTTCAGGTCCAGACTCCTGAACAAGTAATGGAGACATGTTACTTCTCCAAACAAGGCCCCTAGAGTTAACAACTGTGGAAACCAAATTACTTCATTCTGACCTAAAAGGATTAGTGGAGTAAGTTAGAAATATATCAAGGGAGTTCATTTCCATAACCCTCAGAAAAAGTAAGCTCCCAAGGTTGATAATCCTGCAATAAACAGATTCTTGGTAATTTAAACTCTGCCAGAGATCTAAGTCTGAAACATCATTTTTTTTAAAAGAATCTAAATCTCTGATTTTGTCATTTTTGCTTGTAGTGATCATAATCACCATCTCTTCAGCTTGTTTTCCTAATAAAATAACTCCAGTAATCAGTGCCACTTATTTGCAATATCTGCATATATTTCTACTTGAGACATCATAATAAATCCCTTGGAAACTTAATTCTATGTGCAAGTTCCTCTAGGTAATTCATCTGCTAGTTTTCCTTCCTGCTGTTTAGCCAGAATACTATTACATGCCTAGCATTGTACCTTGAGAGCTGTCAAAGCCTCATGTGGATTTCAGGGTATATTTTCACTGGGCTACATCTCCTTATCATCTGCTATGAAACAGTACCTGTGCTGTATGAAAAATAATATGGAAAAGCCTGTTGGTGTGTTCATTTTTTTACATATTGAGATTACATTTTTTTTGGGGGGGTTGCAAATATATATACATATATATATATATATATATATATATATGTATATATATATATTTTTTTTCCTACTGTATGGGATTAAGTTCTTTAAAACTTTTAAACATTTTTATTTACATAAAGTATAAATGCAGATATTTGAAGGAACTAGGTAAATGGAGAAAAATTACTAAAGTTTTGGTGTTCAGAATCTTTAGAGAGTTATACAAAGTGATTCATAAACACCAAAGAGATTTTCAATTAGTTGGTGTCCTTGGTGACTCAGATAGCAGGTGATGAAACAGAAATACTTTCAAAGAACATTTTATATTTGCAGCATTAACCTACTATTTTCTTGAGTGATTCCTAAGAAGCTAATTGTTTAGTTCTTGCTTTCAACAACAAGAGGGTAGTATGGTAAACAGACCTTGTTCTATCTCTTGTTTTTCTTTGTACATAGTAGAGTTAAAAATTATATACATACATACATATGTATAAATTATATATTACATATACATGTAATATGTATTTATATATTGTATATATGTGATATATAAATTCAGATCAATCCTGAGTCAGGGAAGAAAAATGCATTTTGTTTCCTTACTGTCCTTTCTTTTCCCATGCCTAGGTCTGAGAATTAGGTGGTAGGCTGAAAGGAAGGAAACATAATCCTATTCCTAAGGCTTTGAATGCCTGTTACAAGTTATTTTGTAAATCAAATGAAAAAGTAGCTTGAGAAGCTAGAATGTAAGATAATTGTATCCAGTCAAAGAATGAGGTACATCTTTATTTATTTGTCATATAAAGTTTGTATGCGCCAGGCCCAACTTATTTTGTACTTAACATCTTTGGAAGTTTCATGTTATAATTACCCTATTTTACGGAAAGGATACTAAATAAAACAGAGTTGTTGACCACTCTGTTCATGGTCACACAGGAAACAAGCAATAGAACCACAATCTAAACCCCACAAATCTGGCTTCAGTGTCTATGCTTTTAGCCATTGCACAATACAGTCTCCCCAGTAGTTTTATAAACAATCACAAAGGAAGCTTTGTACTATATGACAACAAATGAAAATATGTCACAAAGAAAGAAAACTTCAACAACACAATCACAATAAGCTTGCATAGGCATATTTCTTTATGATCCCTCTTACCAGAGGCCAATATGTTGAACTGGATTGTGCTTTCCACTGGTTACCCAAACAGAACATGGAGCTTCCTTACAAAATATCTGAATCTCTCAACCAGGTGGCAAGAAAGCACATAGCGCTTAAAAGCTTGCATTCAGAAAGTGCACTCTCTGTCATGTATAACAAATTAAAACAAATTAAAAAGAATTTTTTTAAAGCTTGCATTTGATGTCAGCCAAAGTGGATTTCTAATGCCCTTTCTCTTATTACCTTTGGTGAGCTACTTAATCCTTTCAACAATTAACTTCACAACCTAATAAAGAAGGTACTGTCCTTATCATCATTTACAAATGATAAAATTGAGTCACAGGAATGTTTAGTATCTTGCTCAAGGTCACATGGCATGGTGGTATCACCAGATTTCCTATCCTATTGGTCTGGCTCCAGTACAAAACTCATTGAGTCATCCTGAGATTTAAAGGAGGGATACCTTCTTTGGCATCCCTCAGTCAAATAAGTATTTTGTATTTGAAGTTTTTAGCACATCTTCTGTAGAGAACCTGCAATACTTATAATGCTTTATTTGGTTGAGAAGAGATTTAATAAAGCCAGGTGTGATGTTTCATGCCTGTAATATCAGTGACTCAGGAGATTGAGGTAGCCAAATCACAAGTTTGAGATCAGCCTGGCAACTTAGGAAGACCATCAAAATGAAAAATGAAAAGAGCAGGAATGTAACTCAGCAATAAAGTGACCCCTGGATTCAAATTTTAGTACTACAAAGAAAAAAGAAGAAATTTGGTGAAATATTTGCCCTTCAACTATAATTGAAGGTTTAGAAAAGAGTGCCATTGTTATTTTGACTCCTATAATAATAACAACTAAAGATAATGCCTGACATGCAGGTCATTTAGCACATGTGTGCTAAACAGAGAGTAAATGAATTGAGGTGGAGGTAGGGCAAAAATATAAAGCTTCCAGTCTATGGTTATGGTTTCAAAGTGGTTTGATCTCCATAGATTCATGTGTTGAAGGCTTGGTCCTCAGTGTGGTGGTGGGAAGTTAGGTCATTAAAGGTTGTGGGAAGCCACTCGTGAATTACTTGAGGGTCTTCTCTCTGTATGGCAGTCAGGGAGATTTTAGGTTTAACCTTGGGAACTGTCCCCATGCTGTCTCAACCAATAGATTGCCCAAGGCACAATATATTTATCTCTGTGCTGTGCTACTAGGAAGATCCCTCACAGTAGCTCCAGAGACGGGTGTAACCTGTTAGGAACTGGACAAACCATCTTTAACATTTTTTGGTGAAGAACATTCTATGGAAGGCCTTAGATGCTCCCCGAAATAAATAAAGCAAGTGGGCTCCATTTTCCTTTTTAGTATAGAAGCTTGATCCCTATGATAGACTAGCCTGTCCCATCCCTGCTTTCTGAAAATATTTTCTGTGTCCTGTAGTTTGCTCATCATTCTATTTTGTTTAGCTTTTATTTCTCAGCCAGCCCATTCAACCAAGGGGGACCCCCATTCCCAATGACTGCATGGAATGCAGGAGAGAGAGTGTACTGCACCAGGAAGGGATTAGGAAAGTTTTTTGGGGACCCTTGGTCAGTTCTCTCAAGAATTGCTCTTAAAAGCAGAAACTCCACCAGTGAATCATATGCTGGCTTCCTGTATGATGATCTAATCTCTCACTCTTGCATGCATTCCTACTATGGGGTCATGAGTTCCTCACCATGCCCTAGAACCGCTATAACTGTAAGCTAAATAAACTTCTTTATAAGCAGACTCCTTCCCTCAGGTGTTTCATTATAGCAATGAAAAAATGGATCAACATATCTGGTGTACTTTATAGTTATTAAGTGCTCAATAAATACTATTTTTGTAATATTATAAACTACATCATCAATAGTTTTTGTGTGAGTATTCCAGCAACTTAAATATCAACCAATTTTACAACTTTAAACATGTTCTTGAAAATCATTTGATGCAGTCACAAAGCAGCACTGCAACTTCAAAAATTTACAGAAAATATTTCCTTGCAGCTTATTTCCATAATCAGTAAGCCAAATAAAAGACCTGAAAATAATTGATTTGGATTGAATGTATTTTTTTCTCTTTTCATCTATATTGATGTATAATTGACAAATAAAGAGGTGTGTATATTCAAGATATACAATGAAATACTATAATATACAGTGTGAAATTATTGCAATAAGATTAATCAACATGCATCAATTCATATAGTTAAAATTGTGTGTATGTGTGTATGGTAAGGATATAAGACCAACTGTCACAGTAAATTTCAAGCATACAAACAGTACTATTAAATATGGTAACCATGTTGTATATTTAATCCACAGAATTTTTCCACCTCACAGCTGAAGGATTATACCCTTTTAAGAATATCTCCACTTTCCCCCCTAACAACCAGTTTTTGGAAAAGGTTAATCTATCATCTGCTTATGTAAATTAAAGTTCTGTAGGTTCCACAGATAAATGAGATCACACAATATTTCTTGTCTTTTTGAGCATTGTCTATTTCACATAGAATAATATCTTCTAGTTTTAACTGTTTTGCAGATGGTAGATTCTTTTAATGATTAAATAATATACAAGCACGTGTGCACACACACACACAATTTCTTATTCATTCATTTGTAGATGTATATTTTGTTGCCATATCCTGTATTTTTGCAATAATGACACAAAAATATGGCAGTAAAGGTATATTTTGAGAAACTGATTCTACCTCCTCAGGATATATGCCAAGAAGTGGGCTTGCTGGTTCATATAATTCTACCTTTAATTTTCCACTGCACCAATTTATATTCCCACTAATAGCATGTAATGGTTTTCTTTTTCTACACCCCCACAAAAGTTTACCGCCTTTTTGATAATAGTCTTCCTAACATGTGTGTGGTAATGACTAATTGTGGTTCTATTTTGGATTTTCCTGAAGTTTGGTGATGTTGAGTACCTTTTCATATGCCATTTGACCATGTGCATGTCTTTAGAACAATCTCTGGTCAGTTCCTTTGCCATTTTTTAAATCATAGTATTTAGGTTTTGCTACTGAGTTTTATGAGTTTCCTATATATTTTGGGTATTATCGACTTACTGAATATGCAATTTGAAAATATTTTCTCCCATTCCATAGACTGCCTAATTACTTTGTTGCTTGTTTCCTTTGATGTGAAGAAATTTCAGTGTAAATTTCTTTTACTTGCTTATTATTGCTTTTGTTTTCTGTAACTTGGGGTCATATCCAAAAAAAAATTATTGCCAAAACCAAAACAAGGAGTTTTCCCCTATGTTTTCTTCTAGAAATCTTAAGAGTTTCAGGCCTAGTTTAAGTCTTGAATCCATTTTGAGCTGTTTCTTATTTATGATTCAAGATAAGGTCCACTTTCATTCCTTTTCATATTAACATCAGTTTTCCCACCATCGTTTGTTGAGGAGACTATCTTTTCCTCATTGTGTATTCTTGGTTACCTTGTATAAAGTACCTGAGCATGTATGTGTTGATTCATTTCTGGGTTCTTTATTATATTCCATTGGTTTATGTGCTTTTTTTAAAAAAATGCTAGTACCAATTTTTATTACCATAATTTCATAGATTTTGAAACCAGGAATTGTGATGCCCATAGTTTTGTTCTTTTTGCTTAATATTACTTTGGCTATTCAGGACCTTTTGTGACTTTATACAGATTTTAGGATTATTTTTCATATTTTTGTGAAATAATAAAACTTTTGATGGCAATTGCATTGAATCTATACATTTTATAAAAACAATATTTTAAAATAGTTAAAAATATTTAGTATGAAGATTTCAACAATATTGATTCTTCTAATTTGTCTTTCCATTTTGTTGTATTTTCTTGCTTTCTTTTATCAGTGTTATATTTCTCAGTGTATAGATACAAGAAATATATTTTCTCATGAGGTAATATTAATAGTAGAAATTAGTAATTTTTCTACCAACAGGTGATGCTCAAGATAAATTGGCAACCTGTGATTAGTGATGGTAGCACTGAATATCAGCAGGTAAGACAGAAAAATATCACATATGTAATTACCAGTCTGAGGCAGACCAAGAATAAGGTTGATCTGAAAGATGTTAGGTCAGAGAAGATTCAAAGCAAGGCTGGAGAAACTCATGTGTCAACAAGTCAGTTCATTTGCCCAGTAAGACCAGGAAAGATGGAGCTATATCTTTTGGGGATATTTTGTGTTTACATGGTCACCAGCAATGTTGTTAAATTCACTGGGTGGCCCAGGATCTGTATTTAGATGAATAACAGTAGAAAGAGAGTCAAAGTGTTTTGAGAGAAGTCCTCAACACAAATACAAGGAGAGTAAAGCACTTCCATAACGTGTTCAGTATGCAAGTGTTCATTAGTTCAAACAGAACTGCACATGATGTAGTGAATACAAAGTTCACAAAAATGGCTGATTGAATTTTTTTTAAATTTCCACAGAAAAGTAAATTGGAAAAGAGCTTTTAATGTGGGAAAAACTAAATTCTTAAAAATTATAATTATAAAAATGATTAAGAAAGAAAGGAAATTAACACTAACTTTCACTCTGCTAGATATGAGCTTGTTTTCAAGAAAGAGTTCAGTAATTTTGAAGACTTTTGTTCATAAGCTGATTTCTTCCAAGAAGTAAAAAGAGGACTTTAGTCCCATTTGGAGAAGTCAATAGAGCAGAAAATATTTCCTTTCTCTTTCTTCTACTGAAATGACTCAGAAGATAAAATAGGAATTTGGAGAGCATCACCCTATTCAATTTTCCTGTCCTTAATCACTATCTCTATGCAGATCATATTGGCTGGATCTGCCTTCCCGAACAATCTCTGGACTGCTCAGAGAAACTCCACAATGCTTTTCACGCTAGCCATCAAAACGCAAGGATGAAAGAAAAAGTAAAAGGAAGACTACTTAATCTAGAAGAAAAGACTGTCCTTAAGAGAGATTTTGGTTCCACAGGATTATCTAAACATATGAAATAGAAGACATACAAAGAATAAAAGGAGTTTTAAATTAGTGCTAGATCAGAAAGTTACTTGTGCCCATCTGCCTTCCTCTCCTCCCCCCCCCCAAAAAAAAAAGCAAAAGGAAAAAGGCAAAGCCAGAGAGCCTGGACTATTCTGGAGAAAACACATACATTGGCAGACAAATCTGCAGATAGAATAATTAGCACAAGTGGGGAAATACCTCTTCAAGACTTAGATCATCAGACCACACCACATCTCAAAATCCATACAGATTGACATAAAATTAGTAGAAAGACCAATGTGGAATTCTTAATATTGTACCAAGCTTTGTAAATTGGTATAATTTACAATATACTGAGGAATGAGTATTACTAAGCCAGTAGGGAATCTGTTTGAGAACTTGGATAAGGAGTAGAATAAGACACAAAATAATATTAAATGTTGTAAACAAGAGTACAACAGGCAATGATACACTGAATCCAGGCCTGAGTTATAGGCTCTGCAGGGTAGGAATATTCAACTTAATTGCTTGAAGCTAGATAAGATATCTTTGAAAAGTCCTTTCTTTTCTTTTTTTTTTTTTCATTTTTGAAACAAATGCAGAACTCATTTATTTATTTATTTTTGTTTTAGCTGTGATAAGACAACAACTAGAGAAGTATTGCCTGGACCACAAAGCCAAGTGGGTAAAAAAGGAAACAGCAGTCTAGACCTGCAAACTGTACTAGTCCTGAATGTTCTAGAAATGTTTGTAGGTTATTTATTTATCTGGGCCTCCTACAAACTGTTGTAGGGACAAACAAGGCAAGGCACTGAAGGTAGCAGGAAAGTTTTATTTGGCTGCAGCCAGGTTCAGAGGGCACAGCTTTTGCTGTAATCTATTAATCCCCTGAACCCCGAGTTTAGGTAGTTTCAGAGTTTTATACCCAGCGTCTAAGGGGAGGGGCCCAGAAGTTCACAGTCTCCAAAGGTTCACATAAAAGCAGCTTTTTCTTTCACTGCTTTGGGAGAGTATTCACCTTAGGCTGTGACCCTGGAAAAGTGGTCAGATGTGCCATCTTGCTGTCTTTCACTGTTTTGGGCAAGTTAACCCTTCAAGGACAACACCTGAGAAGGGGAGAGTTTCTTCTCCCCTCTCTTTCCTCCCCCTGCCAGCTGTTACCATGGAGCCCAATCAGTAACTTATCTTAAAAATGTAGACATCTCTGTGAAGCCTAGCTCACGGCCAGAAGCCTTGTTTGCATATTTCTACAAACTACTATACTGGATATGTTTGTGAAAAACTAGTAAGGGGGTGTCCAGCACCTGGAGTGCTTGTATCTTCTCTGCCAGTGACCAAGTAAAACAGGGTGACACAAAAATAGGAAGTTTATCTACATTGAACTCTTTTGCAGAGACTCTTTTGCTGAGAGTCCTAAAATCAGCCATGGTGAAAATTTCTGGAGAAGCCCAGTTATGAATTTTCTGTGGAGAAATGGGGTGCCACTTCAAAACCTGTAAAGGTATAACAGCAGGAAATACAATAGGAGTGTTATATCCATTGCCACAAAAAAAAAAAAAGGTTTCAGAGCAATAACTGAGTTTCTGAAGGAAACTTAAGAAACACTGGTTTTCATTCTACCAGGAAAAGAGGTGGGCAGCCTTCTGGGGACTCATACCTGACATATATGGGGCTTTACCACATCATCTGAGGATGTGTGATCAGGATGATCAACAACTTCTATCCAGGCTCATGAAGTTTCAGATGAAACAAATGTGGAGTCAACAAGGAATCATCCCAGGGGAATGTCTCATAGGCTTAAGCATTTCCCCATCTAGGGTTAGTAGTTGCCATTAGCATAACCAGGACACTAACATGCTTGCTCATAAGCAAACATGTAAACCACATTGAAGACTGAATCCACATCCGCTGTAGCACAGAGGCAAGAAATTAGAAAGTTTTGAATATGCTGTTTTAGAAAAGAAAGCACCTGGTGACCATCTGCCAGTTTTCAAGTGTCTAGGTTTAGCAACTGTGCTACAAAGTGTCGAAGACATTCTTTGATAAAGGAGCATATGTGCAGGTGGATTTCCTCTGAGACATCCTCCATGAAATGTCATGATGAAGTTCATGATACAAGAGATCCTGCAGGAGTTCACAGCTCTTGGGACTCCAGCAAACTAGCATAGACTGAGTGGCATCTTAGGCTGATCCAAACAAGATTTTCCTGGAATGCCTTATTTTACAAATTCACCACTGCAGGATTGGGATTGTTGTATTTTCTAAACTTGGTGCATATAAGGCAGGTGCTCTAATAACCATGGAACTCTCTGTAATCCTAAAAAAATGGGAACCCCTCACTAAATGTATCATTGCATATTTGCATGAATGCTCAGATCCCCAGTTCTTAACAAGAATGATTTTCAAAGGACAATGATCCATAGAAATGTTAAATAGTGCCATATTCTTTCAGTGAACTATAGCTACAGATATGAATATAGATACTTTAGAACCAAGAATATAAGAAATAAGACAAGGAAGAGAAGTAGAACATAAGATCATTTATATACAGCCAGACACAGTGGCACATGCCTATAAACCTAGCCATTCAGGAGGATGAGGCAGGAGAATCTCAAATTCAAAACCAGGCTCAGCAAATTAGCAAGTCCCTTTCTCAAAATTAAAAAGAGAAAGAGATAGAAAATTGGGGCTGGGCATGTAATTCAATGGTAAAGTACCCCTGGATTCAATTCCTCAGTACTGGGAAGAAATGATGATCATGTGCAGCATAATTTATTTCATAAAGTAACAGAGCTGAACTGAACAGGAACTTCACAGAAGAAATATGAACAGTTAATAGATATATGAAAAAATGTTGAACATCTCTAGCAATTAGAGAAATGTAAATTAAAACTATACTGAGATTCCATTTCACTCTACTCAGAATGGCAATTATCAAGAATATAAGTAACAATAAGTGTTGGTAAGGGTGTGGGGAAAAAGGTACACTCATACATTGCTGATAGGACTGCAAATTGGTGCAAGCACTCTGTAAAGCAGGATAGAAATTCCTTAGAAAACTTGGAATGAAACTACTATTTGATCTAGCTATCCCTGACCTTGGTATGTACCCAAAGGACTGAAAATCAGCATACTACAGTGACATAGTCACATCAGTGTTTATAGCAGCTCAATTCACAATAGGTAAGCTGTGGAACCCACCTAGGTGCCCTTCAGAAAATGGATAAAGAAAATGTGGTATATATGCACAACAGAATATTACTCAGCCATAAAGAATAATGTAATTAGTGCATTTGGAGGTAAATAGAATGATAGTCTTCAGTTCTATCTAAGCACAATAAGCCAGTCCCCCCAAAACCAAAGGTGAATGTTCTGGTATGTGGATGCTAACACACAATAAGGGGGGGGGATGGGAAAGAATAGAAGTTAATTGTATTATATCAGGGGAATGAAGGGAAGGAAGGGGAAAAGGGATTAAGAAAGACAGAATGAATTGGACATAACTTTCCTATTTTTATATATGAATACAGAACCAGTAAAACTCAGCATCATGTATAACCATAAGAATGGGAACCTAATTAGGGTAAGCTATACTCCATATATGAATAATATGTCAAAATATACTCTAATTTCATGTATATTTAAAAATAATTAAAAATATAAAATTTCTAACTAAGAGAGAAGGGGGGAGGAGAGAGAAAGATGAATATTACAAGGGATACATTTTAAGTAATAAAAAATCACAGAGAATGTTATGATGTAATCACCTCAGCAGAAAGAAACACTTTGGAAGTGCTGAAGAAATCACAAATGATTTTAGTGACAACTGCTAAAGTTACCTCCCCTACTCATGTGGCAGAGCAGTTACCTGGCTGGCTCGGGAAAAACCAATCAAACAAACAAACACACAAAAAAACAAAACAAAAAACAACTTTGATTTCCTTGGTACTTGAGAGTGTTTACTTTGATTTGTATGAATTTTCACATAGCAAGGCGAATTAATTTGGGGATTTTGATCCACCTCTGGGAATTTGATAATGAATGGATTATACTGTGTATATTTGGGACTCTCAACATCTGAAGCATTGTACTAGGTGGAGGTGGTTGAGTATAATTGCCCTTCTCTCTTATTCTCCTGAGAGTGTCTGTAAGAGCAATATAGCTGGCCTTCTCCCTGCTCCTCTGCTCTGATCTCAAGGTTTGGCACAAGATACTAGCATATCCAGCTCAGCCCCCTCTGGCTCTGCCTCTTCCAGTGCCTTCCAGTCCTCACATCTCTGTCAATGCCTCTGATGTAACTTGATAAATCTGGAGAGGCCAACTCTGTCCTCCAGATTCCCAAGGGTGCAAAGCCTTGGGTTTTCAGATGCACCAAGGATAAGTTAGGAAACTCTGCTTCATTCAATTGTGGGGTATTAAGCCATTTTGCCCATGCCTTGAAACCATTTTTTCCAATCATCTTTGTGATAAAACTGGCTATTTGACCTCCATTTGTCTAGATCCCAAGTCCTAATTCTGCGTTGATTCCAGTATAGGAGGAAAAGAACAGAGTATTACTTATTGATCTTCTAAACCCTAAAAGCAGTGACTATAATAAAGTACTGGATGGCATTATCAGATATTTATTTCATCAGATCAATCAGTGTTTAATAGTTTTGATTCCTCTCATGACTCCATAATAAGGCAATATTCTGTATAGAATTCAGAATGTACACAGACCAGGGACAGTAAAAAAGGTATAAATTTTTAATAGTAAATCACTTGTATGTGTTCTACAGTTTTTTTATAAGGAAGGCAGTCCTCAGGAAGAGATTTATATTAAAAACCTGGCAGCTTGTTAGAAACCTCATAAGGCAAAAAGTTAAGAGTAGAATTATTTGAACAGCTCTCAGTTTAGCAATGCTGTCTCTATTTCCTTTCGTCCATGAAGAGAGGGAGGAGAAAGAGGAGGAGGAAAAAACTTGAAGAATTTGCATTCATTTGGAATTACAATCAGCTAAGGTCACTTCAAATAACCTGTCATCCTTTTTCACTACCTATGTGAAACAAAGAAGGGTGCCCATATTGACTAATATATGTGGAACTCCTTGTATAGCTCTTCATAAGAAATAGCTCTGGAATTTTGGAGATGAGGATTTAAATTGATAACTGAAAAAAGATCACATTTTATATGATTTAATACACATCTGTTTTACTTAACATTACCATTGGTACACTAACCATTATTAATACAAATTCCAAGTTTTTGCCAATATGTCAACTCATTTATTCCTCTCCCTGATTCATTTCCTGAGTGCAGTCAGAGGTGATGATTATTTAGATGTTTAATTTTATTCTAACAACCATGTACTCCATGTCTTTATTATGGAAATGCTCAAAATAAATAATGTAATAATCACAGGGAAAAACAAAAGAAAAAATTTGTTTTTCAATTATCAAGTAAACCAAAAAACTACAAATAGAGATTACACTTCCAGTATACAATACTATTGGAGGGAAATTAATATACTCCCCCAGCTTAAACATATACAGATCAAGGATGCCTCAACCAAAAATTACCTCTGTTAGGAAAACACAGCCCCAAACTTCTTCCTATTTTCTTATATCCTGTATTGCATCCGGCTTCCATTTGTTTCATAGTGAGCAATCTCAAAACAAAACAAGAGATTCTCATGAAACAGTGTGTTGATACTCATAACTTAACATGAAGGGTTGCATTTTTTTCAAACTTTATTAATCTAAGTACATTGCTGTTTAACAAAATATCAGGAATCCTGAGTACATAATACATTCCCAACCAAGGACAAGAAATCTTGAGGGGAGGTAAATAATTGGGAAAGTAGGGATTATTTGTGGGAGAAACGTAAGAACTTTGGGGACTCAGGGATTCATGGTAACTTTCCTATTGGAAAAATTTTTTAACATTTCTTAGTTGTTAATTTTCTTTATTTTTATGTGGTGCTGAGGATCAAACCCAGTGCCTCACACGTTCCAGGCAAGCGCTCTGCCACTGAGCCACAACCCCAGCCCCTATTGACCTGTTTTTAAACTTTTGTATTGCCTCCCCTAGTTCCTAAAGCCCATCTGCTTCCTGCAAAGGTCCAAAGTTCTGCCTTATTCTATTTCCATTTCCATGTGGGAGATTAAGTAAAGGTGCTTACAGCACAGCCTGATGGATGAGCAGCCTGTTAGCTCCACTTTCACCAAGCATTAAAAGATGTTACAGGACATTAAAGCACCACTAGGGAAAAAAAGCCTCAGCAATAAAATACTGGTTAATTTTGATCTTTCCAGTACAACTCCTTATATAATTTCAGAATGGTTTTGGTCCCTTTCCTGTCACAATAAACTAGTCTTTGAATGAAAATATAAAACATACACATTCATATCCATACAAACAAAAATGCTCATAGGTCCTCCTTTTAAAATCTGGATTAACTAAATAATGAACATTTAAAATCCTGAATACAAGAACACCCCATTTTTGGACTTTGTGTAAATCTTATGAATGCAGGTTCCCTCCAAGATGACTTGGGGTCCAGATTTTACTTTTTTTTAAAACACAAAAACTTTTTATCCATGCCAAGGCTGGGTGAACTTTAAGAATTAATTCTGACAACTTCAGAGTCAGCTCTGCTGCCTTCAGTGAAACTTGGATGCTGTTCAGTGTTGCCTAATCCACTCCACCACTGAAGTCACAAAAAAGATTATGCTCAATATTCTTAGTCCCAGTTGGCTGATAGAGTTTACTTTATTTTTGAGTTTCAAGGTTATCTGTAAAATACCACATGAAGTCATCACACGTGGATTTGAATCTCAGTTTCATCACTGACACTCTTTTTGATCTTAGTGAATTAATTCAACATCACAACCTTAGTTAACACATCTATAAAATGGAAATAAGGACCACTAGCTATGGAATAATTTGTGTCACATCTCCCTCTCCAAAATGACATGTATGAGGTTCTAACCACCAGTAACTTTAAAAGTGACCTTATTGGGAAATGGGAACTTTCACAGAGGTAATCAAGTTGAAGTGAGGTCATATTAAAGTACGATGGGCTTCTGATCCAATAAAACTGAAAAAGAACACCATGTGAAGAACAGATATGTGGGCAATATGCCATGTGTTGATGAAGGCAGACACTGGGATGATGCATCTACTATTTAAAGAAGCCAAAAACTGCTAGCAGAGCACCAGAAGCTAGACAAGAGGCACAGAACTGGTGTATCCTCACAGGCCTCAGAAGGAACTGGCCCCGTCAAGACGGTGATTTTTCAATGTCAAGCCTACAGAAGTGTGAGACTTGTGTTGTTTAAGTCACTCAGTTTGTGGTACTTTATTATGCTTACCCTAGGAAACTAATACACCACCCAACAACTCAATAGTGAGGTTTAAATAAAATGATTTGTGAAACACCTGACACAGCATAAACCTTAACAAATTATTAGCAACACTGGTAGAACATTTTGAAACAAACAGTTGATGGAGTATGCAACAACTATACTAGATTGATTTCTCATTTCTGATTTTTTGATATTCAGATACCAAAATATCATGGTGGTGAGGCATTAGTGGAGACATGAATTATAAAGGAGATAAATCTCATACCAGTCAGTGTGTGCTAATCGTTTGAATCCCCTGTAAATGGTTTGGCAGGAGAGGAGGTTGGAACACTTAGCTAAATTGAAGTTTGGGGATTATCTATGAATTTAAAGTTTCCATGCCATTTTGGCCCCTATTAGCACAAGTAATTGAGAGGAAAATCTTGCCAGTTATGCTTTTCCATAAGGCTTAATGTGGACTTCAATATTTAAGTAATTCATTAGCAGGCTTAAATGGTACCATGGAAAAACTTTAAATAACATAAAAGATAGTCCTGACCTTCATTTTAGAGATGAGTAAATTGAGGCCCACAGTGGTTATACTGAACTCAAGGTCATATGGTTTACATTGGAAAAGCTGACATTAGAATTCTAGTCTCCTAATTTTCTGTTAAAAAAAAATAATAATTGAGTGTGCCTTTCAGGATTCTGTGAATGATAACTTTTGGAATTCTGTGGAGCTTTTGCTATTATCACAACCCCCATGCTGCCCATGATTTTTTTTTGCTTGTTTGTTTTAATATTTTTTAGTTGTCAATGGGCCTTTATTTTATTTATTTATATGCTGTGCTGAAAATCAAACCCAGTGCCTCACACATGCTAGGCAAGTGCTCTACCACTGAGCCACAGCCCCAGTCCTGCCCATAGAATCTTAAGGCTAAGGTTGAGGGGTTTTAGGTACAGAGAGAAGAAAGTGACATTGTTTAACATTTTCAATAAAGAAGTCTCAAAAGTTGCATTTGGGGAAGGGGAGAGCAGTGGGACAGAGGGCAATTATTTTTACACTGAAATTATTAGCTGTATAACACATTTGGAGAAATCTTTTTACATTGTTTATAAGATCCATTAAATGTGACCTGACAAGACCTTTCTAGGACAAGTCATCAAAGCCCTAAATGGTGTCTGGAAATGCAACAACCTCAGATTGAAGTCATTTGCATTATATTATTAAAAAAAAAAAAAACACAGGGCACTGTGGCCAGCAGGATCACTGGGATGGCTGCACTTTGGCCCCTAGATGATTTTTGCAAACAGAATGTACTCATCCCCTGCTTCACAACTAACCCCACTTAAATTCAAGTGAGCCATCGCCTTTCACCTCTATCTTGCTCAGCTTTTGAGTAGGCCTGGTGGGAAGAAATACTAGGCTTTTAATAGAACAAACTTTGTTTCGTTGCATTTTCTTTATTCACTTTGGTTTATTATTTTATATTTCCAGTCTTTATAGAGCATTTCCATGTTGCTTTCCCTAAGGACATCACTACTGTAATTGAGGGTCCAGTTTAGAAGCTATTCCAGAAAGAATCATTCCATTTCATTTTCCAGCTTCATAGCCCAGAACCAGAACTTTTCAAAAGATACTGAATAACGCCAGGGCAGGGACCCTCTGGACAACCTATCAATTTGTATTATGATGTGAATTATGGCTGTACCCACCAGAGCTGGTATAGTTAAGTGTCTGTCAGTGTTTTCCATTATATTTTGAGGGTTTCTTACTTGGTTGCGAAAATACCCTTCAGGCTGAAGCATGGGAGGCCAATCTAGGAAGGACTGTCTCCTTTGTTTAGTTTTACTTTTTAAAAACAGCTGCTCTCTTTTGTGTTTGCTTGTATATGTTTTAAAATAAAGGTTTAGGTTTACAAATCAAGGTGCTGTCGGAAAGATGGTGGGTTTAGTGAGGTGAGCTCGTGGTATTAAAGGTCACAAGTGCTGGCGGAACCCACATTTTGAAGATTTGTAATCTCCAAGGTGAACCAACAATGTTTCAATGGGCTACCAATGTCCTCTAAAATTACATGTGTAATTATTAGAACTCTGACTTTTATATCCAGAAATTTCATGTATTTTAGATGCATTATTAGGATTTGCCTTTGTTTTCCCTTCACAGTACCCTTAGCCTTACTCTGAATCCATGTAAGTTCTTGCTCTTCTTGCAAAACCTAGCTCAACTTTCCCATTTTCTAAGACTTTCCAGACTCCTGCAAACAGATTCAGGGAGTCTTCCCTTAAGCTCAGTTAACATCTAACACCTAGCTCTCATATAGCAAGGGAGCAATAATAATATGCCATTTGTCTTTGTGTTTCTTTGGTAGGCTGTGCCAACTGAGGCTAAAGACTAAGTCCTCCTATTCATTAGCGAAATGCTAGATATATTATACATGCATTGGTTGCATGAATGAATGACAGAGTGGAATACATGATCTATGAAATAGGATTAGTGACAAAAACACTCAAACAAAAGAGCAGCTTTTGAAAAATAAAAATATCTGTACTATGATTTCTCACTCTCTAGTTTTCAATCTTCCAGAGGGCACATATTCTTATATGCCCCATAATGAAGAATCTTTCAGAAAATTTGATGACTTGTAAACTCTCACAAGAACAGATACATGCAACAGGAAATCTCTCTTTTGATATAGTTGAGAAAATTACTGATCACAGAGCTAGGAGATGGAGTGTTTGTTCTGACTTAGTTACTGACTCTGTGACCCTCTTCAAGTTACTTAAGAGCTCAGTGATTCAATCTCTCTGCAAATGGAGATAAATAGTAGCTGTTCATGCCTACTTCACAGAGATATATGGGGGCAAAAGTCTTAGCATGTCTGACATATTTTAAAGAGAAAAAGCTGAACTACATATGTTCTGTACAATTAAATATTGTACTATTATTGCATGCTGTATCCTAAATAAAAACTTATTGCTAAGAAGGCTATTTTGTTGAAATTATTTTAACCTAACCACAAAATATAAATGGAAGATTTAGTGCTTCTACTTGTCATGAGCACTTGGAAAATATCCATTCTAAAAAGAAAAGAAATTAAAAGTAGGTTGTTCAATTGTTTTTGCATCTGGAATTTCAGGGTGGTCCATGTGATTATCATGATGGAGAAGCTGTTGTGTTCTACATGAATTTCCAAACACATTTTCAAGAAAAGGTGCTAAATAGAATAACAGATCCTTTTAGAACAAAATGATTAGAGGAATTTTTTTTTCTATAATCATCCATGAATCATCTGCTTCAGTATAATTTGGAGTATTATAAATGCAGAGTAACATATTCGTTCTGAATTTAAGGAGTAAGAAATTTGGGGGAGACATTTTTAAAAAACAAGGAACATTGTGTATGAGACAACATATTTAGATGATTCCCACTATGACACCCAGGTTTGAGAATTGTCATAAGAGCTTGCTCAGGAGGCAAATGGAGAGTGCACACAGGCTTCAAGATCAACAGCAGGAAACAGAACTTCCTTTAGTAGCAAGGGCTGATTAAATTTCTTCTCTAGAAACCACCATACTATTTTTTTTAATACAGTTTGTGAAAGAAATTAATCCTGATTTTTGTGAGGGAAAAGATATTCTGGGAAAATTGAAGCAGATTGGACAAAAAATAGGAATTGCCAGCTTTTCTAGTTTGCAATCAAGGTTCAAAAGTAATCTGTTTACAGGGAAGGCAGGGCTCCTTCATTCTTTCCTCTGTGTTATCCAGAACCAATCTGCTTCAGGTTCAGGATCATTTCGATATTTTTCTGTGGGTTTGTCCTTCCTGTCACTATCAAGAAAAACCGGGGAAAATATAAAACAAACTACTGTTATAATGCTTCTCCATCATTAAGCGATACAGCTTTATTGTTTTGCTTCTGTAAGTTAGTACACAGTCATGCAGAAATCCAACAATTTTAAAAAAGAATACAGAGACAAATGTAAAACACCTGAAGTTCTGATACAGCATAGCAATTACTGCTCTCATTTTGGTGAATATTTTTCTAGAGCTATACACTTACCGCAGAATGTGATTGCATTTATCTAAAATTATACTATAATTAAATTTACATATATTTACATAAATAAATATAAAAATATGCTTACACACAATTTTATATTATATTTTACATGTTGTTTTATCATTTGTTTTTCCATATCAATGATGCTTTTAAAATTCTTATGATTATAAATACCTATGTTTGCAACTGGAAAATAATTAGACCCAGCTTAGAGCTCTTGTTGGCTGTTTTGTCTCCTTCACTCGTCTTGAAGAAATGTATCCCCCTCAGGAAGCCTCTATATTTCATATTTTCAAATCAGGGACACCTGGGAACCTCCTTCCTTCACCCCTCAACTCTAAATTCTATCTCAAACCACTTTAGCCAAACATATTTTAGGGACTAACAAATAAACATGGGTTTTGAGGGTTTTCTGGTGCAATAGTCATTTAAGACTCCTTAGCATCTAAGTAACCTGCAGTCTGTGGCTTCTCTCTTTTCTGCTCTTTTGATGACTTCTATCTGCATTTCCTGGAGAGTAATTTCCAAAACACTAGTTCCTTTGAGTACAAATGAGTGCTAAATCATAGTCAAGGTTTATTTGAATGTTCACAATGTTCTAAGTATATCATATGTATTTCTTTACTGAATTCTTGCAACCACCATATAAGGTAAGAGTCATTCCTGTTTACATAGAAATGCTGAGGGAGCCTACATCTCAAGGAGGTTAAATAGAATGCTCATACCATTTATTCATAGTGGAGCAAGTAGAAGTGGGGAAAAGGGGAGGAACTCTTTAATGGATACAGTTTCTTTTTGAAATAGTCAAAGTATTTCTGAAATTGAGGTTGTGAATATATCTTGATGTATAAATGCTGCTGAATTGTTACTTTAAGACCATTAATTTTATAGTAAGGGAAGTATACCTCAATAAAAATAATTAGTGGAACAAGGAATTAAACCAAATCTGATTTCAGAGACCACACTTAACCGTGACACAACACTGTCTCACACATGGCTATACTGACTCTATATTTTTCCAAATTAAATAACATTAATAAATTTTGTCTAGGGAGATCCCAAGTGTCTTTGTCATACTGATAAACATGCTAAATCTTCCATAGGGTGATGTGGTATATAGGGGATTGGTGAGTAGTGTTCCTTAAGTCACTTTTCCTATAGGGATAATTTTATCTGGATAATTTCCAGATGAATATGCCCATAGAATACATTGAAGGAATCACTTTTGTACAAAGCAACAAAAGACCTTTTATTAAAGAATTATTTTAATTTGGGTGATCAACTTATGTCAACAAAGCTTCACAGAAAATTCAAGCACTACAATAAAAACTGGGTAATTTATGATCATTTCCTTAGCAATTGTTCTTAATAGAGTAAAAGTACAAAGGAAAACTAAATAATTTAATCTTTTATTCTCCACTTGAAAAAAAATTAGTATTTACTCTTTAGTTAAGTTTCATGCAAATAGTAGTTCTGCTATGTACACATGAAACTATTTAAATTTTATAATAAAACAAAGATGTAGGACAGTGTACATTTGGTATCTGCAATTTTAGTATAGGAGCTTCTGGATTTAAACAAGTCTTTCATAAGCAACTGAAAGAACCAACTTTCTAAATTTGAAAAAATAATTGATGCTTTATGTAAATTTTGTTGTTTCAGTTTTTGCTCACTTATTTTTCTCTGTAGGGAAGATAATTCCAGAAAAGGAAAGTTAAAGAAGTTGAAAATTCAGAGCAATAATTTAGTACAAAATAATTTTCTCCATGATCAAAACCAGTTTATAAGAGAATCCTATTCCCTTTTTCTAAATTAGTCACTGTAATATCATAGAAAAAAAAGGTTTTAGAATTCAAAACTGAGTTTACAAGTCCTATTTACTTATAGTCTCATGACTCAATTTCCTTATCTTAATATGGATATATCTGAATTTTCAGGGAGAACATAACATATACATGCTAAACAATCCTTCCAAAAATAGGCTTAAACATTTCACTATCCTGCTCATGAGAACTAAGAATTCTGACTTTCCTATTTTCCTCTAGTTTGCTGTCTTATTTGACTCCAATTCCTTCTATGCAGTCTGCAGTCCATTCAGAGCCATTCCTTCCAATCTCTGATCTCTAAGTTATGGTTATTGAAAATCTGGCATTGCTTGCATTTGAATAATCCTCACTACCATTTCTGCTGGTGAATCTCCAGCATTGCTGGAGAAATGTTCCCACAAAATCCTAACTGGATGCACTGTAAATATAACCTAAGGCCCTTAGTCTATATTTTAACTACACAGCTCTTACCCTAATAACAAAAGTGGTAAAGAAAAAAAAGAGGAAAATTACACTCTCCATCATTATACTTAATGTGTCTTACATAATAAAAAGCTTCATTTCTTTCCTCATAAGAAAATGGGCATAATTCAATATAGGCTCTGTATTGAAGAACTACACATCTTCTCTTTTTTGAAATCTGCCCTGTGTCCCCCAGAGATGGAAACTGTTGAGAGGTGGGATGAACAGAAGGAGGGTAAACCTTGTCCACATTTGACATACCAGGTGACCATATAGAATTAGACCTCAACAAGTGATCCGAAAAGGCAGCCAAAGATGACTGTGAGAAAGGCCACCTTGGAGCATGTGGGTTCCAGGTTTGCAGAATGCACAGAAGGCAAGAGACAGAGCAGTGGTGACAATCAAGCACTCTCCTGGGTAGATAAACACTTGCCATGGAAAGTTACATGTGGAAATATGGTGTCTTTCCCTCCTGCCTAGTCCAAACCTAGACAAATCACAGCAGGGAGGGAAGAAAGGATATAGGAAAGCAGAGCATGCCAGGCACGGTGGCACAAGCCTATAATCCCAGCAGCCTTGGAGGCTGAGACAGGAGAATCTCGAGTTCAAAGCCAGCATCAGCAATGGTGAGACACTAAGCAACTCAGTGAGACCCTGTCTCTAAATAAAATACAAAATATGCCTGGGGATGTGGCTCAGTGGTCTACTGTCCCTGAGTTCAATCCCTGATACCCCCATCGCAACTTCCCCCCAAAAGAAAATAGAGAACTTCTGCATCTCTCCCTTTCCTTCCCTCATCCTGGTCTGCCTCTATACCTCACCCTATAACTCCACACCCATAGACCTAGAGCAACTAGAATATTAAGTCCATCCTGTGCTGGGGATTAAACCCATGGCCTTGTACATGCAATGCAAGCACTCTACCAACTGAGCTAAATCCCCAGCTCTGAACTGAACTTTATTAGTGTTTTGAGAGGTATCTCTCTACAAAGTGTCTACCCTGTTTCCATGAGTAGTCTGAGTTCTAGACTGTAGTCCCACCATGTATACTGTCTCCCTGTGTCAAAGCCAGATGCCAGAATATATTTTTAATTTTTCCCCCACTGGAAAACTAATATATCTTAAAAGAATAGTAAAAAGATGAGTTACAAGTAATAAGACCTAATGTAAGATTTCAAGTACACGAAATAATTCATAGCAGCATTACTAGTAACTGCCCAAAACTGGAATCAGCTCACTTATCTTATATTAGATATAACAAATGGTATCACAAACATATAATTAAATACTGCTCGACAATAAAACTAAATAATGATATATGCAACAAATTGGGTGGGTCTCCAGAAAATTATGCTGTGCAACAGAGCCAGTTCCTAAAGGATCCAATTTATATACCATTTTTTTAAAAATAGAGGGCAAAGTAGTAGCTGATGGAGATTAGGCATAGAGTGGAGATGGGGAAATAAAAGGGACAGAGTATGGTATAAGACAACATGAGAGATCTTTGTTCTGTTGGAACTCTTCAGGATTTTAACTGTGAGGGTAGATACATGAGCCTACACAGATGATAAAATTGTATAAAATTTAAGTTATTACAAATAGCAATAAGCAACATTAGTGGTTTATCTTAATTTAAATATCCTGGTGGCCATATGAGTTTTGCAAAATGTTACTATTAGGGAACACTGGGCATAGAATACAAGAACCCTGATTTATAATTCACACCTGCACATTAATATACAATTATCTCAATAAAAATTTCAATTACATTAAAATATAAAAATTATCTATTACTGCTCCCATAAATTGCTTTTTAAAAATCATTTATTTCTACAGAAACCAACAATTACTTCTAATTTCCTAAACCTAAACCTGGAATAATTCCACACTCTTCTGCTCTTCTCTGACTTTTATTGATCACTTATGTTTTCTAAACAGTATTTTTATATTCATTTCATTGGCATATTGATCTGCTCAAATACAGACTGAGTGCACTGAAAACCAAATTTGTTTTCTCATAGTTCTGGAGGCTGGAAGTCCAAGACACATTGTTCCTGCAGATACCAGCCAAGGTTCCCAACCCAAGGTTCCAAGAGGCTCTGCCCCCAATAGCTCTGCAGAGAAGTCCTGCCCAGGGACTCTGAGCAGAGACCATTTGGTCTGTTGAAACAGACATTGACCTGGATGACTCCTGAATAAACTCTGGTGTTTGTTTTATTTTGGAAGATTAGCATGTTTGCAGCCAAATAGCTCTATTGCCTCTTCCTGTTAAATCCAAGAAATCCAACAGCCTTGAAGATATTTTGTCTTATTTTGTCCCCTTCAGTTCAAACTGTAGGTTATTTATATAACTTAATAAATTCTTCCTGAAGTGTAGACAAAGTCTTGGTATCTTTAAAGTAGTCTTTCTCATCTTTGTAATATACTTAAATTTTCCCAAATCTTTAAATTCTGGTTCTTTTGTGTTAAAATTTCTTCTTCAAATCATCTCTCTCCTCTGACATTTTACTATAAGTAGCCAGCACTCTTTCAAAACTTTGCTTAGAAATCTCCTCATCTAAATATCCAGTGTCATTACTCACAAATTCTACCTTCCACAAAACATTAGCAAACAATTCAGCCAAGTGTTTTCCTACTTTGTAATATAAATACCCTTTCCTCCAGTTTCTAATATCATGTTCCTCTTTTCCATGTGAGATTTTACCAGAATTACATGTATTTCTAGCAGGCACCTCAGACCTCTTTCAGCCTCTATCCACTATCAAGTTCCAAAGCCACTTCTACATTTTTAGGTAGCAGTCATAAGAGCACCTCATTTCTTGGTATCAATCTCTCTCAGAGCTTAGGCTACCATAACAAAATACCATAGACCTGATGGTTTAAACATCAGAAGTGTGTTTCTCATGGTTTTGGAGAACAGAAGTCCAAAATGAAGCTTCCAAAAAACTGGATCTAATTCTGTGGCTCTTCTCTTGGCTTGGTAGTGGCTGCCATTTTGCTGCATGTTTACATGATCTCTTTGTGTGTGTGTGTGTGTGTGTGTGTGTGTGTGTGTACGCGCGTGTATACAGACAGTGGAGAAAGGAGATCTCTGCTCTCTTCCTTGCAATAGGATCCTATCAGATTAGGATCCCATCTTTATGAGTTTACTTAACCTAATTGCCTCCTAAAAGCTCTTTCTTAAAATATAAGCACCTTGAAACTTATGGTTTCAACACATACATTTTAAGGAGACACAATTCAGTCCATAGAAATCATTTCCCCCTGATGCATAATAGATTACTACAAATTTAGTGTCTTAAAATAACTCACATTTATCATCTCATAGTTTTCCTGGGTAAGTCTATGCATAGTCCTGTGCAAGCTACATCAAGACAATGGCTAGATTGAGTTCTTGAGGAGAGAGTCATCCAGGAATAAATCTACTTTCAATTTCACACAGGTGGTTGGCAGAAATTATTTCCTTTTGACTGTAGGACTAAGGATCTTTATTTTTTGCTGGTTGTTGGCCAGAGACCGTTCTCAGTATCTGGAGACCACCTGAGTTCCTCAAGACTGCCTTAATTCCTTTCCATGTGGCCCTGTCTAGAGCCTCCAGCAACAGAGCATGTTACTTCTTTTTTTTTAATTTTTTTTTTTTTAGTTGTTGATGGACCTTTGTTTTATTTGTATGTGGTGCTGAGAATTGAACCCAGTGCTTCACACATGTGAGGCAAGCACTCTACCACTGAGCCACAACCCCAGCCCACATGTTGTTTCTTAATGTCCATGAAAGGTGAAAGAAGGAATACACTAACAAGGTGTAGTCTTGTATAATTTAACAAATTAATAGGTTTGCCATTGTATCACCTTTAACATATAGTAACATCACAGGCATGAGGCGTTTTCGCCTTAGCCATAGCCTGGTGGTAAGAAGCAAGTCAGAAGTCCTGCCCTCACTTAAGAGGAGGGGATTACCCAGAGGTGTGACCTTGGGAAGGAACCATGGGAGCCATAGGAGAATGTATTCACCACATTCATGTAAAACATAAACCATATGTTAAAATTTGGGGAAAAAATAGAAGTAATACACCTACCCACCACAGAGAAAATCTCTATATCTTCTAATATAAATACATAAAATATGTAAGCATACGTATAAAAGAGGTTTGGTACTATAATATAATTTCGTAGTTTTTCCTGTTTTTAAGAACACGCTTCCTCCCTCAAATGATCTTGAAAATCTTGAATTTTAGTAACTGTAAAATATCTTGTTACATATACTAACATACGTATAGTCTCATTACTTAATACTTGTTTCTCATTATGTTATGAGACCCTGACAAACACCCTTATACATAAATATTAGACTTGTAAAATAATACTCTAAATGCATTTTAAATCTATAACTTAGAGGAAAAAATGGGGAGGATTTAGCTTCCCAATGTTGTACAGTCACTGTTTCAGTTCTCAGAATAGATTCCTAGTAATTTCTCTGCCTTTACTTTTGACATTTGCCCATCCTCTTGTTTTACATTTTACAGGTATATGGCCAAGTAATCATTACATTTATGCCTAGGGTAACGTAACCTTCCAAGAAACCAGATTGATTAAGATATCTTTTCTATGTTTCCCCCCTCTAGTAGGACCTCTCCAATGTAACACATTGTACTAAAATTATGTATTTATGTGTTTCTTTCCATATAAGATTATAACTTCCTTGAGGGTAAAGAGCATCTATCTCATTTTTGTATTTTTATCACCTAATGCAATATATGATGCAAAGTATTTTCTTAATAAATGAGCTAAAGTAAACTGTTAAGCTAAGTTAAAAAATGTATGCTATGAATGCATAATTTTTCTTAGCCATATACATTTTAAAATGTGATTTCCTTCCTTGACTGCATTAACAAAACTTAAAATTAAATCAAGATACTAGCCCCCCAGAAAAAGAAACATACCTCATTCAATATAAACACACTTAACCTTATATGTAACTCTTAAAAAAATGGAATGTCAATAAAAATTGAACTTGCAACAACTCTCCCCCACAAAAATGGTGATCAACCAAAGATAAATATTATTGTACATGTTTATGTAACTTAAGACTTACTATGATATATTAGAATCATTCTTATTCTATTTATAGAATGATTGAGATGATTATTATGAAGTTTGAAACAAAATCCAATGCATTACAGAAATGGAAAGCAATAAGATAGCATTTATTAAATGTCTACTTTGTAACAGATACAAGTACTACCTAAGGACCATTATGTCATTTTAATCCCTATGCAACCCCGGAGATAATGATTAGTAAATTAATTTTCTATCTGAGGTAACTTGCCCAGGATTTCCACAGCCAGTAAGTGACAGTCAAACCCCAACCCAGGATGGTCCAGTTTCAGAGCCAAGACTCTCCCAATTCTAAGAGACTTAGAAAATACCCTAGTTTTCAATTCACTACCAGCAATGTCATTCCCTGGTATATCAGGAAAAAAGAATAGTAATGACTAACAGCAGGCTCGAGGTGGAGGCCACACATCCATGGGAAATCAAGATTACTTGCCTTGTGCAGTTCGATTTAGTTTTCTGCCAAAAGTCATGCCAAAGCCTGACACAATGGAGATTTGTGCCTGGAGCCATTCATTCTCTGTCTGGAAATGCACATTAGCTGCATATTTTCCTTGGATATTCTAAAGTCACATCAGTCTCTGAACAGGGACTCAATCACTCAGAAGAAAATTATGTGAAAAGTAGAGTCAAGAAAAATCTGGGAGTGTGTTTCGATTTTAACATCTCAGAAAATTATCTACATATACATTTATAGAGTGCTTTTTCATATAAGAGCAATGTGGTAGAATACATAAACCATGTGTTTGAGTCAGATAAAATTAGAGATGGATATAATGAGTGTATTTCCCCAATTATTATGTTTGTATGAAATAGAATAGGCATCAATTACTGGTAATGATAGTGTATACACACATGCACACCCCTCCCCATATTTATCTCATAACCCCAAACCAATGCCCCCAGTTATTTTAACTATAAATTTATTTCCACATACAGTAAAATAAAGCACACTGTCTCACTAGCTCATCTGTGAAGTTGGAAGGAACCTGAACTGGGTTGATAATCTAGAAAAACTTTTGAGAAACTATCATCAGCCATTGTGAATATATTTGATTTACAATGTCTCTAGGAAAAAAAAAATCAAAACTTCTCTTCCTTCCTTATCCTGGAGCTCACTTACATCTTTTTTGCTCTAGTTTGAGAAATTACTCTCTTGATACTTCCTTTTAGAAAAGGATTGGCAATTAATAGCTCCTACATGTGAGATTCATTTTTCAGTTTCCATCCCTGTCTACTATTGTTCTTTAGATTCTTAATCCCCTTGCTCTTTCCTCATAGGTTCTCCTTATATATCTTTTTAATGATTCTTGACCTCCATTTTTTTTGGCAATAACATTCTAGTTTAAAATAACAGGCATCCTGTACTGACCTTGAACAACTCTTGTATCTTTCATGTAGTACATTTATATACTTCCTACTGAGCTGTTGGTCTAATTATTTTCATAATATTTCCTTTTCCAAATAGATTTATAATTCTGACTTGATTTCTCTATTTGTTCACCCAAAATCCAGACACTTATAAATAATTCTTTCCTGATAATTCTAGGCACATATAATCTTATTTCAGTAAGTAAATCGTGATGGTCATTAAATACTGCTAAACACCTTCCATCAAAGTTGGAATAGTCCCATAGTTTTAACTGAGAGGGAATTAATGATGACAGTTCTCAGAACACAGTTTGTGAGGACTGAGGCTTTCTGTACCCAGGAAATGATATATATTTGATAATTAGATTTCTGATTCTGATATTTTCTCACTAGAATGTTTTTGTCTGATGCAAGAGTACATATTATATACTGTACAGTAACATGAAACATAATACCATATAGCTAAGCATGGAGCAGTAATATAATTATTATAAAAATTTATACTTTATTCCCATAGAAAATCTGAAACATATTAAATACATACCTTTGTCCAAGGCACATCCTGCTATGGTCTCAGGACAGGAACCTAATGGAAAAAAATATATATATTCTTATTAATATACCTAATGTAATAAAAATACTGGGAAATACCAGTATAATAAAACTAAAACATGGTTTAAAGCTCAATCATTGGTCATAATGTATATCTACATATGAACTTCAAAAAGACATCCTATTTTTGATCTTTCTAACTGAAGTTCATTAACAAAAAGAACAGGATATAAATATTCTGTAATGCTTCTTGATTTGAACCCCTAAAATATCTCTATATTTTTATGTCTTAAAAGAAATTATATTTCCAGGAAGAAGCATAGAAGCAGATTTTGTTTCTGATACTCAAATGTCAGTGTCATGCAAAAACTCAGAATTATCTCTTTTCAAACATGCTACATGAATTATGCTATAAGAAGATGAAGAATCAGGTTAAACAGATTTTACAATAATAAAAGCTTTATAATATTTGCTCATCAAAAAGTGGCAGTGGAGCACCAATTAAAATGAACAGAGAATCATTTGCACAGTAATAACATTTCAAACTTGGAGGCAATGAATCTAGAGGGAAAGTGCAGATAATAGATTTAAATGTGTTCAAATGAACTTGGGTAATTTAGAAATCAAAAGGAAATAGAATCACGAGTTGCTGAACTAAAGCCCAATATTTTCATCATTTCCATTTTATTATTCTATTAGATTCCTAATTTTTAAGTGTGTTCAGAGAACCACCTCTATAAAGGCACAAATCTAGATCTGAAGATTCACATTGCAAATGGTAACACTAATTACAAGAACTTCAAATAAATGTTGAATGAATTCCCACTCATTTTGTTCATATTTTTTTGACATTTTATCTACCTAAAATATCCAGATGTTGGGAAACAAACCAGAAAATGTCAACTTCCTTTTTGTGATCTTTATTAGTACTTTCAAGTAAAACTTGATGGTGAATGGTAAAATCTATAAAGCAAAAATTTTAAAAAATATATTTTTCTTCCACAATTTACATTTAAAAACCTCAAAGAATTTTAGTTGTAGATGGTATCTGAGTGGATAATCAAGTAAATAGAATGCAAAATATCACCTGAGGGGTTTCCATTGTTACATGGAATGAAGAACTTTTAAGATATCAAGATACCAAGTGTCCTGGATAGAGGCGGTGGTGGTCCAGAAGGATGGGCATGTACACACATCCATGGTGTTCAGCCAAATTGCTTAAAAGGAGCTCTGTACACATACAAATGTATGTGTGTAAAGATAAACAAAAAAAATAGTCTAGCCCAATGTTTTTTGTTTTATGGACAAAACTAGAATTTCATGTGTCCTGGATTTGAACCTTGGTTCCTTGGACTATGCCAGCCCAGACTTTGAGTCATTGACATAAACTTGAGAGCCAGATTTTCACTTCCAATTAAGTTGTTGTGAATATTAAATGGGTTTCTACAAATGAGTTGCTTAGAACACTTTCCAAAACATAGTAAGTGGCCAAAAGATGCCAGCTATTAAAAACTACAAAATGTTGAAACGTAAAAATAGTTCTTCAAAAACATTAAATGATTTAGATTTATTTATATACCTTATTCATAACTGATATTTCTAAACTGCTATTCATCTGTCAGTTGAAAATTTTTTTTTTTTTTAAATTATGGTTATGTGTAAAATAATTGAGAAACTCAAGTATGGATGACAAACTTTATTCATGAATTTTGCATCAGAGAAATTGAAATAAAAATTCTTTTTATTTTATTGGAATAAGGCATTTAAAATGATTTCTAATAGCTGTAATTTTATGTTCTGGGTTTACTTGTGGTCTGGCATGACTAGAGGAACAGAAAATCTCCTCAAATGACAAGGAAACACTTAATGTTTTCCACAGGTCAAGCAAGAATCCAACTGTTTAATATCCATGGGGATACAAGTATGAAGCAAAGGGTTCTATAAAACTCTAGAGAGTCAGCATCACTGCCAGGCTAAAATAAATTCATCATGGAAACACATGGCACTACAAGGCCACAGCTGAACAGAAAGGAAATGGGTAAACCAGCTTAGAATATTTACATTTCTCTGGCCATGAGAAATAGTTGGTGCATTATAATTTGGATTAAAGTTGCTTGGTATGATTTTTCTGATAGACACATAAACCCTATCATGCGAATATTTTTGTAGGAAGAAAGGAAGGAGGAGGCACCCTTATTTTTTGAAGATTGGTTTAGTTCAACTGAATGTAGGCTAAACTTAAGAAGAAAAGAGACCGAAGAATGAACAAAAATGAACAAAGTAAAAACAAAGGAAATAAAGAAAAAAAATAACTGTACCCTCAGAAGAAAAAGTTGTTGTCCACCATATACTTGTTAACTACCCTGTGACTAGAAGCTCCTAGGTACCTGATGGTGGAGGTGGAGGCAGTGCCCACATCATATCATGGTTTTTCTCAGTGGTCCCCAACCAGGGTGCCTTCTGGCTGCTCCCTCCCACCACCATGCACATTTAGCAATAGAGGGTTATGCAGTGCCAAATGTCCATAGTGCATTGTGCTTTAAAATGCCTGTTGGATTTTTCAGGGGATGTGGAGTCCTCTCTCTTTCTCAACTCTTCACAAATCCTCCAAAATTATGGGATCATATCATCTGCTTAGAGTGAATCTTCCAGGAGAAAGGGGATTAACCTCTGGCAAGAATCCTAACAAGAGGATATTCTAGTTGCTAGTAACCTACCTAAACATTAACCAGCTACTACTATAGTCAGGATTAAACACAAGCTGTACAGTTACCAGTTACCACTCTTTTACCCTAGGCCAGTCTGAACCTGACATACAACTTAATTTCTGTTCTTTTACTCAAATGTTGTACCTCATCAGAAGATATTAGATTATATAATATTAGCTTCATTCTTTTTAAGAAGCCCTAAATTCAAAGACTGACATTATCCTACTTGAAGATGAAGTGACAGGTTATTTGCCTTATCATTATTAGAAATTTTACTTTACATCATAATTCAATAGGTAACAACCAAAAACCTTTTTAAATAAAGAAAAATGATTTAATCTTATTGTTTCGTTTTAAATTTGCAATAAAGTGACAACTACTATAAGCAAAACTAAGATATATTTCCATGGGAATTTATATAAAGGTAAAATATGTACCATGACTTGAACTAAAATTAATCCTTAAATACAGTATAGTGGTTATCACTTCATGTAAACTCAAGTGTAGTTCTGCACTGCTCACATTGTGCTCATTTGAAAACTTCACACTATCATAATACAAGAGCATTTAACCTATGAAATATGAATGCTTTCTTAATATTGATTTAATGGGATTTACAACCTCAAAAAAACAGGCAGGCCATGTTTCTATTTGCTGATTGTCTCTAAGGGTCTGTGCCAAGATCAAATATCTGTGGGAAAATTTAATTCCTTAAAATAATTAACTAATTCCAGATAAATTTATATAGCTAAAAGCAGTGAATTCAGGAAAGAAAGAGAAAGGAGGTCAGGCAATATTTGGAAATAAGATATTTTAAAAGATAATTAAGTTAAAATGATGG
This sequence comes from Urocitellus parryii, assembly GCF_045843805.1. NCBI lineage: Eukaryota > Metazoa > Chordata > Mammalia > Rodentia > Sciuridae > Urocitellus > Urocitellus parryii. The sequence goes on from NC_135534.1 coordinate 152,757,281, forward strand.
CACTAGTGTACATCCTAATCCATGTGACTAGAGCCCTTAAAAGAAGAGGTTAGGACTCAGAGATAGGAGAAGGCTGAAGAAGTTTTGTTTGTTATTACTGTGGCTTAAAAGAGAGGTCTATATTTAGAGCAAAGTTGGAAAAGGTCAAGTATGCACCCCAATGTCATAGGACCTATAAAACATTCTGAAATTTTGACTAGAAGAGCTGTTCTTACAAAGTAGATCTAAGACAACAATTACTTCATAACAACAGAATCACTATTTTAGGCCCAAATAAAATGATCATCAGAATGATTCATTCTTTTTATGCCCAACATGCAAACTTTAGTCAAGGTACTCTTCTCTTGGGGCTGGGGATATGGCTCAAGCGGTAGCGCGCTCGCCTGGCATGTGTGCCACCCGGGTTCGATCTTCAGCATTACATACAAAGATGTTGTGTTCGCCGAGAACTAAAAAATAAATATTAAAAAAATTCTCTCTCTCTAAAAAAAAGATACTCTTCTCTTTATTAACTATTATATTTGATAAATTTGGTTATACTATGTATGTATATTTAGTACAAGTGTATATATTATATATGTACATATTGCATATTGTATAAACATATATGTAACTTCCAGGGATACACATGAGAACAATATTGTATCATTCCTTACTATTTATTTAAAGTTGTCCAGTACTTGCTAAGGCATGCATAGTGCATATAGGTAGAGGCTGCATTTAAAAAATATTTCTGGTGCTTCATTCATATTATAGAGAATAATTTTGTCATTTATGGTAAAATTGGCTGTATCCATTCCCTTAACTGTAATGGAATTAACCATATCACACAAGTCAAGCTTATAAGTCATCAAGCTTATCATAGAAGCCTTTCTCCAGATCAAATCATTTTCCCCTATAAATGCTGTCAGAAGATCATAACACCATGTAGTAGAGTTATTCTATATCACTTTCTTTAAATATTGTCTTTAAAGCAACTTAGTTTTTATCCCTATTGATACATGGCCCAGTACCGTGCCCCCCCCCAAAAAAAAATAACTCCCTACTCATGTATGGTCAATCTCAGTAGATATTGCTGCATTCCAATGAAGGATGCAATACATAATATGTAATTTGAATTTAAGAGATCAAATATAGCTGTTATTTAAAATAATTTCTTTGTGTATGCTTGTTATAAAACAAGACATGCTTGTGAACAAAGATTTAGAAACACATACAAAATCATGATGTGCAACATTTTTCTGTCATAAAAATATGGTGACAATGAGTAATTAGTGAATAAATAACTAAGTATCAAAAACAGTGCATTTAAATTTTAAGGAGAAACTAGACATTTTAATATGCTGTTATTGTGGACTCTATCATGTCCCCCCAAATCGTATGTTGAAGTCCTAACTCTCTGTACGTTAGAATGTTGAGTATATGTGGAGATAAAGTCTTTTAAAAGGTAATTAATTTAAAATGATGTCTTTGGCATGGGCCCTAATCCAAAATCTCTGGTAGTTGAAAGAGGAGAAGATTAGGACAATTACACCACAGGAGGAAAGACCATAAAACAACAACATAAAACCAACCAAGCAAACAACAACAACAACAACAAATAAAAAACAAGAAAAAAAAACAAAACAAAGAGGAGATGACCATCCACAAGCTAAGGAGAGAGGCACTCAGAAATAATTAACTCTGCTGACATCTTTATTTTGGACATTTATTCCCCAGAATCATATGAAAATAAATTTCTGTTCTTTTAGTTGCCCAGGGTGTGACACTTTGTTTTGGATGTCCTAGCACATGACAATAGCTGATAATTCCCAATGTTAGAGTGCAGATCTAAAAAAATTAAAAAATGAATAAAAAATGTGACAGGTATATTTATCTTCAGTGTTCTCCCATTTTACATCTGAAATTTATCCTTCTGTTTCATGAGCTCCTTATAGACAATGCACTCTTGATGCTCCCAGGATTCAGAGGGTTTTCATTCAATGGATAGTCTTCCCTGCCCTGCCTCTCCAGAAGTACTCTCAGAGTGTCAAAGCACACTGCTCCTGACCTAGAGACTTTAATTGTTCAGAACACCTTGGTGTGTATCAGTCTTTGAAGGTATTTATCTATACAAAGTAAATAATACCCAATTTATATAGCAAATCTTTTGTGTTGTTTTGACTTGTTTTGATAGTAATGAGCAGGTGTGAAGAAATTGCCATCTTCGCTTATTGCTGGTGGCAGCATAAATTGGAAAGCAATTTGCCAGCACGTATCAAAGTCTTAACAATATTTGCTCCTGCCAGACATGATGGTGCATGCCTGTAACCCCAGCTATCCAGGAGGCTGGGGCAGAAGGATTGGGAGTTCTTGAACAGCCTGGACAATTTAGACACCTTCTCAAAATAAAAACCCAAAAGGGCTGAGGATGTAGCTCCATGACAGAGGAGAACTGGGTCCATGCCCTAGTACCATACACAAAAAATTTGCTCTCTTTTACCAGTTATTTCATCTCTGAGAATGACTAAAAAGGATATATTCACAAAGGTATTTATGAACTCTGATAATCCATTTCAGTACTATTTATGCTATCTCCATTACCTCCAAAAGAAATAAGCTAAATGTCTTAGATTAGATAAACTGTGCTGCTCCCATAGCACATAGGAAGTATGGAGCTTTTATTTGTAATCTGTGTTTCCAAAGATAATTCAATGGCACAAGAGTATCAATGAATTTTACAACTTTAGATGAACAGATAGGATATAAAAGGATTCCACTGTATAAATCTATGCCAAGAAATCCAGGAATTCTGTTTACTCTCTTATCCTTCTTCCTTCCTCCTCTGTCCCCACCTTAAAATATATATATATATATATATATATATATATATTAAATATATATTAATATATAAAATATATATTTAATTTGTCAGAGAGGAAAAACATTCCATATTCTCAGAAGTAGATATAAATTCTAAGGGGTTTTCAGCATCAGTTCATCATCTTAACAGGGGCAAGAGAAAAAGAATCTGTGAATACAAGGTGGTAACTGCTTTGCTCTTGAAGTGACCTGCCTCTATTACATCCACAGAGACTGGCATTAATGACATGCAATTACAACTCTTCCTTTCTCATTTGGAGGATCAAAAGGTAATCTTCCTTAATTCCTTAACAGAAGTATCACAAAGTGTCACACGGCATAAGACATGAAGAATAAAGAATGTGCCCCACTCTGCTCCATCCCCTTGTTATAGGTTATGGAATATTTTAAACCTTATTGTATGATGATTTCCAAGTGAGAATTCAGCAATTTTAGAATTTTCAGAAATTAAAAAAGCATTATATAGGGCACATGGTCAGAAATGTCAATTTTTATTCCTGGGGCTAGACTGATACCAGGCTGCCTAGAACATTCCATCACCTGATTCATTTTATAAACTGTGAACAGATAGGTACAAAACCCTTTGGGTCTAGTACACAGAAAAGATCTTGGATGAAAATACTTTTTGGTGGTGATTTTCTTCATTTTGTATTTTTTTTCCTACAATGAGAATATATTACTTTTAAAAACAGGATCAATATTTTATTTCACAAGTGTAAGGTGATAACCTTCTATAAACATGAGAAATAAGCAGGACCCACCAAGGTGAGTGGCCAACTAATCTGCTTTGCTCAGAGTAAGTTGCCCTGGTGATACCATGGACATCAGGAGTTAGGGACATTCGCTCACTGTGTGCCCCACAGCTGCCCTACTTTGAATCAACACATGGTACTTTATTCTTCATTATCATTAAAACACTTAAAGACTGACTTCCATTTCATTTCCCTAGAGCAAAATTTATCTAACAATCCATTTTCCCAAATTTCAAATCTGTGGGGCTGGGAGACAGAGTGTGCATGTGTGTGTGCATACATGTGCACACATGCACTTTGAAGTGACCTGCCTCTATTATACCCATAGAGTGAAACAAAATATGCTTACATACATACACATACACTTCTCAGAAAATTAAGTCCCTTTAAGAAATTCTTTTTGTCCAAAACCAGGCAAAGGGGTTGCCACCTGTAATCTGTTATCCCAGCAACTGGAAGATTGACGCAGGTGGATCACAAATTTAAGGTCAGCCTTGGCAATCTAATGATGCCCTAAACAACTTAGCAAGACTCTGTCTCAAATTGGAAAAAAAAAAATTAAAAAGGGCTGGGGAGGTTGCTCCTTTGTCAAGTACCCCTGGGGCGTTTAATTCTCAGTACACATACACACAGTAATAATAATAATAATTTCTTCCCAAATAATAGAGCACTGGTGGAAATACAAATTTGTTTTAAAACAGTGTGATGACTTGGGATCTGTTTCCTAGTGTTTGAGCACTAGGTCTATCATTTATTAAACTGAGTTCTTGGGTAAACCATTTTTTCCTGACCGGAGATTATGATTGAATAACCTCATCGTGAATATTATCAAATTCAATAGCCAACTAAGCCCACTCACCTGAATACTCTACTTACAAAATTTTATTTCTATATAGGAGCTACTAGTTATATTTAAATAACGAAATGCCTGAAAATATAATAGAAGAACTCCAAAAGAATCTTTGAGAGGGTTTTTTTTAAGATTCCCAGTAAATGCAAACACAACAGCATACCAAAGCCTAAATATATTTCTTTTGTGTACCTATTGTGAATCTGGCAAACTTGAAGAACTATTAATCATGATATCCTTTTCCTGATAGAATCTCATAAACACTTGCTCTTAAAAACAAACAACAGAAACAAAATAATAGTGGAATTAATATGGATCAATGGTGGCATTGACAGCATTCTTAGTTTGCACATCATTATTGGGAATGCAGCATTAGCATCTTGCAAGGAGGCAGGAAGGAGGAAATGGGTACCTCATTATTTCTGAGAGCTGGACTTGAGCACAGGTTTGGAGATTTGAATGCTCCATTATCATCAGTCAATAATAGGCATTTATGTACCTGTCACTCCACAAGATCATCAACTAATTACATTAATAATCGGATCCCATTTTACTTTGTCTTTTAATTTTAACCACAGAGAGTCTTATCCATGAAGGTCACTTGCTTTATGGTACTGCTGACACAGACACATCATAATTAATACTTTAGTTAAAATATTTCTCTGAAGCTGAAGGACTGGGTCCTTGTGAATTTTAACACATGCTTTTTGAGAAGAAGGAGACCAGGGTCTGAAATTCTAGTTTTGTCTGAAACTCTCTGGCTTTGGGCAAGTCATTTAACCTGTTTGACCCAATTCCTTTCTCCTAGGTGGAAATAATTAGAATTATAATCTAAGGAGTTATTTATCTTTGAAAGGACGCTATACATAAACTTTCTTTTGATGGGAAGAATGGTTAAATAAGATACAGAGGCTAGAATTCTCTAAACAGAATTTTATTCTCAACCAAAATATTGTTCATTCTATTATAGATTATCCAAAAAGTGAGCTCTGCTTACATCATCCTCCCACTAAGGTTCTCCAACAGCTTCACATCCCCTTGGTTAATTTATGAACTTCTTGATATAGGCATTTCATGAAGCTACTGCCTGAATCAGGCATCTCATCTCTATTCAGTTATATCATCAGTCCGTTCCCAGAAACCCAAATCCTTTGCTGTTCACTGAATATTCTATCTTCACTCTCTGTGTGTTTTCTACATTCTTTTCCCAATTCTCTTTCTTTCTAAAACACCACAATTGCTACTCTGTACTGCAATTTCTGCTTTACTGGTGAACCTCTTTCAAAACTTTTGTCAGTTCTTACACAGAAAGGGCTTTGCTTTTTGATTTGTTGTATCCAGAGCACCTAGCATGATGCCTGGCATGTAAAAAGCACTCAGAAAATATTTTCAGAATGGATGAACAAAAGAATAAACAATAGGTTTCTTAGTAAAATTTATGATTCGTCTCTCTTTTGTGTGTACCGAGTCCAAAAATATAGTCCACTCCTCTCTGAGCATGATAGTTTAATAACCTTATGAGCCATACTGTGTTAGGATAAAGATGGTGACTTTCACTGGACTTTCCCTTTTCTTTAAAATTATTTTTTTCCAAAAACTTAAAGTGAAAACAAAAAGGAAGAGCAATATAGCCTGGTAAAACACCATTTATATCTTCTTTCCAACTACTGTTCACTTCCACTTCATAGCACCCCAGACAGTGGATCTCATTCTAAACTAGATAATAGCCAGCTAATTTTATGCACACATATTCCAAATAGTCAGTACATACTTTCTCGTTGAAAGGCATAAATTCAAGGAATCAGTTTTCTAGTCATTATCTAAAAATACTTTTTAAATTGAGCATCCACGTGAGGCTAGTCAGGACACCACTAAAGATGAGCTTTACAAATACATAGCTTGCCAGGTACAAGTTCACATTTTTCAAACACATGTACTGCCATAGCTTACCAGTATTATAATAAGAACATTGGAACTGAAAGTCAAATGCCACAAAGACTATACTCTCTGTACTTCAGATCTTCTGTGAAATTAGATGATCGAAATAGATATTTAACTTTCTAAGTCTAGAATACACAATTAGACAAGAAAAAATATTTTACAATAACTGGAACCATTTTCCTATAATGCATTCCAAAAACACATACAATCACATATGTATGTATGGACACACACATAGACCTGAATGTCTAACTGCCAAAATAAATAAATAAATAAACTTGAGATAAAAATGGTTCGCCCCTGAACAATATGATCTTAACTTCCATGTCCAGAAGACTTCTACATAGTCCCTATTCCTAGATACTTCTTTATTATCTCGACAAACTTCCACATTTTTTTAGATCTCTATTTGAGTACCTATCTTCAGAAGTATTTTCTAACTCCCAGTAGTTATTTGATGGTTTTTTTCCCCTAGGAATTTTCATAATATCCTACTATTATAGTATGTGTATATATGTGAGAGAGAACATGGCATGGTATGTATTTCAGTAAAGACTTCCTGAATATCATAATATGTAATGTCTTACATATATCTAAGACACACACTTTTTTTTTTAAGCACTGGGGATTGAATCCAGGGGCACTGTACCTCTGAGTTATATCCCACACCTATGTTATTTATTTCTTTAAGATAGGTTCAAGCTAAGCTGTCCGGGCTAGCCTCCAACTTCTGATGCTTTTGCGTCAGCCTTCTGAGCACCCAAATTTACAGAGATGTGCCACCATGCCAGTCTGTCTTATATGTATCTTAAAACCATAATTAAAGCTATAGTTTAAATGACAGATGAAATGGAAATTCTTAGAATTTCCAACACCATCAAATCACTTGATCACAACTTTCACTGCTGAGCTTGTTCACTAATTCATAGGCTATCTTTGGAAGGAACACATTTATATTTCAAAAGTTATAAATTTAATTGGGGAAAATGAAAACAATGCTTTCTATACTTCTCATTTAGCAGATCAATAAACTAGGTTAAGAAAAGTTGAGGAACTTTCCCTGGCTTCCACAGAGCATTAGTAGCAGACCTAAAACTGGGCTCCTCTGCTCTGAACTATAAGTCCAGTAATCATTTCATATGATTGTGCTGTCCCTGGGCAAGAACTTTTGCAAGGAGAATGGGTTAGTCAGCTTTTCACTACTGTGACCAAAATGCTAGAACAGTTTACAGGAGGAATCGTTTATGTGGGACTCATGCTGGAAGGGTGTGGAAGAAGAAAACTGTAGAGCTCAGGACAGCCAAAAAGCAGAGTAAGAGACATATCAAGGCCCCAGGACAAAATAAAAACCTCAGAGGCACATCTCTAGTAACCTACCTCCTCTAGCCACTCACTGCCAACAATTACCACCCAATACAATAGTCCTATCAAATTATTATTTGCATTGAAAGTACTAATCAACTGATTATGTTACAGCTCTCATAATCTAACCATTGGACTGTAAACATTCTGAACATTCCTGCATTGTCTAACATGAGCTTTTGGGGGATACCTTATACACAAACTATAGCACAGCATAACTAGATCTAAGCAATTCATGTGGAATATAAAGACAAAAGTTTGACTCATGAGTTTCACTTCCTTAATTGGGATGCTCAATAAAATTCTCAGATTACAAAACTTCATTATATAACAAACGATTCATAATTTGAAATCGAAATGCTATTTTGAATATTCAGGAAATCCTCACAAGGTAATCATTTGTGTGTGTGTGTGTGTGTGTGTGTGTGTGTGTGTGGTCAATATATCTACTTCTATGGAATTTACCTTGCTTACTGCTATTTAACTGGTACATAATTTATAAATACCTATTGACTAACATAGTGGTTAGTTCACAAGACCCAAAATATGAAGTCAAATATTTTAAATACATAAAGGTAAATAACCAAGTCATCATGGAACTTATCATTTAATGTTGATATGTACACTTCATCATTTTGTTTAAATTATTCCTATGTTACTGGGGATGATTTCAGATGATTTCTCATGCAACAGTGATTCCTAAAGGTTATTTCTAAAAGAACAGATGTTGATTTTAGACTGTGTGTATGTTATATTCTTAAATGATGCTTTTGCCCATTTTAGGATACATGAATTTTGTATATTTCCTTTTAGTGAGTTTTTAAAATAGGCATATTTTAATGTGTGATGAGAAGAAAATTTTCATTTCTCTTGCATGAATTATCTGAGCTAATAATTTAACTAGAAGGAATAGAATCAATCTTTTCATTAGGTTTCTCCTTTCAACACAAGCTTTGTCAGCCTACGGAGTCATGACGAGTAATCCTTTATATGTCAGCGTACACTATTCTTCCTGATGAACTCACAAATTACAAGGCAATGTGAAAAGATGACACTGGGAATATTGAGGAATAGTTGGGAAGGAATCCATGATTAAACAAAGATTTACGTTTTTAATATAATGTTATCAAACTGATAATGTGGAATAAAATAGAGTTGGATAATCCAAGGAAATCCCAATATAGAGGCACAAGGAAACTATCTCATAACCTGTGATGTCTCCCCTGCCTTCTGCTACAGAGCCTTATTTCATTATATCTTGCCAAGGATTAGGGTGCAATCAAATCATTTTCACTTTAAGCTAAGGTAATTATTATTATTTTTTGCCTGCTTCCTTCCCACCCACCCTACCTTTCTTTGTTGTTGTTGTTTAAACATGGTTTATTCAAGAGTAAAATGAACCAAAGCATTTATCAGCTCAGTGCATTCACAAGTAATGCTTAAGGCAACTGATCAAGACTGAAGGCATAGGTTAGCTGCAAAACCATTAGTGATTCTGAATATTAGAATAAAAACTCTTGTTGAGTCTGTGATAAAGCTGAACAATAAATGTAGAAGTCACAAAATAAGACAATTTAATTTACATTAAAATGACATTAGATACTCACAGAAAACTAAAAGGAGTACAAAAGTTTCCTATAAGATGACCATAGCCATATTGCTATTCATGAACCCAAAAGTAAAATTTATTATTTTTTGATATGTAATGCATTTACTTTTAAGGGTCATATCAGAAATAGGAAACTACAACATTTAGAAAATATTCTTTCTAGTTCTGAAGCTTTGACATATCAGAGAAACATCTATAATTTATAGAATATATTATAGAAAAATTAAAAGTGTATATTAGAGGAGAAATTTGGTGACATAAATTTAAGTTTGCAATACTTTATTTTTTTTTCAATATGCTTTTTATTGGGCAGAACATTATCATTGATTTTTTTTAAAAAATAAATGACAGTGGAATGCATTACAATTCTTATTACATGTATAGAGAACAATTTTTCATATCTCTGGTTATATATAAAGTATGTTGACACCAATTTGTGTCTTCATACATGTACTTTGGATGATGATGTCTATCACATTCCACCATCCTTGCTAATCCCCTTCCCTCTTCCTTTCCCTCCCACCCCTCTGCCTATCTAGAATTCATTATGTTTTTAAGTGTCAATAAACATAACCACAGTAAACAGTTTAATGGAAAATTATTCTTTAATTTGAATCTTTCATTCTAGAATTACTATTTCACTGCTTGCTTTGTTCCTGATTTACAAATTTCCTTCCAAAGCTAGCAACCTTTCATAAAGGATCTCTGAACTCAGACCCATTAAACTATCATGAAATATCTTATTTCAAGAATTTTTAATTAAGAGATCAATAACCTAACAGACCATATCAACTCATTCAAAGTAATTACTAAATATTGCTTCATTAATAGAGCTATGCTAGCTTAAAATTCAAACAAAATTTCAATGTCAATCAAAACATATTGCCTGTATATGTATATTGCATTTAAAAAATATTATCTTTTCTAAGTTTTATTGACAATATCTTTATGGTTCTGACAGGGTTTGGTATGGACAGAGTTTGGATGAACATAGGTTCTATAACCCACATAATTTAGTGAAAAACATGTTTTGGAGAAGGAACTCTAGTCCAGCCTCCTTTGGATAATATAATCGTATATATAATTTTTGGCTATTACATAATACCAGAAAGAACCCATAAAATAAGTATCAACAAAAATGGGAAATAGTGAGGCCCTGGGTTCACCCCCTGGCTATAAAGAAAAAAGGAGAGTAAGAAAGAAATAGCATATTTCTACTCAATATTAATAGAAAACAACATTGAAGTGAAAAAGTTTCTTTTATAGTAATAATAACTGTAGAAAAAAATAAGAGAAATAAAAATTCACCACCCAGGAAATAAGATAGTAATACTTGTAGCAGGAAAGTTTCACCAATGAAAACTAAAATTATTTGGTGATGCAGGAAATTTGATTAATCCCAAAGTATCTCTCCAAATATATTTATAAGCTATAAAGGAAAAAAAATATTAAATAGAGTGAAAAGACAGTACATGTTATCATAATCAAGTATATTTTCACAGGTAAAAAAAATCAGTATCATGTACCCTCTATATGACATACTGAGAAGGACACCATATTATATTTGTGGTTTTCTTGATGAAGATGCATAGCCTGAACCTATTGCCAAAACATCACATAGTTCAAAATGAGAGTCACTGTACAAAATAATAAGAACTCATTAAATATTTCAAGGTCATAAAAGTTAACAAAGGACTTGGTAATTGTCACAAACTAGCAGAAACTAAAGAAACAAAACAAAATCTGGTATAGTAGTTTTGGTCCTGGAAAAAGGATATTCATGGAAAAATTTGTGGAATTTCAATAAGGTTTATAGTTTATTTAACATTGTGCTATCGTTTCTTATTTAATTGTACTAAGAAATTTAATTATGACTTTATCAGCTGTTAACAGTAGAGAAGGCAAGATAACAGGTATAAATTCTTGGCAACTTTTTAAATAAATTTTCTGTTAATTTTTCAAAATATTTTGAAGTTAACAAAGTAGATAATAATATAAATGAAAGCAACAAACTCAAAAACTTTCTGAGTAGCTATGAAACTTCCAGTGTTGCCATTTTGCTAATTTTATAATTATTCATATGCTTTTTGGCCTGTAAATAAATTGACGAAAAAACATTACTTCTCCATATTGCATTATCAATATGAAAGCTAATTATTTTAAGCCTGTTTTCTATTATCATATTTATCAGTCTTGGGGGTAGAGAGAGAAGAGGGGAGGGGAGGGGAGGGGAGGGGGGATAGTAGAGGATAGGAAAGGCAGCAGAATACAACAGACATGAGTTTATCAATATGTAAAGCAATGAAGTGTAACTGATGTGATTCTGCAAGCTGTATACGGGGTAAAATGGGAGTTCATAACCCGCTTGAATCAAAATGTGAATATAATATGATATATCAAGAACTATGTAATGTTTTGAACAACCAACATTAAAAAAATAAAATAATAAAAAAAAACTTATCTATGCTAGCATTTCACTTGAGACATTTATTGATTGCCACTACATGCCATGCAGCTAAGACCACAAAAGATGATTACAATGACTATCTGCATATACTAATGAAATCTAGAAAAAAAGCTTATGCCATTTATGTCTTAAACATCTACCCTAAATAATTTGTGAGTTAAAAATTTTTGAGGGTTATTAATGCATAGCATACATTTCATGATTACATTCATGATTGAAAATTTTATCAGTGCCATTAAAAAAAAATCAAGAACCTGAAGAATTGTGTTGTCACTGAGTTTGTCTATAATAGCATGAAAACACATAAGACGATGGGTACAGGGAAGGATCACATCACAAACGTTTGTGAAGATGAATTTTAAACCTAGGAAATAGCAAGTGAGCAGCTCAATAGAATGCTGCAGGCAGAGAAGCAAAGTGGGAAATCCCTGGCTGGCAGAAGCAACACAAGGGGTATTTTAAAATCATTTGCAGTTGGGCAGCAGTCCTAGAGATTCCTCATACTAATTTTATTAACTTCATGTTCTAAATTACAAAATCATTTTATATTTTCCTTACTTAACTAAACTAGATTATTTTATATGATATTTGACTTCAAAAATAGGGACAAATACTGCTGTATTGTTTGTGGACACTGTTAGCAGTACAGTGGTTGGTGGTAGAGTGCCACTTCACCAAGCTCCAAATGCTCATCTGTTAGCTTTGGGGCAAATGTCCAATTTCCTTATGCTCTTTGAGACTGACTGTCACTTTTAGCATGCAAAACGTTGAAACTGATATGTTGTGACCCTTCTGTATTATGGGTAAATAACAAGATTGACAACAAAAATAAATGTTAAGATTTAGAAGTTAGCATTTCTACTGCATGTAAAACAGTCAAATCCTTTATTGTCCAAAATTTAATTAATTTGTCAATTTTCTTTTGTCACAGTTTACCTCACATTGTCTCTTCTAAATATATCATTTTAATTAAGTGTTAGATAAGATTCAGGGGAAAATAAAAGGATTGTAGAAGGAGGTTGAAAAAATACCAGGTGGAAGGATTTAAGATACCTAATAAAGATGGATAAGAGAAAAGAGGATTAAAAAAAACCTTGGGAATCAATAAAGAAAAAGGTGAAAGACCTCTACAATGAAAATTATAGAAAACTAAAGAAAAAAATTAATTCCATCTTAGATTATGGAAAGATTTACCTTTTTCTTGGATAGGCAGAATTAATATTGTTAAAATGACCATACCACCAAAAGCTATATACAGAATCAATGTAATCCCAATCAAAATCCCAATGACATTCCTCATAGAAATAGAAAAAGCAGTCATGAAATTTATCTGGAAAAATAAGAGACCCAGAATAGCTTCTTTAGCAAGAAGAATGAAGCAGATGGCATCACTATACCAGAACTTAAACTATACTACAGAGCAACAGTAACAAAAACAGCATGATATTGGCATCAAAATAGACTGGTAGATCAATGGTACAGAATAGAGGACATAGAGGCTAACCCACATAATTACAGTTATGTTATATTTGACAAAGGCACCAAAAACATTCATTGGAGAAAAGACAGCCTCTTCAATAAATGGTGCTGGGAAAATTGGAAATCCATATGCAACAAAATGAAATTAAACCCCTATCTCTCATGATAAACAAAATTCAATTCAAAGTAGATTAGGGACTTAGGAATTAAACCAGAGACACTGTGTCTATTAGAAAAAAGAAGTAGGCCCAAATTTCCATCTCCATCATGTTGATTTAGGTCCGAACTTCCTTAATAATACTCCTATAGTGTAAGAATTAATATCAAGAATCAATAAATAGGATGGATTCAAACTAAAAAGCTTCTTCTCAGCAAAGGAAATAATCAGTGAGGTGAATAGAGAGCCTACTAATTGGGAACAAATTCTTACCACATGCATGTCAGATAGGGCACTGATCTCTAGAATATATAAAGTACTCAAAAATCTTAACAAAAAACAAATAACCCAATCAATAAAAGAACTGAACAGACAATTCTCAAAAGAAGATATAAAATCAATCAGTATATGAAAAAATGTTCATCATCTCTAGCAATTAGAGAAATGCAAATCAAAACTACTCTAAGATATCATCTCACTCTGGTCAGAATAGCAGCTATTATGAAGACAAACAACAATAAGTGTTGGCCAGGATGTGGGGGAATAAGGCGCACTCATACACTGCTGGTGAGACTGCAAATTGGTGTAGCCAATATGGAAAGCATTATGGAGATTCCTTGGGAAACTGGGAATGGAACCACCATTTGACCCAGCTATCCCTCTCCTCAGTCTATAACCCAAAGGACTTAAAAACATCATACTACAGGGACACAGTCACATCAATGTTTATAGCAGCACATTTCACAATAGCTAAATTGTGGAACCAACCTAGATGCTCTTCAGTAGATGAATGGATAAACAAGATGTGCTATATATACATAATGGAATATTATTCAGCATTAAAATAGAATAAAATCATGGCATTTGAAAGTAAATGGATGGAGCTGGAGAATAAAATGCCGAGTGAAATTAGCCATTCCCCAAAAAACAAATGCCAAATTATTTATTGATTTAAGGATACTGATTCATAATATGCTGTGGGGGCCTGGGGATGGAAGGATTAAATGAACACTAGATAGGGCAAAGGGGAAAGGGGGAGAGAATGGGAGTAGGAACGATGGTGGGATGCAATGGTCATCATTACCCTAAGTACATGTATGAAGACACGAAGGATGTGACTCTACTTTGTGTACAATCAGAGATATGAAAAATTGTGCTCTATATGTGTAATATGAATTGTAATGCATTCTGTTGTCAAATATAACAAATTAAAATTTCAAAAAATTTAAAAAATAAAGAAAAAAATGTCAAAGACATAGTAAAGATTAAAGATCCACAGAATATTACAAAAAAGTCAGAAAATTTAAATTTGAACAATCACTTTTATAATTAGCAGAAATTTATAATATAAAGCACAATAAACAATGACATTATAATTTTTTCTAAAGTGCCTTTCATTCCTTTCATTATTTTATATACATTATAGTTTATAAAAGAATAAAACTTGGTATAGTTTTGTCTTGTCTTGTTTTTTTTAAGCAGTACTAGAGATGGAATCCAAGGCTTTGCACAGGCTAGGCAAACACACCACCAATGAGCTACATGCCCCCTTTTGAAATTTTGTTTTATATTGAGATAGATATCATTAAATTGTATAGGCTGGCCTTGAACCTGTGATTCTCTTGTCTTAGACTCCCTAGCAGCTAGAATTTTAGCTACATACTCAGTCCTGGATATGTTTTTTTTATCACAGAAGGATCCCATTAAAAAATGTTATAACATAGCTCTTTCCCTAAGAGGTTGCAAGAGATATTTTAATTCCATAGATAATATGAAATATTAACCTGATACAACAGAAAAAAAACATTTTGTTAAAGTGGAAGAGGTACAAGAAAAGGCCAAATAACCACTGAGTGGGCTCCACCTGGTTTATACCGTTATAAGCAGTGTGATGACCAAATTCCGCCTCATTTTAAATACATAATTTTTTCCACCTGAAGCTAATGTCAATTATCAAATGAGGTGCTTAAACAACTACTTAACTCTTCTTTCACATTCATCATCTGGAGTCAAAATTGGATCTAAAGGGGAAAGTAGAAGAAGAATCCTCTATTTAGTCATGGTTATAGTTTTTACTCAAAAAACTGCAATGATTCTTTAAAGCTTAAATAAATTGATTCAAATTCCTTAGCAGAGTTTATTTCCATATTCCATTACCTAGAACACAGCTGACATAGAAAAGGTGCTTAATAAATATTTTCTGCCTGGCTGGCTGGATGCCATGGCTGTCTTAATTTGACTTACATTTAGCATTTAATGTAAACTACTTTGTGTTGTTTATATTTTTATGGCTCTCTATATTCTTTCTAAAAAGGAATTGCATACCAAAACATTTCAGTTACAAGGGCATCTATTCCTGGTAGAGAAAGCTCTTATAAAAAAAAACCAAAAAATGAGACTCAAAGAAGAGTGACTCAGTCTGTTGACAAGTTTCCACAGTATAGAGCCATCCAAAAGATTTTGTGTATATCTAACCAAATGTGGGGACAGTATTGAACATTATAGTTCATGAAGCAAAAATAAAACCAAATAAATGGTGTGATCCCAAATAGTTAATTTTTCTGCACCCTTTTCTCTATTTGCAAGGCCAAGACCATCAACTGAGGGTGAAATATTCAACAAGTAATGTAGCAATTAAAATCTTTTAATTCAAGTTAGAATATATCACAAATGGAATCAAATTTAAGGTGAACAAAACCATTCTGGTTGCTAAAATCTCTTAACAAAACAAATTTTCTGGATGAACTTCAATTCTATTCTCACCTTCAAACACACAGGTTGAGCATGTGAGTGGATATTTTATTTTTTATTTGAGGAACTACTAAAGGAACACAAGCAATTTCTCAACTTCAAAGGTTTAAAGATTGTCTTAGCTAGCCAGAACTTCTTTCTAAAATGTTCAGAATTTTTTTTTTTCTTCTTCTGATTTTAATGTAGTGGCAGGGATATCAAGCTTGCAATCTTGAATATTTTCTGTCCTTAGACTTAATTTACCCAAGTCTCAGGATGTTTAGATGTTGAAAAGTGATTGGTTTTGTGACCTAGTAGAAGGACATCACTGAAAAAATGAATAGAATAATACAGTTAAGAGCTTTTTATAAAGTATTTTATCACAGTTGTTACCTAATTTGCTTCCTGTTTCTAAAAACCACTTTTCCCAGCCCTGCATGGTGGCACATGCTTGCAATTCCAGGGACTTAGAAGGCTGAGGTAGGAGGACTCAGGTTCAAAGCAAGCCTCAGCAACCTACAAGACCCTGAATAATTTAGTGAGACCCTGTCTCAAAAATAAATAAATAAATAAAAGGACTTGAGATGTGGTTCAGTGGTTAAGGACACCTGGGTTCAATCCATGGTATGAACACATGTATGTATGAATGTATGTATGAATAAATAAATAACTATAAGACACCTTTCCCAGGATTTCTAAAAATGACACCTGTGCACTATTGCAGCAGCTGGTTTGCTCTGTTCTTCATTGTTTCCTTTTTTTTTTTTTTTTTTTCTCAAAAATCTTAAAACCAAACTAAGGCTTTGCTGCCCACTGCTGGAGAAGAGGAGAATCAATCAACTTCCTTTGACTTCAATTCTTTGGTGGCTTTCTTTCAAGTGGTGTGTTGTTTCTTCTGCTATTTATTACTTGATAATACTGATTTATAGATACTTTCATCCTGTGAATTTACACTAGCTTAACATGTGTAAAATGTACAGTTTGATTATTCTATCCTTTACACCAAGCTAAGAAAATGACTTAAACAATGCATGTTAAGAATTTCTGTTGTCCATTACAGTGACAACATAGGCATTCATACAAAATATTTGCCCACCAGTTCATTTTTGCATCTTCTATGATTTTCATGATGTAATTGCGTAACGTGTGTTAGAAACTCCAAGTTTTCTTTTTTTTCAGTTTTGCCTAAAATGATATCGAGTATTATAGTAGGCAGTAAAGCAATGGGGAATGAATAACTCAATGAACAGATCTATACTAATAATATGCTGACACATGTGGAAATCTACAGGAGTTTCATATCAAGCATGGCATCTAGCACAGTCTGAACAGGTTCTACTGTATTTATAAAAAAGATAGAAAACATTGTACATGTCATCAGTTTATGAAATTTACAAGAAAATGGAACATAGGTTTGGTTTTGTTTTTAGCAGTTCATAGTAAAATGTATTGGAGGATATTCCTAGTTTTCTATTATGAAATATTAGAGTTTTTTCAGGGACTATAGACAATATTTTCAACTTTCATTTTATTATGTTGCATATTGTCATAAATATGTGGATTCCCAACTGAAGTATAAAAAATATTTCTCTTTTTCCTGTTATAAAAAAATTACCGAGTTAATTGTGCTTGTTATAATGGGATTACACCTTAAAAAATGAAAAGGGCATCCAGGAGTTCTTTGTAAGCTGCACATATTTGTTTTATAAGGATTCATAGGATCATAGAATCATAGCTTTTTGTATTTTTTTAAAGCTGAAATGGACTTTAAAGATGATAAATGTAAGGAGTTTGTTTTGAACCTGTGCAATTACAATAATGACCTTTAATTCTTTCCTAATGGCTTAGATGGAATTAATTGGTTATTTCAATATCTGGGCTCATCTTGTCTGGAATTTTAACAGAGTCCATAATGGGTTCCATCAAGCTAATTTAAAATGTTCTGAAAGCACATCTTTAAGAGCCTTAGTGTTGTGTATCTACTGTCTTCCTTTCATCTTTCATCTACACTATTTGCAGTGGAGATGAACCCATTTTTTTTTCTTTGTAATTCTGCTTTGGCCAAGCTATCATTTAGATCTCACTGACAGTCTTCTTTTAATTATGTTTCCTATATTGAGAAAATTTTATGATTGGAAATCAGCTACTATTTACAAAAATGTAGAAACTGTTTTTCATTTAATGGAAATTACAAGAGATCGAATTTCTAAATAGCTGCCATACTGCCATCTTCTGGTTATCTTGGAAGAATTTTTTTATGCTTACACACTTTATTTTAAAAATGCATCTTGATGGACTTTGAAATATATATTTTTAAAGTGTCCATTAACCAAGGACAGGAATTTAAATTGTGAATGATTAGAGCCACTTTTCCTAGAGTTCAGTGGCTTGAGATCCTGAAAGAAATAGCTCATATTCTTAAGTATAAAATGTAATGTGCCACCAAAGACAAGTGTGTTTTAACCCATGATTAGTTACCCAGGGGCCCACTGGTAAGATTTCCTAATATCTTTCTATCATATTACTTTTTACATAATTTTTCTCATACCGTGTCAGTGTGGCAGCAAGATCACAAGCACTGTTTCAATGGTTGTGAAATTTGCCCAATCCACAATTCTTGCTTGATGTTAGTATGTCTTTGTTTTAATTTGTTGTTTATTTTAAAAATTTTTTTCTTCAGATATGCATGGCAGTAGAGTTTTTTGACATATTATACGTACATGGAGTATAATTTACTCTAATTAGAATCCCATTCTTGTGGTTGTATATGACATGGAATTTCACTGCCATGTATTCATATGTGAAGTTATATTCATTCATTTCCTATCTCCCTTCCCTTCTCTTCATTCCCTCAATTCTGTTGTAGGTAACAGAACCACTTATCGATTGAACTGCCTTATTTTTGCATTTTTCTTTAAAACTCTTCCAGCTCCCACAGTAACAGCATAAGTTAAAAGCCCACAAAGGAGGGAAGAAAAGAAGGGTTTCCCACACCTTTAAAGTCCTTTTCATTTAAACAACATTAAGATTTATATTGTCCTTTGCTTTCTTTCTTTCTCTTTCTTTCTTTCTTTCTTTCTTTCTTTCTTTCTTTCTTTCTTTCTTTCTTTCTTTCTTTTTTTGTATTAATGCAACAGATGATTGTGTGTGTGTGTGTGTGTGTGTGTGTGTGTGTGTGTGTGTGAATTCTCATTCACTTCATGGCATTCCTGTCCTAGTAGCCATGGAGACAAATACAGAACCCTTTATATGTTAAATAAAATAGATATAACACATCAAAAACTGACTGTAAACATAAGCTATTATATACATTGCTTCCAATTCAGTGATGTAAAGTCCTGTGCTATTTTTCAGAAGAATAGACAAGGGCTAGGGTGTGGCTTAGTGGTTGAGCTTGTGCTTAACTTGAACAAGGCCTTGGGTTTCAGCCCCAACACTGCAAAAAATAAATTTCTCAGATGACTATATGAATATAAATCATAATAGCTCATTGAAAATCAGAATGCAAATGGCCCCAGTAAATATTTAGCAACAGAGGATTTTCTCAACTGTTAAGTGCAATCCAAAATCTAAAGCAACTGAGACAGGTGCTAATTTCATTCCTGTTAATAGTAATTAGTGATGAAATTTAATGGTGTTTGTAAGTAGGTCTGAAGCATTTGCCATATTAAACAGGGCTTAAATATAAGGGGCCATTAAAATGTAGTTTTAAAGCTTAATAGACTTGGGAAAACAGGTATTTTGAATAATCAACACCTCTGAAAGCATATGCCAAGTTTAAATGGCAAAATTGGTCCAATTATTGTGGGCACAGAGATGACCTTGTAACTGTTGGATATAGTGTGTATGTATATTATGCCATATCCAGATGTTTGACAGCTATTTGTTCACTCCACTGTAAAGAAACTGAAATTCCTGTGAATATTTTGTGCTACAGTTTGGATATGGTTGGAATGTTTCTCCCAAAGTTTCATATACATATACACCCAACATAGTGATTGAACCTTTAAGGGCATGGCGTAGTGAAAGATGGTTGCATTGGGAGTTCTCCCCTTGCAAAGCATTAAAGTACCACTTGGGAGACCCATGTTAGTTCTCACCAGAGTGAGTTCTAAAAAGAGCAAGACTGGCCCCTGAATCTCTCTGGCTTCCTGTCTTGCCATGTGATTCCTTCTGTATGTGGCTGATTCCCTTTCTTCTTCTCAGTAATGCTGTTGTGATGCAGCCCAAAAGCCCTTTCCAAGACAGCAGCATCATACTGCTTCACACTCCAACCACCAGACTCATAAGACAAAACTTTTTATAAAGTGCCTAATCTATTATAGCAACAGCAGACTAAAACATTTTACTGTGAAAAAATTAATTCCTTGTTTCCTGCTCCCCCAAAATGTATGATGTCAATTGAATATCATCATCCTTTATCTTTGCTATGACCAAAATGGACATCTCTACTGTGCTATTTATCCCATCTTAGACTGGCTTTTGTTGCTGTTTGTTTTCTTACTCTGAATAAAAAATCTTTCCTAATATCACCAGACAAAAAAAAATAACACTTTTAAATTTGTCAGATCCATAACTTTGTATTCACTAGCAGCTAATGAGCTGATATAAATGCATTGAACTTTTCACATACCCACACATACATGTTAGCAATGAGTGGACAGTTACCTAGATAATATGGTTTTCTATAATTGTTTACTAAATATATAATGCTTCTGAGAAAGACTATCTCTATCAGTAAAAAGCATAAGAAATTTATACAAACTCATATATATATGTGTGTGTATAAATATATATATATATGAGTATATATATATATATCTTAACGAGAATCAAGAGGGGAAATGTTTTTATTCAATATTTATAAAATTCCAAGCTGGGTACAGGGATGGCTGCCTATAATCCAAACTACTCAAGAAACTGAGGCAGGAGGATTACAAATTCAAGACCAACTTTAGTGAGAACCTGTCTTAAAATGAAATCTTTGCAAGGATTGGGATGTAGCTCAGTGATAGAGTACTTGACCACAATGTATAAGACTTAGGTATGGCAAAACAAAAACAAAACCAAATCTCAACTCAGGATATATCACTTTAGAAAAACAACTATGTATACTATAAAGTATTTTGTTGGTTCTTTCTTCTATTTAGTAGTCCCTACTGGATTTTCATTTGATTAAGTTCTAAACTCAAGTTAACTTTAAGAATATGGAAAAAAAATGATAAATTGAATAAAAACATTAAAATTAAAATTTTCATTGCTATAACATTTTGAGAAAATGGACATTCAGTAAGGTATTGGAAATAATTGATGTAATGGAATCTACTACTTCTTGAAAAATAAGACCACAAAGATCTAGAAAATAATGAAAACAGATAAATACTGAAATTTAATCCATATGCATTGATCCTTATTCTATGGCAGGCATTATGCTAAGTTAAAAATACAACTATTCCTAGGACACTCCTACCCTCAAGCTATTCAGAGTTCCTTAAGAGAGTTAGATAAACACTTATCAAAATAAATGATGAAGGTACATATGCAGTTTTCTGAAAAGCAGAGATTAGAAAGCCATTAAAATACCCGTTTTGACCATGGAAGGTACCACCAAAAATGAACTAAGACCTGGGTCTTAAAAGTTGCTTAGAGTTTCACCAGATAAAGGAGTGACTATTTGAACAAACACGAGTAAAATAGCATGGAGGTTTAAAAGCTGATCTTACAGGTGTGTGGTGGGGGGCTGGTAGCAGGGATAGTGTTACCATGTTGTTGGAGCAGGAAACGCCTGCAGGGATACTGTCGGGGATAAATACAAAAAGACAGGTAAAGGGTCTTGAGTTCTAAACTAATGAGACAATAGGAGAATTAAAATTCTTTAAAGAAGAGATTTATCTTAATGGTAATAAAACATAACATTATTTGTTGGTTGTTTTACCTGTAAGACATAATCTGATCTTCAAAACACCCTTAAAATTAAATACCTTCCTCATTTTACATATAATAAAACTGAAGCTTACAGAAGATACATATTTCATCTGGAATCAAACAGGTAATAAATGTCTCAAACTGGATATTTTTCCAGAGGTCATAGCCTTGTCTACTTTGCAAATCAATCAGCTTGACCAGCTGGGGTTTTAAAAGGCAATTTTGCTGGCAATTCTGAGAATACATTGAATGGAAGAGGGCCTAAAAGGCAATGATAACAGTTATTAAGATGTTGCAGAAATATCACAGGTATAACTGAATAGAGGGAATGGAAACAGTAGAGGTAACCAATATCCTCATGGGTATAGGCCACTGCCAAGGCCCTGGGAGGAGTCAATGGCCATACATCTTTGTAAAGTCATCAAATACCTTAATTACACAAGGTTAAAACTTTTGTCTCTTTTCCTCTGACTTGCCAACTGTCACTTTTTTTGTTGTTGTTGTTCCTGTCCTATAATTTTGGACAAGTCCCATGTGCTTAGAGATCTGGCTGGGGAGATACCTGAGGGATATATTTAATTTAGAAAAAGTGGAATCCACTTGTGCAATTTGTAAAATGTCCTGCCATAAGTAAGTTATGGTAAATCAATCCATCATAGGAAAAGTTTTCAGGAAAACTACCATTCTTGTGTTAAATCATCTAGCTCTGAGATATAGAATTGTACAGCTGGAGATCTGATCACAATATGGAGGTTCATTGATACCCAGCACAAGAAGTGTTTGGATAGTGCATGCAAAATGAGTTTTGAATTTTAAGCAGCCAGATACACAACCAAGGAAAACTCTGAATGATCAAGCAAATCAATTATAAGCTAATTATTTTGTTCTCTTACAATACTTAGTTAAAAAAGGATATCAAAAAGCCAGGTGAACTGGCACTTGCCTATAATCCCAGCAATTTGGGAGGCTAATGCAGGAGAATCACGAATATGAGGGCCGCCTTGGCAACTTAGTAAAACTCTGTTTCAAAATAACATTTTACAAAGAGTTTGGAATATAGTTCAGTGGTAAAGCACTTGCCTAACATGTGTGAGCCCTGGGTTTAATCTCCTCTACTCAAAAACTAAAGAAATATACCATACTAAATCATGGAAAATATGCAATTATAAACAGTCATTAACTTTATTTTTCCTTAAATATTTTGACAGACTCAAATGAAATAGAATTAGTCAGTATTTCATTATTGTCTAGCACAAATCTCCAGCAGGACTTGAAAAAGCAAATCTGCCTGTGTATGAGGTTTCGTGTTTTCTGTCTCTCATTGTATCAGATCATGTCTGAGCATATCTGACGTGTCTTCTCCTGATAATGTCTAATGGTTCCAGGCTGAATAAGCAAGTAAAATTGTCACTGACATAGCAAAATGATCAAACCATACCACAGAAAACACAATTATGTTCCTATTTTGTTGACGGAAAATGATATTTTAGGATAGTTGTCATGTGAAGCAGGGATCAATTACTATGTAGCCAAAAATATAAATAAAGGAAGAAAATATTATAGTATTAGGTCAAGAAAAATATAAAGCTTTTTAAAATTTTTGAGGTATATCAAATATGCAATGATTTCTCATTCTAATTACTCACTTTTAAACAGATGTCATATTCTTAAAGCAGACCCCCCAAATAATACCAAGTTTTTGTCTAGAAATTATATCCATCTCAATCAAAAGATTTTGTAAATAGAGGCTGAAACATCTCAGCTAATAAAATAAAGGGCTGATACTCTTTAATCCAATGGCATAGAGAGTCAGAGAAAATTCTACAGTGTCTAATTTTCTGGGTAGAATAGTGAAAAGCAGTCTGGTCTACAGAAGAATGTTCAATTTTAAATGTATCTGGGGAATGAATGAAACAGACACAAGTATCCAGGATGAAGTTGAAATGCTAGCAGTGAATTTCAAAGAGAACTGAAGAGTCATGTAAGTTTGAGGGAATAGCCATTTGGTGATGACTCAAGCTAAAAATATAGACAAGAATGCTCAGAGATGTACTGTAAGGGGAGAAGAAACAGAAGATGCAAACACTGAAGAATGTTAAATATGAACATTAGGAAAAGAAATGAAAATATCCACAAGGGGAAGAAAAATCAGAAAGGTACACAGTGTCAGCAGGTAGTTGAATTGGGAAACTGAAATCAGAAAAGACTTTGTGAAAAATGAAAACATGTTCAAGGATGCAAGGACAATGAGTCTGAGAAAAAAATTTCTATAACCGTTTTACAGAACATAACTAAACAGAAAGAGCTCCATATATTTTATGAATACAAATTGAGTTTGGAGATAAGTATACACCCATGGTACTATCACTGCAAAGTCATTAACCTACCATTATCTTGGAAAGCAATATTTAGGAGGTAAATCAGTTTAATCAGTTTTTGTCAAGTAATGGGGATGGTAGTTTGACTACAGTAACCTGAAGCCTAAATTTGCTTAGTAAATGGGAGGTCTGAGAGCAAAGGTAATGTATACTCTTCTCTAACAGTTTTATAACATTATAATGTCACAACATAAGTAGGCAAGGAATGAAAAGTATGTTCTAGTAGAGATGGTTATAAACACTTAAGCATGAACCAGAGTATGGGACAGAGAATAATGAAGTTAATTAAAATCTTTCAAAATCACAGGGTAGAAAGGAAACCTGAGAGTCTGGTACCAAAAATCTCTAAGAGTAAAGATAACCATGTGAAAATCCAAAAAAGTTTAAGTTTTGAAGAATGATAAAACTGGATTCTATAGAAGCCATATTATAAGTATGGTCTGTTGACTATTCCGTAAACTACTGAGAATCAAGTTAGAACCAACTATTGTTCCTTTGTGTTTGAGAGACTTTGGGAGAAAAAGAGTTTTCTTCTCTTCTTTTTTTTTTTTTTGGTACTGGGGGTGCTTTACCACTGAAATACATCTCTCTCAGCATTTTTTAAATTTTTATTTTGATAAAGAGTCTTGTTAAGTTGCCCAGGCCTCAAACTTGTGATCCTCCTGCCTCAACCTCTTATGTTACTGAGGTTACAGGTGTGTGCCAACACACTGATCTGCAAACATACTTTTTTAAAGAGGGAAGAAATACTACTTTGCATGGTGGTACACACCTGTAATTCCAGCTACTTGGGAGGTAAGACAGGAGGATCACAAATGTGAAGCCAGTCTCAACAGTTCAGTGAGAAACTGTTTCCCCATGCCCCCCCCCCCACCAAAAAAAAAAAAGGGATAAAAACAGGATGTAGCTCAGTGGTTCAATCTCCAGAATCAACAATAAAAATAAATAAATAAATAAGAATAAAATAAAAGGAAAGGAGAGGCCTTGATAAAATCCAGGGCTTCCATAAAATTAACATGTTTAAAGTGTGTACGCAATTCTTGGGGAAGAAAATGATGTCCCAATAAACAGGGTTAAAAGTAAGAATATAGAATTTGGGCCTTTAATAAAAGGACAACAGAAAGAAAATAAAAGACTAATTGAAAGAGTTTCAACTGAGGAGCATTGTTTGAATGGAAAGTTTTCATTTCATTTTGAATATATTATTCACTAAGACAAAAAAAAAAAAGGACTTAGAAAGGTTAAACCTATATTGGAGAACAGAGCAGACAACACTCTTATAGTCTGCAAACTGCCATTCTCAACTGTTCCTGAAGTGGCTGAACACTTAAAATTCCTAAATTGCACACAACAGGAATTTTAAAAATTGAATTGTAGAATATATTTATATAAAAATGAACAAGATAATGTAAAAGAATATGCACCATTTCCCAAATTATCTTTTTGTGGGGAAGGCCCTGAGGATTGAACCCAGGGTTTTTTTTTTCTTTCTTTCTTTTTTTCTTTAAACCACTGAGCTACATCCTCCACAGCCCTTTTTATTATTTATTATGAAACAGTCTTGCTACATTGCTCAGGCTGGATTTGAACTTACAATTGTCCTACCTCATTTTCCCAAGTAGGTTGGATTATAGGTGTGCAACTGTCCCTAACTTCCTTTTCCATTATCTTAATGCCCTTGTATTATAAAATGTTTGAGGTGATCTCCAATTTAGATGAAAATAATTCACTCACATTTGTTGAACATTTCTCATATTTATGTAACCTGAGAGCTATTTTGAGGAGTGGGGAGTGACTAAAGTGATCATGAATTGTTAATTCCTTGTAGTAAAATGTCAATAGCAAATGGTAAAATGTCAATAGCAATTGATTATCAAAACTCCTTGAAATGATTCATAGTTATGAGTAAAGAACTAGATGAATTAATGAAGATAAGATCATTGTCTGTATACCGTGAGTTCCTAGAATGCAAAAACCACTTATTTAATCTATGTAGTTCAATTCTGCCCATGGCAGATGGAGATTCTCAATGATTATATTTTGACTGAGTGATAACTTATTAAGGTTAAGTGACTAGTTATACTTTGTCCAGTTTGTGTAATAGTGAAAGGGTCATTGAAATATTTTAAAGACCATGGTCACAGTTCAATTATAAATAAATGAGCTCAGTTCCATTTCTAGAAGATAGCAATACATATATATCCCAAGCAATATTCAAGACAATAGCCACTGAAAATTTACTTAAAATTTCTTAAGAGCTATGCACCACAAGCATTTATATTTCCAACACAATAAAGGAATAAGTGAACAGTGCATCTTTTTGATGAATGTTCAAGCATTAATTTGTTGGTTTTATATCAAATTTAGAATGAATTTGATTAAGAAAGATGTAGTAAATAAAAGATCCAGTTGATTTTTTTTTTTGCATTTGAGAAAGAACAAAGATTTGGACATTTATTTAAAAGTCATCCTCTATCAAGAGTAAATATTAAATGCTGCTATCATTTATCAACTTTGAATTTTAGGTCTTTTTAATGATACATATAAATGGGAATTTTAAAAAGTGAGTACCCAACATACATTCAGATTAAAATGGAGATATGTATACATATACATATATGCATATGTGGGCATACATATTGCTTCTCTGATCATATAGGTCTATCAGTGGTTAACTTTTTTCCTATGATTCGTTAGGTGTAGGCCAGATAAAGGATAAAAAAAGTTCCAATGCAAAAGAGAAATTAAAATGCACTGTGTCTGAACTCCAAAAGGATTTTCCTTTGGTCAAAAGCTACTCTTTATAGCCCATTTCCTGTTTCAATGGCATAATAATCTCACTGTGACTCTTATTACATATCTTTGATTGTTAATTTTAGAAAAACCTATAGAAAGGTAAGTTTATAAAGAAAGAATATCCTTGTGTCCTTTGGAGAGTAAGACAACAAAACCTTTGTTAGATTAAGAAAAGTAGCTTCCTGTGGGACTCTGAGGACACAGTTCCATTTTATTAACTGACTGGTCAGGAATTATTTTGAGTTAAGGTAACAATTCCACTGTTTGAGGAAAAATTTCAACTTAAAGGTTAAAATTACAAAAGAGAAGGAAACTAAATGCTTCTCAAGAAATCTTCCAGGCTACTTATTGCATGAGCTTTTTACATTCCAATAAACCACTGATGCTTTTTGTGGCATTTGCACCAGATTACATGCTGGTACAAAATGCAAGCCAGCAGTGCCCACAGTTGGAACTGCATGATGACAAAAGTAATAGATTATTGTTCCATTGTTTGCATCAGAATAGAGTCATCCTGATTAATTTTGAAAATATAAGGATCTAGAACAATAAGTTCGTAGGTATTGAGTGGACTAGAGCCTATTTCTATTTGTTGGATCCCCAGAGTCAGGCCTGTGACCTAAGGCTCTGATAACCAGATGAGAGCTTCAGTGGATTGCTGTGGTTCCTGATGTCTTGTTTTTCACCAAAATATGTCCAAATTTTATGTTGTTGGCAATGGTGCAAACTAAGGCATTCTCTAGGTCAAAAGAACACAAAATTACAGTTTTCTGTGCATCTTGGAATTTAGAGTCAACTCACTACATCATTTAAGTCAGTAATATACTATGAAATCACATAACCCAAACTTAATCACAGGGTTTCAGATATGAGAATCTTAATGTTCCAACATTTATGCCATCTCCCTTATTTATAACCCTGCTTTATAGTCTAGGGACTTCTTACACTTAGGAAATTTGTGGAAAGCCTCTCTATATACTAACTTTTGTTTTCCCCAGAAAAGATAAAATTCATCTCTACCATATACTGCCAATGGCCTCCCTTCTTACCCTCCAATCTTTAATGAAATAAACCCACAAATTTGTGTTCTTTTTCATGCCATCATTTTCTCGTGCATGACATCATACAATTTAGAGTACTCATGAGTACCAAACAGATCATACTTAATCAGGTTAAACATGGCAAAATGATCAAACATAGTACTACTGAACCACATGGAACTTGCATGGAAAATCTAGTTTCATCAATTACTTTAATCCAATCAAGCAACACCTTCCTTTGCTGCACATTCTTACCTATTTGATTATAAATTATTGCATATCTCATTAGGTAATTATGTTGCTGGACATGTAAAGATTATACAAATACAAATGATATGCTAAGTCACTTGAAATATCAGGGGACTGTTAAGGGAATAATGTTACCATTGCCCTCATTTAACCGGGCTTCTGACAAACAAGGCAAGTCAGTAATAACATTCAGGGACACTCTGTGGCATTTTATAAAAAATGTCAAAACTCTTATAAGAAACTAAAAAAAAAATTTCATTACTCAATATGATGGCAGAACTGAAGAAATTATATTTTTCCATTAGAATAGCTCTTCACATCTACAATTCAGAAATAATTTTCTTTTTTCTTATATTAATAGGGCATTACCTTCAATAATAGTTAACCATTGTATTCTGTATTTTCTCATTTAAAATACATGAAAATTTTGCTCATCATAATAACTTTCTTGAATAAATGAACCCTCATGGCCATCAAGGTCAGCATTGTTTTAATTAGATACCTTACAATGAAATAAAACTGGGCCTTAATGTTTAGGGCTTCTGCCCCATGGATAAAGGATATCTGTGAGGGAAAAATGAAATGATTATCTAGTAAGTTAAAAGCATTTTTGTTTTGTTTTCTCTTGTCAGTAAGTTAAAGAATTCTTTCCCTTGTATTAGTTAGTATATGTTATTATTAAAGTGAAAACACAAAGCAAGTCAAAAGGAAAAAAAAAAAGAGAAATTTACTACTTAAAGGGATGAATGTTATGATAATGGTTTAAGGTATGTTAACAGGATATGAGAAAGAGACTGGTCATAGTGTTGTTTTTGTTTACCTTTTAGAGCACTTTTGTATTATTATTATTTATTTATTCTAATTAGTTATACATGACAGCAGAATGCTGTTAGATTCATTGTACACAAATGAAGCACAAATTTTGACTTCTCTGGTTGTACCCAATGTGGGGTCATAACATTCGTGCAATCATACATGTACCTAGAATAACGATATTCATCTCATTCCACCATATTTCTTACCCCCAGGCCCCCAGCCTCCATCCCCTTTGCCCCATCCAAATTTCCTCCATTTATCCCATGCCCCCCTCCCATTATGAATTAGCATCCACTTATCACTTTGGTGTTTTGGGGATTGGCTTACTTCACTTAGCATTGTATTCTCTAACTCCATCCACTTACTTGAAAATTCCATGATTTTATATTCCATTATTTATATATACCATAGTTTCTTTATTCATTCATCTATTGATGGGCATCTAGGTTGGTTCTACCATTTGGCTATTGTGAATTGTGCCGCTATGGAAATTGATGTGACTGCATCACTATATATAATATTTTTAAGTCCTTTGGGTATAGATCAAGGAGACGGATAGCTGAGTCAAATGATGGTTCCATTCCAAGTTTCCTAAGGAATTTCCATACTGCTTTCCAGATTGGGTACACCAAATTGCAGTCCCACCAGCAGTGTAGGAGTATGCTTTTTCCCCCACATCCTTGCCAACATTTATTGTTGCCTGTATTCTTGATTGCCATTCTGATTGGAGATTAAGTCTTAGAGTAGTTTTGATTTGCATTTCTCTAATTACTAGAAATGTTGAACACTTTTTCACATATTTGTTGATCGATTGCATATATTCTTCTAAGAAGTGTCTGTTCAGCTCATTTTTTTGATTGGGTTGTTTGTATTTTTGGTGTATTTTTTGAGTTATTTATATTTCCTGGAGATTAGGGCCCTATCTGACAACATACAAAAACATTAACAAAATAGTGCACCATGATCAAGTGGGATTCATTCCAGGGATGCAATATTGGTTCAACATATGTATCACATTGATAGACTTAAAGATAAAAATCATATGATTATATGAATTGATGAAGAGAAAGCATTTTACAAAATACAGCACACTTTCATGTTCAAAAACTAGAAAAACTAGGGATAGTAGGAACATATCTCAACATCATATTCTAAACCTAAGGCCAACATCATTCTAAATGGAGAAAAATTGGAAGCATTCCCTCTAAAAACTGGAACAAGACAGGGATGCCCTCTTTCAACACTTCTATTCAACATATTTCCTGAAACTCTAGCCAGAGCAATTAGAGAGATGAAAGAAATTAAAGGGATACAAATAGGAAAAAAATAATTCAAACTAACATTATTTGCTGGTGACACAATTCTATACTTATAGGATCCAAAAAATTCCTCCAGAAAACTTCTAGAATTAATAAATGAATTCTGCAAAGTATCAGGATATAAAATCAATACTATAAATCAAATAAATTTCTATACATCAGTGATGAATCCTCTGAAAGAGAAATTAGTAAAACTACCCCATTCACAATAGCTTCAAAAAATAATAATAAAATACAATACTTGGGAATCAATTCAACAAAAGAGGTGAAAGACCTCTACAGTGAAAACTACAGAACACTAAAGAAAGAAATTAAAGTAGACCTTAGAATATGGAAAGATCTCCATGCTCCTGCATAGGCAGAATTAATATCATCAAAATAGCCATACTACCCAAAGCACTATACAGATGTGATGCGATTTCAATTCAAACCCAAAGTCATTGATTATAGAAATAGAAAAAGCAATCATAAAATTCATCTAGAAAAATAAAAATCCAGAATAGCTAAAGCAACCCTTAGCAAAAAGAGTAAAGCAGGAGGCATCACAATACCAGACCTTAAACTATACTACAAAGTAATAGTAATAAAAATGGCATGACATTGGCACAAAAATAGACATGTAAGCCGATGGTATTGAATAGAAGACACAGAGACAAACCCACATAAATACAGTTATCTCATACTAGACAAAGGTGCCAAAAACACATATTGGAGAAAAGATAGCCTCTTCAACAAATGGTGCCGGGAAAAGTGGAAATCCATATACAGCAAAATGAAACTAAACCCCTATCTCTTACCATGCACAAAACTCAACTCAAAGTGGATTAAAGACCTAGGAATTAGACAGAGACCTTATGCCTAATAGAGGAAAAAGTAAGCCCAATCTTCATTATGTCAGATTAGGCCTGGAGTTCCTTAACAAGACTCCTAAAGCTTAAGAAATCAAATTTAAAAATCAATAAATGGGATGGATTCAAACTGAAAAGCTTTTTCTCAACAAAATAAACAATCAATGAGGTGAACAGAGAGCCTACATTTCGGGAGCAGATTTTTGCCACACATGTTAGCTAGGTCTTAGTCCTTTTATAACAAATTAGAGAAGATAAGAGACCTGGACTTTTTTAGTGTTATGTCATCTTAGTAAAGGATTTGGGCACCTATTTTTACTGAGTTCTTTATCTGACCAACAGAACTTGGACTAGGACATATAGAATACCAACTATACTACCCAAATGTTAATATTTACATAATCAGAAAAGTAGTCTATAAGTTATTTTAAATACCCAAAAGTTACCTTATGGCTGTTTTTGATCAGCTTCTAACCCGAGGAAGAACATTTTTTTTTTTCACTAGAATTAAGTAGTGCAATCCATGTCTAGTCTTACTCCTCCAGATTTCTCTTTCTTATTCCCATGGAGCAATTTTAGCTAAAAGCAACTCTGTCTTTTATTACTTCTTTAGCACATCAAAACTTAGAAGGGATATGTGGAGTTTACTTTTTATATATGACTTTTTTGATTAAAAATTTCATTGAGTTACCAAATTCTAAACATATTTAATTTTAACAAGTTTTTATATAAGCATTTGAAAAATATGCCACAAACAACAAATTCAACAATTATCACAATTTGCTGTTGTCTTAAAAGTTAAATGATGATCATAATGTTTTAAAATTAGTAAGAAAAATATCAGTTGTAAAATACTGTCTTTTGCATACAGTGATATTATATAAAACCTAATATCTAAATTAATCCACATAGAGACTTTGCAGGTTGTTATAAATACTCCCTGTTTTGAGTAATAATAAATACTGAAGTAGTTTGGAGCATAAGCTTTGGTGCTAGGCTTACCTGAGCCCACATTTTAATTCTGCCATTTATTATGTGACCTTGAACAAATGTGCAAAACATTTCCAGTGTCCAGGTGAATGAGCTTCAGAATTTTTCTTTTTGTAAGTATTGCAAAGAAATAAAGCAAAAAGTGTTCAGTTCAGTGCTTTTTAGCCAGCTGGTAGGCAATAATGATTTCTTTAGAAGCAGTTGTGATGGTATTGTTATTAATAGAAGACTGGACTAGCAATTAAGTGACTTGTTAGCAGGCAACACTGGTACAAGAGAGACATTTAAATTCAAGGCAGTTTGAATACACAAATTGTGTTCTTAGACTTCTACTGTACCAGATCATTTAAGTGATAATCAAATAATATGTAAAAATCTGCTATCTGAAGGAACACTTTCAGATTGATTTTTACAAAATAAAAAAGTAAATTTGAATATTTAAAGACCTTTTGATCTATTCTTACTCAAGATTTTATACATATTCAAATTTCTTTAAGTACAATTTTATACATTCATTATTTGTGCTAGAAAAGCTATTCTTCAGTGAAAACAAGATGCTAACTTTTTTCAGCTTAAAAAGCAATTTAGTTAAAATGGTACCTAATTACTCTATTCACAAAGGAAGAATGACCTTTCAAATATGTGTTTATCAGCCTCTTGCTCAAGAACATTAATATTTCTCTTGAACTCAGAAAAATAGGACGTAGGGGGAACACCAACATCAATGAACTCTTACCACTGGGAAACAGGAGGAGAAAAGGCCTTGAATAGGAAAGAAATTTGTAGAAAACAAACCTGGCAGAGAAGCAGCCTAACCTATTCACTCAGCAGGTCCTGGAGTAGCATGCTCAGAAATTAATGGGAACTGTGATCCCCACCCTCAAAAGATCTTAATTCACTATCTGATTTTTTTTTAAATCAATCAGTGGGAGAAAGATTGCAGAAGGTGGGGGTACTTTATAGAAGCACAAGAATAATAAGATATATGGATCTTATTTAAAGCTTGTTTGAAGTCACTGAATGTTTTGAATGATTACATTACAGCCTATCAGTGATGATATGGATGATATCTTACACATATACTTACACAATATACTTTTCCTATTCTGTCTGTATTTATTTATTTATTTATTTGGTACTGGGGACTGAACCCAGAGGGGCTTTACCACTGAGACACACCTCCAGTCCCTTTTGAGACAGGGTACTAAGTTGCTTTGGCCTTGCTACATTGAGGCTAGCCTTGAACTTGCAACCCTCCTGCCCCAGCCTCCTGAGACACGGGGATTACATTCATGTGCCAATGCCCCTGGCTGCCATCTTCTGGCTAACACATCACCATTTATGGTGAAACAATGACTGAGACTGGAAATCCTCTGATTTCAGGGAACAGGTGGACAGGAGTTTCAGATTTCTTTAAGTAAACAAGATAAGACAATAACAAGGAAGTTGGTGGGAAGAGCTCAAAGAAAAAGGAGGAAGAGGGTGAGGAGACAACTCCTCTTTGCTGACTTCTGTCCCTGCAAATCCAACACTGGTATTTATCTAGCTTTATTTTTCATGAGAATATAAACTTCATATTCTCACACTGAAAGAAATTTCTGCTTGCTTAAGCTACTCTAAATTAGGATCTCCCTTGGTTTTCTTTTTGCAACACTGGAAATTGAGCTCTGGGATGATTTACCACTGAGTTACATGCCTAGGCCTTTTTAATTTTTATTATGAGACAAGATCTTGCCAGGTTTCCCAAGCTGGCCTAGAACCTGCAATCCTCCTGCCTCACCCTCCTGAGTAGCAGGGATTACAAGTGTGTGTGTTGCCTCAACATGTTAGGATCTCAATTTCTTATGTTTGAAATTGTTCTTAAGTATTGTATATTCCACAGCTACTGTGGCTTATAGATAAAAGATATTAAGATGGATTGAAAGGTTAAGCAATCTCACAATGGTTTGTGTAAGACTAAAATTAATTAAATACAACTTGAATGAATCTTGTCAGTTGTTCATGGGAGGAGAAATGAGATTAGCACATAGCATCAGTTGAATTTTTCAAATAGCTGACCACCTGATGAGAAGAAAACAGATGAAGCCAACTCTCATGTTCAGTATATATATGACAAAAAAGTGTGACATTCCATAGCAAGAAGGAAAACAGTGACTCTGATCTTGGCTGTAATTCTGAGGTTGTAATAGAACATTCAGGAAGTTGGAAGTTAGAAATATCAAGAGGCAGATACACGATGAAGGTAGATGAAGGTAGAATTCAACAGGAGAGTTGAAATTAAAAACTGTGGAAGTGTATAGAAGACAAAGGCAAAGGAGAGATTCAAGGTCCTTGGCCAACTTTATCATTTGGAGGCTGAATAAAGAAGTCAATTAAAGGGCCAGAAAAATATTTTGACACTGGAATGTGGCTGTCAAATTAGTAAGTATAATCCAGACTTTTCAAAACAAAGGCAAAGAAAGGGAGGGAGGAATAGATGGCTATCTTACTTTATTGACTAGTCAAAGGAAAATCATGAAGTATATTTAATTCTAAGTATAACTATAAAATAGGGACATTGACAGAAAAAAACAAAGGAGGAAAAAAATTGTATCTTAGTAGAAAAGCTTGAAGTCATTAGGATGATTTAGAAATAAGGAGGGCTAGCAAAACTGAAGTGGTATACAAATAATTATGACCCCAGTTGGAGAGCTGGGATAAATTGTCAGGGATCTAATGGAAAGAAAAGAATTAAAATTATTTTATTAAGCAGCTGCTAAGTGCCAGTTTCTATGTTATATATTCATTTAATATTAATGCTATTTCTATAAAGAAGATGCTATGTTGACACACTTTCTGCATGGAAAATATGGCTAAAATAGGGCAACTTTTCCAGTGTTGTATAAAAAAAATTGAATAACATAAATAGTCAATTCATTTGAATCATTTTTTTGATTTGAAAATTCATGCTATTTTCATTCTTTCATGAATGAAGAGGAATTTTTTTTCCAGAAAAAAAAATTCAACTTAAATTCGACAAAGTGTGAAAGTGGTTGTCAGATAAAACAACGTGAAATTAAAGATTTCCAAATATAACCAGGTTTAAGCAACTTAAGTATCCAATGGGGACATAGATAGTTCCCTTTTCTAGGTTCTTTCCATTACTGAAATTCTGTATGATTTGATAATTCTGCAGAGGAGGCAAGGAAGGGTTGGTACTGGGAATTGAATCCAGGGGTGCTTTTCTGCTGATATACATCCCCACCTCTTTTTAACTTTTTGAGACAGAGTCTTCCTAAGTTGCCCTGGCTGACCTCAAATTTGTGATCCTCTCATCTAAGCCTCCTGAATAGCTGGAATTACAGGTGTGTACTACAATGCCTGGCATATTTAATGATTCTAAAAAGGGTAAAAGGATAATGGAATTTCATGAGTGAAAGAACAAACTAAAGTGCAACTTAAAAATTAGGAAAAATGAGGACTGAGAAACTGGCATGAGTATCCTAGTTGGAGACACTGATGTTCTTCAAGGGTAGAATCTTTAGAGGAAGCCAAATTAGAGGGAATTAAGATTTGGTAATAAATTTCATTTAAATGTAGGCAGTTGTTATATATGACAATATTAATAAATAGATGACAACTTGATTAAAGGAAGTATTTGTAGATATGTCTGTATGTTAAAAAGCAGTAGACAATATAAGGAGTGAATTAATGATGAACAATGAAAAAATCCTATCCTCTCATTAAGCAACTCATTATTTAGTAGCAAAGTATTCAGAAAAGGGATACCTGATAGAGCTATGTGTTCCAAGAGGCAATAGAAGAAAGGACCCAGAGCACAGGCAGAGAAGGTCTACTGGTATGGGGAAGTTGATGCATCTTCCTTGCAGACAGGGTGGAATATAGGCAAGAGGGTGATATTGCAAGCAAATATATTTTGAGGTATCAACAAAGAGACATTGAAGGTATACTCATCACCAGGCACTCATGCCAACAATAAAGAACGTATGTGCTTTCCAAAGTTAGAAGAGACATAGGCAAAAGGTAGAGGCATTTTATTTATCACTATGAAGAATCTAATAGGAAGTAGGTAATAAATGATTTTAAATAGCAATGCAGCACTATTTTTTTTGTTCTGAAATATTACAGTTGATACAGTTGGCAATGAAAGGAGAAAAACATGAGGGGTGATGGCTCTTTTTTTTTTTCAAGGCTCATAAGAAAATTCAAAAAGAGAAATGTTTTTGAAATGAGAAAAGAATACTTTCATTTTACTTTACCAATAAATAAGAATGTTATGGTGAAGATATGAGCTCATATTAGGCAATGCAGAAATGTTCAGAGGTGAAATTATTAGATTATGAGAGTTATAACCTTATTAATCTATTGGATGGATTGCCAATTTGAAAGGAGTACTGTAGTGAGTGTAACTGTGGGCAGGTGGGGCATGGTGGAGGCTCATGCCCTTGGCGATATCTGGCCCCAGGCTCCTTGCTCGTGCTCACTCTCTCTGCTTCCTAGCTGCTCTAAGCTGAACTGCTTCCTTCTGCCATGCCCTTCCACCATGATGTTCTGTTTCACCTCAGGTCCAGAGTAAGGAGTGGGCTGACTGAGACTTCTGAAAACATGGGCCCAAATAAACTTTCCCTCCTCTAAGTTGCTCTTGCCAGGTATTTTGGTCACAGCAGTGAAAAGCTAACATAGAGGAGACTATATTTAAAGATATAAGGTATTAAATATGATTTGAAATTTTCATCATTCACTTCATACACACAATATTTTATATAACTACAGCCACCTGAGAAGTCATATTTGTCACGTGCAAATCACCACGAACCATTTGCAACAGATATACCATTGAACCTTGAAGAAATCACTGGGCACAAATACAAATGACAAGAATTACTGCCAACGGATGCACGAGGGGACCAGGACACCGGGTGGGAAGGTTATGCTTTGTTTTCCCTCTAGAACATCCTCCATTCCTTTTATTTTCTCTCAAGCTATAATCCCAACTACTAATGCATCCACTTGTCCTTTAAAGGTTAATTTGGGAAAGTATACTCCTACTCTACCCTTCCTTCATATTCTGTGCTTACCCTATTACAGTACCTTAGTATAATTTGTTATTTGTACAATGAATGTGTTAACTCTCTTAAGAAACAGCCTTGTATTATTCACCATTTCATTCCTGGAGAAATTGGTTTGAGCAAAGCAATAGTGATTGAAGGACACATATTTTGCTAAAGTGGTTCTTACCACCTCTCTCCCCCAGCTTATTTATCCTGCTTGGAATGGATTAGTTCACAACACTGACATGTGAGAGAGCATAGACTGTGCAGAATATAAGACCACATCAAATCAATTTATAATCCTAGATGTTCCACTTACTGTATTTTGACCTTTGGCAAGATCTTTAATTCTCTGATTATTTCTCTTCTAAAATAGGGATGCTAGCTCTTTCCCTTTTTCTCCTGGATTGTAATTCAATTTTAGAAAGTGTGCACACTCATACACTCTCTCTTAAACACAAACAACTGGCCTATTAATAGAGCACAACAAATGGTAGACAAAATTGTGGTTAAAAAGGAATAGGAGGTAATATACAATTATTCTGAACACATTTATATATCCTTTTGTTGCCTATATCATTTTTATCTCTAAGGCAACACTTCTAACAGCATCAATAATCTTCTTTGCTGAAGAGGCATACCTTAAAAAAAAGATAAAAATAATGAAAATATTAGTTTCTACAGAGTGATGTCAACAAGATGGTGGACTAGGAGGTCCCTTACTCAAATCCTCCCACAGCAAAAACTCAATTGGCTGCCATTCACAGACAGAAATGTAATTTAGGGGGCCTTGGGGTCCAGGTCAGAGATGGCAAAAGCCCAATGAAGCTGGAAAAAACAGAAGGGTCATTTTTGAAAGGGAAGCTTAAACACAGGTAGCAGATTCATCAACTGGAGACCTAGCCACAAACTGGGAGAGAGCGCCCCACTCTGTGTGGATTTAGCTTCACAGCCCCATTTGACCTTGATCCTGCTACCAGTACCATCTGCTAAGCAACCTAGGAGGTGCCCTGCCCATCAATACTTCAGGTAATAAGACTACTGACCTCTTTCCTAGCTGTGAACCATGAATCAACTAGCGCCTCGCCAGCATATACCTAAAATGAATCCTGCCTACCAAGAAAACATCTGGTAAACATGTTGAGCCATGCCTCCATAGAGAGGCCTGTTGAAATAGATTTGACCATGGATCCTGCAGTGGTCCTTTCATTCAGTTGCAGTCCAAGACAGTCCTGCCTTCGCAGGGACCCAGTGGAAAACACATTGTCATGCCCCAAAGGCAGGTTTGCTGACAATGATCTAATTGCAGATTCTGAAGTAGTCTCAGGATCCAGCTGTATACATACTCAATTGTGGTCCTGGGAAATCTGGACTCCCCAGGAAACAGGCAGGTATGACATGCCTGTCCATATCATTGGAGATGGGTCTATGGTACTTGCTCTCTAACTCAGCTTCATTCTTTCTCACTGAACAGGGCTAATGCTATCTACCCATGTACCTCACACCATGATCTAACACATCAGGACCTGGTGCAGGACCTGGTGGGAAACTACATGTCTCCACACCTACTGAAAGGCCCACTTGCTTGAGAGCACATTATGATCCCTGAAGCAGACCCTTTTCCCAGCATTAATGCTACTGACTAAGGTTCTAAAGGCAGTTCAATCTACTCAGGGTCCAGACAGGATCCATGTTCACTCAAGCCTCTGACAAAAGACTCACCAACCATAGACTCCATTGTGGACCCAGATTCAGACACATGCCCTCACTCCAACCCATCAACTCCAATTCGAGAAGCAATCCATCAGGGTCAGGACCAGACCAAAGAAGGTGGTTTAGCTACCAAAAATAGCCTATAATGACAGGAAGTGGTATTTAGGCTTTCAAATGCATGCACCATGCAAGACTACACAGATCATAGAGGATCAGGCAAAAAATAACACCCCCAAGGAAATTAATAAAGCCCCAGAAGAAATAAAAGAGCCTGGAAAAAAGAACTTAAAATAGTTAAAGGATATCAGTGAGATTAAAGAGACATAAATAACTAAAAATAATTGGGAAAATAATGCATGTACAAAATGAGAAGTTTAATAGTGAAATCAGAAACCATAAAAAAGAAGCAAACAGAAATCCTGCACTTAAAGAACTGAATGACATTGATGTGGCTGTGTCACTGTAGTAAGCTGATTTTAAATCCTTTGGGTATAAACCAAGGAGTAGGATAGCTGGGTCAAATGGT
This sequence comes from Urocitellus parryii, assembly GCF_045843805.1. Classification (NCBI taxonomy): domain Eukaryota; kingdom Metazoa; phylum Chordata; class Mammalia; order Rodentia; family Sciuridae; genus Urocitellus; species Urocitellus parryii. The sequence continues at coordinate 152,797,141 of NC_135534.1, forward strand.
GGTTCCATTCCAAGTTTTCTGAGGAGTTTCCATACTGCTTTCCATAGTGGTTGCACCAATTTGCAGTTCCACCAGCAATGTATGAGGGTACCTTTTGACCCTCATCAACATTTATTGTTACTTATATTCTTGATAATTGCCATTCTGACTGGAGTAAGATGAAATATTAGTTTTGATTTGCATTTCTGTAATTGCTAGAGATGATGAACTTTTTTTTCATATATTTGTTGATCAATTTTATTTCTTCTGTGAAGAGTCTGTTCAGTTCTTTAGCTCATTTATTGATTGTGTTTTATTTTATTTTATTTTTTGGTGTTTTTTCAGTTCTTTAGATAGCCTAGAGATTAATGCAGTATCTGAGGTGCATATGGTAAAGATTTTCTTCCATTCTCTCTTCAGGTTCTTGATTGTTTCCTTTGCTGAGAAGAAGCTTTTTCATTTGAATCCATCCATTTATTGATTCTTGATTTTCCTTCTTTTGCTTTAGGAATCTTGTTAAGAAAGTCATTTCCTAAGGCACATCAATGTTTATAACAGCTCAACTCACAATAGCTAAACTATGGAACCAACCTAGATGTCCTTCAACAGATAAATGGTAAAGAAAATGTGGTGTATATACACAATGGAATTTTACTCAGACTTAAAGAAGAACAAAATTATGGCATTTGCCAGTAAATAGATGGAGTGGAGAATATCATGCTAAGCAAAATAAGCCAATTCCAAAGAACCAAAGGCTGAATGTTTTCTGACATGCAGATGGTAATTCACAATAAGGGGAATGGGGAATGGATGTACTGTGGATTAGACAGAGGTTAGTGAAGGCGGGGAGGTAGGAAATATGGAAGAATCGGACATCTTTACCCTATGTGCATATTTGATTAAAAAATTGGTGTGATTATATGCCATGTATATAATGATGTATCAAATGCATTCTACTGTCACGTATAACTAATTAGAACAAAAAGAAAAAGGTTTCAATGACAGAACTGAAAATTTAACAGAGTTTCAACAATAGAATAAATGATGCAAAACATTTTATATTTATTAACTTCATTAACCAATTATTATAGCTAAATTGTTTTAAATACACTGTTACTCTTTTTTCCTTTTTTTATTTTGGTGGTTCTGGGGATTGAATCCAGGGCCTCACATATGCTAGGCAAACACTCCTGCCTCAGCCTCCCACGTATCTTGGATTACCTGTTAGCATCACTGCACTGAGCAGCAAAGCAAGTTTGAACAAATTTAAGAGAACTGAGATTATTAATAAATTAAGTACTTCCTATGACTATAAGTAATCAAAAACCTCCCCCCAAATAGAAGCCTTGAACCAGTTGTCTTCACAGGTAAATTATAATACAAAACATTTAAAGAAATATTAGTATCTGTCCACAAACTTTCCCAGAAAGCAAATCAAGAAAGTGAAATACAACTAAACTAATTTTACAAGGCCAGAATTAACATTTTGCTAAAGGCTAGTAAAGATACTACAGGAAAAAAAAAGTGCAGGCCAATATCCTTGATGAATACAGATGTATACATTCTCAACAAAATTTTATCAAACTCAACAGCACATTAAAAGCATCGTGCTCCATGATCAAGTGATTTATCCATGATTTATCCCTGGGATAGAAGGATGGTTCAACATATGCAAACCAATAAGGATAACGCATCACATTAAGAAAATGAATATAACACATGATCATCTCAATAGATTGGCAAGGCATGTGATGGATTAAACATTCATTCAACATAAAACTCTCAAATTAACTACAGTAGAAGAAATGTGAGTCTACATAATAGAGCTATGGCCAAATAAGACAAGCTAATAGGTAATATCATACCTAATGTTGGAAATTTGAACACTCTTCGTGTAAGATCAGAAAGACAAGGTGCTCACCACACCACTTCCATTCATTTGCCAGAGAAATTAGGGAAGAAAAAGGAGTAAAAGTCATCCAATTCAGAAAGAAGAAAGTCAAATTTTTCTGTTTGCATGTGACATAATCTTATAAAAAGAAAACCCTGAAGTCTCTACAAAAAAAAAAAAACCTGGTTAGAATAAATAATTTAGTAAAGTTACTGGGGAGAAAATAAACATGAAACTCGGATGCATTTCTACATACTAACAAACTAACTGTAAAAAATAAGAATAAAATCCTATTTATAATAGCATTAGAAAGAATAAAATAATAAACCAATAAACAGAATTGGAAAGCCAGAAATCAATCCATACATGTGAAGGGAACTAATATTTGACAATGATCCAAGAATATGCAATGGGGATCTCTTCAATCAGAAAACCAGATATTCACATACCAAAAAAAAAAAAAAAAAGAAAAAAGAAAAAGAAAAAGATAAAGGAATGGGTCCTTAGCCACACAAAAATTAACCCAAAATGGAATCAATTAAAGGCTTAGGATTTGAAACTGTAACGCTCTTAGAAGTAAAGGTAAATAAAGGCTAATTAATCTCCCCCTCCCAAGTGGGAATTGAAACCAGGGTCCCACACATCCTAGACAAGTGTTCTACCACTGAGCTACATGAGCAGCCCTTTTCATATTTTGAGACAGGATCTTGCTAAGCTCCCCAGACTGCCCTTGAACTTGTGATCCTCCAGGCTCATCCTTCTGAGTAGCTAGGATTACAGGAGTGTGCAACCATTCCTGGCCTTGATTTTATTCTTGTTGATAATTTCTTTTTTGGGAAATGACAAATACACAGGCAACAACAAAATGAATAAGTGGGCTGTATCAAAGTAAAATGCTTCTTCACAGCATAGAAAACACAACAGAAGGTAATCTATGCAATGGGAGAAAATGTGTACACATCATTTATCTCATAATGAACTAATATCCAACATATAAGGAATTCATAACTCAGTAGGAAAATACCAAATAATAACTAATTGAAAATGAGGAAATCTGGGGTATAATTCAGTGACTGAACACTTGTGGAGTACGTGCAAGGTCCTGTATTAATCACCCAAAACCTCTTTCCCCTACCAAAAAAACAGAGGGAGTGAGAAAGAGAGAAGGGTAATCTGGCACCTGGCTTTGAGCTCTCCAGTGTGAGATCCTGTGCGTGCACATGAAGGTATGACCACACACACACACACACACACACACACACACACAAATGCCAAATATCTTCTCTGATATAAGGGGGGTGACTCAAATTGGGGTTGGGAGGGAGAGCAAGGGAGGAAGATTACCTCTAGATAGAGAATAGGGGTGGGAGAGAAAAGGAGGGAGAAGGGGAATAGCATCGATGGTGGAAGGAGACCCTCATCATTATACAAAGTACATGTATGAAGATGTGAAAAAAATTGAATAGGCATTTTTCTAAAGAAGAAATACACATGGTCAAGAGGTATATATGAAAAAGTGCTTGACATAACTAATCATCAGGGAAATGTCAATCAAATTCACAACCAAATATCACCTCACATCTGTTTAAGACAGCTAATTTTTAAAAGATAAAAGAAGTCTTGGTGAGGGTAAAGAGAAATGGGAGCCCATGTATGTTGCACATGGGAATTTTAGTTGGTAGAGTCATTATAGAAGATGGTATGAAGGGTCTTCAAAAAATTAAAAATATAGTAATCATATCCAGCAATCCTACTCTAGGATGTTGAGATATTGTTATTCCCATGTTCACTGCTGCATTATTCACAATAACCAAGATATGTAAAGAATTTAAGGGGTTATCAATAGGTAAACAGATAAAAAATATAGAGAAGCAGCGAGCAGAATGGGGTTGGGTTTTGGGGAGAGGGTTAAATTGGGGCCTGGGGAGATGGTGGGCAAAGGATACAAATATTCAGTTATTCATTAAGTTCTGGAGACCTGTATAGATGGCAACATGGCTAAATGTAGCCAAAAATATCATATTGTCTACTTAAAATTTTTTAAGAAAATATTATATAGTATTTTACACAAACTGTGAAGTGATAGATGTATACACATATTGGATTCTTTTTTACATATTAAATATATATAATGTTTACTTGTCAATTGTACCTCAATCAAACTGGAACACAAAATATTTCTTTCCTCAGTCTGAAAGAGGAAAATAAATTTCATGTCTAATTATACATCATACTTTATTTAAAATTTTTTTTCTGATAAAATATCAATACATTTTAATTTTAGAATCAGTTATAATAAAGACTTGTTAATGAATAATACCATGTTAAAACAAATTTATCTTTTATTAGAAACATCTTCATCTGAATCAACTGCTTTACATATTTAATAGATAGCCTTAACATATTGCTGCAAATGAGCTACCTAATGCATCGTAATTACTAAAATGCATTTACATAAATCTCACTATTTGAACCATGTGTTTTCCTGTTAACAAATTTAAAGAGACAGTTTCCCTAAAATGGAAAAGGAAAGACCTTTAGTAAACTTCTCTGGGATACCTCATCACAAGATATCATTGAAAATCAGGGATAACTTATGTTCCTTTAATAATAAAAGATGAACAGAAAAAGAATCACACAACAATAAGAGGTAGATTTGCATTATCCTGTGCATGAAAAGATAATTACTAAAAGATAAAAAAAACCTGTCACAACATATTAATGATAATAGTTTAAAAAGTTAAAGTTTGTTTTTTCTTAGTGGGACGATTAATGGGAAGTAAGGATTCTTTAATGGCAGATTATTATTTTATGTGAGTAACTGTAGCATTAGAAGACCTAATCAGGAGGCTGTAAATAAGCAAATTACCAGCTGTCAAAAAAATTATCACTATCAAATTAAATGAGCTTCCCTTAGGCATGTTAACATTGCTTTTGCCTGAAGGCCAGCTCAAAAATGAATCACGAGGGAAACAAGTCATATAAATAAAAGATTTTAAATTAATTCTGTGTGTAGACTGACTTGAAAAATAAATCTTAAAACTCATTTCTAAGTCTTGTAACAAATAAGTAACTGCAATGGTTGACTAGTGTAGGCCAGATTAAATATTCCCTAATGGCCTGATTTCTTGCTTTTTAGATTAACATAAATTTGATTATAAAATATCAAATCAGCTAGCATATATGGCTTTCTTGTTAGTCAAGCTAAAAGGTAATCGTCAGCAGGAAAAATGAAAGATAAAAACAACTTGGTGATTTACAAGTATGCACTGAACTACAAACCAACTGTTTAGTGCTTTCTTGACTAACTATTCATAATTTTTGACTCAAAGTTTGGGGATGTTGTAGTTCAATGGCTGAGTCTTTAGCATGTCAATTTCCGATCTCTCTCTCTCTCTCTCTCTCTCTCACACACACACACACACACACACACACACACACTTTAATATTTAATATTTTCTTTAGACTATGACATTTGTATTTTTTATCATTCTGCCAACTTTATTTTGTCCTTCTCTGTTTGCATGGATATGTCCTTAATAATGTTAAAAGTGAAATATTAAAGATGTTTCATTATGCATATTTTTCATTCTATTATTTACAATACTTTATCCATTATCCAGTGACTCTAAAATAGACTGAGGTATTAGGAGGCCTTCCATAACACTTTTGGAAAGAAAAACAAAAATAAATTGTCCAAATGCAACACTGTCTTGAAAGAGTATCAATTGTGGTGTCAGCATCAAAAGGTCAAGGGTTCTACAAGAAAGAGTTAAGCAATTTTAAAGTAAGTCACTTGTGTGACTGGAAGCAGGAAAATTGTTGCAGAACTAGTCAACAAGATCAATGTGTAGGACAATTCACCATTTTGGGGAATCTTGTAGGCATTTTAGGTAAAGAGAAAGTTTTGATCTTCTAAAGGACATTCTTCAATCCAATTCCAAGGACTGACCTTGGGGGAATAAGTTAATATGTTACATTCAACTGATTCTCACAATTTTCTAGTGGCTTGTCCTGAGTCTAAGTTTGGCCTCTCCCTTAGCTATTAATCTCATCTAATTGCTAAATTGCACCGAGGTAGTGAATGATAAGAATTTAAAAATATAGGAACTCTCCCCAACAAAATGTGCCATTTAGACCTACATAGATGGATCTGTACATGTAGGATGTCTAGTCATTGCAGTGGATACTTTTCTGAATTCTCCAGGAAACATTATAGCTACAAGTAAGTAAGGTCAGCCCTCTCCAAAGCTCTGTAAAGAGGCTACACTTTCTTAATAACGGAGCATTTAAGATGTGTGTCACTTGTTCATTACCTTAGCAGGTATGGTGGGTTATAAAACATAAGTCTTAAATGCTATCTTTTAAGTTAAAGAGATCTGGAAACACTAGCTATGAACAAATATTGATTTTATTAATATTACATGTAGGCAAGGAAGGAAGGAGAGAGGGATTGGAGAAGGAAGAGGGAGAGGACCATTTTGGGAGAGTACATTATAACTGAGATTGCCATTGGAACAACAGCTACAAACATTATTATTTCAGAATGACAACACAAATTGCTGTTATATGTATCTTTTGATTATTTTCTTGTAATAACTGAAGAAGATTTACTCTCATATACCCATTTAACTACGAAGTATTATGCTATAACTTGTCATCTGACTGTCTCATAACAACCCTGAGATAGTGATAAAATATTCCCTAAAGAATAATGTAAATTTGAACAATGCAGATCCACCCTGTGATGAAGTGAACTTGTTGGGGCAAAGTGGGAAATTGGAGGAAGAGTTTTGGTAGTGAACACCTGGATACTGAATGCCCCTCCCTGACCCCCATGTCTTCTTCCCAATTTAAGGAAGTATCTTTATTGATATTGAGTTTGCCTGGAGGATCAGCAAAAATCAGATCTCTATTTTTTTAAGATTTTAATAGTGTAAATTCCTACAGAAGTGAGAAGAATCCTGGAGTCCTATTAGCCTGAGGTTCAACAAGAACTGCACTTTGTAGATTCAATAATTTTATTGTGGCTTAAGAAATTAGGCCTAATGATCAATATCTGCTACATATGTTGTTTGTTATAACTTAATTCTATTGATATTATTTTAAAATCAATGATTAAACCTCCAATTAAATTTAACTTTGTTGTGTGAACAGTATGTGAGCTGGAGGTGGGTGGAGAGTTCCCACACATGTATATATGTACTTTGCCTTTTAGTCTGTGCATAGACTACCACCATTGTATTTGGGAGGCTTTGGAGATGTCTCAGAACCTTTCCCAAAGATGTATGTATATGGAGATTATTTCATTTTGTATGCAGAAGCAGAGTAGCTAAAAAATTTATCCATTTTATCATGGTAGTACAGAGGCTATTCTCTCTGCTTGTAACATTTTTCCTTCCTAGTTATCAAAAATACTGATATTAATCCCTTGAATTATTAATGCATTATAATAAATTAATACAAATAATTAATAATGCATTTATAATGCTGAATAACAATTTTTAAGCACTATAAATGCATTATTAGTTATTTCCAACATCCCTGTGAAATACATTTCTATGATTTTTCTCATTTTACTGATGACTTGGGGAAGTAACAACATGGCCAAAACCTTAGAGATAAAGCAAATTTTTGAATTTAAATATGTTCACGTTTTCACTTATTTCTGGAAATAAAGTGCTAGGGTTTAAATCCCAGGTTCAAGCATGCTAAACAAGTGCTTTACCACTGAGCCACAGCCCCTCCTCCCCCTGGAGACAAAAGTATATGGAGTGGGCTTTAGGACCAGCCCATTCTGTTTAAATCTTCATTGGTACTCACCAGCAGTGAGATACTGTATAATTGACTGAATCAATCTTATTCTCACTTTCCTTATTTGTTCATAGCCATCAATGCTCTCTTCTTAAATCCAGGAATTTGTAATTGAAGTGACAATCATATCATTTCTTCAATGTACACAGCTGGCAGTACTTTTATATAACAAGATGCTTCTCCTGTTTTGCTATTTTGATTCCCACTGGTACAGTTCATATCAAAAGGGTAGGATAAATGCTTGATTCATTAGTGTACTAGTTTGAGATTATGATTTAATTGCTTCTCATCTCTACACACGTACATCATCACCGCATATAGTGACTACATACTGTCCTTTCTTCCCTTTAACCTTCACTTAGCTTTAATTCTCTAAGTAAACATATATTAAATGCTCATAGTCTTTAGTTTTTATATAGAATATTCTTAGGAAGGATGTAAAAAAATAATGTCATTCTTCAATTATAACTACAGGTTTATTATTACCTTTACAATCAAAGTTAGTTATATTGAGTATAATTTCTATGCCTCACATGGATTTCTTGTTTCTTTCTTGTATATCTTAAACATATTAGTACATTTTCTCCTAGAATTGAGTGTTCATTTAAATAATGTATGATGGTTATTTACCTCTAGTAGATATTCTTTGCAATGTCTTTGCGTCCAAATGACGTTTGTTTGTTTGCTTGTTTACCTTAAATTCCAGTGTTTTATTAAAGTATTTCTCAGTATTATTAACTCCAGGTTGAGAGCCTTAGGTACTTGAGATTGTCTTTCAACACATAACTTCAAATATCCACAGGAAGCTTTTATTGATAGGTTTGAATATTTGCTTGGTTCTTTGGTTTTCTTCTTTAAGGACCCCTATTATTTGTATATTGGGTCTCCCTTAATTATCTTCATTTTTTACTAATTTGTCTCATATTTTTATATTTTAATATTCTATAATATGCTTTGTTAGAACTTAAGTCTCTCATTGCTTTATCTCTTAAATATATTTGATCTGTACTCTTTCTAGTTTAGTATTCAGAAATGGAAGATTGTTTTACTTATCTCTTTCCTTCCAGAGCTCTACAGGTTTATTTCTGAAATGTTCTAATATTGATTAATGCTCAACTTTATTTACAATCTTATGGAATTTTCCTCATTTATTTTAGATTGCTTTTAAATAGTATGCTTCAATTTTGAACCATTTTGTTGGCATGTTTTTCTCGCAAGATTTTGTCATGGGGTTATTTTGAAGATGAAATTAGTTAATCCAGAGAACATGGTGTCACAAAGTAATTTTCCAAGAAATCAAAGATGTTCAGTCCCCCAAATTGTTAATTATTGCTTATTATTGTTTATAAAATGACAAGGTACATGCACAAGTGTTCTACGACTTAGAACTTGTAATAATGCTTAGTGATCTTAGTAGTGATATTCTATTGTAAATTTTCAGGAAAATATATAATTTAAAACCATTTTTTTAAAAGATCTTTGCCAGTTTATCTCTTAGTTCACATGTAGAGGCAAAAATTTAGCCAAGACTTTTGTTTATCATAAAACTTTTCTTATACTTACCCCAGCTCAGAACAAAAAATATAAATAACTGATGTAGGGCTATACCATCCACTAATTATTAATTTGAAACCATTTAGCTCTTAGAAAAGACATAAGCAACCTTAAAATATATTTGATGATGTTCACTTCCACATATTTTAACTTTGATTTTAAATACCATATGTTGTTGTAATTGATAGTTTTGCTATAAAATATATTTACATAAATTTGAGGGTATAAGGAAATATCAACTTGCATATTTATTTTATCTACTATTTTTAATACATCTAAAACAAACCAATAAAAATTGAGTTTTTATTACTGATGCATTATAATGTTTAAGACATAAGTCATAGTGGGGAATAAACTTGAAACAATATTTTGCATTTATCCATGACATGCTTAGAAAGCATTGTCATGAATAATAGGTAGTAACTGAGTATACTGATGTATGTCTACTCAGAGTTCAGAGGACTTCAAGTTCAAGGCCAACTTGGACAATGAATATAGGTAGATCTTTTCTCAAAATTGAAAACAAATACAAAATAAAAGAATTAAGGGGCTGACACTCACTGATAGAGTCCTTGCCTAGGATACATGAGGGTGAGGTCCTGGTTTGATCCAGGCACCTCAAAAGAATCATGTATGTGTATAAAAATATAGTTTTTACATATACAACTATATACAACTACAACATACACACACAACACACACACAGAGTAAACTGGATACAATGTAGTGACAAATCTAATTAATGTAAAAAGTATACATACTATGGAATTCATCTTGCTTTGCTTTTAAGATCCAATTTCCTCCTATTTTAAAGTGGCCATGTGATATTTTTAGAAAAACACTCAAATACTCTTTGCAAATTTTATCTAAGTCCTCTAATACATGGAGGAGTCTGTGGGGTATGTTAGGTTGTATTTGGAAAATAAATTAGCCATCAGATTGTTTTTCCACGTACATGATAATATTGAGCAAACCCACTATATTAAATGAAACTCAATGATTTAGAGACTGTTTCAGATACATAAGGTAATTTTAATTTTTTAAAAAATTTTAGTTTAGGAAGTAAGCTGTGTACATAGCAGATTTGGAAATTAATTTCATCCACAGAAACATTACTATTACCTAATTGCTTTTATTATTAAAGAGATGCACTGTTTTTAAAAGCTCTTCAATATCAAGTGTTTGTTACTATTTCCATTTATAAAAATTATGAGTTCCTATACTACAAAATAAATAACTATAGAACTTGAATTCATTTACTTAGCAAATACCGAGTACCCATGATAGAATAGATTCTGTTCCTTTTGCATAGTTAAGTATTAAAATATAGTTTGATAATAGCCACAAATAGCATCAATTGGCAGCATCCATTAATTTTTCTTAAACTTTAATCTGTATCTTTGGCATTATCATATAAAAATAAAATTCAGGTTTATATTTCAATTTTGAAAATATACATCTCCTTCCTTAAAAGCTTTTGAAAATATTTGTGTGGCTTTTGTAAATAAATAGTAAAAAATTTTCAAATATCAAAGTTTAAAAGCTTTATATTACTACTGATAGGTATATTTCTCATAGGTATACTTATATATATTGTGCTTCATTTATAATTTCTTTTTATCATATCAAATTTTTGTTTACTTTTGTTTATCTTTTATTTTAAAAATAGGCATATATATATATATCACCATTATATAGAAAATGTATCTGTTATTGGTTAAATGAGGTAATTGAAAGTAGTTCACAAAAGAGTACACAAAATTTGACATTTTTCATAAACATTTATATATTATTTTATGGTTGCTGCTTCCTAACATCTATATGATAAAAATGTTGACTTTTCTATTGAATATGGGTCTACTTCTATCTATGGAAGTTAAAGAGGGCACAACTTCCTCTTTCTGTGCACTGGCAGTGAGAAAATCATCTAGTTATCATGCTCATGTTCTAACAGAATAATATTCAAAGATAAATAAGTCAGGAGAACGTAGGTATTATCAGAAGACTGGCTGTGAAAACGGTGGGTCAGTGCTGTGGTGTCAGTAGGGCAATCTGAAGCAAACTTCTGAGGAATATCCTTAGTTATGTCCCTATTACCAACTTCCAATCTATCCTTGGTATGAAAATCTGTCTAAAACTTTCCTTTTGTATTTAACTTAATTATGTTTGGGTTTCTATTGTTGCTAGCAGCCAAAATTACTTAACATAAAATTTATTGTTGGTATTAGACCCTTGAGGATATGTAAGAATTCTGAGATCCTTTAGCTGACGGCATGAAGAAAGAAGACTTGAAATCTTTATTAGCAATTTGAGAAGCAATCCTAAATTGCATGCATTTTAGCAACCTAAAAGAAATTTCTTTTTCATTTCAGCCTGTAGTCACCCATTGGAGGCAAAGCTTCAGGCTGTAGCACTGTTGTAGGCACTAAGTACTAACAATGTTAAAATTCAGTGAGTAGGATTGTAGGCACTAAATACTAAGAATGTTAAAATACAATTGAGTAACGGCTTTAAAAATGCATTGAATAGCTTAAAGAAAGTGAATAACACACTCACATTTCTAAATCCTCAGCTAAAGTAACTAAAACTTCGAAATGTTTTATGATGGTGCTTAATGTATCATGTATTTCTTATAACTTCAGTTTGAGGCAGCCAGCATATGAAAAACAAAGTTCAGACCTGTGGCCGACAGTTTCCAGTGTCAGTTGAATATATAGTATTACCCCATCATTGAGATGGCAGAATATTAATTTCAAATGTCATACCCCTCTAGGTGTGGTGGCACCACCTGTAATCCCAGCTATTTGGGGAAGCTGATGCTGGAAGATCCCAAATTCAAGGACTTGGCAACTGAATGAGATCCTGTCTCAATATAATACATGAAAATAGATGGGGATATAGCTCAGTGATATAGCACTCCTGGGTCTATATCACTGGTATTGGTACCAAAAAGAAAGTAGCTACACCCCAGAAAATGCAATGGGAATACTATTGTTGCCTCAAGCTTCTAATTTTCTTCTCTGACAAATATCATGTCTCATTTATCTGATAAGGTTGTTCATACTCTGAGGATCCTATTCTTCTTCCTGCAGGAATTAACTTGCAGTAAAAGCCAATAATGCATGTGCTTCCTAAACCAAACACCTCTCAGTATTTTCTATGCAGTTAGTTGCTAACATAACCTGAAGAACTGAACACATGATGAAACATTTCATCCATGGACAAACTGTCCAATGAGGACTTGAAATAACATGACAATGATAAAGATTACTCAGTGTATATCCTAGAGTAAGAAATCCAAAATATTGATAATAGTAGAAAAGCTAGAGATGATTTTTCAAATGTTTTGGTCTCCAAAAGTAACTCTCTAGAATATAAAGGCAATCACTTAGAAAAAATCTTGAGAAATGTCAGAGTAGTATCGGTGATGTACCTAGTGTTGTTTCATAGAATAGCATAGGAAGAAAAAGAATTTGGTTGAAGAAAGATCTCTAATTTTGATGGGAATGGACAGATCTTGAAATAGCAAAATAACAATAATGAACTACCAGAAGGAAAAGAGACATGTATAATAGGTGACCGAGCCTATTAAAATAAGAATACTTCTATCTTCAGGGATATGTGAAAGTATACAAGTAATTGTGTATTTTTCAAAACCAAAATAGAAAGACAATCCATGAAGTAATAAGTAACAGCTACTCCTACTGACCTATGTAATAGTCATTCATTTTATGTTCCATATTAATAGAATCCTAACATTGTTTAGGTACACAGACCTCACAAAAATTGATTACTCTGTCTGACTCAGACATAAATTGTAACACCTAAGTGAATTATGGTTACCTTATTCATACTGATAGTGATTGATTGACACATGAAAGACTATGTCAAAAATTATAAACATGAGGAAAGGCTTTTGGAAAGGATTCTACTTTTTAAAATAGATTTTTTTCCCTTAAGACGGCACATTGGAGGATGCATATCCCAGCAGGTCCTCAACACCAGACTTAAAAAGCAGGAAGATAGATTCTCAAGTGGGTAACTAAGAAACTCACCAAAACTTAAAAAAAAATTACACACACACACACACACACACACACACACACATATATGTAATAAAATTTACATATATATATACATATGTGTGTGTGTGAATTCTGAGAAATATAATGCAAATATAAGAAATAATACTTTAGAGAAGTCCCAGCTTAAGGAGCCAGCATAGCCTACAGAAAAAGTCATTCAGAAAAGGAAGAATTGACTTGGGATAATCTGCGAATTAGAGAGGAATGCTGAATTTAACAGACACAGAATTGCTGAAAGCAAATCAGTGAAAGCAAATCCAAAAATAGCTCCCATGGGAGAGGAAGTGTTTTGTGTCCACAGTTGCCAGGCTCCACCCTGGTGTTACTCTGCACAATCAGGGAAACCACTCACTTGCCCTACCAAGAAGATGGTTGCCAGTTACACTTGCACTGCCAGAGAAAATAACCTCCTGCCCAATTCCTGTGGTCCAGGAAAGTGTATGCCCACATTCATTCTTCCAGAGAAGCTGACTACAAACTGTGTTCCTGCTGAAGGAGAAAAAGCTAACATGCAGCCCCTGCTGAATTCCCCCCCCCCCCCCCCGTCTGTAATGACACCCGTCCTCCCTTTCCCAGGATAAAGGAGCTCAGGAATCCCAACAGCAGACCAAAAAATTCCAGAGGCACCGGAACAAGAGAAATTGAAATGGGCACAAGAAAAGTTTGCCTGGACCATTCAGGCTCTGGATCCCAAGGCAGAAAGCTACCACTAATACTGGGGCTGCAGTGGGCATACAGGAGCATCAATTAGCACTCCAAGGCAGATACCTGAAATTTCATATTTATAGATGTGAGAAGTAGACTATTCCAAAGACCCCAGAGAACCAGACATCTTGCTGAGACTGGCATCCCCCTCCGATAGCGGGTATACACCAACTTTCCACCATCCACTCACAGAGCTTCAAAGTTCAATCTAGACCAAATTCCCATGACTGAAAACTCCCATTTAGAATTCTGCAATACACCTGCCACAGAAAGGCAAAACCCAAACTGTGCTACCCCCACCATATACTAGGACCCTGGAAGCTGAGATCTACTGCAATCATCTTTGCCACCTAGCCACAAAGGCTGGCAGCTAAGAGAGGAACACAAAAGTATTAGGATAAATAACCCCTAATCCTCCACCCAAGTGTCACAAAATATCAGCAATGAAAATCCATCCCTGGCAAGAGTTTTGACAGCCTCATTGGAAATAAGCCTTTTATTTATCAGCAAGACTTTTATTTTTATTTTCTTTCCTTATTTCTTTTTTTTTCATTTTTACTGTATTGTTTACTCTTTAAAATTTTAGTTTTATTTTTAAATCATTTTATTATATTATAATTTTCTATTACATATGATTTTGTATACATATGTGGAGGTGCTGTGTACTTACTACATCAGTAGGTTCAAAAAACTATATATATATAATTTTATCTTCACACAATTGCTTTTTCCTGCAGCTGTTTTTATTATTTAGGTCTGATTTGCCTTAGATGGAGTTCAATCATTAACAGGTTTGAGTTGGTTTTTCATACCTAGGTTCTTGTCCCTATTATCTCCCCTTCATTACTCTCTTTCCCCACTAACAGCCAAATTTCCCTGTTTCCATATATTTTTCTTCATTATTTTCTATCAATCTTTTATTCCTTCTTCTTTATAGCTGACAATTGCAACCTACCACCTGCTTCTCCTTTGATTGCTTTTTAAAAATACTTAAAACTTTCTCTTATCTACCCCACTGTTTTTTTTTACTTAAGAAACTGTAATCCCATCAAATAGAATTATAGTTTATGTAATACCTATTCATAATACTTTCATATTCTATTTATGTTGCTATGATTACTAACTAATACAATGGGCAACATGAAGACATATAGACACCTGATGTTGAGTGCCTGACCTCATCCACAATTTGTATTGCTGGCACTGATGTTAAATGCTGACCCCCTCCATTCTATATGGGTAGCAATTTGTGTTACAGTTGTCATGTGGACACTGGAAATTTGTGTCAAAACTGTACATTTCTGACTGACATTTAGTGCTATTCCTGGCTCTCCATCCCTCTAAAATGTACTAGAAAATGATTGGGACACTTCAAAATGAAAGAGATCTTGCTAAGAAACACAGTTCAGACAAGCAAGAATGACTATCACCACACACATGCTATGGCCCCACCTGAGCCTAAACAATACTTCAATTTGTAGAATTAGGGAAACAATAACTCCAAATCAAAAACCAGGCCCCAAGCAGGAACAACTGGAAGGGAATTCAGGTACCACCTCTTGATAGTGACTCACATAAAAAAATTCTAGAATAAAAAACAACTACACACATTAGGACACACATATGAAAGAGAAAGAAGAATTCATTTAAATTGGTGTTCAGGTCCAGGAACTCTGAAAATATGATGAAAAAGTCCAACAAATATTCCATTAAAATTCAGAATCCCCCAACAAAGGATCCCACAGATATAGAAGGTGATATTCCAGAGAAAGATTATAAAAAACTGATTATTAGTATGTTCAAGGAAGTAAAGTAAGATTTAAGAATTGAATTAAGAAAACTATGTGCAAACAAGGAAATTTGGCTGTTAATGGGAAAGAGTGATGAAATGGAGACAATAGGGACAAGAACTGAGGTATGGTACATTACAGGAGAAGAAAGACAATTTCTATAAATAGAAATATTGAAAATAAGTGAATCAGAATTCCTGCAATTGAAAGACACAATGAGTCAAATAAAAAAAAATTCACTTGAAAACAAGACTAGCAGATTAGATTGCATAGAATATAGAACTTCATTCTTTAAAGACATTCTTTAAAGAGTTACATAAATTTAAGTACACAGAATAAAACAAAGGAAAAAAACTAAGCATGATCATTATGTATAGAAACTCTGTACATACTGAGCAAACTTGAAAATCATTGAGAACATTTTTAATGAGATAGTCATAGAAAACTTTTCCCATATCAGAAAGGACCTAGACATCCACATGCAAGAGACATACTGGACCCTAAATAGACCTAATTGGAAGTTTTCCAAGACACAGTATAATCAAAATGCCTAACATACAAAATAAGGAAAGAATAGTAAAAGCTACAAGAGATAAATATCATGTCACATTTAGAAGCAAACCACTAAGGCTTACTTCTGACTTCCTTATTTCAGACACTAAAAGTAAAGAGAGCCTAGAATGTAGATATTTCAACTCTAAAAAAAATGCCAAAACATTGCTATACTCAGCAAAGTTCTCTTTCATATTTGGTGAAATAGAATACTTTCCATGACAAGGACAAACTATTAGAAGTCATGATGATAAAGCCAGCACTATAAAGAATTTTCAAAGATAAAGTACATAGAGGAACCCAAAAATAAATCCCCAAAGTCTCAAGCAGATGAGGATTAAGAGAAGATTAATCCTGTATGGGATAATCAAGACAGAATTAAATATATAAAAATCAAAATGGCAGTAACCACAAATACATATCCATAATGATACGGGATATAAATGGTATCAACTCCCCAATTAAAAGTCACAGATTAGCAGAATAAATCAAAAAATAAGACCCAACTATATTCTGTTTTTAAGAGACTCATTTCATAGGCAAAGTCATTCACATGCTGAAGGTAAAAAGATGGAAAAAATATTCCATGAAATCGAAGTCCATAAACAAGCCGAAGAGCTATTCTTATATGAAAAAGTTGATTTCAAGCTAAAATTAATCAAAATGGATAAAGAAGGCTATTATATCCTGGTAAAGGGAACAATCAAACAAGAAGATATAAAAATAGTAAATATGCATGCCCCAAATGTCAACACACCCAAGTACATTAAAAAAAAACACTCCTTGAAATTGAATCCTAGATAGACCTCAATACAGTAATACTAGGTGACTCCAACACATCCTTATCACCAATAGAGAAGTCAAAGCATGAAATCAATAAAGATATATCCAATCTAAATAATATTATAAGTAAAATAAGTCTAATGGACATCTATAGAATATTCCACCCCAAACAGCTGAATTTACCTTCTCAGTAGATCATGGAGCCTTTTGAAAAACAGACTATATTCTAGATCACAATTCCAGTATTATTAAATAAAAATTATATATATTCTCATGCATTCTAACATAGCATAATGGAATTAAAGAAGAAAACGAATAGAAAACACGTAAACACATGGAATTAATCAATACTCTTAAATGAAAAATGGACAAAGAACAAGAGAAGAAATCCTCAGAAACAAACAAAAAATTCAAAATATCAAAATCTGTGGGACAGCATAAAAGCAGTACTAAGTGTCTATATAAAAAATATGTACCTCCCAAACAAGCTTATGCTACACTTCAAGATTGTAGGAAAAAAAGAACAAATCCCAAATTAGTAGAAGACTGGGACCATTTCTCCTTATATGGTTAATAAAAATCAATATAATACCTGCAGAGATAGCACAAAATTGATATAGTCACCCAAGATTTTAAAAACACTGGGTGATGACTCTTATTGCATTGCCATTTAATTTGCCAGTTCAGCTAGTGGAGACATGGGCAGTACTTGAAGTATATAGGAAACTTGTATTTATACTTGATTAATAATTTCAGTTTGGGTTCCTGATGTGGTTACTTTCTTGGAGCCACACCTGGAGGCCCTGGATCTTGGTATATATATATCAAATAAATGTCATATTTTTATCCAGCCCAGGAAAGATCAGAATCCATTCATTTTATCTGTTAGGAAGATTACAATTTTACCACTTTTTTTTTTTACTATTATAGCAACTTTCCAATTCTGAGTCACAATATTGTAAATAGTGCTATTATCCCCAAAAGTTTAAAATGTCCTACAAGTTGATGATATCATATTGCTAGGGCCAATATACAAGATATCTCAGCACAACATGTAAGTGTTAAAGTTAGGGATGAAGCTCAGTGGTAGAGTGCTGGCCTAGCACATAAGAGATCCTGGGATCAATTCCCAGCAGTGCAAAAAATAAAATGATTCTAATAATGTACATATGTTAGAACAACTTATTAGTATCTGCAACTTCAATGAAGTTGCTGGGGATCTGGTGATGTTGGCCTCAGTAAGGTAATTCATTTCAAAATGAAGGATATTTGCGCCCCTTTGTTAGTAAAGAAGCACAAAATTTGAGGCTTATATTTTGGATGCAATAAATAGTTCATTTAGTTACACTGCTTTGGGCTATTAATCAACTACCTGAAAATATTTCTCTTTTGAAGATCAAAGTAAGATCGGAAATAAGAGAAGGCTTTCAAACTATGTAAGTGGCAGTACAGGAACCTGTTAGCAAGAAGATACAATAGCATACATTCTTTGGCACACTGGGTGGAGTAGAAGTAAGGAACAAATTCCCAAATAAGTACTATGTATAGACCAGTAGGGATTTGTAATAAATGTTTGCTTCAACAATTAACTCTATTTGACAAGTAGTTCTTAGCCTGTACTCAAGTATGGTGTTTTTGAATACCTAGTGATAGAATAAATGGTAACATTGTGACTTTAGGGAGTTAGGAATAATCTGTCTTCCTCACTCCAAAATTCAGAGTGATGAACATTGGACTTCCTAATCAAACAGAAGTGGAATCCCCTCAAGGAATCATATAAGCAAACTGCCCATTCTTAGTACCATCTTCCTGTCTTCATGAAGCAATCCCACTTTCAATACTCAACTGTTATCTCATGGAAAACAGTCAATGCCTATTCACTGAGGAGAAAAATGATGGAGTCAGTTTTACTATAAGTAAATCATATGAATCATATTCTAGTATGGGCCAGACATTACTCATATAGAATTACATCCATTTTTAGTTGTTTTTAAAAGGGTATGAAAGGATGTGAATGAGAAACTTGTATTATCACTGTGTGTTATCATACATCTCTCTGGAAGGTGTGGTATCCTAATGCAGAAAGTTATTCCTGTAAATTTATTGATGTAAATTGTGGATGGAACCTAATGGTTTGGATAGATGTTTGGAAAAATGGGAATAGCATGAGTCAGGATTAGTAACAAAGCAGTTTGGAGAAGAGATATATGAAAGAACTTTCTGGAATAGCTCAAGAACATGATATAAATTGCTCCATATGAATCCTAATTTGATGGTTCATTTGAATGTTCTCAGAATGTGGCAAACTCTTAATAATAAGGTAGACAAGATGACCTGCTCAATGGTTGCTCGTCACTTTCTTTCTCCAGTTTCTCTTAGGTCTGATAAATGTGCTCATTAAACATGTGGCCATGACAGTAACAGTAGAGGTTTTAAATACCCTCAGAATCTTGCATGTTCTCTCACCAAAAGCTCACCTCACCATCTATGACCACCAATGAATGCCAATACTGCCAACAAAAGATATCAGAATTTTCTCTTGTGGACTGATTGAAAAGGAAACAAGACTGGTCATCTTCAAAGGTGTAGAGATTAACAAAGATAAAACTCAGGTGTTTCCATGGGGTGTTCTTTCACTCAGCATTGATTACTTATATTAACATCCTGGTTCTACTATTTAGTATCTATGTGAATTCTGGAAAGTTATGCAAAATGTGTCTTAGCTGTAAAATGAGGTGACAAAATCTTATCTACATCTCAGGGTTGTTATGAGGACTAAATGCTTAATATATTTAAAATACTTAGAACAAAGATTGATACATAGTAAGTACCAAATAAGTAATGACTAAATTCATAATAGAAAATTATCTATATGGTGATAAAGTAATCAAATATTATGATAAGCGATTATTATACCTTTCTTAGGATTGACTATGCAGCATAGATGAATCTTCAAACATCTTCACCCATTTCTGGTATTAGTTGAAGAAGAAAATATAAATAGACAGTGAAGGGAATAAAGCAGACACTAATTATATCTTTACAACCAGTTGTAGACATAAGGTCTACAGTAGTTCTACCCATATTTCTTCCTTTATATGTTTAAAAGTAAAAAATTTATTTGCTTCACTTTCTTCCATGTTTATCCCACTTTTGTATATTAAGAGTGTGGCTGGTGGTTAACTTTTCAGTGTAGCCCACTGTTTGCATATAATGAGATGGGTCACAGTAGATGACAAAGGAAGTGGGTATCACTCAGAGAAACCTAGTTGATGCTAGAATAGTAATGAAAATTTGGATTGTTTCTTTTTCAATGGTTTAATGAGAGAGAATTAAAATATCTAGCTCAGAAACAATGGTAAGAACAATAAATATAACGATTATGTTCACAGTCCATGTACAAAAGTATATTGCACATTAGTCAATACTCAACTTCCAGGTTTCCTTTTTCTTTAGGAAGGATCTCCCCCTGTGTGAACCTTGGTGGACAGTAAGCCCAGTGTCCTATGTGAAAGCCAAAGGAGTCAAGTACTTAAGATATATAGGAAACCAATGTTTCTTGGATTTAGGCAATGTTCAATGCAAACTTCTGAATTTTAATGGCATAAGGCAAAGACCAAGTTTCATATGGACATTAATTAAGGCAGATACAAAGTCAAAGGTCCTACAATGTCAGTGACAAAAGGTGAGTGGCTATGATACCATTGGCAGCATTCTAATGAGTCTACTGTGATTGGCTATATTCTCTGTTCTCTTTTATTGCTTCCTTGCTCTTTTTAGAAGCCTAGATATATAATTTTCTCAGTGTTCCTCATTCTAAAAATGCAATATATACTTAAATATATATTGATATCCATCTTTAAATGTACACACATACACGAGAGTATTTATATGTGTAAGCATATGTCTATTTCTAGACAAGTGTAAAAAGCTACACTACATTCAAATACTAATGGAATTAAATGATGATAGAATTTGATGGTTATTAATTTTGTATTTTGTTTCTCAAGTATATCAGTTTTAAATTTTTAAAAATTTCATAAGATATATAAAATTTAAAAAGCAGACTTTTGTCTTTTCCTAATTGTTGGAAAATTATCCTTCAGTCTATAATTTTAACTTTCTTAGAGTGTATAAAATAGCAAAGTGGACATGTAAATAAGATTCATCTAATGACATGCCTAAGTTTTTTTCTGCATAATAATTTGGCTTACTTCATTGGAATAGGGAGCCAAACATAAAATTAAATTATGAGTGTTATGGTTTGGATGTGAGGCATCACACAAAAGCTCACCTGTGAGACAATGTAAAATGCTTTGGAGGAGAAATGATTGGGTTATATCCTTAACCTAATCAGTGAGCCAACCAATTCCCTGATGGGAATAAATGAGTGGTAGCTGGAGGCAGGCAGGGTGTGGATGGAGGTAGTGGTTCATTAGGGGTATGGCTTTGGGGTCTATATTTTGTATCTGGACAGTGGAGCCTGTCTCCTCTCTGCTCTCTGAACACAATGTGAGCTGCTTCCCTCTGCCAAACTCTTCTGCCATCATGTTCTATCTCACCTTGAGCCCCTAAGGAATGGACCTAGTGGACTAAGACCTCTGAAATTGTAAAGCTTAAAATAAACTTTTCCTCCTCTACAATTGTTCTCGTCAAGTCTTTTAGTTGCAGCAGCAAAAAAGCTGACTAAAACAATGAGTATTAGGAAAAATATTGTGTATTGGAAAGAAAAAACAGGGCAATACAGGGGATGATAGAATGTTTATTTATATATTTTTTTTCCAATGTTATTTGGCTAGAAATAAATGGAGATAAATTAAAATTAGGCAGGTTCTGGGAAATGTACTGTTTTCTTATAAGCTATGAATATTGATAAATGAAGAACCCTTGAGCTAGGTCCAAATGCTCTTTTCTAGCAAGAGGTTTTCATGAACCCACAAACTGTAATAGATTTAGGGAAGGTATCTCTGCACAATGGGGAAGTTGTTTTGTCTGTTTTTTGTTTTACTTGTAAAATTTAAGCTAAGTATATTTAAAAATATTAACCTAAAATATTTACAAGCAAAACCATCCACATTTTTTTTTTTTATCTCAGGAATCATACTGGGGGAATACTGGTGATAATGTGAAGTTAACAGGCATCCTACAATTAGGATGCATAATGTGTGTACATGATGTATGTGTATAATATTTGAGTAGTCTGAGAAAAGTTGAAGCTCAATAGTCTTATGACCACGGAATTCTGGGTTTAATTATTAGCTATTTCTCTTACTAGCTTTGTCGATTTTATTACTTTCCCCTCCTCCCGCACTTCAATCCGTTATGCTAAAATGAGTGAAATAATTACATGAATTTTGGAATTTGAGATAATCAATGAATGAGAAAAATCCATGAAGAGTATGTATCCCTGTTGATGTCCCCAAAGTAGGGCATTCAATGAATTTTAGCCAATATTGTATTTCATAGACTACTATTAGACTATATATGCTAGAAATTAGATTCAGGGATAAAATAGTTCTTAGAAAGCACTTGTTTCCTCCTCTGAACCCCACATCCAGTTGAAGAAGCTAGGACTTGGAGAGAATGAGTATATTCTTTAGGTTAAAAAAAATCAGTTAATTTTATGGTTTGGATATGAGGTGTTCCCTCAAAGCTCATGTGTGAAATAATTCAAAAAGAAAAATTCAGAGGTGAAATTACTGTGTTATAAGAGCCTTAACCTAATCAGTACATTAATTCAGTTGAATGCATTAACTGGGTGGTAACTATAGGCAGGTAAGATATGGCTAGAAAAGTTGGTCACTGGGGACATGACTTGGGCTATATATTTTATCTCTAGTGAGAAGATCCATTTCTCTCTGCCTCCTGATTTTGGCTCCTTTCCTCACCCATTCTACTCTGCCATGATTTTATGCCTCACCTAAGACTAAAAGCAATGGAGTTGGCCATGTTTGGACTGAGACCTCTGAAACTCTGAGCCTCAAACTTTTCTTTTATTATCAGGTCTTTTGGTCACATTGGTGAAAAAAACAACAAAAACAGTTGAAAAACAAATATTTCATGAGTGTTAGCCTAACTTTTTTCTCCATCTGATATCTGGTATCTCACTCTGCTTCTCAGATTATATACAAATACAAATATGAATTACCAAAAGGGCATGTATGTACATTAGTTTAATTGCTGACACAAATACTTTCATGTTTTGATAAAACCCTAAGAATAGGCTGCTGGATTTTGCTTTGAACATTTATTTTGGCATCTTAAAATATCTTGGGAAGTACATGAAAATACACATTAGAAACATTTTTTTTTGTATTTGCTTACACAAAGAATTAGGATGAACATCTAATGAAAGACTACAAATTTTTAACGATGAAAAAATTTATGTATACTTTTTCCTCTAAAATAGCTAAGGTAAAATATTTTAGTTGAAAATATACAGTTATATACTCATCTATACTTTAAATCAATGCAAATTTCTTTTAAATATTGAGATTACATTTACAAGAATTGTGATTTAGATGTCTTTTTCTAAATCTATTCTTTTGAATAGAGACATCTATGGTTGTCCACTTGAAGTAAATCTGAAGGGAAATAACTGAAAACAAGAACTACAAATCTAAAATTAACAGAAAAAGTACTTTTTCTGGGCAAAGAAACAAAGATGCAAAAATCTATTAGAGTACTCTGTAGTAACATGGTAGAGTTTCTCATTTCCCTTTATCATTTTGAAGTGAAAAGGGGAATTAAATCCTTAACATATGGCTATTAATTAGACCTGCTAATTCAAATGGTCATGAGTATGTGTTGCTAGGGATCAAACCCAGAGGCTCACACATCAAAATGCATACTCTGTCAAGTGAGATTTAAGGAAGAAAAAGAAGGGAGGGAGGGAAGATGAAAGGGAGGGAATGATACTAAAAGAGATTCAAGAGCAAGAAAGAGACCAGACATGACTATTAATTCTAAAACTAGTTCAGTTGATAAAATCATATTTTGCAAGAGTGGTAATATTTGTGATATCCTATAAATAAGTAAACTTGTCTATAAGAGGTATGCATGTGAAACTGTTTAAGTGATTGTGTGTGAGATCAGAATTGTTTGGATGACTAGTCTAAATTGTCAAGCAGTGGTTAGCCAATCATGGCCTCTCAAGTCAAATGTAGTCTACTTCTTGTTTATATAAATAAAGTTTCATTAGAAAACACCATGCTTGTACTTTGTCTATGAATGTTGCTAGAGCAGATACTTGCAAACTTTCTGTAACTTTCTAGAGAATAAATATTTTAGGCTTTGCAAGCCTTAAGATTTCTGTTGCAGTAAGATCAAGGTTAAGTTGTTTGGAATCAAGATAGATAAGAATTCAGGTCAAAAATGTTGTGGAACAGAAAAAAGTCTTAAAATCTCTTAGGGACTTGATTTTAGAGCTTACATAAATAGTTGTTACACTTTTAAAATTTTCTCAGCTAACGAAAAGGTGCCAGTATAGCACTTTTTTGGGCAGGAGGGAAGGGGGTAGGGATCAGGGATTGAACTCAGGGGCACTCAACCACTGAGCCACATCCCTAACCCTATTTTGTATTTTATTTAGAAACAGGGTTTCACTGAGTTGCTTAGGTCCTCACTGAATTGCTGAGACGGGCTTTGAACTCGCGAGCCTCTGGGATTACAGGCTTGTGACACCATGCCCAGCTAGTGTATCACTTTTATTTTTATGTTTTTGGGTTTTTTTGCCATAAATATTAAGTTGTATCTATTTTCTCAAACTAGACATTTTTTCTACTTCAAAAGATGGTGAATAATGTTGGATAAGTTAATCAAAACTCTAAGCCTCAAATTATTAAGAAAATTAAAGACTACTATAAGGTTTGAAAAACACTATAATGCTTGCATATTCTTTGTTTTTGGCAAATAAGCCCTCAGTAAATGATTGTTTCCTTTCACATGTTTTGTCAGAAATATTTCAGGTCAATTTGACTGTAAAATAATAGCAGTATATGACTATTTACTAATCTTTAAAAAATATATTAACAATTTTATACTATATATCAATGTACATTATATATGCATATCATGAGAGAGACACAGGGAGCGAGCGAGAGATATACTGGGGGTTTAACCTAATAATACTTTTCACATGCTAAGCAGGTACTATACCACTGAAATAGACTACCAGCCTCTGCATGTATATTCTATTCTTTTCTAAGACTAGGGTTTTGCTAAATTGCTAAGGCTGGCCTTTAATCTGCCATCCTCCTACCTCAGCCTCCCAAATCACACAGGTGTGTGCTACTGCATTCACCTAAATGTGTATTCTTAACAGGAAGAACCAGGTTTTTAAAAAATTTCTCCATTGTTTACCTCCATGCATTTTATTTTAAGCTTTTTATTTTTTGTTGAACTGATTTTAAAAAACTGACAATGATCATATATATATTCCAGTTATTCAATGTGATGATTGAATATATATATATATATATATATATATATATATATATACACACACACACATATGTATGTGTGTATATTTATACACATCATGTAGTGAATATCATAATCAAATTAATTATATTCCTCACCCTTCATACCATATATGAGATCACCAAAATTTCATCTTTTAATTGCCTGCACAAATATGGACAAGACTGGAAGACACTGTGCTAAGTAAAATAATCTAGTCATAGAAAGACAAGTATCATGTTGTATGATCTCATCTACATGTGAAATCTAAAAACTAAAACTCAGAAGCAGAATGGAACAGTGGTTGCTAGGTTCTAGGGGATGGGGAGAATGGGGAAATGTTGATTAATCCATACAATTTAATCTTTAAGTCCAAAAATCTAGCTGAGTGCCTAGAAAATTTTAGATTCTTCAAAAATTTATAGGATAAACAAAAAATAAAAGGAATTGATATCATATTGTAATTGGAAGGAATGGGTAAGAAAGCAAATGAATCCCTCATAACTATTGCAAATTACTAAACTGGTTGTTTTGTTGTATGGATATTTTTATGTATTCTTTTAATATTATATGCAAATTGTTTCCACTAACTGGAATTTGTTCAAAACACAAGTTTCTTGTGGATAATTCCAGTATTTTTTACAACACTCAAGACTCATTTTTGACGTGAGCATATAGAATGCTCAAGATAAAAAGAAAATGTCAAATGTTGTGGCTCAGTGGTAGAGCACTTGCTTGGCACGTGTGAGTCACTGGGTTGGAGTCTTAGTGCTGCATATAAATAAGTGAATAAAAATAAAGGTCCATTAACAACTAAAAATATATATAAAAATTAAAAAAAGAAAATGTCAGAACTTGTGCCATTTTTATTTATAAATTAATAAAGAAACATAAGGGAATCAGGTTTGAAATTCAGATGTATTAATTCAGATGTTTGAAATGCTTAATGTATTTTAAGATATTAAAATGTCTTTGATTTTAAATACCAATATTTTAATAGTTTCTTTAAAATGTGTCTTTTTATGTGAATGGTGATCCAAATATTTATATTAAAAACATATTCCAGAATTTTCTAAGAGAATGAGATGCACTATAAAGTCAAAAGCTGATCTACCATAATAATTTTGTCCACAAGACATTTCACCTGTGACCCTATCAAGGGCATTAGATAGACATTTTGACTTAGGGTGCCCATTGGTAAATTTCAGTGTGTGGGAAGTGAGGTAGATTCATGTTAAATGTGGGAACTTTTCAATTCCACTGGTCTTCTAGTGTGGCTGGAGGGTCCAAATACTATTCTTTCCAAATAGAATAGTCAGATATACTCAAAATCCCTTATAACCTGTTAGAGTGAGGCAGACACAAGAAATGAACTTGACCCTGAAAATAATCAGTCTGTACTTCCAAGGAAAGTTCTCTGTGAGAGGACATCAAATCAATCACATGAGAGAAAACCTAAAATGTTGAGCAAAGACCAGGCAAGCCATATGCCAATCTCATGGGCTGGTTATGTCAAAGGAGCAATGATTAGCAGAAAGCTACCAATTAATAGATAACTAGGTTGCCACCACAGAGTTATTCTCCACTCTACCTATGCAAAAAGGGCATCACTGCTACCTGGAGCACAGAGACAGTAAGGGAAGATGAGGCAAAAGTAGCAGTCTGATGCTTTTCAATAAGAGCAACCAGACAGGAATAATGCAGGCAGGAAATTAATACATTTTTTATCTTGAGAATGACTAATTCACAGTATTGTAAAATTATAGAGCTAGGCATAGAAGGTAGCTTTCTATTTTTAATATTTGCTATTTGTAAAATATCTTAGTGTTTCAGATAATAATATATCCCCCTCCATCTCATTTCTCAATTTAACAATATTTTATTCTCAATCAAATCATTTCCAGATTGAAGATGTTTATACCTGCGAATAAAGTGCTGCAGGTAAGGACATTTCACAGCCTTGGTATCCAGCGTACTTAGAAATCAACGGCTCCTGTCTTCTCCAATGCTATACTAAATTGACTCGAAGTTTCTCCAAAGGTAACAAATCAGATGGCAGGAAAGTGGGCAGCTTTAGGACAGTAACGTTATAGAAAACATATGGCTATTTTACTTGAGATTTCACCCTCACAGAAATTAAATGCTTAAAATTACACAATTCTGCTCAATATTTCAATAAAGGTATTGAATTTATTATTTTCAGGTAATTGGCTTATGAGAACACAAGCATTTGAATATGTAGAGTAGTTGGTATTAAAACGAGGTGCATTGAAAAGGAGTTTGCAGATTTCTGGACCTCATGCCAAGGAGTTCTGATTTTATAATTTCAAGATGAAGTCCGAAAACTTACTTTTAAGCAAGACACCAACATCATTAGTCTGCCAAACACCAATTCCACAGAGATGAAAGGAAAATGAATCTGAAAGGTGTTAGTGCCGACACTGTTTGGACACTAGAAATGGAATATTGAAGGCTGGAGGAAGGAGAATTGCCTTTTTATTGACTAAAACCTGCCAGAATCATCTTTGAAGGAAGCCATGTTTTATAGCAACGGGAGAATTAAAGCAATAGGGGGTTATGATAAAGCTTTTATCTTGGGCAAAACTGATGGAGTGACAGTGCTGTGATGTGTGAAACTAGCAGAGAATAGCATGCCATGAAATATAAAATTTCCTCAGTGTGCCAGCAAAAATAGAAGGCATCCAGACATTCAAGTAATTAGGTAATTTTTCCAAACTGTTTTGGTCTTAACATACTATTAAACTGCCAAAGAAAAATTTTCTCCAACTTAGCCCTTAAGTAGAAATAAAATCTAAACCGTGTTTCTAAATGTTCTTTCAGAGTAGTTAAAATTATGCCCTATTTTTCTTTGTCCCCAATTAAAAATAAAGGAAACAACCAAATCACATGACTGCATAGACCCAAAAGTGATTACTGTGTCATTTTCACTTCAATGGGACACATATGCCACCCATAAGACGTTACTAATGTGTTCTGTGATATTTTGCAAATAAATACAATGTATTTTTACTTATGAGTACCATCTGCAGGATTTCAAGCATGTAAAATATTTTGATGCTTCAGGGAATTTTATATAATTGATGCTACATTTTTCTGAAAATGGTTCAAATGACTGATTGTGAAATATCTTCCTGGTTTAACAGTTTAACTCTTATATCTCCATTTCCTGACCTCAATTTGAGTCCTAACCTGCCTACCTCACTACTGCCCCCTAGCTTAGTTTCTTCATATGGCTGCCACATTATAGGAAAAGAAAACAAAATTATTCCACAGGCTATCTAAGTATAGAATTTCCCACCTGGAAATACTTGGCCTTTCCATTTAAACATAAATATAGAGATTAAGCTTCCTTCACAGTCCTAGATGCTGTGGCATCTTACTATTCCATTCTTTCTATTGGTTTGGGGGCTTTTAAGGCAGCATAGAGTCCTCTTGCCAGGCTGCTGCTCTTGACCAGGTAGCCTTCTGATCACCCCAGACTTACCTGAACCCTGTGGTGCATGTGAAGTTATCCTGGAGCATTAAAAGAGGCACTTGTGTGGCCGTCTGTGGAGCTGAGCCCTCAAGCCGGGAGATGAGAATGCTTTGCCTTTTCACTGAAACAGCTGAAATACCTGCCTGTAGGTGATGTACATCACACTTTTAAAAGAGGCAGCTCCACGTGATGGAGCAACATCCTGCTAGAGCAGCCCCCAGCAAGAAGTGCCAGAGAAGGAAAATCACACAAGGGTAGCAGCAGCCCACGTGATTCACAATCAGCATTGAGGACTTTTCTCATATGGAAGAACTTGTGAACAAGTCAGATGAGTTGGGATGCCAAATTAAGAGCAGTGGAAAGAAGGAAGAAAACCTTAAAGGTGCCTCTGATAAGCTATAGCCCACTTCAAAACCTCCTATTTTATTTTTTGTCTGATGGCCATACAAACCTCATGGATTAACCTATGGAGTTTATATCACAATAACTACAGCCCCAGAGATTCTCCAGTGCCTTTTCTGATATGCTAACTTATTTGAACACATTTCATTAACTACATACCTTGGTTTGTGATTTATAAATTAATATACAGACATATGACCCCTAGACCATATAGTTCCTAAGGATCAGATACATTTTAAAAATAGAACCCAAGCTACATAAGATATGATGGTAAATGTTCAAATGTGTACAGAATAAAGCAAACAGGGATGGTGTTTATCACATTAATGGATATTTACATCACAACTCAAGAGGCAAGTGATGAGAAAACAGGTTTACAGAATTAAAGAATTTGTCCAGCATGACACAGGCTCTGCATGATAGATCCAAGCATCAAACCTTTGCTTGTTATCAGAAGACTATACCCTCAGTCAATATTTTCCTTCTATTCAGTAATGTATGTTAGAAAAATCAAGAAAATTATATCATACAAAGCATCAAATATATTCATCTTCATTTTCAACAGAAAAATGTTTTCTCAAATATTTCATGTGGAGAGAACTGACATGTATACACCCTTATTTCCTTTTCTTCCAAGAAAAAGAAAGTTCTAGTTATTTGATCTGCAAAGTTTCCATGTACTATAGAGAAACCAATTGCCTTGATAACTTACTACATGTCTCCGAGAATCAATAAAAAATGTATACTTTGGGTCATTTCTAATTACTGATGTGTTTATTGGATAATTCAAAATATTTTTGAAGCTGAGATAGAAAAGTATCCCAGTTTGCCAGATTATCTGAAGATAGGGTGGTTGTTTAAGGAGAGTTACTGATGAACTCTCTTTGGGAACATATTCAGTGCAGGAAGCAGCTGTGTTTATTAAGGAAACTGGTTTCCTGGGCCACTCACAGTGAATTCCATTTTTGTGTACGTAGAACTTACATCATATATATAAATACATACATACACACACACACACACAGAGTGTGTGTGTGTGTGTGTGTATGTGTGTGTGTGTGTGTGTGTGTGTGCTACTGGGGATTGATCCCAGAGGTGATTTACCACTGAGCTACATCTCCTGTCCTTTTTGTATTTTATTTTGATACAGGGTTTCAATAAATTGCCAAGGTTGACCTCTAACTTGAGATCCTCCTGTATTATCCTCCTGAGCCACTGAGATCACAGGCATGAGCCACCATACCTGGCTTCTACACCAGCATTTTGCATAAGGAGGCATTGTAGGAGGAGGATAAATCTGGATTATGATAGACATGTAGGAAGAGAGATGAAACAATCCAGGCATTAAATTCCAAGGAAAAATGGGGAAGATAATGATTAGCAATGTCTCCATTCAGTTTTTATACAAAAGCTCTTGATTGACTTTATGTTGATTGGCTAAGTTAGAACAAAAAGTCAAGTTATTAATATCTTCTTGTATTTACACGTAGAATTGTGACTATAATGCTACTGTTTGTTCTGGTGTTTGAATAGAATGATGATGAGGCAAGAAAGGAAAATAATTTCCCGGTTTAACATAGTGAACTGACATGCATTTTTCTAGATTTCAAGAAGCACATCTGTCTCAGGTGTGATTGCTAAGCCCATGATGGCATTTTAATATTTTAGTTCATGATCTTCAGAAGTCAATCCCCAATGACAAAGCTAAAGAAATACTAGCTGTGTGCTAATTTAAGATCTGACATTTGTATCCAGATAATGTTCCATCCAAACCCAGCAAACCTCTAAAAACAGAATCAAAATATTCAAATGTTTTTTCTGAACACAGTAATACATGAAGCTGTGGGTCTTTAGTTACCATTTAGAGTTTAATGTAGTAAGTCAGAGAAGAGCACGATTTCACAAAGAAAATAAGTCAGCACTCAACTCCTGAGTCAAGATGAGCCATTAATGTAAAGACAAATACACACATGATCAGATGCCATTGATATATTTATGTATGAGCCTAAAACAAAATCATGCTTATGTTGTGAACTCTTGATAACAGAGAAATTATCCAGATAATAAAAACCAGTAATCATAGACCTTCATACCCCAGCCTTACCCCGACAAGCCATATAGATTTAACACTGCAACAAAGCTACCACTGTGATGTGTTTACTCTTCAAGGAGTTTAAAAGCTTGTTTTTAGTCTGTTTTTAAAGGTACTCAAACTTTTGAACTTTCTATTGATGCCTTGTGGAATTCAGATACACTATATACTTTGAAACATAGAAAGTCACAAGTAATGCTGGAGGCAAGAAAGAATCCTAGTCCATATTATGGTGAAGATGATGAGTTAACCAGTAAATAGAAATTGCTGTTACGTGTTGTTCTTATCCTGGTCTTCTACTCAGTTCACCCACTGGATGGACGACTAAAACATACATGGGATTAGCAATGATTTTTAGTGACATGATAGATTTCAGATAATCCAAAATTTAAATAGTAATTAAATTAATGGGGGAGGGAAAGAAGTAATCTTTTCATTTTTTATTGACACAAAAACTATGAGGCAAACATGATGTTTTGAAACATGTATACATTGTAGAATAACTAAATCAAGCTAATTAATATATACACTATTTCACTCCCCCCCCCCAGACCACTTAAAGACTACTTAGCAATTTTCAGGTGCTTAACACATTTTGTATTAACAATAGTCATCATGTTGTGAAATGGATGTTTTGAATTTATTACTTGTTCCTAGCTGAAAATTTGTTCCCTTTGATTATCATCTTCCCAAACCACACCCCTGACCCACTCCTGCCTCTGGTAACCACTCTCTGCTTTTATTTGTTCAATTTTTAAAAATTAAATGGAGGTCTAATGTTAAGCCAAACCCATTGTAGAAGAGTTACACAAGCAAAGACACAATGATTAAAAATCTTACCACTGGAATCAGAACTTAGGTGCCACACACTAGCTGTGTGGTTTTAGGGAAAATTATTTAACCTAAATTCAGGTTCTTTGTTTTTATAAATTGGTGATCATTTACCTAGATCATCAGCTTGTTTTAGGATAAATGAAATGATGTAGTTTAAGTATAGTACTGAGCATACAGTAAACTCCATATCTCAGTTCATCTCAGTTTATGGCCATACCATCCTGAGTGCTCCTGATCTCCTCCGATCTCATAAAGTAAGTGGGGTTCAAGCACGATTAGTACTGGGATGGGAGATAATTCATTTCAACTATTATTTGACTAGAAATGTAGTATGTAAGTTTTACTAAAATATTGTATATAACTTTTCTTATCTACAGAAAATGGAATAGAAACCAGAGACATGCAAAAAAGTCAACTACATACATTTTGAAGTTTCCAAAGAGAGAAAGCCAAAGAGAAGGAGAGACAAAACTAAGGACAAGTGAATAGAATAAATAAAACAGTACTAGATAAGTTAAATTTACAGATGAAAGTAAAAGAATCTTCCTTAGGAAGGGGTTGATGAGAATGGCACATCTAAAAATTACATGAATTGGCGTGAATATACGTTATATACAAAGATATGAAAATTGTGTTCTATATGTGTAGTAAGAATTGTAATGCATTCCACTGTCGTGTATTTAAAAAAATTAAATAAAAAAGTTAAAAATAAAAATCAGAATTTTGAATCACTTGTAGGCCAACATACTGAAAAATAATTTTTTGTTTTTTGGTGTCAAGTATTCCCATCTGTAAAGGAGCCATCCAAGCATAAAAGAATGTGGAACTAGGGATAAATGGTAGTAGCTGACAAAGACAATTAAACCTTGAGAAAATTGTGACTAAAAATAGTGTATCCCTTTTTTAATAGGCCCTTAATGCAAAGAAGTTAAAAGTTAAAATCAGAAACCTGCTATAGTGAAATTGTACAGAAATATGCTTACATTATGTGTGTGTATGAATATGTAACAACAAGTAACCACCTTTTCATCATTTTAATTCAAAAAGAAATTTGCTAACATTAATTGTGTAAAAAGTAAATACAATTATAACCCCTTCATATGGATTTGGTAATTTTCATATAATCCTTTGTGTTGTCTTAATAAAGATTCCATGTGCTTTTAATTTAAGTTTTTAACAGTCATCATCACCAGATTTTATTGGACATTTATTATGCATTAAAACTGATGTGAGAGGAAAATTTCTTTTAATTTTAATGAAAATCCTATGAGATAGATACTATTATTTCCCTATTCTTTGGATAATATGACAAAATTTGGGGATGTTATAATTTCTCTAATCATTCTATAGAAGATGACACCAAAGCAGAGACTTGTGGTCAGCATCATGACACATGTGAGGAATCAGATGCCTATCTCCTGGAGCTCTCAGACAAGAGTTTTGTGTCCAGAAAGGAGCATATTAAATAGGCATCACCCTCAGAACATTTATACACTTGATTTCACATGGTCTAATTCTGTACAGTGCATGAAAGTATTGCACATTATTCAAGTGACATAATTTTAGTATAGCATATGATTTAGGAAACTATTACTCTTAACAGAAGAGAGCTCCAAAAATTGTCAGTAAAATGGCAGTTACAGTAAAGATCTTTAGGCTTTTTCAGGACAGACAGGCTCTGTTGCAACTTACTCTATTGTTACAACACAAAATGAGCCATAAACAACATGGAAATAAGTATAGCTCTGTTCCAAATAAATATTATTTCTGGACACTAAGATTCAAGTTTAATATAATTTTAACATTTCATGAAACAGCCTTATTCTTCTAATTTTTTCAACCATTTAAAAATACACATTAAAAAAATTCTTATCCTGAGACATTATGAGAATAGGCAATAGACCCAATTTGGCTAGAAGCTGTATGTTCTAGCCTCCCTCTACCTCTGCAGTGTGTATGTTCTCACTGGTAGTGGTTTATGCTCTTGAACATCCATAAAATTTTGTGATACTTGATCTTGGTATTTACATTAATGGTAAGTCTGAATTTATTATTTAATGCATCTTTTCAACATACTATCTAGCGTTGCTTTGAAGTTATGTCTTCAGTTACACCCATACTGCACAAGTTAAACAATTTATGGTTATATAAACATACGTGAAACTTGTCTGATCCTTAAAAATAAAGTTATGTTTGTTTTTGTTAGAATTTAAACATAGGACATGGGATTGGGAGTACAGACTTGGGATTTTTTTTCTATTTTTTGATAGAGTAAAAATTTGGAAATATTTATCTAGTAAATCTTAGAAAATGTATAAAAGAGGTAGTTCCCCAGATTCATAAGAAAATCTTTGCTTTTTACCTAGAAGCTTTTTATGATATGCAGAAATTTAACTGTCACCAATAACTTTTTTTCCCCAGTGCTAGAGATTGAACCAGGTCTCATGCATGCTGGGGAAGTGCATTCCACTGAGATATCCCTATCTGTACTTAATATATTTTTTCAAATACTTTTAAAGAATACTGTCCATCTTTGTTTTTGATCATTTTTGTAAGCTAAAGTAGGTTATTTAAATTATAGTAAAGTTTTCAAAAAATCACTTTCAACCTCATGTCTTCTGCAAAGCCAACATCCCCAGAAAAGCAATAAAAATAACAGAATATTTGAGTTATTGCATATTTTGATAGATGAGGCCAAACAGCAATTGTTCTTGCATGTAATTGTACCTTTTGGCATATCCAGGGACAATACTGAAAAGCTCACAGAAGCTACCAGTATTATCAACTTTCTTTTTATCAACAATTGCACTATCAAATGGAAAACCATTGGACACTTTTATAGTAACTTAATATTAATTGAAGAATCTAAAATATATTTCTTCTCTTGCTTGTGAAAGAGCCACAAAGCAAGCAATATAAAAAATTCAATAACAATTTTCTAGCTTTGCCTATTTCTAATGATTTCTTTATAGGCTTCTAACTGATTCAAGATTTAAGTGGTTTTAGTCAACACACTATCATTATTCAGGACATGATGGCTTTGAGCCGAAGCCAAGAGAGCCCTTCTCCTCCTTTACAGAAGAAAAGGGTGTACAATGTTTGATTATTAACATTACAGAAGTTAACATGAAGCATTACAGAAAAGCGATTGAAAAACTGATTTGTTTATGTAATCATTTTTAGTGTGTTTAGTGTATTTTCACATATTTTCATTTGAAACCCATAGCAATGGTCAGTAAAATTAGGAAGAACACTCTCTAAAGCAACAGAAGCTCTCTCCACTTAGCTGATCATGGGAAACAAAAGTTGAAGCTAAAATTGCACAATAAATACTACTTAAAGTACTAAAATATGAATCCACCTAAAAAGTTTAGTAGCAAGAATAAAGACATCCAGAGTGTAAGGCAAAGGAATGGAATTTTCATTCCCCATGACTAGCAGGATGAATGAGAAGAGAAGGCTGTAAGATTAAGGGTCTCAAGGGATGAAATGGAATCAGGGACAATTTCTAGCCATCATGGAGGAAATGTATTACAAAACAACATTTAAAGAAAATAAAAGTTTATTTTTCAAATCCTTGGTCAGAACATGATTACAAAATGTGTTGAAAGGCTGCCCTAATTTTCTGATGGGCTGTGGTGGGGATGTCTTTCGGAATTGATCTTCACTGTTCTCTTCATTGTATTTGTTCAATTCCCCCATTCTCTCTTGAATGCATATCCCTAATAAAACTAGCATTGCTTGATAGGATTGAATAAACTCTATTGATAAGTGAGCTGTTGAGGAAAAAGGAATGATCCAGGGCTGAAATGCAGAAGAAAAAAGGCTAGAAATAAAATTGAAGTAGATCATTTAAGAATGGGAAGTGAAAATAGTGGTAATCATTAAAGGGCCTATGTATTCTTCTTGCTCTTTTTTATTCCTCAGCATCAGTTATGAGCTGTGTAAATAGAAACTTTGGCTTTTGCCCTCAAAACCATAAGCATGTTAATCATCAGCTTTGTGAAAAATGTACCTAGCTCCAGTCCATCTGCCTTGTGGCAATTGCAATTGGCTATGTCACAATTTGGAATGCTTTGCCCTCAGTGTCCAGCATTGGAAATGGGATGAAGGATTATCTTCATGCTTTTGTCTTTGGCTTAATGGGAGCTTTCTGAATTCCTCAAAATTCTGACTTCTGGTTGCCAGGGTATGAAGCATTCCTCTGCTCCTGCCCATTTGACTTGGCATATATTAGGGAGAATGGAAAAAAAAAGAACAGCAATTCATTGAAATGGAGTCCTGAGTAAGTTAAATGCCTCCTGAATAAATGTGCAGTATCTCTTTCCCAGGCCTAGGTAATTGCTTTTTTATTTATCTCAAACCGTTTTCATCCTCTCCTATAGCCTAATAGAGTCACACCCTGCACAGTGCATTTCTATCACAGAAGCTCACAGGATGCAGGCTTTGCTGATAATAAATAAATAAAATTATGATGCCTATATTATAGCTACTGGAAGCTGAAGTTTTGCATTTATATCTTAAATTAAAATTGCTTTCTGCCCATATTATACAAAATATAAATGGTAGTTTAGTCAGGCAGCAGACAGTAGTGGGCTACTTTTTGAGCAAAGGTGTCTGAAATTTCTATATCAGGGCAAATGCTTCTCATGGGCCATGCAGACATTTATTAAGAAACTAATATGGCAATATTCATTCTGGTCACACTTAGACTTTTAGTCTTCCTCAAAATAGATACTAAGTGAGGAAAAGGAGCATTAATATCTTTTAAATGAGTATGGTTGATGAATACTGTACTTAAAAGTAAATGAAAAAATTCAAATGGAAAGAAATAATTTTAAGTGAACAAAAAGTAAAGATACAAAAATGCATTATCTGATTAGATTGAACCATTATCTATGTCAAACGATTCATTCCTTAACACCAATCAGAACTTGATGCTTTTTCCCTAACCAGACACGGGGTGGGGGGAACTCTGTGGTCTACAGTCTATACAATTGTTTTAGTGAACAGAGAGCCACAGGCCCTGAATTATAAGAAGAACATATTCCAGTAATGAGAAATCTTTGTCATCATTAAAATATAGACTATTTCATGATGCTCTAGAGGCTCTATAACTAAAAGACATTTACTAGTAGACACATATGGACAATAAATATAATATTACAAAACAGTTATGCTTTGTCTGTATTTAGCCAGCATAAAGCATAATGGGAATGTTCCTCACTTTGCAGAGAGAAACACTTTTCGAGAAAATAGTACCTGTGACTTCAAACTTATTACACCTTTCTCTGCTCTCAGCCTTGGCTCATAATGACTATTTTAGTTAAACAAATACTTAGGACAATAATTAATCTATAGATGAAGAATGGACATACATCTGGAAAATTGCCACACATTCACCTCCACATTCTTCTCTCAGAAGAGACATAACTAATTTATTATGACCTTCTTTTCTACCAAGCAAGAATTTGAACTCATATGACTCAAAAGAGTACATAAGGCAGCAAGTAACCATTGATCCATGTCTTGGTTTCTTAATTTTAGCATAGGTAGACAAAATCTCTGGCTTACAAGGTTCTGGATAAATTTAAGAATGATATAATTACAAGAATATTTTTTTAAAAATGTTTAGTATAACCTCATTTTATAGATGCAGAAAAGAACTGTGAAATGATTTGCTCAACGTGACAGTTATTTATAGAGCAGAAAAGGATCTGTGGGGAGAAATTAACCCAACTCAGAAGGAAACAGGGGATAGAATCAAAGAAAAATTTACCCAAGAACAGGCATTAACTCTCAACTAACCCATCAGTTAATCCAGTTTCCTAGACTATTGTGTTGAGAATGATTCCAAAGTTCAGAGTAAGTCTTATGGAAAAAGATACTTTAATCAACCTAGTATTTTTAGCTTTTGAGATAGAAAGAGGCAGAAAAAAATATGCAATACAATATCCCCTATTTAACTTCTTATTCTAAACTAATATTATTATTCTACTTCATGGTAATGTTTGGAGTCCCACATAACTCCCTCTAACTCTTAGGAGAAAATGATCTTGTCATATTTGTAGAAATATTCTGGTTCATATGAAAGCAATATTTTCCAGCAGCTATAAATAAGTTGGTATTCTTATTGAATACAACAGTTCAGGAAACTTGGTGAATGCTCCTGAGATCTATCCTCATAGTGCTGAAAAATTCAAAAGTCTGAGACTGCAAGTTTCAAGGTCAGACTCTGGAATATGGTACCATCATCAAAGTAATGCAAGGCCATTTGAGGTAAGGCCAGCAACCTGTCTCCTTATACCAAATCTCTGCTTCTTCATGTGCCACACTGTTCTCTTCAAACATTCATCCAATATATTTGCACTTAACTTTTGTCAGCAGTACATAAAATCACAACTTAGAAAATAGAATATTTCACTTAAAGCATTTATCACAAGATTGCTAATAATAACAAAATCCTCTGGTACATTTAAAATAAGATTTTATTCTTCCAAGTTGTTTAAAAAATAACTTTCAGAAACAGATATCCTGCAATATATTATTGTAAAAATACCCTGAAAACTCCATTTTCTGCTATGATGATCAAAGAAAGCTTTGACTAAAGATTATCACTGGATATGTAGCCATCATGTTATGGAAGGCAATCATGGGTTAACAATTTAACCTAAGTTGAGAGAAATTTCTTTCCTATATATGTTTTCCTTTTCTGTTTGGAATGGGCCATACTTGTCTTAAGTGCGATAAGAACAGATATAGCAGAGCTTTTTATAGTTTCTTATGTGTTGCTTATGTGTCTATGAGAAGATAGAGATATTAAGCAATACTTTACATATCTTTCTGTAGAGTTGCTATTTCCCATTAGTTCTCTGATGGTACTACTTTCTGTTGCCTTCCTTCATGCCTAGGTTGTGAGATTACTGGTTTCTGACCATAACAAATACACTCACATTTCGAACTCTTGAAAAACCAAATAGGCAAACAGATTAAAAGACAAAGCAGTATATATCAATGCCCCTTAGACAATCCCATTTAACAAAACATTGTTAAGTTTCCCTTGAATCCCTAACAATTGTAGTTCCATTATTTTTCCATACCATAATGGCCTTACATCCAAAGTTTTTCTTTGTGGCTTTAACCATCAGAGAATAAAGTTGTCAGTTTTGTTACAATTTTCTTTAATTACATAAAAAATTTGCCACACTTGTAGTGTGGATATGAAAATTGATCTTTTCAAGAAAAATGTAGTGTTGAGGGGAAAAAACTAAAATTATGCATTGGATTATTAAGAAATAACAGAACTGTTGCTAAAATAGACACTATAGTTTTTTATACACAATGATTTAAAATATTTATTATTATTTTCTCAGTAAAAGGAATTTCAGGTGACCTTTTGCTATTCTATGCTAATATATGTAGCGAATTAATGTTAACTTATGAACATGTTTAAATTATATATTTTGATTTATGTAAGTGGAAAGGGGACAAAGAGTGAAAGAATGAGAAAGGGGTTTTGGGGAAGTTCTGGGGGGTATGTGGGATTGAACCCAGGGGTGCTTAACCACATCCCTACATCCCCACACCCCCAGCCCTTTCTTATACTTTATTTAGAGACAGGGTCTCAATAAGTTTCTTAGGACCTTACAAAATTGCCGAGGCTGACTTTGAACTTGAAATTTACCTCCCTCAGCGTCCTGAGATGCTGGGATTAAAGGCATGCACTACTGCACCCAGTGAAAGAAAGATTTTGATAGGCAGGTCTACATACTATTCCAATCATATGAGTATACTTGGAGAAGTAATTTTGTTACCCAAGCAAGACTGTTAACTCCAATGCAACTCTCATAGCATGAGAATAAATAAATGTGAAATAGTTATTTATTTTTTCAAAACTCAGAGGAAAGAATGTTTAGATGTTTTTATAGTCACTAACATATAATATTTTGTTTGTAGTAAAAACATCATTCTCACTTTAGTAGAGAAATTGAGACATATATTGAGCTTATATAAAGAAGTAATTGTTTAAAGGAAAAGTAAAAGAATTCATAAAATTATTTACAAAGAAGATTAAGTGTAAATATAGGAAGAACCAACCAGTTGGCATCTTTCCTAATAAGTCTATTGAAGTATATATGTATCAGTTTATGTA
Organism: Urocitellus parryii; assembly: GCF_045843805.1. NCBI lineage: Eukaryota > Metazoa > Chordata > Mammalia > Rodentia > Sciuridae > Urocitellus > Urocitellus parryii. The sequence continues at coordinate 152,837,730 of NC_135534.1, forward strand.
TGCCTTCTACATCAACATTTAGATTATTTTAATTGTAATAGTAGTATATACTCTGAATAAAGAATTTGCCAAGTAAGATCAGGGTACATTTTAGTCATTTCCAATTGTTTTCATTATTAAAAATAGTGATGTAGTCAGGTATGGTGGTACACACCTGTAATCTCAGTTACTCCAGAACCTAATGTTGGAGGATTGGATGTTCAAGGCCAACCAAGCAAAGTTAGTGAATTCTGTCTCAAAGTCTGGAGAATATGACTCATTGGTAGAGCACCTCTGGGCTCAATCTTTAGTAATACAACAAATAAATAAAAAGCAATGGGATGGATATAATTTCCACATATATTTTAAACAAATTGCTAGCTCTTGTTTAAAAATAGATTTCCTAAAGATAAATTATGGGCCAAATGCTGTATATTTTATAACTGTATATGTTCTGTTTTCTTTTCTGTTTTCTCTCATTTTTCTACTTTTTCCCCTTTTTCAACCTTTAAATAATATTGTATAGTTTTTCATCTTTTCCTCCATTACACAAGACTGTTTCCTCCCCCCATTTTTTTCTCATCAATTACTCTCATAAACAATGAATAAAAGATCTCTTATCAAACCTGTTCAAGTGTCACTGAAAAAGTCAAATCTTTGCATTAATGGGAAGGGAAACAAAGTCATACTTAAATAAATTGTAGTAATACTATTTATTAAAAATTTTGCATTGCACTTTGCAAAAAGATGGTAAAGTAAATTAAGTTAATGTAAAAACTATTGCCATGTGATATTATATCCAAACCTGCCTGGTCAGCATCACTATTTCTTTAATCTCTGAAGTGAATAAAATATCTCCTTAGACTCAAAACTTTTTCCATACCTCAAACCTAGCTCTCAAATTATGTATGTTTTCAATTTTTAAGGATAGAATCACTTTTAAATGCCTCTTTCTGTAAATATTATATTTTAGGTGTCCTTGAACCTTTGAAATATATTTTAGCAAAGAAATAAAAACAATATTCAGAACACTGAAATTTATTTTCTTATATTCTTATTTCATAAAACATTTGTAATTTTTAATAATAATTTCTAACAATTATTTTATATGGGAGACTTAAGAACAAATGGCAATAGGGAAAAATGTGTTTTGTAACTGGTTTGTCAAATTATGTTTTTATCTATGCACAACCACAAAAATATTCAAGTGCTTGAACTCAAATATTTGAGTCTATAAAATGTTGCTGAGTTGAGAGGAATATGGATAAATTATTCATAGCTTTTTTCCTTGAAAAACTGCTAACAGTTCACAAAAGAGAGAAGGTGGGAGGCCCCTGCAAAAGTCTAAAGCAGGATAATTATGTCCAAACCAAAACAAAGGTGGAATGAAGAGCACATAGGGAAATGGAAAATTTTGAATTAAAATTTGAGATTTATGTTAGAGAATTTGGTGATAACTTGGATAAATCAAGAGTCAAGGAGGAATGATGTTTTCTAATTTGACATATTATACAGTCATATTATCAAATATAAAGTCAAGAACAAAAGAGCGTGTTTGGAGGCAAACAAGATATGATGGGTGGCAAGTATGTTTGATCAACTTCCACCTCATCTCTCTCCCCTTGTGTAGCAACCAATCAATTTGGAGGATTTTCTCTCATATGCAGAGATAGCCCGGATTAACCTAAGCTAACTAGGTTTATCCCATTCTCCTAAAGAGGCAAACCAAAGCCCAGTAAGTAGGATACTCTTTCTCTTTTACTGCAGAAACTTGGTTAGAATAAACATGTGAATCGCTTCATGCTACTGAAACATCCATGAAAGGTTTGCTGAGGATGGAGAGACATATGACAGAAGCTTCCCAGGTACAATAAAAGAACTGCTCCCTTCTATATATGAATAAGGTAGCAAGAATTTCTATGTTGGAAAGATTCCTACATACAGGATACAACAAGATAAAATAATAACAAAAAATAAACCCTAAGACTTGATTGAACCATATCTGATCCATATCCTATCTCTGAAATTCACAGCGATGTGAGTTGTTTTGACTTGGTTTATTTGTTAGTTGGCAGAAATATTCTAATTAATCCAAAGGTCAGTTTCATGTAGGACTAATAAATTTGAAAGGCTCCTGCATTCTACAAACATAATTGAGATGCAAGCATTTAGGAACAGAAGTCTAGAACTGAAGGAAATAGCTGGGGTTAAGTGATACAGATTGTATGGTCTGCAAAGTGTAAGTAAAAATATAAAACACAATAATCAAGTTTCTATGCACTTTAACAGTATAGGAGCCATTATTAAAATTTAAATTGTGTACTTTGTAGAAGACAGAATTATAAAAATTAGGTTATTTTAGGATGTACTATAATAATGCTTTTCTGTGTTTCCTGTATTATGATACATAGTAAGAGATAGGCTATTAGATTATCTCCAGTACATTGGGTTTTTTTTGTTGTTGTTGTTTTTCTTTTTTGGAGCTGGGGATTGAATGAGAGGGCACATAACCATTGAGCCACATCCCTATGCCCACCTTTTTGATTTGTCATTTTGAGACAAGGTCTCACAAAGTTGCTGAAGTTGACAATCAACTTGTGATCCTCCTGCCTCAGCCTCCCAAGCCACTAGGATTACAGAAATGGTACCACCACAACTGGCTTCTGATATGTATATTAAAACACAAACTAAAATACCTGTATATTCTTATTTCTTACTTGTTTAAAGTGGGAGATTTTATTATGTTCCATGCTTTTATACAAATTGCATCTTCCCTTCTGCTTTTTCTAAAACATCATAGACAATGATATTAAAATTTTTAAAATCTGATGAATAACTAAAAAATACTGGAATGAGTAACCAAAATATCTATATTTCAAGTTTGATTGTCAGAGATAACAAATCAATCTAATATTGAAAAAATTAGGTTAGTTATATAATTAAAAAGAAGCAAGTTCTCTGTTGTTACACTCAGATTAAAAGTTGATACTTTGGATAATATTCTGATTGAAAAACCTAAACTATCCAGTCTTCAATGTAACTTTTGTGATAACAAAAGTAACATTTTATCAGATTTAAGATTTTTTTTTTTTAACCAAATGTCACATCAATCCCATCATGATTTTCCCCTATGGGAACCTGGAATGGCTTCCAATTAGCAAAGACTAACATTTGTGCTTATCACAGTGTTATATTTGTGGGAATAGTTTAAAATTAAAATAACTTTAATTTTAATTAGGCAACCTCAAATAGTCAAGATACAATACAATGTCCATTAAGATGCTTTCCAAGGGAATGATTAAACATTCTGGTCTCTCAGGTGAACACTCTAGATAAAACTGCAATCCTCCTTGCAGCATTTAGGGGCCATTTTGGTGTTATTTACATGGAAGGAAAAAAAAAGTAATAAGTAGTTATATGAGTAGCTACCTCCTCAAAGGCATAAATTTGAAAATATAGTGAGAGCAAAAAAATAAAGTCAAATGATAAAAGAGTAAGGTTCAAGCTTTCTTTATCAAATTACTATAACTTTCTATTAAGGTATCTGGGTTGATTTCTGAGGTTCTTAAATAGATCATTGAGACTGAGCCTCCTTGAAAACACCTTTTATATACTACAACAAGGGTCAAATATCACAGAATAAAATGTCTAAGTGTCTTGTGAATGTAATGCTTAAACAAAACTTTAATAAAGACACTCAATGTACCTGGAAATATAGTGTTTCAAATTTTTACAAAACAAAGTTCCTGTTAAATAGCAGAGGTTTTTGCTTTTGTGTTTTTGTGGTGGGGGCTGTGGACAGCTCATCATGTAATTTGGTAGTTTCATATTTTATTTAGAAAAAGTCATGTTAATTCTTGTGGCTTTATAGTTTTCAATTAGTACTCAGTCTCGAACTTATCTTTATTCAGACTCAAAATATTTAGAAACAAACAGGGTTGTAGTTGTCACCTTTACTATTATTCAATTTAAAAAATAAAAAATGTCTTGCACATCATAGTGATTTTTCCCTCCTAAGATGACAAAATTAACTGATAGCATCCTCAGGATTAAAATCCAGGTCTCCTAATAAGTTGAATAGCTTGTGTCCCTTGTCACACATTTGATATATGTTTTCAATTTCATATATGTTTTCAATTGTGTTTGAAATGAGAATATTTTAAGACATATGTAAATGATTAAGTTATTTTATTCAACCTGAGGATTTCTTCCTATTTAATATCAGCAAGAAATAAAAATTCCTTTATTGATTTATGATCTCTGTATCCAGAAAGATTTAAGGTATT